>NC_090924.1:220386654-221636654 GCF_040938575.1 Ambystoma mexicanum | reverse complement strand
TTCGTGTGAGCTCCTAACCCACGGGCCCCCAAAAGTGAATTGAGCCCCCACTTTGGCCCCCCCGAACCCAACAACGACAGCCTGACCCACAAGAAACGCCCCCCCACCCCCTGAGCGAAAACCCGGCCGAAATCGGACCCCTGGTCCGCGAGAAAACCACGAGAGGAATCGACCTCCCCCCGCCGGTGGAGACGCAGACACGGGAGAAGGCCGCGGCCCGCGGCGCTGGACTCCGCCCCCGGCCATCATCGAGGAACACCAGCGCGAAACCTGGGCTCCGGGGAGAGAGGCAGCGGCCCGCTCCGGATCGCGTGGAGGGTCGCCCCCCCCCGCGCTTCCGAAGAGCGGACTCTTCGAGCAACCGGCCCCACGCCACAAGGGATTGACCTCGCGGAGGTAAGTGCTCGGCTGGGAGTGGGGGCTTCGGTCTGCGCCACCCCAGCGGGGGCTTGCTCCGCCCCCCCGGCCTAGAATAACCGAGTTACCAGGACTCCCCCCGCACCAGCAGGAGACCCGAATTTCCCGCGAGCAAAGGAGACCTGCCAAGAGCCTGCCCCCCACGGCGCCCCCCCCTGATTGGAGCACAAAAATCACCCGGAGGCCCTGGGTTGGTGGGGGTGCCGCAGCCCCAGCGCCGCTCCCGCCGGCCGCACCAGCAGGCGAGAAAGGAAACTTCTGGCGCTCTTGGTGACCCATAATTGCAATCTACGGTCTCCCCCTACGCAGCGAATTAACTAAGCACACGAAAGGGGAGGCGGAAGGTTGGGCCCCCACTCCTGGGGCGTGTGCCCTCTTCTGAAAAGGCCACAAGCAGAACGGAGACAGGACAAGAGGCCCCACAATTGGAGGACAGTGCATTACACGGTGGCCCGCGGCCCCCCTCCAAGCATCTGCGCCTTAAATCCTCGTCCTGAGACCTGCGCCCACACACCTCCAGCAGGGCCTGGCTACAGGACGTTATCGACACCTAATACCCCCCGAAAAGGCGTTGAATCCGACGAAGGACATAAGTGCGGAGGGTAGAGCCCCTGGAGACAGGGCGTGTGCCTCCTCCCACTCCCGCCAAAGGAACCCCCGCCACGAGGACAACCCCCCACGGGCTCTTCAACACACTGGTTCCGAGGGTAAGGCCCCCGACTCAGGGGCGTGTGCCTCCTCGTTGGATACCCATCCATGAACATACCGAACAAGCTTGCCAAATACGCCTACAAACCAGCAGCTCAAGCTCCTGACCCTGGATCAACAATGTCGGTAGAAACCATCGAAACGGGTGCAGCTGCCACCAAGGGAGATATTGCCGCCCTTTTAGCCGAAATCCGAAACATGGGCGCCAATCTCGGTGGCAAAATGGATAAGATGACCCAAAGGATAGACAACATCGAGGAGAGACTAGAAGGGGTCGAGACTAACCAAGCCTCTATTGACACTCTAGAGGCCCAAATGGAGCTCAGAATACGAAACATAGAAAAGAAGGAGGATGAGATTCGCCTGAAGATAGACGATTTGGAAAATAGAGAGAGAAGAAATAACCTACGGTTTTTTGGAATCCCGGAGAAAGAAGGGGAGACAGAGGAAGACCTCAAGCAGACTATACGCGACATCATCAAAATCCTAACTGCGGACGAGGACATCGATGAGCTCAGGACCGAGAGAATTCATAGAGCCGGTGGCCCCCCAGGAGGCCCGAGATCGGTCCTTGCCAGATTCCATAGGTATCAGGACAGAACAAAGATACTCGCCAAGGCCAGGTCTGGAGGCACTCTTACCCTCGGGGGAGCCCAGATTACTATTTACCAGGACCTCTCATCACTGACACTGGCATTGCGTCGCTTATGCGGCCCCCTCACGAGATGGCTAAAAGAGCAGGGCACGAGATACAGGTGGGGATACCCCTTCTCCCTCGCGTTTGAACATGGAACCAGAAAATTCCTACTACGATCTGAGGAGGAAATTCGAGAATGTATTGCCGACCTCCTCGGACAGACCCCAGAGGGGGGCGCCCAGGGAACACTAACGCAGGACAGATCACGCTGGGAACTTCAGGGCCAGAGAAGAAAACGGGTGAAAGGCTCCAGAAAGTACAGGCGGCCCAACGACACACCTGAACACAACTAATGACATAGTCGCTTCAAACTCTACATTATACCGAGGAAGGATCATTCCCAAAACCGCATGTATCAAAGAATATGTTACCTTGAAGTGGGAATCCTTGTTGTTTGACACACTGTTGTTTGATAAGTGATTTCATGAGCAGGGGGGAGGGGGCTCAAAAAATGTTACCTTGATACTATTAGTTTACGGGGTCGTACGGTTACGACCCTCACTGGTGGTCCGACAGAAGACCGGTTGTTCACATCCGGTCCAACTCGGACGCCACCACGGACAATCACAAACCCTCATCGTAGAATTAAAGATCGACGCGATAGCCCAGAGGGTGATGGGTATGCAGTCCAATACCCTACGAGGATGGGAGGGGGGAGGGAAACGGGGAATGACACAGTCTCAGACAAAGCCTCTGTCAGATAGAGGCACACACAATGCTACTTCCAATATGGCAATTTCGTACAATGGGCTCCACGGCGTTGCGAAGAAACCCCACGGACGCACTGATGTCACACAGACACGATAAACCAAATGACACGCAGGGTAACCTCAAAATTGGCACGCTCAATGTTAAGGGCCTTAATTCCCCCACCAAAAGGTCACTCGTGCTGAGAGAATTCAAGAGGGCTGAACTAGACATTCTTTTCTTACAAGAAACTCGATATAGCAGAGGGGAGGAGAGGAAGATTCTCTATGCTAAGCTAGGATCGGAATATTGGGGCTCTGGCCCGCTGAAGAAGGCAGGAGTTGGCGTGCTAATCAACAGAAAGATCCAATTTGAACTCTTAAAGTCATGGATGGACGTCAGTGGTAGAGCAATAGCCCTGGTGGGCAGCATACAGGGCACGGTTGTTACCCTTGTGGCAATATACGCCCCCAATACAGGCCAAGACAGATTCCTCCAGAGGATAATACCTAAAATCATGTGCGAAGCAGAAGGCAAAGTAATTATTGGAGGTGATCTAAACATGTGGATGGACCCGGAACAAGATAGACAATCAGGTCGCCTCTCTACATCTCCACTCGTTGGTCCCAGACGCCCACTAGCCGCAGACATGATGACCGCCTACAACCTCACCGATGCATGGAGGCATGCCAACCCCAACCGTACTGGCTTTACCTTTTTCTCTGCACCACATGCAACCTTCTCCAGAATAGACTATGTGTATCTGACCACAGACCTCATCACGGCGATGACTGAAGCTGTCATAAACCCGGTCTCCTGGTCGGACCATGATATGGTCACGGTCACTCTCGACCAAATGGCCCTGCCCCGAAGATGCTCCAAATGGCGCTGTAATGAAACCCTCTTTAAGGATCCCACCTTTCGTGGGGAACTGGAACAGGACATTACCCGATACTTTGAGATCAACAATACAGGGGAAACTTCTATGAACACAGTTTGGGAGGCAGGCAAGGCGACCTGGAGAGGACTACTTATCCGAGAAGGAGCAGCCCAAAAAAGAGAAAGACAACTAATTGAGAAGAGGATCCGGAATGAAATCACACAACTGGACCACATGGCACAAACGGCTGATCAGGATAGACCACAAAAGATTAAAGAGGCCAACGATAAGAGAGAGGAATTAAGACAACTAGAGGCGGGAAGTGTAGCGCGTAAACTACAGCACCTGAAGCAGAAGCACTACGAACATGGGGACAAAGCGGGCGCCCTCCTTGCCGCAAGACTACGAGGCCAACGCCAAGAGAGGTGGGTCCCCACGATTCAAACAGAAGAGAACTCTGACGAGCCAACTTCTCCCAGTGTCCCTGAAGCTTTTGCCGAATTTTACGAAAAATTATATTCAGCGGGCCCCCCCTTGCACACGGGAGCCATAAATGAATACCTAGAGCGAGCACCCTTGCCCACCCTCCCAACGGATAGTGCACTCACATTGGAAGCCCCCATAACAGGAGAGGAAATTGAAGAAGCTATCAAAAGGCTCCCAACAGGGAAAGCCCCCGGAAACGATGGATACACGGCAGGGTTCTATAAAACTTTTAAAGATGCCCTTCTCCCATTCATGGTGCTCCTATTCTTTTCTCTTCTTTATTCTCTTTTTCTTTCTACTTTCTGCCTTCTCCTGGAATATGGAGCGTTAAGGTTGATAACTGTTGTTAAGATGGACACGGAGTTTCTACTGAAGTAGTTCGCTATGCACAATGTATAACCACCTGTATGCTCATATTCACTGTTAAAACAATAAAAGCCAAATTTAAAAAAAAAAAAAAAAGTACCCAAATCACTTAGTAAACCAACCTGACAAAATATAAAGTGTTACTGAAATATCTTGAGCAAAAGGAGTATAATGGTAGCTTTATATTCCCTATCCATAAATGAGAGACAGCAGGCAGGGCTTGGTAAAATTGAGGGTTGGGTCTGAATCATGTAGACATGTTTCCTGTTTGATCTCCAGAGCAAGACAGAAGAGTAACTACAATCATGATGCTCCTTCTGTAAGCTGCCATAGCACCGAGAGTTCCCTTTTGCCTTTCAATGTCTAGGACTAGGGCATCAATCCAGCAAGGCAAGGGTGGGCAGCGCAATGGTGTGAGGCGCTAGCCAGATGGCCCATAGAAGCACAAGGACACTATACTGACAAATGTGAGATCAATGTCGAGTTCCAAATTGCCAGTCTCCGCTGAAGGAGAACTTGCTTCTGTAGCTTCCAATTAGTGGTGGCACTTTCAATCTAATGTGGGACACATGTTCATTCTCATTTTGAAAGCGCTCCCTTTCATTGTTTCTCACCTTCATTTCACCCTCCACTTATTTCCAAAACCAAGGAGTTCCTCAAACAAATATGCAGAATCAGAGCTGTAGTCTAAGTCCTATTTTCTTTGGTGCATGTCATTTAGCATTCCTGTATATTTGTAGTTTTCCGTATTATGGAGAAGTACCAATGAGTACCAGAATGCACTATGAAGCAAGCCTAAGAGCCAGGACTGGCTGATTGTTTCATATCTAACACGAGACAAACACAGACATCTTTTAGTCATTCTTTCACAGTATGCAGCATCTGTATAAAACGTGCACTTCTGCAGGAATGGGGGGCATGTTTTCACGTCATCCCAGCAGACACTAGACAGGCTGGTCTGCATTCTTAGGTTTAAAATCAGGTTTATGTTGTGAGGTATTTGCTTTGGAGTAGGGGGGTATTGAGGGGCTGACAGAGAAAAGTGCTAGTTCCGCTCACCATTTCACACTTGTGTATACTGTAGCCTGTAATAAGTTACTTGCCGAATGTGCAGCTTAAAGGAAATGTGGAGGTTTGGTTGCAATGACCCACAGCCTGTGAAGCCCTGCTGAGACAGTGCCTTAACATTTTGTCAAAGCGCTTCCTCAAAATGTATCAAAAAAGCATCCCTTTATAAGGAGAGAGGTAGAATTCCTTACAGAAACACGGTGTCCCACCATTTTAGGGATCATTCCACACTTAGTAAGAACTGCCACAGGGTTTCAGGTTTTGCTACCCCAACCTATGGAACCCCATGGGAATAATTATTGGTGGGCTCGAGACCCATAGGCCAATAGAACCTGGCAAAGTTGAATTAAGAAGTGTGCCTAATACCCTCCCTGTGGAAAGTTGGATTTAGAAGTATGCAAAGGTGAATTTAGAAGTGTGCCTAATAGCCTGGACTGGTGGACTTTAGATGTGTGCCTATACCCTCTCTGTGAAAAGTTGAATTAAGAAGTGTGCCTAATATCCTCCCTTGCAAAGTTGAACTTGGTTATTTGGTTACCTAATACCCTCCCTGTGGAAAGTTGGATTTAGAAATGTGCCTAATACCCTCCCTGTAGAAAGTTGAATTCTGAAGTGTGCCTAATATCCTCTATGTGCAAAGTTGAACTTAGAAATGTGCCTAATATCCTCTCTGTGCAAAGTTGAACCTAGACGTGTGCCTAATATTCTCTCTGTGCAAAGTTGAACCTAGAAGTGTGCCTAATACCCTCTCAGAGCAAAGTTGAATTTAGAAGTGTGCCTAATATCCTCCATGTGAAAAGTTGAATTTAGAAGTGTGCCTAATACCCTCTCAGTGCAAAGCTGAATTGAGAAGTGTGCCTAATATCCTCCATGTGAAAAGTTGAATTTAGAAGTGTGCCTCATATCCTCACTGTGCAAAGTTGAATATAGAAGTGTACCTAATTAGCCTGGCTTGGTTGACTTTAGAAGTGTGCATAACATATAAATCCAACTGTGGAAAGTTGGATTTTGAAGTGTGCCTAATACCCTCCCTGTAGAAAGCTGAATTTTAAAGTGTGCCTAATATCCTACCCGTGCAAACCTGAACCTAGAAGTGTGCCTAATATTCTCTCTGTGCAAAGTAAAACTCAGAAGTGTGCCTAATAGCCTGCCCTGGTTGAATTTAGAAGTGTGCTTAATTATCCTCCCTGTACAAAGTTGAATTTAGATTTGTGCCTAATATCCTCCATGTGCAAAACCAAACTTAGAAGTGTGCCTAATATCCTCTCTGTGCAAATTTGAATTTAGAAGTGTGCCTAATAGCGTTCCCTGGCTTACCTTAGAAGTGTTCATATTTAGTTGAACCTTGAAACCGTCAATAATATCACAGTTACTTACCATGAGTGCACCCGATCCACAGAGGACTAGCGGAAACGACCGCTGTGCACTGCTCCCCCCTCCTGCCATCCCTACCTCCCATCCCAGCCCCCCATATCCTCCCTGCCTCCACCACATCCCCCACCCTGCCCCTTTCCAAACACCAAGCCAGAGGTGCACAATGGCGAGCCACCCACCCTAAGACCACGGCTCCCCTGAACCTCTCCACCGAGCAGCCTGCTATCAGCATACCCGCTCCCCTCACTAGCCTCGCAGGCACCCCCTGCCCAGCACTCATGCACCCCACGCTTTTCCCATCAACCCCCACCATCATCCCACACCGACCACACTCCTTCCCCTCCCTAAAAACTGCATGCAGAGCCCTAGCAAGAATGGAAGCCTCATCTCTCGCCCCCTCTGATCCCCCTACCCTCTCACACACACCAATCGCAACAAAGACAATAAAGAGGAAACGTACCTGGTCCCCCTCAATCTCTCAGCACTCATCGCCTCCCCTGTCTCGACCCACCTCCTCATCCCCCCACACTCCACCCTCCCCCCACGACTCAGCTTACCTAAAACCCCTCGCCCTCGACTTCTCACAGACCACAACTGAAACTACTAACCCTGCACACCCCACCTCCAAACCCCCCGTGCCAAACCCAATCATCCCAACACATGCGTCCAACCGCTCCCACCCGAAACCCACCAACTCCACTGCTCGCCCACTCTTCCAATCGGCCATCAACCACTCCTCCCCTCTCGCTCTCCAGTCTCCACCCTCTCCCACCCCACCCCCCATCTCTGCAGCTCCGACATCAACCTCTTCTACCAAAGTGAATTGCATCCTATTTAATGCTCGATCCGTAGCAAAAAACAGACACAGCATCTTTGACCTTTTCGCCTCTGACAAACCAGACCTGGTCTCCATCACCGAAACCTAGTTCTCTGACGACTTCGCCCCTATCGCCAATGACCTTCCCCCAACTACTCCCTCTTCCCATTGAACCGTCCCTCTAGAGGAGGAGGAATAGCTTTTGCCTTCAAGTCTCACTTCCATGCCTCAATCATCGACAACCAACCTTCCAGTCCTTCCTGCGAATCACTCCTCATTAAACTATCCCTTTCCCCCTCGTTCTCCCACAGCTTTCTAATAATCTACAGACCCCGTGGATACGATAGACAATTCTCAAACAACCTCTGCGACTCTTTTGTCACCATCCAACTAAACCATCCCAAACTCACCCTTCTAGGTGATTTCAACATATGGCTGCACATTCCCACCAACCCTATGACACACTCTCTGGTTGACGGTTTAGACGCAATTAACCTCCAACCCCACACAAACGGCCCGATTCACTACAAACGACACACTCTTGATGCCATCTTCAGCTCCCACAACCTGATACAGCTAAACCCCCCCACCCCTATCATCCGTCCGATCACTTCATTGTTTCTTTCACCATTCGCTTACCCAACCCTCTTCCCGTACCCGAACCTGAACCTCCGAATCTGCGCAAATGCTGCAAGAAACTAATAATCCTTCCAGATCTAGATGACGCATTCCTCCAGTCTCCCCCGCCTACCTGCCTACTCAATAATCAATTAACCCCCAACGCCTTTGACTCATTGCTCAACACGGCACTAATGCAGCTCACACCCTCTTGCAAACCATCAGCCCGCCGTGGCCTCTTTCCTAGATGGTTCACACCTGAGTTGAAGACCAGTAAACAACTATATAAATACCTAGAACGCAAATGACAGAAGGAAAAAACTCCCCTGAGCAGATCCACCTTAGCCCGGCACCTTCATCAGTACAAGGCCAAAATCCGAAAAGCAAAAAAAGCCCATTACAACTCCCGAATCCTAAACTGTAAAAACGCCAGCAAAGAACTTCACAAAATCATCACCAAATTCACCAAACCATCATTCATCACCACCGCCGCAACTGCCTCACAATCACTGTGCGACTCACTCTCTCTCCACTTTTACACTACAGCTCTCGAAAGAACAAATGCTCTAACCAACAAACTAGCTCGCTTACACCCACAAGGCAACCCACCCGCCTTACCAGCCAACCCACCACCTGTGACCACTACTCAACCAACTTTCGACTCCTTTAGTCCAATACCTGCTGACCAATTTCTCAAACTTCTCTCTGCCCGCAAACCTTCCGGCTCTCCGCTAGACCCTTGCCCGGCCTCAACCCTCAAAGAAATTTTCGCTTTGACCTGCGCTGGAGAACACGGGAGAACCATCATAAATGACTCCCTTTCCTCAGGAATTTTTCCCGACGCATTCAAAATAGTTAATGTCAAACCTTCAATAAAAAAACCTTCCCTCGACCCCTCAAGCCCAAAAACTACCGCCCCATCTCTAACACCAGGTTCCTCGCCAAACTCATCGAGCGAACCGCCTACTCCCAACTAAATGCATTTGTCGAAGCCAATAATCTCCTAGACCCCGCTCAATCAGGTTTCAGAGCCCGACACGGAACTGAAACCACCCTAACCTCTATCTGGGATGACCTTAAAAACACAGCAGACTCTGCGGGTTGTGCCGCATTAATCCTCCTTGACCTATCCGCTGCTTTCGACACAATCAATCACTCAATCCTTCTTGACCGCCCCACTCCCTAGGAATTCATGGAGCCGCTCTCAAATGGATAGCATCCTTCCTCAAAAACAGGAATCAAATAACCCTACTCTCAACCTATTCCTCCCAAGCCCGACCAGTCGACACCGGAGTTCCACAAGGAGCATGCCTATCAGCCCTCCTGTTCAATCTCTACATGGCCACCCTCCCACGAATAATTTGCACGCACAACATCCTGTGTTACAACTACGCCGATGACACTCAGCTAATTCTGAAACTCCTGAACTCACAACCCAACTGCCAACCGGACCTTGCTTCCGGCATCCTTGACATAGAGCTCTGGATGATCACAAACCACCTCTTGCTAAACCCCCTCCAAAACCGAAATCATGGTATGTGGCAACACCGAACTTCTTCCACACCCACTACCCTGGCCATCTGCCATGGGCAACTCACCGACCCCCTTTAAATCAGTAAAAAATATTGGATGCATCCTAGATTCTGAGCTAACACTCTCGTGCCAAGCCAACAACGTCTCAAAGTCCTGCCACTACCACCTTAAAACTCTTAAGCGCATTTTTCCGTACCTCTCCTTTCCAAACAAACTCTCCGCTGTCCAATCAATTGTTATATCAAGACTGGACTACGCTAACCCCCTCTACCTCGGAGTCCACGCATACCAACTGACTAAACTACAAAGAGCACAAAACGCTGCAGCCAAACTCCTACTAGCGCTTGGCCCGAGAGACCACATTTCCCCAACCCTCAAAACTCTGCACTGGTTTCCGGTCGCCCGAAGGGTGACTTTCAAAACCTTATGCATTTCTCACCAAGCGCTGCACAAAATAGGACCACACTATCTTCAAGACAAACTGAAACCCTATCACCCTGCACGTACTCTAAGATCTAGCTCAGCAGGCCTCCTAGTCATACCAAAAACTAAGTCAGATTAGGCGGATCATCATTCTCGGCTTTGGGCCCCACACTGTGGAACGCACTCCCACCCCACATTCAACTCACTGAAGACCTCATGTCTTTCCGCAAATTGCTGAAAACTTGGCTTTTTCCCTAAAACCGACCCCGAACTCAATCTAACTCAAACTGGATAACAGCATCTCAAAGACGTTCCCAAAATACTAGATTATAAATATCAATGCAGTATCATGATCCAGGCATGAAATCATAAACTAATAACCTCTACTGATTAGCTAAAAAGGACAAACAAAATAGATTGAGTAAAAACGATCAAACCTGTGAAGTAAATAAAAAGAATACGTTGTATGAAGACAGTAATGCGGCTGAAATTAATGAAATAGACAAATGTAATGGACAAAAGGACCAATGTGGATGTGAGGAATAAAATGAATAACAACTTGTCAACTAACCCAAACGACTAGATATTAATTAACATTAAAACAAAAAGCAATACAGCATCATGAACCAAGGAAAAATCGAAAACTAATAACCTCTAATGTAATCTAAAAAAGACAAACAGAATGGAATGAATAAACCAGATCAAAGCAGTGAAACGGATAAAAAAACAAAAAAAAACAATCTGTAGGTAAGCAGTAAAGCGGGTGACATTTATGAAATGAATGAAATGATTGCAATGGACGAAAGAAACAAAATGAACAAAAAGAATAAAATGAAGAGGATCGAATGATCAATTCAGGAGAGGGATCAGTGCTCCGACAGATGGCATGGATTGTATGAGTGCATGGTATGAATGGAAAGTAGAAAATAGACGATTGGAGTAGATGAGACGGGTGTAGTGCATAGGACTGATCGAGAGCACGAAACAAATTGAATGTGTACGCCAAGTGACATGGGCTGTACCGATAATGTAGGATTAATGAACGAAGTGAAGGAGCGGATGAAGTAGGTGGAGCGGATGAGTGCATTGAACGGATGAATGCGTTGTGCAGATGAGTGTGTAAAGCGGATACATGTGTAGAGCCAATGAAGGTGTAGAACGGATGAATGTGTAGAATGGATGAATGTGTAGAGCGGATGAGTGTGTAAAGCGGATGAGTTGTGTAGAACGGATGAGTGTGTAGAACGGATGAGTGTGTAGAGCGGATGGGTGCGTAGTGCGGATGGGTGCGTAGAGCGGATGAGTGCATAGAGCGAATAAGTGCATAGAGCGAATGAGTGCGTATTGCAGGTGAGTGCGTAGAGCGGATGAGTGTATAGAGTGGATGAGTGCATAGAGTGGATAAGTACGTAGAACTTGTAAATGCGTAGAGCGGGTGAATGCGTTGAGTGGATGAGGGTCTAGAACAGATAAGTGCTAGAGCAGGTGAATGCGTAGAGTGGATGAGTGCCTAGAACGGATGAGTGCGTAGAGCGGATGAGTGTGTAGTGCAGGTTAGTGCATAGAGCGGGCAAGTGTGTAGAGCGGACAAGTGCACAGAGCGGTTGAGCGCTTAGAGCAGATGAGTTTGTTGAGCCGATCAGTGCGTAGAGCGGTTGATTTGCATAGAGTGGGTGAATGCGTAGAGCGGATGAGTCCCTAGAATGGATGAGTGCAGAGAGCGGATTAGTGTGGAGAGCGGATGAGTGCGGTGAGCGGATGAGTGTGTAAAAAGGGTGATTGCATAGAGCGGATGACTGTGTAGAGCGGATGATTGTGTAGAGCGGATGATTGCGTAGAGCGGATGAGTGCGTAAAGCCGATGATTGCGTAGAGCGGGTGAATGCGTAGAGCGGATGAGTCCCTAGAACGGATGAGTGCAGAGAGCAGATGAGTGCGGAGAGCGGATGGGTGCGTAGAGCGGATGAGTGCGTAGAGAGGGTGAGTGCGTAAAGCGGATGAGTGTGTAGAGCGGATGAGTGTTTAGAGAGGGTTAGTGCGTAAAGCAGATGAGTGTGTAGAGCGGATGAGTGTGTAAAGCGGATGAGTGCCTAGAGCGGATGAGTGCGTAGAGCGAATGAGTGCCTAGAGCGGATGAGTGCGTAGAGCGGATGAGTGCCTAGAGCGTGCGTAAAGCAGATGAGTGCGTAGAGCGGATGAGTGTGTAGAGCGGATGAGTGCATAGAGCGGATGAGTGCGTAGAGCGGATGAGTGTGTAAAGCAGATGAGTGCATGAGCGGATGAGTGCATGGAGCGGACGAGTGTATAATGCGGTTGAGTATGTGGAGTGGATGAGTGTGTAGAGAAGATGAGTGTGTAGAGCGGATGAGTGCGTAGAACGGATGAGTGCGTGGAGCAGACGAGTGCGTAGAGCGGGTGAGTGTGTAGTGCGGATGGGTGCGTAGTGCGGATGAGTGCATAGAGCGGATGAGTGCGTAGAGCGGATGAGTGTGTAGTGTGGATGGGTGCATAGTGCGGATGAGTGTGTAGAGCGAATGAGTGCGTAGAGCAGATGAGTGCGTAGAGTGGATGAGTGTGTAGTGCGGATGAGTGTGTAGTGCGGATGAGTATGTAGTCCGGATGAGCGCATAGTGCGGATGAATAAAGGGCTTGATGTGGAGTGCATGGAACAAATTGGATTACATAGAATTACGCGACATACATGGAATGGTTTAGAGTGCATAGAACGTTTGAAAAAGCATGTAAACCATCATATCACATCACCACTCTTACTCTCTTCTTTACACCACCATCCAACTTGAACACAGAGATACTATGACACCATTCGGTATAGCTGTTCTCATACCAACATCCGCCTCATACTCCCCATCACTAAACACAGCTGGTTACACCCCCTCCAGCCAGGTGTTCTCCTCAGGCCTAACCCAGCCAGAATCGGTCTGGATAAAACCTGCCAGAACGAACACATACTCCTGATCTTTCAACCACCACACCTAACGTTAAGAAGCAGCTATTACATGAATGTCACACCAGCTGCACACATATACGGTGCTCACACGCACCTTTGACTCTCTCTACTGACTTGAACTTCGGTTCCCGGGGGCGTTCAACCTACCAGCGCCTTGAGACTATACCAATGGTACATAAGGCGCTATATAAATGCAACATAACATAACATAACATCAAATACTGATCTATATTGGTTCTGCCAGTCTGGGCATGTTATCTTACTGTCGCATTGCATTTTTACTGGAAAAGCCAACAGTATGTTCTTATATGGGGATACTGGCATATATTGGAAGAGATAGTATGGACATGTTTCTTCACTTACATTATAAGCAAAGAAAATATGACAATGCTCTGATATGGGACTACTGGTGTATTTTGGTCCAGCCAGCCTGGACATCTATAGGCAATGCCAGTATACAAATATGGTTTATACTGGCATATACCGTGGGTAAAAGCGCCAAGAAAATGCATGGGAAAATGCTCCTGTGCACTGTTGGATTTTTTCATGTGTTACCCTGCAGAACAAATTGCAAACTGTGTGGCTGGCTTTTTATCCAATTTTTCACAGAAAGTGTGGTGTAATATGCACCATTTTAACCTCAAACCCTTCTTGGCAGGTTCCGACTCCCTCACTGCGCTCGGTCACTCCTTCTTATTCATGGGAAACATTGACACCCCTTCAATTAAATAATTCACCATCTGCCATTGCTGTGGGCACTGTTGCAACAGGGTTTGTAGACAGGGTCGAAATGAGCCATAAAATTGTCTCGGACACCAATGAAAAAGTGGCCCACAATTGCAAATGCCAATTCATTCCTTTTATGCCAATGTTTGACTAGTAACAAAGGGGAGATTTTTTTAATAAAGTGTGGTGCAAACTGTGCATTTTAAAGAATATTTATTCATCAACACTGGCCAAAACTATTAGCCGCAGAATGAATTAACTCCTCACACTGGGCCAAATTGGACAAAAAAGTGGCCCACTTTGACCAATAAAACGTTCTTACAGCAGAATTCTGTGTTTTTGGTTCGACCCTGGGCCTATTGCCCTATAGGCCAGTCCGAGCCTGCTTGTAGAAGGAATGGTTGGTCTAACTCAATGACGTTACCCCTCCTGTGGCCACTGTGAAAAGGCTGTCAGAATAGAGCCTTAACCAACTTGTGCCAAGACACTGGGACTAACTTCGGAGAAATACCCAGAGAGACCGCTGTTGGAAAAGGGGAACCAAGGGAGCGGCCTTGTTTGGATGCATCGGTCTCTCTTGCTCTTTTATTGAATTCTATGCATGAGCTGCGTCCTCTGTATAGACCACTTGGCTTTGCGACAAAATCCACAACCTGTTGTTTTCATTGCACTACAAACCACTACGATTGTCGATGAGCTGACTTATTATTAATCTGCAAATGCTCAGATAGTGTATTTTCAAGATACAATGCCAAATTCCTCCTAACCCTAGAGCTTATTCCCACAGCTTATTGTCAAGTGACGGAGTACTAAGTTTGAGCTTTGATCCTTGGTAGAAATTGCCACTGTTATTGGAGATTAGTTCAACAGCAAAACAGCAACATTATAACATGTGACCCTATACAGTAACGCGTGGGAGGGTGAAGCAAGAATGATCCACAAATATTGGAAATTCTGATTTGAGTAGCGGAAGAATACTCATGAATTGGGATGGAGCTCTCTTCACACATAAATGGAAATTATAACTTATATGTATTTAAGAAAATCATATTTTAGTTTTTCTCTTTATCAGAAAGCTCAATTACGAATCTATGTGGTCACTGTGGCACCCATAATGCCGACAATTTAATTGCGACTCCCATTATGGCACGGCGGAGTGATCACATAGATCACTGTGCCCTGCATCCCCTGCAACTGCCTCCCCCCTACCCAGTTACCTTTTCGGCAGCGCACCGTGAAGTGTGCCGCTGTGTCGCCTCCGACCCTGCAGCGTCAGTTCTCACCCACTAACATGGGTCTGAACTTGAAGTACCAATGTTTTAGCGATCAGGTGGCTTATGCCACCAAAGTGCCAACACCAAAAAAAGGATATCTGAAAATGTCAAAATATCACCAAACATTATGTATATTTAGTAAATAAAATGGTCTGCACACTTGAAAACGTTTTTCATTAATTAAATTAATGCTGCTAATTTTTGGCATCCTATTTCAAATTCTGTGAGAGCAAATACATTCAAAGCTATTTGTTTTTTCAAAAACGTATCAAATCTTAAAGTATGCAGCATATGTTTGAAACATTTGTAAATGTCTCTAACATCTTTCTAACTTATTTAAAAGCAGAATTGAATATAATGCACTTTGGTGACAGAGTTGAACTGTACAGCATTCTCATTTATATTACACTGAAATTAAATATAAATCCTTTAACATGTTTAAAGGAACAGCCAATCATTTACTGACTCTACACCACAGGTAATATTGCTACATTGTGAAAACATAGGGTCAAACCCGTACACAATATGGAACTCCATTAACAATAAATTATAGACAGAACCTTTTCCAATTGGATATATGTGCACAGGATTTCCTAGGAATATTTTGAATCCAAACAAATAATATCATTTGTTGTCAGGACAAATTAGAATGTGTTAGATGCAAGGACTGTGTTTTTTTAAAGAAGAAATAAGTTCACAAATAGTTCAAATGTAAATTGTTTCGGCATGATTCAAATGTCATACTTATTCATAAAAAAAGGCTTTATGTAGAGGTAGAAACAGATCATATACGAAAGGGGCATATCAAAGTACTACGTCTACATGCAAATTGCACACATAGTGGATTCGCATATTGTATAGAGAGATCACTACTCTGACACATAATTACATCAAGCTTAAAAAAGTGTAGTCATGACAAAAAAGCCACTAGTTGAAAAACAAACTGACATACAAAGAAAACTACTAACAAAATACCTTAACTTCAAACAAATGAGCAAGTACCTGGACATGACCAATGATCCAATTGATGAAATAGCCACTAGTCAGGAAATAACCACTTTTCACAAAAAAAGTGCAAACATAAATCAAGCGATCCCTGATCTAAAAAGAACACTGATCAATGGGAGTATCAGTCCAAATAACAGAGTCTCAGTGGGATTGCTTCTGTCCAGGGCCGGTCCTAGGATTTTTGGGGCCAGGTGCGGTATATTAGCTGCGGGTCCCCTTAATTTGCATGTGATAACTTCACAGGAAGTGACATCACAAGACAATGACCACTACGTATGTAGGCAGCAGCGAAAACATGGAAATCCGAGAGCAGAATTTCCAATAACTACACTAGCAAAGTATAAAAGTGCCCACCTTTTAAGCCGAACAATTTATAATGAAATATTCCAAAGAAAACAAAATCCAAACATGAGACTTGAGCTTTAATGGCACTTTTATGTGTTCTTGTACGCAAGCATCTGCATTGGAAACATGACAATCTGGTGTGAAATCCTAGTAGCTGAACACTTGGGCAAGCACATTTATTTTTAATGATGGCCTCAAAAATACAGAACCGGGGTTGCGTTCGCTGATGAAAAAAGTGGGTGGCTGCTGTCCACCCACATGTATCGACTTGTGCCCTGAAAATCAGTACAGGTCCAGAATCAGAGAAAATATCCCCTCCAGTCTCCAGGATTACAACCTCTCTTGTCACATCGTTGGTAAATATTCATGGCTCACTTGCATGCTCCATATATAATATGAGGAAAATGTTACATTCTACTTAAACACTTTTAGGCTTGGGAAATATATACATGTGGAAATAGCTAAAATAGTTTTGTGCAATATGTTTAATTGTGCTGGAGGAAGGCACAGATGTTAGGCAGCTAACTGCTGCTTTGCATATGCTTTCAAAATAAAAATGCCCCGTTGCCCTTCTTAACACAACAATGGTCTCTTAAATAGGCCATCAATAGTAAACTGCACCCACTTTAAATGCTCTGCTTTAAGAAAGAAAGTGATCAGGGCTTATGAGACCTGCAAGCACCTATTCGGCTGCTGGGATGGGGGAGGAGGGAAATGGGGGGGCAGGAGAGAGGGGTGGACGAGGGAGGAGGGGGTGTCTCTCCAGAGTCACAGCAGGAGGTTGACAGGTGACAAGTTGCCTCCCCAGAAGAAACAAAAGGGAGCCAAACCTCGGGGGACAGCAGCCGCTTTTGAAAAAGTTATTCCGGGAAGCTTCCACGTCATCATGGAGGATGCAGGATGTGCCGCCTGTGTGTTCAGAGTGGACTGCAGCAAGCTTAGGGACTCTGAGCACACGGCCCACACTGCAGCCTCCAAGAGGGAGTCTACGGCTCCCTCAGCGCGGGGCCCATCCGCACATGCTGCACACGCCTAGCGCGTGCCGACCCTGCTCCGGGCTCCAATGTTTAAACAGAGTTTTATCGTTGTAGCCACACATCCTTCTTGAATTTGATTTAAGTTGCAGAGATTTTCGTTCCGAATTTGTTCTGGAGACATCGGCGCTCCAATTTCATATATATACTTTCAGTCATCACTGCTTAATCTTCAGTCATTGTTTCATTCTGAAGTCACAAAACGGGGAATTACAAACTTGAAACATATGAAAAGGCTGGAAAGAACACTAGATAGAATGAAGAGCATGGGCCTTACGTTACACAAAGGAAAATGTGAATTATTTAAAGACCGAATTGAGTTTTTCTGATTTATTTTCCATGCCGGTGCCATTTCCCCTGACCCAGAGAAAGTGCGGGACATCCAAGAAACATCTCTTCCAGAGTCACCATCAGAAGTTAGGAGCTTTCTGGGGGCAGTGAACTATTGTGGGCAGTTCATCCGCGATCTGGCATCTCTGTCAGAGCCATTGAGAGCCCTCACTCGGAATGACGCCATATCACCAGAGAGCAAAAGGTGTTTGACGACATCAAAAGAGAGGAATGAGTGGGCACCACTGAGTAAGAAATCTTCTGAAATTGATTAATGCAAAAGTAATGACAATACGTCTTGTTCAAAAAATTATTCAAAAGGAGCTGGCTGTGATAAGTCTGGAGACACCCGGACTCGAAATACATGCAGAACTGAAGACCGAGTAACAATACTAGGTCACACAGCCCCTCTCAATAAGACCCAACCTGGGTGAGGAGTTGACTCAAATTAAAGAAAATCCAATCATACATCCAAGGTAATGCACTTATTCAAATGAAAGAGTCTGTTGTTGCTTTTCAAAAGTAATGTATTATCAGAAAAACTCAAAATGAAGCTATCACTAATACATTCTTAGTGAGGAAGCAGTTGCCACAACTCGTTGATAAGTCAGACTTAATATGCCAATGCATTTCGGAAAGCAATTTCCTTCTTCAGGGAAAGTCTGTTACATTGCAGGTAAGTTTAATACACAGTTTAGTTACATCATGATAGTGAAGACAATTGCAACAAAAACAAATATAAACAAGAATACACATAATTGCCATAAAAAGAAAACTAAACGTAACACATACCATTCAGTTGAAATTTCCGTGGGTGATATGCCAGAAAAGAACAATAAATAAACATAATGAGAGGTCTTATTCTGTTACACTTCATGAAGCCCAGAAGAAATATACGAGGGATCTATTACCTGTCTGAAGTGGCAAACTCTGTATAAAAGTAAGGATGAATCGGCATCCGTAATGGGTGCCAAATGCAGTTCGAGCGGACAGATGCCATCGGACCTGCTGCAGCAATGCAGGATAAGTACGTGATGAGTGAGGAGTCGTGTATGTGAAATCCGGAGAAACCCAGATGGGCTGAAAGGAGACACGGGTCATCAGTGTGCATCCGTGCGCAGCAGAGCAGAGTCTCCGACTGCCGTGTACAGTCGTTCCCGCAGCAATGATCCTTTTGTAAAACACGTGACCGCCTCGTGTCTAAAAGGGGGCGGGCGGCCGCGCTGAAATGATGTTAGCGGGTGCATGTGTGCACTAGTGCGCAAACCAAACATTTGTCAGACCCAATGTATTCATAATGCAAATTGTAACACAGCTTAATGCAAAAAGCCGAATAATGGAAATAGAAAAAACACTATAAAGATAATACAATGAGTATAGGAGTCCATAGAAGAAACATCAAATTGGACAGAAACGCTAAACAAAAAACACTACAAAGATCACATTGGACATTTTAAAGTGACCTTGTTGCGGAAGGTGTCACCATCGGGTGGCACCTTGGGTCCCAGACAGGGAGTCCAGGACATGCAGCGAGGTTACAGCATAGTTGCGTGAAAGTGCTATTCACAGTAATCATGGTGGGCAAAGTGAAAATACATACATACTACTGGGATTCACCATTAGACACCAGGATCGACATCATATTTCAAATATAACAATGGTAATTAATCTCCTCATTAAGACCATTTGGGACCAGACAACCCAGTTTATCGATCCAAAAGGTTTCCCTGCGGTTGAGCCGCAGGTTTAAATCTTCATAAGGGTTATTTCTAGCCAGAACCTCAAGGATCAAGAACCTTATTTGTGGTAGATTATGGTTGTTTTCAGCCCAATGGTGGGCCACAGCTGAGTTGAGGTTAGCATTGCGGATGCAAGACCAATGTTCATTCCACCGTATTTTGGCCGCTCTGGTTGATTGACCCACGTAATATTTCCCACATGGGCATTTGATACCATAAATGATATTTACACTGTCACAGGTTCCAAATGTTTTAAGGAAAATCTTCTTGCCTGTACGTGGGTGGTAAATGACATTGCCTTGGATCACAGAGTTACAGTTGATGCAATGAAGACATGGGAATGTGCCGGTCCATTGTGTAATTGGTTCTTTAGACGGTGGTCTTGTGTGTACTAGTTTGTCCCTGAGGTTCCTACTCCTCTGGTAGGCAAACACTGGCAATTCGCTGAATACATTCTGTACCCTTGTGTCATTCTTAAAGATGCTCCAATGTTTCTTGATCGTTTTCTTGATTTTATTACTCTGAATGGAGAATTTCAACACATATACTGGTGATTTGAGTTCCCTGTTGGATTTCTTAGGGGTGGATAGTAAAGTATCAAGGTCTAGAGTATTGACCCTTTGAATTGCTGAGTGTAATTCTTCCTGTTTGTAGCCACGTGTTAGGAATTTTTCCTTCATCACATATGCAATCTTCTGGGTCACTAACAATCCTTTTAACTCACAGTAATTGACTGTATGGAAGGAACCCTTATGAAGATTTAAGCCTGCGGCTCGACTGCAGGGAAACTTTTTGGATCGATAAACTGAGTAGTCTGGTCCCGAATGGTCTTAATGAGGAGATAATTACCATTGTTATATTTGAAATTTGATGTTGATCCTGTTCTCTAATGGTGAATCCCAGTAGTATGCATGTATTTTTTTGCTTTAATTTCCATAATGAATGTTGTTTGTACAATTATTCTGTGATACAACTGGTCCCCACGGTTGCCCACCATGATTACTGTGAATAGCACTTTCATGCAACTATGCTGTAACCTCGCCGCATGTCCTGGACTCCCTGTCTGGGACCCAAGGTGCCACCCGATGATGAAACCTTCCGCGACAAGGTTGCTTTAAAATGTCCAATGTGATCTTTGTAGTGTTTTTTGTTTAGCGTTTCTGTCCAATTTGATGTTTCTTCTATTGACTCCTATAATCATTGTATCATCTTTATAGTGTTTTTTCTATTTCCATTATTTAGCTTTTTGCATTAAGCTGTGTTACAATTTGCATTAGGAATACATTGGGTCTGGCAAATGTTTGGTTTGCGCATTGGTGCACACATATACCCGCTAACACCATTTCAGCGCGGCCGCCCGCCCCTTTTTGGACGCGAGGCGGTCACGTGTTTTACAAGAAGATCGTTGCCCCGGCAATGACTGTACATGGCAGTTGGAGACTCTGCTCGGCTGCGCACGGATGCACACTGACGACCCGTGTCTCTTTTGGTAAGTTTTAAGCCCATCTGGGTTTCTCCGGATTTCACATAAACGACTCCTCACTAATCACGTACTTATCCTGCATTGCAGCAGCAGGTCCGACAGCATCTGTCCGCTCGAACTGCATTCGGCACCCGTTATGGACGCCGATTCATCCTTACTTTTATACAGAGTTTGCCACTTCAGACAGGTAATAGATCCCTCATATATTTCTTCTGGGCTTCATGAAGTGTAACAGAATAAGTCCACTCATTATGTATATTTATTGTTCTTTTCTCGCATATCACCCACGGAAATTTCACCTGAATGGTATGTGTTACGTTTAATTTTCTTTTTATGCCAATTATGTGTTTTCTTGTTTATATTTGTTTTTGTTGCAATTGTCTTCACTATCATGATGTAACTAAACTGTGTATTGAACTTACCTGCAATGTAACAGACTTGCCCTGAAGAAGGAAATTGCTTTCCGAAATGCATTGGCATATTAAGTCTGACTTATCAACGAGTTGTGGCAACTGCTTCCTCACTAAGAATGTATTAGTGATAGCTTCATTTTGATTTTTTCTGATAAACCATTACTTTTGAAAAGCAACAACAGACTCTTTCATTTGAATAAGTGCATTACTTTGGATGTATGATTGGATTTTCTTTAATTTGAGTCAACTCCTCCCCCAGATTGGGTTTTATTGAGAGCAGCTGTGTGACCTAGTATTGTTACTCGGTCTTCAGTTCTGTTTGACGACATCAAGGCAGCGCTGATGGGCAGTGAGACAATGGCCTACTTTGATCCCGAGAAGGAGTCAGAAATAGTGGTAGATGCCAGCCCGGTAAGATTGGGTGCGGTTCTGCTACAGGCAAGCACACAGGGACAGATGCATCCAATTGCGTATACCAGTAAGGCGTTATCTGACACAGAAAAGCGACACTCGCAAATTGAAAGACAGGCGCTGGCCATCCTATGGGGATGTAAACACCTTCCCCTATATATTCTGGGAAAGCCAATGGTTGTCGTCACCGACCACAAGCCGCTGATCCCCATCATGGCTGGTGGATAGTCCAAGCCTCCCCCCGGATAGAGCGGTGGATGCTGTCCCTAATACAATATGGGGTGAAACTACAATATAGGCCAGGTACTAACAACCCAGCAGACTATTTGTCTCACCGTCCTGGGTTCAGGCCGGACACAAGAGAAGCTGGAAGTGATCGAATGTGTCGAAATGGTCCGCCAGGTGGTGGAGGCGGCAATGCCTGTGGCGTTAACGATCCAGGAGCTGGTAGATGCATCCAGAACCGACTAGGTGTTTCAGGTCATTGAAGCAGCCATGGACAGCGAGGATTGGAAGGGGATACTGGCCAATAACACCAGAAGAGAGAAGGGTGCCCAACAAGACATGCAAGAGTTGTGGCGGGCCCGGAATGATCTCTCGAGGTCAGAAGAAGGGCTGATTCTGAGAGGGCACCAGATTGTCATACCTCACGCACTGGCGGAGAAAGTGTTGGCCCTTGCCCACAAGGGACACCAGGTCACGGCTAAAACTACAGCGCGCGCTTACGGGCCAAGGTGTGGTTCCCGAACCTAGATGAGCGGGTGGAAGAGTATGTGCGTCAGTGCAATCCATGTCAAGCAGCCAGTCCGGCAGAGAGGGGGCCTCAAATACAATCCATGCAAAGGAGTGAACAACCGTGGGGCACAGTGCACGCGGACTTTGGATCCACAGGTCGGGGCACGTACTTCCTGGCGGTGGTGGACCAGTGGTCCCGGTACCCTGAAATTGAGCTGGTGGAATCAACGGCATGCAACCACACCATACTGGCTCTGGAGAAAATCTTTGCAACCCATCGGTTTCAATATGAGCTGTGCTCGGAACATGGTCCCCCTTTTCAGGGCCAGCAATTCGTAAAGTATATGGAGGACCGGGGAATACGACATCGAAAAGTGACTCCCCTCTGGCCAAGGGCCAATGGTGAGGCCGAAAGGTTCATGCGTACATTGAACAAAGTGTTCTGGATATCTCTGAATGGAGGGGGTGAGCTACAAAAGAATCTGTTTGAATTCATCCGGGAGTACAGGGCAACTCCACATCAGTCCACCGGAGTGGCACCTGTGGAAGCACTGTTCAAACGATGCCCCAGAGGTCTCATACCTGAGGTGGAGGGAAAAGAACCAGGAACAATTGACAATGACCGAGTACGAGAGGAGCGGCAGGCGCGGAACGAGAGGGAGAGCACCCGGAGAAATTGACAAAAGCCTATCCTTTCGGTCGGTGACACGGTGCTGGTGCTCAACCGACATCCGGAGGGTAAAATGTCACTTACATACGAGCCCTAACCCATGTGAAGGGATCCATGATAACTGCAGCGGATGGACGTGGAACTGTGACACGAAACGTGTGGTATTTCAAGAAGATTGAGGCCCGTCCACCCGTGGGAGGCCACGGGATAAATGAGCCGGAGGAAACAAGCACCAGCCCGACAAATGAAGATGGAGATGGCGTAGGGGACCCTCCACCGGTGGATTCTCCACGTCCGGCCCATGGCGCCATCAGGAGATACCCGAGCAGGGAAGCAAGGAGGTGTCCACCCCGATTCCAGGACTTTATAATGGACACTGATCCCTGAATGGCAAGGATGGTGATAGTTGACCCACGTTGGGTTGTTGCAATATGTTGCATTGATGTTCTGTTTTTCGTTTAAAGAAAAGGAGGAATGTTGCGTAGTGAAACGCATGTTTATACGCATGCCGAGCCTCGTTCCGGCTCACGCATGCGGGTTGAATAAAGCGGAACCCGAAGGCATCAGTAACCGCCTGGACCCTGAAGCATACAGACGTGTCTGCATCTCATTCAATGTAGGTGCGTGTGTGAATGGGCGGCCTGCGGCTGTAACACTAACACTATAGTTTCAGGTCATTTTTGTTCACGCTTATTTCGCTGATGACTACATGGCTCTGTGGTGCCCTTTGAATCCGGGAAGGGGTTGTACAGATGCTCTCTTACTCTGCTTATGTTCACCAGAACAGCATTCAGCGCACTTGCTATGCTGGTGCTTTCTGATGATTTCTGATGATTTCTTATGTTTCGATCCTATGTCTTGCACTGGCTCCTCCTCCCCTCCCCCTGGCACTTTTCCCCTTTCCTCTCCCCTGCACTTGCGTGATCTCAATGTCACTGGGCCTAGTAAGATCGTTGTCTTGTCCCCCCTTTGATCCCATCCCCTGCCTCGTCGTGCCTTGAAACATTTGTGTATAGGCGCGCTATAAATAAAATATCATATTATATCATGCTGATTTCCCTGATGACTACATGGCGGCAGGTGCATTTTTGAGACAAAGGTCTATAATTCACAGATGCTTCCTTTCTTTGTTGGTATCTATCAAGACAGCAGTCGACATGGCAACTGTACTCCAAATGTGTTCATTCTGCTTTCCCAGGTGGCTCCTATACTCAAAGCCAAAACACAGAGCACTCCAACACTTCCTTGCTTTGTTGGCGTCCAAAGAAACAAACAGGGTAATTCATAGAAATTCGCACAAAAGTGGCGCACGCGACTGGCGCACAGCATGCCCGTGCGAATGTCTGCGCCAGCCGCGTGCGCTAAAATCGATTTCCGCGCACAGCGTATTCATGGATTTTCGCATCCAAAACCAGCCGTGGCGCAGCGTGGCGCAGCGACCCTGCAGCAGCGCCAGTTACGCCCCCAAGAACGCCCTCGCGCAAGGAAAAGCCTTCAAAATCCCCAAATAATCGCAAAGGGCTGCGCTAACCCTGGACCAGTTCACAGGGCTGGCAAACAACAAACGCCAAGCGGGGAACATGTATTTCAGTGGTTCGCGGGAAGTTCCACACGTGATTGTCCTGTGTAGGTGTGCATCAGGGGTGCGCGGGAAGTTCCACACGCAAAATCAGCAGGTTACGTGTATTTCAGGGGTGCGCGGGAAGTTCCACACGCGATTCCATCAGGGTACGTGTATTTCAGGGGTGCGCGGGAAGTTCCAAACGCGATTGGCCCCGTGCGAGCAGGGTACGTGTATTCCAGGGGTGCACGGGAAGTTCCACACGTGATTTCAGCAGGGTACGTGTATTGCAGGGGTGCGCGGGAAGTTCCACACGCAATTTCAGCAGGGTGCGTGTATTTCAGGGGTTCTGGGGAGTACTACACGTGAATTGGCCGTGTGGGTCCTCTCAGGTGTACGCTCTACAACCTCCACGGCCCCTGCAGGCAGCCCACACCACGGGGGACTACCCTGCTCCCCTGCTCATGTTCCGCAGGCAGCCCATCCACCATGGGCATGCCCCCCAGCCAAGCGACATGTCACCTTGCACTACTGATCAACAATGCATGTCTCCCACCACCCCCACCCCCCAGCGGTGCAGGGGCAGCCTCCACCAGGCCCTCACTCATGTCTCCCACCACCCCACCCCCCAGCAGTGCAGGGGCAGCCTCCACCAGGCCCCCACTCATGTCCCCCTGCACCCCCACCGCCCAGGCAGTGCAGGGGCAGCCTCCACCAGGCCCCCACAACATGTCTACCACCACCCCCACCCCCCAGCCACCAGGGACAGCCTCCACCAGGCCCCCACTCATGTCTCCCACCACCCCCACCCCCCAGCAGTGCAGGGGCAGCCTCCACCAGGCCCCCACCCATGTCTACCACCACCACCACCCCCCAGCCACCAGGGGCAGCCTCCACCAGGCCCCCACTCATGTCTCCCACCACCCCCACCCCCCAGCAGTGCAGGGGCAGCCTCCACCAGGCCCCCACTCATGTCCCCCTGCACCCCCACCCCCCCAGCAGTGCAGGGGCAGCCTCCACCAGGCCCCCACTCATGTCTACCACCACCCCCACCCCCCAGCCACCAGGGGCAGCCTCCACCAGGCCCCCACTCATGTCCCCCTGCACCCCCACCCCCCAGCAGCGCAGGGGCAGCCTCAACCAGGCCCCCACCCATGTCTCCCACCACCCCCTACCCCCCAGCAGTCAGGGGCACCCTCCACCAGGCCCCCACTCATGTCTACCACCACCCCCATCCCCCAGCCACCAGGGGCAGATTCCACCAGGCCCATACTCATGTCTCCCACCACCCCCACCCCCCAGCAGTGCAGGGGCAGCCTCCACCAGGCCCCCACTCATGTCCCCCTGCACCCCCACCCCCCAGTAGTGCAGGGGCAGCCTCCACCAGGCCCCCACCCATGTCTACCACCACCAACACCCCCAGCCACCAGGGGCAGCCTCCACCAGACCCCCACTCATGTCTCCCACCACCCCCACCCCC
This sequence comes from Ambystoma mexicanum, assembly GCF_040938575.1. Taxonomy (NCBI): domain Eukaryota; kingdom Metazoa; phylum Chordata; class Amphibia; order Caudata; family Ambystomatidae; genus Ambystoma; species Ambystoma mexicanum. Next base: position 221,610,404 of record NC_090924.1, on the reverse strand, counting down.
CAGCAGTGCAGGGGCAGCCTCCACCAGGCCCCCACTCATGTCCCCCTGCACCCCCACCCCCCAGCAGTGCAGGGGCAGCCTCCACCAGGCCCCCACTCATGTCCCCCTGCACCCCCACCCCCCAGCAGTGCAGGGGCAGCCTCCACCAGGCCCCCACCCATGTCTACCACCACCCCCACCCCCCAGCCACCAGGGGCAGCCTCCACCAGGCCCCCACTCATGTCTCCCACCACCCCCACCCCCCAGTAGTGCAGGGGCAACCTCCACCAGGCCCCCACTCATGTCTCCCACCACCCCCACCCCCCAGCAGTGCAGGGGCAGCCTCCACCAGGCCCCCACCCATGTCTACCACCACCACCACCCCCCAGCCACCAGGGGCAGCCTCCACCAGGCCCCCACTCATGTCTCCCACCACCCCCACCCCCCAGCAGTGCAGGGGCAGCCTCCACCAGGCCCCCACTCATGTCCCCCTGCACCCCCACCCCCCAGCAGTGCAGGGGCAGCCTCCACCGGGCCCCCACTCATGTCCCCCTGCACCCCCACCCCCCAGCAGTGCAGGGGCAGCCTCCACCAGGCCCCCACCCATGTCTCCCACCACCCCCTACCCCCCAGCAGTCAGGGGCACCCTCCACCAGGCCCCCACTCATGTCTCCCACCACCCCCACCCCCCAGTAGTGCAGGGGCAACCTCCACCAGGCCCCCACTCATGTCCCCCTGCACCCCCACCCCCCAGCAGTGCAGGGGCAGCCTCCACCAGGCCTCCACCCATGTCTACCACCACCCCCACCCCCCGCCACCAGGGGCAGCCTCCACCAGGCCCCCACTCATGTCTCCCACCACCCCCACCCCCCAGCAGTGCAGGGGCAGCCTCCACCAGGCCCCCACTCATGCCTCCCACCACCCCCACGCCCCAGCAGTGCAGGGGCAGCCTCCACCAGGCCCCCACTCATGTCCCCCTGCACCCCCACCCCCCAGCAGTGCAGGGGCAGCCTCCACCAGGCCCCCATCCATGTCTACCACCACCCCCACCCCCCAGCCACCAGGGGCAGCCTCCACCAGGCCCCCACTCATGTCTCCCACCACCCCACCCCCCAGAAGTGCAGGGGCAGCCTCCACCAGGCCCCCACTCATGTCTCCCACCACCCCCACCCCCCAGCAGTGCAGTGGCAGCCTCCACCAGGCCCCCAATCATGTCTCCCACCACCCCCACCCCCCAGCACTGTGGGGCACCTGCCAGCAGTCCCCCACTCATGTCCAACTCATGTCCCCCTGCACCCCCCAGCAGTGCAGGGGCAGCCTCCACCAGGCCCCCACTCATGTCCCCCTGCACCCCCACCCCCCAGCAGTGCAGGGGCAGCCTCCACCAGGCCCCCACCCATGTCTACCACCACCCCCAGCCCCCAGCCACCATGGGCAGCCTCCACCAGGCCCCCACTCATGTCTCCCACCACCCCCACCCCCCAGCAGTGCAGGGGCAGCCTCCACCAGGCCCCCACTCGTGTCCCCCTGCACCCCCACCCCCAGCAGTGCAGGGGCAGCCTCCACCAGGCCCCCACCCATGTCTACCACCACCCCCACCCCCAGCCACCAGGGGCAGCCTCCACCAGGCCCCCACTCATGTCTCCCACCACCCCACCCCCCAGCAGTGCAGGGGCAGCCTCCACCAGGCCCCCACTCATGTCTCCCACCACCCCCACCCCCCAGCAGTGCAGGGGCAGCCTCCACCAGGCCCCCAATCATGTCTCCCACCACCCCCACCCCCCAGCACTGTGGGGCACCTGCCAGCAGTCCCCCACTCATGTCCAACTCATGCCCCCCTGCACTCCCATCCCCCAGCAGTGCAGGGGCAGCCTCCACCAGGCCCCCACTCATGTCCCCCTGCACCCCCACCCCCCAGCAGTGCAGGGGCAGCCTCCACCAGGCCCCCATCCATGTCTACCACCACCCCCACCCCCCAGCCACCATGGGCAGCCTCCACCAGGCCCCCACTCATGTCTCCCACCACCCCCACCCCCCAGCAGTGCAGGGGCAGCCTCCACCAGGCCCCCACTCGTGTCCCCCTGCACCCCCACCCCCCAGCAGTGCAGGGGCAGCCTCCACCAGGTCCCCACCCATGTCTACCACCACCCCACCCCCCAGCCACCAGGGGCAGCCTCCACCAGGCCCCCACTCATGTCTCCCACCACCCCCACCCCCCAGCAGTGCAGGGGCAGCCTCCACCAGGCCCCCACTCATGTCTCCCTGCACCCCCACCCCCCAGCAGTGCAGGGGCAGCCTCCACCAGGCCCCCACCCATGTCTACCACCACCCCCACCCCCCAGCCACCAGGGGCAGCCTCCACCAGGCCCCCACTCATGTCTCCCACCCTCCCCACCCCCCAGCAGTGCAGGGGCAGCCTCCACCAGGCCCCCACTCATGTCTCCCACCACCCCCACCCCCCAGCAGTGCAGGGGCAGCCTCTGCCAGGCCCCCACTCATGTCTCCCACCACCCCCACCCCGCAGAACTGTGGGGAACCTGCCAGCAGGCCCCCACTCATGTCCAACTCATGTACCCCTGCACCCCCACCCCCCAGCACTGTGGGGCACCTGACAGCAGGCCCCCACTCATGTCCAACCCATGTCCCCCTGCACCCCCACCCCCCAGCAGTGCAGGGGCAGCCTCCACCAGGCCCCCACTCATGTCTACCACCACCCCACCCCCCAGCCACCAGGGGCAGCCTACACCAGGCCCCCACTCATGTCCCCCTGCACCCCCACCCCCCAGCAGTGCAGGGGCAGCCTCCACCAGGCCCCCACTCATGTCTCCCACCACCCCCACCCCCCAGCACTGTGGGGCACCTGCCAGCAGGCCCCCACTAATGTCCAACTCATGTACCCCTGCACCCCCACCCCCCAGCACTGTGGGGCACCTGCCAGCAGGCCCCCACTCATGTCCAACTCATGTCCCCCTGCACCCTCACCCCCCAGCAGTGCAGGGGCAGCCTCCACCAGGCCCCCACTCATGTCCCCCTGCACCCCCAACCCCCAGCACTATGGGGCACCTGCCAGCAGGCCCCCACTCATGTCCAACTCATGTACCCCTGCACCCTCACCCCCCAGCACTGTGGGGCACCTGCCAGCAGGCCCCCACTCATGTCCAACTCATGTCCCCCTGCACCCCCAACCCCAAGCACTGAGGGGCACCAACAAGCAGGCACCCACCCATGTCTAACTCATGTTCCCCAGCCAACATGTCATCACAATCTAGATCCCTGGTCCCTATGGTTGGCCTCCAAATGCAAAACACCCACCCGAGTATTGCATCCACCCACTCATAATTGGCAATTACATGACAGAACACCAATTGCAAGTTCCGAAACAAACACATTTCCCTCACATACACCCAATGGGTGTCAGTGAATCTCAAAAGCCATATCATGATATGCATTAAACCAATGAGATGATACTACACATTGAAGTTTGATAAAAAAATATGTATTGAAGGAAACATAAATAGAATCAAAAATAAAGAAACAGAAATGGGAATGTACAAAAATGAAAAGAAGCATGTCCGTGAAAAAAAGCAAAACCAAAAATCAAAATCCAAAGTAATGGTGTCCAAAGTCACTGTCCAGAAAACAAAATCCAATGGGAAATAAAATAGAAAGCCATTGCTCCATGGTTAAAATGTGAAAGAAAAATACAATACAACAGTGAACTATGTACATACGAACAAGCCAGGGTCCATTATCCCAACAAAAGAAAGGAAACCTATCTAACTACACTAACTAATAAAATAAACTATATACAAAAATGTTGCCAATGTCCGAAAGGTCCAAAATAAATCCTAAAAAAAATGAAACCTAACACTACCTACATAACTATGTACAAGGGCAGCGGGCTAGTTTGACGGCTCACTTGTGGATGTCCCGGGCCAGGGCATCATCGAACTCTTGCTCAATGTCCCGGAGGCGGTCCTCCTCCATGGCCCGAGGGTCCGCAGGGCCGTCGACGTGTCCACCTCCAAACCCCTGCGGATTGCCTCGTGGCACTCGGCCCACCTCAGGGCCCTCCGCATGGAGTTCTCCGCCCTGACCATTGTGAGCCATGCCTCTTCCGCCCGCTGCCGCTGCGCATCTATGGCGTGGCCCAACCGCTGTCACACGGAAGACACTCTCTGTCCTGGGTCCTCCTGCCCTCCGGCCGATGCCTGCCCCTCCGATGTTGAAGGCCCCGAGCCTTCATGGCTCCCACCACGTTGCTGCTGCTGCTGTGCCTCTGCCCATGCACTGCCTCCTGCTGCCTGCACATCCTCTGCCGGCTGGGGTGCAGTCGTTGATGTGGCCACCCCTGCTGGACGTCCGACTCCCGACTGTGGCAGGGATGCCTCCTCCACCAACCTGGCCGCACCGTCAGAGGCAGCTCCACAGGGCACCCAGGTGACTGATGGGTGGGAAGATGGCACGGAGGACGACTAGCGCGTAGGGGGTTCAGTTGAGGAGGGGGTCATAGCAAGCCCCATCATACGGAGGAATCTGGCCTGGGTGACCTGTCCCAGCAGGCTGACGTGGTCAACGAGCCAATCGAGATGGCGTGCAGTCTCCTCATGAAAAGACTGCAGGTCACCTCGCATGGCCTGTTGACGCAACGCCACACCACTCAGAACAGGCTCAACCCAGACCCGGATAGCCATGTCCGCAGGCAGAAGAAGGCCAGTTGTCGTGAGCTCATCCCCTGCCTGAAAACGGGTCTGGACGTAGGCATCCCTGCTGGTGCAAGATGATGCAGGGACAGGATCAGGGACAGGATTGCACACAGGCACCTCCGCGGCGGCCTGTGCTGCCTCCTGTCCCTGGTCCTGCACTGCACCACTAGCACCAGTGGGATCCCCACCTCCAGACCCCGTCTCTGTTGCTTGCACGGCCTCCTCCTCCACCAAACCCCCCACCAACCTGGATGACTCCGTGCCATCTTCCCCCGTTGGGCCCTGTGGGGACCCAGCTGCCCCTTCTGCTGCCGAGGAGTCCAACTCCAACCTCCGCCTCTTGGACCTCCCCCCGGCAGCTGCGGCCTGGGACGCGGCACCGGACTTCTCACTCCCCGACGAGATGACAACATGGGAGGGGAGCCGGCCTTGCGTCTCCGGCTGGCGGTGGGATCCCCGCCGCTGTGCTCCACAGCACCTTCTCCGCCCTCTTCATCAGTTGACGCAGCAGACAGGGAGAAATAAAACACAGGCATCAGGGCACTGTACAATGGACACATACACACATGACAGTTGTACATGAGTGGCATTGGCAAACCTCAGACATGTAATCACAATCCCCAACACACATGTCATTTCAACTCGCACACATGAGCCATACCACAGCCATATCGCAACTGCCAGCACCATCCATACACATACAACAGCATGAGCAGGCAAAGGTGAGCCAGACATCACATGCAACACAGGAAGTGCACCACACATGTACACACACCACCACACTTGCATGCATGTGTACACCTCTGCCAAGTGTCGCAGTGTTCAGATGGGCATCCATGTCACATCTGCCCATCAGGCTTCCACATACCGCTGTCACATGCATCCATGTTGCATCACTGTTGCACCCTTGTCAAATACACACACATGCACATGTACACAGTGCTGATACATGCAGCTGAAAACAACATACATGCGTGACATCACAGACATGTCTACTTACATACACATTCATCCAAACATGTGTGCCCACACAACTGCTTTTGGCATGCAAGCCTACACACACAAGCACCATCCATGTCTCACACATTCCAGCCCACGCATGTGTTAGCCCCACGGCCCTGTACACACCCACCCATACTCGACCCCATACAAACAGATGTGCAACCTGCACACTACTGAAAAATCACCACACGCACAGCTCACAATCAGGATGCATGTACACTTACCGCTCGACTCCAGACGGGTCTGCCTCTCAAGGACCTGGACGTGGAGCGCTGGGGATATGCGTTCCAGGACCCTCATCTGTTCTTCCGACAAGTGGCCCCGGCGCCCCTTGGCATCCGCTGCCTTCAAGAGGCGCCGGGCCTTGTTCAGGGTCCTAGACCTGAAGGCCTCCCAGCGCTTCTTGACATGTTGGAAGTCGCGGACTGCCACCCCCTCCGCGTTGATGGCAGTCACGATGTCAGTCCAGATCCGAGTCCGTCCTTCCTTGTCGGCGCGGGAACTTCCGAAGAGGGCATCATACTGCCCCAGGACTTGCTCCACCAGGACACCAACTTTGTTGGCACTGAAGCTGGTGCCCCTCTGCCTCTCTGGCCGGGGGTTGTCAGTGGTCTCAGATGGTGTTTGCCCCAACATGACAACCCCAGAGGCAGGAGTGGGTGGGCAACTGGGTCCTGGGGCTGGGCTGTGGAGCGATGGAATCCCAGTCGGGAGTCTTCGGTTCCAGCAGGGGTGGTCACAGCAACAGCACCCCTGGCTGATGTGCAGGCAGCAAATGGCAGGGCACGTGGGCAGCAGGCAGTCAGGCAGCAGCAGATGGCAGGTGGGAGCGTGCTCAGGGCTCTGGGGGGGCAGTAGTTCGGCCTTCTGGGCAGGAGCGTGGTCTTCCGTGTGCTTACGCGTGGCCAGCTTGATACGGAGTGATTTGGCACGTGAAAATCCTGCACGTCTGCGTGTAAATCGAGGAAAGGCCCTTAGCGCGTATGCACGTCAGCACGCATATGCGATTTCATTGGACCAAAGGCCCTTAGCGCGTGAGCGCGTCTGTGACGTGAGCCGTGCGGGTGTTTCCCTCATTACACGTGATGACAGAGCACACGTGGATTTCCACCAATCGTGTGTGGAACTTCCTGCGCACCCCAGAAATACCCGTACCCAGACCAATCGCGTGTACGCTCACTTCCCTCCGATTACACGCGATGACACTCGGACGTGCAGTTTTACCACGTGTGCTCGCATATGCGATTTCATTGGCCCAAAGGCCACCATGCGCAGCTGTGACGTCACGCGCATGGCCGTAGAGAATGGCGCGTGTAAAAATGAAGAGATACACGTCTGAGTGTCAAAGCGCGTAATTGGTGGAAATGGCCTCATTGCTTATGCGCGTCTGTGACGTGTGTATAAAAGGTAAGTGTAGAACGCCATTTCCTTGTACGTGCTTTTCGTGGAGAGCGAGTGGGTGAAATCTGTACTTCTTGTCGGTTCACACGCGATTTACTTCACAGCGTTTCGAGTTCGTACTCCCTGTTACCTCTGACAGCTTTTTCTCTTTTCCTCTTTTTCCTGGGCCTGTTTCCTCAAACAGCTTCCCTACTACTGTTGTCCTGTCTCCTCAGACAGCGTACAATTCTTCTTTTGGTGGGGGTGTTGCCAACGCGCACACGTGCATATTTTTCACGCTTTTGTTCCTGGCGGACGGTGAGTCGTGCACGTATCTAACATCTGTGCTTGCCCCGTGTGTCGCGTACCCCTTCAGAGGTCATTCTAGGCTGCGTGTGACACGCATACGTTCATTCTTGTGTTCCTGGGTGCCACAGCGTAGTGCAGGTTTATTTTTCCACGCACGTGGTCTAGGAGGGGTTGTGTGCACCTTACTTCGCTTTTTTGGGGTGCCTGTGTGTTGCGTGACCCGTCATCTTTCCCCAGGGGTGACATACAGCCTTGCTAGAGCACTAGGGTATGATTGCCATCTGGTACCCAACCCCTTTGACCCCCAATTGCCCAGGACAATAGTTCACATCGACTCCCATATGCACAATAACATCAGTGCCATGGCTGGGAGGCGAACAAGCCGTAAGGGTGGCAAAGGTGGCCGAGCCCCAAGTGGTGGCCGTGGTGGATCCGGTAGGGGACGTGGCCGTGACTTGCAGGGTGCCCCTAGCCCCCCATGTGTGGAGGAGCAGTCAGGGACACCCATGCCCCCCCCTGGTTGCGGTTACCGTTGCTGACACCATCCATGCTCAGCCCTTGTTGGACCAGCCCACTGTGGAACCAGACCTGGCACAGGGTGACTCCATGGCTGACTTCCAGGTCAGCAGGTCTAGGCCACGTGCGCCGGTGAACGTTGGTGTCATCAGGCCACGTGGATCAGGGGCAGCTAGGTCATCTGCTGCCCCGCGTAGGCAGGCTGGGGAGGCTGCAGGGGCAGCTGCGGCTCCATCCACCCCACCTCTCACTATCCCATCCAGGACAGTGTCGGTCCAAGTCGATCATGCTGACATTCCCCCTGACACCATCACACTTGAGATAATGCCTACACCAACTCCCATGCTGAGTGTGCAATCCCACGCTCCTGCCCCTAGTGTCCAGAGCGGCGCAGGACACTCCGGATCCCCACCACCTTCCAAGCGGAAGAGGAAGAGTGCTCGTCCAGTAGAGGCTGATGCCCCAGACACGGCTACACAGTCCGGCCCGTCAAGGAAGCCCAGCTTCAATGAGGCCAAACTGAATGCACTTGTAGAGTATGTGTCCGCACATGACCGCGAAATGGTGATTGTTGCAGGATCCAAGACCACACCTGCACAACGTCAGGCACACTGGCAGACCATTGCGGACATCATAGGTGCCCTTGGAATCGTGAGGCGCACAGCTAATGAATTCTACAAGCGCTGGAATGACCTGAAGCACAGGGCAAAGAATAAGCTGGCCTCAAGTCATGCCGCAACTCTAGTGACTGGAGGTGGGTCTCCAGCAGACGAGATAGAACTCACTCCACATGAGCAGGTTGCTGGGACCTACGTCACAGAGGAACAGATCCAAGGCATGGGAGAAGTGGCAGATTACGAGGCATTGTCCGGTGAGTGCACATGCATGTTTGTGTCATCCATGTGCATGGTGTGTGTGGGAGGGCTTCTGTTTGGGTGCCAGGGGAGGGTGTGTGTGCCTGAGTGGTTCGGCTCACCCATGTGCCTCTTCCTAAACATTCTTGGCAACAGCATTTGGGTATAGCAGCATCCCTTCTGCCAACATTAGACATCCAGCGCAACACCACGCCAGTTGCCCTTGGAGTGTCATCTTGCCACTACACTGTTGCTTATTTACCTCTGTTTATTCAGACAGATTGTTTGCATACCACCACTTTTACTCTGGATTTCTCAGTCCTATTGTCACATGTCTGACATGGCTATGGTACAGTGGACTGGCTCAGTTTCGTGTACATGATTAGTTTGGACATGTCCCTGTGCTATAGGACCATTTTTGACTGGCAGCTGCATGTTAAACATTTGAACCATTACAATGAAAATAATCAATCATATGAACAAACTGGACTGAATGAACAATTGGTGACCTCCTCTCCCTCTTCACTTCATGGCTAGGCTACATGCCATCTGTGTGATGGCATGTATATTTTACCGGCCAATCACTGGCCAATGTGTGATGCCACTGCTAGGCAGCATGCAGCAAATGTGTTCATCTTCCATCTTGGTGTCATCAATGTGTGCCATCTGCCTCCCCATCACAAGCAGTGACGGTGCATGCATGGGAGTGTTTTAGTCATGTGGGACATGTGTCAATCAAGTACTGTTTCTGTAGCCTCTCAGCCCTCATTGTGTGCCATAGTGCTAATGCCTGTTTCCATTTGTTTTCTTGTATGTCTTTGCAGGGGAAGACGCACCTGATACTGCTGGGGTTGTGGAGATGGTGCAGACCCAGGAGGGGTCTGAGGGCCGACCGACCACCAGTGAGGGACGTGGTGTGGTGGTGGGTGAGAACCCACAACTGCTGCAGGTGGTGCTCTCAAGGGGTGTGTCTGGCTGCACCTCCACCGAGCTGTACTCAGGTGTTGATTCGGATGATGAGACCTACGTGCCGTCGCAGGTGAGTGTTCCTGGGAGGGATTCTGTTCTGTCCGACCCACCTGCACCAGGGTTAGAACCCTCAATGGGGATGTCAGTGTTGGCAGGTACGCCTTTGGTGGTTACGGATGCAGGGTCACACTCAGCGACATCTGATCCTGTTCCTGGCCCAGCAGATCAGAGGGGGAATGCAGTCCTGCAGCCTCAGGCAGTGCCGGCACAGCAAGGCGCAGTTCGCCTTGCCCCAGACAGGTGTGGTGCCCGCCAACGTGGTGGCCATACGCCACCTGGCAATACCGCATGGGAGCAATCCATTTACGGTATGGCAACCCAACAGGCAGCATCATCAGAGATGATGGCTCAGGCCATGGATAGGGTGGCCACTTCCATTGTCCCCCCCGAAAGGCTGATGGAGCGACTACAGCAGGCAACCGACTCAATCTGCCAGTCACACAGGGAGTAAATGTTGGCGTCCGACAGGGACAGGCGGGCGGCACTGGCGACTCTGCAGGAAGCCATCTCCATAGAGTCCCAGGGCCACAGGGAAGCCCTGAGGCTGGAACTCCCTCACCTCAGGACGACTCTTGTTGAGCTTGAGGCTTCAACAAACCGAAGGACAGAACAGCAGCTGAAGCGTCTCACCCGTACGCTCTCAGCTGAGATGCAGGCAACTAGGGCGGAGGTCCGGGCATCCCGTGAGTTGTTGCCTGGGGACCTCCGCACACTCATCCTCCAGAATAAGACCTACCACACCCGCATGCTTGCAGCCATGGAAGAACAGACTAGGGATTTGCGTGGGCTGCCTCCCATAGTGCCACCACCTCCGGATACAGCTGCAGAGGGTGAGGATAGCGACAGCAGTGATACTCCCACAATAGGGTAGCCGTGTAGGCCATGAGCCCATGGAGGTGTTTTTTTTCGCAAGATCCACACAGGTGGGTCTTGGTGTGCACCCTGTCCTCGGACCTCCTGGGTGGCCTCCCCAACCCCCCCGGGCCCATTAATGGCCATTTTTTATTTTTTATTTTTTTATTTTTTTTTATTTTTTTTGGGACAGTGTGTTGCCTTGTGTGGCTCTCGTGGGCATACGCTGCATTGTGGCTGGGCACATGCAGGCTTGTCATGGATTTGGTTCAGATGCTTGGGTTTTTGTCACACACACCCCTCCTGCTTCCCGTTTCCATGGGCTTGCAAAGGGTGTGCCCAAGTGACATTGACGTACATGGTGACATTGGACTCCCATGAGCTGTGTGGGCAGTCTGTAGTCAATACTGTGTATACATTAATAGTGCATATTGTTGTTGTATTGTACACTGCGTGGTGTATTGATATGTGCCCCTGCATCCATCTCATCCTCCATATTTGCAGGTCCATTCCTCATGTCTTCACAATGCGGTCCACCTTGGAACTGGAGTCCATGTTGTAAGCAGTGCACCTACACTCTTACGTGGCGCTAACACTGTATATTTGCAAGTGTTCGGAGGGCTGTCATCATCAGGTGGTGAGGCTAGCTAATTTTTAAGTCGGTAATGTCATGTTTAAGGTAGGTTGGAGGTTGTGTAGGTGATTGGTATTCTTGGTAAGTATTTGGTAATGTGGGTTGTAGGTCCTGCATTACTGTGAGCATTTCATGTGTGGACATGTTTCCATTAGGGACACTGTAGCTGCTGACACTTGGGGCATGTTGTGGGGATTCATTTCTTTCCTCTCACATTGCATGACATGCGATGGTGTGTTGTGTGGCCGTGCCGGGGAGGGGGTGGGTGACATGGCACTGTTTTCATGTACTATTTTGCAAGTGGGTATTCATTTCCGCAGCATGGAAGTGTCTTTTCATGACACTGCATTGGTGGTGTTTGTGTAGGTAGGGATGCACACATTGTGACACTTCCACATGAACAATCTCAGGCTGCTATGGTTCTGACAGTTGATAGTCCCTTTGTTCGTCTTAATTGTCAGGTCGAGTCATCATTGCTTATCAGATGGTATGTGCCAGGCCTGTGTGCACTCCACTGGGGTGTGATTTCTATGTGAAGTAATTAGCCACCAGCTGTGTACGGGCTGCCTCACCCCGTGCCCTCTCCCCTCCCATGTGCAGCAGGCGTGCATGTGGTTGGGGATGTGGGGGCACCACCATGTCCACGGCCAGGCCCCGGTGTGTTGCAACATTGTGCAGGACACATGCTGCCACTATGATCCTGCACACTACTGGGGGCGCATATAACAGCTGCCCGCCAGAACGGTCAAGGGAGCGAAAGCGTGACTTGAGCACTCCGAATGTGCGCTCCACTATGCCCCGGGTTGCAATATGGGCTGTGTTGTATCTTACCTCTGGAGGCGTGATGGGGTTCCGAATTGGCGTCATCATGTGGGTGCTCAGAGGGTAGGCACTGTCCCCTGGTGAGTAGGTGATGGGTATCATTAGTGGGATAGTGACATAACTCTGCATCTGACATGCATGCATGTGCAGTGGCATTCATACTCACCAAGCAGCCATGTATCGCCATGCCGCCCAGCTTCTAGATCCCGGCTTAGGGTAGACATTCGGTAAATGAAGCTGTCGTGGGTGGACCCTGGATAGTTGGCATATACTGAGGTGATGATTCCCTTAGCATTACATACTACCTGCACGTTGATGGAATGCCAGTGCTTGTGGTTTCTATAGATGTGCTCAGATGCCCTGGGGGGACGTAGTGCCACATGGGTGCAGTCAATGGCACCTAGCACTTTTGGAAATTGTGCCACACCGTAGAAATCGAGGGTGGCAGCCTGCCTTTCTGCAGGTGTCCTGGGCAGGTATATGTGCCTATGGACTGATGGGCGTGCAGTGATGATGTTCAAGACCTGGGGCCTCATTACGACCCAGGCAGTAAGTTACGGTGGCGTAATTAACTCCATGGTCCCTTAGCGCCATGGATTTTAACACCTGCTAAAAGCAGGTGTTAAATCCGCCATGGCGCTAAGGGACCTCGTACTCAGGCGGTAAGGGTCGGCGCTGTTTACGGCGCCGTAAACCCCTTACCGCCTGAGTTGTAATGTAGGCAGCGTGACTGCGTGGCCTGTGACACTCCACCCACTATGGCATTTGTCCGCTGAAATGATCCTGTGGCCAAGAAGTGCAGTACATTGAGGACCTTCTCCAGGGGGCTGAGTGCTTGGGAGCACAGGGTGGGTGATGTGAGGTCATCCTCCCACACACTGACCAGGTCCAGTATTATGTGTGGGGGAAACCTGTACCTCCCATAAACTTGGTCATCAGGCATCCCAAAAAGGCTGGTTCTGGGAGTGAAAATTCGGGTCCTCACTATCCTCCTCCTCCTTTGGTAACCCACGGCCACTGCTGCTAGGAATGGTATATTCATCCTGGCATATGAACTTGTTTGTTGTTTGCGCGCACTTTTATGCTGCGCGGGTCGACGTACGCCTGCTTCATGCGGCGTACGTGTCTCAGGATTGGACCATTTTTCGGCACGTCGTAGGCGAACGTGTGAATCTTCCCACCCACCCCAGGAATACACGTAGCACGCTCTCACAGGCACAGTCACGGGTAAATATTCCCACCCACCCCTGGAATACATGTAACCCACTCTCACAGGCCCAATCGCGTGTGGAAGTTCACGCGCACCCCGAAGTACACGTACCCAGGCCAATCGCGTGTGGGACTTCCCGCGCACCCCGAAGTACACGTACAATCGCGTGTGGAACTTCTCGCGCACCCCGTAGTACACGTACCCAGGCAAATCGCGTGTGGAAGTTCACGCACACCCCTGAAGTACACGTACCCAGGCTAATCGCGTGTGGAACTTCCCGCGCACCCCGAGGTACACATACCCAGGCAAATCGCACGGCTGGGGGGTGGGGGTGGTGGGAGACATGAGTGGGGGCCTGGTGGAGGCTGCCCCTGCACTGCTGGGGGGTGGGGGTGGTGGGAGACATGAGTGGGGGCCTGGTTGAGGCTGCCTCTGCACTGCTGGGGGGTGGGGGTGGTGGGCGACATGAGTGGGGGCCTGGTGGAGGCGCCCCTGGTGGCTGGGGGGTGGGGGTGGTGGGAGACATGAGTGGGGGCCTGGTGGAGGCTGCCCCTGCACTGCTGGGGGGTGGGGGCTGTGGAGACATGAGTGGGGGCCTGGTGGAGGCTGCCCCTGGTGGCTGGGGGGTGGGGGTGGTGGGAGACATGAGTGGGGGCCTGGTGGAGGCTGCCCCTGCACTGCTGGGGGGTGGGGGTGGTGGGAGACATGAGTGGGGGCTTGGTGGAGGGGGGTGAGGGTGGTGGGAGACATGAGTTGGACATGAGTGGGGGCCTGGTGGAGGCTGCCCCTGGTGGCTGGGGGGTGGGGGTGGTGGTAGACATGAGTGGGGGCCTGGTGGAGGCTGCACCTGCACTGCTGGGGTGTGGGGGTGGTGGGAGACATGAGTGGGGGCCTGGTGGAGGCTGCCCCTGGTGGCTGTGGGATGGGGGTGGTGGGAGACATGAGTGGGGGCCTGGTGGAGGCTGCCCCTGCACTGCTGGGGGGTGGGGGTAATAGGGGACATGAGTGAGGCCTGGTGGAGGCTGCCCCTGGTGGCTGGGGGGTGGGGTTGGTGGTAGACATGAGTGGGGGCCTGGTGGAGGCTGCCCCTGCACTGCTGGGGGGTGGGGGGGGTGGGAGACATGAGTGGGGGCTTGGTGGAGGCTGCCCCTGGTGGTTGGGGGTGAGGGTGGTGGGAGACATGAGTTGGACATGAGTGGGGGCCTGGTGGAGGCTGCCCCTGGTGGCTGGGGGGTGGGGGTGGTGGGAGACATGAGGGGGGGCCTGGTGGAGGCTGCCCCTGCACTGCTGGGGGGTGGGGGTGGTGGGAGACATGAGCGGGGGCCTGGTGGAGGCTGCCCCTGCACTGCTGGGGGGTGGGGGTGGTGGGAGACATGAGTGGGGGCCTGGTGGAGGCTGCCCCTGGTGGCTGGGGGGTGGGGGTGGTGGGAGACATGAGTGGGGGCCTGGTGGAGGCTGCCCCTGCACTGCTGGGGGGTGGGGGTGGTGGGAGACATGAGCGGGGGCCTGGTGGAGGCTGCCCCTGCACTGCTGGGGGGTGGGGGTAATAGGGGACATGAGTGGGGGCCTGGTGGAGGCTGCCCCTGGTGGCTGGGGGGTGGGAGTGGTGGGAGACATGAGTGGGGGCCTGGTGGAGGCTGCCCCTGCACTGCGGGGGGGTGGGGGTAATAGGGGACATGAGTGGGGGCCTGGTGGAGGCTGCCCCTGCACTGCTGGGGGCTGGGGGTGGTGGGAGACATGAGTGGGGGCCTGGTGGAGGCTGCACCTGCACTGCTGGGGGTGGGGGGTGGGGTGGTGGGAGACATGAGTGGGGGCCTGATGGAGGCTGCCCCTGCACTGCTGGGGGGTGGGGGTGGTGGGAGACCTGAGTGGGGGCCTGGTGGAGGCTGCCCCTGGTGGCTGGGGGGTGGGGGTGGTGGGAGACATGAATGGGGGCCTGGTGGAGGCTGCCCCTGCACTGCTGGGGGGTGGGGGTGGTGGGAGACATGAGTGGGGGCTTGGTGGAGGCTGCCCCTGGTGGCTGGGGGGTGAGGTTGGTGGGAGACATGAGTTGGACATGAGTGGGGGCCTGGTGGAGGCTGCCCCTGGTGGCTGGGGGGTGGGGGTGGTAGTAGACATGAGTGGGGGCCTGGTGGAGGCTTCCCCTGCACTGCGGGGGGGTGGGGGTAATAGGGGACATGAGTGGGGGCCTGGTTGAGGCTGCCCCTGCACTGCTGGGGGGTGGGGGTGGTGGGAGACATGAGTGGGGGCCTGGTGGAGGCTGCCCCTGGTGGCTGGGGGGTGGGGGTGGTGGGAGACATGAGTGGGGGCCTGGTGGAGGCTGCCCCTGCACTGCTGGGGGGTGGGGGTAATAGGGGACATGAGTGGGGGCCTGGTTGAGGCTGCCCCTGCACTGCTGGTGTGTGGGGGTGGTGGGAGACATGAGTGGGGGCCTGGTGGAGGCTGCCCCTGGTGGCTGGGGGGTGGGGTGGTGGGAGACATGAGTGGGGGCCTGGTGGAGGCTGCCCCTGCACTGCTGGGGAGTGGGGGTGGTGGGAGACATGAGTGGGGGCCTGGTGGAGGCTGCCCCTGCACTGCTGGGGGGTGGGGGTGGTGGGAGACATGAGTGGGGGCCTGGTGGAGGGTGCCCCTGGTGGCTGGGGGGTGGGGGTGGTGGGAGACATGAGTGGGGGCCTGATGGAGGCTGCCCCTGCACTGCTGGGGGGTGGGGGTGGTGGGAGACATGAGTGGGGGCTTGGTGGAGGCTGCCCCTGGTGGCTGGGGGTGAGGGTGGTGGGAGACATGAGTTGGACATGAGTGGGGGCCTGGTGGAGGCTGCCCCTGGTGGCTGGGGGGTGGGGGTGGTGGTAGACATGAGTGGGGGCCTGGTGGAGGCTGCCCCTGCACTGCTGGGGGGTGGGGGTGGTGGGAGACATGAGTGGGGGCCTGGTGGAGGCTGCCCCTAGTGGCTGTGGGATGGGGGTGGTGGGAGACATGAGTGGGGGCCTGGTGGAGGCTGCCCCTGCACTGCTGGAGGGTGGGGGTAATAGGGGACATGAGTGGGGGCCTGGTGGAGGCTGCCCCTGGTGGCTGGGGGGTGGGGGTGGTGGTAGACATGAGTGGGGGCCTGGTGGAGGCTGCCCCTGCACTGCTGGGGGTGGGGGTGGCGGGAGACATGAGTGGGGGCCTGGTGGAGGCTGCCCCTGGTGGCTGGGGGGTGGGGGTGGTGGGAGACATGAGTGGGGGCCTGGTGGAGGCTGCCCCTGCACTTCTGGGGGGTGGGGGTGGTGGGAGACATGAGTGGGGCCTGGTGGAGGCAGCCCCTGGTGGCTGGGGGGTGGGGGTGGTGGGAGACATGAGTGGGGGCCTGGTGGAGGCTGCCCCTGCACTGCTGGGGGGTGGGGGTAATAGGGGACATGAGTGGGGGCCTGGTGGAGGCTGCCCCTGGTGGCTGGGGGGTGGGGGTGGTGGGAGACATGTGTTGGTGATCACTAGTGCAAGGTGACATGTGGGTTGGCTGGTGGGCATGGCCATGGTGGATGGGTTGCCTGTGGGACATGAGCAGGGGTGCAGGGTAGTACCCTGTGGTGTGGGCTGCCGCAGGGGCCGTGGAGGGTGTAGAGGGAACACCTGGGGGGACCCACATGGCCAAATCACGTGTAGCATTCCCCGGCACCACCGAAATACACGTACCCTGCAGAAATCACGTGTGAATCTTCCGCGCACATCGGAATACACGTACCCAGGCCAATCTCGTGTGGAACTTCCCGCACACCCCGAAGTACACGTACCCAGGCTAATCGCGTGTGGAACTTCCCGCGCACCCAGGAACACGCGCACACACTATTTTTCACACAGCGGGTGTCCGTGTTTGTCGGGGCCCCTTTGCACCTCATTTGTCCTAGAGGGCCACTGTATGGGCCATTCATCATGGCTGTATATGGGTGCTTTTTGTTGGCGCACATTTTGGCACACATTTTTTTCAGTCGCAGGGGCGCTACTGCCTGCTTTCTTGTGGCGTACTTGTTTGGCCCTGTGCGCGTCTTTGACCGTGCGCTGGTTTGCCCTATTCAATTCCATGAATACGGGTTGTAGGCGAGCGTGTGGGCGTTCCGCGCACTTGCCTCCTGTACTACCCCCGTGACGCCCATATTTTCACGCGTTGTTCCCCATTCCGAGTGTTGCGCCCCGTGTTCCGCCTACTTTTGTGATGTGCGCATCGCTATGTGCGATTTCGCAGTGGCCGTGGCGCACGCTGTTGGATGACCTGTGCGCCGGCATGCGCGGCGCACATTTTTAGCGCACATCCAATGGTTTTCTCGCGCACGGACTTCCATGAATCACTGTGTGCTGGTTTTCCTGCGATTTTCGCACTTGCACTGCGATTCGCACGTTTTGGCACCTCTGCACGGGAATTTTCGGCGCACATTAATTCCATGAATCGACCCCAAAAGCTGACAGGCTGACATATCCGCTGGCACGAAGCACACATTGCGCATCACTGTCATGCCATTGGTTCGTCAAATGATGCATGGGTAGAACTCTCATGACATAGGTGTGATACTGGAGGAAAAGAATTCCATATAAAAGAAAGGACCCATACTATATTAGATGAGCTTCAGTTTGATGAAAATCTGAGTTTGCATGAACTAAGGCCGTGCATACCTAAACTGAAGGTCCATCACTACTAAAACAAAAGAATAGAAAACTATATGATGTCCAACAAATGACATTCTATCACAGCAATCCACCTTGGACATATGCAAAATAATAGACAGCCTCATTACAAATTACAGTTACTGCCATTTGGCCCGGCAGTATTACCGCCAGATTACAAGTGGTGGTAGGCGGTGTTAGTGCCCATTAATTGTAGTCCATAGGAATCCATGGTGGATTTTTTGGCAGAAAGCTGGCAGATTTACCTCCCACTTTTAGCTGGAGGTGAATCCTCCACCTCTCCACCAAACTTAATTGGGCAGTGTGGTGATGCCGCTGTAACGGAATTACCACCGCATTTTTACTGCACCGCCCAATTTATAATGAGGCCCATATGTCTTCAAGCCCCAGTTTTGCTAGGGAACTGTCTATGTATGTATTGTTTATTTATATAGCGCCTATATACATGCAGGTGTTTCAAAGTGCTCAAGGAGGGTGGGAACATGGGGACAAAAACAACAGTCGCTCAGGGCCCTTGAAAATCTGAGACGATAATAGTCTGCACAGACAGAGTAAGTGTGTAAAAAGTACATTTAACAGTATGGAATACAGCAAATAGGCCTGACGGTGGTTCTGCAGTTTAACAGTGCAATTGGGGGTGACAAGGGAGAACAGACAGACAATCTTCAGGCGTGTGCATGTGGACTGAGCAATTGCACAGAGGGTCACAGGGAGGGGCAGGATCAAGTGCACCCGGTCGGTTGGAACTGGGGTAAGTGCAGAGAAAGCCACTCTCTTGCGTTAATTTCATTGTGCATTGAGTGTGGGTGGGGTGTAGGGCCCTGAGGCAAGTGCCAGGGAGAGGACTGACAGGGGTGCCTAGGGACCAGTGAGACTCTGAGGTACACCAGGCGGCCAGTCAGCATGCTGTAAGGAATAGGAGGGAGAGAGGGAAAGAACAGAGAACTAGGTTAGCAGGGTAGAGAGACAGAGAAGGAAGAGGAGAAGAGGAAGGTCTTGAGGAGTTTCTGGAATTTCAGGAGATCCGGCTTAAGACGTAGGACGGCAGGTAGGCTATTCCAGAGGGAGGCACCTGCTGAGGATCAGGATCTCTCACCAAATCTCTGCTTGGAGAACAGGCTCACTTACAGAAGGTTGTAGGTAGATGAGCAGAGGGCTTGTGAGGGACAGCGTTTAGGTATGCAGTTTATCATGCTTGGGCTTAAAAGAATTCAAGAAATTATGGAAAGGTTTTTGACCTCATCACTGCAGGGTGGTGTACATTGTAAAATAAGGATGGATAGCGTTATGCAAAATATTCATAACGAATTACCTATCCTGGAGAGCTTGAAAGTAAATTAAAGTGACACATGTTTACACGATTCAAAAAAGTTAAGGGAGAATAGAAAAATAATTAAAAGGGGTTTATAGGGATCCCCTGTTTTATGAAAAATACTTTACAAAATACAATACTTAGAAAACGTACAATACATTAGCTTTGCAATGATGCATAGACCACCGACAGCCTTGCACCTATGTAACTTCATGGATCTCATAGAAGTAAAGTGATTAACTATGTGGGAGGTTCTTTTGGTCACTGACATCAGAAGCTGAGCTTGGAGTATCAATTTAGTCTACCCATCTAACCTGTTATGTTAAGATTCTGAGATAATAGAACCTATTCCTAAACCAGTGAAATTGTCTTCCCAGAGAAGTATATGCTGACAATAATAAGGCACTGAAAGGCAAATTCTCGTGATATTAAAAGGATTGGGCTTCATCTGTATTTTTCATATTTTATTGATATCATATCAAATCGTGCTCAATCTCAATCACTAGAGAATGAATTGCATGTTGATAATATGAATACACTAGATTTGCTCTTAGCATTGTTTGTTTTGTTACATGGAACACCAAGGGGTTGTCCGGCACACTGCCATTTTCAGCATTAAAGATTTTCAGATGAATTTCTATTTTGGAGTTTTTGGGTAATATGGTGTGGACGAAACCCCGCCTCAGATAAGGACCTGGGTAGTTTAGCCAAACAACATGGCCCAATCTGTGCAAGCCCGTATTGTTATCATTTGCCCGGAACAGGGAAAGATAGAGTCCCGGAAATGGTGCAAGGTACTCCAGCCAATGTGGATGCTGCATCAGCTCTGATATAGATCCTCATAGAACTAGTGTGGAAAATAAACCAATTGCCTGCCAGGAAGAAACTCTGAATAGAAGGGACTTGATTTGTCCAATACAATGTCTTCATAAGAGCCAAAATACCCAAAGAAATATACAGCACAGGTATGCTTGAAAAATTGCAACAAAAAGGCTAACTATTCACAAGTAGAGTAAAGTGAAAAGAAAGAAATAGAAATTCTCACAGAAAACAAAAAGAAAGGGATATCTCACAAAACAACTCATAATGTATTATCAGTAGAGTATTCGGATTCTAGACATTCCATGCTCCATCATCCAATGAGAAAGCACCACTTTGTGGACGAAGACTCTTAAAAGGTCTAAATGATCTGACCAGCTATGCATAATGGGTCCTGAAGAAAGTGGGAGATAGGAAATGATAAAACCCACTGAAACCAGTCGACCATCAACTTAAGGGATGTCTGACTAGTGACCTAGACACCTAGGTAAAATGATGTGTTTTAATAATTTGAGCGAGCAGATGAATGGGAAGGAATAATATTGGGTTAACTTCCCTCTTAGCTCACATTCCACTGTTTACCAGATAGATTAATACTTTGTAGTAGTTGCCAATGTGGCCTATGAATTTGTTCTTAAAATCTGTCTTCCTAATAAGGTGCGGATCAGTCTCTTCTTCCAACCCCTCGCCGTAGATGAGTGGAACACCACTGCACGCTAAGATAAGGTACTTGAGGATAGATAGTTAGCAGAGGTTGGAGGCAGAGAATAGTTGGATTTTTTAGTCTACACGGTATTGATGTCATGGATCCCAAGGGGCCTGATCCAGCCTTTTAAGTTGCTAATTAGATTAGATGGGGTCATGCACTGCACAGAAATGGAAAAACGAAAATACGTATGTAATTTTAACATTACACAGAAATAAAATCAGTTTTTTTCTCATAATTTTGGAACACTTTGTTTTTAAAACTAAAAACAGATTTGAACGCAGCGAAGCAGTACCCATAATAAATATCCTAGCACAATATATTAATGTAGGTGAATTATTCATTTGATATTACATGTGAGTGGAATTCAAAGAATATCTGCGGATGCAGAATTTTCATGTGATTTTCACATATGTGGGCCTCAGCAATAGGAGAAGTTTGTAACAAAAGTTATGGGGGTGGAAATATATTTAATTCCAAATGTGGCCCCAAACCTCCTATAAAACATAGGGCCAATCAAAACAAAGGGGAGTAAATGAGAATGTGAGTATCTGAAGATAACTAATCATCGGCCCCATTCAATGAGAACATGTTGCATCAAATGGCACTGCAGGGATGGAGTTTATCAGTTATTTAAGGTCAAACATATAAACCATAGGAAGAGTTCTTGGGTAATCTACAGACAAAGGAAGCTGTCTGACAGAAGTAGGGGTGAGTGGGATTCTACCATGGATGCAGCTGATGGAAATTACTCACAAGACGGTATTTTCCAGAGGGAGCCTGATGCAGAAATGTTGCCCAAGACAGGAGCAGATTGTTTGAGAAATATTTTGAAAGCATGAGCCAGAGTGAGACAATAGTTTACCTGGCCAAAATTGTTTGGAGCTGTAGATGTCCCTATATGTCCAGTGTAAAAGTCAAACTAAAGGTAAGTATTACAATCCCTACACATTTAGATAAATATTCTACGAATTAGATAAAACTCCTGAGAGCAACTCAAAGTCTGTTAGGGGAATAATTGTCCAACTAAGCCACTGAATGGGGACTGGTTCATGATTGCACATGTTACTTAATATTCACTAATTATAATCAAATCATTTAGTTCTCAGTTGATCACAGGAATAATTAATTCTTAGATGTGTGAGATGGTGTAAGGCATCCAGCAGATTTTAAGGGGTTGTTCAACTTCCTGATGAATTGGGAAGGAGGTTAGTTTATCCATGTTATTCCCCAGAAAATAATGTCAGGTTAAATAATCAATGTCAGATTTCCTAATAATATTGCACAGAAAAGTAAGGATTCTGCCTTAGGCAGGCTCCTGGGCCGAGTGGAAATGCAGTATTGATCCTTGTGCTGCCACAAAGTGATATTCTCATGTTTACTTGCCACTTTATATTAAACTAGATGTCCTGCGCTCTAGAACAAAGGCTTCTATTCTAAATCCAAGACTGACGATAACATAGTCCAACATCACACCATGGCCAAACTTGAACGAAACGTTATGTTATAGGTAGAGTAGTAATTATCTTAAAAATAAGAAAGTTACATTTGAATCCAACGTATGTTTTTCTCTGATGCTAACACTTGTCAAAGGTGTTAGTGGAAATTAAGTGTAACATGTGTTGTACATTTATGAAGAGAATATTGATGTTTGTAATACAAAGATAACACTGACCAACAGCAATAATTCAAATCTTTATTTTGCAGATTCTCTAGAATAGTTACTCAATTTGATTTCATACAAATGTATGTTTGTATAAATGTATTATTTATCAAAGCGGTGAGACATTAGTCTGCAGGTTGTGTTTTCTTTTCTATCGGCAAGATGCCTGCACTTAATGGAATATTGTGGGTGATTTCCCCAGTATAAAGTTAGGGAACCACCTCTGATTTTGATTTATTATTTTAAATTAAGCTGAAATAGTCAGGTCAAAAACAGCCTGTTTCTGTCACAGAATTTTGAGTTGGGAATGTTGTGGAAATGGGTGTTAGATCAGCGCATGTTTCTCTGTAAAACAAGCCATCGAAACAGAGGTATATTGTGTAGATCAAATCACATCGCACACAGGAATCCTGTCGGTATAACAACTGTAAAACGTGTATGAGGCATTCACAAAGAATTCCATTGCTGGTTTACAAAACTCTCAGTGTTCTGGACTGGGAGGTTTCTCAGACGTGGTTCTTAGGCCGAACCAGTGAGAAAAATGGTTCACCTATAGTTTTTGAAATATTGATACTGATTGAAATGAAGATACATTTTAAGGGGAAGTCAGAAATGCTTGACTGGGACTGCATTACCTCTAAAGATGTTTTAAGAGTTCCTAGGGTCAGGTGGCAGTGAGGCAGAACCCTACCTATAACCAGGCTCTAACAAACGAATGGTTGCTATTTTGGAAAGCGTATTTCAGCTGGGAAACATACCCCAAGCCCCAGTAATTGACAAAGGTAAAAGTTCATTGGAATTCAGTCAAGTTTGATGTAAATTTATTGTAATTTGAGGAACGTAGGGAGATTGTTCCTTTTTGTTTGAAAAAGTGTCATTTTTGGATGAAAAGAGGTTCTCGGAGCACTGGCAAACCAGGGCAATAAGTAGGGAATACAATCTGGTGGGAGATTAACAAAGGAAAATGCTATTGAGATGTCAGACTTATTTTAATGTACCTGCATCACACTGGACTTGTTGCTGAGACTGAAAATGATTTTCGCTTGATGCCAGTTTTGCTGGCTTATGATGCATTACCGCTTTCTTACAATTTAACCGGGAAATCCTTCCAATATTGTGCCAGGGTGGTGCGTACCGCCGCGAGGACCTAGCACAGCTACTCTGGTCATGTCGGCAAGGCAGAAGAACCTTGGCATCGCATCTGCAGCAGTCTCTGATGATAGTTTGCCATTGTTTAGGTGGTAGAGGCAAGAAGTTACCTGGCTATAAGAGCCCTTCCCCAGAGAGGGTGTCACTTTCCTAAAATCCTGGGACTAGAATCAGGGCAGGAGGTGCTGAGATCGGATGTAGGTTGTAATATTGTATCCCAAAAGACTGACTTACAAACTCACGGGTCCCATTAGCCCGCATTTTGTAATTTGGTCTTTTGGTTGTTTGTCCCCTGCACTGCCCATAATGTATGCGGGGGACACCCCCGCGACTCCTGCAGCTCATAATACCGAACTGGAGGTGCGGGGCACTCCCCTTCAACCTCTGCACCCCTGTTCGGTATTATGGGCTTCAATCTAATGTACCATGCCGAATGTGCTCTAAACGTGCATCCAGCATTTTAGGTACGATCTTGTTGTGCAATCCCCCGAGATGCACCCACTGATCAAGCCAAAGACTATCCAGGTAAAGCCCTTCCTGCAATATACCCACCACGTATTCTATAATGCACTATGTTATGCTACATTGGTCTATGGCATAATACACTATGGTAGAATATGCTATAATAATCTAAATTATGCTGTGTTATGCAATCTTATGCTATGTTTGCTATATATACTATAAGTCATTGTGTGCTATGTTGTGCTACGCTTTGCCATGCCGTCTGTGCAGTTGCATGTTGCTTAGGCCATTCAACAGCCACGTTCAGCGCTTCAATTGAGACACCTGTTGAATACATATGCACATACTACATATGCTGCAGCATATATGTAGAACCCCCTCCTCCTTCGCACATACTTTCAGAGTTCCCATAGGTTAAAATAAAAGGAGCGTGTCCCACCAGCAGGTCTGGGATCTGCCAAACACATGACATCATAAGCATACGAGTCAACACGCCCCTACGCACATATACATGGATCCCCTGTGTAGAGTCTGAATACACTGATCGTGCATGCATGATATAGCTGCAATGCAGGTATTAGCACAGTTGTTCGTTTCTAATTGGTCTAATGGCACATTTGACTGAACTTGGCCAGTACCATTCAACCGTTATGTATTAGCCTTGGGGAAATTGCAGGGAGACTGAAAAAAAAAGGACCCTGCGGCGTCGCATCCGACCCGCGTTAGAGGGACGGTTCTGAGACTGCAGGGGTGAGACAGGTAAGTGGAGTGGGGGGTTGGAGGGGTGTGGGTTGGTGTGAGCGCATTTGGCTTGTGGTTTGATGATCTGATCATTGATCACAGGCAGGCAGTTTCTTTTCAGACAGATTACTGCAATCAATTATCAGACGATCAGACTCCACCAAACTGCAATGCAAGACCCTACAGCAACGGAGATCGAGGGCAACATAGTCTCATTCTAGTGCATGGGGCAAATGGAGCGGAGCAATACCAATTGTTAAGTACTGAAACTTTAGATTCCGCATATAGTAACCCAACTAATTGAAAAAACTAGTGTGGAAACATGTAGGCCAATTTGATGAAAGATAAGACCTTTTCAGCAACAAGATCTCATCTGAAGGATGCTGTGATGAAAAAAGAACATTTAACAGGCATTGCTCATTGTTAACCGGATGCCTACCATGCAGAGACCTAATACAGCCCCCGTCTCTCAAGCTGGTTAGAAACCCCCACTAGCTGTCATGCACGGCATTTAGCAAACATCTTACTGGCTGCAGTCATAAGGGAAATTGGTTTAGAAAAAGGGACACATCTGTATAGGACACCTCCCTTGTTTGTGAAAGAAAACTATAGATTTAACGACTGCCGGAGATGTCTCGAATCTCGTGAGCCCTCAAAATACAAAAGCAGTTTAGGGGCTAAAAAAATCTACGGGTTTGTATTAAAAGTCAATAGTCAGGCCATTTGACCCTGCTGCCTTCCCTTCATGGAGACTTTTAATGGCCGCACATATATTGTCGACCGTAATAGCTAAATAGTTACATTGAAGCGTTTCAGGCATTCTTGGGCGATCTGTGGAAGAGGTCATCACTGTAGAAAACCTACAATCCCCCCAGGGGGGCCTTGGGTGGTTTAGAATACAATCCTCATCAAATTGCTTAAATTGTGTGTGCTGGTCATTTTGTCATAGTGTGTGGTCCCACAGAGGGAGGAACTGACAGGAGCGATGTGAGCTAGTGAAATGGCGCCTGTATACAAGAGGCCAGTGGTGGGAGTGAAGGGTTGCAGGTTGTTGTGCCTTGTAAGCCCCCCTCCTCCATTCCCCTCACAAGTCCCTTTAAGATCCCCAGATTACCTTAGACTACACACACAAACCTTGCGCAGATGGCCACCACATTCCTAGCCTTGAGCACAGCAACACTAACCGAGTCCTGACTAAGCTCTCCTGTCTGCCCTGTCGCACTCTCCCACATCAGCAGCTAGCCAGACCCAAAGCACTGTAGTCTATCCGATCTTGGGCTCTTCTCTATTGATAACATACTTCCAGGTATCTCCACCAAAACCATAGAAAGCAGACGGGCCCTCAGGAACTGGGTACGTTCGACCTGCACCACATTTTTTCGCATCTGCTTTCCCACAGTCCCACTAATGAACCCCATCCCCCCTTTTGCTTACAGGGACATGGGCAGCAAGGCCATCAATATTGGCAGACAGGCTCTATACAAGACCACATACATTACATTACATAATTCCGATACAAAAGCCGGAACCTTTGCCTTTGTTCAACACGACTTAAGTGCAAGAAACAGGTGCAAGAGAACTCATATGTCTTATTCCAATTACAACAAGATCTAATTTACATGAACAATCGAGGCATTACATCTCAGAAGACTGCTTAAAAACAACACTGGCAGGCCCTATACAACACACACTGGCCCTCATTACGACCCTGGCGGAAAGTGACTGACCGGACCGCCACAGCGTAAATAGCGTTTCCGCCATTGCAAGAAGGAGCAAAGTGCGGCCCATTCCGACCCATCGGGCACGAGCACCACGGCATGGCGGAAGTGCAAAGTCCGCGATGGCGGAAATGAACCCAAAATGGCCCACACCGCCGCCGTACGGCGCCCTAGGTGCAATACCGCCACCCATCACAGCGGACACCGCAGTGTGCGCCTACCGTAAAGTACGGTGACCGGAAATATACGGAAACGGAAGTTAAAACACGGGCCCGGAACGGGAAACAACCCGCCGTACACCTATAAAACCACTAAAACCACACAACCACTAAAATCACTACCCTGAGACACAACCCAACCCGTCATCCACCCTAGCGAAACCAACAAAAATGGGAAAAGTAGCGAAGAAAGCGTGCGACCGCAAGCGGCAGGTCCACTTCTCCCGTGAGGAACTCACCGTGCTAACAGAGACCCTCCAGGAGAATGCTGCCGTCGTCTTCTCCACGCAAATGACCAGGACGGCACTTGCAAACAAGAAGGCCATATGGGCTCTGGTGGCACAGCGGGTAAGTGCGGTGGGGACCGCACCCCGCACCCCACAGCAATGCCGTAAGCGATGGGACGACCTGCGGATACGCGTCCGCAGCATACTCTCTGCCAACCGCAACATTGCCACAGCCACCGGGGGAGGGTCGGAATCACCCATCAAGCTGACCCCCTGGGAAGAAATCTGTGCCTCCACCATCGGAATGGAGAGCATAGAGGGAGTCGGAGGGATGGAGAAAGGAGTGCAGACATCCGAAGAATCAGGTAGGTGGGCCTAATGAAACAATGCCAAAACCACAAAGTCCATCCATGTGAAGCACCATGTGTCCCCATAGTGCAACAGAAACACATGTCCAGGAGAACATCCACACACATCGTCCTGATAGCGCACGTTAAAACCCACAATAAATACATAAATAATTAAAAACCCCTAAAACACGCACTACACGTGCAGCAGGCACACCCTAACTGCAGGCTGCCAAACAACTGCACCCTCACTCCACACACAAATGGAAGCACCTCCAAGGCCCCGACCCAAATCACCCTCAGGTACCACCCCAATGCATGTGATACAATGCCATTCCAATTCCCACAGACCCACCAATAACCCTCGCCCTCCTTTACTCCACCACAGGGTCCGATCCAAACGACGAGCTGCAGGACACCCCTACCAGCACACCTGCAAAGAGGGCCAAGACCAACGGCCAAAGACCCTCCACCTCAGCTGCACGCATCAAGACACGGCAGCAGCACAAATCAGGTGGCAGCACACAGGAGGGAACATCAACAGGCACCCCAGCAGCCAGCATGCCCACAACACCACCACCACAGGTCCCCCCAACGGATGCCACAGAAGGCACTGCCTCCGGTGGCAGCAGCACCATAGGTGACACCCCATTGATGGCAGCATGCTCCGACACAGAAGACGGGGATGTCGAAGTCAGATCCATCCATGACCTGTCCCAATCCCCCTGTCTGTTCCATCCCGTACTACATGAGGATACCACGCAGGGGCACCCACAAGACGACGACTGGCCATCCCCCACAAGCCCTGTGGCAGGGCAACATGAGGACAACAGCCCCTCTGTGACACCCCCGCAAATGGCCATGGCCCAGCAGAGGCAACAGTCCCTCGACCAGTTAATAGTGCAACAGCAGCAACTGGCCACGCTCCTCAAGGACCATGCCGATGAATGTGGGGGCACTAAGGCAGACATAGAAACATCAACTGAGACACTTAGGGCAGAAATGGAGAGAGGTACAGAGACACTAAGGGCACAAATGGAGAGTAGCACCGAGAGCCTGAGAGTCCAAATGGAGAGAAGCACCGAGAGCCTGAGGGGGGAACTGCATGCGACGTCCAAAGACGTATGTGGTGAACTTGCCGCAGTGCGCCGTGTGCTCACTGAGCTCTCGCAAACCCTTAGGGACATGCATGGACGTGAGCAGGCAGAGACATCATCCGTTGCAAGTTCCGTCCAGGGCAGCCCCCAACGTAGATCTGGGAGGAACCTGCGCTCCACAGGCAGGGGTGCCCCTGATACCCGCAGAGGGGGCTTGCAATAGCGACTGCCCACTGACGATGAGCATCTTTGGACACTGGTGTTCGGGGGGGAGGTGGGAGGGTGGAGGGGGTGTGTTGGGCTCACTTGGGTGGCGGGTCGATAGGGTGTACAACATGATATCACATATGCCATAAAAAGTGCACGATCAACCAATGAGATGTGTGGACATTGAACTTTGTGTACTAGGCCATCATAGGCGTACAGTCCATATTGTGCATGTCCCAGACACACACAGTGCCACGAGTCCCGTGTCCATGTATCAGCCACCAGGCGTGAGTGCTAGAAGCATACATCAATGAGATGCTGACGAATGTCACGGGCCTCCGGTGCCTCGCAGACTCCTTGAGGTGCTGCCACATCCCCACCCTCATCATGACCATCTTCAGGTGCTTGCAGTTCTGCGTCAGGGGGCATGGGCACATTTCTACGTACGCACATGTTGTGGAGCATGACACATGCCATCACCATCTTTGCAACCTTCTCATGGCGGTACAGGAGTGCCCCGCCAGACCTGCTGAGGCACCGGAAACGACCCTTCAGTAGGCCGAATGCCTGTTCAATGACCACACGGGTACGTGAGTGGGCATGGTTGTAGTCCTCCTCATGCTGGTCCCGTGGGTTCCGGACTGGTGTGAGGAGCCATCTCTTCAGTGGATATCCAGCATCACCTGTATGTGGACGAGAAACGTATGATGTGGAATGCCATTGCTACGTACGCACACCCCCCCCGCCCCCTTCCTGCCAGGTCATTGCCGAATCACATTCCCCACATCATCATGCATGAAATGAGACTCACCGAGTAGCCAGGATCTGTTCCCTGCGTGTCGCTCCATGTAGCGTGGTATTGTAGAGTTCCTCAAGACCATAGAATCATGGGTTGATCCAGGGAATCGGGCACAACAATGTGTAATGATCCTGTTGGAGTCACACACCATTTGTACATTCAGAGAATGAAATTGTTTTCGGTTGCGGTACTGGGCCTCCATGGCATGTGGGACGACCAATTCCACATGGGTGCAGTCGATGGCACCAATGCAACCCGGTATGCCGGCAAGTGCATGGAATCCCACTTTTGTGTTGGTAATTTCCAGCTCCGAGCGTGGTAGGGAGATGTAGTCGTCTGCGTGCTTCAGGAGGGCATCGAGCACTTGCAATAGTGTCCGTGAGAACAGTGGCTGAGAAATGCCATGCAACTGTCCGACTGTGTGCTGGTAGGTGCCTGTGGCCAGGAAGTGGAGTACAGACACCACCTTCAGTAGGGGTGGGATGGCGGTTGGGCTATCTATCATGCTGACAAGGTCAGCCTGTGTCATGTCCACAATGGCGGTTATGGTGTCCCGGTCCAGACGGTAGAGGGTGTGGATCTGCTCATCAGTGAGGTTGAACGGATGTGCTCGGAGGCGTGGGATTGCGGGCTGCCTGCGTGGTGGTAGTGGCTGTGCTGGCGGCCCTTGCTGGCCCTGCCTTGGCCTCCTCCTCCTCCTGAGTCTCCTCCGTGCGGCCGGTTGTAGTTGGTGTTCGTCTTCTTCTTGGAGTTGGAGTACTTGCAGTGCTATCAGGTCCCCCAGGGCCAACATAGCGAGTCCTGCCGGTAGCATTTCGGTGTGGTTGTGGGAGGAGACTGGCTGTGCAATTTATGTGTTTCCAGGCTGAATGGCCTCCACCTGTGGTGATTCATTCCACCTGTGCAAACTGCTCTCCCCTTTGGCCGAGCACGTCCCGCGCACAACGCTGCAATTCGTGGAATGGCATCTTGCTATTGCAATCATGTATTTGTACCCGATGGCCGTGTAACATTGGTTGATATGTTCATTCTGCTGTGGTCCCATTGTTTCACATACTATCTGTGCAGTCGCGAACAGAGTTGTGAAGGGTCAGTGGAACGTAGTACTCGAGTAACGGTGGGCCCTCATTCATCACTGTACCGAGTTGCAACGACGGGCGGGGCGTCCCATTCGTGGGTGAAGGCAGTTGCCATTTTCACACACAGCCGCACTCGATGGATTAATTAGTGTTTTCAAACGGCCACAGATGCCTCTTCGACGTGATGTTGCAAATGAGGAATTCGAAGGGCGGCGCTTTCGGTTTTCAGCTAGCGGCGAGGAGATGCCCACAGGTCTGACTGCAAATATAACGTTCTATTGTTCAATGTCCTTGGGACAGGGGCCATGGCGAGAATGCTATGATTGATATGAATAGTATGGGATGCGCAATTGCGTAGTGGACGATAAGGCAGGACGTTCCCAAATACATGTTACTTCACTAGACTATAATTACGTGCTGGGGCACTGTGGATTTTGCAGGCTGCATAACGCACAGACTCAATGGATATTTCTAATGTTATGTGAGTAAATATTCAGGCGTTTTCATTACGGGATGAGGGAATGATGAATGGATGCATGGGCAGGTGATTTGATACAGAGTTTGCCATGTACAGGGCTTCTTGGGATCTGTCCGCCCCCCCTGCGCTATGTGATGCAGGGCTGCCATAGTGGGACCATCGTCTATCTGGCCTTGTTGAGCCCTCCCTGTCTCGACGCGCCTTCAGACACTTGTGTCCATGCACGTTACCAATCCCATCTGAAGGATTCTGTTTTCACAGACGCATGCACAGGTACACTCGTTTGTGATGGTGTTTTCACCTCGATATAGATAGTTATGATTCGCAAGTGGTTTTGGGGTGGTGATGATCCTTTGGAGTGGGCTTGCATGCATATGGCTGTGGATCTAGTGTGATCATTGAAGTGAGTTGTTCGAATGTAGTTCTGATGGCCATTCTATTCTTTTTCTTTTCTTTTGGTTGACAGGTATCTCCTCCCCTTTTGCCACTGCCATCTGTATGCCACTCCTGCAGATGGGTTTTACTCCCGACACCTGCTGCTTCGTGTTAATCAGTGGAGCAGCATTACGATCTTATGGGACGATCGCCAATGGGCCACATGCCCTTACGCAGTACTGGTGGCTCGGAGCAACATTTCGGCCTTTCAGCTGGACTAGTGCCTCCCCATTGGGACGGCCCTGCGGTTCTGTGCGCTTCCATGTTGCCTTTTCGTACGTGAATGTGGCTCTGTGTACCATGAGGGAACAGGGCGTCACACAAGTAGTGGCTGGTCATTTCTTGCGGATGCAGCCCACAATGGTGAAATGTGTTTTGGAGTTCATGGCCTGATGGCTGTATGGGCTTGGTGATATTGATGTGCATTAAAATTCTATTCTGATATGGGCCGTGTAGCGTTCTTCTTTGCAAGTGATGTGGCATATTCCTATTTGGGGAGCGATGTATTGTGAGGGGATCTGCATTGGGTTCCAGCTTCGGAGTTTTGTTGCGTGGTCCTGTACTGGGCGCGTTTGCCTACGAAGCCCGTGAGGTCAGGGATGGGGGCTGCCAATATGACAGTTTGAATGTTGTCATGCTCAGGGGCGGGGGATTGGGTTTTGTGTGACAGATGCCGGTCAGCCAGGTGGACTGGTGGAATGTTGTGATTTTCTGAATATTGCTGGTCACAGTGCCTGTGTTTGCGTGCGTTTCTTGGTGGGGGACTGTGGTCATGTCCATTGGGATGGCTTCTGTATTCGTGCCATCTGTGCCCTGCAGCTCCCATTGGCCCCTCTTGAGGTTCATTTGTTCGTTGGCATGCATGGGTGACTTGTGCATTTCACTGGTTGCATTGTGGCTTCGTTGCACCTACGGGGAGTTGTACTTTGTGGGCAGGGAGCGGTGTACGGGCAGTCAGTGGGGCCGTTTACGGTTGATTCGCGATGCCGTACTTCTCACCATGGCGGAATGGTGCATTCCGCCATGCTTGATGGCGTTAGGTACATGTCCGCTGGCGTCGGAATTGGCGTACCGTTGCGCCATGGTGGTGTTTACGGTTTGGCATGGCGCGCGCGCGCGTGCTTGGTGCAGTTAGCGTTGGCGTTCACTACGGTGTCGCTAATGGCATCGTACTTTGCGGTGACGGGTCATAGTCGCACCGAGCGCTATTCGATGGCGGTATTGCATTTCCGCCATCGTTTTCCGAATTCCGCCAGGGTCGTAATGAGGGCCACTGTGTTGCTGTGTTGTTTCTACATGATAGAAGTAGCTAGAAACCAAGGAAATAAAATGTCCAAAGAACTGCCATAATGGGCATGGCCATCCCATGGCTGCAGCGTGATAATGGTGCAAGCACCAATTCATATGATGTCAGTGCCTCGCCAGTGCCTTTCTGTTACCTACACAAAAGTCTAAATGA
The DNA here is from genome assembly GCF_040938575.1 of Ambystoma mexicanum. Taxonomy (NCBI): domain Eukaryota; kingdom Metazoa; phylum Chordata; class Amphibia; order Caudata; family Ambystomatidae; genus Ambystoma; species Ambystoma mexicanum. The sequence continues at coordinate 221,577,539 of NC_090924.1, read as the reverse complement.
TAGCCTTTGTTAGTATTTTATTTAACTAGACCTAAGTGCAAGGAACATACTCAAGGGCACACTTGTGTGTTATTTTAATTACAACAGGAACGCATTTGCATGCACAATCAGGGGATTCAATCTCAGACGACTGCTTACAAAATAACACTGGCAGGCCCTGTACAACACAAACTTTGATGTTACTACACTGTGCGCTTCGTCATCAAACTTGGATGCATCTTCTAGCGACACGAAGCAACCCACAATGCCACCTTTGTACTTGTGAGAACCGAAGCAAAACGAGGACTTGCAAATGGCAAAAACGATGTCATAAAAAGTCTCCGCAACATATACAATGATATTATTGAACTGAAGGCATTGCCACAACAATACAAAGAATGTAAGCCTGAACAAAATGCCACCAATATTAACCAACTGAAAAGATGACTATCACGTTTAAAACAATTGTGCAGGTAGATTTTACAGGATAGGAATCGCTTGCTGGTCCTTGGGGTGCAGCCCCACACTCCATCTTTTCCATGACACCTGCAGATTGTGTTTCCAATCTTCGGAGCTTCACACCCTATTCCCTTTCTGTCTGTTTCAGTAATTACCTGAGAAGTGGCTTAGAGAGCGCTTGCCCCGAAGGAGTGTATCATGATTTCTTAGAATGATCACCTAACAAAAGGAAGTGTTTCCGATCCTGTGGCATGTAGGGCTCTTGCTTTTCCCTTTCACCTTTAATAATGTGTCACATTCTTCTGTCAAAAATAGACTTCTTTAGTATGCCCTCGAAGAACATGTTTCGGATGTGTCTGTTTTTAGCCAGCAGTCCTGCATTTGAAGTAGCTCCCTTCAACTACAGAATTGGTCGGCACTGTCTGGGGCATGACACAAATCGTGTCCGTGATTCTCGAAGCAGTGTTAGAAACCCTTGACGAGGTGCTGCATGTGAGCATTCAACTGGGCATGGTAAATGGTTCTTACCTAGGGTGTAGTATTTACAAGGTGTGTGCTTTATTCATAGTCATAGCACTTAAACGGTTGGGTACCATGTGTTAATATCCCCACAAAAATATCGCCATACAGAAATATTATTTTAATAAAGGGAGCTGGGGACTGTAAGAGTATTTAGCATTATAATGTAGAAATCGTTTTTGACTGAATAGCCTGTTTTTCATTTACATGTCCATGTCACACTGGCAACACATGCCTTGCTGTACCGCATTATAGCAATGCACCAAACCCATGCAGTGGTGCTGCATAAAAAATAATGCTAAATACTCTTACAGGACACCCCACAATCCCCCGCTCCCACTTACCCCATAAATTATCCCCATCAATAATATTGCCTATACTGTTTCCCGACGACTATATATATGGTGATATTATTAGTGGGTATAATATTACCTGATACCAACGGTTGGCTACTACTTGCGAGATAGCAATGCTTTCAGAACATTCCCCACAAACTGGGGATATGATTTGTGGCAATAAATAAACACAAGCTTCCTTCCACATCTCACAAGTTTCAGCCTCGAACATGAGCAATAAAATGACTGGATACATTCCACAGCCTAAAGTAAACATGAAGAGAAGGGAACATACCTGCCTACTCTGGGTTTTTACGCTCTTCTCCGGGGAAGAGCTTTGAGTCTCCGGGATTTGCAGCCCTTCCAGTAACTCGGCCCACACCTCGATGTGATTGGTCATAAACAGACCAATAGCAGCCAATCACATCGAGGTATGGGCAGATGAGCGTAAATCTCGCTCATATTGGCTTGATTTCTTTTGGGCAGGGCAGGTGGGCAGAGTCTCAGGGGAAAGACGTGACGGTGTCCGATGACGTCACTATCTGGGTTTTCCTTTAGCAAATGTTGGCAGGTATGGAAAGGGAGAATGATCGGACGGGCATCCCCCATCCAAAACAAGTCAGGATGTATCTAGCTATCACAAGTCAGGATGTATCTAGCTATCACAAGTCAGGATGTATCTAGCTATCACAAGTCAGGATGTATCTAGCTATCACAAGTCAGGATGTATCTAGCTATCACAGTGCATGTCGAAGGCCTGACTGTGAGCACATCACAGAGTTCGGGGCAAAGAATCCTGATGCCACACTAGACAAGGCCTGGACCCGTCTGGGTATCCTTCACTGACAAGGACTTGTCTATAATTACTGCTGGAAATGGCACAAGATCCTGAGAAGGGAAGGGAGCAGCAGAGCAAACACTATCCCAGTGAAAGTGAAGGAAAGGACCTTAAAGATGAGCAGAAGGACAACTGCTTCAAAGATTGCCAAGGGCTTGGCCTTCAGAGGGTGGCATAGGTGTAAAATGCAACAGCAAAGAATGTTAATGTTAATGTTAATGTTAAAGGACATTTGTACCGTGCACTATCACCACTGGTCCCCTGGTGCTCTGGCAGTTCTGAAAAAGGAGGGGAGGATGAGTTAGTGGGACGAAGCAGGAAAAGTGCAAGAGAGCAGTGATGTGATGTTGGCAGCATCAGCCCGGGGGGTCCGTTGGCTGGGCCTGGGGTGTTTACGGCCGGTAGCCGTCGTGTACTGTTGTGCAAGACTGTGTGTGTTTTTTTTGTTGTTGTTGCAGTGCAGTGAAGTTTGTGCGGTTGTTGTGCTGTAGGTTTGGTTGTGTTTGGTTTGGAGTTTGAGAGGTGTATGCAGAAAGGGAAATTGTTAGTAGGGTTGGTTAGTTTGCGTCTCTATCCCGAGTTGAGGCGATTGGTTTGCGTGGTCTCCCCTGATGCGGCTCTGTCCAGGTCTGGGTCAGACTGGCATACTCTTCTGGCCCCCACTTCTAACATGCTCTCTCAGAGCTCCCCTTATCCTTCCTTAATACTCCTGTGGCAAAGAAGGGGAATAGTGTCTAGTGGACAGAATCACTCAGCAGGTTGGGGCACACAGAGGGCCTCCCGTCAAAGGGAAATAATGTAGAGACCCCTACAACAGCCTACAGAACACTGGGACTTTCTCCACTGAGGTTTGAAATTGTACCCTGCTCCCTCAGGTAGACCGTTGCTGTAGCATGAATCTCTCTCCTCTAGTCCACCCGGAACCACCCACTAGGGCCTATTGAATATTGTTTATATAACATCCACGACTGGGCATCATCTGGCCAAGCCAACTTGAATCTGTAACAGAAAAGTACAGATTCACTAGTGATGCTCAAGGAGGAAGGTGTGTGGAGGCCAGGATAGTGGCCTATAGGACCTCCATAGTTCCCTCCATGTTATATGCATTGGAGGTTTTCCCATGGAAATGGGTGGCCGCCCTGTAAGACTGGAGGGAAAAATATTAAGATCAATGTTAAATCTACCAGCCTCCACCCCGGTATAAGCAATTAGGCTGGAAATGGGAGTGCAATCACTGTCTGCCACATGGTCACTGTTCTCTGCCAATTTATGGGCCAGGATGAAGTTTGAGCTTGGTGGCTCAGATTCCTTGCTTGCTTTGTCCTGTTTACACGCCCGTCGTTATTCCAACAGTGAATGGTTCTCTAATCTAGAAAAGCGTACCATCCAATATTTGGAAGATGTAGGGGTGACCCCCATTCCAACGTCTTGGTTGTAGTACAATATAGCCAGGATACGGGCCAAAGCGAAGGCTCACGATATTGAACTCGCTATGAGTCATCTTAATTCTTTGAGAAAGTTTCACGAATATACGCAGCAGGCCTTTGTGATAGGGCGCCCTAAATCATACTTGATAAAAAGACGGTGCCCAGGTCTGGTAAAATGTATTATTTCAGTCAGGCTCCAGACCATATCGGTCTTGGAAAACACTGGAGCCTGGATGGGGATACCATATGAGAGTAGATTCTGTAGGCTTTGCGTGAAAGATATTGAATCTGCCCGACATAGTTTAACCCAGTTCTATGCACTGGAAACACTATATGAACGAGAATACGAAACATTTCAAAATTATGCATCCAATCAGTTTTGGAGTATGCTTTTTGTGGTCGAATCTCTAGTGACTTCTGCCGCTGCTATGCATATTTGGGGAATAGCCCAGGGAAAATTTACTGCCATAACATTAGCGTAAAATAGTAAGAAAGGAAATTTGGAGACAGAACATGAATTAATTGCTGCGATTGACAGAAATATTAAATAACTGATTGATTGTTGTTTATAGTGATTTTAGTGCACATTAGATGGTTTTGTGCTTTTATGATATATGGTTGTCATATTTTTAAAATGTTATTTTCCTTTAGTGCATGTAAAAATGTAATAGTGTGAAAAGGTTGCACTTTAAATTAATAAAAAATGTATTTAAAAAAAGTAACAGGAAAGGAGGATAAAGACTACCTGATGGCTCTTCACAAGAAGTGTTTTTCTTGGCCGCAGGCAAAGAAACCATGACAGCAATATAACTCTCTTGTTACCGCCCCACAGAGAGCAGTGCACCGGCTCCTGGGACCGGTGGCAGAGTAGCAGTAGTTTGTTCAAGAAGCTGGGTCTGGTTGCCAGCGCCATCTCCCTTAGGAAGGATGGGACTTCTGGTCTTTGTCCTGGAGAGGGAGGATAGCTCAGGGGCAGCGCGTTTGTCTTGCAAGGAAGGCAACGCAGCGCAACACAGGTTCGAATCCCGATCCCGAGCTTAGAAACCACTCGCTGGTATTAAGCACGTTATAAATGACCAATAAAAACAATCCTGGTAGCTGTCCTGCTATGTGGCATCAATTATGCCTGGAGCGAGGTGAGGGGAATACTGCAAAGCCTCTAACAGCAGTACCACTGCCTAGAGTGAGCAAAGGGAGCCACCTCTCTGCACCCCAAACCATGCTGCTCTAGAACGAAAGCATAGCTTAGGTGGACCTGTGGCGCCAACCTGACAAGTAGTGTCAGCAGGATCTGAGTGATTTCACTGCATCGCAAAATTTCGAATTCGAAATGCATGCATGATTTCAGATGCATTCACCTACCCCACCCCTACTTACCAAGTTGGCAACACACGTTGTCATGTGTCGCCGACTCCCCCATCTCCCTGCAATGCCAGTTCCCTTCACTTACGTGGGAACCGGCAGGGTCCTCTTTTTTTTTTTTATACAACTTTATGTACATTAAGCGGGGGATACCCTTGCAACACCTGCTGCCCTTGTTCACTACAATGGTACTGTATGATGAATTTGATTGACATTTTCGGCTGTACAAAATGTGCGCATAAGTAAAATTGGATCATTAACAGCATATTTTTTTTTCTCTGAAATGTTGGGGTTATACCATGACACCAAAGCCTCTGGAGGGAGTCACGCTGCAAGCACCACTTGAGGATCTATGACTGAGAAGCATTGAACTGGAGACAAGTTTAAAGGTAAGGTGGGGGAAATAAGCTAGGCCCAAGCATTGCCAAAGTATCTCTTTCTGTCTTATAGTGATCCCTGCTGCCAAACCCCGGACAAAGGAGCCACCCTGTATAGGAAGGTAGGCACCACTCTCATTCAGAGCTCTGAAGCACTGCTGCAGTGGCCCGACCACACCAGTCCTCCTGAGCTTGCCTGTGTATGGCTGAGTCTCCCCAAGTGGCATGGGGTAATCTCCCAAAAAGACTGAAGCTCCCTATAGCCAGCCGTCCCTTTTTCCCACATGGTGTGTGTGTGATAGCAATATAGAACTCCTAACAGAGATCCCCACCGACAGATGTCTTAGAAGGGGAAACATTAACAAGGGGATTAACGCAGGTGGCTGCCCTGGGTGGAGCCGGTTAATGCACCCCGCTCCCACCTTGTGTTTAAATGATATGAAAGGGAGCAAACCACCACATAAAACAAAGTGAAGAAAATATGTGCCTAGAATGATGTATATTTCCGTTCCGCTGCAGATGCTCATAATCTAATGATGCTTTAGATCCCTCACCAGAGGTCTCCATTATCTAGTAGGTGCCCGCTGCTCAATTTAGTGGCCCTGAGCTGATGCCAAGAGCTTTTAATGAGGGTGAAGGATGCCTGATGGTATAGGCTCCACAGCTACAAGAGTTTCTGCAAGGAGAAATAAAGCAGCCTCACCTGGGGCTTCTTTTGACACAGCATGCCCCTGCCCCCTTGGCCGGTGCACATTGTGCACACATCAGAAAGGGAAGCTTGGAATGCAGTCCTTACAGGGGGTTAGTGTCCCATTTCCAAGTCTGCTGATTGAGTAAAGAACGTGAAGCTTTGAGGACAAATGAGAAGCACAGAAAGCAGGCTTCCACTGTGATTAGGGCCCGAATTCCACACATTCTGATTGTCTAAAGAGAAGAGAGCATGCTCTAACAGAGCAATAATCACCCTGCTGCTGGGCTTCATCGGCCTGTAAACGCCTTGACGCTAGGTCGCGGTTTTGTAAACCAGGGTGCTGATGACAATGGTTTTGGTTGAATCTATGGTCTGCATGCTCACCATGACCCGATGATTCAAGCAAGTACTTACCCAAGATGGCCACCGTGGAAATAGAAGGCGGGGCTTCATGCAGAGCCCTTCTTCCATTTCAATGGCAACCCGAGAGCAGCACGGATGAGTGGCCGAAATGAGAATCCACAGGTGAGTGGGAGCAGGGATGGGCAGGTACTAGAAGGGAGATGGAAGAGGCGAGCTGAGGGGATGGGAGGTGGGGGGATGGTAGGGTATGAAGGAGCTGTTACCCAGATTGCAACCTGATTGCTGTTGCGCCTCCCGGGTGCTAATGAAAGTTCTGCACTTTCCCTACTTTCCCTTCTGTGTCGGGAAGAATTATTGAGTCGACTTCCCCCTTAACCTCGACCACTGTATCTGCATGTGTGAATCGAGCTTGAGTTGCTCGGATCCTGTGTGACGGGCACCTAGATGGTCCTTTTTCCCCCACTCAGGAAGACTGAGGCACTACCTGGATCTTTAAGCCAATGCTGAATTTGTAACCCCTGGAAAGTGCAAGGGAAGTTAAAAGATGGCTGAGCTGAACCCGTAACTAGGCTCCTGTTCCTGGGAGCGGGTCGCACCATCTCCAATTGAATCGGGTACATACATCCGGTCATGGTGCATTCATACCCAGCACATCTAGCGAAAGCATTGCATTACCAACCCCTCTACACTCTTCCAGAGAGGGTCTGCAAGCCAGTGTTGCACATAACTGGTATTGGGCAGAGACAGGTAATGGTATCCTGTACTCCAGAATGCCAAGCTAGACATCAGTAGGTTTAGCCGACTCCCCTTTTGCCGATCAAGGGAAAGGCTACGGTAGCACTGAAGCCCTTCTTTGGGTGACCCAAGGACAGGCCTGCAGCTACATCTCTTAACTGATCCCAAAGTTCATCCCTGATGAGGCCAATCCAGATTACAACTCAAGGAGCACCAGGGTGTTTGCAGCCCATGTCTGCTGAGCCTTGCAGTATCAATGGTACCTTCTGATGGAGCACCAAAAGAGGCCTGCAAGGGCACGCTGAACATCAGACTGCACCACTGCTTAGACCTATATTTGTGCAGAAATTGTCTCATGTCCTTATATTAACGTTAAGGTGGCAAGGTATGATATGTCCCATTATTTGCACAAAAGGAACAGTTTTTAAGTGTGTTGTGTTGTTGCAAAAAATTAAATTCAATGGGAAAAAGGAAAGGGGGAATCAATAATGTTGAAGAAAAAAGGGTACATGATTTCCCCCTCCAAATCAAAAGAAGCAGAAACACTACGCTTTATAACCATACCATTTGTATCGATAAACTGACTTCCCACAGAGTTATTACAACCAGAAAAATGGCCTGAGCCCGCAGGAAGACTTTCCTTTGAGAGCAGCAGCACACACACATCAGGTTTGTATCTGTGTGGAGGATTGGGGTGTCTCCTTGACACCAATTAATCTGCGACTATGGAGGCCTAGAGCAACAAATCCATCTCCCGAGTTCATCCTGTAGAAGTTGCGGCTTCACACAAGCCAATTTATTTTTGTGTGTCTACTGAGACATGCATCAGGATGTGGGTCTCCAGAATGCCCCCCAGCATTTTCAAATCCCATCTAGGGTTCTTTGTTGGGGTAATGTATCGAGAACTGTAGCAGCTGATAGACAACCTAAATGTAACACTGCCGAGGCCTACAGCCAACTGCGTCTTGTACCCCAGACCGTGCTCCTGCTGATGCGTACAGCGGCCGCAGTCTCCAGAAATACAGAGATGCATCTATTGAGAAATGCAGGTCCATGAAACCTGCCCTGATAGAAATCTTCAGAACATAATGTCTCTGAGCCACTGTGAATTGAGATCTCTGCAAATGTCAAAACACCTTACTCTTCCCTGGAGGCAATGTGCAACATTTATACCTTTTAAATTGACTCCTCCATTGGCCATCAAGTTCAAGCAGAACCCTTAAGTCCATATTAAAAGGCTCTATACATACATAGATCTAGGATGACCAGATTTTGAAAATAAAAAACCGGGACACGTCATTGACATAGAAGTAGGACTACAGCTTCAGCTGTGAAACTAGTCCTACTTCTATGTGGGTGGCCTGTCCCATGTCATGTTGATCGAGTGAGGAGAGCGCCTGGGTTCCAGGACTATTTTAATTTTTAAAAACCTGTCTGGTTTTTGCGGATCGCGTGGATACCATCTGTTTTTTTGCTCAAACCGATGGAAAAATCATGACATCGGGCCAAAAACCGAGAAGGGGTTTTTAAACTTAACAAAGTCTTGGTAACCCGGGACGGAGGCGCAAATATCCAGACAGTACCGGAAAAACTGGGACGTCTGGTCACCCTACATAGATCAGAAAAGGTACATAAGATACTGCCATGCACAGGTGACTGAGTAAAATAGTGAAACCAAAACTAGGACCGTTTAACTAAAATGAAAGTTGCTAGACAAAGTGAGCAGTTATTGAACGGAAAGTCACAATCTGCAAACATTTGCTGAAGATACACTAGCGACCCCTAAGAAACTCATAATGAGGCTGTGATGAGCTAACCGTATGGAGTGCAACCGAAGAAAAAGAAAATCGATTTAGAAAGACCGCTCTGAGACTGCTCTGAACGGTCTTTCTAAATCAAACTGTCATGCGCCTGTCGCACACGTTGCGCGCAGAGGCTGACAGCCGTGGCTAGGGGAGGGAAGTCAGAGTGCGGTAAGGGTTATTTTGTGGGTGTGTGTATCCGTCGGTGTGGGAGAAGAGGGGGAATGTTTGCGGTGGGAGAGGGGCCACGGGGAGTGCGTAAAAGTGTGTTGATGTGTGTGAGTGGTGGATGTTTGCGTGTGAGTGGTGGAAAGTGAGGGGGAATGTTTTGGGTTCGGAAGGGGAGCAGCGGGGGATTAAAGGTGGTAGGTTGAGTGTGAAATCCCCCAAATTCATTGAAATCCAGCCGGCACGGGACAGGGTGGGAGCGGGGGTTGTTGGCGGGATCGGCCTCTCGAGTGGAGGGGCGGTTTGGAGTGTGATATTTCGGCATTTTGGAGGCCACACAAAATCTGCCCTAATAAATCGCAATTTTTTTACATTCAGCCTTCAAAATGTGCAAATATCACGTAGAACCGAGTTAACATCTGCGAGGAAGCTAGAACAGAAACATCACCCATTTAAAGCCGTGATTAACAGACAGGTGTCAAAGAGATCTGGTATCCAGCACTGAAACAGGGGTGCCCCCCTTTCCCTGAAAGGGGAGAAGCAATGCAGGCATCCAGGAGGCAAAGATGACACACAAGACTGGTCAATGCCCTGCCTCTTCCACCCCTTAAACAAGCGCTTCCCTTTAGGCTACATCTCTCCAGTGCCTCCACCTGCCTCTATTGTATCCTGGAAAACAGGCCAATCCTATCTTTCAAACACAAATTAGCAATATTCACAATGATGTGATGTGAAAACAGCAAGCTTAATTATTTCTCTATTTTGGTTTTCTCTCCCTCTCTCTCTCTCTCTCTCTCCCTCTCTCTCTGCCCCTCTATAACTCGTTCTCTATCTCTTCCTCCCCCTCGCTCTCTCCGTCTCCCCCTCTTGCTCTCCCTGTTCCTCTATATATCTCCCCCTCTCTATCTCACTTCTCGCTCCCCTTCTATCTCTCTCTCCCTCTCTGCCTCTCTCGAGATCCCTCTTTCTCACTCTCCCTCTCTATGTCTCTCTGTCCCTCTCCATCTCTCTCTCACTCTCTCCCTCTCTCACTCTCCCTCTGCCTCTCTCTAGCTCTCTTCCTCTCTCTCTCCCTCTCTATCTCTTTCTCCCTCTGCCTCTCTCACTCCCTCTCTATCTCTCTCTAGCTCTATCTCCCTCTCTATCGCTCTCTCTCTCTCCCTCATCCTCTCTCTCTCTCCCTCACAATCTCTTCCTCCCTCTGCCTCTCTCTGTCTCTCTCCCTCTCTACCGCTCTCTCGAGCTCGCTCCCTCTCTCTCCCTCTCCCTCCCCCTGTCTTTCTCCCTCTCTCTCTCCCTCACTATCTCGTCCTCCCTCTGCCTCCCTCTCGCTCTCTCTCTATCGCTCTCTCTAGCTCTCTCACTCTCCCCCCTCTATCTCTCTCTCCCCCTCTGCCTCTCTCTAGCTCTCACCCTCTCTCTCTCCCTCTCTATCTGTCTCTCTCCCTTTGCCTCTCTTCGTCTCTCCGTCTCTCTCTCCCTCTCTTCATCTCTCCTACTCTCCCTCGTCCACTCATGTTACTCTGCTTTACACCATGGAAGGCGATGTGAGTGGAGCAGTCCTCAGAAGTAAATAGCGAATATTATCTGGTGGGGGGGCATTCATGACATGGTGTTGAACTTACAATGGAAGTCTGTTCCATGCAAAGATTACATTGGTCATCTTAAGGCAAGGGATTTTCGGTTGTGCCCCATGTAGCAGAGGGGGTACACAAAAGAATGTATTATGTTTGTATACATTCATCACACTGTTTTGACAGCCACCCTCGGCGGGATGCTGAGCCCACCCATTCAGTCCACTTGACAATCCATCTCTATCGGGGTCCACACATGCATTTGAATTCTGGTCCCTTCTAAAGATATTCATACGGGCCCACTGCCTTTGGTGGGACAATGTTTCCCTGGTTCTGGTTTCCTGGAGGGATGGCCCTGTAAACTGTGTCGGCACTACTCTTGTTTTGTCACTATGAGATGTTCTGAGATGACAAGTTGCCCAGAGCATTGCCAGAGGTTATGGTTAATTCTAAACCTTCCATCCATCAGCTCTTTTGTTTTGCTAGCACTGACCTAATGGCGCCTTTCTGATCAGAGCCCCTGTCTCTCTTGGTATTCAGCAGCCTTCTGCAGTACTTCATGTAACCATTCCAGAAAGGGTGAGGCCATGATCTAAACATACAAATGTGGAAGCCAGTCAGTGATTTGGGAATTCTAAATACTTGCATGTTTAAGGCGTTGAGACTAAATGACTTCCATGTCAAAAAACAGGAAGTCAATGGTTAGGTCAAAAAGACTCCTAGGATGGAGCTACCTTCTGTTTATCATGCCTGTGAACACAACCAAAGACAAAGGAATTGTGACAGGGTCGGTAGGTGGGATGCACAAAGAGGCTGACACACTTGTAGCTTTCAGTGACAGGGAAGTCTTAATTTCTTTTTTAATGTATTAATTTTTTTATTCACATGTTTACTAAACCTATATACATAACATATACCGTCTATATCTATATTCATCATATACAATAAAACACATAAAACAAGCGTAAAACTAAGTTCATCACATTGAGAGTATCCAACACATATTAGAAATAGAAGTTACTTTCAGGATACAAACAATCAAAAACATCTTCACATAGAGGAGAAAGTAAAACTATTCTTACAGTTCCAAAAATCTTCCCAAGATTTGTTCAAATAAGTTCATTTTCTTATCTCTGAGAAGAAGAATTTTCTTCTTTCTAGACACTTGTTTTAGTTCAATCAGCTATTCTGTAACATCTGGTCTTTCCTCACTTTTCACTTCCTCAGAATGATTTGTTTGCTGACTTAAGACACCCTGTAAAACCAGCATTGTTGAGGGAACGAGAGATCTTCTACCAAGTCTTCCTCACCCAGAATTATACTTGCATAATCATAGTCTTCATTCAACATAAGAACCTTATTCATTCTCGAAGTGACCTCCCTCCAGAAGCTTCTTAAGTCATAGCAAACCCAAATTATGTGTTCAAGGGTTCCTCTGATATGCTTACACCTCCAACAGGCCTCCGAATCAAGTAAACCCCTTGCATATAATCTTTCAGGCGCAATATTTTCATTTCAAAACAGGTAGCAGCAAATGAATAGCAAGTAATGTCTTTTTTCAACATTGTAAAAGACATTCTCCCACAACAATTGCAGCAATGGGGTCCATCCACCTTGACTCGAGTGTCCAACAGTCAACACTGGCCATTGTCTTTGGGCTGCAGGTTTGTGTGTTTTCTTAACCATTGCTTATTGAGTACATGGGGGAAGGGGATCCTGCACCCAGTACACACCAGGCTTGCAGCAATTTGCAGGTCTCCTACAGCAGGTCACGATCACAGACGAGCTTTCTTAGGACTCACCTCCTCTGCCAGTCTATTTCCTTTGTCACTTGACCGCTCCCTGCTTGAGAGACTTGGTCCCAAAAAACACCCCCTCTTCAACCTCTCGCAGCATGGACCCCCGGTGAGAGTGCACCATCTCATTCCTCCTGCCGCCCTCACTTAGTTCTGCACTGGGACTGACGTATTCTGCTGGGACCTCCATGTCATGGATGTTAAGGGCCTCCACTCAATTCCCCCACCTGGGTGATGAGCTTTCTGATGCTGCCTCTTGGCCTACCTCCCCAACAATGTCTCTCCCCGTTTGATAGTCTGCTTCCTGCACTCTCCAGAAACTCTGCCTCTCCTCCTCCTGACACCTTTGCCCTTGTCCACCGCCCTCCACTCTCAACCACCTCTTCTCCCCTAATGACACAGCTCCCTTTCTCCAACCTCACCCAAACTCTCCCTCCAGCCTCAAGCTCTCCTTTCCCGCTCTCTCTCAGTATTCCTCTCTCTCCTTCTCTCAAATTGCTGTCTTTTATATCAAGATCTCTCCCCTCTTAGCGGGTGCCGTATTCTATTGGGGAAAACTGTTTACTGAGGACTATGTTGTTAGGTGATTGTGCCATGGATTAGTGTTCATGTGGCTTGGAAGGGGATTAGGCTGAGGTTACATGAAGGCCTGCTTTCTTAATTCCACACGCGCTATGGACATACATGGAGTCTCCCTCTCTCCCTCTGGCAGCTCTTTTGTCATTGACAGCATGGGGCTGGGCCCCTCTGCTCTCCTGGCCTGGAATCTGGAGTTGGAAAATGTCCAGGAAAGAATGGGAGGCTCTCTGCACTAGTTGCACGGCTTTCATCACGGGGAACTTGCACATTTGATTCCACTGCAATGCTGGTAGAATGATCCTCGCTCGCGCATTCCCCACGCGTCAGATCGTCTCTGAGTGTGCGTTTGTGCCAGCGGGGCCTCTGCGGTCTAAACACATGTAAATCATAATATGTAATGGTTCCTGCGGAATTGGTCCCAGCAGAGGCATTGCTGGAGGGGGTAAGGAGGCTATAGCCATGGGGCTTTTGGTTGTAGCCCCGGATAGAAGCTCAGGGGTTACAACCAAAAATCCTAGCTAGCCCCCAGTCCTGACAGTCCCAAAATTAGCATAGCCCATTTCTTTTCCAGACCGAGCAACACCCCTGCGTCCCAGAGGAAGACCTGGATCACCTCACTTGTCGAGAATTTTGGAATGATGTTCGGTTAAAGGGAGAGGCTTCTTTTACTACGCTCGATTTTCGGCTCTGGTCACTGTGCGGCTTATGGGTGGTGGGGGTCTGATGGTCCCTGTTACTATCCCTTTTGTGAGACTGCATATCTGTAGATGTGGTTGGGGGGTGAGAATTCCTGTGACAGCTCCTTGCCTTAGTGCAGGGACTAAGTTGGAGTCGTCTGGGGATCTCCCATATGCCTCCTATGGGATTTAGCATTGGCTAGCTCGGGATGGCACCCAAGCCAGTTGTCCACCCCGCTGTGCGTTCCTAAGGTTAAGTCGGAGATGCTGTTGCCAAAGTCATTTCCCAAGGCGGTCTGAATTGCACAGAGCACACTGCATATGTGTATCCCCTACATTCCGCTTAGATTGTGTGTGGAAAAACTAGGGAGTACAAGATTTCATGAAAATCCTGGAGGATTCCACAGTCATCCAATGTATTTTTAATAGCATCAAAGTCAGACATTGGCAGAAATGCATTTGTATTTTTTACGTTGGGAAATGTACGGGGGAGCGAACGGCTGTGGCAAACTTGTTGAATCTGATCCATCCGTGCCCAGACTCTGCCATACAAATCAACCAAAATAATGCACTGCTTGAAAAGAAGGCATGAAACATGTATTTGTATTTGTTTATTATTTGTATCGCGCACCTAACCCTGAGGTAACTGGGCGCTGGAAAGCTTAACATGTTACAGACAGAATGCATAATTACATATTTACATAAAGGATATACACAGTAATGGCGAAGGAGTCGACCTAGATTACATATTGGTCTGACCTTCAAGATAAGAGCAAATATACACAATATACACAATAATGGCGAAAAGGTCAACTTGGATTACATAATGGTCTGACCTTTAAGATAAGTACAGATGGGATGAAGAGCAACGGGATACTTAAACCAGGCACTTGGACTCAACAAATGGTAGGCTTATCAGTAAGCCAGAGTTTGACGCTGGTTTTGAAAGCATTGAAGGATGGTTCTATTCTGATGGAGGGAGGGAGAGGGTTCCAGAGGTTGGCAGCTTGAACAGGGAAGCTGGCTCCTCCTGCGGTTTTGAGGTTGAATCTGGGAACTGTAAGGAGGTGATTGTGGGATGATCTGGTGGGAGGGGTGGCATGTTGTAGGGAGAACCTATCAGAGAGGTATTTAGGAGCGGCATGTTAGATACATTTGTGGGTGATAGCCAAGGTGCGGAATGAGATTCTGTCACGCACTGGAAGCCAGTTAGATTTTTGTCTGTAGCTGGAGATGTGGTTGGATCTAGGGATGTTTAGTGCGGATCTTAAAGAGTTATTTTGTAAGACTTGGAGTCTGTTGAGATTCTTTTCGGAGGTTCCTGAGAAGAGTGTGTTGGAGAAGTCTATTTTGGATAGTGCCAGAGCTCTGGCTAATGTCATGCAGCTGGTAGGGGATAGGTAAGATTTACAGGCATTGATTAGCTTGTTTGTGTAGGCTGTTGATGAGGCGATGGCACTCACTTGTTTTTTTAGTGATAAGGTGGAGTCGAGGTAGACACCAAGCGTCTTTATTTTTTTTTAAACTTTGATTGTATGACCATCAATGATGAAGGACGAGTACTGTGGGTCAAGTTTGTTGAGGCGAGCTTGGGTGCCTATGATCAGGAGCTCAGTTTTTTCATCATTAAGGCAGAGGCTATGTGTTGCCATCCATGTCTGAATTTCCAAATAGATGTTGTTAATTAGTTTAGTATCATTGACGTAGTGTCCTGAAAATGTGATGAGAACCTGAGTGTCATCTGCGTAGTTTGTGTAGATGACACCCATGTTGTCAAGGTGTTCGAATAGGAGCTTATTAAAGATGTTATATAGTGTTGGGGATGTACAAGATCCTTGGGGTACCCCGCAAAGGATGGGGATTGGATCTGAAGATGTAGAGGGAGAAAAGACTCTAGTGGTGCGGTTAGATAAGAATTATTTAATCCAGGAGGAGTCGTTGGGGGAAAAGGCTGCTGCAGAAGTTAGGTGGTCAGTGAGGATCTGGTTGTTGATTAGTGGGGATAGATTGGGTAATGTTATGTCACGGGTGTTCCTAGAGAATGAGGGGGGAGCGATGGTAGGGCTAGGTGGTGTGGTTCCCTGAATGGCAAAGGATATGTAGTGGTGGTCAGTCGAGATGATGGGTTCGTTCTGAAGAATTTTTATGGAGCAGTTCAGGTCAGATAGCCAGTCTAGTATACGACCCTTGGCATGGGTGGGCTAAAAAATGTGATGCTTGAAGTCGAGTTGGGAGAGGGATTTTTCGAGAGCGAGAGCACTGGCATCATTTGGATCCTGGAACCCGAGGTTGAGGTCTCCGAGGAATATGATGCGGGAGCCTGGTTTTGTGTTTGAGGATAGGAGGCTTGTGATGTCTTCCTCGAAGGAAGAGATAGGGCCTGGAGGTCGGTAGACTAGGTGTAGGAGGATGGTTTGGGTTGCTGTTAGTGGGATTTTAGCAGAGAGAAGTTCAGCTGAAGGTAGGCTAGTGCTGGTGGTATCTCTTAGTCCTAATGAAGTTCTAGCTATAATGGCGGAACCCCCTCCTCTGCCAGAGGTTCTGTCTGATCTGATAATCGTGTAGCACCCTGTAAAGGCCTGGGGTGAGGGCAGGGCCTGCCGCCTGATGGAGCCAGGTGTCTGTGATGGCCAAGAAGTCGAGGCTGTTTTCAGAGATAAGATCTGCAATGTTGGGAGCATGGGCAACTAGGGAGCGTGGATTGATCAGAGCCCCTTTGATAGTGGGAGTCTGTGCTGCAACATTTGGCTTGTGCGACTTTGGTGTAATAGTGGCTGAAGGTAATCTTGTGTGGGTGGTGGCTGAAGTGTGCACTCCGGGTTTAGAGGTAACTTTTGCAGATTGGGAGGGCAGCCTAGAAGACTGTGAATGGGTGGTGAAGCGTGATCGTAGTCTCCAGTTCCTAATGTTGACAGGGCATGGGACCAAGGGTGTGGGGGGGTTACATATCGTTGGATCCATTCCAGTGGACTATGTAGGTTTGCAGTGGTGTTATTTTGGTGGAAGTTTGTGGTGGAAGTGAGGCAGTTAATGACTTGGAGTGGTGGGAGGAGGTTGGTGGGTGTAGTGGATGGATAAGTGGGAGGATTGAGGCCATGGTAAGGGTAGCTCTGTGAAAAGCTGCCATGAGTATGGTGGGTGAGAGTGTTAGAGAGGTCCTCCAAGGATTGGGCTAAGGCAAGAGCCTAGGTAGTTTAGCGTGGGCCCTCCAGGGGTGGTGGATGTGAGTAATTGGATAATATCAAGCTGGTTGGACACAATGAGAGTAAGGCAAAGGGGACTTGGTCGGGTCTAGTCCCGGGCACAAGTCATAAGTCACAGTGGGTCGATGAAACAACTATGTAGGTGCAGCGGAATATACCATTCATTGGGGAAGAAAGGGTAAATGGTAAATACAATCAACACAGCGGCGCTTTAAAACGGTTTAGGTTGGGTGCAATGTGTCTAGGTTTGCCATAGTAAAATACGACACAATTTGCAGGAGGTGTGAGACGGTGAAGTTAGGCTAGCATAACAAAATTTAACAATCACATATGAGCAGAGTTAGGCTAGCATAACAGAGTTTAACAATCACATATGATCAGAGGAGCAGGATGCAATTAGGCATAGCAGTGCTAATCATGGTGGGCTGGGAAGCTTGTATAGTAATACAGCTTACAAGGCAGTGAGCAGCACAGTTCACGGGTGGACGAGAGGCGCAGGCATTCTATGGTACCAAAGCAGTGATTCTATAAGCTAGGCACTTCGTATCACCGATAGCAGGGAGCGAGGGTAAGTACTGTAGCGCAGGGGGGCTGATGGATCTAACTGAGTGGTAGTGGTATGGCGCAAGGGTCGAGTAGGGTAGTTAGCTATTACAAGTTAAGGAGGCATTGTAACATGTAAAGCGGTGGTAAAGCACAGATATACTGCCGACCTGTATGGCGAATATCGACTGGTGTGTTTGGGCCAGTTGCTGCTGAACAAAGAGTAGTATGTGGACTGGATCACGTGGCGTCTTGCAGCGGTGCTAGCATGCGTTTAGTTAATAAGTTCTGGAGGGATGCTGTATCCAGTGGGCTGGGGGCTGAGAGGCCCGGAGACATCAGCGGGACACAGTATGGTCGCGTAGTCGTAGTGTCCCGGGGTGAACAGGGGTGGAACAGGGCCTTTTCCTCGGCCTTCTTCCAAATGCCGCTTCTGCCTACCGGCGGTGACGATTGGCTGAAAGGGATGCTAGTTGCTTGGAAACTAGTAGCAGCCTTGTTTCCGTGCCGCGTTGTGACTGCCCGTTTGGTGTCAGGCCGGAAATGAGGACAAAATGGTGCGGATCAAATGGCGAAGTGTGCAAGTGCACTGCAGATGATCGTAAAAACCACGAAACTTGTCGTTAAGGTGCTGCTGGCATCTCAGGGGCTGGATGCTGTAGGATTAGCCTCACCATGTGGGTTTCTGTTGCTGGATGGTGGTTGTGGGCAGGTCAGGCATCACGGACTGGGATGGAGGAGTGGATCACGTTGTGTCGTGGTCGCAGGAGACGGGGATGGGCTCCAGCCCGCTCACCCTTGGAAGACGATTGAATGAGGCTCACAGGGTGGAACAGGGCCTTTTTCCTCAGCCTTCTTCCGAATGCTAGCTTCCGCCTACCGGCGGTGATGATTGGCTGAAAAGAATGCTGGTTGCTTAGCAACTAGTAGCAGCCTCGTTTCTGTGACACGTTGCGACCGCCATTTTGGCGTCAGGCTGGAAATGAGGACAAAATGGTCCGGATCAAATGGCAAAGTGTGCAAGTGCACTGCAGATAATCGTAACAACAACAAAACTTGTGGTTAAGGTGCTGCTGGCATAGCAGGGAGCAGGGGCTGGATTGTGTAGGATTAGCCTCACCATGTGGGATTCTGTTGCTGGATGGTGGTTGTGGGCAGGTCAGGCATCACGGAATGGGATGTAGGAGTGGATCACGTTGTGTCGTGGTCTCAGGAGACTGGGATGGACTCCAGCCCTCTCACCCTTCTGGAAGATGATTGAAGATGTATGCATGCCTTTTACACACTGCATTATAGAAAATGCCTCCAAAGTCTCATTATGCATTATGTAAAATTCCCAATCTGGCTACAGGTGGTGGAGGGAGGGACCATCGTGGGCTTTCAATGCAAATATGCCATCAGCATTTTTAAGAATACTTCTGATGCACCATAGCTGGGGGTCATATTTTAGGTATTATTCAACCAATGAAGCCTTTCAGTTCCTTGCACTTATATTTTTTTTAATTGGTGTTTTTTCTGCCAAAGTGGTTTGGGCTTTGTGTCATCACACCCCTCCCCCTTCTGAATCTGGACATTTATTGCCCTACGTTCTTCCCTGTACTTGAGCTCAGTTTTCATTGCAGGTGATCTACTAAACACAAACACACAATGACTACATTCTCCTGGCGACTGCAGATGGCAACCAGAGGAAACTTTCTTAGTGCTGAAAACATGGCTGCCCCTGCAGACACAGTACAGGTGCAAATCAACAAGCAAAAAATAATGGATACGGATACGTTTGGGATATTTCTCATCTGTGAAAGATAGTGAGCTAAAGAATCTGGGTAAGGCTCTCTAACCAGGACTAATGTCTGGCAGAGAGACTCCCAGGATCCCCCTTGTTAATTTGCATCAATTAAGTAGCTTTGGGTCTCACCCCATGTTACTAGGGGAATCCAGACGTGGACCCTCTGCTCACTATTCTTAGGGAAGCACAGCTCCACCCTAATGATGAGGTCCAACCAGACTGAAACATGTGCCTGGGGTTGCTTTTGGTACTCTTGTTCAGATGAGAATTGCCTAGTATTTCGGTGCTGGACTGCCCCAGGGCAGGGCAAAGACTGATATGTTTTGGATGTTTCTCCTCTGTGAAAGATAGTGAGCTAAAGAATCTGGGTAAGGCTCTTGTTACCAGGACTAATGTCTGGCAGAGAGACTCCCAGGACACCCCTTGTTAATTTGCAAATCAACAAGCACCAGGCCATTGCATATCAGAGCACCAACATTTAGCACTCTTACCTCAGTGAGCCCAAGCTTTCCTTCTTCTTGTTATATATCACTTTGGGCCAGAGGCGTTGCTGGTGGGGTGGGGGGATGAGGAGGCTATAGCACCGGGTCTTTTAGTTGTAGCCCTGGACAGAAGCTCAGGGGCTACAACCAAAAGGCTAGCTAGCCCCCAGCCCGACAGCCCTGACATTAGCGGAGTCTGGATTTTTTCCAAACCTAGCAACACCCCTGCTTTGGGCCTTGGGAGTGCTTTCCAGAAGACTTAAAACAACGCGTTTCACAGAGTACTTGTATTCTTTTTCACTCATGGTAATTTCTATCATTACACTCATCAATCAAAGTCTAAGAAGGGGAAGCCCTCATTATAATCCAAAAACAGCGAGATCCACGTAGTGCTAACATGTGCTCAGATGTACTCATTACTGTCACTATAGCAGAGAAAAGCCGTAATTTGGCTAATTGGAAACGTTCTTTACTAGGGCGATCAATGAAGGAAAAAGACAAGAGGATTATTAGCAAATCAATCGTGCTCTTGGGGAGTGAAATCTTGTTGTCCTCTCTCTATGAAAGTCAACAGTCCATATGTGTCCACTGCATTGTGAAACACAGATGTTGCTCCACAAAATGGCAGTTGGCTCTTTAGAGCGGGATTTGATTCATAGTTGAATCTAAATCTTCTGCAACAGAATGTACACATGGAAATGAAATACAACACGCCTACTGTAATATGTACGCAAAAGATTTAATGGCAAACGCCAGGCAGCTTTATCACCATGATGCAGTTGCCTGTGTCTGCTGCCGAGTTAATCCTGTGAAATCAGAAACGGTGAAACGCTTTTCTCAGCAGCTGCTATCTTTGAGATTTTCAATGCTGTTTGAAAATAAATCTTTTCGAAGTGCTGTCACTTTTTTCCAGTCACCCAGCAAATCCATGTTTAAGCATGTTTTAAAGTCAATTTGAATGGCTTTAATGAATGCAGGGTGTCATGCAATTATAAAGGGATTGGGCAAGTATCAGACGAGTCTCTGCCTGCCATGACATTACAGACGAGGATCCCGAGCTTGCTGTGCCTAGAGACTCACGCTACCCCTCACTGGCAATGCCTAATGCAGCTGAAGCATGTCTGGGGTGCGTGTGGTCACGTGTAGATGGGATGTGATCTAGCGGTTGGGGCTGGACTGCATCCTTAGTGGCGGGCAGTGGCGAGCACAAGCCTGATTTGCATATGTCTTCCCCCTTCTCTAATCGCATGCCTTCCTGAACAATGAGGGCTGGAGGGTCTCCCGGAGCAATGCCAGTGGTTATGATTCAAACAAACCCTTTCAGCCATCAAGCTTCTGTTTTGCAATAGGTCCAGTTGCCTCTTAGGCTTTCCTCTGACTTCTATTGTTCATCTCAGAAAATTCTGGTATGGCCAGTAGATTGCTTTGTCAGGAATTAACGTCACCTGACACAGTAATTCCCCCCCTCGTGAGGGGCTTGTTGCTATTAGTATCCCAGGTGCACTTCCCAGGATACTAATAGCGCGGGCGGCGTGATTCAGGGACGTCATTTGGGGTCACCATGGGTCGCAACTGCGACCCCTGGGGGCCACAGTTGCCACCCCTGGGAATCCCTTGTGACACAAAATTAAAAAGAAAAAAATAATAACTTTGGGGGGGATATTTTTTGCCTCCTCCCCCCCAGAAAAAAGGTGTTCCTGGTTTAGAGGTCTGGTGGGTCCCTGGCCCAGTCCTCATCCATCAGGGTGAAGGCTGGGCAGGGGAGGCACTCCGTAGGGGTTGGTGCTGACCCTGACATGTGGCACATGCCACGTTCAGCTCCAACCCCTTCTCCAACAGCTTCCTTGCAGCTCACATACAGCAACCAGGAAGTTGTTTGTGAGCAGCACGGAGGAGCCGAGGGGGCCTGGAAGGACGGACCGAAGCTGCAAGAAAAAGGGAAGAAGGCATTTTATTTTGTGATATGAGGTGTGTTTTGAATGTGTGAAGTGCGTGTCAGGTGTATGTATGTGAATAGTGGGGTAATGAGAAGTGATGTGATGTGTGTTTTTGATTGTTCTGGGTGGGTGGGTGTGTGCTTGTGTAGAAAATGCAATGAGTGGATGTAAGAGAAGGTGTGAGTGACTGGTGTGTGAATGAGAAGTGATGTAATGTGTGTTTTTGAATGTCCTGGGTGAGTGTGTGTGTGTGCCTGTGTAGAGAATGTAATGACTGGATGCAAGAGAAAGTGTGAGTGACTGGTGAGTCAATGAGAAGTGCAAAGAGTGGATGTGAGAGAGAGAGAGAGAGAGAGAGAGAGAAAGAGAGAGAGAGAGAGAGAGAGAGAGAGAGAGAGAGAGAGAGAGAGAGAGAGGGTGAATGAGTATGAATGTGATGGTGTGATTTTGAATGTTCTTGGTGTGTGGGTGTGCTCCTGTGTAGAGAATGCAATGAGTGCATGTAAGAGAAGGTGTGAGTGAGTGACTAGTGGGTGAATGGGCATGCATGTATTAGTGTGTGTTTGAATGTTCTTGGTGGGATTTGATGTTTGCCTGTGTGGTGAATCCAGTGTGAGCGAGTGACCGGTGGGTGAAAGGGGATGCATGTGTGTGTAAGGCCCTGGGAGACTCGGGATCACTACAGCATTTTTTGCCACATTCTTTATTGACTTTGCATGTTTTACTGATATTTTTGGGCAAGGCATGTTCATGTGTGCCATTCCCTGGCTAGAGTGGCATTTTGGTGCAGTCAGTCTAGCCATTGCGTACTGTGGCATGACATTTATTACCCAACATCTTTAAAAAAGCATGCATGATAAGTAGTGTTACCTCGCTAGACTTATGTTTTGGTGTTGCGGCCTGTATATTCTTCAATGCAGCATGACCTTTTATTAACGGAGCATCTATGATGAATCAAGCAAGATGAGTGTTCTTATGTGTTTAGACTGACTTACATTGGAACCAGTTGGGACAGGTTTTCGTATTGTGACATGTCACTTTTAATGGCCAAACTAACGGGAGTATGTACTTACATAGGAGTACTGTCATATCTTGGCAGAGCCAGTTTTGTGCCCAGTGCCAGTAATGATACAATAGAAAAACGTCTTAAAGCGAACATAAGCATGGTCTTATATGGGAATACTAGCATATGTTGGTTGAGCCAGCAAGGAAATGTATGGGCACAGCCAGCATACAACAGTTTTTATACTGGCATATATTGCAGGTACCAGCAAGATAATGAATTGGGAAATGCCCTGTGCACTTTTTGGTGACTTGCATCTATTGTACTTTTTTCATGATTTACCCTACACCCTACAAAACAGATTGTTGGCCTTTACCCACAATGTTGGCCTTTTACCCAAATCTTCCCAGAAAGTGTGGTTTGGAAATGCACCATGTTAACCCATTATTGAAAACATTTACTCTGGGGAGGGAGAAGAATCCCCCCATAACCCCCCTCTCCCTCAACCCATTTTTGTTAGTTCCCTCGCTATGCTCAGTCGCAATCACATACTTGTGGCAAATATTTACACCCTCCAAAAAACAACTCACCAGCCACCAGTGGTGGCTGGTATATTTGTGGACCAGTCACAGCCCCCCTTCTCTCTATGTTACATTAAATATTTAAGCTTTGATTGAAAAACATTTACTTCTTTCACTTGCAGTAGTGCATGCCCCTGCAGCAGCATAATCATCATGGATATTCTGCACACGTGGTGTTCCGGACCGGCCGGCCCGGGATGTGGCGTGCCCTGTACTTTGTTAAGGAGCGTGGGGAGGCCCCCACAGCATGGCTCGCAGGGGAACTGTCAAATTGTGTGCTACGCCATTGGGCACCACTGGGTCTGACAAAGGGTTAGTGTGCAGTGTGCGCCTTGAAGTCTGCCAGTGAGTCCCCGGGTGAGAAGCAACTCATGGGTGTTTTCAATTTTAAATAACTATGTGGTGCTATGAATGTATGTGTGCAGCAATGATATTACATAAAATGCTGTTTTTTTAAAAAGTCTTCTGGCACCCAGTATTATGCTTAGATAAAAACAACTATGTGGGGGTGCGGGGGGGGGAGGGTCCTTCGGTATATTGAAAGAAACTTTCCCAGGTATTATACACCAGCAAAGATAACATTATCAGGTGCACTCCCCTCTGTGCATGCAGACCAGTCTAATGGGTTTCTTCTATCGTGGTGGTAGCTCAACCATAAATACATTTATAACCAGGGAATTTTGTTGATACTAAATCCTGGTCAATGATTTCATTTTCAGGGCTTGCACGTGCAGTATTTTTCTCCTGGTTAAACAGCAGTGCACGCCTCCCCAGGTCAGTGCTTTTTTGGCTTGTTTAACAAAGCAACGCCACAGATAATACGTACTTCTGTGTCCATTGACCTATAGATGTTTCATAGACTAGCTGTAGCCTGCGTTACAGCAGCAACGTCATTTGACCAAAATGCCTGGGGTAGTGGAAGTGACATCACATGACCCTTGACCTCTGACATCACAGGAAGTGATGTAATTTGACCCCTCCCGAAGTGACATCGTGGGAAGCGATTGAACACAGCCTTTCATTCCTTGACAAAACAGCAAGTGACATAACATAGCATTGTTCCTAAGTACACTACGAAAAATATGGTTACGATATCACTAATGTGATATACATTTCATACAAGAATGGATCACCATATGTATAGTTAATATCAGTGTGTATAGGCCCATATTACCAAATTACTGTGAATGCAAGCAGACGTCAAAGGCCAAATGATAATGCTGTTTTATCATATAGCACTTACACTTAAGTGCTTTACATAAAATAAAGAACAAGAAGTGAGGGTTTAATTTGTGGCTAGGGCAGGATGAGGATAACCTAGCCTCGGATTTGGAGTTGGCTCTATCTAATCTGGGTTTTGAACAGAAGGTTCATGTACCTACCCATTGCAAGGGGCACACGCTTGATTGGGTATCCACTCATAACATTGTTACCAAAAATCTTCAAGTCTTGGCCTGCCCATGGTCTGACCACTACTTTGTGCATTTCACAGTGCAGTCTGCATTCCCTGTGAAAATGAAGGGAGAGCATATGCAGGAGATTCTAGCTAGAAATATCAAGATTGTAACATTAGACCTATTGGATGCCCAGGAATTGCAAATCTATCTAATACAAAATCTGTTGAAGAGATGTCGAATCTTCTTATCTCCAATTCGTTGGGACCACTTAAAAATACATTTCGGAAGGAATCACAAAAGAGTAATTCTTGGTTCTCTCCGGAGCTTAAGTCACTTAAAACTTCTGCTGTTAAGCATTTCTAAGAGTGGAAACGTAATCTGACTCCTCCCACCCAGGTTACCTCTAAAGGAGCAGCCAAGGACTACAAATGAGCTATTGTTGATGCTTAAAAAACTTCTTTAATAGGAGAATCCAGAGTACCGACTCCGATGTGAAGGAGCTCTTTAAAATTCTTAAGGAGCAGGAAACACTGCACACTCAGGACTCAGGGTTGGTGGTTAAGGATTCGATTTGGTGTTCTGCTATCCAAGAAGCTATGCAGGGCAAACTTCATACAATTAAGGCAGCTATTGCACTAAAAAAAGAGAGTCAATCCAAGGTACCAGGAGACGAAGGCAATGTGGACTTTGCTACATCCCCCCTTATTCTTCAATTTAGCTTCTCCGCCATTTCGGTTTCAGAACTCTCTACTATAGTGGAACAGCTAAGAACCACTAAATGTAAAGGGGATCCCTGCTCTGCTGTAATTATTAAAACCTGCTTGCCAAAAAAGCCAGGTCTACCTGCGGATATGCCGCTGAATTATGGACCTATTACGAACACACAGTTTCTGCTTAAAATCTTGGATCGGACAGCGTATGTCCAAATTGCAGATCATCTCAATAAATATCCCATTCTTAATAACCATCAATCTGAGTTTAGACAGGGATTTGGAACAAAGATGACCAGATTACTGCATCGTATGGACAATAGAAAGGCATCTATTTTGATGCTGCTGGATTTGTCGGCGGCCTTCGACCTGGTGGACCATTCCATCATGGTTGAGGGACGTAGCTAACATTTCGAGTCCTGTGGCTCAATGCATCTCCTCATTTCTGAGCAATCAGGACTGCAGAGTTTTTTTACGGGGAGGCAGAAGCCCCGCCTATAACTCTGAAATTTGGAATCCCTCAGGGGTCCTGTATCTCACCTTGTTTGTATAACATCTTTATGGTACCCTTCTTTGCTCTTTTACAGCAAAGTGGGGTAGCGTTTACTACTTACGCTTATGACACTCAGTGTGTCATCCCTATCACGGGGATGCATGGCATTGATGAACTGCAGCTGAGTTGGGTATATACCCGTATTGAAAACTGGATAGTTCAAAATGCCCTGGCTCTGAATAGAGACAAGACAGAGCTGCTGGTTGTTGGTACCCCTAACATGATAAAGAAGTTGGGACCAGCGTATGAGAGCTTTCATATTGAGGACACTAGAATAGTCTCCCAAAAGAAGGTCAAGACACTGGGCGTCATTCTGAACCAACATCTAAACATGAAGGCACATGTCGGTAGCCTTGGCATACCCTTGTCATACCTTTGACCCGTCATTACTCAAGCCAATGCAAAAACTATTGCAAGGGCTGTTGTGGGTGCCAAGATCGACTATTTCTGTAGCCTGTTGTATGGTGTCAACAAAGCAGAGTGCAACCAGCTATAGGTAACACAGAATGGTGCAGTGTGAGTGGTTACGGGACTCGCTCGGTAAGACCACGTCTCTGAGGCCAGAGTGGTCTGCATTTGCTTCCTGTTGAATTGAGGTTGTTATTTTGCCTCCTGGTAATCACACAGAAATGTCAGGGTAAGATGCCTGTCTAT
The DNA here is from genome assembly GCF_040938575.1 of Ambystoma mexicanum. Taxonomy (NCBI): domain Eukaryota; kingdom Metazoa; phylum Chordata; class Amphibia; order Caudata; family Ambystomatidae; genus Ambystoma; species Ambystoma mexicanum. The sequence goes on along the minus strand of NC_090924.1, from coordinate 221,551,009 downwards.
CTTCAGGATCTTCTGAAAGAAAAAAAAACATACGAGAACCCTTAGATCTAGCAATTCAGACCAGTTAGTTCCCCCTCGATATAGGTCCATCAGAGCTACAAGGGGTGCATTTCAGAACGGAGCCTCTAGAGCATGGAACTATCTTCCTCCGGAACACAACACCTTGGAGTCCACTGATCTCTTTAAGAAGAAACTTAAAACTCTTATTTGCCTAATCCTGTTTTTTGATCTCTTCCCTGACCATTGCATGATCTGATGAGTTTTATTTGTTGTCAGTTTATTCAGTGTTGTTGCGCCCTTCAGCCTACGGGTCCATGGTTTGCACGATACACATTTTTAAAGTAAAGAGGGGGTTAGGGGGTTGTGACGGTGCATGCAAAGTGCGGTAATAAAGGGGAGAGAAAGCGAGTAGGGCAAGTGCAGGTTTTGGTGAGGGGGGACAGGTTAGAATGAAGTGCAGGGGTAGACTGGGCAAGTAGGGCCTGGCGTCTTCTAAGAACAAATATACATATGATATCACGCAACCTGTGTTGGTACTCATTTATCAACCTCAGAACGATGAAAGGATATGAGTTGGCCTTGCCGAGATTCAAACCTGGCAAAATACGTACCATTCGGAGGGTTCATAACTGTGTATTAAACAATTAGAAGTGTCCGAAAATGTTGAATAAAAAGCTGAATGCACAAAAAATGTGCATTCAACACAGTAAAAAAAAAAGAATCCCATTATATCGAACAGGGGTTAATGGGGTGTCCCCCGCTCCTCATGTTCGTTATCATGTGATTCGGGGGCTGCAGGGGTGTTCCCGGCTTCCTATAGAAGGAGTGCAGAGAGGGACGATAAAGATTAAAAATACAAAAACTGAAAATAAAATGAAAAGGACCCTGTGATGACAATCAATACCCATTTTAGGGGTCGGAGACCTACGTAGCAGGGGGAAGGCATGACTGGAGGATCAGAGAGGAGAGAAGGTAAGTGGCAATAAGCAAGGTAAGTAGGGAGCAGGGGTCGCAGGTAGGGGGGAAGCAGGATTCAAAAGTTTTGTAGTGCAAAGCGTTCCACTTCGCACAATTGCGCTGCATTCTTTTCCGCTACAAATATATCACGTATAGCCAAAGAATTTAGAGTAACGCAGAGAAAGCAGAGCACTCACAGGACATCTCATACTCTGAGCACTCATTACCTCATACATGCAAACAAACATCCTGAACAGCATGCCAGGAAGATAGGAAAGATGGACACATTACAGCAAAGCATTAAATGTGGCATTATAAAATCAAGGGCCAATGTATGTGCTATGGTCAAACATTTCTACAATGTACACAAGCTTTTAGGCACAAGGTTTTGTCAAGTGACCGAGGACAACGAGTTGGAATGTCTTGCGATGATCGTAACAGAGACAATGCCAAAAAACATGCTACAAATGCAACTTGCGGAAAAAAGCAAAATACATAGGGCCTCATTACACGTTGTGCGGTAGAAATCGACGTTTACCGGCATGGCGCTATTAACGTGTCCGCCTTGGCAAGAGGCCGCTAATAGCGTACCATTACGAGTACGCGAACACGAGCATAGCGTCATGCCGGTAAGGAGTTTTTGGGGCTTTAACATGACGCTGTTAGCATGTCCGCATGGCTTGTGATGGTGTGCTATTAGCGGCATGGTGCTATTTATGGGATGAAGGGTCGCGCGCACGCGAACTGACCGCTATTAGTGGCACCGTAGTTAGCGGTGCCGCTAATAGCGGTAATCCGGGTCGTAATTGGCATGGGGATTTAACGTTACTGGTATTCCCTTACCGGTAACGTTAATCCCTTACCGCACAACGTGTAATGAGGCCCATAGTCTGAAATGGATGTTTATTCTACTCTAAATGCTTTTTGGAAGTTTTTGTCTGCATTGTGAATTTGAGTTGTTTAAGAACAGACTAAATCACTGATGTGTGCCTTTTAATAAACCTTTAATGAGTCTAGCAATTATTGTATAGAGTTCTAGAAAGACTAATTATTTGTTGTTCCAATCCTTTCTTATTGAGGGTCACTGCTCAAAGTGTTAAACTTGCGGAACCCCCTGTTTTTTTAAGAGGCCTGAACAAGAAAGTCAGCCAGTCCAGAAACAAAGGCCCAAATGGTGCTAGCCACAGCACAGGAGCTTCCATTTAAAAAAAGAAAAAGAAAAAAAAAAGATATTTTTTAAATGTATGTTTTAGGGGTAGCGAGGGAAACCACAGGGGTAGCAAGGGAGACCTTACAGATTTCAGTTACCCTGTTAGAAATACTGCATAATGTATATTTTACATATAGACCCCACGTCGAATCTGGAAAATGGCATTCCCCAAATGTGTAATGGTGGACAAATCATGCCTCTCTCTGTGCCTTGGTTCTTATATCTGGCTGAAATGAGAGCACCTGGAAACACGGGTGCTAGATGCATCTAAATAATCTGAAGGCTGTTTGCCATCACTTCCTGTGATGTCGCTTGGGGCAGGGTCCAATTACATCACTTCCTGTGATGTCATCAGAGGTCATGGGTTGTGTGATGTCACTTCCGCTACCCTTGGCATTTTGGTGAAATGATGACCCTGGCAGGATTGTAAGAGAACAGGGCTTTTTGTCCGTGATGATCAACCGGCGCAGTATCCAGAAGTTCAACTTTAGTTACAGACACTAGGATGGTGCCTGTGTTAGAGGTCCAGCCAGTCAACAGTGGCCACTGTATGCAATGTATGGACGTAGCATTCGAAAATATGCACAGCAATAATAAAGGTGCTTCAGAAATGAAGAAAAACGGATGCAGTGAATTATAAATAGTGTGCATTTATCTTAGAGTGGAACATGGGCAGATTTAGAAAAGTGGTGGATTTAGAGGCAAACAATAGAGAGCAAATGGTGCAACTTTAAAAAAAAATTGGAAACATTGTTGCATCAGAAATGAAGAAAAACAGATTTGGTGAACTATAAATAATGTGAATTTATTTTAGAGGGGGAGGGGGACGCCAGATTTACAAAAGTGGTGAATATAGAGTCAAACAATGGAGAGCAAATATCACTACTTTTGTTGGAATGGAAACATGGGTAAATATTGGATTAGGTATATTTATGAACACATAACATTTGCCACAGCACAGGGTTTTGGTTGGAGTTGAATTGGACATTCCCTACAAAAGAAAAGGTACAATTAGCAAATTGGGGAGAGCAATTTTGATCAGAAAAGGCCTTTGAGAAGGGGATAGAGGAAAACGAGGACGAAGATGGGACATGGGTCGATGTGCAGGGAGAAGTGTTTTTAATAGGTTCTTCAGATTCACTGCATGGAGGAACCTTTTTGGCATCGGCGTGGTGCGGGCTTGATGACCAGTGCCTCTGATCAGTGGGCTGTGGTTGCCTATAGCTTTCGATGGAGGCTGCGCTGTGGTTGCCAGTGGCAGACATGATTTGCCTGGTTTCTATTCCGGCATTAGAAAGAAGCTGAATTGCAGTGGCGCGAATGGAGTGATTAGTGTAGATGGCACTTATGTGTGCACAGTGACTCATTTTGAGCATGAATGTTCCAAGAGTATTTTTGCCCAAAAGGCAGATTCGTGTACCAGATGTATTCATGTGAGATCTCTTCATTTTTTAGGCTGCAGGGTGCAACAAAGAAGCAGGGTGCACATGGAGGCAGCTTGGACATGTATCGCAGAAGAGAATATACCGGACAGTCGGCTTCATTCGGGATAGCATACATTCTGCAGCGAAGGTCACTGCTGTGTCTTTCTAAAATGGAATGACGGTTTTTCGTCAGTTCGTTGAAGGTTAGGCTGGCGTATTGTTTCCCAATTTTGTCTGCAAGGACTTGGAATGCATTAGCGGGCAATAACCGTAGCCCTTCGCGACCACGGCAGGCAAAATGGGTTTAAATATTGAACCACACTTTTAATTTAAGTGTCTCGGGAAAGTTGATGTTCAAAATTCCAGATGTGCGAGCTTCAGAAGGTCAGTGTGAGAAATTGATGCCTTATGCAGAGCAAAGTGTTTTCCGGCAAGCCTGAGATGTTTAATTATGGTTAGCACTAAGGAATGCTTCGTTGTGCATTATGTTAAGTTTGCAGCTATAGGGAGGATTATTGAGGGGCCGGTTGATTCTTGAGTGAAGGGGAAACAAGCTCTGTGGCTGCTATTCAGTAGAGATGGGTACTGCTGCTGAAGGTATTGGTTAATTCTCAAAGAATTGTGAAAGCCCTTTTTGATGTAGCCAACTTTTAAATGCTTCTATTGCCCATTTGGTGGCACGTTGAGTTTTGTATTCTGAATGTTTAATTCTATTTCATTTCATTCATTTTTACACACAGTAGCATGTCTGCTACTTTTAACAGCACCACTGGTAAAATCAGCAATAGCAGGGGTCACTGGGCTGATATAAATGTTGTCTTCAGTTTCTATGCAGCTATACTCCATCCACTCCTCCATAGTCTGATTTCCTTTGATGTTGAAGCTGATGTTAGAGGCTTCCACAAGGCAGTATGAATGGTCTGGGAATGCTGCAGTGTTCCTCAAGGAGATGCCGGTAGCTGCACTACAATGCTGCTCCATAGTTGTGAGCTCAGGGTGTCAGGCAGCAAAGTGAACTAGAAGCAAGTAGCCACTGCACAGCGAAAATAGCGTCCGCTGAAGTGGCAACCAAAACTCCAAAAATGAGGAAGGAACACCATGGAATGCAGCGTTTGAAACAGGACAAGGTAAGGGATTCACGGGCACGTAACGCCTGCATTTCATCCAATCGCTGCCGTTGTTACAAACATCAAAATGGCTGTGGGTTACTAATACGTCATAAGCCATGTTGGATGGATGCACAGGTCTATCCAGGTCCCTTACACTTTTATGGAGGAAATCAAATAGTTCATACACATTTCAGCCTGGTATCAAGAGGGGTAGCTGATTTATGGATCTGTAAACCAGTTAGAAGTGTGAATGATTTGGGATACCCTATTTACAAAGGCTATCTAGGAAACAGAGCTAATTGTATTCCTCATATCAAGTCATTTAGAATCGATTAAGTTTGCCAAGCCTTTTTTTTGCTGCAAATTGATAACAAGAGGAAAAATCGTTTTTTTCCTTGAAAAGTCAGTGCTAAACCTTTCCCTGATTCTTCATGCAAGCCAAATGATATTGAAGGCTTGGGTAGTCTCACCAGCCTTTTGTAATTTTATTGGGTTTTCAATGCCCCAGAGATCAGTCCCATAGAGGCCAACTGATACTGATTTTGTATGTCTTCTGCGTGTAATATACAGGTTGACTTGTCAAGGGGTATTGGAAAATTAAATATGCTGCACATGAACAATTCCATTGCTGTCTGCTTACTCATTTTGCACCACCCACCCTTGCTGTTTTTTTTTATTTTGCCATTTTGGGCTTTTGATGACCCCAAGCACCCTCACTGCGCTTTCCAGCCGTTTCCAGCTAGCTCCACAGCTCCCTCCCACTGCCGGCCCTCGCTGCATTCTATTGGTGTTCCCCAGGTCATGAGACCAGAGCACCAAGAGTACACAGCGACGGAGACTGCATTCTCCCATTTCCCCACTGCCTTGAAAGAGATGAGAGGACTGAGAGTGTTAGTAGCCCTCGCTGATTTTTATTTTACCATTATGCGCCTTTGGCATTCCCAAGTGCCCTCACTGCATTCCCTAGCCCCTCCCAGCCAGCTCCTCCTCCCCGTCCCCCTCCCACTGCCCACCCTTGCTGCATTCCATTGGTGTTCCCCAAGTCACAAGAACCGGAACACCACATTTGAAGCTCTCCCCAGGGCAGCCTTGCACGTGCAGCTGGTGAAGGGCACAGGCTAAGGGCCCCTTCCTTAAGACGCCTTCAATCCCTGTTTGCCTGATCGCCTGGAGTCCTAGCCATGCCAGATGCCTCACTATCCATTTACATCTACTTTCATGTAAGAGATGCCTACTTTGAATCTCGCCATTGCTGTATTTTGCCCACACCTGCATAGTGCTTCTCAGAGTGTTCCAACTGTGGGCTTGTTACATTAAATCTCGCAGCTGTTTGTATTTTGCCATACTTGCAATGTACCTGAGTAGGGCTCCTAATTTAGATTACTACTTTGAAGCTCAACACTGTTTGTATATGCTACACTTGCATTTTGCATGAATAGGTTTCTCAATTTATATTGCTGCTTTGAACCTGGCCACCGTTTGTATTTTTCCAAGCTTGCATTTTGCCTGACTAGAGCTCCTAACTTAGATTTGTACGTCGAAGCTTGCCACTGTTTGTATTTGCCACACTTGCATTTTGCCTGACTAGGATTGCCAATTTAGATTGCTGCTCCGAAGCTCGCCACTGTTTGTGTTCTGCCAAACTTGCATTTTGCCTAAGTTCCCCAGTTCACATTGCTGCTCCGAAGCTTGCCACTGTTTGTGTTCTGCCACACTTGCATTTTTCCTGATAATTTCATATTGCTACTTTGAAGCTTGCCACTGTTTATATTTTGCCACACTTGCATTTTGCCTGACTAGATGTCCTAGTTTAGATTGCCACTTTAAATGATGCCACTATTTATATTTTGCCACACTTGCATTTTTCATTCCAGAATATTCCAACGGTAGGTTTGCCACTGTAAATCTCCCCACTGCTGTATTTTGCTGTTACTGCAGAGTGCCTCCCCAGTGTGTTCCAATTTGCAATTCTGCCAGTGTGAATATTGCTACTGTTTATAATTTTGCCACACTTGTGTTCTGCTTCTTAGAGTGGCCTTTGCATTTTCCTTCTGCTTTCTCTGTTGCTCACTCCCCCTCTGTCTCTTTTACTCAATCTCTCCCTCTCTGTCTCTCTCAAGCCCTTCATTTCTCCCTCTCTTGTTTCCTTCTCTCCTTCACAGTCTTGAGTCCCCAAACCAAACCAACAATACAAACACAAGACAAAATATTGGCTATTTCAGTACCCCACCACCACAAATCCCTGAGAAATCTCCCACCATAAGGATTATCGACCACATGAAGAAGGTCCCCCTGGAAAATCCAAATCTCGTTCAGTGGTGCAAAAAGAAAATCACCCGAAGAGGGCTTTTGCCCATGGAACAAAAGACAATCAGAGACCTCTGAGAAAAAACACGACACTGCAATCCTACAACCACAGCGAGGCACCCATCACTGTTGTTGCTGCACATTGATCAATCCCTGAGACCAAGAAAGAAGCCACCCCACGAGGGCTTTCACCCTTGGAACAAATAACAAATCTAAGACCCCTGTGAAAAATAAGTCATCACAATCCTACAACCACAGCGAGGAATGCACCACTGTATGTTGCTGCACATCGACCTATCCCTGAAACCAAGAAAGAAGTCATCTCATGAGGGCTTTTGCCCATGGAACAAAGAATGAATCCAAAACCTCTGAGAAACCTCTGAGAAAAAAACCCACAACATTAATACAACCACAGTGAGGCAACCGCCACTTTATGTTGTTGCGCATCAAACTATCCCTGAGAACACAAAGGATGTCACCCAGGAGAGTCTTGCCCTCAGGAACAAGCCTGCACAACCTATAACCACAGGGATACACCCACCATTGCACGTAACACCACATCAATCTATGCAGTCAAAAATTGTCTAACAACATGACCCACCTGCCATGATAAAACAAAGAAGACCTACCTCCAGCAGAGAATCTCCCAAGTGGGGAGCCTAGCACCAAAACAACATAACACACAACCAGACCCGCTGTAGAACACCAAGCCACAACAGCCCTGTAACACTGAGACCACAAACATACCCAGAATCCAGAAGGACAAGGAAACAAGATTGGAAAACAGAACAAGAAATTGGAATGAAACCACACCCCTGCTGAAAAACAGGAAAAACCTACCAGAATTTTCAACACCTCTAAATCACCATCAACCACGCCCAAACGAATTAAAGATATGGACTAAGACAAGAATTAAAACTTCATACATCCCACGCTACCTCTCACCTACAATCCTTCTACACCAGAAAACAAACAACCCACAACTAAGGACCCAAGGAATCCTACAGTGGACCCAACCAGACTACCAAAACTACCACCACAACAAACAGAACCCGGCAACGTTAAAAACATCTTCGGAAAGACACCCACAAGAACCAGAGCTAAGCTAAAATCTCTAACCATTCACACCCCTTACATAACCAGAGATTGGAAAAATGATCACACGGACAACCAAACACCTCACTACTATGAATCAGAACAAAGAAATCCATTGTGCAACTTAATGGAACTCCTCAACACCTCACTAGTACGAATCAAAACAAAGAAATCCATGGCACTACTTAATGAACCTCCTCAACAAAGGGATAGATGCTCCAACTGTGCACACAGCAAATAACATTCACCGAAGAGAGAACCAAAAAATTGACGGTTACCCCCCAACCGAGATGCGAAAAATGATACTCACAAAACAACAAGCTAACTCACGCACTCTACACTGCAGCCTACACAAAGTGTGATCTATGGAAAAGCACAAAACAGAAATATTTGACCTCTTAAGTGAGGCCGCACAGACACACTCTTCCTTAAAGAAACATGGCTGTCCTACAACTACAAAGTAATCGCACTAACTAATATATATAACAGAGAAAACCGAAATGAAGGAGGAATCCTACTAGCGTACAAAAACCAAATCAGCTCCACATCTCTCCCCTCAACCGACATAGAAGATTGTGAATCACTCCTAAACAACTTCAAGTTCTATGACCAATCCAACCAACTGTTCTCCCTGATCTACAGACCACCCTCCTACAACCCCAACTTCTCCACTAATCTCGCTGACGCCATAGTTAACCTCTCTACAAACCATAACAACATAGTTGTGCTGGGCGTCTTCAACGTCTGGTTAAAAAGAGAAAATTAATCCACAACAAATGCCCTCAGTGCCCCACTGGAAACCTTCCACTTCAAACAAATAGTAAACTGTCCCACACATAGATCTGGACACAATTTAGACGCAATCTTCTGCCCAGATGACTCACCACCACCGCCCCATCTATACCGATCATATGGCGGACCATCATATGATCCTTTCCATCATCAAAGCTCTGAGCTGCATGATTCCCACAAACATAAATCACCCGGCGACAAACAAAATAAACTGGAATTGCATTGACCTGTAAATGCTAACAGATACAGTGGAGTCAACCAAACCAGACACCTCACAGCTAAAAGGAATGTCACTGGACTTAGTGGAAGAAAAGCTTGACATTGGATCGCAAACGATTAATTAGATTAATTAGCACCTGCAAAACTCCAAACCAAGCCCAAAGGAAATCACAGCAGGATGGTTCAAAGAAGAAAAGAGGGAACTCAACAAAAAAAACACAAACTGGAAAAACAATGGAGAAAACACTGCAACCAATTTGACAAAAACAAATACCTATGACAAAATCGAATTTACAGATCAGCAGTCCTGAAAGTCAAAAAAGCATACTACACTGCAAGAATGCAAAAGGCAACAAACCCACAAAAAGAACTATTCAAAATCATCAAGGAAATCAATGACCAAAATTCTCGCAACAAATGTGTCATACTATCGCAAACCCTATGTGACAGGATCACAACCCATCTAAGAGCAAAAATAGAAGCAAGACAATGGACCATTGATGTATGTGGGTGTACATATAAAACGCAAACTAGGGCCCAAAGGCATCATGGCACTATAGAAAAAAGCTGAGAACCAGGAAAGACCACAACAGAGGAAAAAAGAGTTGTTAAAACAGATATATTTTCAGATCCTTATGGAACTGAACATGGTCAGTAGTTTCACGCATTGTTGCAGGCAGAGCGTTCCACAAAGAGGGAGTCAAGAATGAAAAAGAGCGTCCGTCAAGACGAGCTCTCTGATAACGGGGTATGTTCAACAAATTCTGAGCAGCAGAGCAAAGGGGCCTACAAGGCTGGTACACAGACACCTTTTTGTGCAAACATATTTTTTCCCTACATCATACATTGTGTGATGAGTCATGCACAGCATCTTAAATGAACAGGAGTTCACTGGGAGCCATTGAAGGTGGCGTAGCATCACCTGCGTTGGTTAAAGGCGTGGGGCATCAAGTGCCAGGCATGCAGACGAATTTTGCAGGACTTGCAGCCACTGGATCTGAAATGCTGGTTGACCCAAATATATCCCATTGCAGTAGTCAACGCCCCCTTATAGAGAACATGACTACCTGAGTTCTACAATCGGGAGGAAGAAAAGGAAATATCTTCCTAATGGTTCTCAATGTGACATAGCCGGCGTTGCAGACTGCTGTAACTTGGGCGTCTCTCGAGCCTGAGGGCAAAAGCTTCACCCCCAGGCTCTTTACTGAGCTATTCAGGGTGGGGCATTACCCTGGGGAGTCTGGCCAAAACTCTGACCTCCAGTCAAAATCAGGGTGTGGGGAGCAGATTAACAGGACCTCGGTTTTCTCCCCATTCAGTTTTAGCCCGTTTTCTGCCATCCAGTCCCCTATTTCTGTGAAACACATTTTAAGGTTGCCTGGCTCGCAGGGGAACTGTCAAAGTGTGTGCTACGCCATTGGGCACCACTGGGTCTGACAAAGGGTTAGTGTGCAGTGTGCGCCTTGAAGTCTGCTAGTGAGTCCCCGGGTGAGAAGCAACTCATGGGTGTTTTCAATTTTAAATAACTATGTGGTGCTATGCATGTATGTGTGCAGCAATGATATTACATTAAATGCTGTTTTTTTTTTTAAAGTCTTCTGGCACCCAGTATTATGCTTAGATAAAAACAACTATGTGGGGGTGCGGGGGGGGGGGGTCCTTCGGTATATTGAAAGAAACTTTCCCAGGTATTATACACCAGCAAAGATAACATTATCAGGTGCACTCCCCTCTGTGCATGCAGACCAGTCTAATAGGTTTCTTCTATCGTAGTGGTAGCTCAACCAGAAATACATTTATAACCAGGGAATTTTGTTGATACTAAATCCTGGTCAATGATTTCATTTTCAGGGCTTGCACGTGCAGTATTTTTCTCCTGGTTAAACAGCAGTGCACGCCTCCCCAGGTCAGTGCTTTTTTGGCTTGTTTAACACAGCAACGCCACAGATAATACGTACTTCTGTATCCATTGACCTATAGATGTTTCATACACTAGCTGTAGCCTGCATTACAGCATCAACGTCATTTCACCAAAATGCCTGGGGTAGTGGAAGTGACATCACATGACCCTTGACCTCTGACATCACAGGAAGTGATGTCATTTGACCCCACCCGAAGTGACATCGTGGGAAGCGATTGAACACAGCCTTTTATTCCTTGACAAAACAGCAAGTGACATAACATAGCATTGTTCCTAAGTACACTACGAAAAATATGGTTACGATATCACTAATGTGATATCGTAACCATATTTTTTCATATTCATACAAGAATGGATCACCATATGTATAGTTAATATCAGTGTGTATAGGCCCATATTACCAAATTACTGTGAATGCGGTTTGACCCAAATATATCCCATTGCAGTAGTCAAACGCCCCCGTTATAGAGAACATGACTACCTGAGTTCTACAATCGGGAGGAAGAAAAGGAAATATCTTCCTAATGGTTCTCAATGTGACATAGCCGGCGTTGCAGACTGCTGTAACTTGGGCGTCTCTCGAGCCTGAGGGCAAAGGCTTCACCCCCAGGCTCTTTACTGAGCTATTCAGGGTGGGGCATTACTCTAGGGAGTCTGGCCAAAACTCTGACCTCCAGTCAAAATCAGGTTGTGGGGAGCAGATTAACAGGACCTCGGTTTTCTCCCCATTCAGTTTTAGCCCGTTTTCTGCCATCCAGTCCCCTATTTCTGTGATACACATTTTAAGGTTGCCTGGCTCGCAGGGGAACTGTCAAAGTGTGTGCTACGCCATTGGGCACCACTGGGTCTGACAAAGGGTTAGTGTGCAGTGTGCGCCTTGAAGTCTGCTAGTGAGTCCCCGGGTGAGAAGCAACTCATGGGTGTTTTCAATTTTAAATAACTATGTGGTGCTATGCATGTATGTGTGCAGCAATGATATTACATTAAATGCTGTTTTTTTTTAAAGTCTTCTGGCACCCAGTATTATGCTTAGATAAAAACAACTATGTGGGGGTGCGGGGGGGGGGGGGTCCTTCGGTATATTGAAAGAAACTTTCCCAGGTATTATACACCAGCAAAGATAACATTATCAGGTGCACTCCCCTCTGTGCATGCAGACCAGTCTAATAGGTTTCTTCTATCGTAGTGGTAGCTCAACCAGAAATACATTTATAACCAGGGAATTTTGTTGATACTAAATCCTGGTCAATGATTTCATTTTCAGGGCTTGCACGTGCAGTATTTTTCTCCTGGTTAAACAACAGTGCACGCCTCCCCAGGTCAGTGCTTTTTTGGCTTGTTTAACACAGCAACGCCACAGATAATACGTACTTCTGTGTCCATTGACCTATAGATGTTTCATACACTAGCTGTAGCCTGCGTTACAGCATCAACGTCATTTCACCAAAATGCCTGGGGTAGTGGAAGTGACATCACATGACCCTTGACCTCTGACATCACAGGAAGTGATGTCATTTGACCCCACCCGAAGTGACATCGTGGGAAGCGATTGAACACAGCCTTTTATTCCTTGACAAAACAGCAAGTGACATAACATAGCATTGTTCCTAAGTACACTACGAAAAATATGGTTACGATATCACTAATGTGATATCGTAACCATATTTTTTCATATTCATACAAGAATGGATCACCATATGTATAGTTAATATCAGTGTGTATAGGCCCATAGTACCAAATTACTGTGAATGCAAGCAGACGTCAAAGGCCAAATGATAATGCTGTTTTATCATATAGCACTTACACTTAAGTGCTTTACATAGAATAATAAACAAGAAGTGAGGGTTTAATTTGTGGATAGGGCAGGATGAGGATAACCTAGCCTCGGATTTGGAGTTGGCTCTATCTAATCTGGGTTTTGAACAGAAGGTTCATGTACCTACCCATTGCAAGGGGCACACGCTTGATTGGGTATCCACTCATAACATTGTTACCAAAAATCTTCAAGTCTTGGCCTGCCCATGGTCTGACCACTACTTTGTGCATTTCACAGTGCAGTCTGCATTCCCTGTGAAAATGAAGGGAGAGCATATGCAGGAGATTCTATCTAGAAATCTCAAGAATGTAACATTAGACCTATTGGATGCCCAGGAATTGCAAATCTATCTAATACAAAATCTGTTGAAGAGATGTCGAATCTTCTTATCTCCAATTCGTTGGGACCACTTAAAAATACATTTCGGCAGGAAGCACAAAAGAGTAATTCTTGGTTCTCTCCGGAGCTTAAGTCACTTAAAACTTCTGCTGTTAAGCACTTCTAAGAGTGGAAACGTAATCTGACTCCTTCCACCCAGGTTACCTCTAAAGGAGCAGCCAAGGACTACAAATTAGCTATTGTTGATGCTAAAAAAACTCCTTTAATAGGAGAATCCAGAGTACCGACTCCGATGTGAAGGAGCTCTTTAAAATTCTTAAGGAGCAGGAAACACTGCACACTCAGGACTCAGGGTTGGTGGTTAAGGATTCGGTTTGGTGTTCTGCTATCCAAGAAGCTATGCAGGGCAAACTTCGTACAATTAAGGCAGCTATTGCATTAAAAAAGAGAGTCAATCCAAGGTACCAGGAGACAAAGGCAATGTGGACTTTGCTACATCCCCCCTTATTCCTCAATTTAGCTTCTCCGCCATATCGGTTTCAGAACTCTCTACTATAGTGGAACAGCTAAGAACCACTAAATGTAAACGGGATCCCTGCTCTGCTGTAATTATTAAAACCTGCTTGCCAAAAAAGCCAGGTCTACCTGTGGATATGCCGCTGAATTATGGACCTATTACGAACACACAGTTTCTGCTTAAAATCTTGGATCGGACAGCGTCCAAATTGCAGATCATCTCAATAAATATCCCATTCTTAATAACCATCAATCTGAGTTTAGGCAGGGATTTGGAAACAGAGATGACCAGATTACTGCATCGTATGGACAATAGAAAGGCATCTATTTTGATGCTGCTGGACTTGTCGGAGGCCTTCGACCTGGTGGACCATTCCATCATGGTTGAGGGACGTAGCTAACATTTCGAGTCCTGTGGCTCAATGCATCTCCTCATTTCTGAGCAATCAGGACTGCAGAGTTTTTTATGGGGAGGCAGAAGCCCCGCCTATAACTCTGAAATTTGGCATCCCTCAGGGGTCCTGTATCTCATCTTGTTTGTCTAACATCTTTATGGTACCCTTCTTTGCTCTTTTACAGCAAAGTGGGGTAGCGTTTACTACTTACGCTGATGGCGCTCAGTGTGTCATCCCTATCACGGGGATGCATGGCATTGATGAACTGCAGGTGAGTTGGGTATATACCCGTATTGAAAACTGGATAGTTAAAAATGCCCTGGCTCTGAATAGAGACAAGACAGAGCTGCTGGTTGTTGGTACCCCTAACATGATAAAGAAGTTGGGACCAGCGTATGAGAGCTTTCATATTGAGGACACTAGAATAGTCTCTCAAAAGAAGGTCAAGACACTGGGCGTCATTCTGAACCAACATCTAAACATGAAGGCACATGTCGGTAGCCTTGGCATACCTTTGACCCGTCATTACTCAAGCCAATGCAAAAACTATTGCAAGGGCTGTTGTGGGTGCCAAGATCGACTATTCCTGTAGCCTGTTGTATGGTGTCAACAAAGCAGAGTGCAACCAGCTATAGGTAACACAGAATGGTGCAGTGTGAGTGGTTACGGGACTCGCTCGGTAAGACCACGTCTCTGAGGCCAGACGTGGTCTGCATTTGCTTCCTGTTGAATTGAGCTTGTTATTGTGCCTCCTGGTAATCACACAGAAATGTCAGGGTAAGATGCCTGTCTATCTTCAGGATCTTCTGAAAGAAAGAAAACATACGAGAACCCTTAGATCTAGCAATTCAGACCAGTTAGTTCCCCCTCGATATAGGTCCATCAGAGCTACAAGGGGTGCATTTCAGAACGGAGCCTCTAGAGCATGGAACTATCTTCCTCCGGAACACAACAGCTTTTAGTCCACTGATCTCTTTAAGAAGAAACTTAAAACTCTTATTTGCCTAATCCTGTTTTTTGATCTCTTCCCTGACCATTGCATGATCTGATGACAGTTTATTCAGTGTTGTTGCGCCCTTCAGCCTACGGGTCCATAGTTTGCACGGTACACATTTTTAAAGTAAAGAGGGGGGTTAGGGGGTTGTGACGGTACATGCAAAGTGTGGTAATAAAGGGGAGAGGAAGCCAGTAGGGCAAGTGCAGGTTTTGGTGAGGGGGGACAGGTTAGAATGAAGTGCAGGGGTAGACTGGGCAAGTAGGGCCTGGTGTCTTCTAAGAACAAATATACATATGATATCACGCAACCTGTGTTGGTACTCATTTATCAACCTCAGAACGATGAAAGGATATGAGTTGGCCTTGCCGGGATTCAAACCTGGCAAAATACGTACCATTCGGAGGGTTCATAACTGTGTATTAAACAATTAGAAGTGTCCGAAAATGTTGAATAAAAAGCTGAATGCACAAAAAATGTGCATTCAACACAGTAAAAAAAAAAGAATCCCATTATATCGAACAGGGGTTAATGGGGTGTCCCCCGCTCCTCATGTTCGTTATCATGTGATTCGGGGGCTGCTGGGGTGTTCCCGGCTTCTTATAGAAGGAGTGCAGAGAGGAACGATAAAGATTAAAAATACAAAAAATAAAAATAAAATGAAAAGGACCCTGTGATGACAATCAATATCCATTTTAGTGGTCGGAGACCTACGTAGCAGGGGGAAGGCATGACTGGAGGATCGGAGAGGAGAGAAGGTAAGTGGCAATAAGCAAGGTAAGTAGGGAGCAGGGGTCGCAGGTAGGGGGAAGCAGGATTCAAAAGTTTTGTAATGCAAAGCTTTCCACTTCACAGAATTGCGCTGCATTCTTTTCCGCTACAAATATATCACGTATAGCCAAAGAATTTAGAGTAACGCAGGGAAAGCAGTGCACTCACAGGACATCTCATACTCTGAGCACTCATTACCTCATACATGCAAACAAACGTCCTGAACAGCATGCCAGGAAGATAGGAAAGATGAACACATTACAGCAAAGCATTAATTGTGGCATTATAAAATCAAGGGCCAATGTATGTGCTATGGTCAAACATTTCTACAATGTACACAAGCTTTTAGGCACAAGGTTTTGTCAAGTGACCGAGGACAACGAGTTGGAATGTCTTGCGATGATCGTACCAGAGACAATGCCAAAAAACATGCTATAAATGCAACTTGCGGAAAAAAGCAAAATACATAGGGCCTCATTAAACGTTGTGCGGTAGAAATCAACATTTACCGGCATGGCGCTATTAACGTGTCCGCCTTGGCAAGAGGCCGCTAATAGCGTACCATTACGAGTACGTGAACACGAGCATAGCGTCATGCCGGTAAGGAGTTTTTTGGGCTTTAACATGACGCTGTTAGCATGTCCGCATGGTTTGTGACGGTGTGCTATTAGCGGCATGGCGCTATTTATGGGATGAAGGGTCGCGCGCACGCGAACTGACCGCTATTAGTGGCACTGTAGTTAGCGGTGCCGCTAGTAGCGGTAATCCGGGTCGTAATTGGCACGGGGATTTAACGTTACTGGTATTCCCTTACCGGTAACGTTAATCCCTTACCGCACAACATGTAATGAGGCCCATGGTCTGAAATGGATGTTTATTCTACTCTAAATGCTTTTTGAAAGTTTTTGTCTGCATTGTGAATTTGAGTTGTTTAAGAACAGACTAAATCACTGAAGTGTGCCTTTTAATAAACCTTTAATGAGTCTAGCAATTATTGTATAGAGTTCTAGAAAGACTAATTATTTGTTGTTCCAATCCTTTCTTATTGAGGGTCACTGCTCAAAGTGTTAAACTTGCGGAACCCCCTGTTTTTTTAAGAGGCCTGAACAAGAAAGTCAGCCAATCCAGAAACAGAGGCCCAAATGGTGCTAGCCACAGCACAGGAGCTTCCATTTAAAAAAAGAAAAAGAAAAAAAAAAGATATTTTTTAAATTTATGTTTTAGGAGTAGCGAGGGAAACCACAGGGGTAGCAAGGGAGACCTTACAGATTTCAGTTACCCTGTTAGAAATACTGCATAATGTATATTTTACATATAGACCCCACGTCAAATCTGGAAAATGGCATTCCCCAAATGTGTAATGGTGGACAAATCATGCCTCTCTCTGTGCCTTGGTTCTTATATCTGGCTGAAATGAGAGCACCTGGAAACACGGGTGCTAGATGCATCTAAATAATCTGAAGGCTGTTTGCCATCACTTCCTGTGGTGTCGCTTGGGGGCAGGGTCCAATTACATCACTTCCTGTGATGTCATCAGAGGTCATGGGTTGTGTGATGTCACTTCCGCCACCCTTGGCATTTTGGTGAAATGATGACCCTGACAGTATTGTAAGAGAACAGGGCTTTTTGTCCGTGATGATCAACCGGCGCAGTATCCAGAAGTTCAACTTTAGTTACAGACACTAGGATGGTGCCTGTGTTAGAGGTCCAGCCAGTCAACAGTGGCCACTGTATGCAATGTATGGACGTAGCATTCGAAAATATGCACAGCAATAATAAAGGTGCTTCAGAAATGAAGAAAAACGGATGCAGTGAATTATAAATAGTGTGCATTTATCTTAGAGTGGAACATGGGCAGATTTAGAAAAGTGGTGGATTTAGAGTCAAACAATAGAGAGCAAATGGTGCAACTTTTAAAAAAAATTGGAAACATTGTTGCATCAGAAATGAAGAAAAACAGATTTGGTGAACTATAAATAATGTGAATTTATTTTAGAGGGGGAGGGGGACGCCAGATTTACAAAAGTGGTGAATATAGAGTCAAACAATGGAGAGCAAATATCACTACTTTTGTTGGAATGGAAACATGGGTAAATATTGGATTAGGTATATTTATGAACACATAACATTTGCCACAGCACAGGGTTTTGGTTGGAGTTGAATTGGACATTCCCTACAAAAGAAAAGGTACAATTAGCAAATTGGGGAGAGCAATTTTGATCAGAAAAGGCATTTGAGAAGGGGATAGAGGAAAACGAGGACGAAGATGGGACATGGGTCGATGTGCAGGGAGAAGTGTTTTTAATAGGTTCTTCAGATTCACTGCATGGAGGAACCTTTTTGGCATCGGCGTGGTGCGGGCTTGATGACCACTGCCTCTGATCAGTGGGCTGTGGTTGCCTATAGCTTTCGATGGAGGCTGCGCTGTGGTTGCCAGTGGCAGACATGATTTGCCTGGTTTCTATTCCGGCATTAGAAAGAAGCTGAATTGCAATGGCGCGAATGGAGTGATTACTGTAGATGGCACTTATGTGTGCACAGTGACTCATTTTGAGCATGAATGTTCCAAGAGTATTTTTGCCCAAAAGGCAGATTCGTGTACCAGATGTATTCATGTGAGAACTCTTCATTTTTTAGGCTGCAGGGTGCAACAAAGAAGCAGGGTGCACATGGAGGCAGCTTTGACATGTATGGCAGAAGAGAATATACCGGACAGTCGGCTTCATTCGGGATAGCATACATTCTGCAGCGAAGGTCACTGCTGTGTCTTTCTAAAATGGAATGACGGTTTTTCGTCAGTTCGTTGAAGGTTAGGCTGGCGTATTGTTTCCCAATTTTGTCTGCAAGGACTTGGAATGCATTAGCGGGCAATAACCGTAGTCCTTCGCGACCACGGCAGGCAAAATGGGTTTAAATATTGAACCACACTTTTAATTTAAGTGTCTCGGGAAAGTTGATGGTCAAAATTCCAGATGTGCGAGCTTCAGAAGGTCAGTGTGAGAAATTGATGCCTTATGCCGAGCAAAGTGTTTTCCGGCAAGCATGAGATGTTTAATTATGGTGACAAAATCATGGTTAGCACTAATGAATGCTTCGTTGTGCATTATGTTAAGTTTGCAGCTTTAGGGAGGATTATTGAGGGGCCGGTTGATTCTTGAGTGAAGGGGAAACAAGCTCTGTGGCTGCTATTCAGTAGAGATGGGTACTGCTGCTGAAGGTATTGGTTAATTCTCAAAGAATTGTGAAAGCCCTTTTTGATGTAGCCAACTTTTAAATGCTTCTATTGCCCATTTGGTGGCACATTGAGTTTTGTATTCTGGTTGTTTAATTCTACTTCTTTTCATTCATTTTTGCACACAGTAGCATGTCTGCTACTTTTAACAGCACCACTGGTAAAATCAGCAATAGCATGGGTCACTGGGCTGATATAAATGTTGTCTTCAGTTTCTATGCAGCTATACTCCAGCCACTCCTCCATAGTCTGATTTCCTTTGATGTTGAAGCTGATGTTAGAGGCTTCCACAAGGCAGTATGAATGGTCTGGGAATGCTGCAGTGTTCCTCAAGGAGATGCCGGTAGCTGCACTACAATGCTGCTCCATAGTTGTGAGCCCAGGGTGTCAGGCAGCAAAGTGAACTAGAAGCAAGTAGCCACTGCACAGCGAAAATAGAGTCCGCGGAAGTGGCAACCAAAACTCCAAAAATGAGGAAGGAACATCATGGATGCAGAGTTTGAAACAGGACAAGGTAAGGGATTCACGGGCGCGTAACGCCTGCATTTCATCCAATCGCTGCCGTTGTTACAAACATCAAAATGGCTGTGGGTTACTAATACGTCATAAGCCATGTTGGATGGATGCACAGGTCTATCCAGGTCCCTTACACTTTTATGGAGGAAATCAAATAGTTCATACACATTTCAGCCTGGTATCAAGAAGGGTAGCTGATTTATGGATCTGTAAAACAGTTAGAAGTGTGAATGATTTGGGATACCCTATTTACATGCGCTATCTAGGAAACAGAGCTAATTGTATTCCTCATATCAAGTCATTTAGAATCGATTAAGTTTGCCAAGCCTTTTTTTGCTGCAAATTGATAACCAGAGGAAAAATCGTTTTTTTCCTTGAAAAGTCAGTGCTAAACCTTTCCCTGATTCTTCATGTAAGCCAAATGATATTGAAGGCTTGGGTAGTCTCACCAGCCTTTTGTAATTTTATTGGGTTTTCAATGTCCCAGAGATCAGTCCCATAGAGGCCAACTGATACTGATTTTGTATGTCTTCTGCGTGTAATATACAGGTTGACTTGTCAAGGTGTATTGGAAAATTAAATATGCTGCACATGAACAATTCCGTTGCTGTCTGCTTACTTAGTTTGCACCACCCACCCTTGCTGTTTTTTTTTATTTTGCCATTTTGGGCTTTTGATGACCCCAAGCGCCCTCACTGCGCTTTCCAGCCATTTCCAGCTAGCTCCACAGCTCCCTCCCACTGACGGCCCTCGCTGCATTCTATTGGTGTACCCCAGGTCATGAGACCCAGAGCACCAAGAGTACCCAGCGACGGAGACTGCATTCTCCCATTTCCCCACTGCCTTGAAAGAGAAAAGAGGACTGAGAGTGTTAGTAGCCCTCGCTGCTTTTTATTTTACCATTATGCGCCTTTGGCATTCCCAAGTGCCCTCACTGCATTCCCTAGCCCCTCCCAGCCAGCTCCTCCTCCCCGTCCCCCTCCCACTGCCCACCCTTGCTGCATTCCATTGGTGTTCCCCAAGTCACAAGAACCGGAACACCACATTTGAAGCTCTCCCCAGGGCAGCCTTGCACGTGCAGCTGGTGAAGGGCACAGGCTAAGGGCGCCTTCCTTAAGACGCCTTCAATCCCTGTGTGGCTGATCGCCTGGAGTCCTAGCCATGACAAATGCCTCATTATCCTTTCACATCTACTTTCATGTAAGAGATGCCTACTTTGAATCTCGCCATTGCTGTATTTTGCCCACACCTGCATAGTGCTTCTCAGAGTGTTCCAACTGTGGGCTTGTTACATTAAATCTCGCAGCTGTTTGTATTTTGCCATACTTGCATTGTACCTGAGTAGGGCTCCTAATTTAGATTACTACTTTGAAGCTCGACACTGTTTTTTTATACTACACTTGCATTTTGCATGAATAGGTTTCTCAATTTAGATTGCTGCTTTGAATCTAGCCACTGTTTGTGTTCTGCCACACTTGCATTTTTCCTGATAATTTCATATTGCTACTTTGAAGCTTGCCACTGTTTGTGTTCTGCCACACTTGCATTTTTCCTGATAATTTCACATTGCTGCTCCGAAGCTTGCCACTGTTTGTGTTCTGCCACACTTGCATTTTTCCTGATAATTTCATATTGCTACTTTGAAGCTTGCCACTGTTTATGTTTTGCCACACTTGCATTTTGCCTGACTAGATGTCCTAGTTTAGATTGCCACTTTAAATCGTGCCACTATTTATATTTTGCCACACTTGCATTTTTCATTCCAGAATATTCCAATGGTAGGTTTGCCACTGTAAATCTCCCCACTGCTGTATTTTGCTGTTACTGCAGAGTGCCTTCCCAGTGTGTTCCAATTTGCAATTCTGCCAGTGTGAATATTGCTACTGTTTATAATTTTGCCACACTTGGGTTCTGCTTCTTAGAGTGGCCTTTGCATTTTCCTTCTGCTTTCTCTGTTGCTCACTCCCCCTCTGTCTCTTTTACTCAATCTCTCCCTCTCCGTCTCTTTCTCTCAAGCCCTTCATCTCTCCCTCTCTTGTTTCCTTCTCTCCTTCACAGTCTTGAGTCCCCATACCAAACCAACAATACAAACACGAGACAAAATATTGGCTATTTCTGTACCCCACCACCACAAATCCCTGAGAAATCTCCCACAATAAGGATTATCGACCACATGAAGAAGGTCCCCCTGGAAAATCCAAATCTCGCTCAGTGCTGCAAAAAGAAAATCACCTGAGGAGGGCTTTTGCCCATGGAACAAATGACAATCAGAGACCTCTGAGAAAAAACACGACACTGCAATCCTACAAACACAGCCAGGCACCCATCGCTGTGTGTTGCTGCACATCAATCTATCCCTGAGACCAAGAACGAAGCCACCCCACGAGGGCTTTCACCCTTGGAACAAATAATAAATCTGAGACCGCTGTGAAAAATAAGCCACCACAATCCTACAACCACAGCGAGGAATGCACCACTGTATGTTGCTGCACATCGACCTATCCCTGAAACCAAGAAAGAAGTCATCAAATGAGGGCTTTTGCCCATGGAACAAACAATGAATCCAAAACCACTGAGAAAAAAAACCACAACATTAATACAACCACAGTGAGGAAACCGCCACTGTGTGTTGCTGCACATCAATCTATCCCTGAGAACACAAAGGACATCACCCAGGAGAGTCTTGCCCTCAGGAACAAGCCTCCAGAAACCTATAACCACAGGGATACACCCACCATTGCACGTAACCCCACATCAATCTATGCAGTCAAAAATTGTCTAACACCATGACCCACCTGCCATGATAAAAACAAAGAAGACCTACCTCCAGAAGAGAATCTCCCAAGTGGGTAGCCTAGTACCAAAACAACATAACACACAAACAGACCCGCTGTAGAACACCAAGCCACAACAGCCCTGTAACACTGAGACCACAAACATACCCAGAATCCAGAAGGACAAGGAAACAAGATTGGAAAACAGAACAAGAAATTGGAATGAAACCACACCCCTGCTGAACAACAGGAAAAACCTACCAGAATTTTCAACACCTCTAAATCACCATCAACCACGCCCAAACGAATTAAAGATATGGACTAAAACAAGAATTAAAACTTCATACATCCCACGCTACCTCTCACCTACAATCCTTCTACACCAGAAAACAAACAACCCACAACTAAGGACCCAAGGAATCCTACAGTGGACCCAACCAACCTACAAAAACTACAACCACAACAAACAGAACCCGGAAACGTTAAAAACATCTTCGGAAAGACACCCACAAGAACCAGAGCTGAGCTAAAATCTCTAACCATTCACACCCCTTACATAACCAGAGATTGGAAAAATGATCACACGGACAACCAAACACCTCACTACTATGAATCAGAACAAAGAAATCCATTGTGCAACTTAATGGAACTCCTCAACACCTCACTAGTACGAATCAAAACAAAGAAATCCATGGCACTACTTAATGAACCTCCTCAACAAAGGGATAGATGCTACAACTGTGCACACAGCAAATAACATTCACCCAAGAGAGAACCAAAAAATTGACGGTTACCCTCCCAACTGAGATGCGAAAAATGATACTCACAAAACAACAAGCTAACTCACGCACTCTACACTGCAGCCTACTCAAAGTGTGATCTATGGAAAAGCACAAAACAGAAATATTTGACCTCTTAAGTGAGGCCGCACAGACGCACTCTTCCTTAAAGAAACATGGCTGTCCTACAACTACAAAGTAATCGCACTAACTAATATATTCTAACAGAGAAAACCGAAATGAAGGAGGAATCCTACTAGCATACAAAAACCAAATCAGCTCCACATCTCTCCCCTCAACCGACATAGAAGATTGTGAATCACTCCTAAACAACTTCAAGTTCTATGACCAATCCAACCAACTGTTCTCCCTGATCTACAGACCACCCTCCTACAACCCCAACTTCTCCACTAATCTCGCTGACGCCATAGTTAACCTCTCTACAAACCATAACAACATAGTTGTGCTGGGCGACTTCAACATCTGGTTCAAAAGAGAAAATTAATCCACAACAAATGCCCTCAGTGCCCCACTGGAAACCCTCCACTTCAAAGAAATAGTAAACTGTCCCACACATAGATCTGGACACAATTTAGACGCAATCTTCTGCCCAGATGACTCACAATCAGCGCCCATCTATACCGATCATATAGCGGACCATCATATGATCCCTTTCATCATCAAAGCTCTGAGCTGCATGATTCCCACAAACATAAATCACCCGGCGACAAACAAAATAAATTGGAAAAGCATTGACCTATAAATACTAACAGATAAAGTGGAGTCAACCAAACCAGACACCTCACAGCTAAAAGGAATGTCACTGGACTTAGTGGAAGAAAAGCTTGACATTGGATCACAAACTAAATTTAATTAGCACCTGCAAAACTCTTCAAACCAAGCCCAAAGGAAATCACAGCAGGATGGTTCAAAGAAGAAAAGAGGGAACTCAACAAAAAAAACACAAACTGGAAAAGCAATGGAGAAAACACTGCAACCAATTTGACAAAAACAAATACCTATAACAAAATCGAATTTACAGATCAGCAGTCCTGAAAGTCAAAAGAACATACTACACTGCAAGAATGCAAAAGGCAACAAACCCACAAAAATAACTATTCAAAATCATCAAGGAAATCAACGACCAAAAGTCTCGCAACAAATGTTTCATACTATCGCAAACCCTATGTGACAGGATCACAACCCATCTAAGAGCAAAAATAGAAGCAAGACAATGGACCATTGATGTATGTGGGTGTACATATAAAACGCAAACTAGGGCCCAAAGGACTCATGGCACTATAGAAAAAAGCTGAGAACCAGGAAAGACCACAACAGAGGAAAAAAGAGTTGTTAAAACAGACATGTTTTCAGATCCTTATGGAACTGAACATGGCCAGTAGTTTTCACGCATTGTTGCAGGCAGAGCGTTCCACAAAGAGGGAGTCAAGAATGAAATAGAGTGTCCGTCAAGACGAGCTCTCTGATAACGGGGTATGTTCAACAAATTCTGAGCAGCAGAGCAAAGGGGCCTACAAGGCTGGTACAGAGACACCTTTTTGTGCAAACATATTTTGTCCCTACATCATACATTGTGTGATGAGTCATACACAGCATCTTAAATGAACAGGAGTTCACTGGGAGCCATTGAAGGTGGCGTAGCATCACCTGCGTTGGTTAAAGACGTGGGGCATCAAGTGCCAGGCATGCAGACGAATTTTGCAGGACTTGCAGCCACTGGATCTGAAATGCGGGTTGACCCAAATATATCCCATTGCAGTAGTCAAGCGCCCCCGTTATAGAGAACATGACTACCTGAGTTCTACAATCGGGAGGAAGAAAAGGAAATATCTTCCTAATGGTTCTCAATGTGACATAGCCGGCGTTGCAGACTGCTGTAACTTGGGCGTCTCTCGAGCCTGAGGGCAAAAGCTTCACCCCTATGCCCTTTACTGAGCTATTCAGGGTGGGGTATTACCCTAGGGAGTCTGGCCAAAACTCTGACCTCCAGTCAAAATCAGGTTGTGGGGAGCAGATTAACAGGACCTCGGTTTTCTCCCCATTCAGTTTTAGCCCGTTTTCTGCCATCCAGTCCGCTATTTCTGTGAGACACATTTTATGGTTGCCTGGCTCGCAGGGGAACTGTCAAATTGTGTGCTACGCCATTGGGCACCACTGGGTCTGACAAAGGGTTAGTGTGCAGTGTGCGCCTTGAAGTCTGCCAGTGAGTCCCCGGGTGAGAAGCAACTCATGGGTGTTTTCAATTTTAAATAACTATGTGGTGCTATGAATGTATGTGTGCAGCAATGATATTACATTAAATGCTGTTTTTTTGTAAAGTCTTCTGGCACCCAGTATTATGCTTAGATAAAAACAACTATGTGGGTGTGCGGGGGGGGGGGTCCTTCGGTATATTGAAAGAAACTTTCCCAGGTATTATACACCAGCAAAGATAACATTATCAGGTGCACTCCCCTCTGTGCATGCAGACCAGTCTAATAGGTTTCTTCTATCGTAGTGGTAGCTCAACCAGAAATACATTTATAACCAGGGAATTTTGTTGATACTAAATCCTGGTCAATGATTTCATTTTCAGGGCTTGCACGTGCAGTATTTTTCTCCTGGTTAAACAGCAGTGCACGCCTCCCCAGGTCAGTGCTTTTTTGGCTTGTTTAACACAGCAACGCCACAGATAATACGTACTTCTGTGTCCATTGACCTATAGATGTTTCATACACTAGCTGTAGCCTGCATTACAGCATCAACGTCATTTCACCAAAATGCCTGGGGTAGTGGAAGTGACATCACATGACCCTTGACCTCTGACATCACAGGAAGTGATGTCATTTGACCCCACCCGAAGTGACAGAGACTAGGATGGTGCCTGTGTTAGAGGTCCAGCCAGTCAACAGTGGCCACTGTATGCAATGTATGGACGTAGCATTCGAAAATATGCACAGCAATAATAAAGGTGCTTCAGAAATGAAGAAAAACGGATGCAGTGAATTATAAATAGTGTGCATTTATCTTAGAGTGGAACATGGGCAGATTTAGAAAAGTGGTGGATTTAGAGTCAAACAATAGAGAGCAAATGGTGCAACTTTTTAATTGGAAACATTGTTGCATCAGAAATGAAGAAAAACAGATTTGGTGAACTATAAATAATGTGCATTTATTTTAGAGGGGGAGGGGGAGGCCAGATTTACAAAAGTGGTGGATTTAGAGTCAAACAATGGAGAGCAAATATCACTACTTTTGTTGAAATGGAAACATGGGTAAATATTGGATTAGGTATATTTATGAACACATAACATTTGCCACAGCACAGGGTTTGGGTTGGAGTTGAATGGAACATTCCCTACAAAAGTAAAGGTGCAATTAGCAAATTGGGAAGAGCAATTTTGATCAGAAAAGGCATTTGAGAAGGGGATAGAGGAAAACGAGGACGAAGATGGGACATGGGTCGATGTGCAGGGAGAAGTGTTTTTAATAGGTTCTTCAGATTCACTGCATGGAGGAACCTTTTTGGCATCGGCGTGGTGCGGGCTTGATGACCAGTGCCTCTGATCAGTGGGCTGAGGTTGCCTATAGCTTTCGATGGAGGCTGCGCTGTGGTTGCCAGTGGCAGACATGATTTGCCTGGTTTCTATTCCGGCATTAGAAAGAAGCTGAATTGCAGTGGCGCGAATGGAGTGATTAGTGTAGATGGCACTTATGTGTGCACAGTGACTCATTTTGAGCATGAATGTTCCAAGAGTATTTTTGCCCAAAGGCAGATTCGTGTACCAGATGTATTCATGTAAGAACTCTTCTTTTTTTAGGCTGCAGGGTGCAACAAAGAAGCAGGGTGCACATGGAGGCAGCTTTGACATGTATGGCAGAAGAGAATATACCGGACAGTCGGCTTCATTCGGGATAGCATACATTCTGCAGCGAAGGTCACTGCTGTGTCGTTCTTAAATGGAATGACGGTTTTTCGTCAGTTCGTTGAAGGTTAGGCTGGCGTATTGTTTCCCAATTTTGTCTGCAAGGACTTGGAATGCATTAGCGGGCAATAACCGTAGTCCTTCGCGACCACGGCAGGCAAAATGGGTTTAAATATTGAACCACACTTTTAATTTAAGTGTCTCGGGAAAGTTGATGTTCAAAATTCCAGATGTGCGAGCTTCAGAAGGTCAGTGTGAGAAATTGATGCCTTATGCCGAGCAAAGTGTTTTCCGGCAAGCCTGAGATGTTTAATTATGGTGACAAAATCATGGTTAGCACTAAGGAATGCTTCGTTGTGCATTATGTTAAGTTTGCAGCTATAGGGAGGATTATTGAGGGGCCGGTTGATTCTTGAGTGAAGGGGAAACAAGCTCTGTGGCTGCTATTCAGTATAGATGGGTACTGCTGCTGAAGGTATTGGTTAATTCTCAAAGAATTGTGAAAGCCCTTTTTGATGTAGCCAACTTTTAAATGCTTCTATTGCCCATTTGGTGGCACATTGAGTTTTGTGTTCTGGTTGTTAAATTCTACTTCTTTTCATTCATTTTTGCACACAGTAGCATGTCTGCTACTTTTAACAGCACCACTGGTAAAATCAGCAATAGCATGGGTCACTGGGCTGATATAAATGTTGTCTTCAGTTTCTATGCAGCTATACTCCAGCCACTCCTCCATAGTCTGATTTCCTTTGATGTTGAAGCTGATGTTAGAGGCTTCCACAAGGCAGTATGAATGGTCTGGGAATGCTGCAGTGTTCCTCAAGGAGATGCCGGTAGCTGCACTACAATGCTGCTCCATAGTTGTGAGCTCAGGGTGTCAGGCAGCAAAGTGAACTAGAAGCAAGTAGCCACTGCACAGCGAAAATAGAGTCCGCTGAAGTGGCAACCAAAACTCCAAAAATGAGGAAGGAACATCATGGAATGCAGCGTTTGAAACAGGACAAGGTAAGGGATTCACGGGCGCGTAACGCCTGCATTTCATCCAATCGCTGCCGTTGTTACAAACATCAAAATGGCTGTGGGTTACTAATACGTCATAAGCCATGTTGGATGGATGCACAGGTCTATCCGGGTCCCTTACACTTTTATGGAGGAAATCAAATAGTTCATACACATTTCAGCCTGGTATCAAGAGGGGTAGCTGATTTATGGATCTGTAAACCAGTTAGAAGTGTGAATGATTTGGGATACCCTATTTACATACGCTATCTAGGAAACAGAGCTAATTGTATTCCTCATATCAAGTCATTTAGAATCGATTAAGTTTGCCAAGCCTTTTTTTGCTGCAAATTGATAACCAGAGGAAAAATCGTTTTTTTCCTTGAAAAGTCAGTGCTAAACCTTTCCCTGATTCTTCATGCAAGCCAAATGATATTGAAGGCTTGGGTAGTCTCACCAGCCTTTTGTAATTTTATTGGGTTTTCAATGCCCCAGAGATCAGTCCCATAGAGGCCAACTGATACTGATTTTGTATGTCTTCTGCGTGTAATATACAGGTTGACTTGTCAAGGTGTATTGGAAAATTAAATATGCTGCACATGAACAATTCCATTGCTGTCTGCTTACTCAGTTTGCACCACCCACCCTTGCTGTTTTTTTTTTATTTTGCCATTTTGGGCTTTTGGTGACCCCAAGCACCCTCACTGCGCTTTCCAGCCGTTTCCAGCTAGCTCCACAGCTCCCTCCCACTGCCGGCCCTCGCTGCATTCTATTGGTGTTCCCCAGGTCATGAGACCAGAGCACCAAGAGTACACAGCGACGGAGACTGTATTCTCCCATTTCCCCACTGCCTTGAAAGAGATGAGAGGACTGAGAGTGTTAGTAGCCCTCGCTGCTTTTTATTTTACCATTATGCGCCTTTGGCATTCCCAAGTGCCCTCACTGCATTCCCTAGCCCCTCCCAGCCAGCTCCTCCTCCCCGTCCCCCTCCCACTGCCCACCCTTGCTGCATTCCATTGGTGTTCCCCAAGTCACAAGAACCGGAACACCACATTTGAAGCTCTCCCCAGGGCAGCCTTGCATGTGCAGCTGGTGAAGGGCACAGGCTAAGGGCCCCTTCCTTAAGACGCCTTCAATCCCTGTGTGGCTGATCGCCTGGAGTCCTAGCCATGACAAATGCCTCATTATCCATTTACATCTACTTTCATGTAAGAGATGCCTACTTTGAATCTCGCCATTGCTGTATTTTGCCCACACCTGCATAGTGCTTCTCAGAGTGTTCCAACTGTGGGCTTGTTACATTAAATCTCGCAGCTGTTTGTATTTTGCCATACTTGCATTGTACCTGAGTAGGGCTCCTAATTTAGATTACTACTTTGAAGCTCAACACTGTTTGTATATGCTACACTTGCATTTTGCATGAATAGGTTTCTCAATTTATATTGCTGCTTTGAACCTGGCCACCGTTTGTATTTTTCCAAGCTTGCATTTTGCCTGACTAGAACTCCTAATTTAGATTTGTACTTCGAAGTTTGCCACTGTTTGTATATGCTACACTTGCATTTTGCATGAATAGGTTTCTCAATTTAGATTGCTGGTTTGAATCTAGCCACTGCCTATACTTCACCACACTTGCATTTTGCCTGACTAGGATTGCCAATTTAGATTGCTGCTCCTAAGCTCGCCACTGTTTGTGTTCTGCCAAACTTGCATTTTGCCTAAGTTCCCCAGTTCACATTGCTGCTCCGAAGCTTGCCACTGTTTGTGTTCTGCCACACTTGCATTTTTCCTGATAATTTCATATTGCTACTTTGAAGCTGCCACTGTTTATATTTTGCCACACTTGCATTTTGCCTGACTAGATGTCCTAGTTTAGATTGCCACTTTAAATCGTGCCACTATTTATATTTTGCCACACTTGCATTTTTCATTCCAGAATATTCCAACGGTAGGTTTGCCACTGTAAATCTCCCCACTGCTGTATTTTGCTGTTACTGCAGAGTGCCTCCCCAGTGTGTTCCAATTTGCAATTCTGCCAGTGTGAATATTGCTACTGTTTATAATTTTGCCACACTTGGGTTCTGCTTCTTAGAGTGGCCTTTGCATTTTCCTTCTGCTTTCTCTGTTGCTCACTCCCCCTCTGCCTCTTTTACTCAATCTCTCCCTCTCTGTCTCTCTCAAGCCCTTCATTTCTCCCTCTCTTGTTTCCTTCTCTCCTTCACAGTCTTGAGTCCCCAAACCAAACCAACAATACAAACACAAGACAAAATATTGGCTATTTCAGTACCCCACCACCACAAATCCCTGAGAAATCTCCCACCATAAGGATTATCGACCACATGAAGAAGGTCCCCCTGGAAAATCCAAATCTCGCTCAGTGCTGCAAAAAGAAAATCACCCGAGGAGGGCTTTTGCCCATGGAACAAAAGACAATCAGAGACCTCTGAGAAAAAACACGACACTGCAATCCTACAACCACAGCGAGGCACCCATCACATTGATCAATCCCTGAGACCAAGAAAGAAGCCACCCCACGAGGGCTTTCACCCTTGGAACAAATAACAAATCTAAGACCCCTGTGAAAAATAAGCCATCACAATCCTACAACCACAGCGAGGAATGCACCACTGTATGTTGCTGCACATCGACCTATCCCTGAAACCAAGAAAGAAGTCATCTCATGAGGGCTTTTGCCCATGGAACAAAGAATGAATCCAAAACCTCTGAGAAACCTCTGAGAAAAAAACCCACAACATTAATACAACCACAGTGAGGCAACCGCCACTGTATGTTGTTGCGCATCAAACTATCCCTGAGAACACAAAGGATGTCACCCAGGAG
Organism: Ambystoma mexicanum; assembly: GCF_040938575.1. Lineage (NCBI taxonomy): Eukaryota > Metazoa > Chordata > Amphibia > Caudata > Ambystomatidae > Ambystoma > Ambystoma mexicanum. The sequence goes on along the minus strand of NC_090924.1, from coordinate 221,520,077 downwards.
AGTATTGCCCTCAGGAACAAGCCTGCACAAACCTATAACCACAGGGATACACCCACCATTGCACGTAACACCACATCAATCTATGCAGTCAAAATTGTCTAACAACATGACCCACCTGCCATGATAAAAACAAAAAAGACCTACCTCCAGCAGAGAATCTCCCAAGTGGGGAGCCTAGCACCAAAACAACATAACACAAAACCAGACCCGCTGTAGAACACCAAGCCACAACAGCCCTGTAACACTGAGACCACAAACATACCCAGAATCCAGAAGGACAAGGAAACAAGATTGGAAAACAGAACAAGAAATTGGAATGAAACCACACCCCTGCTGAAAAACAGGAAAAACCTACCAGAATTTTCAACACCTCTAAATCACCATCAACCACGCCCAAACGAATCAAAGATATGGACTAAGACAAGAATTAAAACTTCATACATCCCACGCTACCTCTCACCTACAATCCTTCTACACCAGAAAACAAACAACCCACAACTAAGGACCCAAGGAATCCTACAGTGGACCCAACCAGACTACCAAAACTACCACCACAACAAACAGAACCCGGCAACGTTAAAAACATCTTCGGAAAGACACCCACAAGAACCAGAGCCAAGCTAAAATCTCTAACCATTCACACCCCTTACATAACCAGAGATTGGAAAAATGATCACACGGACAACCAAACACCTCACTACTATGAATCAGAACAAAGAAATCCATTATGCAACTTAATGGAACTCCTCAACACCTCACTAGTACGAATCAAAACAAAGAAATCCATGGCACTACTTAATGAACCTCCTCAACAAAGGGATAGATGCTCCAACTGTGCACACAGCAAATAACATTCACCCAAGAGAGAACCAAAAAATTGACGGTTACCCCCCCAACCGAGATGTGAAAAATGATACTCACAAAACAACAAGCTAACTCACGCACTCTACACTGCAGCCTACTCAAAGTGTGATCTATGGAAAAGCACAAAACAGAAATATTTGACCTCTTAAGTGAGGCCGCACAGACGCACTCTTTCTTAAAGAAACATGGCTGTCCTACAACTACAAAGTAATCGCACTAACTAATATATTCTAACAGAGAAAAACGAAATGAAGGAGGAATCCTACTAGCATACAAAAACCAAATCAGCTCCACATCTCTCCCCTCAACCGACATAGAAGATTGTGAATCACTCCTAAACAACTTCAAGTTCTATGACCAATATAACCAACTGTTCTCCCTGATCTACAGACCACCCTCCGACAACCCCAACTTCTCCACTAATCTCGCTGACGCCATAGTTAACCTCTGTACAAACCATAACAACATAGTTGTGCTGGGCGTCTTCAACGTCTGGTTAAAAAGAGAAAATTAATCCACAACAAATGCGCTCAGTGCCCCACTGGAAACCTTCCACTTCAAACAAATAGTAAACTGTCCCACACATAGATCTGGACACAATTTAGACGCAATCTTCTGCCCAGATGACTCACCACCATCGCCCCATCTATACTGATCATATGGCGGACCATCATATGATCCTTTCCATCATCAAAGCTCTGAGCTGCATGATTCCCACAAACATAAATCACCCGGCGACAAACAAAATAAACTGGAATTGCATTGACCTGTAAATGCTAACAGATACAGTGGAGTCAACCAAACCAGACACCTCACAGCTAAAAGGAATGTCACTGGACTTAGTGGAAGAAAAGCTTGACATTGGATCACAAACGCGTTAGATTAATTAGCACCTGCAAAACTCTTCAAACCAAGCCCAAAGGAAATCACAGCAGGATGGTTCAAAGAAGAAAAGAGGGAACTCAACAAAAAAACACAAACTGGAAAAACAATGGAGAAAACACTGCAACCAATTTGACAAAAACAAATACCTATGACAAAATCGAATTTAAAGATCAGCAGTCCTGAAAGTCAAAAAAGCATACTACACTGCAAGAATGCAAAAGGCAACAAACCCACAAAAAGAACTATTCAAAATCATCAAGGAAATCAACGACCAAAATTCTCGCAACAAATGTGTCATACTATCGCAAACCCTATGTGACAGGATCACAACCCATCTAAGAGCAAAAATAGAAGCAAGACAATGGACCATTGATGTATGTGGGTGTACATATAAAACGCAAACTAGGGCCCAAAGGCATCATGGCACTATAGAAAAAAGCTGAGAACCAGGAAATACCACAACAGAGGAAAAAAGAGTTGTTAAAACAGATATGTTTTCAGATCCTTATGGAACTGAACATGGTCAGTAGTTTCACGCATTGTTGCAGGCAGAGCGTTCCACAAAGAGGGAGTCAAGAATGAAAAAGAGCGTCCGTCAAGACGAGCTCTCTGATAACGGGGTACGTTCAACAAATTCTGAGCAGCAGAGCAAAGAGGCCTACAAGGCTGGTAGAGAGACACCTTTTTGTGCAAACATATTTTGTCCCTACATCATACATTGTGTGATGAGTCATACACAGCATCTTAAATGAACAGGAGTTCACTGGGAGCCATTGAAGGTGGCGTAGCATCACCTGCGTTGGTTAAAGGCGTGGGGCATCAAGTGCCAGGCATGCAGACGAATTTTGCAGGACTTGCAGCCACTGGATCTGAAATGCTGGTTGACCCAAATATATCCCATTGCAGTAGTCAACGCCCCCCTTATAGAGAACATGACTACCTGAGTTCTACAATCGGGAGGAAGAAAAGGAAATATCTTCCTAATGGTTCTCAATGTGACATAGCCGGCGTTGCAGACTGCTGTAACTTGAGCGTCTCTCGAGCCTGAGGGCAAAAGCTTCACCCCCAGGCTCTTTACTGAGCTATTCAGGGTGGGGCATTACCCTGGGGAGTCTGGCCAAAACTCTGACCTCCAGTCAAAATCAGGGTGTGGGGAGCAGATTAACAGGACCTCGGTTTTCTCCCCATTCAGTTTTAGCCCGTTTTCTGCCATCCAGTCCCCTATTTCTGTGAGACACATTTTAAGATTGCCTGGCGGCTCCAACACTGGTGAATCAAGGTGCAACACCAGTTGCGTGTCATCCACGTAGATGTAGAAATGCACCCTGTGGTGAGCAATGAAGTCTGCCAACAGATGAAGATAAACATCAAACAAGGGAGGAGAAAAAGAGGACTGAACCCTTATGGTCCTTTTAATTAAGGTAAGAGATTGTATGATGGATGGGATGGAGAATAACTCTCAAGCCAAATAAGGAGACTGCCTCAGGAAGTTAGCAAAGTGTCTGTTTTGTTCTCAATTGTCTAAAACAGGGAGTACAGCGGATATCAACGGATGTCGCACAGCATGGTCTCAATGCATTTCATAAAACACATTTCCTTTATAGCAAATACTCATCATACGTTATGCCATGCCACTTGGCAAACTACAGAAACATACATGGCATTCTGATTGGACTAAGCAGAGTATCTAAGTATACTTTCTGTAAGGGAGTCGATTGTGATTGGGTCTCTGTAGTCAGGTGGGCAACTCATACCCTCCCTTTGTGCAAGTCATTCCTGACAGTGATTAGAAACACAATGGGCCTCATTACAAATCAGGCGGTCCGGAAATAACGGTGGCGGTAAACCCGCCGCCACCGTTGTTTCCGGACCACCTGATCCTGACTTCTGCAGGCAGGAGGTGATGTTCCTGCCAGGTTTGACCTGGCTGGTTTAACACCGCCCGCCTGCAGGCGGACCAGGAAACACTGGCAGCATTACGAGATGCTGCAGGTGTTTCCATGATCCCCATTCCCATTGGGTCCCAAAGGACTCAATGGGAATGGGGATTTACACCATTCCGCCTCCGTGATTCCCGGAAAACCGGGGTTGTAGTGCCCCGGTAATTCCAGGAATCACGGAGGCGGAATGGTAATACGAGTCCGGCAGTAACCAGGCAGTTTTACCACCTCGGTTACCGCCGGACTCGTAATGAGGCCCAATAAATCATTGGCTCTCAAACCATAAAGCCCTTCATTATATGGCCCTTTACAATTGGTTGGCACACTGGTGCCCTTCTGGAACATTCAGTTCTTTAGCAGCACGTAAGCTGGTACCCCAGGTGCTTGTGGGCAGACTTGACGTACCTCCCCACCCAATTAGACCATCATCTCTCATCACTCGTGCCTTCTGCCATTCAGATTGTCTTTGAACTTGGCCTTGTAGTAGCTTTTGTTCTCTGGGAATATAAGGGAGTGTGAGCACTTTCTTATCAAGGTTCAGGCTTTTATGCCCACATCTATTTGCATCTTGGATTAACGTAACAGAAGGCAGTGAATCAGCTCATTTTATAGCATTTAATTGTCTTGAAAAAAGAAACTTTGCACTCATAGTGTTCTCTCTTTGCAACTTAACAAGAGATGCCTCAGTGTCTCACATTCACTGTTCTTCAAGGACTGATAACCAGTTTTGGCTGCTTTAGCCTTTGGCACCAGGCCAATCAGTCTTTCTTTGCTCCATCTCAGAGCCTCGGCTTATTTCTTTGCTGCGACACACACCCAGCTATCAATCCACCTTTCTCCACTAATTGAGCTTACTAAAGTGGTGACATTGAATGTCCAGATTCTACATATATATATATATGTACATATATATTGGTGGCACCGCCTGCAATCTATTCACTATTCACTACGTATAGACAGCCTTCACGATTACTTATTCTACTTGCATTACGGCATCTGTACAGTTATAAAACGACTTGCATTTTCTGCAGCACTTCTCCACATGTGCAATCTTCATTCCACACATGAAAGTCTTCTCAATTCTTTAAATTCGATATGGTCTATGCCTTCTCTTCTTTGGTCATCCTTCTCAGCATGTCACGCTCATTTCTTGTGACGTCACAGCCTCTCTTTTCACATCTTCCCACTTCTTCAGGCGTCTCCCTCAGGAGATCATCTCTTCGAGGATACATCATGGTAGGCTTTCTTAGTGGATACCTTGTCTCAAAAGCTCTTCGTGGTAGGTACCATTACTGGAGTTACACATGTCGCTTTTTCTGGTTTCCAACATATAGGGAGGATTTCCTGCAGAGGCATACAGATGCTCCTCTACATGCCCCCTTTGGTTGATTTATTGACCATTCCTGCACCAGTCTCCACATCTTGGTATTCATTCTTAAAAAAGTGCCTATTTGGAGACCATACATAACATAACATAACATTTGGAGACCAGACCTTCACCACTCGCTTCAGAGATCCTGCTAATTTTACATGTTCATCAACGCTCCAGGTCATATGGCTGCATTGTCCATTCGGATTACAATAGATCATCATCCCACGTACTTCCTGTCATTTCTTTGATGCAGCCACTTTGCTCCCTCTGGCACTAAGATGCTGGCATCTATATATTTTCTGATTTCCTCATGTATCAACTCCTTGTGTACAAACCCTGACTCGACATCGATCATGATCTTCATTCCTACTGCCTTCTTTGCTGTATTCTTACACTGTGTGATTATTATCCTGATCACACAGAATCCAAAAATCACCATCACCAGTATTGTTCCCAGGAGCTTGAAGATATTCACCATCCACTGTGGAACCCTTGAGAAGATAGACGCAAACCAGCTGTCATGTGCAATGTATTCTGTCTCATCTTTCATCTGTTTGTGTTGCTTCTTTAGCAATGTTATGGCCTCTGTCAAGGTCCCATTCTCGTCACCGTGAGAAGGTATGAATGTGCAACACGATTCTTTGATTTTTGTGCAAAAACCTCCATCCATTGCTGTGATCATATCAAGGACATATCTGTTCTGGAGGGTCATCAGCCTTGTGACCCGCAATTCTTCCTTGATCACATTGAATCCCTCTAAGGATGGTGTTGATTGTCTGCAGGAGTTCCAATCTGATAATCTGTAACCATTTCTCATTGGCCATCATCTGGATCCCTGGCATGAAGATAATGCTGAAGATCGAGGCAGTCTTGCTGAATAGCTATGCTCATATGGAATAGCATCAAAGGATTCTATCGACTTAGCGGAGAAATAATGTTCCCTCCTTGTTCGATTGTGGAATTTAAGTGTTCTTCTCCTCTTCAGATGAGAAATCACTAATGCGGAACATGAATACGCACTATGGAACACATCCCTCCCCAATCCTTGGGCAGCTTCAGGTACGCTCTGGACCCACAGGCCCAGTAGTATTCCATTAGAACTATTGCCCCATCCTTCATGCCTGGTACATCAAATATTCGGCCACACTGTTATGTTATGTTATGTTATTTTGCACTTATATAGCGCCTTATATACCATTGGTATGGTCTGAAGGCGCTGGTAGGTTGAACGCCCTTGGGAACTGAAGTTCTGGTCAGTAGAGGGAGAAGAGAGAGTCCAAAGGTGCGTGTGCGCATCTGGTATGTGTGCAGCTAGTGCGAAATTCCTGTGGTAGCTGCTTCCTAGCGGTAGGTGTGGTGGCTGATCGGTCAGGAGTATGTGTTCGATCTGGCCGTAATTATCCAGACTGAGAGTGGCAGCGTTAGGCCTGAGGAGAACGCCTGGCTGGGGGTGCGAGACCAGCAATGATTACTTAGAGTGATGGGGAGTGAGCGGCAGATGTTGATATGAGAACAGTTATACCGAATGGTGTCATAGTATCTCTGTGTTCCAGTTGAGTGGTGGTGTAAGGAGAGAGTAAGCGTGGGGTGTGATATGAGGTATGCTCTTTTAAAGGATCCATGCATTCCAAGGCATAATACGGACGTCTTGCTATTCTGCAATTCGTCCGCTCTCCACACTCATCAGCTCTCCACACTCCTCCGCTCTACACACTCCTCCGCTCTTCACACTCATCCGCTCTTCACACTCATCCGCTCTTCACACTCATCTGCATTTCGCACTCATCCGCATTTCGCACTCATCCGCTCTCCATACACATTCACTCTCCACACTCATCCGCTCTCCACACTCATCCGCTCTTCACACTCATCCGCTCTTCATACTCATCCGCTCTTCACACTCATCCGCTCTTCACACTCATCCGCTCTTCACACTCATCCGCTCTTCACACTCATCTGCATTTCGCACTCATCGGTATTTCGCACTCGTACACTACTAATGCAAATGGTCACTGCTTCTAAATGCAGTTGGGTACACTTCTAAATTCAACTTTCTCAGAGAGGCTATTGGGCGCAACTTCTAAATGCAATTGGGTACACTTTTCTAAATTCCACTTTCTCAGAGAGGCTATTGGGTGCAATTTCTAAATGCAATTGGGTACACTTCTAATGCAAATGGTCACAGCTTCTAAATGCAATTGGGTACACTTCTAAATTCTACTTTCTCAGAGAGGCTATTGGGCACAATTTCTAAATGCAATTGGGTACACTTCTAAATTCCACTTTCTCAGAGAGGCTATTGGGCGCAATTTCTAAATGCAATTGGGTACACTTCTAATGCAAATGGTCACAGCTTCTAAATGCAATTGGGTACACTTCTAACACAGATGGTCACAGCTTCTAAATGCAATTGGGTATACTTCTAATGCAAATGGTCACAGCTTCTAAATGCAGTTGGGTACACTTCTAATGTAAATGGTCACACCTTCTAAATGCAATTGGGTATACTTCTAATGCAAATGGTCACATCTTCTAAATGCAATTGGGTAAACTTCTAGTGCAAATGGTCACAGCTTCTAAATGCAATTGGGTACGCTTCTAAATTCCACTTTCTCAGAGAGGCTATTGGGTGCAGCTTCTAAATGCAAATGGGTACACTTCTAAATTCCACTTTCTCAGAGAGGCACTTGGGTACACTTCTAAATTCCACTTTCTCAGAGAGGCAATTGGGTACGTTTCTAAATTCGACTTTCTCAGAGAGGCTATTGGGCACAGCTTCTAAATGCAATTGGGTACACTTCTAAATTCCACTTACTCAGAGAGGCTATGGGGTGCAATTTCTAAATGCAATTGGGTACACTTCTAATGCTACTGGTCACAGCTTCTAAATGCAATTGGGTACACTTCTAGATTCCACTTTCTCAGCGAGGCTATTGGGCGCAATTTCTAAATGCAATTGGGTACACTTCTAATGCAAATGGTCACAGCTTCTAAATGCAATTGGGTATACTTCTAATGCAAATGGTCACAGCTTCTAAATGCAGTTGGGTACACTTCTAATGTAAATGGTCACACCTTCTAAATGCAATTGGGTATACTTCTAATGCAAATGGTCACATCTTCTAAATGCAATTGGGTAAACTTCTAGTGCAAATGGTCACAGCTTCTAAATGCAATTGGGTACGCTTCTAAATTCCACTTTCTCAGAGAGGCTATTGGGTGCAGCTTCTAAATGCAAATGGGTACACTTCTAAATTCCACTTTCTCAGAGAGGCACTTGGGTACACTTCTAAATTCCACTTTCTCAGAGAGGCAATTGGGTACGTTTCTAAATTCGACTTTCTCAGAGAGGCTATGGGCGCAGCTTCTAAATGCAATTGGGTACACTTCTAAATTCCACTTACTCAGAGAGGCTATGGGGTGCAATTTCTAAATGCAATTGGGTACACTTCTAATGCTACTGGTCACAGCTTCTAAATGCAATTGGGTACACTTCTAGATTCCACTTTCTCAGCGAGGCTATTGGGCGCAATTTCTAAATGCAATTGGGTACACTTCTAATGCAAATGGTCACAGCTTCTAAATGCAATTGGGTATACTTCTAATGCAAATGGTCACAGCTTCTAAATGCAGTTGGGTACACTTCTAATGTAAATGGTCACACCTTCTAAATGCAATTGGGTATACTTCTAATGCAAATGGTCACATCTTCTAAATGCAATTGGGTACACTTCTAGTGCAAATGGTCACAGCTTCTAAATGCAATTGGGTACGCTTCTAAATTCCACTTTCTCAGAGAGGCTATTGGGTGCAGCTTCTAAATGCAAATGGGTACACTTCTAAATTCCACTTTCTCAGAGAGGCACTTGGGTACACTTCTAAATTCCACTTTCTCAGAGAGGCAATTGGGTACGTTTCTAAATTCGACTTTCTCAGAAAGGCTATTGGGCGCAGCTTCTAAATGCAATTGGGTACACTTCTAAATTCCACTTACTCAGAGAGGCTATTGGGTGCAATTTCTAAATGCAATTGGGTACACTTCTAATGCTACTGGTCACAGCTTCTAAATGCAACTGGGTACACTTCTAGATTCCACTTTCTCAGCGAGGCTTTTGGGCGCAATTTCTAAATGCAATTGGGTACACTTCTAATGCAAATGGTCACAGCTTCTAAATGCAATTGGGTATACTTCTAATGCAAATGGTCACAGCTTTTAAATGCAATTGGCTAAAGTTCTAAATTCCACTTTCTCATAGAGGCTATTGGGCGCAATTTCTAAATGCAATTGGGTACTCTTCTAAATTCCACTTACTCAGAGAGGCTATTGGGTGCAATTTCTAAATGCAATTGGGTACACTTCTAATGCAAATGGTCACAGCTTCTAAATGCAATTGGGTACACTTCTAAATTCCACTTTCTCAGCGAGGCTATTGGGCGCAATTTCTAAATGCAATTGGGTACACTTCTAATGTAAATGGTCACAGCTTCTAAATGCAATTGGGTACCCACTTTTAAATGCAATTGGGTACACTTCTAAATTCCACTTTCTCAGAGAGGCTATTGGGCGCAATTTCTAAATGCAAATGGTCACAGCTTCTAAATGCAATTGGGTACACTTCTAGTGCAAATGGTCACAGCTTCTAAATGCAATTGGGTACACTTCTAGTGCAAATGGTCACAGCTTCTAAATGCAGTTGGGTACACTTCTAATGCAAATGGTCACAGCTTCTAAATGCAATTGGGTACACTTCTAGTGCAAATGGTCACAGCTTCTAAATGCAATTGGGTACACTTCTAAATTCCACTTTCTCAGAGAGGCACTTGGGTACACTTCTAAATTCCACTTTCTCAGAGAGGCTATTGGGCGCAGCTTCTAAATGCCATTGGGTACACTTCTAAATTCCACTTACGCAGAGAGGCTATTGGGTGCAATTTCTAAATGCAATTGGGTACACTTCTAATGCTAATGGTCACAGCTTCTAAATGCAATTGGGTACACTTCTAATGCAAATGGTCACAGCTTTTAAATGCAATTGGGTACAGTTCTAAATTCCACTTTCTCATACAGGCTATTGAGCGCAATTTCTAAATGCAATTGGGTACACTTCTAAATTCCACTTTCTCAGAGAGGCACTTGGGTACACTTCTAAATTCCACTTTCTCAGAGAGGCTATTGGGCGCAGCTTCTAAATGCCATTGGGTACACTTCTAAATTCCACTTACGCAGAGAGGCTATTGGGTGCAATTTCTAAATGCAATTGGGTACACTTCTAATGCTAATGGTCACAGCTTCTAAATGCAATTGGGTACACTTCTAATGCAAATGGTCACAGCTTTTAAATGCAATTGGGTACAGTTCTAAATTCCACTTTCTCATACAGGCTATTGAGCGCAATTTCTAAATGCAATTGGGTACACTTCTAAATTCCACTTACTCAGAGAGGCTATTGGGTGCAATTTCTAAATGCAATTGGGTACACTTCTAATGCAAATGGTCACAGCTTCTAAATACAATTGGGTACACTTCTAAATTCCACTTTCTCAGCGAGGCTATTGGGTCAATTTCTAAAGGCAATTGGGTACACTTCTAATTTAAATGGTCACAGCTTCTAAATGCAGTTGGGTACACTTCTAATGCAAATGGTCACAGCTTCTAAATGCAATTGGGTACACTTCTAAATTCCACTTTCTCAGAGAGGCTATTGGGCGCAATTTCTAAATGCAAATGGTCACAGCTTCTAAATGCAGTTGGGTACACTTCTAATGCAAATGGTCACAGCTTCTAAATGCAATTGGGTACACTTCTAGTGCAAATGGTCACAGCTTCTAAATGCAATTGGGTACACTTCTAAATTCCACTTTCTCAGAGAGGATGTTGGGCGCAATTTCTAAATGCAAATGGTCACAGCTTCTAAATGCAGTTGGGTACACTTCTAATGCAAATGGTCACAGCTTCTAAATGCAATTGGGTACACTTTTAGTGCAAATGGTCACAGCTTCTAAATGCAGTTGGGTAAACTTCTAATGCAAATGGTCACAGCTTCTAAATGCAATTGGGTACACTTCTAGTGCAAATGGTCACAGCTTCTAAATGCAATTGGGTACCCACTTTTAAATGCAATTGGGTACACTTCTAAATTCTACTTTCTCAGAGAGGCTATTGGGCGCAATTTCTAAATGCAAATGGTCACAGCTTCTAAATGCAATTGGGTACACTTCTAATGCAAATTGTCACAGCTTCTAAATGCAATTGGGTACACTTCTAAATTCCACTTCCTCAGAGAGGCTTTTGGGCGCAATTTCTAAATGCAAATGGTCACAGCTTCTAAATGCAGTTGGGTACACTTCTAATGCAAATGGTCACAGCTTCTAAATGCAATTGGGTACACTTCTAGTGCAAATGGTCACAGCTTCTAAATGCAGTTGGGTACACTTCTAATGCAAATGGTCACAGCTTCTAAATGCAATTGGGTACACTTCTAATGCAAATGGTCACAGCTTCTAAATGCAATTGGGTACACTTCTAAATTCCACTTTCTCAGAGAGGCTATTGGGCGCAATTTCTAAATGCAAATGGTCACAGCTTCTAAATGCAATTGGGTACACTTCTAGTGCAAATGGTCACAGCTTCTAAATGCAATTGGGTACACTTCTAGTGCAAATGGTCACAGCTTCTAAATGCAGTTGGGTACACTTCTAATGCAAATGGTCACAGCTTCTAAATGCAATTGGGTACACTTCTATTGCAAATGGTCACAGCTCCTAAATGCAATTGGGTACGCTTCTAAATTCCACTTTCTCAGAGAGGCTATTGGGTGCAGCTTCTAAATGCAATTGGGTACACTTCTAAATTCCACTTTCTCAGAGAGGCACTTGGGTACACTTCTAAATTCCACTTTCTCAGAGAGGCTATTGGGCGCAGCTTCTAAATGCCATTGGGTACACTTCTAAATTCCACTTCCGCAGAGAGGCTATTGGGTGCAATTTCTAAATGCAATTGGGTACACTTCTAATGCTAATGGTCACAGCTTCTAAATGCAATTGGGTACACTTCTAATGCAAATGGTCACAGCTTTTAAATGCAATTGGGTACAGTTCTAAATTCCACTTTCTCATACAGGCTATTGAGCGCAATTTCTAAATGCAATTGGGTACACTTCTAAATTCCACTTACTCAGAGAGGCTATTGGGTGCAATTTCTAAATGCAATTGGGTACACTTCTAATGCAAATGGTCACAGCTTCTAAATACAATTGGGTACACTTCTAAATTCCACTTTCTCAGCGAGGCTATTGGGTCAATTTCTAAAGGCAATTGGGTACACTTCTAATGTAAATGGTCACAGCTTCTAAATGCAGTTGGGTACACTTCTAATGCAAATGGTCACAGCTTCTAAATGCAATTGGGTACACTTCTAAATTCCACTTTCTCAGAGAGGCTATTGGGCGCAATTTCTAAATGCAAATGGTCACAGCTTCTAAATGCAGTTGGGTACACTTCTAATGCAAATGGTCACAGCTTCTAAACGCAATTGGGTACACTTCTAGTGCAAATGGTCACAGCTTCTAAATGCAATTGGGTACACTTCTAAATTCCACTTTCTCAGAGAGGATGTTGGGCGCAATTTCTAAATGCAAATGGTCACAGCTTCTAAATGCAGTTGGGTACACTTCTAATGCAAATGGTCACAGCTTCTAAATGCAATTGGGTACACTTTTAGTGCAAATGGTCACAGCTTCTAAATGCAGTTGGGTAAACTTCTAATGCAAATGGTCACAGCTTCTAAATGCAATTGGGTACACTTCTAGTGCAAATGGTCACAGCTTCTAAATGCAATTGGGTACCCACTTTTAAATGCAATTGGGTACACTTCTAAATTCTACTTTCTCAGAGAGGCTATTGGGCGCAATTTCTAAATGCAAATGGTCACAGCTTCTAAATGCAATTGGGTACACTTCTAATGCAAATTGTCACAGCTTCTAAATGCAATTGGGTACACTTCTAAATTCCACTTCCTCAGAGAGGCTTTTGGGCGCAATTTCTAAATGCAAATGGTCACAGCTTCTAAATGCAGTTGGGTACACTTCTAATGCAAATGGTCACAGCTTCTAAATGCAATTGGGTACACTTCTAGTGCAAATGGTCACAGCTTCTAAATGCAGTTGGGTACACTTCTAATGCAAATGGTCACAGCTTCTAAATGCAATTGGGTACACTTCTAATGCAAATGGTCACAGCTTCTAAATGCAATTGGGTACACTTCTAAATTCCACTTTCTCAGAGAGGCTGTTGGGCGCAATTTCTAAATGCAAATGGTCACAGCTTCTAAATGCAATTGGGTACACTTCTATAGCAAATGGTGCAGTTTCAATGGTGGCTATTGAGCACACTTCTAAATGTGGCTTTCCACAGACAGGTTATTGTGCGCACTTCAAGATGTAATTTTTAAGGGAGGCTATTGGGAGCACATTTAAATCTACTCATACATGTATAGATTCGAGTTTCCAAGTGTAAGTATGCTACAGCAATGATTGTAAAACAGAGTTAATGCTTTGTTAGATGCATGGTTGGGTAGTATGGCGTGAAGTGATTGCCTCAGGCCCTGCCCTTCCCACACTTACTTATGGTTGGCTTCTTGCTTCTCCTGCGGATACCTGCAGATACGGTTGGGAGCTGTCTCTGTATGAACTGTCCTTTGTCCCAGGGTCCTTAGTCGCAGGGGGCTGCCCTGGGAGGGTCTGTAATGGCTGGTGACTCAGGGCCTGCTAGCCAATCAGGGCACGGCCTGGAGAGCGCTGGCGACTTAACCAATCAGGGGAGGTGGGCGGACTGGGAGGCGGGAGGGATGGAACAAGGAAGTGGGGAGAGGGATCGAGCACGAAGGGACTGGGCTCCAACACACGGCCAAAAAACAAAATTAAAGCCTTGGCACGGACCAAGAGGGGCTAGATTTCAGGTCCACTCACCTTGCACCGACACAAAAAAGGATGCGTGCACGGAGAGACCACGGCTGTTAGGCCCAAAGCACACGGAGCAGGCTACCAATCAGGGGAGGTGGGCGGGCTGGGAGGCGGGAGGGAGGGTACAAGGAAGTGGGGAGAGGGATCGAGCACGAAGGGACTGTGCTCCAACACACGGTTTAAAAACAAAATTAAAGCCTTGGCACGGACCAAGAGGGGCTAGATTTCAGGTCCACTCACCTTGCACCGACACAAATAAGGATGCGTGCACGGAGCGACCACGGCTGTTAGGCCCAAAGCACACGGAGCAGGCTACTAATCAGGGGAGGTGGGTGGGCTGGGAGGCGGGAGGCAGGGAACAAGGAAGTGGGGAGAGGGATCGAGCACGAAGGGACTGGGCTCCAACACACGGCCAAAAAACAAAATTAAAGCCTTGGCGCGGACCAAGAGGGGCTAGCTTTCAGGTCCACTCACCTTGCACCGACACAAATAAGTATGCGTGCACGGAGAGACCACGGCTGTTAGGCCCAAAGCACACGGAGCAGGCTACCAATCAGGGGAGGTGGGCGGGCTGGGAGGCGGGAGGGAGGGAACAAGGAAGTGGGGAGAGGGATCGAGCACGAAGGGACTGGGCTCCAACACACGGCCAAAAAACAAAATTAAAGCCTTGGCACGGACCAAGAGGGGCTCGATTTCAGGTCCACTCACCTTGCACCGACACAAATAGGGATGCGTGCACCGAGAGACCACGGCTGTTAGGCCCAAAGCACACGGAGCAGGCTACCATCAGTCTGGCTTCAGAGCTGCCAGAAGCATGGAAACTGCTCTCCTGAACATCCGTGAGGACCTGCTCTTGAACCTTGACTCTAACATTCCATGTGTTCTCATTTTGCTTGATCTCTCTTCTGCCTTTGATACTGTCAACCATACCATCCTGCTCAACCATCTCCGTGACAACCTCAGTATCACTGGTCAGGCTCTGACGTGGCTGACCTCTTTCCTCTCAAATCGACCCTCCCAGGTCCAACTGGGGTCTTTCCTCTCTGACATCTTCTTCTCTACCTGTGGTGTCCCCCAGGAATCTAACCTCTCTCCCTGGCTGTTCAACCAGTATCTGGCACTTCTCGCCCACCACATCGCAGCTCTCTGCCCCTACTTTCAGTGCTATGCGGATGATACCCAACTCATTTTCAGGCTACCCTCGGCCTCCTCTTCTCCTTCCCTCATCTCTGACTGTCTTTCTGCTATCCAGGAATGGTGTGCCGCCAACGACCTCTGCCTTAATGCCAGTAAGACTGAGATTCTACTCATCGGCACTCCCACTCCCTCCTTCCCTGCTGCTCTCTGGCCGGCCTCTCTGGGCCCTCTTCCTGCTCCTACATGCAAGGCAAAAAACCTTGGGGTCATCTTCGGCTCCACACTCTCCTTCTCTCCTCACATATCCGACATATCTAAGAAGTCACACTACCAGCTACACCTCCTCAGAGGTATCCTTCCTTTCCTCTCCTTCCCCCAGAAGCTCACTGTCTCTAGAGCCCTGGTTCTCTCTAAGCTGGACTACTGTAACAGCCTCTATCTTAATCTGCCCGCCTCTACTCTCCGCCCTTTGCAACTCATCCAGAACAGGACTGCAAGTCTTGTCCTTGGCCTCAAGCCCAGGGACCGTATCTCTCCAGGACTGAAATCACTACACTGGCTCCCAGTGACTGCGAGGATCAAGTTCAAAACCCTCTGCATTGTCCAAAACGCCGTCTGGGGCCTTGGGCCAAAATATCTTCAACTCTCTCTTCCTAAATATCTTCCTTCTCGAGCTCATCGCTCATCCGCCTCCAACTCCCTCAGGGTCAGCCGCTTCTCCAAACAACGAGTTGGGGGCAGATCTCTTTCCACTGCAGGGGCCTCCCTCTGGAACAGCCTTCCTACCTCCCTGAAACTTGAGGAGAACCACCTCCGGTTCCGGAAGCACCTCAAAACCTTCCTCTTTGCCTCCGCTTTCTCTCCCCCTCTCCCCTGCTAATATTACTGAAACTGCACTGAATCTGCAAATGGGCCATTCACCGTTCTCGGCCCAGCCACTCTCTCGTGCACTGCCTCCACGGCAACCCCTGCACTACGGGACTGTGTCTGTATCCATACAGCCCCGCTTCCCAGCACTTGTCTGCACTTACCTCGCACTTGCCACCAGCTGGCCCTTGTTATTTATCCTGTATGCTGTATGCTAATAACCCTGTACTGCACTTTCCCCTCTCCCTTTCCCCCATGCACTTTTCCCTTCCCCTCTACCCTTGCACTTGCGCGATCTGAATGACACCTGGCCTAGTAAGATCGTTGTCTGTCTCCCCTTGTTCCCCCCCTGCCTCGTCGCGCCTTGAAACACTTGTGTATAGGCGCGTTACAAATGCCTTATCATATCATCATATCATATCATATCATATCATACCAATCAGGGGAGGTGGGCGGGCTGGGAGGCGGGAGGGAAGGAACAAGGAAGTGGGAAGAGGGATCAAGCACGAAGGGACTGGGCTCCAACACACACTCCAAAAAAAAAAATTAAAGCCTTGGCACGGACCAAGAGGGGCAGATTTCAGGTCCACTCACCTTGCACCGACACAAATAAGGATGCGTGCACGGAGAGACCACAGCTGTTAGGCCTAAAGCACACGGAGCAGGCTACCAATCAGGGGAGGTGGGCGGGCTGGGAGGCGGGAGGGAGGGAACAAAGAAGTGGGGAGAGGGATCGAGCACGAAGGGACTGGGCTCCAACACACGGCCAAAAAACAAAATTAAAGCCTTGGCACGGACCAAGAGGGGCTAGATTTCAGGTCCACTCACCTTGCACCGACACAAATAAGGATGCGTGCACGGAGAGACCACGGCTGTTAGGCCCAAAGCACACGGAGCAGGCTACCAATCAGGGGAGGTGGGCGGGCTGGGAGGCGGGAGGGAGGGAACAAGGAAGTGGGGAGAGGGATCAAGCACGACGGGACTGGGCTCCAACACACGGCCAAAAAACAAAATTAAAGCCTTGGCACGGACCAAGAGGGGCTAGCTTTCAGGTCCACTCACCTTGCACCGACACAAATAAGGATGCGTGCACGGAGAGACCACGGCTGTTAGGCCCAAAGCACATGGAGCAGGCTACCAATCAGGGGAGGTGGGCGGGCTGGGAGGTGGGAGGTAGGGAACAAGGAAGTGGGGAGAGGGATCGAGCACGAAGGGACTGGGCTCCAACACACGGCCAAAAAACAAAATTAAAGCCTTGGCACGGACCAAGAGGGGCTCGATTTCAGGTCCACTCACCTTGCACCGACACAAATAGGGATGCGTGCACCGAGAGACCACGGCTGTTAGGCCCAAAGCACACGGAGCAGGCTACCATCAGTCTGGCTTCAGAGCTGCCAGAAGCATGGAAACTGCTCTCCTGAACATCCGTGAGGACCTGCTCTTGAACCTTGACTCTAACATTCCATGTGTTCTCATTTTGCTTGATCTCTCTTCTGCCTTTGATACTGTCAACCATACCATCCTGCTCAACCATCTCCGTGACAACCTCGGTATCACTGGTCAGGCTCTGACGTGGCTGACCTCTTTCCTCTCAAATCGACCCTCCCAGGTCCAACTGGGGTCTTTCCTCTCTGACATCTTCTTCTCTACCTGTGGTGTCCCCCAGGGATCTAACCTCTCTCCCTGGCTGTTCAACCAGTATCTGGCACTTCTCGCCCACCACATCGCAGCTCTCTGCCCCTACTTTCAGTGCTATGCGGATGATACCCAACTCATTTTCAGGCTACCCTCGGCCTCCTCTTCTCCTTCCCTCATCTCTGACTGTCTTTCTGCTATCCAGGAATGGTGTGCCGCCAACGACCTCTGCCTTAATGCCAGTAAGACTGAGATTCTACTCATCTGCACTCCCACTCCCTCCTTCCCTGCTGCTCTCTGGCCGGCCTCTCTGGGCCCTCTTCCTGCTCCTACATGCAAGGCAAAAAACCTTGGGGTCATCTTCGACTCCACACTCTCCTTCTCTCCTCACATATCCGACATATCTAAGAAGTCACACTACCAGCTACACCTCCTCAGAGGTATCCTTCCTTTCCTCTCCTTCCCCCAGAAGCTCACTGTCTCTAGAGCCCTGGTTCTCTCTAAGCTGGACTACTGTAACAGCCTCTATCTTAATCTGCCCGCCTCTACTCTCCGCCCTTTGCAACTCATCCAGAACAGGACTGCAAGACTTGTCCTTGGCCTCAAGCCCAGGGACCGTATCTCTCCAGGACTGAAATCACTACACTGGCTCCCAGTGACTGCGAGGATCAAGTTCAAAACCCTCTGCATTGTCCAAAACGCCGTCTGGGGCCTTGGGCCAAAATATCTTCAACTCTCTCTTCCTAAATATCTTCCTTCTCGAGCTCATCGCTCATCCGCCTCCAACTCCCTCAGGGTCAGCCGCTTCTCCAAACAACGAGTTGGGGGCAGATCTCTTTCCACTGCAGGGGCCTCCCTCTGGAACAGCCTTCCTACCTCCCTGAAACTTGAGGAGAACCACCTCCGGTTCCGGAAGCACCTCAAAACCTTCCTCTTTGCCTCCGCTTTCTCTCCCCCTCTCCCCTGCTAATATTACTGAAACTGCACTGAATCTGCAAATGGGCCATTCACCGTTCTCGGCCCAGCCACTCTCTCGTGCACTGCCTCCACGGCAACCCCTGCACTACGGGACTGTGTCTGTATCCATACAGCCCCGCTTCCCAGCACTTGTCTGCACTTACCTCGCACTTGCCACCAGCTGGCCCTTGTTATTTATCCTGTATGCTGTATGCTAATAACCCTGTACTGCACTTTCCCCTCTCCCTTTCCCCCATGCACTTTTCCCTTCCCCTCTACCCTTGCACTTGCGCGATCTGAATGACACCTGGCCTAGTAAGATCGTTGTCTGTCTCCCCTTGTTCCCCCCCTGCCTCGTCGCGCCTTGAAACACTTGTGTATAGGCGCGTTACAAATGCCTTATCATATCATCATATCATATCATATCATATCATACCAATCAGGGGAGGTGGGCGGGCTGGGAGGCGGGAGGGAAGGAACATGGAAGTGGGAAGAGGGATCAAGCACGAAGGGACTGGGCTCCAACACACACTCCAAAAAAAAAAATTAAAGCCTTGGCACGGACCAAGAGGGGCAGATTTCAGGTCCACTCACCTTGCACCGACACAAATAAGGATGCGTGCACGGAGAGACCACAGCTGTTAGGCCTAAAGCACACGGAGCAGGCTACCAATCAGGGGAGGTGGGCGGGCTGGGAGGCGGGAGGGAGGGAACAAAGAAGTGGGGAGAGGGATCGAGCACGAAGGGACTGGGCTCCAACACACGGCCAAAAAACAAAATTAAAGCCTTGGCACGGACCAAGAGGGGCTAGATTTCAGGTCCACTCACCTTGCACCGACACAAATAAGGATGCGTGCACGGAGAGACCACGGCTGTTAGGCCCAAAGCACACGGAGCAGGCTACCAATCAGGGGAGGTGGGCGGGCTGGGAGGCGGGAGGGAGGGAACAAGGAAGAGGGGAGAGGGATCGAGCACGAAGGGACTGGGCTCCAACACACGGCCAAAAAACTAAATTAAAGCCTTGGCACGGACCAAGAGGGGCTAGATTTCAGGTCCACTCACCTTGCACCGACACAAATAAGGATGCGTGCACGGAGAGACCACGGCTGTTAGGCCCAAAGCACACGGAGCAGGCTACCAATCAGGGGAGGTGGGCGGGCTGGGAGGTGGGAGGGAGGGAACAAGGAAGTGGGGAGAGGGATCGAGCACGACGGGACTGGGCTCCAACACACGGCCAAAAAACAAAATTAAAGCCTTGGCACGGACCTAGAGGGGCTAGATTTCAGGTCCACTCACCTTGCACCGACACAAATAAGGATGCGTGCACGGAGAGACCACGGCTGTTAGGCCCAAAGCACACGGAGCAGGCTACCAATCAGGGGAGGTGGGCGGGCTGGGAGGCGGGAGGGAGGGAACAAGGAAGTGGGGAGAGGGATCGAGCATGAAGGGACTGGGCTCCAACACACGGCCAAAAAACAAAATTAAAGCCTTGGCACGGACCAAGAGGGGCTAGATTTCAGTTCCACTCACCTTGCACCGATACAAATAGGGATGCGTGCACGGAGAGACCATGGCTTTTAGGCCCAAAGCACACGGAGCAGGCTACCAATCAGGGGAGGTGGGCGGGCTCGGAGGCGGGAGGGAGGGAACAAGGAAGTGGGGAGAGGGATCGAGCACGAGGGGGCTGGGCTCCAACACACAGCCAAAAAACAAAATTAAAGCCTTGGCACGGACCAAGAGGGGCTAGATTTCAGGTCCACTCACCTTGCACCGACACAAATAAGGATGCGTGCACGGAGAGACCACGGCTGTTAGGCCCAAAGCACACGGAGCAGGCTACCAATCAGGGGAGGTGGGCGGGCTGGGAGGTGGGAGGGAGGGAACAAGGAAGTGGGGAGAGGGATCGAGCACGAAGAGACTGGGCTCCAACACACGGCCAAAAAACAAAATTAAAGCCTTGGCACGGACCAAGAGGGGCCAGATTTCAGGTCCACTCACCTTGCACCGACACAAATAAGGATGCGTGCACGGAGAGACCACGGCTGTTAGGCCCAAAGCACACGGAGCAGGTTACCAATCAGGGGAGGTGGGCGGGCTGGGAGGAGGGAGGGAGGGAACAAGGAAGTGGGGAGAGGGATCGAGCACGAAGAGACTGGGCTCCAACACACGGCCAAAAAACAAAATTAAAGCCTTGGCACAGACCAAGAGGGGCTAGATTTCAGGTCCACTCACCTTGCACCGACACAAATAAGGATGCGTGCACGGAGAGACCACGGCTGTTAGGCCCAAAGCACACGGAGCAGGCTACCAATCTGATGATTTACTCCAACTTTTATTGTGCCATTGTTTCTGAAACACAGAGCTGCACTGGCCAGGGTTACTATCTGCAATGGTCCTCCTTTATCGTCGTCCCATGTCAACAACTTTACAATTTTCGGCCAGTGGTGATTGCATTCATTCTCTGCAGTATCTATAACTGGCTCATAATATCCTGTTAGCGCTGCTGCCTTACACACAATCAGGCCTTCCACCCATCCTTCTGGAGTCAACGCGGTTCCTTTGATTTGTAATTGACCTCTTTCTTTGCAGCTCCGTATCTCTTCTTGATTCTTGCCTTGGCAGTTTAGCATCTTGTTTTCTTCTCTTCTGATTCCTGCTTCGTTCATTCCAGTCTGTTCATATCTTATCACTAAATTCTGTGTTGCTGGTCTCTCTTGTTTTCAGATCTTGCACATAGTTATCTTCTCTTTGGGATGTCTTTTCAGTTAACCATATCAAGGATGCTGTTCGACCCTGGAACTGTCCTTGTTTCTGGCAAAGTGTGAGATGCATTAGGCAATGAGCTTTTTGCACTGGTACCTCTGTAGCTATGAATATCTTGGAGGTCCCCATAGCATACGGTATGAGAGCACACACATAGCAACTCTCCTTGGAAGTCCTCTCTCCCACCTTTTTCATGTGCTGATACCACATGTTATTACCCAAATGTGCAGTACTGTCTAAATATGTGTTAATCTCATTATCATCTTCCTCTACACTTCTCCTGTGCCTTCCCCTTAAAACGTTAGCAGCCCATCGAAACAACTCTAAAGCAGCTCTGCTCTGGGCAGAAAACACTTGAAACCTTGACTCATCAGTAATGGGTAAATCATCATTAGTTCCTGGAGTGGGGACAATCAAAGGAACTACTGCCTCTTTTGGATCATAATAATAGAAAGGATGAATCATAAGAAACAAGAAGGACACAAAGCATAACCTTGCATATGTATATTGCAAAACATATTAATCCCCACCACTTGTGCCATTCTGGTATCTCTTCAGCTTTCTTTTTATCTGAAATCGTACCATTTTCAAGATTCCTCATGTTTGCTTATACTCCATTATAAGGAAGAAAAACACTACTCCGGCAATTGTAATATATTTGGTATTTGCAGTAACTCCTCCACAATTGCTATAAGCAGCCTCCTTATTATAGTGCCATTTTTAGGATCCTGTAAAAACATGTGGTTATCCGCATCTCTAATAACAAGTGCAGGATAAGCTCAAAGTATAAACACAAAAATAGCAAGCATGATACGATGCACATTACTTTCGGGGAGAACCATAAACTCAGTCGAACAAGTATTCACCAAGAAATGAATCGGGGTACTGCTCCCTTTTCCAATTATCAAAACCAAATTTGAAATCCAGTTCTGCCATATTTATGACATATCAACAACTTTCCAAAGTTCATTTTCAAAGAATTCTGTGGCTCAAGCAATGACTTTGCATGCCTGCTATTTATAAGGAGTGTCCAGTGAGAACCACAGTCCAAATGCAAATCTGCATTAATTTGTCAATCCATTGGTTTATCGTCCTTCTTCCTCGTCAACGATCAACAGGGTAATTCGTAGAATTTTGCACAAAAGTGGCACACGCGGCTGGCGCACAGTGTGCGTGTGCGAGTGTCTGCGCCAGCCGCGTGTGCTAAAATCGATTTCCGCGCACAGCGTATTCATGGATTTTAGCCTCCAAAACCAGCCGTGGTGCAGAGTGGCGCAGCGACCCTGCAGCAGCGCCAGTTACGCCCCCAAGAATTCCCTCGCGCAAGGAAAAGCCATCGAAATTCCCGATTCAGCGCAAAGGGCTGCGCTAACCCTGGACCAGTTTACAGGGCTGCCAAACAGCAAACGCCAAGCGGGGAACGTGTATTACTGGGGTGCGCTTGAAGTTTCACACGCAAAAGGGCCTGTGCGAATGGGCTACGTGTATTACTGGGGTTGGCGGGAATTTTCAAACGTGATTTCAGCAGGGTACGTGTATTACGGAGTTCGCGGGAACTTTCACATGCGAAAGGGCCTGTGCGAGTGGGGTACGTGTATTACGGGGGTGCGCGGGAAGTTTCACACGCGATTGGGCTGGGTACGTGTATCTCAGGGGTGCGCGGGAAGTTTCACACGCAAATGGCCTGGGTACGTGTATTTCAGGGGTGCGTGGGAAGTTTCACACGCGATTGGCCTGTGTACGTGTATTTCAGGGGTACGCTGGAAGTTTCACACGCGATTGGGCTTGGTACGTGTATTTGAGGGGTGCGCGGGAAGTTTCACCCGCTATTGGGCTGGGTTCATGTATTTCAGGGGTGCACGGGAAGTTTCACACGCGATTGGCCTGTGTACGTGTATTTCAGGGTCCGCGGGAAGTTTCACACGCGATTGGCCTGGGTACATGTATTTCAGGGGTGCGCGGGAAGTTTCACACGCGATTGGCCTGGGTACATGTATTTCAGGGGTGCGCGGGAAGTTTCACACGCGATTGGCCTGTGTACGTGTATTTCAGGGGTGCGCGGGAAGTTTCACACGCGATGGGAGTAGGGTACGTGTATTACCGGGCTGCGCATGAAGTTTCACACGCGATTTTGCTGTCAGACGGGGAATGCGTATTTCGGGGGTGCGCGGGGAGTCCTAACGTGAATTGGCAGTGTGGGTCCTCCCAGGTGTCCCCTCTACCACCTCCACGCCCCCTGCAGGCAGCCCACACCACAGGGGACTACCCCGCACCCCTGGTCATGTCCCGCAGGCAGCACATCCACCATGGGCATGCCCCCCAGCCAAGCCACATGTCACGCTGCAATATGATCACCAACTCATGTCTCCGAGCACCCCCAACTCCCAGCAGTGCAGGGCACCTGCCAGCAGGCCCCCACTCATGTCCCGTTGCACCCACACCCCCAGCAGTGCAGGGCACCTGCCAACAGGCCCCCACTCATGTCCCATGCATGTCCCCTTGCATCCCCACCCCCCAGCAGTGCAGGGCACCTGCCAGCAGGCCCCCACTCATGTCCCCTTCACACCCACCCCCAGCAGTGCAGGGCACCTGCCAGCAGACCCCCACTCATGTCTCCCTGCCCCCAGGTCATGACGATCCTCAATCATGGCCCTTATGGCCAGCCTCCCCAGCCCAAAGACCCAACCAAGTATTGCATCCACCCACATAGAAAAGGCAATTACATGATACAACCCCAGTGGCAAGTATGTAAATGAACACATGTCCGTCACACACACACAATGGTTGCAAGTGAATGTGAAAACCCATATCATGACATGCATGAAACCAATGAGATAATACCACACATCGAAGTATGAAGAAAAGAATGGATTAAAAGCAACATGAATGGAATTTAAATCAAACAAACAACAATGGGAATAAAAAAAGAAAAGCTGCATGTCCGTAAAATAATGAAAAACAAGAAATCATAATCCAAAGGAAAGGTGTCCAAAGTCGCAGTCCAACAAAGCAAATCCAAGGGAAAAACAAAAGTGAAAACCATTGCTCCATGGGGAAATCCAAAAAAAAGAGATGAATCCAATAGTGAACTATATACAGATGAACAATCCAGGGTCCATGATCCAAACTGAAGAAATGAAACCTATCAAAAATACTACCTAATGAAAAACTATATACAGAAATGTGGTGCATTGTCCAAGCGCAACCAAAATAAAGAAAAACCAAAGGAAACCTAACACTATCTAACTATTTACAAGGGCAGCGGGCTAGTCTGACAGCTCACTTTTGGATGTCCCGGGCCAGGGCATCATCGAACTCCTGCTCATTGTCCCGGAGACGGTCCTCTTCCATGGCCCCGAGGGTTCGCAGGGACGACGACATGTTCGTCTCCAACTCCCTGCGACTTGCCCCGAGGCACTCGGCCCGCCTCAGGGCCCTCCGCATGGAGTTCTCCGCCCTGACCATCGCGAGCCGTGCCTCTTCTGCCCACTGCCGCTCCGCATCCATGGCATGGCCTAACCGCTGCCACATGGAAGACACTTCCCATCCTGGGTCCTCCTGCCCTCTGGCTGATGCCTGCCCCTCCGATGACGAAGGCCCCGAGCCATCATGGATCCCACCTTGTTGCTGCTGCTGCTGTGCCTCTGCCCGTGCCCTGACTCTTGCTGCCTGCACATCCTCCTCCGGGTGGGGTGCAGTTGTTGAGGTGGCCACCCCTGCTGGACGTCCGACTCCCGACTGTGGCAGGGATGTGTCCTCCACCAGCCTGGCCGCAGGGTCAGAGGCAGCTCCACAGGGCACCCAGGTGACACATGGGTGGGAAGATGGCACGGAGTACGACTGGCACATAGGGGGTTCAGTTGAGGAGGGGGTCGGAACAAGGCCCAGCAAACGGAGGAATCCGGCCCTGGTGACCTGTCCCAGTAGGTCGAAGTGGTCAATGAGCCATTCGAGACGACATGCAGTCTCCCCATGAAAAGACTGCATTTCGCCTGGCATGGCCCGTTGACGAAACGTCACACCACCCAGGACAGGCTCAACCCGGTCCCGGATAGCCACGTCCGCAGGCAGAGGAAGGCCAGTTGTCGTAAGCTCATCCCCTGCCTGAAAACGGGTCTGGACGTAGGTATCCCTGCTGGTGCAAGATGATGCAGTCACAGCATCGGGAACAGGATTACGCACAGGCACCTCCGCGGCGGCCTGTGCTGCCTCCTGTCCCTGCCCCTGCACTGCACCACTAGCACCAGTGGAATCCCTACCTCCAGACCCTGTCTCTGTCCCTTGCACGGCCTCCTCCTCCACCAAACCCCCACCAACCTGGATGACTCTGTGCCATCTTCCTCCGTCGGGCCCTGTGGGGTCTCAGCTGCCCCTTCTGCTGCCGAGGAGTCCAACTCCGACCTCCGCCTCTTGGACCTCCCCTCAGCAGCTGCGACCTGGGACGCGGCACTAGACTCCTCACTCCCCGACGAGATGACAACCTGGGAGGGGAGCTGGGCCTTGCGTCTCCGGCTGGCGGTGCGATCCCTGCCGCTGTGCTCCACAGCACCCTCTCCGCCCTCTTCATCAGTCGACGCTGCAGACAGGGAGAGATAGGACACAGGCATCAGGTCACTGTACAATGGACTCATACACACATGGCAGTTGCACACGAGTGTCATTGTCAAACTTCAGACATGGCATCACAATCCCCAACACACATGTCATTTCAAATCACACACATGAGCTATTCCACAGCCATATCGCAACAGCCAGCACCATCCATACAAATACAACAGCATGAGCAGGCAAAGGTGAGCCAGACATCACATGAGACACAGGGAGTGCACTAGACATGCACACACGCCACCACACTTACATGCATGTGTACACCTCCACCAAGTGTCGCAGTGATGAGATCGGCATCCATGTCACATCTGGCAATCAGTCTTCTACATATCAGTCTCACATGCATCCATGTTGCCTGACAGTTGCACACTTGTCAGATACACATACATACACATGTACACAGTGCAGATACATGCAGCTGGAACCAACATCCATGTGTGACACCACAACCTTGACAACTGACATACACAGTCATTCAAACATGTGTGCTCACACATCTGCATTTGGCCTGCATGCTTACCCACAAATACACCATCGATGTGTCTCACACATGAAAGGACTCGCATGTGTCAGCCTCACGGCCCTGTACATACACATCCATACATGGCCCTACAAAACCACATGTGCAACCTGCACACTACTGGCACACCACCACACGCACAGCTTCCAATCAGTATGCATGTACACTTACCGCTCGATTCCAGACGGGTCTGCCTCTCAAGGACCTGGACGTGGAGTGCTGGACATATGCGTTCCAGGACCCTCATTTGGTCTTCCGACAGGTGGCCCCGGCGCCCCTTAGCATCCACTGCCCTCAAGAGGCGCCGGGCCTTGTTGAGGGTCCTGGACCTGAAGTCCTCCCAGCGCTTCTTGACATGATGGAATTTGCAGACTGCCACCCCCTCCGCGTTGATGGCAGTCACGATGTCCGTCCAGATCCTGGTCCGTCCTTCCTTGTCGGCGCGCGACCTTCCGAAGAGGGCATCATACTGCCCCAGGACTTGCTCCACCAGGACACCAACTTCGGTGGCAGTGAAGCTGGTGGCCCTCTGCCTCTCTGGCTGGGGGTTGCCAGTGCCGCCAGATGGTGTAGTGCTGGACATGGCAACCCCAGAGGCAGGAGTGGGTGGGCAACTGGGTCCTGGGGCTGGGCTGTGGAGCAATGGAATCCCAGTCGTGAGTCTTCGGTTCCAGCAGGGGTGGTCACAGCAACAGCACCCCTGGCTGACGTGCAGGCAGCAAATGGCAGGGCATGTGGGCAGCAGGCAATCAGGCAGCAGCAGATGGCAGGTGGGAGTGTGCTCGGGGATCTGGGGGCAGTAATTCGGCCTTCTGGGCAGGAGCGTGGTCTTCCGTGTGTGAACGTGTGGCCAGCTTGATACGGAGTGATTGGGCACGTGAAAATCTTGCACGTCAGCGTGTAATTCGAGGAAAGGCCCTTAGCGCATGTCAGCGCACGTACACGATTTCATTGGACCAAAGGCCCTTAGCGCGTAAGCGCGTCTGTGACGTGACGCGCACGGGTGTTTCCCTCATAGCACGTGATGACAGAGCACACGTGGAAAAGCTGCACGTCCGAGTGTCAGCGCGTGTAATTGGAGGAAAGGGCGCGTACACGCGTAAGTGACGTGTATGTGTGGGCCGGTTTAAAAGGTACATGTAGGACGCCATTTCCTTGTATGTGCTTTTTGTGGAGAGCGAGTGGGTGGATTCTGTACTTCTTGTCGGTTCACACGCGATTAGTTCACAGCGTTTCAAGTTCGTACTCCCTGTTACCTCTGACAGCTTTCATTTTTCTACTTTTTTTGGGTTTGTTTCCTCAAACAGTGTTCAGTTCTCCTTTTGTCCTGTCTCCTCAGACAGCGTACAATTCTTCTTTTGGCAGGGGTGTTGCCAACGTGCACACGTGCATATTTTTCACGTTCTTTTTCCAGGTAGACGGTGTGTTCCGCACGTACTTAGCAACTGTGCTTGCCCCGTGCATCGCGTACCCCTTCAGAGGTCTTTGTAGGCTGTGTGTATCACGTGTACGCTTATTTTTGTGTTTCTGGGTGCCACACCGTAGTGCGGGTTCATTTTTCAACGCACGTGGTCTACGAGGGGTTGCGTGCATGTTTATTTTTGTTTTTGGGCTGCCTGTGCGTTGCGTGACCTGTCATCTTCCCCCAGGGGTCACAGACTGCCTTGTTAGAGCACTAGGGTACAAATTCCATCTAGTACCCTAACCCTTTGACCCCCAATTGTCCAGGACAATAGTTTACTGCTCCTCCCATACGCACAACAACAACAGTGCCATGGTTGGGAGGCGACCAAGCGGTAAGGGAGGCAAAGGTGGCTGACCTTCAAAAGGTGGACGTGGTGGGCGCGGTAGGGGACGTGGCCAGGATTTGCAGGGTTCCCCTATACCCCCATGTGTGGAGGACCAATCAGGGACACCCATGCCCCCCCCCCCATGGTTGAGGGAAACGTGGCTGAGACCATCCCAGCTCAGCCCTTGTTGGACCAGCCCATTGTGGCACCTGACCTGGCACAGGATGACTCCCTGGCTGACTTCCAGGTCAGCAAGTCTAAGCCACGTGTGGCGGTGCAAGTTGTCACCAAGGCGCGTGGATCTGGGGCAGCTATGTCATCTGCTGCCCCAAGTATACAGGGTGGTGAGGCTGCAGGGGCAGCTGCAGCTCCATCCGCCCCAGCTCTGACTCTCCCAGCCAGGACAGTGTTGTTCCTGGTCCATCATACTGATGTTCCCCCTGCCAACATCACACTTCAGACAATGCCTGCACCAAGCCCTATGGCCAATGTGCATTCGCACACTCCAACAACCCAGTCCACCGGTGATTCTGCCCCTACTGACCAGAGCGGCGTTAGCCACTCTGGCTCCGCTCCACCTTCTAAAATGAGGAAGAAGGGTGCTCTGGCACGACAGGCTGAGACCCCAGGCACGGCTACACACTCCGGTACCTCAAGGAAGCCTTGCTTCAATGATTCGGAACTTAATGCACTTGTGAGCTATGTGTTGCAACATAGCCATGAAATGGTGGTGACTGCAGGGTCCAAGACCACACCTGGTCAACATAAGGCACACTGGCAGACCATCGCCAACCACATAAGTGCCCTTGGATTTGTGAGGCGCTCATCTGATGATTGCTACAAGCGGTGGGACGACCTGAAACGCAGAGCAAAGGACAAGCTGGCCTCAAGTCATGCCGCTACTCTGGTGACTGGCGGTGGGTCTCCACAAGAGGACAACAAACTCACTGAACATGAGTCTGTTGCTGGGACCTTCATCACAGAGGAACAGATCCGAGGTGTGGGAGAACTACCCAATTATGACACATTGTCCGGTGAGTGCCCATGCGTGTGTGTGTAATGCATGTGTATGTTGTTTGGGTGACGGGTTCTGATTGAGTGCCAGGTGAGGGTGTGTGTGACTGAGTAGAATGGGTCACCCATGTGCTTCATCCAAAACATTCTGCGGCCTTGAATTTGGGTGTGACACTGCCCACAGTAGTAATTTAGCGCAACATTACGGCAGTTGCCCTTGAGGTGCATCATGCAACAACATTGTTTGTATTTTTCATTGTTCTTTCAGGCTGATTGTTTCAATTCTCCCACTTTTGCAACACATTCCTCAGCCCTATTGTGACATATTTGACATGCTTCTGTCATTGAAGAACCCCACATTGGCCCACATGTGTCACCTTGGTAGTTGAATGATTTGACCATTCAGGCTGAATGAGTATTGTCCTGATCACATGATGTTTTTGGGCCTGTTTGAATGTGGAACATGCTAGTTGTTTCCTGTCATGTTGAAGTGCACAACCATTGATGTGTACATGGCCCTGCAATCACTGTATTTTTGTACACTGGATATGTTGCAGTGTGTGGCACATGGAATATCTTTTCACACTATGTGGCATTTTTCATCTCTTCATGTCCATCTCACATAGATGGGTGACAGTACTCATTCACTGACATATGGATGTACTTGTGGAATGTACCATGGCTATGGTACATGCCATCTGTGTGATGGCATGTGTCATTTATGTGCATAGGACATGCCACTCGCAGGCCAATGTGTGATGGCAGTGCTACCCAGCATGCAGCAAATGTGTTGCTCTTCCATCTTGGTGTCATCAGTGTCAGACTTTTGCCTCCCCTTCCAACTCTGTGACAGTGCATGCATGGGAGGGTTATAGTCATGTGGGACATGTGTAAATCATGTACTGGTTCTGTAGCTTGTCAGGCCTATTTGTGTGCTATGGTGCTAATGCCTATTTCCATTTTTTGTCTTTCATGTTTTTGCAGGGGATGACGCACTTGATGCGGTTGAGGTTGAGGAGATGGTGCAGACCCTGGAGGAACCTGAGGCACAACCGGCCACCAGTGGGGGACGTGATGTGGTGGTGGGTGAGAACCCACTCTTGCTGCAGACGATTCTGTCGAGGGGTGTCTCTGGGTGCAACTCCCGAAACCTCTATTCAGGTGTTGATTTGGATGATGAGACCTATGTGGCGTCGCAGGTAAGTGTTTCTGGAAGGGGTTCTGTTCTGTCCAACCCACCTGCACCAGGGGTAGAACCCTCTATGGGGATGTCAGTGTTGGTTAGTCAACCTTTGGCGGTTACGGGTGCAGGGTCACACTCCACAACATCTGATCCTGTTCCTGGGCCAGCAGATCAGAGGGGGGTTGCAGTCCTGCAGCCTCAGGCAGTGCCGGCACAGCAAGGCGCAGATCGCCTTGCCCCAAACAGGTGTGGTGCCCACCGACGCGGTGGCCATACGCCACCAGGCAATACCGCATGGGAAAAATCCATTTACGGTATGGCAACCCAACAGGCAGCATAAGTTGAGATGATGGCTCAAGCAATGGAGAGGGTGGCCACTTCCATTGTCCCCCCTGAAAGGCAGATGGAGCTACTACAGCAGGCAACCGACTCCATTTGCCAATCACACAGGGAGGACATGTTGGCATCCAGCAGGGACAGACGGGCGGCACTGGAGACTCTACGCCAATCGATATCAATAGAGTCCCAGGGCCACAGGGAAGCCCTGAGGGTAGAACTCCATCACCTCAGGGAGACTCTTGTTGACCTTGAGACTTCCACTAACTTGAGGACAGTACAGCAGCTGGAGCGGATCACACGTTCGCTCTCAGCTGAGATGCAGGCAACTCGGGAGGAGATCCGGGCATCACGTCAGGTGCTGCATGGGGATCTCCGCACTATAATCCTCCAAAACGAGACCTTCCACACCCGCATGCTTACTGCCATGGAGGACCATACCAGGGCTTTGCGTGGGCTGCCTCCCATAGCACCACTACCTCCTGTGGCAGCAGCAGAGGTTAATAAGAGCGACAGCAGCAGTTCTCCCACATTGGCATAGCCGTGCAGGCCATGAGCCCATGGAGGTGTTTTTTTTTCCCAACATCCACACAGGCGGCTGTTGGTGCGCACCCTGTCCTCGGACCTCCTGGGAGCCCCCCCCCCGGCCCTCATATGGCCATTTTTGATTTTTGATTTTTGATTTTTGATTTTTGATTTTTTGATTTTTTATTTTTGATTTTTAGTTTTTATTTTTTATTTTTTGTTATTTTTTAACAGTGTGTTGCCTTGTGTGGCTCCCGTGGGCATCCACTGTATTCCGGCTGGGCACATGCAGGCTTGTCCTGAGTTTGGGTTGGATGCTTGGGTTTGTGAGACACACACCCCTCCTGCTTCCCATTTCCATGGGCTTGCAAAGGGTGTGACCAAGTGACAGTGATGTACACAGTGATGTTGGGCTCCCATGAGCTGGGTGGGCAGTCTGTAGTCAATACTGTGTAAACATTCCTTGTGTATATTGTTGTTGTATTGTACACTGCATGTTGGAATTATGTATGCTTCTGCTTCCATGTCTCCCTCTGAATTTGCAGGTTCATTCCTCATGTCTTCACAAGGCCGTCTACTTTGGAGAGGGAGTTCATGTTGTATGCAGTACACAGACAAGTTTTGAAGCCTGCAAGACTACAGTTGGAAGGGGGCGATGTGGTGGCATATTCAGGTTGTAAGACCACGACTACTTTAACTTAGTACTGTCATGTTTTAGTTATGTTTGAGCTTGTGTAGCTGCATTGTATTGTTGGTAAGTATTTGGTCATGTGTGTTGTTAGTTGAACATTACTGGGAGCATATTGTGTGTGGCCAGTTTCCATTAGGGACACTGTACTTTGTGACACTTGTGTCAGGTTTTCGGGATTGCTTTGTTTGCTCTCACATAGCATGACATGCCATGGTGTGTTGGGTGGTGGTGCTGGGGAGGGGTTGGGTGACATGGCACTGTTCTCATGTTGTATTTTGCAAGGGGGTAATGCATTTAGCAGCATATGTGTCTTTTGATGACACAGCATTGGTGGTGTTTCTGTAGGTAGGGATGCACACATTGTGACACTTCCAGGTGACCAATCTCAGGCTGGTATGGTTGTGACAGTTCACTGTCCCGTGTGTCATCATTGATTGTCAGCTGGTATGTGGCAGGGCTGTGTGCACTCCACAGGGGTGTGATTCTAAGTGAAGTAATTAGCCACCAGCTGCGTTCGGGCTGCCTCACCCCGTGCCCTTTCCCCTCCCATGCGCAGCGGCGTGCATGTGTTTGGGGATGTGGAGGCACCACCATGTCCACCGGCAGGCCCGGGCGTGTTTCAACGTTGTGCAGGACACATGCTGCCACTATGATCCTGCACACTACTGGGGGAGCGTATAACAGCTGCCCGCCAGAACGGTCAAGGGAGCGAAAGCGTGACTTGAGCACTCCGAATGTGCGCTCCACTATGCCCCGGGTTGCAATATGGGCTGTGTTGTATCTTACCTCGGGTGGCGTGGTGGGGTTCCGAATTGGCGTCATCATGTGGGTGCTCAGAGGGTAGGCACTGTCCCCTGGGGAGGTGGTGATGGGTATCATTAGTAGGGTTGTGACATTACTCAGTATCTGGCATGCATGCATGTGCTGTGACATTTATACTCACCAAGCAGCCATGTATCGCCATGCCGCCCAGCTTCTAGGTCCCGGTTTAGGGTTGACATTCTGTAAATGAAACTGTCGTGGGTGGACCCTGGATAGTTGCCATATACTAAGGTGATGATTCCTTTGGCATCACATACTACCTGGACGTTGATGGAATGCCAGTGCTTGCGGTTTCTATAGATGTGCTCTGATGCCCTGGGGGGACGTAGAGCCACATGGGTCCAATCAATGGCACCTAGGACTTTGGGGAATTGTGCCACCCCGTAGAAATCCTGGACGGCAGCCTGCCTTTCTGCATGTGTTCTGGGTAGGTATATGTGCCTGCGGACTGATGGGCGTGCAGTCATGATGGCCAAGACCTGGTGTAGGCAGCATGACTGCGTGGCCTGTGACACCTCCCCCACTTTGGCACTTGTCCGTTGAAATGATCCGGTGGCCAAAAATTGCAGTACATTGAGGACCTTCTCCAGGGGGCTGAGTGCTTGGGAGCAGAGGGTGGGTGATGTGAGGTCATGCTCCCACTCACTGACCAGGTCGAGTATAATGTGAGGTGGAAACCTGTACCTCCCATACACCTGGTCATCAGGCATGCCAAAAAGGCTGGTTCTGGGTGTGAAAATTATGGGCCTGACTATCCTCCTCCTCCTCCTGCGGTATCCCACGACCACTGCTGCTAGGAACGGTATGTTCATCCTGGCGTCTGAGCTTGCTTGTTGTTTGCGCGTACTTATATGCTGCGCGGTTCCACGTACGCCTGCTTCCTGCTGGCATACGTGTTTCCGGATTAGCGCGTCTTTTTTTGGAGCGCGCGTGTGGGCGTTCCGCGCATTTGCCTCCTGTACTTCCCCGCCCACCCCAGTAATACACGTACCCCGCTCACCCAGGCACAATCGCGTATAAAACTTCCCGCGAGCCCCTGAAGTACACGTACCCCGCTCGCCCAGGCACAATCGCGTGTGAAACTTCCCGCTCACCCCCGAAATACATGCTATTTTTGACACAGTGGGTGTCCGTGTTTGTCGCGTACCCCTTTGCACGTCATTTGTCCTAGAGGGCCACAGTATGGGACATTCATCAGAGCTGTATATACAGGCTTTTTGTTAGCGCACATTTTTTAATGCGCAGAGATGCTACTGCCTGCCTTCGTGGGGCCGACATGTGTTGATGTACATAGTTGACTTTTGGTTTGTGTCATGAGATCGCCATTTCACGGCTGGGGGGTGGGTGTGCAAGGGGACATGAGTGGGGGCCTGCTGGCAGGTGCCCTGAACTGCTGGGGGGTGGGGGTGCAAGGGGACATGAGTGGGGGCCTGCTGGCAGGTCCCCTGCACTGCTGGGGGGTGGGGGTTCAAGGGGACATGAGTGGGGGCCTGCTGGCAGGTGCCCTGCACTGCTGGGGGGTGGGTGTGCAAGGGGACATGAGGGGGACAAGAGTGGGGGCCTCCTGGCAGGTGCCCTGTACTGCAGGGGGGTGGGGGTCAAGGGGACATGAGTGGTGGCCTGCTGGCAGGTGCCCCTCAGTGCTGGGGGGTGGGGGTGCAAGGGGACATGAGTGGGGGGCTGCTGGCAGGTGCCCTGCACTGCTGGGGGGTGGGGGTGCAAGGGGACATGAGTGGGGGCCTGCTGGCAGGTGCCCTGCACTGCTGGGGGGTGGGGGTGCAAGGGGACATGAGTGGGACATGAGTGGGGTCCTGCTGGCAGGTGCCCTGCACTGCTGGGGGATGGGGGTGCAAGGGGACATGAGTGGAGGCCTGCTGGCAGGTGCCCTGCACTGCTGGGGGATGGGTGTGCAAGGGGACATGAGTGGGACATGAGTGGGGGCCTGCTGGCAGGTGCCCTGCACTGCTGGGGGGTGGGGGTGCAAGGGGACATGAGTGGTGGCCTGCTGGCAGGTGCCCCTCAGCGCTGGGGGTGGGGGTGCAAGGGGACATGAGTGGGGGCCTGCTGGCAGGTGCCCTGCACCGCTGGGGGGTGGGGGTGCAAGGGGAAATGAGTGGGGGCCTGCTGGCTGGTGCCCTGCACTATTGTGGGGTGGGGGTGCAAGGGGACATGAATGGGACATGAGTGGGGGCCTGCTGGCAGGTGCCCTGCACTGCTGGGGGGTGGGGGTGCTGGGGACATGAGTGGGACATGAGTGGGGGCCTGCTGGCAGGTGCCCTGCACTGCTGGGGGGTGGGGGTGCAAGGGGACATGAGTGGGGGCCTGCTGGTAGGTGCCCCTCGGTGCTGGGGGGTGGGGGTGCAAGGGGACATGAGTGGGGACCTGCTCGCAGGTGCCCTGCACTGCTGGGGGGTGGGGGTGCAAGGGGACATAAGTGGGGGCCTGCTGGCAGGTGCCCTGCACTGCTGGGGGGTGGGGGTGCAAGGGACATGAGTGGGACATGAGTGGGGGCCTGCTGGCAGGTGCCCTGCAGTGGTGGGGGTGCAAGGGGACATGAGTGGGGGCCTGCTGGCAGGTGCCCTGCACTGCTGGGGGTGTGGGGGTGCAAGGCGACATGAGTGGGGGCCTGCTGGCAGGTGCCCTGCACTGCTGGAGGGTGGGGGTGCAAGGGGACATGAGTGGGACATGAGTGGGGGCCTGCTGGCAGGTGCCCTGCACTGCTGGGGGGTGGGGGTGCAAGTGGACATGAGTGGGGGCCTGCTGGCAGGTGCCCTGCACTGCTGGGGGGTGGGGGTGCAAGGGGACATGAGTGGGGGCCTGCTGGTAGGTGCCCCTCAGTGCTGGGGGTGGGGGTGCAAGGGGACATGAGTGGGACATGAGTGGGGGCCTGCTGGCAGGTGCCCTGCACTGCTGGGGGGTACAGGTGCAAGGGGACATGAGTGGGGACCTGATGGCAGGTGCCCTGCACTGCTGGGGGGTGGGGTTGCAAGGGGACATGAGTGGCGGCCTGCTGGCAGGTGCCCTGCACTGCTGGGGGGTGGGGGTGCAAGGGGACATGAGTGGGGGCCTGCTGCCAGGTGCCCCTCAGTGCTGGGGGGTGGGGGTGCAAGGGGACATGAGTGGGGGCCTGCTGGCAGGTGCCCCTCAGTGCTGGGGGGTGGGGGTGTAAGGGGACATGAGTGGGGGCCTGCTGGCAGGTGCCCTGCACTGTTGGGGAGTGGGGGTGCAAGGGGACATGAGTGGGGGCCTGCTGGCAGGTGCCCTGCACTGCTGGGGGGAGGGGTGCAAGGGGACATGAGTGGGACATGAATGGGGGACTCTAGGCAGGTGCCCCTCAGTGTTGGGGTGTGGGGGTGCAAGGGGACATGAGTGGGACATGAGTGGGGGGCTGCTGGAAGGTGCCCTGCACTGCTGGGGTTGGGGGTGCAAGGGGACATGAGTGGGGGCCTGCTGGCAGGTGCCCTGCACTGCTGGGGGTTGGGGGTGCAAGGGGACAAGAGTGGGACATGAGTGGGGGCCTGCTGGCAGGTGCCCTGCACTGATGGGGGGTGGGGGTGCAAGGGGACACGAGTGGGACATGAGTGAGGGCCTGCTGGCAGGTGCCCTGCACTGCTGGGGTGTGGGAGTGCAAGGGGACATGAGTGGTGGCCTGCTGGCAGGTGCCCCTCAGTGCTGGGGGGTGGGGGTGCAAGGGGACATAAGTGGGGGCCTGCTGGCAGGTGTCCTGCACTGCTGGGGGGTGGGGGCGCAAGGGGACATGAGTGGGGGCCTGCTGGTAGGTGCCCTGCACTTCTGGGGGGTGGGGGTGCAAGGGGACATGAGTGGGACATGAGTGGGGGCCTGCTGGCAGGGGCCCTGCACTGCTGGGGGTGGGGATGCAAGGGGACATGAGTGGGGGCCTGCTGGCAGGTGCCTCTCAGTGCTAGGGGGTGGGGGTGCAAGGGGACATGAGTGGGGGCCTGCTGGCAGGTGCCCTGCACTGCTGGAGGGTAGGGGTACAAGGGGACATGAGTTGGACATGAGTGGGGGCCTGCTGGCAGGTGCCCTGCACTGCTGGGGGAGTGGGGGTGCAAGGGGACATGAGTGGGGGCCTGCTGGCAGGTGCCCTGCACTGCTGGTGGGTGGGGATACAAGGGGACATGAGTGGGACATGAGTGGTGGCCTGCTGGCAGGTGCCCCTCAGTGCTGGGGGGTGGGGGTGAAAGGGGACATGAGTGGGACATGAGTGGAGGCCTGCTGGCAGGTGCCCTGCACTGCCGGGGGTGTGGGGGTGCAAGGGGACATGAGTGGGGGCCTGCTGGCAGGTGCCCTGCACTGCTGGGGGGTTGGGGTGCAAGGGGACATGAGTGGGGGCCTGCTGGCAGTTGCCCTGCACTGCTGGGGGGTGGGGTGGAAGGGGACATGAGTGGGGCCTGCTGGCAGGTGCCCTGCACTGCTGGGGGGTGGGGGTGCAAGGGGACATTGTGGGGCCTGCTGGCAGGTGCGCTGCACTGCTGGGGGGTGGGGGTGCAAGGGGACATGAGTGGTGGCCTGCTGGCAGGTGCCCCTCAGTGCTGGGGTGGGGGTACAAGGGGACATGATTGGGACATGAGTGGGGGCCTATTGGCAGGTGCCCCTTAGTGCTGGGGGGTGGGGGTGCAAGGGGACATGAGTGGGGGCCTGCTAGCAGCTGCCCTGCACTGCTGGGGGGTTGGGGTGCAAGGGGACATGAGTGGGACATGAGTGGTGGCCTGCTGGCAGGTGCCCCTCAGTGCTGGGGGGTGGGGGTGCAAGGGGACATGAGTGGGGCCTGCTGGCAGGTGCGCTGCACTGCTGGGGGGTGGGGGTGCAAGGGGACATGAGTGGGACATGAGTTGTGGCCTGCTGGCAGGTGCCCCTCAGTGCTGGGGGTGGGGGTGCAAGGGGACATGAGTGGGGGCCTTCTGGCAGGTGCCCCTCAGTGCTGGGGGGTGGGTGTGCAAGGGGACATGAGTGGGGGCCTGCTGGCATGTGCCCTGCACTGCTGGGGGGTGGGGTGCAAGGCAACATGAGTGGGGACCTGCTGGCAGGTGCCCTGCACTGCTGGGGGTGGGGGTGCAAGGGGACATGAGTGGGGGCCTGCTGGCAGGTGCCCTGCACTGCTGGGGGTGGGGTGCAAGGGGACATGAGTGGGACATGAGTGGGGGCCTGCTTGCAGGTGCCCCTAAGTGCTGGGGGGTGGGGGTGCAAGGGGACATGAGTGGGACATGAGTGGGGGCCTGCTGGCAGGTGCCCTGCACTGCTGGGGGTGCAAGGGGACATGAGTGGGGGCCTGCTGGCAGGTGCCCTGCACTGCTGAGGGGTGGGTGTGCAAGGGGACATGAGTGGGACATGAGTGGGGGCCTGCTGGCAGGTGCCCTGCACTGCTGGGGGTTCTGGTGCAAGGGGACATGAGTGGGGGCCTGCTGGCAGGTGCCCTGCACTGCTGGGGGATGGGGGTGCAAGGGGACATGAGTGGGGCCTGCTGGCAGGTGCCCTGCACTGCTGGGGGGTGGGGGCGGAAGGTGACATTAGTGGGACATGAGTGGGGGCCTGCTGGCAGGTGCCCCTCAGTGCTGGGGGGTGGGGGTGCTAGGGGACATGAATGGGGGCATGCTGGCAGGTGCCCTGCACTGCTGAGGGGTGGGGGTGCAAGTGGACATGAGTGGGACATGAGTGGGGGCCTGCTGGCAGGTGCCCCTCAGTGCTGGGGGGTGGAGGTGCAAGGGGACATGAGTGGGACATGAGTGGGGGCCTGCTGGCAGGTGCCCTGCCCTGCTGGATGGTGGGGGTGCAAGGGGACATGAGTGGGGGCCTGCTGGCAGGTGCCCCTCAGTGCTGGGGGGTGGGGGTGTAAGGGGACATGAGTGGGGGCCTGCTGGCAGGTGCCCTGCACTGTTGGGGAGTGGGGGTGCAAGGGGACATGAGTGGGGGCCTGCTGGCAGATGCCCTGCACTGCTGGGGGGAGGGGGTGCAAGGGGACATGAGTGGGACATTAATGGGGGACTCTAGGCAGGTGCCCCTCAGTGTTGGGGTGTGGGGGTGCAAGGGGACATGAGTGGGACATGAGTGGGGGCCTGCTGGAAGGTGCCCTGCACTGCTGGGGTTGGGGGTGCAAGGGGACATGAGTGAGGTCCTGCTGGCAGGTGCCCTGCACTGCTGGGGGGTGGGGGTGCAAGGGGACATGAGTGGGACATGAGTGGGGGGCTGTTGGCAGGTTCCCCTCAGTGCTGGGGGGTGGGTGTGCAAGGGGACATGAGTGGGGGCCTGCTGGCAGGTGCCCTGCACTGCTGGGGGGTGGGGATGCAAGGGGACATGAGTGGGACATGAGTGGGGGCCTGCTGGCAGGTGCCCTGCAGTGCTGGGGGGTGGGGGTGCAAGGGGACATGAGTGGGACATGAGTGGGGGCCTGCTGGCAGGTGCCCTGCACTGCTGGGGGTTGGGGGTGGAGGGGGTCATGGGTTGGTGATCAGTAGTGCAAGCTGACATGTGGCTTGGCTGGGGGGCATGCCCATGGTGGATGGGCTGCCTGCGGGACATGACCAGGGGTGCAGGGTAGTCCCCTGTGGTGTGGGCTGCCTGCAGGGGCCGTGGAGGGTGTAGAGGGAACACCGGGGAGGACCCACACTGCCAATTCACGTGTAGGCTTCCCCTGCACCCCAGATATACACGTACCCCACTCACACAGGGCCTTTCGCGTGTGAAACTTCCTGCGCACCCCTGAAATACACGTACCCCGCTCACCCAACGCCAATCGCATGTGAAACTTCCCGCGCACCCCAGATTTACACATACCCAGGCCAATCGCGTGTGAAACTTCACGCGAACCCCAGGAATACACGCACCCCACTCGCACATGGCCTATTGCGTGTGAAACTTCCTGCGAACCCCAGATTTACACGCACCCCGCTCGCCCAAGGCCAATCGCTGTGAAACTTCCCGCGCACCCCCGAAATACACGCACACGCTATTTTTGACACAGCAGGTGTTCGTGTTTGTCACGTACCCTTTGCACGTCATTTGTCCTAGAGGTCCACAGTATGGGACAATCATCAGAGCTGTATATACGTGCTTTTTGTTAGCGCACATTTTGGCGCACATGTTTTTCATGCGCAGCGACGCTACCGCCTGCCTTCGTGTGGCGGACGTGTTTAGGTCTGTGCACGTCTTCGCCCGTGCGCTGGTTTGCCCTATTCGATTCCATGAATACATGTTGTAGGCGAGCGTGTGGGTGTTCCGCGCACTTGCCTCCTGTACTTCCCCCGTGACGGCCACATTTTCACGCGTTGTTCCCCATTCCGCGTGTCACGCCCCGTGTTACGCCCACTTTTGTTATGTGCGCCGCGCTATGTGCGCTTTCGCTGTGGCCGTAGCGCACGCCGTTAGATGACCAGACGCCGGCATGCGCCACACAGATTTTCAGCGCACATCCCAGATTTTACTCGCGCACGGACTTCCATGAATCGATGTGCGCGGGTTTTGCTGCGATTTTCGCACTTGCACTGCGATTCGCACGGTTTCGCACGC
Organism: Ambystoma mexicanum; assembly: GCF_040938575.1. NCBI lineage: Eukaryota > Metazoa > Chordata > Amphibia > Caudata > Ambystomatidae > Ambystoma > Ambystoma mexicanum. Next base: position 221,479,684 of record NC_090924.1, on the reverse strand, counting down.
TTGCGCGGGAATTTTCAGCGCACATTAATTCAATGAATTGGCCTGCAAGTCTGAAAACGCTGAACTTCTTCTTGTCTTGCTTCTGCATCGATAGTTCAGGGTGCAACGGTCTCACCTGTGTAGAGCTTGACGTCGTTGAGGTGAATCCAAGCTTGTCTGCCTTGAACTTTTACTGCTGAGGGAGTAATGTCCTCCACAATGTATGGTCCGATAAATCTTGGCTCAGGCCACTTTCTAGTAAAGTTACGGATCAGCACTGTATCGCTGCTTCCTTTTTGTCATACGAATCCTATTGTAGTCTGTGCTCTTCTACTATCCTCAGACGATGTTAAACGTCCTGTGCTGTTAGTTATTGACTGCAGGGCCACTGGTAACTATGTGGACATTGCATTGGCAGCATCATTGAATCTACCCCTGCAGAACAAAAAACGTCCGTAACCAGTCCAGGCAGTGGATGGTTCCTCACTCATTTCAGGCCCCATCATGCAGCAGACAGCCCCACTAACACTAATCATCCACGATACACACAAGGAAATGGTGTCCTTTGATCTCATCATGACCCCTGAGTCCGGTATGATCTTAGGCATTCCCTGGCTACGCATCCATTACCCTTCAATTGACTGGTCCCATAGTCATGTGTCCTTTGAGTCTTTCCATTGCCAAGAACATTGTCTCACGTCCTCTGATGTTGTTTCATCTCCGTCTCAAGCTCTGGGTGCCCTAGCACGATTAACCCTAGACGAACACCAGTCCATGGATCTAGATTCCCCAGACCATGTAGTGGGTGCTATCACTTCTAGCATTCCCTCAGAGTACCATGATTTCCTAGAGGTCTTTGCAAAAGGTGTGCGGAACATCTCCCACCCCATCGTCCTTACGACTGTCCTATAGACCTGGTTCCTGGGGCTGTTGTTCCGACCAGACGACTATAATCATTGTCCCCCTCAGAAGATCAGGCCCTGAAGGACTACATCCAACACTCCCTCCGGATTGGGCACATTAGGTCATCGCAGTCACCCGCAGCCAGTCCCATCTTTTTTGTACCAAAGAAGGAGGGTGACCTCCGCCCCTGTGTGGATTATAGGCGACTTAATCAAGTAACTGTAAAAAAACAGTACCCCATTCCACTCATCAACCCCCTTCTGGATCGATTGACGCATGCCACAGTCTTCACGAAACTCGACCTTCGGGCGCTTACAATCTGGTCCGTGTTCGGAGGGGTGATGAGTGGAAAACTGTGTTCTGCACTTGGCATGGCCTGTACGAGTATACAGTCATGCCGTTCGGCCAGTGCAACGCCCATGTAACCTTTCAGAGGTTCATGGACGATGTGTTCCATGACATCCTTGATGCCTTTGTCGTTGTCTATTTAGACGACATACTGGTGTTCTCTCCTTCTTTACAGGAGCACATAATGCATGTCCGTGAGGTCCTCACCCAACTCAAAGCCCATGCTCTATACACAAAGCCGAAAAGTGTCTTTTTCATGCCACAGAGGTAGACTTCTTGGGGTTCTGCCTTACTTCCGGTGGTCTATCCATGCACGCCTCCAAAGTCAACGCAGTTCTTGACTGGCCTGTCCCCACTAAACTGAAGATGCATCAGTCCTTCCTTGGGTTTGCCAATTTTTATCCGTGATTCATTCCAGGGTTCTCTTCCATTGTCGCTCCACTGACTGCACTCACTAGCCCACAGACACCATTTCTCTGGATCCCTGCACAACAGGAGGCCGTTATAGCCCTAAAAACGGCATTCACCACGGCACAAATTCTTCAACACCCTAATGAAGATCAGCCTTTCACTGTGGAAGCAGAACGCCTCTTCCTACGCTCTAGGTTTGGTTTTGTCCCGAACCTATCCTGCCACTGGTCTCCCACATCTGGTATGTTTCCGTTCCCGAAAGTTCACCCCTACGGAAGCTCACTATACTGTCACAGAAAAGGAACTGCTGGCTGTAAGAGACGCATTCCAAGTCTGGCGAAATCACCTCTTAGGGGCTAAACACCAAGTCACGGTTCATACGGATCATCGCAATTTGCAGGATCTTGCAACTTTTAAGTGTGTCAACAACCGGCAGGTCCGTTGGCACCTGTTTCTCTCTGCCTATGACTTTGTCATTTGCCTTCGCCCCAGTGTTGTCCATGGCAAGGTGGATGCCCTATCGCATCTACCTGGGGGTGAGTCTCTCCTGGTCTTCCCTGAAGCATTGTTAGGCAGGAAACATGTCATCTGTTTATGTACACCTCCGGACTGCTTGCCCACCACCATCCAACAGCGGGTTTCTCGCAACCCTGAACAAGCGCAAGATTGGAACCCAGTGCTCCATGACGGCTTGCCATTCATACAGGACAGGCTCTACCTACCCGCTCAGGACACACGCATCCGTGCCTTAGAATAGTCACATGACGCCCCAATCAACGGACACCCCGGTCAGAAATGCACTCTAGCATTGCTTCAGCGTTGGTGGCCTACTATGCGTAAGGATGTGTGTGATTATGTCAATAGTTGAGCCATATGTGCCCAATGCAAGAACCTCAAAGGGAAACCACTAGGTCTGCTCCAACCACTGCCCCTTCCACTCCGTCCATGGCATACAGTCTCTATGGATTTTGTAACTGATCTGCCAAGGATACAGCGATACGATACAATATGGGTCATAGTGGACTCATTCACCAAGATGGCACGCTTCATTCCTTGCACCGGTGCACCCTCTGCTCCAGCCTTGGCTGGTCTGTTTTTTCGCTCTGTCTTTTGTTTTTTTGGTCTCCCTACTATTCTGGTTTCTGATAGGGGTTCTCAATTCACCTCTCGTTTCTAGAGCACCCTCACTAAACTTGCAGGTATCGATGCAAGGTTCTCGTCCTCCTATCACCCTGAATCCGACAGACAGACAGAAGGGTCAACCAGACATTTGAGCAATACCTGCGCTGTCTGTCCCTACAGTACCAACATTCATGGCACCAGGTATTGCATATTGCTGAATTTGCATACAACAATGCCCCCTACTCTGATACTGGTTTTTCTCCCTTTTTCGTTCTGTACGGTCAGCATCCCCACACCCTGCCTTTCCCGGAACTCCCCGCCTCTCGCACCCCTGCCGCCAATGCATGTCTCAGGGATCTGTCCACCATCCAGGACCAGGCCCTTTCCCATCTCTGGGAGGCTCAGTCCCGTATGTGTTGTGCTGCTGACAGGCATCGTGTTGCGGCCCCTTCATACATTGTGGGCAACAGGGTGTGGTTGTCCACTAGGCATTTGCACATCCCTGAGTGTCGGAAGCTGCTTCCTTGTTTTTGCGGGTTCCTACAGGGTTACTAAGGTTATCACTTCGGTTGCCTATTGCCTGTGTTTGCCTGTTACCTGGCGAGTTCACCCTGTGTTTCATACCTCCCTTCTGAAGCCTTGCTCTCCCTCCACATTGGCGGTGTTGCCTCCCTCCCCTATCTTGCAGTGTTCCCCGGACTAGTACGAGGTCATCTGTATCCTTTGTTCCCATTTCATTAGGGGTTGCCTGTACTATCTGGTTGACTGGGTGGGGTTTGGCCCGAGGAGAGGTCCTGGGAACCCGCTGCCAACATCCATGCCCCACTCCTGACTTCTCGTTTTCACAGAGATAATCTGTCCAGCCCATGGGGTTGTGCGCTCTTGAGGGGGGGGGTTCTGTCATGCACTCAGACACTGCAAGCAATCCACACACACCTACCCCTCTTCCCCTTGTGCCCATCCAGCAGCTGCATGCCAGTGGACATCACCGTGGTCTCCCTTCAACAGGAGGGTTACTGACACATTATCACTGGCATTCGTGGCGTTTATGGCTGCGTTGGAAGGTACAGTTGCCATGAAGAATGAGGGAGGTCCTCGGTGCGCGTCGAACCGATCATCTGATGTGACGGACTGGTCAGGTGATGCGGCTCCGCTCACATGACCGGTTCTTGTTTCGGTCACATGATCACTGCTGCACAATAAAAGAAACCTAGGTCTACCCCTCATTGCTTATCAGCTGTTTTCACAGTCTGCTACACAATGCTGCGTCTTGTTACTTTGGTACTGTCTGAAACCTCGTTTACGTCCCTGGATTCCTCTTGTCCTGCCCCTCGGCTACGATGACACGGCTGCTTCATTCCTGTTCAGCATTGGAAACCTGGCAACATTATTTGGACTGCCTTCACGCGCTTTGGCTAGGACAACTCTGTAAATTCTACACACGGTTTTTGACCACAGAATGCTGCACGGATGGATTGTTTGGACTTCCTTTAATGCTTTGTCTCCTGCTCCTGCCTGGATACATTCAGTTTCACCAGCCCTGTCACCCTTTTGGCCCGCTCCTATTCTTACCCTGCCTCTAATACTGACCTGCAGCTGCTGGATATGGCTTCCTTAACACCTGATACCTTGCATCCCTTTGGGTGGAGCCTTCATGTGCTAGGATTCCAGGGCCTTCCCCTTCCAATTCCTTCCTCAGCTACACCTTAGGTAGGTGTCCTTTGTGTCCTGACTTTGTCATTTGTTGTTGGATAGCTTGTACCTGATACTTACTCACTGTTTTCCCTTACAGCTACCTGGGGTTCCAGTACTTCTGTCTGTCCCAGCCACCTGTGGACCCAATAACCGGTCAGCAAGTGTTTTTGCTTCCTCTCTGACTGGTGCTTGGGGATGGAGGTATTCTCAGTCTACGTGGATTCTGGTTCTTGATACTCAGCACCGCACACACTCCCATCTTGGAACGACTTCTCGTACTAAAATCGTTGCTGCGCAAGTGGCATCAGGGTGTGTACAAGGACCTGCCTCGATCCACCTGGAGAAGGGACACACCACCACTATCAGATACCGGTATCCATTACATACTTGCACGATATCAAAATATTAAATATGTAAATGCTGAAAAGGACCATTCGGTCGACGAATTACTCCTCTAATCATTTGCAGTTTATGCACAGCTGTAAACTTTTGATATACAATGCAGTTTACTACATAAAATGCAACGTGTTCTAACAGGTTTGTTACGAACCAGTCTTCTGAAATTGTTGCAGCAAGGTTTTCCCTATTTGCATGCGCAGGGTAGTACAGCTGTTCAAGCACTATCTTTAACAATGCTACATGCATCACTGGCTTTCCAATACTGTCCAGCTGCCATAATGCTACTGTGAGGGATAAAGAACCCCCCCTTTGTTTCCATAATGCTTGCTCTTCCTGTGGTGCACTGCCTTGAACCTTCATTAACTTGATCTTGGTAAATGATTAAATCCTTCATTCACTACCATAATTGTAACTACCTTCTCCTTAATATCTGCAGTATCAAAACTTGAAATATCTGGTGAATACACAACCCTTTTGGCTTCTGTGGCTGCAGCTTCGTTCCTGCAATAGATAAAGTTTGCTTAGTATGCACTGCACATTTAACTATTGCTATGGCTATTGGGAGTTGTAGTGCCTTAATAAATCTGTCCAATAGTGATGTGTGCTGTACTGGAGTGTCATCCTTTCACTGTTCTTCAAGGACTGATAACAAGTTTTGGCTACTTTAGCCTTTGGCACCAGGCCAAGCAGTCTTCCTTTGGTCCATTTTAGAGCCTCAGCTTATTTCTTTGCTGCGACACACACCGAGCGATTAATCCTCCTTTCTCCGCGGGTTGAGATTACTAAAATTGTGACATCAAATTTCCAGATTCTACATATATATATATATATTGGTGGCACCGCCTGCAGTCCATTCACTACGTATAGACAGCCTTCACGATTACTTATTCTATTTGCATTACGGCATCTATACAGTAATAAAATGACTTGCATTTTCTGCAGCGCTTCTTCACATGTGCAAACTTCATTCCGCACATGAAAGTCTTCTCGATTCTTTACTTCGCCATCAAATTTTATAAGGTTTATGCCTTCTCTTCTTTGGTCATCATTCTTAGCACGTCACGTTCATTTCTTGTGACGTCACAGCCTCTCTTTTCACATCTTCACACTTCTTCAGGCGTCTCCCTCAGGAGATCGTCATCCCTTCGAGGATACATCATGTAAGGCTTCCTCAGTGGATACCTTGTCTCAAAGGATCTTCGTGGTATATGTACCATTACTGGTGTTACACATGTCGCAATTTCTGGTTTCCAACATATGGGCAAAATAGGGGCGGGACTTCCTGCAGAGGCAATCAGCTGCTCCTCTGTATTCCCCCATCTGGTTGATTCAACGACCAGTCCTTCACCAGTCTCCACATCTTGGTATTCTTTCTTGAAAAAGTGCCTCTTTGGAGTCCAGACCTTCACCACTCCCTTCAGACATCCTGCTAATTTTACATTTTCATCAGTGCTCCAGGTCATACGGCTACATTGTCCCTTCGGATTACAGTAGATCCATCACCCCACATACTTCCTGTGATTTCTTAGATGCAGGAACTTTGTTCCGTCTGGTGCTAAGATGCTGGCCTCTATATATTTTCTGATTTCTTCATTTGTCAACTCCTTGTGTTCAAATCCTGACTCGACATCGATCATGATCTTCATTCCTACTGCCTTCTTTGCTGTCTTCTTACACTGTGTGATTATTATCCTGATCACACAGAATCCAAACATCACATCACCAGTATTGCTCCCAGGAGCTTCAAGATATTCACCATCCACTGTAGAACCCATGAGAAGGTGGGCGCGAACCAGCTGCCATCTGCAATATCTTCTGTCTCATCTTCTATCTTGTTGTGTAGCTTTGCTAGCAACGTTATGGCCTATCTCAAGGTCCCCTTCTCATCATCATGAGAAGGTATGAACGTGCAACATGATTCTCTGATTTTGGCACAAACACCTCCATCCATTGCTGTGATCATATCAAGGACATATCTGTTCTGGAAGGTCATCAGCCTTATGGCCCTCAATTCTTTCTTGATCGCATTGAATCCCTTTATGTTAGTGTTGCTTGTCTGGAGGAGTTCCCATCTGGTGATCTGTAACCATTTTGCATTGGCCATCATCTGGATCCCTGCCATGAAGATAGTGGTGAAGATCGAGGTGGTCTTGCTTAATAGCCTATGCTCATACGGAATAGCATCAAAGTCTTCTATCGATTTATCAGCGAAATAATTCTCCCTCCATGTTCGATTGAGGAATTCAAATGATCTTCTCCTCTTCAAATGGGCATCTGCTTTTGGAAACTCTCCAATGTTCAGGTCGCTTTGAGGAATCACTAATGCTGGAACATGAATACACACTATGGGACACATCCCTCCCCAATCCTTGGGCAGTTTCATGTAATCTCTGGACCCACAGGTCCAATAGTCATCCATTAGAAGTACTGTCCCATCCTTCATGCCTGGTACATCAAAAATTCGAACACACTGATGATTTACTCCATCTTTTCTTGTGCCATTATTTCTGAAACACAGAGCTGCACTTGCCAGATGTACTATCAGCAACGGTCCTCCTTTATTGTCCGCCCATGTCAACAACTTTACAATTTTCAGCCAGTGCTACTTGCATTCATTCTCTGCAGTATCTATAACTGGCTCATAATATCCTGCTAGCGCTGTTGCCTTACACACAATCAGGCCTTTCACTCATCCTTCCATTGTCAACATAATTTCTTTGATTTGAAATAGAGCTCTTGCCTTACATTTCTGTATCTGTTCTTGATTCTTGCCTTGACAGTCTAGCATCTTGTTTTCTTCTCTTCTGATTCCTGCTTCGTTCATTCCAGTCTGTTCATATCTTATCACTAAATTCTGTATTTCTAGTCTCTCTTGTTTTCAAATCTTGCACATAGTTATCTTCTCTTTTGGATGTCTTTTCAGTTATCCATATCAAGGATGCTGTTTGACCCTGAAACTGTCCCTGTGTCTGGCAAAGTGTGAGATGCATTAGGCAATGAGCTTTTTGCACTGGTACCTCTGTAGCTATGAATATCGTGGAGGTCCCCATAGCATACGGTATGAGAGCACACACATAGCAACTCTCCTTGGAAGTCCTCTCTCCCACCTTTTTCATGTGCTGATACCACATGTTATTACCCAAATGTACTGTACTCTCTAAATATGTGCTAATCCCATTATCATCTTCCTCTACACTTCTCCTGTGCCTTCCCGTTAAAGTGTTAGCAGCCCATGGAAACAACTCTAAAGCAGCTCTGCTCTGGGCAGAAAACACTTCAAACCTTGACTCATCGGTAATGGGTAAATCAACATTAGTTCCTGGAGTGGGGAGAATCAAAGGAACTACTGCCTCTTTTGGATCATAATAATAGAATAGATGAGTCATAAGAAACAAAAGGTCACAGAGCATAACCGTGCATATGTATTTTGCAAACCAACATATTAATCCCCACCACTTGGGCCATTCTGGTATCTCTTGAGCTTGCTCATGCTCTAAAATCGTACCATCTTCAAGATTCCTCATGTTTGCTTATACTCAATTTTAACGAAGAAAAATACTGGTCTTGCAATTGTAATATATGTGGTATTTGCAGTAACTCCTCCACGATTGCTATGAGCAGCCTCCTTATTATAGTGCCATTTTTAGGATCCTGTAAAAACATGTGGATATCCACATCTCTTCTAACAAGTGCAGGATCAACTGAAAGAATAAACACAAAAATAGCAAGTATGATACGATGCACATTACTTTCGGGGAGAACCATAAATTCAGTCGAAGAAGTATCAGTAAGAAATTAATCGGGGTACTGCTCCCTTTTCCAATTATCAAAACCAAATTCAAAATCCAGTTCAGGCATATTTATGATATATCAACAACGTTCTAAAGTTAATTTTCAAAGAATTCTGTGCCTCAAGAAATGAATTTGCACGCCTGCTATAATACCTGCTATAATATCTATAAGGAGTGTCCAGTGAGAATCACAGTCCAAAATCAAATCTTCATTTATTTGTCAATCCGTTGGTTTATCGTCCTTCTTCCTTGTCATTGATCGAGTCTGAACATGCTGAACCTCTTCTTGTTTTGCTTCTGAATCGATCGTTAGGGGTGCAATGGTCTCACCTGTGTAGAGCTTGACGTCGTTGAGGTGAATCCAATCTCGTCTGTCTTGAACTTTTACTGCTGAGGGAGTAGTGCCTTAAAAAGCACGCGGTGCATGGCGGCAGTGCGTTCTCTCCCCGGGCTTCACAGTTCCTGGATTCCCTTATCCCCGCCTCCCAATGGCCCTGATTGGACAAGCCTTTCCCTCCACCACACAGGCCTGGAGACCTGCGAACAGCGCGGCACCAGCGCCATTCGCTGGAAAACCCCAGGCAAGGTGAGTTGCCTCTCTGCCCCATGGCCCCATACAACCCCCCAAAACAGCGCCAGTGCCTTAAAAAGCATGCGGTGCATGGCGGCAGTGCGTTCTCTCCCCGGGCTTCTCAGTTCCTGGATTCCCTTATCCCCGCCTCCCAATGGCCCTGATTGGACAAGCCTTCCCCTCCACCACACAGGCCGGGAGACCTGCGAACAGCGCGGCACCAGCGCCATTCACTGGAAAACCCCAGGCAAGGTGAGTTGCCTCTCTGCCCCATGGCCCCATACAACCCCCCAAAACAGCGCCAGTTCCTTAAAAAGCATGCTGTGCATGGCGGCAGTGCGTTTTCTCCCCGGGCTTCTCAGTTCCTGGATTCCCTTATCCCCGCCTCCCAATGGCCCTGATTGGACAAGCCTTACCCTCCACCACACAGGCCTGGAGACCTGCGAACAGCGTGGCACCAGCGCCATTCGCTGGAAAACCCCAGGCAAGGTGAGTTGCCTCTCTGCCCCATGGCCCCATACAACCCCCCAAAACAGCGCCAGTGCCTTAAAAAGCATGCGGTGCATGGCGGCAGTGCGTTCTCTCCCCGGGCTTCACAGTTCCTGGATTCCCTTATCCTTGCCTCCCAATGGCCCTGATTGGACAAGCCTTCCCCTCCACCACACAGGCCTGGAGACCTGTGAACAGCGTGGCACCAGCGCCATTCGCTGGAAAACCCCAGGCAAGGTGAGTTGCCTCTCTGCCCCATGGCCCCATACAACCCCCCAAAACAGCGCCAGTGCCTTAAAAAGCACGCGGTGCATGGCGGCAGTGCGTTCTCTCCCCGGGCTTCTCAGTTCCTGGATTCCCTTATCCCCGCCTCCCAATGGCCCTGATTGGACAAGCCGTCCCCTCCACCACACAGGCCTGGAGACCTGCGAACAGCGCGGCACCAGCGCCATTCGCTGGAAAACCCCAGGCAAGGTGAGTTGCCTCTCTGCGCCATGGCCCCATACAACCCCCCAAAATAGCGCCAGTGCCTTAAAAAGCACGCGGTGCATGGCGGCAGTGCGTTCTCTCCCCGGGCTTCTCAGTTCCTGAATTCCCTTATCCCCGCCTCCCAATGGCCCTGATTGGACAAGCCTTCCCCTCCACCACACAGCCCTGGAGACCGTGGTCCCTCTCCCCAGCCCACCTGCTTCCTGGTTCCCCTCTGCCCGCCTCCCAACACGCCCCCTCCATCCGGATTGGTTCCCAAATCCGACATCAAGGACACCCCAGGGCAGCCCTCTGCCTGGCAGCCCTGCGGCGAAGGACCCCGAGGCAAAGGACGGCCCCAAGATGTGTCCGCAGGTGTCAGCAGGGGAAGCCACCAGACACCGACAATACTGTAAGTGCTGGCATGGGTGGCGGGTAGAGCAATTACTCTACTCCAGAAAGCTCCTGCCACTCTAACTTACCTTTCAATGGCCTAGACGGCTACAGACCTACACCATGCATTATTAGAAACATATGTGACCTTCAGCCTAGACCTATTCATGGCTGGACAGCAAACACTGCGTGCAGTATAATTTAACTAGTACCATACCCCGAGAGAACCACAAAGTTTAGCTCGCGTTACATCTAGATAGAAATGTGACTGTTAGCATTTGCCACCCTAGTATGGAGTTCTGAACTTTAGAAGTGCATTTAGAAGTGCCCCATTACCCTCTCTGTGAAATGCTGAATTTAAAAGTGTACCCAATAGCCTCTTCGTGTAAGTTGAATTTAGAAGTGCATTTAGAAGATGAATTTAGAAGTGTGCCTAATAGCCTCTCTGTGAAAAGTTGAATCTTGAAGTGTGCCCAATAGCCTCTCTATGAAATGCTGAATTTAAAAATGTACCCAATAGCCTGTTCGTGTAAGTTGAATTTAGAAGTGCATTTAGAAGATGAATTTAGAAGTGTGCCCAATAGCCTCTCTGTGAAAAGTTGAATTTAGAAGTGGCCCCAATAGCCTCTCTATGAAAATTTGAATTTAGAAGTGTCCCCAATAGCCTCTTTGTGAAAGTTGAATTTAGAAGTGCATTTAGAAGATGAATTTAGAAGTGTACCCAATAGCCTCTCTGTGAAAGTTGAATTTAGAAGTGTCCCAATAGCCTCTTTGTGAAAAGTTGAATTTAGAAGTGGCCCCAATAGCCTCTCTATGAAAATTTGAATTTAGAAGTGTCCCCAATAGCCTCTTAGTGAAAGTTGAATTTAGATGTGCATTTAGAAGATGAATTTAGAAGTATGCCCAATACCCTCTCTGTGAAAAGTTGAGTTTAGAAGTGCATTTAGAAGATGAATTTAGAAGTGTACCCAATAGCCTCTCTGTGAAATGCTGAATGTAGAAGTGTCCCCAATAGCCTCTTTGTGAAATGCTGAATTTAGAACTGCATTTAGAAGATGAATCTAGAAGTGTGCCCAATAGCCTCTCTATGAAATGCTGAATTTAAAAGTGTGCCCAATAGCCTCTCTGTGAAAGTTGAATTTAGAAATGAATGTAGAAGATGAATTTAGAAGTGTGCCCAATAGCCTCTCTGTGAAAAGTTGAATTTAGAAGATGAATTTAGAAGTTTACCCAATAGCCTCTCTGTGAAAAGTTGAATTTAGAAGCACATTTAGAAGTTGAATTTAGAAGTGTGCCCAATAGCCTAGCCTCTTTGTGAAAAGCTGAATTTAAAAGTGTACCCAATAGCCCCGCTGTGAATCTAGAAGTGTGCGAAATAGCCTCTTTGTGAAAAGTTGAATTTAGAAGTGGCCCCAATAGCCTCTCTGTGAAATGCTGAATTTAGAAGTGTCCCAATAGCCTCTTTGTGAAAAGTTGGATTTAGAAGTGGCCCCAATAGCCTCTCTGTGAAAAGTGGAATTTAGAAGCACATTTAGAAGTTGAATTTAGAAGTGTGCCCAATAGCCTAGCCTCTTTGTGAAAAGCTGAATTTAAAAGTGTACCCAATAGCCCGCTGTGAATCTAGAAGTGTGCCAAATAGCCTCTTTGTGAAAAGTTGAATTTAGAAGTGGCCCCAATAGCCTCTCTGTGAAATGCTGAATTTAGAAGTGTCCCAATAGCCTCTTTGTAAAAAGTTGGATTTAGAAGTGGCCCCAATAGCCTCTCTGTGAAAAGTGGAATTTAGAAGCACATTTAGAAGTTGAATTTAGAAATGTGCCCAATAGCCTAGCCTCTTTGTGAAAAGCTGAATTTAAAGTGTACCCAATAGCCTCGATGTGAATACTAGAAGGTACCCAATAGTTTTGCTGAGAATCTTGAAGTGTGCCCAATAGCCTCACTGAGAATCTAGAAGTGTGCCCAATAGCCTCGCTGAGATTCTAGAAGTGTGCCCAATAGCCTCGCTGTGAATCTAGAAGTGTGCCCAATAGCCTCTCTGTGAAAAGTTGCATTTTGAAATGTCCCCAAAAGCCTCCTTGTGAAAAGTGGAATTTTAAAGTGTACCCAATAGCCTCTCTGTGATTATAGAAGTATGCCCAACAGCCTCGCTGAATCTAGAAGGGTGCCCAGTAGCCGCTCTGTGAATTTAGAAGTATGCCCAATAGCCTCTCTGTGAATTAAGAAGTACGCTCAATAACCTCCCTGTGAAAGTTGAATTTAGAAGTACATTTAGAAGTTGAATTTAGAAGTGTAGAGATTGTCTGAAAGGGCACGTTTGAGCGTGCCTTGGTTGAATTTTGATGTGTGCCTAATATCCTCTCGGTACAAAGTTGATTCTAGAAGTGTATATAACACCACCCCTCTGGCATAGCGGGATTTGACAGTGTCCCTAATAACGTCACTGTGCCAAAGTCTTGAAAATCTACCCTATATAGGCTGAGCGGGTGAAGTGGATGCCCTATATCGGGTGAAGTATGTGGATGGAACAAGTGAAGGGCGTGGATGGGACGGGTGAAGGGCGTGGATGGAACGGGTGAAGGGCGTGGATGGGACGGGTGAAGGGCGTGGATGGGACGGGTGAAGTGTGTGGATGGGACGAGTGAAGTGACGTGGAAAGGGTGAAACGGTAGAACGGATGAAGTAGGCAAATGAACGGGTGATGTACTTGGAACCGGCGAAGTGGGGGGAACTAGTGAAGTGGGTGTAACGAGTGAAGTTGGTGCAAGAATCGAACGTGCAAAGATGACATATGTCGATGGCTGATGCATGAAGTAAGGATAACTTGGGTAGAACGAATGAAGGGAGCAGTGTGAAGATGACTTATCCGTATGGATGATGCATGGAAAAATGATAACGTGGATAGAACGAATGAAAGGAGTAGTTCATAAAACGGTTGAAGTGCATGGAACGGATGGGAGTGCATGGAACGGATGGGAGTGCATGGAATGGATGGGAGTGCATGGAACGGATGGGAGTGCATGGAACGGGTTGGAGTGCACCGAGCGGATTGGAGTGCACAGAATGGCGGGACGTACATGAAATGGTTTGGAGCGCATGGAATGCCTGAATGAGCATTGAAAGGAACGGTCTGAGTGCTTGAAACGGTCGTAATGCACGGAACAGTCGGAGTACATGGAACGGATGAAGTTCATGGAACTACTGGAGTGGGCGCGATCTCAAGCACCTACAGTAAACCACCATATTCACATCTCCACGCTTACTCTCTTCTTTACACCACCACTCAAATAGAACACAGCGATACTATGACACCATTCGGTATAGCTGTTCTCATACCAACATCTGCCTCATACTCCCCATCACTCTAACTAAACACTGCTGGTTACTCACCCCCCAGCCAGGCGTTCTCCTCAGGCCTAACGCAGCCACGATCGGTCTGGATAATTCCTGCCAGAACGAACACATACTATTGACCTCTCAACCACCACACCTACCGCTAAGAAGCAGCTATTACACGAATGCCACTCCAGCTGCACACATATCCGGTGCTCACACGCACCTTTGTCTCCCTCTACTCTCTCTACTGACTTGAACTTCGGTTCCCAAGGGCGTTCAACCTACCAGCGCCTTCAGACCATACCAATGGTATATAAGGCGCTATATAAATGCAAAGTAACATAACATAACATAACAATGTATGGTGTGATAAATTTGGCTCATGCCACTTTCTAGTAAAGTTACGGATCAGCACTGTATCTCCAGCAAACAGTTAAGGTGCTGATAACAATTCATAAATTATGGTTGCTGAATGGTTTTCATTTGTGTTCTGAGACCAACCTCCCTGACGCTTGAGTTTATCTGAAATGACAGAGATACTAGCGGTCATACATGTCAAATATTCATTTAATTAATTTCCTAACATTTTCACAGTGCTCTGGGCATCACTTCTACTCCTCGATGGAGGAGTTAAAGGCATTCTAATTTGTCTTCCTGGCACGAGCGCATGGGGTGTGAGGTGCTGGACAGACCCGGCCTGATTCCTTAGGGCATAAAATGCTAGGGCTAGGCAATATAGCCATCCCTTTTTCAATGTCAATTCAAGCTTAGTGATTCTTTCCTTTAGAAGTGTGTTGAGTCTCTCACATATCCCTTTTGCTTGCAGGTGATAAGCAGAAGAAAACGTGTGCTTAATATTCAGCAATAATCCTATCTGTTCAAATACTTCATTAACAAAATGCGCCCATTATCAGATCTCAGCACCTCATACACTCCCATCTTGGAAAGACTTCTAGTACTAAAAACCTTGCTGCGCAAGTGGCATCAGGGTGTGTACAAGGACCTACCTCAATCCATCTGGAGAAGGGACGCACCACCACTATCAGATACCTGTATCCATTACATACTTACACCATATCAACATAATCAATATGTAAATGCTAAAAAGGACCATCCGTCAAGGAATTACTCCTCTAATCATTTGCAGTTTATGCCCAGCGGTAAACTTTTGACATACGAACAGTTTGCTGCAATTGTTTCAGCAAGGCTTTCCCTATTTACATGCGCAGGGTAGTGCAGCTGTTCAAGCGCTACCTTTAACAATGCTACTGGCATCACTGGCTTGTCAGTACTGTCCAACTGCCAGAATGCTTCTGTGGCGGATAAAGAACACCCCGTTCATTTCCATAATTCCTGCTCTTCCTGTGGTGCACTGCCTTTAACCTTCATTAACTGGGGTCTTGGTAAATGATTAAATCCTTAATTTACTACCATAATCGTAACTACCTTCTCCTTAACATCTGGAGTATCAAAACTTGAAATATCTGCTGAATACGCAACCCTTTTGGCTTCTGCATCTGCGGTTTCAATCCCGTAAAAGATAAAGTCAGTTTGCTTAGTATGCACTGTGTATTTCACTATCGCTATGGCTACTGGGAGTTGTAGTGCCCTAATAAGTCTGTCCAATAATGAAGCGTGCTGTACTGGGGTGCCGTCTGCTCGGACGTAGCCCCTCCTTTTCCAACGTGCTAGCCCTGCGTTGACAGTTGACATCACATAGGTGGAGTCACTGCACACCATCACTTCCTGCCCTAAGCACTACCAATTCTGCTGCTTGCGCTGAAAAGTGAGACGGTAGTCTTGCACTTGCTTCAACCTCAAATTCACAGTTTGCTCTATGCCTCACTACAGCTGTGTCAGAATGCCTTTCTCCACCTGTTTGATCAATTTTCAAAGAACCATCAATAATGAGAAACTCCCTTGCTGACAATGCATTTTTTTTAATGTGCGGTATGTCATCATAAAACTCTTCAGAGTTTGGGCAGTCATGCACATGCTCACCCTCTGGCACTGGCTCAGCTACAATTGTGGCAGGGTTCACTGTTTTACATCTTACCATTTTAATCACTGGGTTTGATATGATTACTTCATATACATAAGCTCTCTGAGATGTCAATGTAC
The DNA here is from genome assembly GCF_040938575.1 of Ambystoma mexicanum. Taxonomy (NCBI): domain Eukaryota; kingdom Metazoa; phylum Chordata; class Amphibia; order Caudata; family Ambystomatidae; genus Ambystoma; species Ambystoma mexicanum. Next base: position 221,463,664 of record NC_090924.1, on the reverse strand, counting down.
CCTTAGGTTTCTCCAAAATGGCAAACAAAGCATGCACCACGAAAAGCATCATAGAACAACCCATTACAATGCTTGTAGATTTCTCAATTGCAAACACGGTGGCTGCCAATGACTATTCACAAGGAAAATGACCTTTCATAACCGGGTCTAACCGGGTCTAAAATCCCACTGTAAAATACCAGAGGTTTGTACCCTAATGTAGTCCTTTGTGTAAGCAGTGCTGTCATAACTGTCCCATTTATGTGTGAAAACAAGAAAAACTCTTTAGCATAATTGGGAATTCCAAAAGCAGGAGCAGTACAAATTGCTTTTCCCAACTTTTCAAATCCTCCCTCCATTTCCTCAGTCAATTCTATGTTCTCCTTATTCACCTGGGCTTTCTTTAAGGCCTGCAAAAGCGGTCTTGTGTATGAACTATAGTCAAACACCCATGCTCTCATAATTACATAAGCCCAAAAACTGTTGCATCTGCTTCACCATGCGGTTTTGCAGTTTTCACGATCGCTTCAGCTCTTTCAGATGTTACCTTCTTTCTGTCATGTGAGAACAACTGGCCTATGTTCAACATTTCCTCTTGACAATACTATAACTTTTCTTTGACTACTTTGTATCACTTGTGTGCTAGAATAGTCATTAATTAAATTGAGTCTTGTCTACACTCATCTTCTGCTGTGCTACAAATAAAAATGTCATCTACGTACTGTATCACAGTGCTTTTCAAATCCATATTGCATAGGTCCATCTGTAGGACTCTATTAAAGATCGATGGGGACTCACAGTACTCTTGAGGCAGCCTTGTGTGTTTCAGGTGGATTGGACAGAATGAAAACAAAGTCGAGTCTTGTGAGTCTTTGTGCAACGGTATTGAGAAAAACGCATTTTTCAAATCAATCACAGTGAAATATCGTGCTTCTACTGGGATACTAGATAGTATATGGATTAGGAACTAAAGGAAACTCTGCCTCTACAATCTGGTTAATCATTCTCATAGCTTATATGAATCTCCACAACCCTCCGTTCGATTTCTTCACAGGGTACACTGTGGTATTGCACAATGATTCTGACGGTACCAGAATACCTTGCTCCATCAGTCCATAGATAGTCTCAAAAATGCCCTCATCTTTCTTGAGACATTGGGTATTGTCTTGCTCGAGGTAAAATCACTCCTGGTTTCAGCTTTATTTTAACCCCCCCTACTCCTTTTAATAGGCCTACATCATAAGGGCCTGTAGTCCATAAAACGCTTGGCACTTTCTCGAAGTTTTTGTCAAAAAATGCTGGACGCTGCCGCATTATCATCATGCGCTGTGGGATCTCCCTTTTCTCAATTCTGATCCAATATGTAATGCACATAAGGAACACCACTTCATCATCTGATGGATCATCTCTAAACATATCATTGTCAGTGATGTAAGTCAATCTGCACCCTTCCCCAATGGCAATCACCATTCTCCATGGCCTACCCTTGTCATCTGTTCCTTCAAGCATTGCTATTTCTCCTTGTGCTATGGCTGCATCTAACTCTAGGAGGATGGTCTGTCCCCCTTCTTCGCCCATAGGTACCTGTGGTCTAAACAAAATCAGGCATCCTAATAATCCTTCCCACTAGGCCAGCTAGCCATGTTAACAGAATGCTCACCCCATGAAGGAAATTTTCAAGTTCTATTGGCACCCCTCGCAGAGCCATTTGCCCTGTGAATGCCAATATAAATTTGCCCAAAATCCAAATGGATGAGTTAAAGGATAAATGCAACATCGCCATCCTACTGCTGCTTGACCTCTCAGCAGCCTTTGATCTGGTTGACCACCAGATCCTTACCAAGCATCTGACTACAGCAGCCGCTTTCTCTACTAATGCCGCTTATTGGATTCAATCCTTTCTAGCCAGCAGGACCATGAGGGTCTTATCACCTACATCATCTGCTGATCCAGTTCCAATCTCCTGCAGAGCCCCTCAGTGCTCCTGCGTCTCTCCTACCTTATACAATATTTTTATGAAGCTTCTGTTCAACCACCTTGATGGCTTCGGTGTCACCTACACGGACTATGCGGATGACATCCAAGTCCTTATCACTCTGACAGGCTGCTACGATGAAGATTAAAAAATATTAAACAATACCTATCTACAGATCCAGGCCTGGATGGCCACCCATGGTCTTTACCTAAACGATGATAAGACTGAACTTTTTATCATAGGCTCTCACTCATGACTAAATAAGCTAGATACACGCTACAAATCCTTCAACATCGAAGGGAACTTCATCAAGGTCTCTAGTGAGGTCAAAACACTAGGTATTTATTTAGACTCCACCCTCTCTCTCATTAGTCAAGTCAACGCAACTGCCTCAACAACAGCATACACTACCAAGTTGATTAATGCTTGCAAACCATACCTTTCCACCAACAGCTGCATCATGCTAGCCAGAGCTTTGATCTTATCCAAGATCGACTATTGTAACACTCTATATCTAGGCACCAATGAACGAAATCTAAGCAAACTTCAAGTGCTTCAGAATAACACGCTTAGATCAGCTTTAAACATCCCTTGTTCTAACCATGTGTCAGCAATAGGTGGGATACACATTGGCTACCAGCGCGAGACAGAATTTCATTGCAGACACTAGTAATCACTCATAAATGCCTCTCCAACACAGCCCCAAAATACCTGGCTGATAAATTTACCAGGTGTCATCCCAACGGACCCACCAGATCTAACTATTTCCGCCGCATGAACATTCCAATATACAAATTAAAAAATTAGGCAGATCCAGCTTCACCGTACTAGCAGCCAAGCTGTGGAACACCTTGCCTAACACTCTCAGAGCCGAACCATCCTTCTGGTCTTTCAGAAACAGTGTTAAAGCCTGGCTCGTCAGTCAGCAAAACTAACTTACACTCCCTGCCGCTCTGTACTAATTGTTCAATGCCTTTTCCTGTAACCTTGTCCAGACTTGCTATGTAACTCAAGTCAACTGCTATATTACTTTGTATGCGCAATTCTATGTAACGTAAATCTGGAACTATGTATTCAAGTATAAGTGCCTAGATACCTGAGGGTTAAGTGCATTCTACAAATAAACAAACTAAACCAAACCAAGCCCACATTCATATAGTGTATCCCAGGAGTGGAGCACACTATACCTTTGTCAGTAAAAGAAATTGCCATGTTAATTTTTGTCATTAAGTCTCTTCCCAAAATATTAAATGGTGTCTGTCGTGAATACAACAATGGAACAGACATGTCACATTCTCCTTTAGAGACTGGTAATTCATCAGTAAAAGGAACTTGACTTGTAGCTCCAGAGAATCCTTGAGCATTCATGGCATAAATAATAAATAAATAATAATAATGGAAAATTCCCATACTACCCAAATGTAATGCTTTATGTCTTTCCTCACATTCTATGTAAACTGTAACCAAGCAAACTCCCTGTAACAGCACCGCAATGCCCACAGGCCATTGTGCGCTTTATAAATTCAAATAAATAAATTTAAAAAATCCTGATATTAGATATTATTCCTCTCATATACATGAACGTGTTGCACCAGTGTCTACTAAAAACAAAATAGATTTGCCTCCTATTGTCACATCAACCCTTGGTTCCTCTTGGGGGTCTGGTGTCACAGATAGTACAGAACACATCAAGTCGCCCTGTGAGCTGTCCTATTGTGGATACATACATACCCCGGTACCTGTGAAAGGATTCGGTGCCACCACAGTGACACCCCCTATTCTAGGTATCAATAATTGTCATGTGTTTGCATTCTGCTGTATCTGCATGGGGGCGTGCTGCGACTGCCCTTGCAGTGGATTGAATGGTGCTTGCTGTGGTTGCTGTGCCGGTTGCATTTGAGGCTCTTGTGCCTGATACACTGTCTGATCTTTGGCATATCCTTCCCTAGCTTGTGAGCTATATGCTGGATTAAAAACTGTCCACCCTCTTGAGAACTGGCCATTTTGTGCATACCCTTTGCTTTCACATATGCACGCAATGTGCCCTGTCATCCCACATATCCAACATATAGGAAGACCCGTCTGCCTAGTCCCCCTTGGTTGAATCCTCCTTGCACACTCGGGTTCTCATTCTACGCATACTGAAACCGGGTTTGAGTATTTTGAAATCCACCCCTTCCTCTGTAGCCCATGCCCCTACCTCAGGGTATAAACCTGTTCCCTCCTTGGTCCATCGGGGGCTGATTATTCACCTGCGATATACTCACTGCTTGCTATACTCCTAGTCCTTATCAACTTGTCAATACCACCCCCTCCAATGGCATATTTTGATGATTTCTTCTGAACTAACTTGGCTTCCTCAAGTTTTTTAGTATCGTCTTTCTTCCTGTTTTTCTCCAGTAATAGCCGACAGTGATGCACTATAGTGAACTTTATTTCAGCCCATGGCTTTGCTTCCATTCCCACTTGCTTCTTGAATTGCCTCTGTACCTGCTCAGGCAATCCCTGAAATAAAATGTGGTAAAATACTGCCACTGTTTTTTCCCACAGCTCGTTCGTTTCAAGAGTCCAGCGTTCCTGAATGTAAGCAAGCGGATCATCATCCTCTTTCATTTTTCGTTTCATAATCGCACCCATGTCTGATATATCGGGATACTGTACTCTGAGAGCGCTCCATCATGTGCTGTATTTTGTGCCGTGACACTTGAATAGCCTGCTCTCGCCCAAATGTCATCAGCTCTTTCCCCAGGAATAGCTGCTAGGAGACCCTTAATATCTCCTATTGCTAAGTTATTTCCTCCTGTCATTTTTTCTAACTCATAAATCCATCTCCCACACCCGCCGTTAATCTGGGGAGTTTACACCTTAAATTATCCTCATCCATCTGTGACCATGGAATATACTGTGGTCTCGCCCCCCCTTTTTCCAATAAGCGAAACTGCGTGAATCTCGATTCGCAATCGGCTCCCATCTTCTGCCTATCAATAGTGGGGACAATGGTTCCTGATCACCTTCTTCCTGCCAATGACCTTAACCTGTTTACATGTGGCAGTGATTCTCTCTTCTCCCTATACGATCGTCCTTTAGGGTGCTCTGGATATGCTATAGGATCTGGCGTTCTTTCTTTAGGTTGCTCTAGATCAGACCATCTTACTTCCTTGTCTGCCTGCAGACCTCCCTCAGGGGCACATGTACCTCCTCCCTCTTCCCCATGGAAGGATTCTCTGTCATCGTCTGGCATATCTAGTCCCCAACTAGTGTGACTCTCATCCCCTTCACCCTTGTCTAAGGTCAGTCTACTTAAAGACAAGGATCTATGCTCAAGACTGAATGGATTACTCTCTTCGCTTTGTGATTGGAAGACTATGGTTTGATCTCCCTTCCCTCGGCTTCCTGATTTTCCACCTTCTCTTAAGTCTTGATAGGCTTTATCAATCCTATCTCTGATGCACCCTATATCGATGTCCTCTTCCTGGGTTACTTTAGATGGCCCTGCCGTTGCTCCCTGTAATGGGAGAAACTCTTCTATACTGCTCCATTGTATTACTGGACTTGGCTCCATTCATTATTTTTGAATGCAATCAATATCGCGTTCCTGCTGTCTCCTTTTTCGTTCTAATTCTTACATCTACTTCTCTTTCGTTACTAGCTTACCATCTAACTCTTTCCTCTTCATTTCTTATCTCGTCTCTCCTTACCCCTGGTCTTCTTTCTTCCTCTTCTCTTTGTCTTTGTATTCTTCTGTCTCTTAATTTCTGTGCTTCCTCCTCTTCTCTCGTCATTTCTTGCTTATCCCGTTCTTCTATTACTCTCTGTCTGTTGTCATGTTTCCTTTGCTCCTCTGCCCTTTCTACTTTCTTGTGTTGCTCCTCCTGATACATCTGTTCTCAACGCTGTCCGCTCATTCTTTTATACTCATCTCCTTTCAATCTCTTTTCTTGTTCCCTGTCTTTCTTATCCTGTTTGTCTTGATCTTCCCTTTGCCTAACTTCCTCAATGCTTTCCCAACTAGCTTGAGTAATATCTGTCCTCTCATCCATTTGTTCTGTACGAGCGTTACTTCGTCAGCTTTATCCTTCTCACCTTTCCATCTCTTGATTTCTCGTTCTATCTCTGGCGATACACTCAATCACTCGCTTTTCTCTTCCCTATTCTGTAAGACCTTAAAGTTCTACTCTTTTCACTTGGGCTCCTCTAGACTATCGTCACTACTATAAGCAGGTGGTTCGTATATTGGATTACTATACCCCAACGCTGCTTTCAGTTCCTTTAACGGATACAATCCCACGTCTTCCATACTATCACTTTTTACCTCAGATTGTTATGTCACGCGGGAGACGGGGGTCTGCCGCTCTCTTCCCCTCCTGGCGAGTCTATCCGCGCATCTGCTTCCGGGGGCTCGCCGGGAGGGGAGTGGCGGGCTACAGGGCTGGCGGCCTTCGGCGCATGCGCGGAAGGCCTCTCTCTCGGCTCCGCGCATGCGCCGTGGGCCGAACTCATCTCCCTAGCGGGGCTTGCTTCTCAAGCCTCGTTATGGGTCCGCCGGCGTCCGGAAACGGAACGGCTTGCGTCCCAGGCCTTTCGGGCGCCGGCGGCCCATAAAAGAGGCCGCAATTCACAGCGAGTCGCGTCTCAACGCGGTTCGCTTCGCTCGCCTCGTTGTTCCTGCCTCTTACTTACCTGCGGCCTGTCCTGGGCCAGCTTGCCTCCTGCACTTACCCGTGGCCTGTCCTGGACCAGCTCTCTTCCAGCCTTACCTGTGGCCTGTCCTGGGTCAGCTTACCTTCAGTCCTTACCTGTGGTCTGTCCTGGACCAGCTCTCTTCCAGCCTTACCTGTGGCCTGTCCTGGGTCAGCTTACCTCCATTCCTTTCCCGTGGCCTGTCCTGGGTCAGCTTACCTCCATTCCTTACCCGTGGCCTGTCCTGGGTCAGCTTACCTTCAGTCCTTACCTGTGACCTGTCCTGGGTCAGCCTACCAACTGCCTTTACTTGTGGCCTGTCCTGGGTCAGCCCATCTCCAGCCCTTACCTGTGGCCTGTCCTGGGTCAGCCAGTCTCCAGCCCATACCTGTGGCTTGTCTTGAGCCAGCCTGCCTCCAGCCTTACCTGTGGCCAGTCTTGAGCCAACCTACCTCCAGCCTTACCCGGGGCCTGTCCTGAGCCTGCCTGCCTCCAGCCCTGACTTGTTGTCGGCACTGGGTCTGCCCATCTTCAGACTTACCCGGGACTTGCCCAGTACCAGCTAGCCTCCAGCTGTTCTCTCTCTTCCTGTTCTGCCTACCTCCGAACCCTATCCTGCAAACCTCTGGAACTATCAGCACCAACCGGACTTTTCTATCAACCGTAATACCTCACTGTTACATTGGTTCCGGAAGATTCATGATATCTACAATCGGCTCTACCTGAACTACAGTATCACCAACCTGAGCCATCAATCCTCGAGTCACGCTCATCTGGCGAATACTTATCGTGACATTGGGGGTCGGTCCAACCTTCACCCAGTTCCTCTTTTGGGTGGTGGAGGGGCTGATTCCTCGTGCCGCTAATTCATCAGTTCCTGGACTCCAGACTGGCGACTTCAGCAAGACCAACCACCAAGATTACAGGTACGCGGTCCTCTCGGGCCGATCAGCTTAACAGATTGAGACGCCTGCCTTCAGATTCGGAGATGGATGAATCGCAAGAAATGAGGAACGAATTGCTGGCACTCAGAGCTGAGATGACCGCCCTGCATCAAGAGAATCAAACATTACGCCAAATGATAACACAAGGAGCACCCAGTTCTTCTCAGATAGAGGGACCATTGGCTCACACAACACCCATCAAATTCGACGGCGATCCTAGACGGGTGGCAGAGTTTTGTAACCACTGTAGGATCCATTTCCTCTTCAGGTCCACCCACTTTAACAACGATAGGGCCAAGATTGGCTATATCCTGGGGAATCTAACTGGGAACGCATTAGCTTGGGCAACCCCGTTTGTGGTCACGAACAGTCCTATTTTGAATGACTTTGCTGCCTTCGAAAAAGCCTTTCTGGAAGTATTCCAGACGCCGAACCTGGCCTCCGTCGCACAGAATCAGTTGATGGACTACAAACAGGGAAGCAATGACGTCATCACCTACATCAGTCGCTTCCGACTTTTGGCTACCGACTCTCAGTGGCCCGAAATTACACAGAAAACGCTGTTTCGTCGAGGCCTGAGAGAGGAGTACAAAGACGAATTACTCCACATCCCCGAGCCGGAGAGTCTTCAACTCTTGATTGATCAAGTACTTCGTATTGACCAAAGGCTAACCGAACGAAAGGCTGAGAGACGTCGGTTTGACAGAAGCGGTTCCCGGACGACCAACTCGCCTGCTGGTTCATTTGGATCAACCGAGTCCGGATCTGAGCCCATGCAAGTAGGAGCCATGAGAGGGCCTTTGTCGGAAGAAGAGAAGAAACGAAGGAGGTCTTTGCGTCTGTGTCTTTACTGTGGAGCAGCTGGGCATTATCTGAGTATATGTCCTTTACGTCCGCAAAAGAAGAAGTCGGGAAACTAGGAGACCTGTCGTTTATAGGAAGGGCAACGACAGGTCCCATCTCCTCCTCAGACCCTTCGGTTATTTGTTCCATTCGTCGGCCCATGCAACCAGTGGTGCTACAGACCCTAAAGGTCAGGATTAAATTACCAGACAGAGACCTGGAGATATCTGGTCTGCTAGATTGTGGGGCTTCCAGCAACTACATCGACGAAACATTCGTCGCCCGACATAAAATACCACTCGTTTCCAGGCCTACTCCCTTGTCGGTGGAGCTTATTGATGGTACCCCCTTGTCTTCGGGGCCTATTAGCCAGTTCACGGTCGGATTGGCTCTTCAGATTACTGATCATTACGAGGAACTCTCCTTTGATGTTATTAAGTCACCTAAGTACAAGATGGTCCTAGGACTACCATGGTTGCAACATCACAATCCGTTGATTGACTGGAGAACTCAGACTTTAACCTTTTCCTCCGAAAGGTGTGCTCAAGGATGCAAGCTATCTGTTCCCACCATGACCGTTTCGACTTCCCTAAAGACGGACAACATTGGGGTTCATCTATGTTCCACGTCTCTGGTTCCACAGGTATATGCTGATTACAAACAGGTATTTTCTGAACCCGGCAACATACCCCTTCCTCCACACCGGTCCTTTGATTGCTCCATTGACCTGTTGCCGAACCATGTCATACCTCATGGGAAGTTGTACGCGTTGACCCGTGACGAGAAGCAAGTTCTTCAGGCTTATTTATCTGAAAGTCTAGAAAAGGGGTACATTGTACCGTCAAAGTCACCTGCAGGGTTTCCCCTGTTCTTCGTAAAGAAGAAAGAAGGCACGCTGAGACCCTGTGTCGACTACCGACAGTTGAATGACATTACAGCCAAGGACCGGTACCCGTTACCTTTGATTCGTAGTATCCTTGAAACCCTGCATACTGCACGAATCTTCTCCAAATTGGACCTCCGTGGAGCTTATCATTTGATACGCATCAGGAATGGGGACGAGTGGAAGACAGCTTTCAAAACTTCCTTTGGGCACTTTGAATACCGGGTTATGCCCTTCGGCTTATGTAATGCCCCCGCTGTTTTTCAACGATTTATGGACCACATCTTTGGTGACCTGTTAGGATTGTCCGTTTGGGTTTATCTGGATGACATACTGATATTCTCCAAGTCCTTGGACGAGCATGTGGAACACGTTCGTGAGGTCCTTCATCGACTATCCATCAACAATTTGTTCGCCAAGGCAGAGAAATGTAGCTTTCACCAGACCAGTATCGAATTTTTGGGATTCATTATCAATCAAGAAGGAGTTGGGATGGATCCCAAGAAGGTTCTAGCCATACAAGAATGGAAACACCCACACGATATCAAGGCTCTCCAACGATTTTTGGGGTTCGCGAACTTCTACAGGCGCTTTATTCCACATTACTCGCGGATCTCAGCTCCCCTCACCAGTCTTACCAGCAGCAAGATCGCTTTCGAATGGAGTCCTGTGGCTTCCCAGGCTTTTGGAGTATTAAAATCGGCTTTTATGGCTGCTCCCATCCTGCGCCATCCCCAGGAGGACTTGCCCTACATTGTAGAGGCCGATGCTTCCAGCTTCGCGGTCGGAGCCGTCCTTCTCCAGAAAGATCCAGCCACGTTAGTGGAACATCCAGTTGCCTATTTTTCACGCAAGTTGAGTCCCAGCGAACGAAACTACGCGGTGATAGAAAGGGAATTGTTGGCAATCAAGACCGCATTCGAGGAATGGAGACATTTTCTCCTCGGAGCCCGTTTTTCTGTAGAAGTGCGAACCGACCATCGCAATCTGCAGTATCTTCGCTCTCTGCAATGTCGGACTCCTCGTCAAGCCCGGTGGGCCTTCTTCTTCTCTCCATTCGAGTTCCATGTCACTTATATCCCGGGAACTTCCAATATAAAAGCAGATGCTCTCTCCAGGTCCTTGGAAAATGTTGATGGGACGCAAGGTCCTGAACAGCCATTGATTTCTCCTCGCCATTTCCTGCTGGCTTTGTCCTCTCACCTTGAGTCCATCGCAGAAGCCACTCGGTTGGACCCCGAAAGAACAACCCTTCTTAGTCGTCACTCAGTTTCTGAACGAGAGGGACTCTTGTTTTTTCAGAAGAGACTTTACATACCTAAAGGAGCCATTAGGAGGGGCATTTTACATGGATTCCATGATTCACCCATAGGAGGACACCGTGGGGTCAGAGCCACTCGAGAGTTGATTTCTCGACAGTTCTGGTGGCCAGGTTGGGCGACTGAGGTCCAGAAGTACATCGACAGCTGTCCAATATGTGCACAGTGCAAGGTTCCCAGAAAACGGCCATTGGGTTTATTAATGCCCACTGAAACAGCTCTCTATCCATGGCATACAATCGCTACTGATTTCATTGTGGATTTGCCCCCATCTGAAGGTTACACCTGTATAATGGTGGTCGTAGACTGCTTCACTAAACTGGCTCATTTCATCCCATTTCGGAAGATCCCTACAGCTACCCAAATGGCTTCGGCATTTCTGCATGACATCTACCGGCTGCACGGCCTACCAGAGAAAATCATATCGGATAGAGGAACCCAATTCCTTTCTTCGTTCTGGAAACATGTATGCGGTCATTTAGGAATACATAGAGCTCTAAGCTCAGGCTACCACCCACAGACCAATGGGCTGACCGAAAGGACCAATCAGACTTTGGAGGGGTACCTCCGTTGTTTTGCTAATGCCACACAATCAAACTGGAAAGATGGACTAGATCTGGCCGAGGTTTCATATAATAACACCGTCCATGCTTCCACCGGAGTCAGTCCATTCTTCTGTTCCACTGGTTTACATCCTCGATTGATGCCCTTTCAACCCATTCCATCTAGTACTGTTCCTTCTGCTGATGATCTGGTCAAACACATTCGGAATCAACAAGAACTGGCAAGCAAGATCCTAAGTGAGGCCAAAGATCGGATGAAGAGACAGGCAGACAGGAAGAGGAGTGTAGAACCCGACTTTCAGGAGGGTGACAAGGTGTGGTTGTCCTCAAAGAATTTGCCACTCCGCAATTTGCCCGTCAAACTGGCTCCTCGATACTTGGGTCCCTTTGTTATTACCAAACGGTTGTCCTCCGTATCCTTTCGCCTACGCCTACCCTCTTCTTGGCATGTACATCCCGTTTTTCACGTGTCCTTGTTAAAGCCCTATGTGGTCGATGCTTATGGCCGCACTCCTCCCCGTCCGGCCTCTGTCCTAGTGCAGGGTGTCCCAGAGTTTGAGGTACACGAGATCTGTGATGCCCGTTTCCGTAGAGGGGTGCTCCACTATTTGGTTGACTGGACGGGGTTCCCAGCCTGTGACCGTACATGGGAGCCACGCCAACATGTACATGCTCCCCGGTTGATACGTGAGTTCTATGTACGGTTTCCCTGGAAACCCGGAGCTCCGGGCCTTCCTGGGAGGGGGCATAGTGTTATGTCACGCGGGAGACGGGGGTCTGCCGCTCTCTTCCCCTCCTGGCGAGTCTATCCGCGCATCTGCTTCCGGGGGCTCGCCGGGAGGGGAGTGGCGGGCTACAGGGCTGGCGGCCTTCGGCGCATGCGCGGAAGGCCTCTCTCTCGGCTCCGCGCATGCGCCGTGGGCCGAACTCATCTCCCTAGCGGGGCTTGCTTCTCAAGCCTCGTTATGGGTCCGCCGGCGTCCGGAAACGGAACGGCGTGCGTCCCAGGCCTTTCGGGCGCCGGCGGCCCATAAAAGAGGCCGCAATTCACAGCGAGTCGCGTCTCAACGCGGTTCGCTTCGCTCGCCTCGTTGTTCCTGCCTCTTACTTACCTGCGGCCTGTCCTGGGCCAGCTTGCCTCCTGCACTTACCCGTGGCCTGTCCTGGACCAGCTCTCTTCCAGCCTTACCTGTGGCCTGTCCTGGGTCAGCTTACCTTCAGTCCTTACCTGTGGTCTGTCCTGGACCAGCTCTCTTCCAGCCTTACCTGTGGCCTGTCCTGGGTCAGCTTACCTCCATTCCTTACCCGTGGCCTGTCCTGGGTCAGCTTACCTCCATTCCTTACCCGTGGCCTGTCCTGGGTCAGCTTACCTTCAGTCCTTGCCTGTGACCTGTCCTGGGTCAGCCTACCAACTGCCTTTACTTGTGGCCTGTCCTAGGTCAGCCCATCTCCAGCCCTTACCTGTGGCCTGTCCTGGGTCAGCCAGTCTCCAGCCCATACCTGTGGCTTGTCTTGAGCCAGCCTGCCTCCAGCCTTACCTGTGGCCAGTCTTGAGCCAACCTACCTCCAGCCTTACCCGGGGCCTGTCCTGAGCCTGCCTGCCTCCAGCCCTGACTTGTTGTCGGCACTGGGTCTGCCCATCTTCAGACTTACCCGGGACTTGCCCAGTACCAGCTAGCCTCCAGCTGTTCTCTCTCTTCCTGTTCTGCCTACCTCCGAACCCTATCCTGCAAACCTCTGGAACTATCAGCACCAACCGGACTTTTCTATCAACCGTAATACCTCACTGTTACATTGGTTCCGGAAGATTCATGATATCTACAATCGGCTCTACCTGAACTACAGTATCACCAACCTGAGCCATCAATCCTCGAGTCACGCTCATCTGGCGAATACTTATCGTGACATTGGGGGTCGGTCCAACCTTCACCCAGTTCCTCTTTTGGGTGGTGGAGGGGCTGATTCCTCGTGCCGCTAATTCATCAGTTCCTGGACTCCAGACTGGCGACTTCAGCAAGACCAACCACCAAGATTACAGGTACGCGGTCCTCTCGGGCCGATCAGCTTAACACAGATGAGGCAAGAAGGCTTGACACCTTCCTCTTTACACTGGTTAAGCATCCAATCCTCAGGTGGCGGATCCTCTCTTTCTTCCTGGTACATGTTCCAAAGCTCTAAAATAGCTAAACTTTTCTCCAATTTCTTTCCTCTGTTTGCAGCGTGCACATATGTGGTCATGTGTTGCAATACTGCTTTCGACAATGATCCCCCTTGTGACCATGGCATGAACATCTTATCTGTGGTGCCTTTCACCCACTCTGCACTGTGCTGTTTGAGCTTGATCATGTGTTTTGGCAATGTCTTACATAAACACATCAGAGGAGTAATGTCTCCCATTGTGACAAGTCTCAATTGACTGTCAATACTTACCAGTGTTTACATAAATACTTTTTATGAAAACAACAAATATGAGTGTGCTCCAACAATTGCTGCTCAAAACCTCTATTTTTCAATAATCTCAGTCTACCTCTGAGTCAGTATTGAGAGATTCTCTAGATAGATGCTATGTCTCCTTGACCTTTTCTCAATTCTCTTTACACAATTGTTGCTCTTCAACACCTTCGTTTTACCATAAATACACAAACAGACAGACTAGTCGACTCTTCACATTTATCCTCAGTGATCGCTCCTTTTATATCTGCCCCTAATAATACCCTGATCACAGGATTTGAATTGTCATCTTATATGGACCTGTCCAATACTTAGCCTAGTTTACTTGAACTGAAGTGTATGACAATTCCTTCTAAAACCCCTTGGTTTAGGACTCCCGGCTTTCTCTCTCTTATTTATCCATTAAAAAATCACTGGTTACTTTTCCCATTACTTTTAAACTGCTGGTTAATTTTCCTGTTACTTTTAAACTACCCATTACTTTTAAACTACCACAATCCCATCCCCTCAGTTTGCCATTTCCCTTAGTCTACTCACCATTCACTCGTTCAGCTCGAGGTGAAGTGGGAGAATGGAAGACCAGGCTCCCGTCCTTCACCTCTCGCGCTTGGCCTAGAGGGTCACGACCCAGACACCCGCCGCGAGAAGAGTTTGTCCATTTACCAGACGACCAGATACCCTGGTACAGGAACATACGGATGTGTCCATCTGCCTGCCCAGCAGCCCGCACTGGCCATGTCGACACCTGCGGCACGGATCAACTAGACTAAAATCTACATGTCGTTAGAGATGCCATGACGACCTAGACAACGGGAAGCACATCTGTACAAATATACACACTGAACATTCCCACATCAATCTACACGAAGAATATACTCAGTGCTATGACGTAGGCGACAGGCATATTCACGGACGTGCATCTTTATTATTTTTACATAGGCTTTCAGAATGCAGAAACGCAAGACGCGTCATGAACTCATCTATAAAGCTTTCTCACGCTTCTCTTGAAACCCGTTACCACCATGAGAGGTATAATGGAGACACGATACTGATCATGGAACTATATGCTACTATAACCTAAAGCACCTATGCACCAAACGGACTACTTATGCACCAGGCCCGAGTAGGCCTCAAACAAGAGCTCCCGTGGACATTAACAAAGCAAGAGTCAGGTTGCTGATCCTGCAGAAAGAGCCCGGTGGAGCAACCAGCCAAGGTCGCAATGTTGCAAACCCACATTCCAAGAACAAATCATCAAAGGCACGATGTTACAACCTCGTACTCCGCGCACCAACGTTAAAGTCACACCGGCAAATTAAACCAGACGCGCAGTGGAAAAACAATATTAATTGTGCAGAATTCTGCCTCTTTCACGGTCTCTCCCCACGTGACCAAGCCGAACCTGACGAGATGCCAAACCCAGGAGAGAAGAGGCGTCTGGATCTCTCGCTACGGGACACAGGCAGATACACATGAAAGGCTCAATGGACATCTGCGACAGTGGGAGCGGTCAGCCTTCCAGCTATGAATAAAACCTCACATTGTCTGCACGTACCCGTAGTGAAACATTGTTGCAACTTGCAGGTACACCGAGAGCTGGGAACAGCGGTGGTCCCAGGCTGGGAAGCTCACGGGCGCACCAATCAGAACATGGGGCTCCTATCACTGACGCCAGTAATGTTAACCAATCCCCAGGAGTCTTCATGTAACAATTCTCATGTATCTAATTGTAGGGACAACCCAGATATACCACCTGACTACCCTTTGTCCACTAACATCGTTCTCTATATGTGTGCTATACTAACCCTACCACTCGAGCAACCAATTAAGAGTGGCGATAGGTTTTTTGTTAACTTTCTGAAGTGACGCAAGTAGCGCGTCATAATACAGTAAAAAGGGCCTGCGAGCCCCACGATTGTGTGTGTGTCAGGACGGACGCGTACGCTCCTTGACCCATCCCTGACGTTTTGTCTAATAAACAGCAGAGTCACCTTGCTCCTTGTGTGTGTCTCATACTCTATCTCATCTGGGATATACACGGGAGGAGTTGGGGCCTCCCTGCCTGGAGGTCTGCGGACGGCCCGGCCGACCCCGGCAGAATTTCCCCCCGACAAGTTGGAGGCACTGCTGAGATCTGTTTAAGATCGACTTTTTATTTTTTTTACTTTTTCCAGGCACTCCCGTTGCGAGGAGGCCCGGCGGCGCGGCCCCCTCTGCCGTTGCCCCCTTCTGAGGACTACAGGACCATCGCGGAGCTGCGAGAAGACCGGACAGCGCAATCCGGATATTGGCCCTCGGGAGCCGGTTGAGAAGTATCCCGCCCGCGGTCGGCGAGTGTCCAGACGTGGTCTAGACGAGGGGAGGAGGCGAGCCGTTTGGAGGGGTGCACGCAGTCGAGCGGCCCTGCATCGAGAGAACTTGGTGAGCATGACACGCACAACAAGCAATGCGAAATTGTGAGGGAGGGGGAGGAAGTAAATAAGGGAGGAGGGAGGTGTTGTGCAGATGCGCGGCGAAGGTCTAACAACTTAGTGTTGCAAATGGAATGAATGGTAGCGAAACGAGTGCGAGAGCAGTCGGCTACGTTACGCGAAAGAGGGGGGGGCGGGGCACGAAAACATCACGTGCGGACGCTCGTAAGACACTGATTGGCCTAAGTCGCGACTACGTGTGAGGGTGGGTGTGTGTGGTTTCCTACGATTTGGCATTTATTGATCAATGAGTAGACGAGGATCCCTATTGTTCGAGCAAGAAACTCGATAGGTAGATGACGTTTCCCTGTAGACGGTAGCTAGTTGCCTAGTTGCCCAATACAGAAGATAATTGGCTGGTTAAGCCCTCCTGTTGAGGGGCGTATCACACGCGAGGCGACGCAGCGTGCGCAGTCCGATTATATTATTGATTTGATTACCTTGTTCCAGGAGAGACAGGAAGACAGCTGTAGGGTTAGCAGGGTAGATTGCAAGTGTATTTTGAACTTAAAGAACATAATAAGAATGTACCAGTAGCTCGAAGAAATCGGTAACGTCACCAACAGGGATTTAATAGGATATCGCGAACACAAGGAACCTTGGGTTTGAGAGTGGTGGGGAAGAGAAATATGATAAGGGAAAGGATATGGAGATAAACGATAGACGAGTGGATCGGAAGAGGAGAAGGGGAGAGGGGCGTGGCTGCGCACGGAGAACGCCGGCCACGGCAAGTGTAAAAGGGGGAGGAGAACGGGGAAACAGGACGACTGTATAAGAGCGTCGTAAGGGGCAGGTGGCTGCGTGCACTTCGGTCGCAGGGGGCCGTAGGGGAAGGAATATACAATATAAAATCATACATATATATTTTTTGTTTTTATGTTTTAATAATTTTTACTGCATATTGTGTCAAAGGATTGGCGTAAGTCCCCACACTTGCGGGGCCAGGTAAACAATATAAGGTTGTATATTGTAAACTGCTAGTGAAGGGAAGGGTAACAAGGGGAGCGCCACTATGTCATACGGGACAGGGTCGGGAGGGTGGGGGAACACCCTCACTACCCCACTACAACACATATGCACCACACTGCCTCCCCATAGGGAGAAATTAATTAAGTACAGCATAGAGTGGACCCAGGGGACGGACAACAAAATGTTAACACCATGGCCGCCTAATGGTAGTTTCGATCCATATGCTCAACATTCACTGCTAAACCATCTGCACAGTACATACAAGGGGAAGAAGTTGGCGAACCATGTGGAGGTGTTTAACTTATGGAGGATGTTCCAGGGGTCCCGACCAGGACCAAATGGAATGTTCACTATGGGGGAAACACCGGAAGAAAAGGAGATTAAGAAAGAAGGAACGGATGGGGAAAAGGGGTGTGAAAGCACAAAGAATACGGGGAACGGAGGACAGGGAGGAGAAAAGATTGATAAATCAGACGACATAAAAAAGGAACCGAGCAATGAGATACCCATAACACCGGGAGTGAAAACAGAGGGAGGAGGGTTGTACCCTTTAAGAGAATTAGGAGAAATAGAAGGACAGTTAAGGGCGGCTGAAGGATACTCGAACCCGGCATACAGCCCTCCACCATATGTGGCTCATAGGAAGATGACAGTGGGGGAGGGGAGGATTGGAGAAGAGCAGACTGTAGAGATAGGAAATGATGAGTGGGTAGCTGCACAGATATTATTAAAATTACGAGGTTCACTAACTGGAGAAGAGAGGGAGGTAGTAAAGAGAACAGACGAGGATAGTACAAGAGAGAGTGAGATGAGGGGGGAGGAGCTATTATGACAAAAGGAAGAGATTTTGGAGGAAAGATTAGCAAAGCTAAGGGATGAGCAGAATGAATTGATCAAACAGCTTGAGAGGGAGGAAAGAGAGAGAGTGAGGAGAAGGAAAGAAGGTAAGGACGAATTGGAAAAATTAAGGGAACGAAATGAGGAGCAAAGGAGAGAAGCTGAAAGGGTAAAAACAGCAGCAGACAGGGTGTCAAGAGTAGTGCTGAGAGAAAAGAAGAAGGAAGAAGAAGAAAAAGAAAAGGAAATGGCAATATGGAGGAAGAGGGTACTATCAGAGACAGCTAAGAAATATGAAGAGGGGAAAGTAATAGAAAGAGAAAGGGTGAAATGGGAAAGGAAGAAAGAGGATGAAAGAATATTGGAACAGATGAGCAACGAAGTGATGGAGGAATTAAAAAGGAAAAGGGAGGAAAATAGTAGGGAGATGGAGGAGAGGAGTGAAGGGGAAAGAGAAGGGAGGAGTAGGGAGAGTGAAAAATGGGGGGATGTATATAGAAGTAGAGAAGTAGCAACAACATCAGCACTAGGGGGAGCAGTTGGTAACAGAGGAAGAGGAGAAATGGACCTAATAGACTTAGAAACAGTAACAGTAAAAGGGAAAAAGGCAGAGTGGGGGATACCATTTATGACTGATTTTTGCAGTGAGGAGGAAGAAGGAGTAGAGAGGGGAGGAAGAAAGAGTGAAAGGGAAAGCTTAGATAAGCTATACTTCACTCGAACAAACATAGACTCGCCATGGATCAGTAGGAGAAGGGAGGAGCTGGAGAGAAGTGAGGAGGGGGTGCAAGAACTAGTGGAAAAACAAACCCATGAAGCCACACCATCCCCATCTCCATCACGCCCTCCCCCATCGCACCCTACATGCTCAACCGCCGCACGCTCGCTGCGCACAATAAAGCTCGCGCCCTTTATGGACGAACTGACTCCCTATGCATGTCGGCTTAGAGACCTCCCTAGTCGCAGGCAAGACAGACAAATAAACATGCCCACATTAAACACAGGAAATGACGAAAAAAGGGGAAAGGACGGAGAAGGAGTTAGGAGCAGGGGTAATAAGGATGAACTTGAAGAGGTAAAGGAAACGGGAGAAGAGGAGGGGTGTGAGGACTCGATATTATGGAACGTAAGGGGGGACACAAGACACAATTTAATGCCACTGTTGGAGAGAGGAGGGGTTAGACCACAGTATGTACCTTGGAAGCATACGGATAAAGAAAATATAAAATGTAGGCTCCCATCACTAAGCGGAGGTGCGGGTAAGTGGATATATGAAATGGAAAAACACACCGCAGGACAGAAACTAGCAGTAGGAGATGTGAAGGGCCTGTTAATATCAATATTAGGGGATAGAGCGGATGACATTTGGAAGAGAGCGGGATTCCATGGGGTAACAATAACGAACACATCGCATGATGGGGCACCATTTGCAAACTGCAGACATGCGCTATGGCAGGCACTGAGAGTGCAGTACCCAGACACATCAGACATAGGAGCAATTACTTCCCGTAAGATGCGTGAGAATGAGGATCCTGTTGATTATATCCAGGATATTCAAGAGAAGTGGCGCATGGAAACTAGAGAACAATGGGACAAAACACCAGCCATATTTTATCATATACTAGTACAAGGGCTCCCAGAAGGAGTTCAGAAACAACTAAAGAAAGTAGTGGGAATGGAAGCAAAACCATGGCCAGAAATACAACTGACTATAGTACATCACTGCAGGACATGGCAAGGAAAAATGAAACAAAAGGAAGAGGACAGGAAAACAGAAGAGGCCAAACTAGTACAGAAAAAACTTACTAAATACACAATGGAAGGGGCACTAATAACTACGCCCACACCAATGACCCAAAGCCCCACACAAGTAGTGGCTGCACAAAATCCCGCTCAAATAGCATCTCCACAAAGTGTAATACAGCAAGTGCCGCCTCTACAATTACACGCACCAAACATGGGAGGAGGGTACCCAATGCAAGGAGCTGGGTATTATAGTTATAACAGGGGGAGAGGAGGACTTATGAGAGGGAGAGGATACGGATATAATACCCAACAGCAGGCAGGGGGACTTAGAAATTCCTACCCCACAGGGCAACCCGTATATCAGGACAACACAGGGAGCTTCCCATGGCAAAGCAGGGAACCACCCGTGTGTTGGAGTTGCGGACTATTAGGACACATGTCACGTACGTGTAGGGTCAGGCCAGGAACACCAGCATGGAATGAACAAGCACAACCTAGGACCTCACAAGAACAGCAGGGCATACAACAACAGCAGATGTTACAACAAGGAAGTGACCAACAACAACAACCAACACAACAGCAGCCACAAACATATTCACTGCCACAACAACAAATAACACAACAACAGCCACTGCCACAACAACAAGTAGCGCTAATACAACCACCCCAAACTCAACAAACGCAATTGGGTAGGGTGACGGTGTTGGGACACAACCCTTACACAGGGAATGGCCAATCATTGTACCCCCAATAGGACAGCCCACAGACGGCCTTGGTGTGTCCCATCCTGTCAGTAACACCTAATAGTGCGGAGGAGCCACGCATAGAGGTAACGATAGGTGACAAAAAATTATCATTCCTTGTTGATACCGGGGCAACCCGGTCTTGCATAAGGGAAGGTAAATTTAAGATGTCAGGCGAAGCCATGAACACCCAAGGATTTTCTGGGGCTAAAGGGTTGGTTCCATTTACTGATAACGTTCCCTTATCTATTGGAGATTATGATCTGTCGGTTCCACTTTTGTATTATAGTGCCTCACCAGTAAATATACTGGGAAGGGACATAATGAACAGGTTGAATATGACGATCTCCTTTACAGAGGATGGCATAATTTGCTGTACTCCAGGGATTAACATGCTCGCAGCACGACAGATTATGCAAGCATACTGTGGGCAGACAGCGATTAGGGCGGAGCCAGTAGATGGCGAGCTATTCCAGTATGGAACAGACATGGCATTTGCATGGATGCCAGGGATAGAAGGGAAAATATGGAGGAGGCCAGCAGCCTATCTGTTCCGACCAGAAACACCCGTAAATGAACCAGAAGGAAAGGTGTTTGTAATGGACATCGAGAGCATTATTGCAACAGCTGATTATGTTGCTGTGCACGCCCAAGATAAAGAAGGGAGAGCATGGAGGGCAGTGATAGCACTAGCAGAAGGATGTAGGCTGACCAAGGTGTCAGATGAGGAGCTGTTCTCAGAAGAAAAGGAGGAAGGTGAAATGGTGTTCATGATGAGTGTAGAAATATGGCTAAGAGTGGCTCACAAACAAGTAGCACAGAAAATTGCAATGGCACTTGAGGCACCGGCATGCACCCCAGTCCCATTCTTTAAGGAGGATATGTCAAAGGTGCCCAAATCATTATGGACTATTAGCCCTTATGACGTGGGATGCATAAAAAGCATAGGGGGTGTAAGGATAAAATTGAAAAAAAGGTGCCATACTACCAAGAGTGAAACAGTACCCATTGTCAAAAGAGGCAGATGAGGGCATATATGAAACCATAACGGCCCTTATAAACAATGGCATATTGGTCCCCTCAGAATCACCATGTAACACGGCTGTGTACCCGGTGCGCAAGGCTAAAGGGGGGTCTTGGCGCTTCATACAGGACCTCAGGCCCTTGAACAACATAGTAGAAGCAGAGTATCCAGTAACAGCAAACCCGGCCACAATATTGTGTGGCATTCCAGCAGAAGCATCACGATTTACAGTGATTGACCTTAAAAATGCTTTTTTCTCAATACCATTACACCCGGACTCACAAGATTTGACAAGCTTCACTTACCGAAATACAAAGTGGAAACATACCAGATTACCACAGGGATATTGTGAATCACCCTCAATTTTCAATAGAGTAATACAAATGGATTTGGGTAACGTTGAGGTGGAAAGCACAGTGTTACAGTATGTGGATGACATAATAATTTGCAGTACAAACGAAAGTAAATGTAGAGAGGACTCCTTAAAAATGTTGACAATATTGGCTGAAAAGGGGTACAAGGTAGACATGGAAAAGATACAATACTGTCAGGAACAGGTACTTTACATTGGCCAACTGATATCCCAACATGGAAGAAAGATTGCACCACAAAGAGCACAGGCCATTTCAAGTACTCCCGTGCCACAGACTGTGAGAGAACTGCAGCAATTTCTAGGGTTGTGCAACTACTGTAGAGCATGGGTATTTGATTACAGTTCATACATAGGACCCCTGCTTGAGGGTTTGAGGGAAGCCAATAAAGGGGAGAAAAAGTTGGGGTGGACGATGGAAATGAGGGAGGCCTTTGACGAATTGAAAGACGCGATATCAACTGCTCCAGTACTGGCATCCCCAGACTATGAGCGACGCTTTTTTATATTTTCACATTGCGACTCAGCAGTGATGAAAGCAGTATTGGCCCAGAAAACGAGCATGGGCTATAAACCAGTAGCATTTTACAGCGGTCACTTAGACCCTGTGATGTTAGGCCACTTCCCTTGCGAACAAGGTCTCGCTGCAGCTGCTTTTGCAGTGGAAAAAGCATCAGCAATAACCATGGGGTGTCCAACTACACTGTTTGTGGAACATGCACTATTTGCAATATTGAATAAACCCAAGTCCACACTAACGACACAGAGGGCATCAGGGTATGAGATAATTTTGTCTAGAGCTGAACTAGCAATTGTTAGATGTAGCACAGTTAACCCTGCAAGGTTCCTAGCAGAAGTAATTGAGGAGGGAGATTACGCCCACGACTGCACCCAAATAACTGAAATGTACTCGTGTACCAGAAAAGTTGAAGAAAACGCACTAGAGGGAGGTGAGCTTTTGTTTATTGATGGGTCATCAACTATTGATCAAAGAGATGGGATACGGAGGACTGGGGCAGCAGTAGTAAAAATGATGGAGGCGCCGGTGTGTGTGGCTATGAAGTGTGTACAATTACCACAGCATTACTCTGCTCAAGCCACGGAACTGGTTGCACTAATATTGGCATTGAAGGAAAGTTTTGACAAACGAGTGACCATATATTCCGACAGTGCATATGTTACATCCACTGTCCACTCAGGGCTATCAAAATGGAGAAGAAGAGGGTTTAGGAGAGCTGATGGCACTCCAGTGCAACATGCCCTCTTGTTGGCTGAACTAATTGAAGTAATAAACGACCCCCAAGAACTAGCCCTAGTCAAATGCACCGCACACACCAATGGTGAAGACCACGTCTCAAAAGGGAATGCAGCAGCAGACGCACATGCGAAATATGCTGCATACTTTGGTGAGATATGGAACCCCACAGACTCACAGAGAGGGAGAGGGAGGGGAATGGCTAGGGAGATGTTAATAAGAGAAGGGTACACCCATCTCCCAACCACACAGATTATGGAGCTACAAGCGGCTGCACCAATGGCCGAAAAAGAAATATGGGTAAAAAGAGGATGTACAATGTCACCAACCGACGCACTATGGCGCCAGGGTGGCACTGGGAAAGTTGTAATACCGTTGTCACTTTTAAATACCGCCCTGAGCCAATTACATCACCCAGCCCATACAGGCAAGGAAATAATTGCAGCACGAATTAGAGAAGATTGGTTCTGTCCTGAGTTAAATTCTCATGTGTCAAATTTTATCAGCAATTGTCTCACATGTCAACAGTTTACGGCCGGTCATACCCTAAAAGTGATAAGAGGTACCATACCCCGGCCAGAAGGACCTTTTCGGCACCTTCACATTGACTATGTTGATATGATCAACATATGTCAAGGTAATAGGTATATGATTGTAGTAGTATGCCCATTTTCTAGGTGGATTGAAGCAGGGCCCTGTTCACACCCAGATGCATTTAGAGCAGCCAAATTCATAGTAAGGGAGGTCTTCCCCAGGTGGGGAGTGTGCGAGGTGTTAAGATCAGACAATGGCCCGCATTTCGCAAACGAAATGTTCCAGCATATCACATCCCTGCTGAGCATAAAACACAAATTTGCATGTGCATACCACCCACAGGCTAATGGTGTATGTGAACGCCTGAATGGCTTATTGAAGGAAGCAATTGCAAAGATACAACAAACAACAAAGAAAAGTTGGTTGTATTGCCTTCCGTTAGCCCTATTTGAATTAAGGAATAGGCCAGGGTCCGACCACCACCTCACCCCTCTCGAGGTGGTTACTGGACGTCAAATGCGCCTTGCCCTAACGCCAACGTCAAGGGCATTCACTGACCACGAAAGTTCAGCGAGTGTGTTAGGTGATGAAATGTATCAATATGTGTCTTCTTTGATTACTAGTGTTGTGTTTGTGTCTCAACAGCTCGAGCGCACACGGGGCGGGTCTACCAGCAATCAAGAAGAAGGCGCAAGTACAGAATTGGAAAAGGAGAACTTGTGCAAACTTGCCAAAGGTGACCACGTGCTACTTCGCAATTTCAATAGAAAATGGAACGATAAGAGGTTCACTGGCCCCCATCTGGTAGAGGACGTATCAACAAGAGCAGTAAAACTAAAGGACAAGCGTGCCTGGAACCACCTACATGATGTAAAGATCTACAAACTGCAGACCCGCCCCAGTGCCAACGACAGGTCCATTGGAAGAACAGCAACAACATCCCTGACAGCGGAAGGAAGTTCTACCACAGACAACGACCCAATTGTTCCCTTACCGTGTCACTACCCAGCTACCCCGGAGACAATAACTGACGAAGAAAGGGGTGATCCCCATACTGCCCACCCCATGGTCACACGTTCAAAGAGTAAAAATACTCCCGCCATCTGAGCCCAAACCCCCCGCCCATTGACTCCCAAGTACAGTTATAACTGAAACTGAAAGACATTGCCTGCACAAATACACATGTAAACACGTGAATGTTCTCTTTTTTCTCTCGCACATACAGGAACTGCGTATTATTGTATTGTTAAGAAAAAAAGCTAACTAACAAGTTCACTGTCCAGGCGTAGATGGTACTCCCAGACGATAACTACCCAGAAGAATTGTCACACCAATTTGTACACGAAATAAAAAGGCCAACATACCTAAAAAGGAGAAGGGTACGTGTCTACTACACAGCATTCCTCCTGGCCATAGAATATTCCATGCCCCACCTCCGCCCATACTTGCCGGTCCTAAGAGACCGATCACTTAGAGTAGCGTGGGAGCAGCTCTTCGCCTGGGCACTGAATGACTATTTGATAGGGAGAGCTTAAAGGAAACAAAAAAAACTAACATTTAATAACAAGCATTTTGAGAATTTTTAGGCGGGCAACTTTAACGTCGCAAGAATACGCTGCCAGGACTGCAGCAAGGTAAGAGCAAAATGCCGGTGAGATTAGCATATGTAATAAAAATAATAGGGATTTTGATGATCACCGGGTTCTTGGCTGCCTCTGTCTGGCAGTACAGCTATGCTATCAATTTTATTGCTGCACCCAAACCTAATATACCCCCGTCCCCTGCTGCAACAGGTGTTACGTAATAGTAACATTGCACCCAAGCAAAATAGAGTTAAACGCAGCACATACTCAGACAATAAAGGTATTGATAATTATATACAAGATTCAGCACACGTCACAAACAACATATGGTACCAACACATGACCCGCATTGGTAAGCAGACAACTGAGGATAGCTGCTACGTTTGCTCATTAATACCATACGCCATGAGTGCTTCACGAACATTTGTGGCCACAGAAATAGATGAAAAGACAGCACAGTGCATAATATACTTGGCACTGTTCCAAACGAAAGGAAGATTTCAAGGAACAGTAGTGCACATGACATGGAAAACACGAGACTCATACCCATATGAAAACAACTTCCTCAAGACCTATTTGAGTTATCACAAAACCAGTTTACATGCTGAAGCATTCAAATACATAACAAGTGGCCCTGCAAAAGGAGAAACAAAGAAAGTAACACTGCAGTATCTACCATGTGATTGGTACGCCACTGAAGTTCCGGGTAAACAAGGATGCTGGGAGAGGCCGCTGGTGACGATAACAGGAAAGGTGTATCTGGACAACAGCTGGGAGATAGGAGTGATTGGCAGCAACATGGTAACAAAAGAAACTATCTCAACCATCGAGACACACAATCACCGATGTTGGACGACGTGGATCAAGTATGTACCAATGCTCACGTGGGTAGAAGAAGATGAAGACCCAATAACAATACTACCGTTGACTGCGCCCAAGGTATGCTACCAGCATAAAGGAGAGGTGGACGTAGGATATAACACCAATTGTGCAAGTGTGACGGAGTTACCTGAGGGGGGAGCGGGAACAGCAGTAATAATGGACCATTATTGGGCCTGCGGAGAAAAGGCATACCATACACTGCCTCCCCTGTGGAATGGTGTGTGCACAATGGTACACGTCAATGTACCATCACTAGTGGTACCTAAGAAGCACGTCAATGTGGCGAAATTCCCTAAAATGGATGAAGGGGATAAGAGAAGAAAGAGATCTGCGCCACTTCAGGAGGAGCAAGGGAACAGGACCAACAGCAATGATACTGTCCTAAATAGAAGAAAAAGACAAGGAGAGCCACTGACAGGAAATTACCTGTGGGGAAGGTCGGAAACGGCACTAACATCAATACCGCCAGAACACAGACTATTCAGCAGAGCAGCAATGTTCTTCTCCTCAATAATACACCCGGGACTGCAGGCTTACGCAAACGCAAAATGGCTCCAAATAACTAGATGGGAACTAATGATGACCATCAATTCTACAGTAAATGGGTTTAACACAATAAAAGAGGAGCTACGAGCTGTAAGGATGGTAGCACTCCAGAACAGATATGTATTGGACCTTCTCACAGCAATGGAAGGAGGAGTTTGTGCAAAGATAGGACAATCATGCTGCACGTTCATACCTGCCAACGATGCTGACAATGGTACACTGACAGAAGCAGTTTCACAATTGGCCCAGATGCACTCCAAAATGATGGATGAAAGTAACGGTGTAAACAAGGATAAGAGCTGGTTTTCACTATTATGGTCATGGATGCCATCCTGGCTGTCAGATGGACTGAAAATAATAGTGGGTTGTACTATTTTGGCTGGAGCTACTCTGATCATAATTAGATTTTGGAAGGCCCGGAAGGCACGCACTACTGACGAGTTGCTGGAAATGGTGGGAATGCACCCCTTGATGCCAGCAGATGACGGCCAGCATACAGGTGTGATAATACAGGAGAGGGAGAAGTTGCGCACCCAAATCATCACCAACCATCTAGACCCACCATCAGTGAAGATCGAGAACCCAAGAAACCCCAGGAGCTACATAGGAAGATGGGTATACTGTACTCCTGGAGGAACCTGTGAATATATGTATTGGTCATTTGAAGATCATGTAAACCATTATGGACATCTCGGAGGAATAACTAAGATATGGCGAGTAAGAGGAGATAACGAGAAGGATATGTTTGTGGTCGACAAGTCGACCAGAGGGGGGACTGAAGTGGGAGAATGGAAGACCAGGCTCCCGTCCTTCACCTCTCGCGCTTGGCCTAGAGGGTCACGACCCAGACACCCGCCGCGAGAAGAGTTTGTCCATTTACCAGACGACCAGATACCCTGGTACAGGAACATACGGATGTGTCCATCTGCCTGCCCAGCAGCCCGCACTGGCCATGCCGACACCTGCGGCACGGATCAACTAGACTAAAATCTACATGTCGTTAGAGATGCCATGACGACCTAGACAACGGGAAGCACATCTGTACAAATATACACACTGAACATTCCCACATCAATCTACACGAAGAATATACTCAGTGCTATGACGTAGGCGACAGGCATATTCACGGACGTGCATCTTTATTATTTTTACATAGGCTTTCAGAATGCAGAAACGCAAGACGCGTCATGAACTCATCTATAAAGCTTGCTCACGCTTCTCTTGAAACCCGTTACCACCATGAGAGGTATAATGGAGACACGATACTGATCATGGAACTATATGCTACTATAACCTAAAGCACCTATGCACCAAACGGACTACTTATGCACCAGGCCCGAGTAGGCCTCAAACAAGAGCTCCCGTGGACATTAACAAAGCAAGAGTCAAGTTGCTGATCCTGCAGAAAGAGCCCGGTGGAGCAACCAGCCAAGGTCGCAATGTTGCAAACCCACATTCCAAGAACAAATCATCAAAGGCACGATGTTACAACCTCGTACTCCGCGCACCAACGTTAAAGTCACACCGGCAAATTAAACCAGACGCGCGGTGGAAAAACAATATTAATTGTGCAGAATTCTGCCTCTTTCACGGTCTCTCCCCACGTGACCAAGCCGAACCTGACGAGATGCCAAACCCAGGAGAGAAGAGGCGTCTGGATCTCTCGCTACGGGACACAGGCAGATACACATGAAAGGCTCAATGGACATCTGCGACAGTGGGAGCGGTCAGCCTTCCAGCTATGAATAAAACCTCACATTGTCTGCACGTACCCGTAGTGAAACATTGTTGCAACTTGCAGGTACACCGAGAGCTGGGAACAGCGGTGGTCCCAGGCTGGGAAGCTCACGGGCGCACCAATCAGAACATGGGGCTCCTATCACTGACGCCAGTAATGTTAACCAATCCCCAGGAGTCTTCATGTAACAATTCTCATGTATCTAATTGTAGGGACAACCCAGATATACCACCTGACTACCCTTTGTCCACTAACATCGTTCTCTATATGTGTGCTATACTAACCCTACCACTCGAGCAACCAATTAAGAGTGGCGATAGGTTTTTTGTTAACTTTCTGAAGTGACGCAAGTAGCGCGTCATAGTACAGTAAAAAGGGCCTGCGAGCCCCACGATTGTGTGTGTGTCAGGACGGACGCGTACGCTCCTTGACCCATCCCTGCCGTTTTGTCTAATAAACAGCAGAGTCACCTTGCTCCTTGTGTGTGTCTCATACTCTATCTCATCTGGGATATACACGGGAGGAGTTGGGGCCTCCCTGCCTGGAGGTCTGCGGACGGCCCGGCCGACCCCGGCAGAATTTCCCCCCGACAGAGGCCTTCGGTATCAACTCCCTCCTCCAATTGACCACTTTCGCCTTCTGTCCGCAAAGCGCCTGTGGAAACCAAGAAGGATTTCGTCAAAGAGGGACCCGTCCCACTGTCTCAATTTTCTTGCAAGAATTCTATATCGGCCACTCTCCACAGGAAACCTTGCGATCTTCCGGCTAGATGACGCAGGGTGCCCGATCATCAGAAATACTGGAGTCCTACTGGTTGATGGGTCTTGCTACCAAACCATCTGACATGCTACCAAGTGAACCCTTATGGTACTTTTCATCAAGGTAACACATCGCATGATAGACGGGATGGAAAATAGTTTGCACACCAAATAAGAAGACATACTCGGGAAGTTGACAAAGTGTCTATTTTATTCTCAGTTGTCTAAAACAGGGAGACAACAGACATCAACGGACATCGCACAGCATGGTCTCAGTGCATTGCATAAAAAACATTACTTTTATAGCAAAAACTTGTTATACGTTACGTCATACTATGTGGCAAACTACAAATACCTACATGGAATTGTGATTGAACTAAGGGGACTAAGGGGACTAAGTATACTTTCTATAAGGGATTGGATTTTGATTGGGTCTCTAAAGTCAGGTGGGTAACTCATGCCCTCCCTTCGTGCAAATCATTCTTGACAGTGATTAGAAACACAATATATCATTGGCTCTCAAACTATAAGGTCCTTTGTTATATGGTCCTCTACAATTGGTTGGCACGCTTGACCCTTCTTGACCCTTGTGGAACATTTGATTCTCTAGCAGCACGTAAGCTGGCACCCCAGGTGCTGGTGGGTGGACTTGACCGTACCTCACCACCCATTTAGCCCATCATCTCTCTCATCACTCATTCCTTCTGCCGTTCAGATTGTCTTTGAACTTGGCCTTGTAGTAGCTTTTCTTCTCTGGCAACATAGGGGAGTGTGAGCACATTCTTATTAAGGTTCAGGCTTGCATGCCCACATCTATTTCCATCTTGGACTCGCATGACAGGAGACTGTGAATTGGCCCATTTTATAGCATTCAATTGTCCTGAATAAAGAAACTTGGCACTCATAGTGTTCTTTCTTTGCAACTTTACAAGAGATGCCTTAGTGTCTCACATTCACTGCTCTTCAAGGACTGATGACTGGTTTTTGCAGCTTTAGCCTTTGACAAACCAACACAAAAAGAGACCGGGGCAATTTAACGACTGAGGGATTCAGCCCCACAACAAGCAAAGGACACTCTGAAACTTGGGAACCCGTGTGTCTCTTCAAACTCCCCTCGTGTGTTTGGACTACTCAGTCCATGCATCAAATAAGTGCTGAGTAAAAGCTTATTACAATAGATATTAATACATACAATTTTATTAAACAAAAATAGATTCTTCAATTTATCTTAAAAACAACATACAAAAACATCATCATAAAACATAAACAATGCATTACATTGGTGAAACATTTCTTTAACATCAAACATACTCTAAAACCAAATCACCCCTTATGTAAACCTTACAATGTTAAAAAAGCTCACGACAGACAACAGTCTGTTAAAAGTTGGGACTAACTATAAAGTAAAAAGTACAAAGTAGACACTAGCAATAAAGTGCAAAAAACATTGGTTGCAGAACAAAGGGCTGATATTAATATAGGTCACTTTTTAACCTCATAAATGGTCCTAGGTAGATAAATCCTTTCAACACTGAAAGGTAGCAAACATAAATCAATATGTAATTACAAACACCGCTGTATAGTCCAGTGTCCTAAGCCTTTGACACAAAGCCAAGCAGTCTTCCTTTGGTCCATCTTTGGGTCATTTGGGCCACTTTTTGGGCCAATCTGTGCCAGGTTGATGAGTTACTTAACTATGCAGCTAATAGTTTGGATCAGTGTTGCTAAATAAATTATCTTTAAAATGCACTTTGCGTTTTTTGGTTTGGCCCTGGGCCTACTGCCACCCCTATGTAGCAGAGGAGTATTTCACCGAGGAAGCTAAACAAACCCGATGAGACGCTGCACAACTCCGGCTCCAAAACCTCCAAAGATCTAACTCTAATAGATCCTGGAATAGCTCGAGTAGCAACTCGAGCAATAGCTCCAATAATAACAAATGGCAGAACAAGAGAGTACAGTTCAACAGCGCCAATCAGGGTACCCCCCCTGCGGTCCCTTTTTTAGGACAACGCGGGAGAGGCCAGAACCACGCACGTTGGCAGAACCACCCCCAGCCAACAGTGGTCACACGCAGTCGGGGATAAGGAGCTATACCACCGCTCCTCCCTCACTAATAGTGAACCAATCAACCCATATCCTCACCAGACCTGAACAAGAGATTCTACAAAAAGGATTATCCTTCATACCTACAGCTCGCTACGACCCGTTCCAAACCCGGGTCGAAGTCACACAAATGATGCGTAAGATACGATTGAAGCAGTACTTTGCCAACCACACCTATGAAGACAACGTTGTGATGGGCCTACATCCTCCATCACAGTATTTCCCACCCCATTGCGCTAACACCGCTGAATCAGTCACTTTCGAACAGGCATTGCTCAAAAAGATCTCAGAATTTTAATCAAATATTCCATTCATCCATAACAATTGTACCAAACCTCTACTACTCGCTCTGACAGACTTAGCTAACAATCCAGACATCATGATTAAACCAGCTGACAAAGGGGGCGCCATAGTCATTATGGACACCACCAAATACATCACAATGGTTACCACCCTACTTAATGACCCTAATAGCTATTGTATTCTACCCAGAGACCCTACCACATCTCTGCAGGCTCTGATAGCACCCATCATTTACGAGGCAGAAGCTGAGGGATACATCTGCGCTCGGGAAGCTGCGTTTCTGTCCCCCCCTCATCCTCGGATCCCTGCCATGTACGCTCTTCCCAAGATCCATAAAGGGCTCACACCTCCACCAGGGCATCCCATTGTCTCTGGGATTAGCTCTGTTTTGGAACCCCTCTCACAATATGTGGATTTCGTTATCAAAGACCAGGTTCCAAAAATGACCAGCTATGTGAAAGACTCGACATATATGCTGACCCTTCTAGACACCATCGCATACGATCCAGAAACAGAATGGCTAGTCACTATCGACATAGAATCCCTCTACACCCGGATACCACAGCAAGAGACACTGCACATGCTCAGCGGAATGCTACACTCAGGTATGGACCTACATGGAGTCCCGCCTAGCTTCATCTTATCTCTCGCAGAAATAGCACTGACCAAGAATTATTTTCTTTTTGAAGACACTTTTTACCAACAGACCTCAGGTACTGCGATGGGGGCGACTTTTGCCCCCAGCCTCGCTAATCTATATGTGGATTTATTCGAACGCCAACACATCTATCCCGTGACTAATCCATATCTCGCCCATTTAACTGTATGGCGGCGATATATTGACGATATTTTCGTGATATTTAGAGGCTCAGAACAGGAGATAGAGGCTTTCCACACCTGGCTTAACTCCCTTAACCCCCATCTCAAGTTCAGCATGGAAAGACATAGATCCAACACTCACTTTCTCGACCTGGCCATCTCAGCAGCAAGCGGGCACCTCTCCTCGAGTGTTTACAAGAAAACCACAGACAGAAACTCCTTGCTTTGTTACTCTAGCTACCACCCCAAGGCACTCAGAGATAAGCTCCCCTTTGAACAGTTCTTACGCTATCGGAGGCTGTGCTCACAGACTACGGACTATACTAGACAATCCAAACAACTTCAAACGCAACTCACCGAGACAGGTTACCCTAGGAGGATTATCAAGGACACCTGTAAACGAGCCAGGAACATTCCACGTTCCATCACTTTACAACAGCATACCAAACCAAGTGAGTCGAACACCTTCACATCGGTGTTCAGCTTTTCACCCCTTCTCAATAAAATCAAACGGGAAGTTAAAAGACTTTGGCCGATTCTCAACACAGGCGCCTCTACCATCTCTGTCCCACGTTTTGCCCTCAAGAGACGTTGCAACGTGAGAGATAAGGTTGTTAAAACCCTCATACCTAGCACACCCAGGGATGAGCCCACGCAGGGGACCCTTTGGAATATCCCACCCATCAAGGGGCATGCGCCCTGTGGCAACTGCTCCATGTGTGCCCAGACCTCTAGAACCACACAGATAGCGATCGGTTGGAAAACACCATGGATACAGAACACATTTACCAATTGCAACACCAAGGGCGTTATTTACATGATAACTTGCCCGTGCACCTTGAGATACATTGGCATGACCAATAGGCCAGTTCGGACCCGCATGACCGAACACAAATCATGCATAAGAACGCACAAACTCACCGCACCCTTGGTGTCCCATTTTTTATCTAAAGGACACACAGCGGATCAGTTCAAGTGGACTATCATAGAGAAAGTCACACCGCCCCGCAGAGGCGGTAATTACCACAACATGCTGTTCAAAAAAGAACAGATGTGGATTTACAGACTTAACACCTACTCAGAAGGTTTGAATGAACAAATCCAGTGGCATGAACTAGCAGTGTTGTCCTGAAGATAACACACCAGAAGTGCCCCTTAGTCCATGTTTTTCTGGTTTTCCGCTTAGCCATGTGCCTTGACCTCTCTGGACTCTCCACCTTTTCCATGAGGTTGTCCATGTTCCCCTCAATTTGTCCATTTCCTTAACATTTGGTCCCGATGCCCCCTCGACTTCCATTCTTAATCATGGTTCATTGGGATCATCAATCCACTTTTCATTTAATTAATTTTATTTAATCAATTTAATTAATTAATCTATTTTCTTCCTCCCCTTTTTCCAGCTCCGTCGCTTGTCAGTTTTTTTATCTCTCCCCCCCTCCCCCATTTTCGCACTCCTTCCCTCCAGACCCTGTCTCCTTTACAAGGGACAAGGCCCTGTGCGGTACCCACACAGTCCGCGCTCCAGTGCCTGACCCCTTTTGAGCTCGAGCGCGCTCTGCCATTGTTTTCAGAGGCGCTCTGGCTCCTTTCGCTGCCTCCCGACGCTCGAGGCACACAGGGAGCCAGCCACGTCACGCCGACGCCAGCATGAGCGCGTTGCTTGCTATTTTCTATAGGCAATGGGCCTTTTTATGAAACCGCCAGTCTCGAGCTGTACAGCGCGATACAGCTCCCAGACACCACGGAGGAGAGCAGCTGCCCCCTTACAGGTACAGACCACACCCAGGCACCATGGCTTTTTCGCAATGTTACCTCTGCCATGTGCCCTGCACAAACTTACATACCTGATATTGGTTTGTTTGCTTCCACAGGTACAGTTTACCTGCCGTGTAGGTGCTTGTTTCTCCCACAGCAGCTCGGCGTTCTGAGCAACCCTTATTCACCGTTCACATCCCAGCTAGCACGCTGGTTTAGAGGTATGTTCAGCCTGCCTCCCCACCACTCAGGCACTCTTCTTGCACCTGGTTGGGAGCTGGTTGTCCCTACTACCCCCATTTTGCTCACGAGATAGGGGCTCACTATTACCACCCTGTAGTGCACATTTTCCATCCATTTGTGTGCACATTTGCCTCTCACCCCCCGGTAGCAGCTCACCCGTCACCGTTAGAGACTTTGTCTGGCACCCCCTTCCCTTCCCTCACCCTTTGGCGATGAGTCCCACCACTGGTGCCCAGGCACCCACACATCTCCTGAAAACTTTGACCATTTGAAGGTCTTGCTCCTACATGGTCCACTCAATGCATGATTAAGCACCACCCCCAAGTGTTGCACCAATCTCCTGGTGCTACTACCCCCCTTTTTTGCCTTTTCCTCCTCATTGATTGTTTTTTCCATTTCCCCCACCCCTCTTTTGTCTCCCCCCAGGAGACACCAGCATCTTTCTTCCCGTTCAGCATCTATCTGAACACTTGGCAAACCTGTTTGCATTCCAAATCACGGTCCTGAAGAAGATGGCTTGAATCTCCTACGCCATTGAAACCGGTCGACCCCTTTCGGTCATGAGGGCTCTCATGACCCACTTTTGATTTCTTCTACACCTACAAAAGAGACGCAATCCTCTAAAAATCATTCACTGTAGCACACTCATTACCACAGAGTGAGCTATACATTCTTATAAGAGCCTATTTTTAGCCCTCCAGCCTACTGGCTGTTATTTTACCTCACCCACCAGTGGTCTCTCCAGCAGTACTGTTACATACTCCAACCACAGTGACCTACGGGTACCATTAAAGTTGCACATTCTGGATGGAACGTAAGCAATTGACCTGATTCGCAGGTTGGACCCACGTTCAAGATCAAGCAGCCTCAAGATCTAATTCACAGCCTTGTTGTATGCTGCTCAACCCTCTGGAGTTTACCACTGTTTTAGACATTTTTGTTGGACGATCCGTGTCTGTCTACAGACACTGCCACTAGTATAGAAGGCTGAGGGATAGTATTCTCCTCTATATCTTTTTAGTAGGCGATACACCACGCGCCACCCAGGGACAGGCACCCCCGCCAGGGTTAGGGTGTTCTTCCTTAGGGTTAGGTACGCTGAGTCGGGTGGTCCTCCCCCCTTTTTCATGTGTTTTGAGTGTGAGCACTCTAATTGATTTATTTGTTTTGCATACCTTAGATGCACCTTGAATACCTACCTTCCTACAAAACCATTGTTGTGTTACCATACGTTACCTTGTTAACGGTTAAAAGGATGAACACGGTGTACCGTGCACCTTAGCTTTATAAGCTTTCCCTGTTGTTTTCTACTATTGCCATATAGGCCAGTGTGAGCCTGTCCCTGTAATAATTATAATAATAACTAATGATATATGTAGCGTTTTTATCTATGTGTATATCTAATTATTACTTACGATTTCATACAGCATTGGGGGTGCTCTCGTGTTAAAGATGTCACACTTTGTTAAACTGGCAGCAGGACAGTAGAGAGGCAGAGCTTTCGGGGAGCCTTGGGGTTTCTCAACATGCCACTGGTTCCATGTCATCTATTTCCAGTACTGCAGAACGCGTCCATTTGGTAAATCTGCAGTAACTTGATGTTTAATCCTGGCACAGATTTTCAAGGTTCCAACTACTACAAACACATCACGCGAAATCTAAATGTCCTGTTTTTACATTAATGGGGAGCTCTGGGTACAACTGACATTTCCAGGCGACATCAATGTGCCTTGTTCAAATGCAGAGCAATGTTTCACATTCCCAATCATATAACACAATACACATTTTTATGACACTCCCCAGACACTTAAAGGTCCTCTTTCTGTGTTTTAGTCTACAAATAACTCAGCTATGCCGCATTATCATATCCCGCACGCAGGGGTGTTCAATGCTGCAGCTAAACCTGCTCACTAAATATTCACTAAAACAAAAACAAACAATAACCTCCTTCCATGACTAGTTGACTACAATAACACACAGACCGTGCAATCGATCATAATAATGACAGCACACAATTCGGACAAAAAAGCATCCAAACTGGTCACCGTTCTGAAAATCTTCAGATATCTGGAACGCTTTACTTTAAATTGACAGAAGAGGCCACTAATTACAGCTCAGTTACAGACCGGTCAGCTTTCAAGAAACTAAAAGCGCAGACATACACAAAAGGAAACAATAGGGCCACATCACTAAGGTGAAGGTGTATTCATTCAGCTTAACCATCTTCCCTTAGCTAAAGAAATATTTTTTTGCAGTAGGTGATGCTAAACCATCCCTCATGAGGCAAAACTAAAAACATCTTACATGTTCACTAATTGTCAACAAAGCATAATATATTCTTTGCAATTGTCTACATTCTCAAGAGAGAAATAGGCGCTCTATGGTTTCCTAGGCTCCCAGATCGCACCTCACATTTTTGACATGTACACAAAAGAAGATTGGACATGTGCTATTTTCTTTTGTCAGAAAGTAGTGTCTGTATTGTTTGGGCACAGTCCCACAAAAAGAGAAGTCTGAGTGACAACAAATTGGGAAATCCGCCACAATCAATGCCACAATCAATGCACTAAATGCTAGAATTTCATGTGAAGGCACGCCCCTGAACGCTCACACCAGCGAGAATACAAGAAAGGCCCAAATCGATCTTGTAAGGTTAACAAGTTTAATCTCGCACGCAAATGAGAGCAACAGCAGAGAACTCTTCTGCTAAGAACGTTCTGCCGGAAAGTAGTACAAGCAGAATCTTATAAAGCAAAACATCGTCATAAGTGATGCAATACATACAGTAAAAACCTGCATGGCTGATTGGATGAACCCTATATAGGTACCACCTTTATACATAAGGGATGGCAGTTTATTGGTCCCAACCTAATCTGTCCGCCTTCCATCACATGGGTTCTGCGGGGCTCATCTTCTCATGTCGAAGGTCAGAAAATAAATTAATTATACTCCTACTATACAGGTGTTTTATCACTCGTACTGTGCACTTAGCAGGCCTTAAGACGGACACACATGAGGTTCTGGGGCACTCTAACATTCACACACACAATTCACTCCCTCCCTCCGTGCCATCCGACTCCAAGGTATCCATCCTCATTTTGAACTCTAATGGATCCCTCCCAGCACCTCACAATACAAATCACACGCTTGTCGCTTCAACAACATGCCCTGTCCAACCTCTTTGAACATTTCAGGACTTGTTACTTTAGGGTTGGTGGTCAAAGGGCACCTGGTGCCATGGAATTCAGGGATTTTAGGGTTTAGTCAGTTATATGGGCTGTAACTCGTGGTCACCAGGAATGGGCAGTGTCATGCTTTGGCCAGTGTGAGATAACATGCACACCAGGTGCTGGTCTCTGATTGCGGCCTTGTAGGGCACATTCCTCTTTGCAACACTTTTAGAACAATGAATAGACGGTGCGACGGGTGGGGGTGTGAACTGTCTTTGTGGGAGATCCGGCATGACTGGAGATTTCTGTGGCCTCCTGGATTTGGTCCTAGTACATGTAATGCCACATTCACTGTGCAGGCCTTCCCTTCTACTAGGATTATTAATATCTATGCAAAATAGCGAGGCCGCCCATGTAGTTAGATTATGATATAGCTTTATAGACCTGCAGCGAGGGCCGTACCGGGCGTTATGGGCCCTGAAGACCGAGTTAATGCGAGGTATGAGGGACCATAACGCCTGGTACTGCCCAAGCTGCAGGTCTATAAAGCTATTAGAACACCTTTAGTGTTTCATTAAAGTACAATACATGAGAAATGTTTGATTGCAGGCTGCTATTCACACCAGTGTGCGCGCCGCGGGCTGTTAATAATAGTACACATGCCCACCTCTGGAAGCTGGGGCTGGCAAATTGTATTTGTGTGGGAGAGGGAGGGTTTGAGGGGGGTGTTGGAATGTATAGGTTTAACTGGAATTAAGCGCTATGCTCTGCTATAGGCTTTTTGAATATGTGTGTGGTAATAACAGAGGGTAGAAGCACATTATGCTGTGCTGTAAACAGCCAAGAAATCTTGCAAAAAATAAACAAAATATATTTCCTCCCCTCCCCCACTATATGGAAAGATGAACTTCGAGGCAAAGCTCTGAACATTAATGACCCGTTGAGCTACATCTCCTCTCCCCCATACCTCCCCACACTCCCTTCGTCCTCGATGCATGACTCGCAAAAAGAAATACACTACACAATCAACTTGAAAATGTGCAAAGTTTTCATTTTTGAACTGGCACCCAATGCCTTTCCCGAAAATCTCTTGGGTTGTTTCTTTTATTCAGGTCGCATCTCAAAGTATGATAGCACAGTTTGCAGATGACAGAAAATGCAAAACGCCCGTCGTATATCAAGCACACTGTATTTATTTTTTTGCGTATGGAAGTCTGCTTCCTTGATGGGGCAGGTCCATGCCAGGCATGCTGCGAAGGCAACAGGGCACACAGAACTACTGTTTCAATTCCATGTGCCATGTGGAGATCAACTGCTGCCCTTCCTTTGGTAAGCTTTGCTTACATTTTTCCAGGCTTTAATCAATCTGCGGGCTATACGAGTCTGTATAGCACGCAGAATGACCAATCGAGAACGTAAAACACTCTCTATGGTGTTCTAATGGGTTATATTAACCTGGGGTCCCGCTGGACAGGAAGGCTTCCTTCTCACTGTTGCCCCTCCCCCCGGCTCATCACAGAGCCTCAAATGCATCTCACCTAACTTTAAAGCATCTGGGGGGCTGCCCCCTTCCCAACTGTCCCCCCTTTCGTTACTTCTACAGTAACACATTTTGGAATACGTCTTCTCTCCCGCTCCCCAGTCTCTGCATCCACATGTAGCTGAGTTCTCTTTATTGGCACTCAAGCCCCACACACTGATCGCAAACTCTCCCCCCTACACGTGTACTCTTCAGGTGACCAAGTCATATAAATGCATCCCCCCCACCATGTCCGCCCAAATTATTCTCTGGATCAGGGGGTGGGGAAATGACAGTGCAGTATTTCTATGCCAGAAGATAAACTTCATCTCCATATGGGATGGGGAACATTTCATACTTCGGGGCACCCTGTGGGACATCAGTTTGTACTTCAATATTTTTTGTTTCGCGGGGTGGGTTTGAACCCCCAATTGATACCATCATTCTTGCGCTATCAGGTGTCATGGTAGCACAGCATCAAAGAGCCAGCGGACAAGTACAGAAAATGACCAGGATGAACACAATGATGGGCATTAACATCTTCACGATTGCTTCTAGTCACGCGGGGCCCAGTTAAATGTCAAAGTCAGCCAATCACTGTCCTGAATTCCTCCCTCCTCCTTTATGCCAAAACCCAGGACATGGATGGCTGCAATAATGTGGGATAATAATGCATTCTCTGTGTCTTCTGGAGGCATGAATGTTCAACAGGAATTGCCAAATGTTTTGCAAACCCCACCCTCCATTGCTGTTAACATGTCCAGCACATAGCGATTTTGCATTGGCATAAGTCTCAACGCCCGCAACTTAACCTTGATCGCGTTGAACCCATTCTATTTGTCATTTGCAAGCTGGATCAGTTCCCACCTCACTATTTTCAGCCATTTGGCATTGGCTGCAGCCTGCACTCCCGGCAACAGTAAAAAGGTGAAAAATTATTCTGCTGAACTGATGAGCCTCTATTCTTCTGGAATTTCAGCAAGCAATGTGGAAGAGAGAGTCTTTAAAAATGTAATTCAATCTTTTCATCCTTTGCGGTTGTTGAAATTGTCCTTTTCCTAGCCAGATGTGGGGCTTTTGCGTGGTCATTAAACACTTATCTTCATTTTCCACAGTGGGGAAACTCGTTGGCCACTCTGCAGGCAGTACTTCCCCCTTCAGGTGTTCTTCTGGGATTACTAATAGCACAGAGTGCAATGTGGCCAGCAAACAGCAGCCCCTCCATGATGCAGGGAGGTGCAAGTAAGCTTGCCGGCCACAGACCCAGTAGTAATCCATCAGCGCTGCCATTCCTTTGTTCATCTTTGTGATCAAGAGAGCTTAATGACAGTGTTCGTTTTTTCCAACAAAGACTGTAACTCTCCTGCGGGAACAGTACGGGTCTGGCGGTAACCCTGCCAGTGTTAGCGACAGGTTGCCACTGGACCCGTAAAAATGTACTTCTGCCTGACTTCCCAGTGTCACAGGCTCATTACAAGTCTGGCAGCCGGGAAGTCAGGCACCGGTAAATCTGTTAATCCCCATTCCCATACAGTTCGATAGAACTCTATGGGAGTGGGGACACAGAAGCACTGGCACTATTGCTAACAGTGCATGATGGGTTTGCTTACAGGGTCTGACCTGACGGGGACAGTGGCTCCGGCAGGCAAGCATGTAGTTTGCCGGTCTGGAAACAAGGGTGCTGGTGAGCTTACCAGCATCCTTATTTCCAGACCGGCAAACTTGTCATGAGGCCCAGAGTCTATATTCTCTTCTGTGTGCACTCGCACCTTCTTTTCCATCGTTGCAATCGATGTCAGCTTTGTGATATGCTCTGGCCAGATTTGCGTACAGAAGTTTACCACTTGTGCTATCCTTTCATTGCTATATGTTACCAGTCCTTCTGCCCAGCAAGGTAGTGTGCTATCCTGCCAGTTATTATTGATATATTTCCGCCCCTTCACCATCAGATAGGGTAACTCCACGCAGTTGATGTTTCTTGGGTCTTCGGTGCATTTTATTAAATCTGGGACCACCATTTTCAGTTGCGCACTGTGCTCATGGAACGTTCCTTTTGTTCTGCATAGCGTGAGATGAACCAGGCATTGTGCCTCTATAATTGGGACTGCTTATGGTACTAACACCTTGGGAGCCCCTGACATGTGTGTAACAGCTCCCATTCACAGCGTTTCCCCCCACACGACTCATATCAGAGTACCATGAGTTAGTGAACTCGGGGTGATGTAAATCCCCATTCACATCAAAACTCAGTCCTTGATAATCATACTTTTGTCATATCTCTCTTTTCATTCTTCTATACACATTCTCAAGGATGCTGCTTTAGCAATACTGTCAGAAATAACATTATACCTTTTCATAGTGGTAAACAATCCCCTATTTATTGTAAACAACCTGTTCTCTGCTTCCTTCGCAGATGTAACCGGCATATTAGAATCATTAAATCCATTTTCATTATTATTATTAGTGTTCACATTAGCACTGATATATGTAAACCAACTCATATTATTAACATTTATATATATCGTTCCATTTGGATAATATCCAATCCTATTTCCCCCATTCCCCCCTTTATAGGACCTCCCGCTATAATACCCTTCCCCCAATACACTCCCAGTGGTACTAGCAATATCACACACAATATCACACACAATCCTCCAGTAATTACTACGCCTCGGGTCCTTGTTTAAAACTATGGGCCTCATTCCGAGGTTGGAGGTAGCCATGGTGCTATTAGCACCATGGTTGCCACCATACCGCATACCGGGTCTGGGTTCCCTGAATGGGGAATTACCGAGCCATTCCAACCTTGGAGGACCCGGTAATTCCTCATTCGAGGAACCCGGACCCGGTACATCCCCATTTCCATTCGAGCCCCCATAGGGCTCAATGGGAATGGGAAGGGAGCTAACAACGAGCCCGTTGTTAGCTCCCTGGACTTCTCGCGGGACCCGCTAAGGACGCCTGGTTTTACGAGGCGCCCTTTGCGGGTCCCACGAAGAGACCTCGTAATAGGGCGGTAAGGGGTTAATGGCGCCGGCACCATTACCGGCACCGTTAACCCCTTACTACTCACCTCGTACTGAGGCCCTATGTACATTAGTTGCGTCCATCTTCTTCTTTCATGAAATACAAGTACAGACACACAAGACAACGAAAAAAGGGAAAAATGTACAAGACGTACTCTGTACACAAAGGAAGAGGAAATGAGAGAGGGCAAGAGAGAGAGAGAAAGAGAGAGATGGTATAAGAGAGATATAAAGAGAAAGAGAGAGAAAGGAAGAGAGAAAGAGAGAGAGAGAGAGAGAGAGAGAGAGAGAGAGAGAGTGAAAGAGAGAAAAAGAGAGAAAAAGAGAGAGAGAAAAGCGCTCCCAGAAAAAGAAAAACACAAAGCTAGCAGCTGAGCTTGGGCCTGCCACTTCGACTTGCACCCGTATCGCCCCTGGACAGGCCGATGAGATAATCGGGGTACAAGTACTGTCACCCATTGTTTTAAGCTAACTGATGCACCACTGTGCTGAGGAGAGGGTCCCAAAGATTCCCCTCATCACCCCGGATTTATGTCAAGACAAAGGCCCTCACTATAAGGTTGGCGGAAGCACAAGGTAAAGGTGCCGGTAAACCCATTCCGCTCTATTACGAGGTCTCCTCGCGGGACCCGCGATGGGCGCCTGGAAAAACCAGGCGTCCTTACCGGGTCCCGCGAGGGGACCAGTGAGCTAACAACGGGCCCGTCATTAACGGGCCCATTGTTAGCTCCATCCCCATTCCCATTGAGCCCTCTGGGGGCTCAAATGGGAATGGGGATGGACCGGGTCCAGGCTCCTCGGACGGGGAATTACTGGGTCCGCCAAGGTTGCGATGGCCCGGTAATTCCTCATTCGAGGAACCCGGCCCGGATTGCAGTATGGAGGCAATCATGCCGCTAAAAGCGGCATGGTTACCTCCAACCTTCTAATGAGGCCCATAGAGCCTGAAACGCTTGCAGCCACCCATCTTATTTTTCTGACAAATTCCAAGTGCACCAATGATTGACAAGTACACAGAAAGGTATCCTCTCAGCCAGCCATGCAGACTGAATCCTGTACACATCTTCAAAGGTA
This sequence comes from Ambystoma mexicanum, assembly GCF_040938575.1. Classification (NCBI taxonomy): domain Eukaryota; kingdom Metazoa; phylum Chordata; class Amphibia; order Caudata; family Ambystomatidae; genus Ambystoma; species Ambystoma mexicanum. Next base: position 221,420,556 of record NC_090924.1, on the reverse strand, counting down.
TAGAATAAGAAACAGCGATCCTAGACTGAAATACGCTTGTGGACAGTCTTGATTAAGCACCAAGAAGCCACGGTGCTGATGTCATTAGTGACACCACGACGTAGCAGCATTAGACATGAAGCACATTTGCAGTCCTGCACCGCATTACACAAACACACACTTTTATACATGAAGAGCATCCCTACACAGTTCTATAGCTAAAGGACAGATACATATACATACTGTCAATGCTTTTATTATTTTTCTCACTAGCTGAATGCAGTAACGCAGAAACGCAAGGCACATGAGATCCTGAGAAAGCTTTCAGGTGCTTAACGAGAACAACCCTATGGGACTACAGGGGTATGTATGGAACCTGATAGGACCATGTGTGACTAACGTATAGAGTTCTCAGAATAGCATGAACATGTAGAATGTATATTATACGTTTAAGGAAAATTACATAAGACACAAAAATCACAGAGCCTAAGACGAGGAGAGCTGATTCAGGCGGCACAGAGCACAAGGCAGGTTCACAAGCCAAGGTCAGAGATACGCGGACACATTGCAATCTCCAGACGACAAGGGGACCAGCTGCAGAGAAACACAATAAATCCTCATAAATGCAAGCTGAAGAGCTCACTTTTGTGGACCGTAAGCACATGGTAAAGCCAAACGACAATGGTTAGTCACCCATGGTGGGAAAGCGGAGTCAATCCCAGCAAGTCAGGCACAGATGGCAACAAGTGTTGCAACGCAAGGAGCGCATTCTCATAGGTGGTACACACAAGTTACAATGCAGACACATAATCGTTCACATCACCTTGAAGAAGTGCACAGACGGCTGAGAACCTAATGAAGTCCCAGGCCTGAGGAGATCAGCTCTAACCAATCACAACTTAGAAAGCCAGGGGTGGATTGCAAAGATTACGAACCAGGCAATTACTCTGCAACAATGTAATTGATAGTTTCTTGGGGACGGAACAGGCCGGCCACCTGACATGCAAGGACCAGTAGAATAACCTCTATAGGGTTCTCCTATAGCTAATAGTACTCTCGATACCCAATCCTCTCTGATAACAGATTTTTTGGAGAAGGGCCCAGGTGATGATGACATACTTGTACAAAACTTTACAACACGCCATGGAGAGCTGAGACGTATGGGAGAATTCTCATTGTCTTGTATTGATCCCTGTTGGTTTTATCTGCAATAAACTGCAGTTCTAACTTGCTGTTGACTCAGTCCTCCGTCTATTCTGGGGAAAGGTGTTGTGGCCCTTGAGAGTCAGTTGGACCCCCAACCTCTGGTATACCACGGGAGAGATCTCCCCCTAGCAGGTTGGTAGCAGAGTGGATGATTAGCTGCACCAGCCCAGCACAAAGCCGACTCCTCCGCCGCAGAACCTGAGAGGTTGCAGGACCCCTCGCATCTTTCGAGAAGATGGGGAACGCGTGCCCGCAGAAAGGCTGCAATGATCAGGGCTGGGAATATCCTGCCCAAGATTCATGAGGCATCCGGCAGGTCAGGAAGGGGAAATGGCAGCTTTGGGGGACGCGGCAGCCGAGCAGCGTCAGCAGACCACGGAGTGTAAGTATTGACCCAGGATATTGAGTATTGTGGAGTATTGTTTAATAGTGTTGAGCATTGTCAAGTATTGTCAAGGTATTGTTTAGCATCGTCAAACTTAGTGGGGACAGGAGCAGAGATAGATGTCATTATCTGTAGTTAGGGCACATTTGGGTTTTAGAGGTAAACGGTTCTGGTGAACAACCTAGACTATTGACTCAAAGGCACGGATGACATAAGTATGTAACTAGTGGTTTCCTGTGGGTTGGGCATTTTAGCTCAGGTCATAGATGACGGTATTCCCATAAGGTTTAGCAAGGGTGCTGGCCTAGATTGCGGAAGGTGATTCAACTGGTTAAGTCTTGAGGAGACGTTTTGCTTGTTAGATGATGCAACAGGTAAAGATGGAACACAAGAGAAAATTGGTATACTCTGCTTGGAGGCAGGAAGACAGCTGTAGGGTTTGTGTTGGGATTGTGTGTATTTTGGGGCAACGGGTTATAACATTTTGTGCACTGTATTTGATTTCTTAGCGCTACCTTGTCTAGTAAATTGGTGACGTCACCCGTAGCTTTGTACATAGGACACAGAGAATGCGAGATGGTGAGGAGCTAGCATTGGAAATCTTGGGATTGGCAGACAAGGTAAATGAGTGGCGGTGCGTGGAAGGCGCATGCACAAGATTGTGGGTGTGCCTGAGGAGGCAGCGATTGTGAAAGGGGCGGTGCAAGGAGCATGCCTGACAGGTTGTGGATCCAGAGAGGCATTACATTGTGTTTCTCCCTTAACAGCAGATTATCGAAACCCTCAACTTTAGGTCAAATAAAAGCAAGAACAATATACCAAGGAAAGTGCAGGGGTGACACGCCCCTACAGAACCTATGTAGGACCCCCCCACCTTATAAAGACAAGATTTACAAATACAGTACAGAAACGACTAAAAGCACTGAGAGGAAATTGACTAAACCATGGCCACATTGCGGAAGTTTCTCCAAAGATGTGCAGCAATCACTTTTGACACAGATACAAGGTACCTATAAGGGGAATAAGCTAATGAGCCCTATGGCAATATTCGAATTGTGGAGAATGTTTCAGGAGGGCGAGCGGGATGCAGCGAGGCGTCAGTGGATGCTGATCCAACAGGAGGTGTATGGGCTTGCACCCCCACCCTCGGCCCCTGCAAGCGAGTACTCAGAGGACACTGACGATGAGCAGGGGATGGATCCATTATGAGAGCTAAGAGCAGCAGAGGAATACTCAAAACCGACATATATAACTACACCATATACTTGGGGAGAGGTACAGAGAGGTACAGGGCAGCCAACCAGTGAGAGAACAACGAGCGGGGAGGTGCAGAAGGGCATGAAGGGGGAGCAGGGGGCATACTCACGAACAAGTGGATAGGGAACAGATCCTCCTGAAGCTGGATGGAAAGACGAATGGGGAGGTGGAGGAAGCAAACAAAGCCATAGAAGGCTTTAAGGAGAGTAGCGTAGCAACAGATTGGGCTGAGATAATGGAGGAAACAGACAGGAAGGCGAAGGAAAGAGAAGCAAGGCTAGAGAGAGAGAGAGCAGGGAAAGGAGAAGATAGGAAGAGAAAGAGCGGGGGTAGAGAGAGAGAGAGACAAGAGGATAGAGTTGGAGTGGAGAGAGAGGAAGAGAGAGGAAGAGAGAGGAGCGGGAACACAGGGATAGGAGGAAAAGAGAATAAGAAGAGATCAAGAGATGGAAGGAGGCAGAGGAGAAGGGAAAACGCAGGTTGACAGAGAGGGAACAAAGAAAGTTGCAGGTGGAGAGACTAGCGAGAGAGCACGCGTGCAAAGAGGAGGATGAGCGTGAAATCAGGGCTATAAAGACACGATGGACAGCGAGCCTAGGGGCCAGTAGGGAAACAGATGAAACTTGCATTACATCAACATCACCATGAAGCCCAACACGGATACAGCACTGGGAGACTGAGCTTTGTGGACGACTATTGCAATAACATGGGCTTGTGATCAGACAATGAAGGAAGAAACAGTGGAGACGAGGAAGGTGAGCGATGTAGGACTCCATCCATGGGGTCACGTGCAGACAAACGGGTGACATGGGAGAGAGGGGCCGGTACAGGGGGAGCAGAAGGTGGCAAGGATGAGCGTACACCATGGTCGGTGGACGAGTTATGCAATATCGATGACTTAGTACCATATATAGAGAGACTTAGAGACCTCCCAGGATGAAGAAAGGGGGAGACAGCTATAGTATGTTCAAGAGAAAGGCTCATGGGGGAAGCTGATGACTGTGCTCGAATACCCATGACAGAACCAATAGATGTGTACAACGACATTAGAAATGCCGACAGGCAGATCAGTCTGACGAGAAGTGCAAATGGGGAGGTAGGGGTCACACAAATACCCCTACTGAAAATGGGAGGACGACGATCTCAATATATACCTTGGAACCATATTGACAAAGAAAACGTGAGATCTGTAAGTGGTTTCAACCCAGGACTCCACCTAAGTCAATGCCTAGCGTGTGATGCCCAGCTGGAACCCTTATTTATATATTTTTATGTCTAAAGTTCTTTTATTTGGGAACGATGTACCCTAAATCACGCCCCTCTCCTTGAATCCCCCCCGGTCTCACTGAACCAAGAAGTAGGTTGTTTTGCAAAGTTAAAAGATTTATTTTATGAATTGAACAATATATATATATCACACTTTTATGAATTTGAACAATATCTAGATTTCACACTATTCATATTTATGCAATGATCAGCGTTGGGTGATATCACAACAATCTCTTTAATCAATAGGGGTATGGATGAGAAGAATAATGTAGCATAGAATAAACTTTGTGTGGGTTAAATGAAATGCAATGATAGGAAATTAATACAGCACAGAAATAAAACTTTTCTGTTTGATCAAATGCAATGCAATCACTCTTTCCCCCTTATACTACTCAATCCCCCCTAATATGCAATATAGAGATGGAAGGAGAGAAAACAGGTTTCAGGAATAACACTCTACAAATGCAGTTTCAATCCCAGTTCCCTCAGCAACCTTACAGAGAAACAGGAATGATTTAAAAACAGGTCGAAAGCTTTTGAATGTGATTTTAAATGGATGGAAAAAATGCTAAAAATGGATTTAATTCGCTAAATTGGATTCAAAACTAGTGGGAGCCACTTTGGATAGGTATAGGTAAACACTAGCAATGATGATTGGATAACTAGCAGGTTGGAAATTGAATTCAGAGGGTAAATGCAAAGAATAGCTGTTTTATATGGGATGAAATTGAGCCAAATGCAGAATCGTGGCAAACTTTTCCGCGCGCGTTAAGCGCGATTGCGGCAAAACTATAAGGAGTTGGAATGAGGATGTTAGCTTCAATTTGACACTTAAATTCCGTTCCTAGCACATACTGTTCAGAAGTTATGAAGGTTTTAGTAAAGGTCAATTTTTTTCAGAAAAGAGTCAAGATTTCAAATGAAAGATGCGCTTTTGAAGATTACAAACAAGGATTGGCTTTACACTAAGGGGCTATGAAGATGCGAGATACCAACGGGACAGCCACCAGTCCAGAGGCGCCTCTGTCTGATCTTTGCCCGCTGCGACACTTGCCTTTCTTCAGCAACTATATATTAGCGCAAAGATGAATTATCACTACAATTATCACAGGACTATATTGATGAGAGAAGGATTCAGAAAAGACAAAAGAGATTCTACAATGCAATTCTGGATATGTTGAAATGGGTTGGATTGGATTACTTGAAGATAAGAGATTGGCTATGGACAATTCTATGCTAAATACTCACAACTATGGTTTTGAAATAGGCCCGTCAGGATCTGATCAAAGGGTTTTGGACTGGAATTCGGCTCGGCCACTAGAAAGGATTCAGGCGCTTGGTTCTGCACTCAGCAAGGCATTCTGGTCTCTGCACAGCCTCTTGGACTGGATCTGACGGGTTGATTCTGGGTTACAGTTCTGCTCTACTGGTTTGGATCTCTGGGTTCTAGCAAGAGTTCTTGGCAAGAATCAGAAAAACAGCACAGCCCCGCTGTTGAATTGGTTGTGCCCCTTGGAAGTTTGGGGTTAAAATCAGGTTGCAAGATTTTAAAGGCCAGCTGAGAAGGGTTCAGCTTTGGAATTTGAGCCTTCTGCTTTCAGAGTTCTGGAGTCTTGATCTGAGTTCTTCCTGCAGAGCGCTTCGCCAGTAAATCAGTTGATGGGTGAATGGTTGTGTGTCTAGGTCCTCATCAGTCCCTATTTATGTATTTCCCAAAGGGGTGGATAGGCTGTTTATAATAAGCCCACCCTCTAGGAAATTGATTGGTCGAAGTATTCCCTCTCTCCTGATTTAAGAAGGAAACCAGAGTGTCATGATGACGCTGTGTTTATGGTCCAGGGAAAAACCTCCCCTTTGTTTCTACACAGAAAATATATTTTTCATATAAAGGATATTTCTAATATCACCAACTTGCTAATAACACATATTTACATTACAGATTAAAAAAGGCACGTATCTGTCCAAGTCCCATCTTCCTAAGAGTTTCGGTTCACAAATGACAGTTTTTTTCGTGCTTTTCATTGATTACCCAGTGTCAGATATGTACACATTTTTCCACATACATGCGCATTACATCTGGGCATACTCCTGTACATTTTCATATTCCTAGCATTATCACAATTGCTACAATATCAACATTTCAATGGTTCAGTGTCTGAAGATCGCACAGATTCCAGAGTAGGTTTAACTTGTGAGCCACATTTTCATTTTAACAACCTATACATTTCAGATTTTTACCAGTTTGGCACAGTTTTCTATGAGTCTTTTTCTCAAAACTATATTTTTTTCAGTTCCAGATACACAATTCAGTCTAGCCCCGCCCCCAAGGTTTGGCTGAGCCAAGAGCAACCTGAGCCTCTTCCTGCCAGCAGCTGGTTTCTGTTGACGCCCACATTTGCATTTCCTTTCAGTCAAGGGAGTCTTTTGTCTCCTGTCAGAGCAACAGGCCAAAGTCCTCCTCCAACCTCCTTTCACACCTCACTGTCAGTTCCTCAGCAGAGAGCAGGGGGGAAGATTCCTTTGTTTGGGGGAAGCTGTGGAATGTCTTTGAAGCCCAGTGTGGCTGGCTTTAGCTCACTTTTAAAACATTGTTTAAAATAGCCTTTTTCTACAATACAATTTACATTTTTAACAAATATAGCCACAAATCTCTTAATTCCAGCCTTTTTAAAACATAGAGATTAATTGTATCCACCTATTTTGCTTTTGATAGGAAGTCCCTTCTTTTCCATAGTTTGATTTTAATGTACAAGTTTAAATGACAGTATAAGTAAATGCCAACTTCTGATACAGGCGAGCCGATTTCTGACATATTTTTCACATACAAGCACCTTTGAATGTGGATTTTCTTATGATGAAATGTGCTTCTGCTGACATTGTGCTTAGGTAGATTATTTAAATAAAGTGATGTTTAACACCAAACAAGGATGTTGGCTCTTTTCTGCTGTTTGAGAATCATTATTTTGCAACTTTACAGCCAAGGAAAAACTGATTTTAGCAGTTCTGGGTTTCCCTTGCAATGCAGCACTGCTTTTTCAAGTAGTTTCATTTTACTCTGTGGATAGCCCAATGATAGGTTTTGGCAGTGATCTCCTATGTTACCACTGACATAGGCAAAATGGATTGGCGGCCTATTTTTCAGGTTACCCTTGCACTTTTCAAAGATTTTTGGCGCATAGATCTTTTGGCGGCCATCCTGTAGTTTTTGATGTAGACAGCCCACAGTGATGTTGCAGGGCATAGACTAGTGGGTTAGAACATCCCACAGATGTAGGTGAGCATTGTTGTCAGTGGGTGCTGGGAAATGGATATATGAGATGGAAAGGATGACAGCGGGCCAGAAGTTAGCAGTGGGGGATGTAAAAGGGCTGTTAATAGCGATCCTCAGGGAAGCGGCTGATGGCATATGGAAAAGGTCAGGATTTCCAGGAGTGACCACCTAGAAGATGGCGCACACTGGTTCACCGTTTGCAAACTGTAGAGCTGCCATATGGTAAGCCTTACGGACACAATACCCCATCACATCAGACATTGGAGCAATCTTTTCTTCCAAAATGGAGATCGATGAAGACCGCTTAGACTGCATTCATGAGATCCAAGAGCTTTGGTGTCTCGAAACTCGAGAAGCGTGGGACAAAACAGTAGTTGTATTTTACCACATATTATGCCAGAGATTGCCAGAACCTATTAGGAAGCAGCTAAGGAAGTTGGTAAGAAGGGAAGTGAAATCTTGGCCAGAAATACAGCTTACAATAGTTCAGCATTGTAGGCTATTGCAAGAGAAGATAAAGAAGAAAGCAGAGGAAACGAAGCTAGAGGAAGAGAAACTAGTGCAGAAAAACTATCAAAGTACGCCATGGAAGGGGCGGAGCTGACAGCGCGAGAGCACAGGGGACACAGCTGCAGCAGTACACACAGCCACCCAAAGGTGGAGGATTTATGGGGCAGGGGAACATGCAGAAAGGGTTCCGAGGAAGAGGGGGCCACCGAGATGATGCTGGTATGGCCCACAGATACATCACAACCAAGGGGGTATCCCAAGAGGGTTTCGGAGATATGGGCCACAGGTGCAGCAAGGCCCAGGGGATTATATAGGGGGTTTCCAAGGACAATAGGGGTAGCCACCACAGTGCTGGTCGTGTGGGCAGATGGGGCACATTTCGAGAGCTTGCAAAAAGAGGGGGATGCAGCAGAATTGGGGAACGCAATACCAGCAAGCATATCAGGGGGATCAAGATGATGATTACACAAAGGACCAACCACAGCAACAGCACGGACAGCCTCAGGGTGCACACCCGCAGGCACACCAGCCCATGACACAGATACCACAGATGCAAGCACAAATACCATAATATTTGCAAGCACTGAAGATTTGAGGCAGCACATAGCAGGTGCCACAGATACAGAGCAGCACACAGCCAAATGTAGGCACAGTGTTGTGCATAGACCCCATGGCGATGACCCCCATTCCAAACCTGGCAGGAGGCACCATGGTGGGGAACAATCCATTTTCTGGGAATGGCCTTATACCCTCAATAGGACAGCTCACAGACAGACGTGATATATTCCATACTGTCGATCACACCCAACCCTGCAGAAGAACCTCGCATAGGGGTGGCGATAGGTAACAAAACATTTTCCTTTCTTGTAGACACAGGGGCGACTAGGTCCTGCATTCAAGAGGCAACATTTGTCAAGCGATGCCATGAACAATCAAGGATTCTCTGGTGCTCAGGTAATGGTTCCTTTTACAGAAAACATCTCCCTTTCTATAGGGGAACATGATCTATCATTACCTTTACTTTACTCTTGACAGATACCTGTAAATATACTGGGACGAGACAATATGAGCAGAGAAAACATGGACATTTCATTCACAGATAAGGGTATTGTGTGCTCTACACCAGGGATACACATGCTCAACATAGGAGAGATCCTTCAAGCCTATTGTGGATGAAGGTACAGAGGGGTGTGCCAGTGGACGAGGAGCTGTTCCAGTACGGGACTGAGATTGCAATTGCATGGCTCCCAGGGATTCAAGGGAGGATGTGGTGAGTGCCAAATGAGTATTTGTTCTGTCCAGAGATACCATTGGATCTGGCAGAGGTGACAATAGTGCCAATTGAAATCAAGGCAGTGATTGTGAGGGATGAATGGATAACAGTACATGGGATGGATGACACAGAATGATCATGGCAAGCAGTGATCGCTGTAGCGCAAGGGTACAGGATAACCACAGTGACAGACGAACAACTATTCAAAGTCGAATGGTAAGAGCACAAGATGGTGTTTGAGATGAGTGTGACATATTGGTTAAAGATCCACTACAGAGAGGTACCACAAAGGATGGCAATGGTTCTCGAAGCACCGCCATCCTTCTTTGGGGAAGATCTGGGGAAGGTGCCCAGCATTCTATAGACCACAAGTGCATATGATGTGGGGCTTCTGAAAGGAGTGGGGGGAGTGAAGATAAAACTGAAACCAGAAGCAATTTTATCTAGAGCAAAACAGTACCTATTAGCAAAGGGGGCAGATTAGTATCATCAGAGTCCCCATGGAACATTGCTGTGTACCCAGTTAAGAAAGCAAAAGGGCGGTCATGGCATTTTATTCAGGACTTGCACCCCCTTAATCACATTGTAGTAGCAGAGTATCCTCTGGTTCCAAATCCAGCTACAATTTTATGCAGTATTCCGGCAGAAGCTGCCTGCTTCACGGTCATAGACTTTAAAAAGGCATTTTTCTCAGTACCACTACACCCGGACTCACAAGACTTGATTTACTTTATGTATAGAAACCAGAAGTGGAAACATACAATACTTCCTCAAGGGCACTGTGAGTCACACTCTAAATTCAATAGTGTCCTTCCGATGGACCTAGGGAATGTACAGATGGAGAGCATGGTCCTACAGTACGTAGATGACACTTTGATCTGCAGCAAGACAGAGGATCAGTGCAGAAAAGACTCAGTACACATGCTGACAGGGTTAGTTGACAAGGCATACAAGGTGGACAAGGTAAACTACAGTACTGCCAGAAAGAAGTGCTATACGTTGGCCAGACGATCTCCCAAAAGCCGACATATTACGCTAGAAAGGGCAGAGACACTACGCAAGACAGCCAATTTTTGGGGTCGTGCAATTATTGCAGGGCATGGGTTTTTGATTACGGCACATATTTAATTTTTTTTTTTTCATTTGTTACATGCCCAGACCCTGGGGTATCACAGCGTGGTTACAGACAGCTTTGAAATTTGTCATACAATTGTACAGATGTGCATAAAGTTATTACAGCAAGCATAATAATATACAATTAGCTGAAAAAACATTACAATTGGATCCGGTGTACTTAGTTCTAATATTGGTTGAATAACCACATTTTAGCATTTTTTTAAAGCCAGGGATTGACGTCTCTTTTTTTATAATGATAGGGAGGGAGTTCCAGTAATTAGGTGCTAAGACCTGAAAGCTGCTACCCCCCCGCTCTGGTGTTTTTATACCGGGGAGTCACTAGGAGTAAATTGTCATTAGACCTTAGAGTTCTGGTGTATTCTTTTTTCTGGAGGGCATTGTTGAGGTAGATCGGGGCTTTTTTAGCAAGACATCTGTGTGTGATGCAGAGAGTTTTGGAGATAATTCTGGCTTTGATAGGTAGCCCTAGTGCTGCTCTTAAGGCCCTGTTTTGAATCAATTGTAGTTTGCTGATGTTGGTGTTCGAAGTCCCTAGCATTAAGACATTGCAGTAATCTAACTTGGACAATATTAAGACCCTAGCCAGGGCGAGACAGTTGGTCGGCGTCAGAAATTGTCTACTTGCTGCAATAAGTTTAGAAGTGTACGCTGAGGCGGATGAGAGCGTACTGATATGTTTGGACATGGTGAGGTTGGCGTCTAGGTATACTCCTAATGTTTTTACTTGCTTGAGAACTGGAATAGGAGTGCCATCGATATTGATCGATGAGTAGACTGAGTGGAGGGCAGCTAATTTGGAAGGGGAGCCCACGATGAGAACTTCCGGCTTCTCATCGTTGAGGCAAAGACTATTTAGTGCCATCCAATTTTGAATAATGGCGTAAATTTTGTTAATGGTCCTGGTGTCTTGGTCATAGTTTCCTGAGATGGGTATGAGGATCTGGGTGTCATCCGCGAAATTAGTGTAGATGACACCCATATTGTCTAATGCTGAAAAGAGGAATTTGGTGTAGGCGTTATAAAGAGTGGGAGAGAGACATGATCCTTGATGTACTCCATTTGGGACTGGGATGGGATTGGCAGCTTCTTTGCCTATGGCAACTCTAGAGGTGCGTTCGGCAAGAAAGGATTTCACCCACAACATGGCATCGTTAGAGAAATGGAAATCCTTGGCTAATGAGCTGCACAGTTTCCCATGGTCCACAAGGTAAAATGCGGTGGATAGGTCTAACAGCATGAGGATGCAAAGTTTCCCTGAGTCTCTGATAGTGTCCATTTGGATTTTGAGATCCAAGAGGGCCGTTCATTGTTTGGTTCTGAGTAAGTGGTTCTGTTCAAGATGGGCTTGTATTTGTGTGTAGGCTATTTTATCTATAAGTTTGTGTAGAGATGGGATTGTTGTTGTTGGCCAATAATTTGGTAGGTATCGAAGGGTCCAGAGATGTTTTTTTTAGAAGTGGGGTGACCCTGGCTTCTTTGATGCTCGTTGGGACTGTGTTGGTGATGAAAGAGGAATTGACAAAGTTAGTGATGGTGGGGGTGAGGAAGGATGTGCATGCTTTAACTAATTTATCTGGGACATTATCCCCTTTACAATTGGAAGCTTTAAGCTTGGAAATGGTGTCCAGTACTAATTCTTGGGAGACCGGTGAGAGGTGGAATAAGGAATTCATATTGTCATTGGCGGGGAGAGGGAGGTTGCTGGTTAGAGCATTTTTGTCTGCTAATAACAGTCTTGTGTTACTTATTTTATTTTGTAGCACAACAATTTTAGAAGCAAACGCATCTTGTGTAGTAGTGCACCATTCTTGGCTGGAATTGGTGTGAGTCATGGTTGGGATAGGTTTTTCTAATTCTCTAAGGATAGAAAACAGTTCTTTGGAATCTGATGCACCATTGCTAATGCATGTGTTGTAGGAGCTGGCTTTATGGGAGATAATGGCTGTTTTATAGCTTTTGTTGGCATCCTGGAAGGCTTTGGCAGAGTCGGGAGTGGGGTGTTTGTTATGAGCGTGTTCAAGGGCACGTTTGGTTCTTCTTTGAGCGGCTAATTCTTCATCGTACCAGAAGTGGGATGTTTTATTTGCACGTCACGTTTTAGTTGTGATAGGTCCTATGTCGTCATTGGTGAGGGTGAGGCATCTATGGTAGTAGTCCGCTATAGTGCTAGGGTCATTGCTGTCAACAAAGTTGGTTGCCAGGGTTTTATTGAGAGTAGGAACAACGTTCTCTGCAGTGACCTTTCTGGGATTTCTGGCTTCAAATGTATCCATTACTGTTATTTTAGGAGGATGGGACTCGTCACTCAGGATGGTGAAGTTGATGCAGAAGTGGTCAGACCAGCTAAGAGGAGGGATGGTATCAGTAGTTAGTCTGGTATTAAGTGAGAGGACCCAGTCAAGAGTTCTGCCCTTGATATGAGTGGGTTCATTCACTAGTTGGGTGAAGTTCAGATCTTTGAGTGTTGCGTGTAGAGCTGCGGCGTTGAGATCTAGTTCATCATTGAAACCTAAGTTCAAATCTCCAAGGATTTTACATTTCGTGTTTGGTTTAATGAGGGATGCAAGAAGAAGTGGGATGTCAATTTCAGGATGACTATTGGAGCTGGGTGTTCTGTAAATCACCACGAAATTGATTGTAGTTTTCTCATTCAAGGCGAGTTTAGCTAGCAGCAGTTTGTACCCTGAGAGGGCTTCAATGGAGCTAGCTCTAAATTGCAGATTGCTCTTAGCTATGATGGCTACACTACCTCCTATGGAATGGGTTCTGTCAGCTCTGAGAATGGAGTAACTGGGTGTGATAGCAGAGGTCCCGAAGCTTGGTGAAGCCATGATTCTGTGATTACTAGTAAATCAAGGTTTTGTTCAATAATAAGGTCATGGATTTCGATGGCATTTGCTCCAAGTGATCGGGCATTAATGAGGGCATATTTGACCTTAGTAAGTGTCTTGGGTTTCACTACGATTGCAGTCTCAGGCGTTGGAGGGTAAGGGACATTGAGCGTAGATTTGGGAGTCACGGTCGTGGGTGGCTTGTACTTTTTGTTTTGACAAAAATCATTATGTTTGGGTGGTTTGGTTGCTATGAATGTAGGGGTGTGGCTGTGGTGGATCAGTTTAGTGTGTGACCTTAGACGACAAACTCTGTGGTCCCCGATAATAGGGTAGGTTTTGAGGCCTGATGCGGTTTTAGGGGTGTGTAGGTGGTCTATCTGAGGAAGCTGGATATGGGCGGGTGCGTAGTCTTGCTCCGAAGTTACTGAGGAGAGGCTACCCCTAAAGGCTTGTTCTGTGCTTGTTGGGAAAGGTGCGGTATGTGGGAGGAAGGTTGTGGGGCAGGGTATAGGGTAGTGTCCTGGGCATGCCAGTTTGGACAACCCATTATTGAAGGCAAGGAAGTGGTTACCTGTGCATGGAATGTTGTCTGAAACTATGCAGAATGGGAGCATTGTGATGAGTATCACACCTAACATTACTATATTCAGTAAGGGGTTAGCTAGAGAGGGTGGAAGGGCAGAACTGGGTTTTGCCGGCATGAGTCTCAGTGTAAGGATTCGAGTACAGTGTATAGTAAGTCTAGGTGGGCAGAGAGATGAGTGCCATATATGATTAGGACTACAGTCTGGAGTGTGGTCTGGGTGCACAATACTGTTAGGGAGACAGTATGGGCTGCAATTCAAGAAGCGCCTTATGGCTAAGGGGCTAGTGTAGTAAATGTGTCATCAGCTACTGGTTGATGGTCTAGAAACGTAAATCTACCAGTGGTACAGTGTGGCTTGACATTTTGAGTGCAAATTGCTCCTAGGCAGACACTATGTTGATGCAGGCTAGAAGCGATATTCTGCCAGAGAAACAGAATGGCATGACATTTTAAATGCAAAGTGTTCCTGGGCGATCACTATGTTGAGGCAGGCTAGAAGCGATATTCTGCCAGAGAATCAGAATGGCATGACATTTTAAATGCAAAGTGCTCCTGGGCGATCACTATTTTGAGGCAGGCTAGAGGCGATATTCTGCCAGAGAATCAGAATGGCATGACATTTTAAATGCAAAGTGCTCAGGGGCGATCACTATTTTGAGGCAGGCTAGAAGCGATATTCTGCCAGTGAATCAGAATGGCATGACATTTTAAATGCAAAGTGCTCCTGGGCGATCACTATGTTGAGGCAGGCTAGAAGCGATATTCTGCCAGAGAATCAGAATGGCATGACATTTCAAATGCAAAGTGTTTCTAGGTAATTACTATGTTGATGTAGGCTAGAAGCGATATTCTATCAGTGACACAAATAGGCATGACATTTTGAGTGCAAAGTGCTCCAGAGCAAGCACAAAATGTTATTTTAGATAAAGCATACAGTTTTTTTTCAATGCAGGATCACAACGTAGGGAGCACGTAGGGTAGATGATTGCAGTAGGAGGCTGCTAACTGTGTAGCTCGGTATACGACAGAATCAGACAGTTAACTAGGTTAACATTAAGGCATTGTAGTGGGAGAAATAAGAGGATGTGAACAGTTCGGCCAGTAACTGTCGCAATATGCGTCGCTTTTCAGAGCTTTGCGAGTCTTTGGATGGGTGAGAAAGTACTGTGATGATTATGAGGAGGAGATAAAGTACATTTATGCAGTCCTTACCGGCTTATCTGAGAGCTGGGTAATGTCACACCTCTCTGGAATATGCACATGGACTTGGAGGTGAGCCTGAGGTTGGACGTGTAAGCAGAGGAGCAGGGGTTCCGGCCTTGGCCTCTGTACACTCTCTGGACAGGCTCGGGACAGGTACAAGCCTTTGTGCTTGTGCCTTCGTGCTGTGGGCCGGCGGGTGCCTGTCGGCGCAGGATTGGTGCAGATAAGACAATCTTGACCAATCCGATCTCCAGATGGAAGAGGATGAGGATATTAGGCTGGGACACTCACTTAGGTGATTGGGTCGGCCGTCTTGGGAAGTGGGCAGCCTCGTGGATCTCTGTGGAGGCGCTGGGCACTCAAATGTGCAATGATGAGAAGCGGATGATTTTCCACGATATATTCTGAATGGAAACTATTGATGTAACCATATGCTTAATGTAGTCGCGTTCTTCTGCGCTATGGACAGCCGTCACAGCTGATTACTGCTGCTTCTACAATAAAGCCCTCGGGCTTACCTTGCAGCGGGTGTGTGGCACAGCTGGTAGGACACTGCTACAGCAGTGCTATAGGGAGCTCCTGCTCCTTCAGGGGTTTGCGCTTCTTACATACACCAGGTCTTTACTGGGCGCTCTGAAGGAAGCACAAAAGGGACACAAGACAATAAACTAGACAACAGAGATGACTGAGGCATTTGATGAGCTGAACGAAGCAATATGCACAGCTCCAGTGTTAGGGATCCCAGACTATAAAAAGGAATTCTTCCAGTTCTAACACACTGATGGAGTAGTGATGTAAGCAGTACTGGCACATAAAACAAGTTTGGGGCACAAGCTAATAGCCTACCACAGTGGGAAGCTTGACCTAATAATGAGAGGACACAACCAGAGCGAACATGCTTTGGCTGCTGCCACATTCACAGTGGACAAATCAGCAGGGACTACCATGGGGTGTAGCAACACTCTTTACGTGGAGAACGCCCGCTTTGCAATACTGGAGAAACCAAAGAGCACACTGACAACACAGAGAGCATGAGGGTACGAGGTCTTACTATCGAACCCATCACTCAAGGATGGTGGGGTGCAGAGTGGTTAACCCAGCAATCTTTCTCGCAGACGTCTTACAGGAGGGCGACTACTCAAATGATTGTGCAGAAAACATACTGGAATTCACTGACACGTGCCAAGTACATGAGGATGTACTTGAGGGGGGAGACGTGCCATACATTGACGGTTCTTCAACAATTGACCAAAGAGATGTGGTCAGGCATGCAGGAACTGCAGTGATGAGGTTGAGGGAAGATGGAACAAGTAGCTAGTGGCAAGCGCTTGATTGCCATCACATTATTCAGCACAAGCAGCAGAGTTAGTAGCTCTAATACTAGCATTGGAACACAGCAAGGGAAAGTAATGACAGTGTACTCAGAATCGTTGTACGTGTTGTCAACAGTACACTCAGGACCGGCGTGATGGTTGAGGAGAGGTTTCAGGAGGGCAGACGGGTCACCAGTACAGCATGCACTTCTACTAGGCAGATTCATTGAAGTTATACAGTACCCCGCGCAGATAGCAATAGTGAAGTGGCAGGCACACACACAAGGAAAAGATCCTATCTCAATGGGAAATTAAGCAGCAGACTCGGAAGCAAAATCTGCAGCATATTTGGGAGAACCGCTAGAAATGGAGACAGCATCACATGCCTCAGACTACGCACGGACAATGGTCCTAAAGCAAGGGTACAACACATTACCAGCAACACAAATAATGGAGTTGCAGGGAGCTGCACCCAGGGAGGAGAAAGACTTGTGAACTAGGAGGGGATGTACACTATCTCTGACAGATGCCCAATGGTGGCAGAATAACATAGGGAAAGTGGTTATGTCGCTAGCATTATTACACACTGCACTGACACCGTTACACTATCTAACACACACAGGAAAGGAGGTCACGGAACATGTGGCTGAATTTGTAAGCAACTGCTTGACATGCAAGCAGTTCACTGCAGGACATACATTGAGAACTGTGAGAGGAGCCATACCTCACCCAGCAGGCCTATTCCAGCATCTCCATTACGTCTATGTCAACATGATTCAAGTTTTTCAAGGAGACCGCTACATGATGTTCATTGTGTGCCCATTCTCTCGGTGCATTGAGGCAGGTCCATGTTCCCATCCTGATGCCCTCAGTTTTTGGTCTGGGAAGTATTCCCAGGATGGGGCATGTGTGAGGTTGTGCAGTCTGACAATGGCCCTCACTTCGCCAATGAGATGTTCAAGCACATTACTAGATTGCTGGACATTCAACATAAGTTCTCTTGTGCTTATCACCCACAAGCAAATGGACTATGTGAACATCTAAATGGCCTTTTGTAGGAAATGATCGCAAAAACAAAACCAAACACAAAGAAAAACTGGCTCCATCGCTTGCACATTGCACTCTTTGCATTGCGAAATAAGCATGGGTCCGAGCACCATTTAACGCCTCATGAAGTAGTGACACTGACGGTGAACGCAACTTCCACTTACTCCTCCCACTAGATTCACGTGGCCCCACATCCTCGAAGCAGTAGAAGATAAAGCTGTCAGGTTGGCAGGAAAAACTGTTTGGAATCACATGGCAGACATCAAGCCCTACCAAGCCGAGGCCTCACCTGGAAACGAGATCTTTCGGGCCAACGATCAGCAGCAAGAAGAGCAAAAGGTTCATTCTGAACTTACACTGCCGAGTGGGGGACACCCAATGGTTACTCGCTCAAGGGCAACAGAGTTAGGACAAGGACTGCCGATACATCCAGAATGAGGATACACTATTTGTTATTTTTATTCTCTCCGTACATTCTTTGAGAAAGCCGACTGTAATATTTAGTGACTGTTTATGTTACCAGCTGATCTCCACCCTGATACTTTCTAGAACTAGTTTGTTCACAATGTTAGGAGACCCAGCATATTTCATGCCAGTTTGCCTACAGTATACTATCTTATATTTATAGCACATCTGGCTCAAGTGTACCCACAACCTGGACAGAGAAACCCTTCTATTCTCTCCATACTGAGGGAACCTGGAATTTGAAATTTGTGAGAGCAGTTATTCGTCTTTGCAATTAATGATTATAAGGTTTACTGGGTTTAAGGATTAACTTGATACTAACACAGTAACACTTATTTTTGCGCATTTCAGGTGGGCATATCTTCAAGCTGCACAAGGATCCAGCAGCACAGGTAAAGATGGGTGAAATAATAGAAAATGTGCTTATATTGTCATGTCTCTTTATTCCAAGTGGAGTATTTGTATTGATATTCTGGAGAATTGTGCTTGTTGCTAGCGAATACGCTGTATCCTCTACTAAGATTACCCCGACCCCAGCACGTGCAACAACCATTTCAGGTGGACAGGAGTACACTGCAAGTATGGTAAGGAGAGGTAAGCACAGTCTTGACACAGACATGAAGGGAGTGGATCTCTATCTCACCAACACTGCTCGAATGTTTAATAACATGTGGTACAAGCACATGACCAAAGTAGGCAAGGAAACCACTGGGGAGAGCTGTTATGTCTGCTCATTGATCCCCCATGCCATGAGTGCCTCCAGAACATTTAAAGCAATTGAAATACCAGCAGCAAGAGCACAGTGACTGATGTACCTGTTTATGGTGACAACTCTGGGAAGATTTCAAGGGAAAACTGCAACATTGAGAGGGATGCCTGAGGCAACAATCCCATATGAAGATAGTTACATAACGACACTTGACATGATGAACAATTATTGGCAGTTAGAAGAAGCAATACAATACATAACTGATGGGCCACAGAAAGAAGACACAAAGACTATAACGTTAAAGCGATTGGCCTGCCTGTGAAAAAGGGTGAAAGAGAAGGAGGAGAACATGGATGCTGGGAAAGACCACAGATGCTTGTGTGTGGTCAAGTGTACACAGAGAATGGATGGAAAGATGGAGTAGTGGGAAGCAAGGCACACACCATAGCACAATCACCAGTGAATATAGTACAAGAGGAAAATGACAAGTGCCTAACGTAGTGGGGTGAGACTGCAAAGCTGCTCACTTGGGTGGAGAATGAAGCTGGACCAATGTATATAATACCCCTGAAATAGCCAACACTCTGTTATCAGAATTACGGTGAAGAAAGAGTTCGAGAAAACACAGGATGTCGTAGCATAGAAAAGCATGCCACAATGAAAATAGGCACTGCAGTACTGATGTGCAGCTAATGGGCATGTGGATCCAAGGCGTACGAGAATCTACCACCGAACTGGGGAGGAATTTGCTCATTGGTACACATCAATATGCCATCATTGGTCGTGCCACAGAAGGATATAATGTTCAATGACTTCTCGAAGATGGATACTAACAAAAGGAAGAAAAGATCTGTGAAAAGAAAACAAACCGGAAAAGAAAAGAGGTTGGCAGGAGTGAGCAGAGTGAAAAGAAGCAATTATTTCTCAGAAGAGTCAGAAACAGCTCAAGATGAAGTACCACCAGACCATAGATTATTCAGCACAACGCTAATGTTATTTGCATCAGTGGTTCCAGCTATACAGACATATACAAATGCGAAATGGCTGCAGATTACCCAGTGGTAGCTGATGATGACAATAAACTCTACAGTGAATGGGTTCAATGCAATAAAGGAAGCGGTCCAAGCAGTTAGGCTGATGGGGCACCAGAATAGATATATTTTGGATCTGCTCACAGCACTGGAAGTTTGCACAAAAATGTGGGAGTTCCTGTTGCACATTCATCCCTGCTAACGATGAAGAGAATGTCACACTGACTGAAGCAGTAACCCAGCTATCCAAGATGCATGCCAAAATGGAGAAAGAAGCCAAGGGGACTGGAAAAGAACAGAGCTGGATAGAATACCTGTGGTCACGCATGTGGTCATAGATGCGTTCATGGCTGTCAGATGGGCTGAAAGTACTATTAGGGGCACTAATATTGGCGCTAGTGACACTATGTGTGGTAAAGATCTGTATAGCCCAGTGTCAAAAGACGGCATAGAAAACTATTGGAATTAAGGTGCTAATGGATGTGAACATAGGAGAAGCTGAGAGACAGAATAGCAAACTGCCCACTATTCCCACTTGAGGCGATGAAGCTAGGTAATCCATGTAACTCTAAGGTCTATGAAGGAACATGGGTATGGTGCAACCCAGAGGGAGTATGCATCTATATGGACTGGACTTTTGATGAGCATATAAATTATTATGGGAATCTTAGAGGAATAACGAAGATATGGCAACCAAGAGCGAAAGGTATGAACTATGAGGATGTGGTTGACAGGTCGGCCAGAGGTGGGACTGAAGAGAGAGTCCCAATGATGCCCCTCATTACCCCCAGATTCATGTCAAGATGAAGAGCCAGAAACGCTTGCAGCTACCCATCTTATTTCGGTCGAATCCTGAGTGTACCAATGATTAACAAGTACACAGAAAGTTATCTTCTCAGCCAGCCATACAGACTGAATCCTGTACACATATTAACAGGTAAGGGAGAAGAAACAGAGATTGTGGACAGAAATACCCTTATGGATAGTCTGGACTAAGCACCAAGAAGCCACAATGCTGACGTCATTAGTGACACCATGAAGTAGCAGTTTTAGACATGAAGCACATTCGCAGTCCTGCACCGCATTACACTAACACACACTCGCATACATGAAGAACATGCCTACACAGTTTTATAGCTAGAGGACAGATACATATACATACTGTCAATTAATTTATTATTTTTCACACTAGCCGAATGCAGTAATTCAGAACCGTAAGGCACAGGAGATCCTGAGCAAGCTTGCAGATGCTTAATGCGAACAACCCAATGGGACTACAAGGATATATAGGGAACCTGATAGGACCATGTGTGACTAACGTAAAGAGTACTTAGAATAACATGAACATGTAGAATGTATGTTATATCTAAGGAAAATTAGAGAAGCCCCAAAACCCACAGAGCCTGAGATGAGAGCTGATTCAGGCGGCACAGAGCACGAAGAAGGCTCACAAGCCAAGGTCAGAGATACGCAGACACATTCCAATCTCCTGATGACAAGGGGACCAGCTGCAGAGAAACTGAATAAATCCTCATAAATGCAAGCTCGAGAGCTCAATTTTGTGGTACCTAAGCACGTTGTACAGCCAAAAGACACAATGGACCATCACCTGTGGTGGGAAAGCAGAGTCGATCCCAGCAAGCCAGACGCAGACGGCAACAAGTCTTACAATGCAAGGAGTGCATTCTCATAGCTAAAGGTGGTGCACACAAGTTACAATGCAGACACATAGGGGCTGAATCATGGAACAAACGTGCGCCGAAAATCCCAGCGTAAGCAGGCGCAAGCATGAGAAAGCAAGCGCACGCGTGCGATTCAAGGAAGGCGCTGTGCTACTTTCCCACTGGTTGTGCGCCAAATCTGTGCATGGTGCACGCTGGCGCACACGTCTCCAAATAGCGTGCGCTAAGCGCACAGCGAAAGTGCACATAGCGCAGCGCACACAACAAAAGTAGGCGGAACAGGGGGCGTAACACGCAGAATGGGGAATAACACGTGAAAAAGAAGGCCTAACGACCACACGCACGCGAACCGCACGTATTCATGGAATCGAATAGGGCAAACCCACGCATGGGCAAAGACACACACAGGCCTAAACACGTCTGCCACACGAAGGCAGGCGGTAGCGTCCCTGCGCATCACAAAAGTGTGCACAAATAAAAAGCATGTATATACCGAGTGGGGTATGTGTATTACTGGGGTTCGCGGGAAGTTTTACACGCGAAAGGGCCCTGTGCGAGTAGGGTACGTTTATTACTGGGGTACGCAGGTAGTTTCACACGCGATTGGCCCTGTGCGAGTGGGGTACGTGTATTACTGGGATTCGCGGGAAGTTTTACACGTGAAAGGGCCCTGTGCGAGTGGGGTACGTGCATTACTGGGGTTTGCGGGAAGTTTTACACGCGAAAGGGCCCTGTGCGAGTGGGGTACGTGTATTACTGGGGTTCGCGAGAAGTTTTACATGCGAAAGGGCCCTGTGCGAGTGGGGTACGTGTATTACTCGGGTTCGCGGGAAGTTTTACACGCGAAAGGGCCCTGTGCGAGTGGGGTATGTGTATTACTGGGGTTCGCGGGAATTTTTACACGTGAAAGGGCCCTGTGCGAGTGGGGTACGTGTATTACTGGGGTTCGCGGGAAGTTTTACACGCGATTGGCCCTATGCGAGCGGGGTACGTGTATTTCGGGGGTGCGCGGGAAGTTTGACACGTGATAGGCCTTGGGCGAGTGCGGTACGAGTATTCTGAGGGGTGCGCGGGGAGTTTCACACGTAATAGGCCTTGGGCGAGTGGGGTACGTGTATTCTGAGTGGTGCGCTGGGAGTCTCACATGCAATAGGCCTTGGGCGAGCGGGGTATGTGTATTTCAGGGGTGCACGGGAAGTTTTACACGCATATTACTGGGGTTCGCAGGAAGTTTTACACGCGAAAGGGCCCTGTGCGAGTGGGGTACGTGTATTACTGAGGTTCGCGGGAAGTTTTACATGCGAAAGGGC
Organism: Ambystoma mexicanum; assembly: GCF_040938575.1. Lineage (NCBI taxonomy): Eukaryota > Metazoa > Chordata > Amphibia > Caudata > Ambystomatidae > Ambystoma > Ambystoma mexicanum. Next base: position 221,398,089 of record NC_090924.1, on the reverse strand, counting down.
CCTGTGCGAGTGGGGTACCACTCACCTTCTGCCTTGTGTGTAGAAGAACGCGTAGCCAACACCCACCTGCTGTGAAGTAATAGCGTGTGAACCCCAACGGATGGAAAACACACACCCGCACCCCACAAAAAGCACGTAAAGAGCAATGGAAAGCCATGTGGGATCTTCAACCCGTGCCAGGGCAACGCCCGTGCGCGATACATCACAGACGCGCTTACGCGCTAAGGGCCTTTGGTCCAATGAAATCGCATACGTGTGCTGATGCGCTTACGCGCTAAGGGCCTTTCCTCGGATTTCACACTGACGTGCACTTTTTTCACGTGCCAATTCACTCCGTATCAAGCTGGCCACGCGTACACACACGGAAGACCACGCTCCTGCCCTGAAGGCCATTTTCCTGCCCCCCAGAGTCCCGAGCACGCTCCGACCTGCCATCTGCTGCTGCCTGACTGCCTGCTGCCCACGTGCTCTGCTATTTGGTGCCTGCACGTCAGCCAGGGTTCCAGATGCTGTGTCCACCCCTGCTGGAACAGAAGACTCCCGACTGGGATACCATCGCTCCACAGCACAGCCCCAGGACCCAGTTGCCCACCCACGCCTGCCTCGGGGGTCGCCATGTCGGGGCAAACACCATCTGAGACCACTGGCGACCCCCAGCCAGAGAGGCAGAGGGCCACCAGCTTCAGTTTGAAGGAAGTTGGTGTCCTGGTGGAGCATGTCCTGGGGCATTATGATGCCCTCTTCGGAAACATCATGCGCTAACAAGGAAGGACGGGAGAGGATCTGGGACGACGTAGTGGCTGCCATCAAAACGGAGGGGGTGGCAACCCGCGACATCAAGCATGTCAAGAAGCGCTGGGAGGACTTCAGGTCCAGGACCCTCCACAAGGCCCGGCGCCTCGTGGAGGGGGGCCGGGTCAGCATGAGTGACATCCAGATGAGGGTCCTGGAACACATATGCCCAGCGCTCCATGCCCAGATCCTTCAGAGGAAGACCCGTCTGCAGTTGAGCGGTAAGTGGCCAAGCATTGGTGTGCGAGAGAGGGCATGTCGCAGTGTGCTGGTAGTCTGATACTTGCCTGTATGTGTGACATGGGCCATGTATGGATGTGTGTGTGCAGGGACATCATGGTCATGCATGTGAGACCAGAAATGTGTGAACCACATGGTTGGTGCATGAGTTCCAATGCTACATGGGGAGCTGTATGGCAAATGCACACATGAAAGCATGCCAGTGTCTGTTCTTGCACATGGTGGGGGTGTGAGGGATGAGTGCTGCTGTCATGTACATGTATGGCCCACATTTGTGTGTGTCTGAGAAGTGGGTCTGTGACTTCGATACGCCATGGATTCATGACACATGTCCGTGATGATGTGTAGATTCACACATGCAGTGCAGTCACCATTGTATGCACTGTGTCTATCCACTGTGTCTGTGGTGTACAAGGCATGATGCATGACCCTCCGGTGATGTGTGTGCATGGGATCAGTGTGAGCCAGGATGCATATGTGTTTGAAGGCAACATTTTGATTAATAGAGGCCCTTGTACATGGATGCTGATGTTGATTACAGGTGCCATGCCTGTTCATGCATGTGTGTTGCGTGCATTCACCCATGTGTTGTGGAGGGACAGGATGGAAGTGACGTTAGACACTGCCACTCATGTGTTATTGCTTCCTGTCTAGGGGAATATTGTACTGTACCCTGATGCTTGTGTTCTATGTCTCCCTCTACGCAGCATCAAGTGAAGAAGAGGGCGGAGACGGCGCTGTGGAGCCAAGCGGCGGGGATGCCTCCACTGGGCGGCGACGCAAGGCCCAGCCACCCTCCCAGGACTTGCCATCATCTGGGTGCTGCGTCTGCCACTACGGCTGTGGCGGAAGGGCCGGGTGAGCCCCCACAGGGGCTTGCAATGGCGGAAGACGGTACGGAGACATCCAGGTTGGTGGTCTCCACAGAGGAGGAGGAGCCCGCTACTGAGCCGCACATGGGGCCTGGTGGGGGTACTACCACTGGTGCAAGTGGTGCAGTCCAGGGCCAGGGTCAGGAGGCAGCACAGGTCACCGCGGAGGGGCCTGTGCATGTCCCTGTCCTTGACCCTGTGACTGCACCACCATGCACCAGCAGGGAGGCCCCGTCCCAGGCCCGTCCGCAGGTAGGGGAGAGTGCCATGTCGTATGGGCTCCGTCCTGATTGGTGTCGCGTTGCGCACGCGTTACATTCGTGATGACGTGCGTTCTTCCTGGGCAGAGAACGCACGCCATCATGAAGTGCAGCATCGTGACGTGGCACTGTTGTGAGAGGCCCTGGTTGGTGGATCCTACATGTGATGTGCACTCTGGCGGACCTCTCCTCCTCTGTGGAGACTATGCGCCAGTCGTTCTCCCTGCCGTCTTCTGGCCCAGATTCCACCAGGGCCCCCTGTGGACCTGGCCTGACCAACACAGCCAGCTTGGTGGAGATCCCATCCCTGCCACAGTCGGGAGTCGGCGGTCCAGCAGGGGTGGACACCACAACTGGAGACCAGCTGATGGAGGATGTGCAGGCATCATCAGACAGGGCACATGGACAGCAGCAGCAGCAGCAGGAGCAGGCTCTGGGTGGGAGCAATGATGGCTCGGCCATCGACATCAGGGGTGCAGGCATCGGCCAGAGAGCAGGAGGAACCTGGAATGGATGTGTCTTCCATGTGGATGCGATTGGGCCAGCACATAGATGCGGAGCGGCGGTGGGTGGAAGAGGCGCGGCTCACCATGGTCAGGGCGGAGTTCTCCAAGCGTCGGGCGTTGAGGCGGGCATAGTGCCTCGAGGTGACTCGCGGGGAGTTGGAACTGGCCATCAGTGCCTCCCTGCGAGACCTCGGGGCCAGGGCAGAGACCCGCCTCCGGGACATCGACATGGAGTTCCATGATGCCCTGGCCCGGGACACCACAGAGTGAGCCGCAGGACTTGCCCGCCGCCATTGTATATAGTTAGATAGTGTTAGGTTTCCTTTCCTTTTCTTTTTTATTTTGGTTGCGCTTGGACAATGCACCACGTTTTTGTATATAGTTTTTTATTAGGCAGTATTTTTGGTAGGTTTAATTTCATCAGTTGGGCTCATGGACCATGGATTGTTCATTTGTACATAGTTCACTATTGGATTATTCTCATTTATTTTTATTTTCACCATGGAGCAATGGATTTCACTTTCTTTTTTCCCTTGGATTTGCTTTGTTGGACTGTGACTTTGGACACCATTTCTTTTGGATTTCTTTGGATTATGATTTCTTGTTTTTTATTCTTTTACGGACATGCAGCATTTCTTTAATTATTCCCATTGTTGTGTGTTTCCTTTTAATTACATTTGATGTGTGGTAGTATCTCATTGGTTTCATGCATGTCATGATATGGGTTTTCACATTCACTTGCACCCATTGTGTGTTTGTGACGGACATGTGTTCATTTACATACTTGCCTTTGGGGTTGTATCATGTAATTGCCTTTTCTATGTGGGTGGATGCAATACTTGGTTGGGTCTTTGGGCTGGGGAGGCTGGCCATAAGGGCCATGATTGAGGATCGTCATGACGTGGGGGCAGGGGGACATGAGTGGGACATGAGTGGGGGCCTGCTGGCAGGTTCCCCTGACTGCTGGGGGTGGGGGTGCAGGGGGACATGAGTGGTGGCCTGCTGGCAGGTGCCCCGCACTGCTGGGGGGTGGAGGTGCAGGGGGACATGAGTGGGACATGAGTGGGGGCCTGCTGGCAGGTTCCCCTGATTGCTTGGGGGTGGGGGTGCAGGGGGACATGAGTGGGACATGAGTGGGGGCCTGCTGGCAGGTGCCCTGCACTGCTGGGGGGTGGGGGTGCAGGGGGACATGAGTGGGGGCCTGCTGGCAGGTGCCCCGCACTGCTGGGGGGTGGGGGTGCAGGGAGACATGAGTTGGTGATCAGTAGTGCAGGCTGACATGTGGCTTGGTTGGGGGGCATGCCCATGGTGGATGGGCTGCCTGCAGGACATGACCAGGGGTGCAGGGTAGTCCCCTGTGGTGTGGGCTGCCTGCAGGGGCCGTGGAGGGTATAAAGGGAACAACTGGGAGGACCCACACTGCCAATTCACGTGTGGGACTCCCCGCGCACCCCCGAAATACACATACCCTGCTCATATCGCATCTGAGACTTCCCGCGCAACCCCGAAATACACAAACCCCACTGGCACAGGGCCAATCGCGTGTGAAACTTCCCGCGAACCCCAGTGATACACGTACCCCACTCGCACGGTCCAATCGCATGTGAAACTTCCCACGAACCCCCGAAATACACATACCCCACTCGCACAGTCCCTTTCGCATGTGAAACTTCCAGCGAACCCCAGTAATACACGTACCCCACTCGCACAGGGCCAATCGCGTGTGAAACTTCCCACGAACCCCAGTAATACATGTATCCCACTCGCACAGGCCCTTTCGCGTGTGAAACTTCCCGCGCACCCCCAGAATACACGTACCCCACTCGTACAGGTCCAATCACGTGTGAAACTTCCGGCGAACCCCCGAAATACACGTACCCCACTCGCACAGGCCCTTTCTTGTGTGAAACTTCCCGTGAACCCCAGTAATACACGTACCCCACTCGCACAGGGCCAATCGCGTGTGAAACTTCCTGTGAACCCCAGTAATATATGTACCCCACTCGCACAGGCCCTTTTGCGTGTGAAACTTCCCGCGCACCCCCGAAATACATGTACCCCACTCGCACAGGGCCAATCGCGTGTCAAACTTCCAGCGAACCCAGTAATACACGTACCCCACTCGCACAGGGCCAATCGCGTATGAAACTTCCCGCGAACCCCAGTAATACACGTACCCCACTCGCACAGGCCCTTTCGCGTGTGAAACTTCCCGCGCACCCCCGAAATACACGTACCCCACTCACACAGGGCCAATCGCGTGTGAAACTTCCCACGAACCCCAGTAATACACATACTCCACTCGCATAGGCCCTTTCACATGTGAAACTTCCTGCGAACCCCAGTAATACACGTACCCCACTCGCACAGGGCCAATGGCGTGTGAAATTTCCCGCGAACCCCAGTAATATACGTACCCCACTCGCACAGGCTCTTTCGCATGTTAAACTTCCCGCGCACCCCCAAAATACACGTACCCCACTCGCACAAGGCCAATCGCGTGTGAAACTTCCTGCGAACCCCAGTAATACACGTTCCATGCTTGCCGTGCTGTTACAGGGTTAGCGCAGCCCTTTGCGCTGGATTGGGGATTTTGATGGCTTTTCCCTGCGCGAGGGGCGTTCTTGGGGGCGTAACTGGCGCTGCTGCAGGGTCGCTGCCACACTGTGCGCCACGGCTGGTTTTGGTAGCTAAAATTCGCTTTGCGCGGAAATGGATTTTAGCGCACGCGGCTGGCGCAGAGATTCGCACGCGCACACTGTGCGCCAGCCGCGTGCGCTACTTCTGCGCTAAATTCTATGAATTACCCCCATAATCGTTTGCATTACCTTGAAGAGCTGCACAGAGGGCTGGGAACCTCATCAATTCCCAGGCCTGGGGAGATCAGCACTAACCAATCACAGCTTAGAAAGCCAGGGATGGATGGCAATGTCAAACCTATTACTTTGCAACAATGTAATAGATAGTTTCTTGGGGATGGAACAGGCCAGCCACCTGACATGAAAGGATCCGTAGAATACCCTCTATAGGGTTCTCCTTTAGGTAATAGTACTCTTGATACCCAATCCTCTTTAATTATATGTTTTTTGGGGAAGGGCCCAGGTGATGACGACATACTTGTACAAAACTGTACCGCACGCCATGGAGAGCTGATATGTATTGCCATTGACTGAGTCCTCCATCCATTCTGGGGAGGGGTGTTGTATTTACAGCAAACGCGTAACACCGTCCTATTCGCCTTTACTCTCCTTATGGTTTTACCAGATTGAGCCTTAAGGTAGTTACTATTTTTTTAAATATTTATAAACCCACAAGATCAGGTCTTTTTCTTCTGTTTCTACTGCTGAGGAGACAGAAAAGGAGAGGTAACATTCCAAGGTGTGCCTGGTTTCAATGAGACAAAACCCCAGGCAATAAGTGGGAAGCAGGAAGAGGTTAACAGACGCCTGGTACAAGCAGAAGTAACTGGTCTATCCAGTGGTTCAAAAAATGTATTTGGAATTTCAAAAAGGCTTTTATTTCTTGTACAACACGTGTTGCCGTCAACCATAACACTCACGCATTATGTAACGGTACACATGAACTTGCCACGTTTTAATTGACCATTTCCAACAGAACCTATCGGCAGAACCATTTCGTTGGTTCGTTTGTGGAGGAAAACAGTACGCTAAAGGACATTATTAATCAGTTTTATTCTCCACAGTACATGACCCGTTTTATTTTGTGCAAGCCCCATGCGCGGACAGACAGTGTTCCATGCAACCTGTCATGGATTGAAATCCCTCATTAAACCAACACCTCTGATCTTTCGCCTGCCACCCACTCCTCCTCTTGTATCCGCCGCGTGGCTCTTTACTCATAAAGCCGGCCAGAGGGCTAAGCCATGTGTGAGGTTAAGCCCACCAAGCCTGGCCCCCCGAAGTGTCTAAATGCAGCTTATAAGGGCCTAACCTTTCTGCAGCAGGTCGGAGCTTTATTAAAGCAGCTGGAGCTGTACTGACAGCTGGCTCCCCTGGGCGCTGCAGATAGATGAAAGCAATGTACGCTGCTAATTGCAGCTGCGCAGCGCACAGCTGGAGCCGAGGTCGTGTCAGGCATGGCGTCGCGCCACTGACAACAACTGGCAGGACTGCGCAGGTCATCAGCGCGCCTGACGCGCAGTTAACTCGAATTGGCATCACTGCATATATCCCTCGGCGTGCAACTTTCAATAAATATTGTGGCGTCCCCAAAAGTCCCCACGGGATAGGCAGAGCTGTTCACAGTTCTCTTTTGTAATTAACAGTACAATAAAAACATGTTCCGGGCTTCAAACATTTGCTCGGATGTTCCCTAGTGTGGTAACCCCTACGGAACCTTGGCCCTGAAAGTGACTGCCTTCAGTCCTCAAAACACGTCTGGTTCAATCAGGTCGCTTTCAAAGTGCGCAGAGGTTTGTAAGGATGGTATTTTTATGCTGACCAGAATATGCTGTCTTTCCACTTATGTGTTCAGTCATCCTACCCTGCACCCCCACACCTGCCCATGGCACTAAGGTCAATCTGGCTAGTAGGTAACAGAGCATAGCGCCTGGGGCCCTGAGGGGGAAGCATACCCCACCTGTCCAACTTGCCTCGCACCTCAGTGTTACTGCGGGTACTTCTGAATCTGCATTCACCAACGTGTAAGGATTGCACGCTGCCTCTCCCTCTACTCCCATCAAAGCTCTCCCTTGTGGAATCAAGTGCCACGAGGTGGCCAATTAGAAGAAGTGGTGTTATGCAAGACCCAATTGTTGTGAGGGAATGAGGACAGAGCCCCTTTAAAGGAAAGAGTTTGAGACTTTGGGCAGGAGGTGGGAGGAAAAGGAGGGGCAAGGGAAGAGGGAAGTTAGTTACAGGGAGGAAGAATAAAGTGAAGGTCATGGACAACCCTGGCTCCTGTGTGGTATGTTTTAGGGTGTGTATGAGGACCAATTAAGGGGCACAACAACTGGCGACGAGGCCGTTGAGGCCCCACGACATGCAGCAGAACGGCGGGCCAGCAGAGCCCTGCAGACAGAAGGGAGCAGCACCCAACTTAAGTGCCCAGCAGCAAGGAGTGCGCCGTGCGCCGGGGTGGGAGGGAGTGGGAGGCGGGAGGAAAGGGAGGGGCAAGGGAAGAGGGAAGTTAGTTACAGGGAGGAAGAATAAAGTGAAGGTCATGGACAACCCTGGCTCCTGTGTGGTATGTCTTAGGGTGTGCAACACCAGTTACCTTACATTACATCACGGAAAGTACTGCTAGTCGGCCAGCTTTTTTTCTTAATACATTAATAAATTAGAGAAAGACGTGTACAGTTCTTCAAGCATGAACTCCAGGCAATGTTAGTGCCACTTTTGGAATTGCATGGGAAAGCACAATGAAGGGAGAAATACAAAATAAAGATGATTTGCTTTTAAAAGTTGCCATGTAGTGACAGCCGTTTTTGATTACTTGGGTGCCATTCTGATTTTGTTTAGTGTCTGGAATTCATTTTGTGAACAAGAATGAGGTGATGAAATGCAATTTTTGCTTAGTGGAAGGGATAGGTGTCAGCAGGAAATTTTCTCTTGGGAAGTACGGGCCCAGTATTTTAAAATGGTACCATTAGAGATAATCTGCCTCAATATGAGTTGGGTGGTATTCCTGTGGTAAATCGGCCAGAATACCGCCCAATGGAATTATTGTTACTGCCACTTGGTCTGGCGGAATTACTACTGGATTACAAGTGGCAGTGTAAGAGTTAGTCCCCATTTTTGTAGAGTCCATGGAACTTGATGAGGCATTTTGGCAGAATTACCGCCGGTAGAATTACCACTGTGGTAATTTCTGCCAATTTAGACGATTTTGGGCATAAAGCGGGAGTATTTACCTCCAGCATGAGAAATCCCCCACTCCAGGGCCATACTCTTAGTATAGCGGTGCGGGAAAATTGGCAGTAATTCTGTTACCGCCTATTTTTTCCGCCCCGCCATACGTGACAGAGAAAGACAAAACACAAAAATATTGTATTCAATTATTGCAATCGACTGGAAAATATACTGTGTTCTGGCCAAAATGGGGGGATCTTTCTGTCCCCGGGTATTGGAGCACACTGCAGGAAACCAGGAAAGAGGAAACAAGGGAAAAGAGGTTGCGCATAATAGAATTATGGAAAAAACATGGGAATGAGGAACAGTGTCGGGGGCAACTATTTGAAATTTGTATAGAGCCTACTGCTCCGCCTCCAGATGAGACTAGGGAGGAAAGAACTATAGGTTCTATGTATCCCGCTATTGAAAAGGTGGCTGCAGGATATACAATGCCACCAATCAAAGAACCTCAAGGGAAGAAGAAAGAGGATTGTATCTGAAAATATAAATGAAGACACAGATACAGATTCATAAATAGTACAAAAGAAAAGGAAGATGAAAGCAGATTCCAAACTAGAGATAGGGGAGAAATGACAGGGAAAGGATATGACTTCTCATTTATAGACAGGGCAACAGATAAGGGAAGACTGTCCTGGGATCACTGTACAGGGCAGATAAGAAATTAGGTAGAAGAAAACAGTTAACTACTACATTTGAAGAGAACCTGAGGCAAAAAGGCAGATTACTGTGGGAAAGTTCACGCTCTAATGTGATAGATAGAGAACCACAGACAGAAGGGATGTCAGAATTGTTGAAGGATAAGAAGGAAGGGTCTGAAAGGGCACAATTCTCGGCACTCATTAATATGGGTTTGAGAGGGAAAACATTCAAAGAATTAGTGGGGACTTTATGAAAGATGCCCAAGATTGCAGATTTGGAAGTAGATGAAGGAGGAGATGAAGGTACAGGGCATGTCAATGAAGGAGATGAGGAAAGTGGGAAGAAAGAATATGGAAGGTGTTAGGGGTGGTATTTAAAACTAAATTAGTTGGAATGCATGACTCCTTTTTGGCCCTATTCAATTTTTAGAGGATTGTCGGAAGCAGCCAAGAGAGTGATGCGGCCTGACGATCTGTTGATGAACATTCCTACATCCTGAGGTTCTTTCCTCTAGTATTTCCTAGAGCAGTGCGGCTGGTCTCAGTCCCAGAAGGTTGTGGTGGAAAGCCCTGTGCTTCCATTGCGGTTTTGGCCTGTTGGCCATTGGAAGCCTGCACACCAACTTTAACAGCCCCTCAGCTCCCCCTGCAGCGAGGGGATAGAATTCAGTTGGCCGCTGTAAGCGGGCGAAAGTTATTCTGAGCAGAAGTTTGAACGCTGAACATGGTAAGGTGGCAAATGTGTGGGTGCTGGAAGAGTCCTAGTTGTTAGTTAATGCACTGAGCCCTTGCATGTCCTCCTACTGCTCAAAATAGAGTAAGATGGTAGAGTACTGTGACTGTGTGCTTATTGTGCAGGCTCAAGGGCAGTCATACGTCCCACGAAAGGAGCCGCGAAAGAGACCGAATACCTGCTTGAAAAATCATTTGTTTTGACGCCGAGCCGGTCTCACCGCAGCTGCTCATAGATGAGTGGGATACGCAGCCTTGCCCTTATTTTTAAGTGTGAGGTAATCGCAGTTGCCGGCAGTTGGGCAGCAGATGGAAGGCGGGGATACCAAAGAGCATAACGAATGCTTCTGGTGAGTGCTTTCTATTGCTACTCCTGCTCTTTTGACAGTTGGAATGTACAATTTAAGAAGTCGAGGGGTGCACAGGGCCACCCACAGAGAGGAATACATCAATGCAATGGATATCAAAAACGTATGTATTCTTTTTGAGCACCTCCATTTCTGGGGAAACCGGTAGTGCAGCTAAATTGGGCGGCGTCCCCAAGAGAGATTCAAAATCCACACACTACTGGGCTTTCCTCCCAGGGTTACACCTTAGCTGCAAACACTATGAAAAGGAAATTAACCGATTTTTTTTTTTTTATCCGGTATCTGAGTGCGAGTGAGGGAGATGAGCCAGTGAGTGTTGGGCTATGCTCCACATAGGTTAAATCATTGTCATTAAATCAAGTAGAGCATAGGGGAGCAAGAGCGGGGGTAGAGGTGACGAGGCCAAGCTTCGTAGATGTGCTGGAAATAGAAGCAAGGCACGGGGCGTCTCTACTGGACTTGTTAACTGCTACACCAGCCTTATTTGTATCTCTGGCCGAGAGTGTGATCCAGGAGCCTGCCGAGACCTCTACTAATTCAAATAATGTAGAATCAATGTAGAATCACCCACGAGTGTGGGAAATGAACTGAGCCCCTCTACTTTATCCGCTTTAAGTTTTGAGCTGAACTCTTGGGTGTGCGTATTTGAACTTGCTCACGAAGAGGTAAAAGCATAGACCTAACTATTGGCAGAGCTAAAATATACCATGGACTTGGTGGTGTCACAAATAGGGAAACTGGAATCGATTCAAGTGCTCCCTAAAGGTGTAGCTGTTGATATATTCCTGGATCACCTACAGTCTCTGATTGTCCCCCAGATTAATGAAGTGTTTTTGCAAATTATCAATAAGGACAAGACTTCCTCAGGAATTTGTGAACATTTTGATAAGGTTTTTTATCAAGAGCTAGATAATACCCCTCATATGAGTTGGGAGAATTGTACTACTTTAGGTGACTTTTCAATACATGATAATACTCCTCCCTCGTAGGATTTTTTGGAGGAATTTGCCTGACTAGCCTGAATAATCAGTAATGAGGATGAGTAGTACATTATAGAAGGCTCAAGAATATTGAGTAGCCCATCTTGTTAAACCGCTGGGGGTGATAAGGACGATGGCATTATGGGCTTGCCTGATAATGTTTCCGGCTCTACAGATAGCCACATGATTACTGGGAGGGGCAGAAAAAGGGACCCTAAACGCCCAGCTCGGCGACCGATAAAGACAAAGAATCAGCAAAGTAAGAAGAATCAACGTAGTTCTTCGAAAACATTTGTGAGAGTCATAATTCCTCAGAGGATTTGGGGCCACCACCCAGAGTGAACCAGCAATTATTATCCACTCCAGAGAAGGGGCAAACAGAGTGTTGTGTGACTCAAACTGGCGTGGGCATTGCATGGTTAACTGGGGAGAGAGTCTACCTGAGAACGTAGGGCAGATAATCAGGATAATAAGGGAAGGCCCAAAGGGGGCCTAATAATTGCAGTAAACACCACGTTTGCTCAAGAGATTATAATTAGAGACAACGAAATTCAGGGTATCCTGGCAGTTCAAAAAACATCCAAAACAGCCAGGAAAGGGAAGTATTAATTAAAATGTATGGTAACTATTTGGAGGCTACCTGTGACAGTTTGCAAGATAAATTGGCGGAACCTCTTTCATCCTGGTTCGAGGGATGGCCCCAGGTTGTGGTAATCTTAGCAGGCGATTTTAACGCAGATTGTGTGGGTAAATTGGGTAGACGTTGCCAGATACGACCCTCGGGTCACAAGATTAAGGTGAACCCGCAGGCCCTTTAGGTGAGATAGTGCTATCTGGCATGGATGGGATGCAGACCTTACTCTCGCACCAATAATCAGACCAACTTAGGAAGTTGGCAAAACATTACTGCTTTTAATTGCAATTGTCTAATACAGGGAGTACAACAGGTGTCAACAGACGACCCACAGCATAAGTCTCAAAGCATTTAATAAAAAGCATTGTATTTATGACAAAAACTCATCATACGTAACATCATACTACGAGGCAAAATAAGTAAAAACCTACGGGGGGTTTATGATAGGCTTAAAGGGAACATCTAGGTATACTTTCTATGGGGAACTATCGCACTCTGAAACACTTGAGTATGAGTGCGATATAAATAAAATATCAATATCAATAACAGGGTTGTGATTGGGTCTCTAAGGTCAGGTGGGCAGCTAAACCCACGCATATTGGAAGTCATCTTCTGTGTCATCAAAATAGATGTTTCATTGGCTTTCAAACTATAGGGCTCTTCGCTATGTGGCCCTCTGTGATTGGTTGGCACGCTTGTACCCTTCTGGAATATTCCATTTGCTAGCAGCATGCAAGCTGGTACCCCAAGTGTTGAATGGTTGGACTTGACCACGCCTCCCCACCCATTTAGCCAATCATTCATCATCACTCCTGCTGTCTGCCAATCGAATTATTCTTGGAACTCGGCCTTGCAAAGGATAACTGTGCCTGAGAATAAAAGGGATTGTGAGCACAGCCTTATCTCCAATCTTGATGTGGTTTGCTCAAAGTCTATTTTCAACTTCACCATGTGACAGAGGACCGTGTTTTGAGCACCTTCTTCGCTTTAAACTCTATTAAGTGAATAAAACCTGATACTTCTAGTGTTTTTCCATTACACCTCAACAGGAGCTTGCCTTGCTTCTCACGTTCATTGTATCTTCTCAAATATATAACCAGTTTCTTGGCTGCCTCACTCCTTGATACTTGGCCAGACAAGCCTTCTCGAATCTTCCTTCAGTATCAGCTGTTTTCTTGTACTGCGCCAAACTTTCAGACCTTCTGTTGATAGTGTCCTAGTTTGCTAAAATACGTCGTGGAACATATACATTGGCAACACCGCCTGTAGTTTATTCACTACGTATAGCCAGCCTTATGATTACTTAGTCTACTTGCATTTCAGCATCTGTACAATTGTAAAACAGCTTGCATTTTCTTCAGTGCTCTCCGCACGTGCAATCTTCCTTTCGCACATGAAATGTTGCTCAATTCTTTACTTCGCCATCAGATTCTGTAAGGTCTACATCCTCTCTCCATTGACATTTCTTCTGGGTGAGTTGTTTATGCTTCATGTGACGTCACCAATCTTCTCTTTCATTCATCTTCACACTTCTTCCAAAACATCCTTTAGAAGACTGTAATTTCTCCGCAGGTACATCATATAGGGTTTTCTCAATGGATACCTTGTTTCAAGGACTATTCGCAGTAAAGGTACCATCACTGGCGATGCGCATGTCGCAATTTCCGGTTTCCAACATATAGGCAAAATGGGGGTGGGTCTTCCGGTAGAGGCACTCGGTTCCTCCTCCACAAAGGTAACTGGTCTGATATTAGATCAGCAATAGGTAGTAGGTGGGCAAAGCGTTTTCATGAATGGAATTTGTTTGTTGATTATAACCATAACGATCTTCCAGAGGCACAATTGATTAACTGGGATTAAAATCATTCTATGTCAATAATTGATCTCATTGTACAAACAGAATATCTTTGGCAGCATTTGGTCCAATTTAAGATAGCTCAAAGCTATTCAAGTGATCATCACCGGGTAATAACTGAATTCAATGTCATAGAGCAAACAGGAAATTAATTGGTCAGAAGAGACTATTGCGGGAAGAATCTACTTAAATTAAATCTATTAATCTTATTACTAAGTATAATAAGGTTGTCTATGACTGCATTGGGTACTATGGTAACGATCTGGCTGCTATTTGTTCTCTGCATGCCTTCCCAATTTTTATAAAGAGCACATTAATATATAATACGAGAGTAAATAGTGATGGGAGGTTGAGGCATTGGCCATTTCATAAGCAGATTCAAATGTGAAAACATATGCAAAGATGAGCAGTGAGATCAATGAGAACAAGTACTCTTAGGGATAATCAGAACAGTGATGAAATTAGGCAAGCAAATCAGTCATTTAAGAACAAAATTAAATCCATGCAAGGTCATATGTATCAGTTGGAGGGTGAACAAATGCTAACAACGATTTATGGCCAAAAATGACAATAACTATTGGAGATAGGTAAATCGAAGAGATAATGATAACGTATTAGCACAATTTAACCCTATTTGGGAAGAACATGGTATGCCCACTTTTCAGACCTGTATGCAATTCCCTCTGATAACAGGGGAAACTTTGTCAAGATTAACGATGCATATTGGACTTTCTGAATTTGTAAGGAGGATGCAGAGGCCATGATTAGAAGAAGCAGTAAATCTAGTCGCCCCCGGACTGAATGGCCTCTGCAACCTGATTATCAAGGAAAACCCTATTCTCTGGGCAGCAACATTGGACACATTGTTTATGGCTATAACTGTGCTTAGACAATGTATGCCTACTTGGAGATTGTCAACTATTGTACTAATCGACAAAAAGGGCACTACGGCTTGTCCCTTGAATTATCACTCTATTGCAGATTCTAAGATTTTTACCTCTTTGGTGCTGAAGGAATAAAAAAATTGGGCAGTAGAGCAAGGGGTGTTACGATGCAATCGGGTGGGCTTTAGCGCTGGATTAGACACAACCTTGGCAGGCGCTGTGGTGGATGCACTTGAGAACCAGACTTGGTAAAATCTGTCTCTGACCATTTTTGTGGTAACCATAGATTTGTCATTGGAATTTGATCGTGTGATTAGGAGCAATTTATGGGCAAAGTTACACTGGTGGGGCCTTCTTAATAATCTCCTCAGTATTCTTATATAGTTGCACTCAGACACGTCTTTGAAAATGAGACTGAACTTGGAAGGTGATTTTGCTGAGGCAAAACCTACGGCCTGTGGTCTATGGTAGGAGTCCATTTCTATTTAACACCTATTTGGCAGATCTGGGTCCACTATAATAGGAGACAGCTTTTCTCAGGCCGAAAGAATATTTGCACAAAACGGCTTGTGTGACCTAGGTAGAATATATTTTTATGATGGATTGCTCTAATATTGGGCTCCAAAGAATGTTAAAGGCAATTCAAGATTGCACCCTAGTTAATGAATTAAAAATGAATACAGAAAACAAAAAAGTATTGGCTTTTTTTCTGCGGGTTACAAAAAGAAGAACAATGCCTGGTGGATTAATAACACCAAAATTGACCTAGTGGAGGAATTTAAATATTTGTGGTTCAGAATCTAGGCCCACCCTAGTAAAGTGGCATTTGTATCACATGTAAAAGAGAAAGCGAAAGCACCGGTGGTGAAGTTATGCCATTTTAATAATAGATATGGGTGGTATTCACTGCTGCCAGCAATAAAGTTTCATGAAGCCACTGTTCTTTAGGCTTTTACATAAGGTTTGGAAATTCATCCCATATTGTTTAACTATGATTTTACCTTGATGGAAGGAATATTTTGGAAATTAATTTTATCAGTACCCATGTCAACACCAATGGCAGCCATACGGCAGCCATATGGCTGGAATTAGGTTTGCTATCACTTAATACAAGAATCCTATGCAAATGTATTCTAATGTGTCGTACATTTTTAGCTCCGCCGGAAGATTCCCTCTTTGAGAAATTTAAAGACCAGTGAATCAGAGGTGATGAATTGTCATGTAATACATTGTAAGTGGGACCTTTAGTCCCTGGCCTTGATCCCCAAAGTGGGCTAGAAAATCCATGGGCCTAGAAAGCCCGCATGTGTGGTTTAAGTTGTGTATCACACATAATGAATTGGCTAAATATATAAGATTACCTGACCTCCTATGTGTACACATAACATTAGACACATGTGCGCCCTAGCAAGAGTGCTATCCTTCCAGAGAATGTGGCTTTGCCATGTTAAGATTTAGATGAAATTTGCCATCAAACCAAGTGAACTGTTCACTCTGGAAGAGACCTAATACAGAAAATGGGATGCGTCGGCATAGCCATAACTCTGAGCAAATGTTGATTCATATTACCATGGAGTGCCTGAAATTGAATTGGTTTTAGAGAGGAATGCTTGGGTAGTCTTTGGAGATATTTAAGAGTCTGAACAGTTGAAATGATGTGGCTAACTTTGCGCCAATTGTCATCATTGAAAATTCAAAAAACGTATCGGTTTTTGTTAAGACTACATTTATTGTGAGTGTTTTATTTAGGGGGTTTGTATGACAGAAAGAATAATGAATTAGATTTAAGTTTAAGAAAATTATGTACATGCTTTTAGATAGTCATTTTAATAATTGAAGTTATGTGATTGTATTTAGTCAAGTAATTTATGGAAATATATGTTTTCGATTGTTTGGCTATGCATTGATTTTGTAAGTTGTCTATGTGTAAACCAATCACACAATAAATAAATACAACATATTAGAAGGAAGGAAAAGCAACAGAAAGAGGATGATGAAAGGGACAAGGAAGGATTAGCAGCGCTATCTATGCAGGGAGCAGCAAAGACAGTGAAAAAACCAAAAGGAAGTGAAAAGGAAAGATTTTCCTTCATCGACGATCTTACACCAGTACATCGATTAAATAAAGATACGATGGGTTTGTAGGGACAATGAATTTTCTGTATGTTAGTAAAATTAACAAAATAATTAAAGCACTAGATGATATCGTAGCTCAGGGAGGGGTAATTTCAAAAAAGGCATATGGATGCATCAGGGGTCCTCCAAGGCAAGTACCAACTGGAACACCAAAGTAATCCAAAAAGGAGCATACACCAAGCAGGAAGTAATGGAGGTTTTTTAGACCCAGACGCAGCTGGGAGACCACGGTTCAAACAGCGCAGTGGAACCAAACTGAGTGAAGAGGGCAGTCAATGCTGCCCACTGCAGGAAAAGATTTTATGCACAAATGACATAATTAACATACACAAAGTTGAAACATTTGTTAGATCATGCTAAAAAGCTAATTGGTGGGACTACGCAGTCTCTTATACCTAGGCATATGTTGAATATTGATAATTGTCTCATGCCATCCTGGTCCCCATCATCCAACACCACCCATCATAATGTCACAAACCTTCCCACACCGCGCCACAATGAAGTTTCATGACATTACGTGATTGTGCGGACCACTGGAACTTTATTCATCTGCCATTGGTCAGTTGCCATCCAACACACAAGACAACCTGAGTTTGGTAAAAGGTAGACATTCACAGAGCATCTGACCATTGATGTGCTCCGCGGACGTTGGCAACGGCACAAAACACTGTTGCACCGTAGGGACATTGAACTCTGTCCCAGGATTGGTTCCCGCTGCTCGGCCCCTCGCCTCACAGCCCTCTTGCCCCACCATAGTTTGGATTTTAGGTGACTGTATTACATTTTTAATTCTCTACACTTCCCAGCGAGCACCCAGGTGCCTGGCATGCTGGCCTCGAAAGTATCTGTTGGTTCAATTTCCCTGCAGCTATGTTCTCCTGGGAACGGCCAACTTGAAACATTTCTCTAGCACACTGCTGCAGCTGAGTGCTTGTGAAATTCATGTTTGCTGAGGGCACATGGCCTATTGCTTTAAAAAAATACGTTTTACTTATCTGCAGCATATACTCCAAAAGGGCTGCTATGTTGTTTAGATTGTACTCTACTACCACTTTTATCCACTACCCCGCCCCTTGTCCCTATCCACAGCATGCCCCTTTGCCCCATACCCCCTTTAGTGCCCCTCATGCCCACTCTTACCCACAGACTTCTCTGGCTGCACCTGCGCACCTGGCGCTTAAGTTACACAGCGCAGCTGTCATAGGATGTTCTCACCTCCGGGAGTCCTCCTCCCTTCCCTACTGCAACCCCCCATCGGTCACGTAAATGGTAGGTGCGCCCCCCTTGCATTGTTGGGTTTGCAGCTTCACCGCATGGATGTAGCTAGGTTGAGTATTGTGGAAGGTCAGGGAGATCCTGAGTGGGATTATGATTGCATGAAAGCTGCATTAATAATATGGGTAACATATGAATGGAAGGAAGCGAAGGAGAAGGACAAACCTGTTACAATGCAGTTCCCACTTGTTGAGCTTCCAGGAAAACATTTCAAATATGTACCATGGCCACAAATGGACAGCGAGAACGTATGGAAGGATTTACCGCCATTATCAGGTGGAGTGGATAAATGGATTTATCAATTTAAAAAAAAAAACAAATGGCTGGTGTATCCCCGGCTCCGGGGGACTTCAAGAATGTGCTTTAAGTGCTATTGGGGAAAAACAAATAAAATAATGGAACTAGTAGGGTTGTATACAGTTACAATTACGGATGATACTTATGATGGTGGTACGTTTCACCAGTTCCATACCCAAATCTGTGCGTGACTCAGGGTCATGTATCCAGACAAGACCGATGTGGAAACATTGCTTAATAGTAGTATAAAGTCAGGCGAAGATCCAGTTGATTATACAACCCATATGCAAGAACGATGGAGAGTAGAAATGGGACAAGCGTGGGATCAGACAGGGGGATCTCCGGCTTTGTTTTTTCATACTGCTAAGAAAGGGTTACCTCAACCATCCCAATTGGATTTGGAATGAGTAATTGGATGGGAGATGAAACCATGGCCTGAAACATAGGCACAAATAGTGCATTATTTTGCAGACTAATGCAGAATACAGAGAAGGACCAGCAGGATCGGAAATTGAGGGGAGAGACAAAATTGATTCAAATAAATTTGGAAAAAGCATCTTTAGAAGGGGCAGTGATTTCTAGTGAGGTATAATGAGATAGAACCATGAATCCTTGTTCTCAGTTTGGGACAACGCCCCAGTCTCAGTTAGAGTCTAGAAGACATGGTGGTTGGAATCGGGTAGATAGGGGGAGGGCTAGAGAATCACAAGGAAGTTATATTCATAGTTCTGGTCTACAACCACAGCCACCTGAGATGGCTCAGTGGAGGAGGGGAATGTCTTGACCCCCCACAGAATATTGATATTGCCATAAGAGGGGTCATTTCGCTAGGGAGTGCCGTACTTCACTAAGACAGATGAGACAAGGGTAGCACAGTTCTTACGGGGCTCCAGGACTTAGACAAAATAAGAGGTTTCAGGCTCTACCACCTCAGCAGGTCAAGTGGATGCCTTCGGTAGGAGAGGGTAATCCATTTGCTCAGATGCCTAGGACAGCCCACAGGGAGATTTTCAGTGTCCAGTAGTGGCAGTTACCCCTGATCTGAAGAAAGAGCCGATAGTTCAGCTTTCGGTTAATGGACAAATGTTTTTATTTCTGATTTGTGAAACTCCAGATATTTATTATTTGCAAGCAAAGATGGGGTCTTTTGAAACTCAAATCATTGGTGTTCCTCAATCAGTTGTTATTATGTTGCATGTGCTATCGTTGATATTGGCTGAGGTTGAGAAAGCATGGTGTGTCATGGAGAAGATGACTTGAGCACCTGCCCAAATTCTTTTCGTTCCTCTTATTTCTGTTGAAGATCATGTAAGCGGTAGGAGCAGGGTGGTGATTATTTCTCAGTTATGTGTTACTTCATCTTGGGTGTCTGCAAAAGGAATAGATGAGCATAACATGTTATGGGTAGCTGTTCTTCAAATGGAGTGTTATTTTAGTTTAAGAGAACTTGAAGTATCCCCCTTTTCAAGAATAGGTGACAGTGGAACATGAACAGTGGAGTGTGGCCTTACAGATACCTTGTCCAATTACTCTTCAGTTGATTGTTAGACCTAGTGAGATTTATCAGATCACGTGTAACAGAAATATTCACAGATTCTTTTTCAGGTGCCACAACATCTGTGCACTAAGCATCCAGTGTCATGAACTTCAGATCATGCCCCTTTTGGACCTCCTGGTCCTTGTCTCAATGGGGCTTGCATTCCGTACTACTTCCAACATGGCCATCCAGAGCTGAAACACTTGCTCGCTCCATGCGCTGAACGCGATGTGGTCTATTTATAGACCACGCCTTCCGCGGCTCCGCGCTTCTCAATGCTATTGCAGAGCAGCCCAGACGTGAGTTTGTAGCTCGCGGTATTGTTCCTTTTGTCCCAGTGCTATTGCCCATTCCTTTTCCTTTCACCCTTCCTGGTAACGAGCTTTTCTAGCCTTTCCAGTCTCCTGGATTCTTGGACTCCTTGATCCCGGAACTGAACGCAACCTGGAACCAGACGAATCTGCATTCCAGCGTTTAAAGACTGAGTTCACACAAGCTCCCATATTGGCTCAACCCGATACTAGTCGACCCTTTTTAGTGGAAACGGATGCCTCTAATTACGCCATAGGAGCAGTGTTGAAGCAGAAGATGGAGGACGATTTGGAACACCCCGTTGCTTATCTGTCAAGAACCTTAACTCCTAGTGAAACGCACTACTCCGTCCTGGAAAAGGAACTCTTAGCCATTCACCAAGCTTTCACTGAATGGCGACACCTACTTCTAGGAGCCAGACATCCTGTCCAAGTCCGTACTGATCATCGAAACCTTCAGATTCTACAGTCACTGGAGTGCAGGAACAGTCGTCAGGCACGTTGGGCCTACTTTTTTGCCCAGTATCAGTTCCACATTACCCATGTCCCTGGATCACAGAACCTGATCGCTGAAGCCTTGTCTCGCCGTCCTGACTACGTGACCACTGAAGATAAAGCATTTCCTAAAATGTTCTCTCCCACGATATTCATAACCCAAGCAGTTAGTCTCCTCGAAGAAGTCTGATCGCAAACTCAATCCTCTGAATTATGGAAGGACATTTCAACACAAAATCTCTGGAAATTAAGAGCCAAGGAAGGCTACTTATTCAAGGACAACGCACTATTCATTCCTACACGGAAGCTACAGCAAAAGATAATAAACCTTTGTCATGACACACTCCATTCTGGGCACCGAGGTATCAACAACACCCTCCGTCTTATACAGAGACAGTTCTGGTGGCCGAAAATGAAGTCTGACGTGCAGCAATACATCCAGACTTGTATAACCAGTGCCCAAAATAAACATGATAACAAGAGACCGACGGGTCTTCTTCTGCAGCCCTCTCTACCCTCTATACCATGGGAAATCATCGCTACAGACTTCATAGTGGAGTTACCACCTTCCCGAAGATATACTACCATCATGGTCACCATAGATTTGTTTACCCTATGGCCCATTTTACGCCACTGATGAAACTACACTCCTCTTCAGAGCTAGCTGGAATATTTCTGGAACACATATTCCGACTACATGAGCTTCCTTCCAAGATCATATCTGACCAGGGTCCCCAATACATTTCACAATTCTGGAAACACCTCTGTTGGGTATTAGGAATCCAACGTGCCCTCTCTTCAGGATATCATCCCCAAACCAACGGAGCCACAGAACGTGCAAATCAGATCCTGGAATAATATCTCTGATGTTTCGCTACCAAGGTCCAGGATGACTGGTCTCTCCTGATACCCATTGCGGAATTCGCTTACAACAACTCCGAACACTCAGTGCTACAGACCAGCCCCTTTTATTGTAGTCAGGGGTTCCATCCATCGGTCTTACCCTCGGTTCTTCCTGACCCTACACCAGTACCCACTGTCGACTCCTAGATCGAAACTCTTATCAACATTCACTGGGAGGCTAAACTTAGAGAAAGCCAGATTACAGACCAAGAGGTATGCAGATTCCAAGAGAAGACCAGGTCCTTCCTATATGGTCGGTGACCGAGTGTGGTTGTCATCAAAACTACTCCCCCAACACTTACGACCAAACAAGCTGGCTCCCCGCTACTATGGTCCATTTCCCATCAAGGAGATTATCAATCCTGTCTCATATCGAATCAAGCTACCTGACTCCTGGAAAAGAATTCATCCAGTTTTTCACACATCCCTATTGAAACCCTAATTCCAATCCTCTCGAAATTCCAGTAGACCACCTCCTCTACTGGTTGACAACCAACTGGAATATGAGGTGTCCCGGATTTGTGGCTCCAGGTATAAGCGGGGCCATCTTCAATACCTAGTGGAGTGGAAAGGATATCCTCCTAGTGAAAGGACCTGGCAACCTATTTCAAATATCAAGGCTCCTTGGTTGCTCAGAAGATTTCACCTAATACACCCGGGCAAACCTGGAGGGAAAGGCCTTCGGAGGAGGCATGCTGTCATGAACTTCAGATCACGCCCCTTTTGGACCTCCTGGTCCTTGTCTCAATCGGGCTTGCATTCCGTACTACTTGCAACATGGCCGTCCAGAGCTGAAGCAATTGCTCGCTCCATGCGCTGAACACGCCGTGGTCTAGTTATAGACCACGCCTTCCGCAGCTCCGCGCATCTCAATGCTATTGCAGAGTAGCCCAGACGTGTGTTCGTAGCTCGCGGTATTGTTCCTTTTGTCCCAGTGCTATTACCCACTCCTTTTCCTTTACCCCTTCCTGGTTCCGAGCTTTTCTAGCCTTTCCAGTCTCCCGGATTCCTGGACTCCGTGATCCCGGATCTAAATGCAACCTGGAACCAGACGAATCTCGAGCAGCGCTGTTCAAGACCAGGAGCGTTCGCAAGAAGGCAGCGATTAAAGTCACCAGCAAACATCGGACCGAGGTGAGAAGGGGGGAACTCCTTGACATCCAGATTAAGTGGGTTTGTTGAAAGGTATTGGACTAGTAAAGGTTACCCTGAAAGAGGGAGTGCAATTAGCTAGATTTAATCAATATCCGATTTCTAGAGAAGTGGAAGAGAGAATTGCTGCTACAATAGACAACCAGGGGGTAATTTATCAAACCTCCTCTCTGTGCAATACACTGATATTTCCTTTGAAAAAAGCCCAGGGCTCTTCGTGGAGGATGGTACAGGATCTCAGGCCTATTCATTTGATTGTAGAGGCAGAGTTTCCTGTGCTTCTGAATCCACATACTATTTTGGCAGATATTGCAGTAGATATGAAGCATTCCCTACGATGGATCTTAGGGGCCATTTTTCAGTATTCCATTGCATATTGATTTCCAATATTTGTCTGCTTTTACAATTAAAGGAGAGCAATTTATTTCTTTGCCTTAGAGGTATTGTGAATCACCTAGTATGTGCAATAGAGCACGCCATATGGATGTGGCTAATATTCCTATCTCAAGTGTTCTTTTGCGTTATGTGGACAATCTGTTGTTGTACAGTGTTGATGAGGAGACTTGTAGGAAAGACACAGGGCCTCATTACGAGGTGGGCGGTAAGGGATTACCAGTAAGGGCACCGGTGCCAGTAATCCCTTACCGCCCTACTACGAGTTCCCTTTGCGGGTCCTTCCTGAACGCCTGGTTTTAGCAGGCGTTAAGGACGGGGCCCGCAAAGGGATACCGGGGTCAATAACAGTACCACAATTTGCGGTACCGTTATTGCCGCCTTCCCCCTTCCCATTGAGCCCTATGGGGGCTCAAATGGGAATGGGGAATGGCCTTGGTGAATGGGGATTCACCGGTCCCGCCGATCTCGGAATGGACCGGTAATTGCTCCATTCACCAGGCCGGAGTCGGAGGGGTTTTGGAGGCAGCCATGGCGCTAATAGCGCTATGGTTACCTCCAACTTCGTAATGAGGCCCACAGTTACAGTGCTGTGTGCATTGGCAGAAAAGGGTCACAAAGAAAATAAAGCAAAGTTACAATTTTGTCATTCTGAAGTAGTGTACCTTGGTCAGCATATTTCTGCAAAAGGAAGATCTCCAACATCTGATAGAATAGTGACAATTCAGAAAACTCCTAAGCCTAGTACAGTAAAGGAGATGCACCAATTTTGGGGTATTTGCAATTATTGCAGGCTTTGTGTCTTTGACTATGCAACGCTCAGAAAACCTTTGTGAAGGAAGTTCAGATGGGACAGCCATTGGGTTTGACAGACAAGGAAACATAAGCTTTCTGCGTGATTTAAAACAGGCTATCATGTCAGTGACAGTGCTAGGGTTTCCAGATTACATGTAAATATTTCATCTGTTTTTGTATTCAAATGGTCATGTCATGACAGAAGATTTGGTTCAGAAAACTACTGTGGGCCACAACCCCTTGGCATTTTATAGTGATGAATTGGAGGGTTCATTCCTATGTGAGCAATCACTAGCAGCAGCAACATTTGCGTTGGAAAAATTATCTCAAGTGGTGCTGGGCCAGTTCTTTACGCTTTTTGTGTAAAATGAAGTACATGGAATTTTTGAAAAGGTGAAGTCTACACTTACTCTGCAGAGGGTTTCTAGATATGAGGTGATTTTGTCAGCACGTATGTGATTATATTGAGATGTCATACAGTAAATCCAGCTCAGTTCTTAGCTCAGCCAGTAGAGAGTGGAGATTATATTCATGATTGTGGTACATACGTGACTCAGCTTGCACAGCGGTCACATGTGTGTGTAGATCCTTTGACTGAAGTTAGAGTGCTTTTCATTGATGGGTCATCTTATATTGATCAATACACAGGGGTCAGATATACTGGAACTGTGTTAATTGAAGAAAAGGATTTGCAGTACTTTGTGGTACAGCAGTTTTTGCAACAATCGCATTTATCTGCACAGGCAGCAGAATTAGCAGCTATCATTTTAGCTCTTGCTCATGCATGTGGACAGAAGCTTCCAATTTATTTGGACTTTGCTTATATAGTATCAACAGTATGTCATAAACACTATATATATGGGTACCTGGTAAAGTGTCGACCCCCCCAGGTTATTATTATATAGCACAACAAAGAACGGTGATCAAGACTACTAGTGCTAAACAGAAATCAACACTCAATAAATGATATCTCTTTATCCATTTGTTTTCACAATGAATATGTCTTTTAATTTATTTCCTTAAAACTATTTTATCATACAGATATTCACATTTATTACATATACTTCAATAGACACACAATATTATCTTTCTGAATAGATGTGTTTTCTACAATTCATACACTGTTATTCCCTGCTGTACAATTCACCCTTATTTCACTCTCACACCCTCAATAATACTTCCAGGGCTCCTAACATCATAAATCTACCATTACTAAACACACAAAACTAATCTAATCAATATATATATATATATATATCTTTTCCAAGTTAAACCACACTCCCTTTTTGTGCGTGTTTCTGTTACCTGTCTCACTTTCATTCATTTGTTTTCTTGTTTTTATATGGGCAAGCAATTCAGTGTTTTTATTCAAAGGTGATTCATGGCCATCTGTGTTCTCATCATGGCAGACGTGAATAGCTAGTCACTTGTTACTACACACAAGATCACTCCTATGACCTTCTGCCCTTTAATATGGTTGGTGTTTTTGAACTGCACATAATTTCCCTATTTTCTCAGACAACATTTTAATCCGGGCCTCTAAGCACTGAAACCTGCCCATGTCTCTGACTTCCTCCCTTTGTGGTCTGGGCCGGTAATGGTGGAATTCACCCTGATTAGACCTGTTCTGGTGCCTTTGAGGAGATTGATTTCTGTTTGTGATTCCCCTGAATTCTCGTGACACAGGAGGTGAGGAATGTGGGTTGACCATCCGTTGACCATGGTCAACCTGTGGTGGGGACTGACTATATTGACGAGGTACATAATTCACATTTTGTCTTTCATGTAGTGGGAAGGGAATTGTTCCCTATGCTGGTTTCCATTTCCAATGAATCTGTATACATGCCTTTGTCTTTCCTAGTGGCCATACACCATTGTGTTAGGGTCAAATCTCCTCTGGGCCACTAGTCTGGTATGGATCATTGTATATCTGATTCTGGTTGGGGTTTAGTCCTAGCATCTCCTGGCAAAACACCACCCTGGGAGCAATACCAAGGTACCTAGGACTAATGTAAGAACTTCTATTGCTGGGATCAATGGACTGGAACATAGGAGTTTGAGGTGGTGTCCTCTCTTGAGCCACTCCTCTTTGAATGTGCTGTGTGACATTCCTTGCCTGGGTTTGGGCTGATTCTAATGGCATCCTTACAGACTTCACTTCTAGATTTGGTGGTGTGGATTCCTTAGTCTTTGATTTTGTTTCTTATTTTTAATTCCCTCTCTTTTCTCATTAAATATTACCTCATAAATCAAAGTTGCCTGTTCAATGATCCATTCGAGTGGCTTTTCCCTGTCAAACTCCCAGATTAGCTGAGAGACAATTTCCTTTTGAAGCTCATAGAAATATGCAGTTTTGAATTCTACTGTATAAGGGTTAAAGATCATATCAAAATGCAAGAATGCCCTTTTTTAAGTTTTGAAAGAATGGGTGAGGGGATTCATTTGGTTGTGCAGACATACCACAAGCAGCTTTCTTGGCTTGCTAACTCCCAGCAGTCGGCGTTCAATTTCTTAGAGGGAAAAGTGGCGTTCAGCCACACAAGATCTCTCTCCTCTTCCTCTACCTCCTCTTCTTCTCCCTCTACCACTCCAGGCCCCTCTCCAGCTGTATCTCCTCTGCCTTTCTTCTCCTTCTCTCTGTTCACTCCCGACAATGTTTCTAGACAAGTCCGATCTATGAAAGTCTCATCAAAGCAGATGCTCCCCTGCTCCTCCAGAACCATTAAGGACCACATCAACACACTTGTTCCAGCCTTGGCTGATTTCTTCAATCACTCTTTTGACACTGGAACCTTCCCCTGCCCCCTTAAGCACTCCCTTGCGCACCCCCTCCTTAAGAAGCCCTCTGCCGATCCTTCGTCTATGGCAAACTACCGTCAATCTCCATCACTCCTTTCCTAGGAAAACTCCTGGGAAAGCTGGCCATCTCCCAGCTTAAACTACGTACTCAATCTGTTAGTTGTCTCCATGACCACCAGTCTGGCTCCAGAGCATCCAGAAGCACAGAAACTGCTCTCCTGTACAATCTAATCAAGACTCTAACCTTCCTTTTGTCCTCATTCCCCTTGATCTATCCTCTGCTTTCGACACGGTCAGCCACGCCATCCTGCTCAATCGTCTCCGTGACAACCTGGGTATCTCTGGTCAGGTCCTAGCTGGTTGACCTCCTTTATTTCAGATCGTCCTCCCAGGCCCAACTTGGGGCTTTCCTCTCTTCTATATCTGTCTCTACATGTCGTGTTCCCCAGAGGTCTAACCTCTGTCCCTGGCTCTTTTACCACTACCTGGAACCTCTGGCCCACTGCATCTCTACCTTCTGTTCTAACTTTCAGTGTTCTGTGGATGACATTCAGCTCTCCTCAAGGGTCCCCTCAGCCTCTTCTGCTCCTTCTCTCATACCTGTCTGTCCGCAATTTAGGAATGGTGTGCCTCCAACGATCTCTGCCTTAATGCCAGTAAGACGGAGATCCTCCTCATTGGGACACATGCTCCCGCCTTCCCTCTCTCACTCTGGCCACCCACCCTGGGCCCTCTACCTGCACCTTCCTGTGAGGCAACAAACCTTGGTGTCATCTTTGACTCCACCCTCTCCTTCTATCCTCACATCTCTAATGTCTCTAAGAAGTCACACTATCAGCTGCACCTCCTCAGAGATATTCTTCCTTTTATCTCTTTCCCCCAGAAGCTCACTGTCTCTAGAGCCCTGGTCCTCTCTAGGCTAGACTACTGCAACAGCCTCTTTCTAAATCTGCCTGCCTCTACTCTTCGCCCTTTACAACTAATCCAGAACAGGACTGCAAGACTTGTCCTTGGCTTCAAGCCCAGGGATCATATCTCTCCAGCTCTAAAATCTCTCCACTGGCTCCCTGTGGCAGAAAGGATCAGGTTCAAGACCCTCTGTATCATCCACAAGGCTTTCTGGGGCCAGGGAACACACTACATCCAACTTTCTCTTCCTAAGAATATTCCTTCTGGAGCCCTCCGCTCATCTACCTCCAACTCTCGGAGGGTGAAATGCTTTGCCAGGCAGTGAGTGGGGAGTAGATTTCTGTTCTCGGCAGGGACCTCCCTCTGGAACAGCCTCTCCGCCTCTCTCAAACTTGAGCAGGACCACCTAAGGTTCCAGAAGCAACTTAAGACCTTCCTTTTAACTTCTGCTTTCTCTCTCCCTCTCCCTTGCTGATGCCCCTGTCTGCTGCGCAAACTGGATACCTGGCCACCTACTGAATTTACGGGATCAGGCTCCTGCATGATCAGTTGCACTTGTACTGCCTTTGTGCCTCCCAACAACTTAGGGACTGTATTTGCAACCCTTCAGTCCCCTGACTCACTGCACTTATGAGCCACCTCCCTGGCAGCATTGAGGCATTCCTTTGCACACTCCCTCCCCCCTAACCCTCTTGGCACTTCTCGCCCTCCCTTCCCCCTGCACTTGCACAATCGGAATGACACAAGGCCTATTAAGATCGTTGTTTTGTCCTCCTTCTGTCTTCCCTTCCTTGTCTTGTTGCGCCTATAAACACTTGTGTACAGGCACGTTATAAATTACTTATTATATCCTATCATATCATGTAGACTGATAGGGCTATAATTGGTGTCTAATTTCTTTCTTAAAATCCGCCCATGAGAAATTTCCCTGTTCATTTAGGCCACGGATAATGCTGGCAGAAGCCGTATCCAAAGTGAGGTGAAAGTACCACCCATATTGTTCTCTAGGCATCTGAAGTACTTTAAATATATCATAGACCATCTCAACAATGATCTTCAATAGAGCTATCACCTCCTTTTTAGAACGGTCTGATCAAAGCTTTAATAGATTTCATAATGTTTAAGGCACTACATGCTGCATTCTGGGATTTGTCATGTTGTCCCTCACTCCTGTTCCTTTTGGATGAGCATGTGTGTGAGCAGTTGTGGGTGATTCTGACCCTAAAACTGGATCATAGCTAGGCCTTGTCTGGAAGACAGCTGCTGGGAAATATCCCTAGCTATGACTGTGATTAACTTCAGCTTCAGTGAACGTAGTGCACTGGCACTATTCTTGAGATTTGCAATTAGGGATTTGCTGTTCCATTTCTTTGCACTGTGCATGGAGCTGGTGTGTCTCATGGCAAAGGGCAGAATTATCATTCCTGACTTTAGTGATTATTCCTTGCAACTCATTCATTTGTGCCTGATAATGGCCAACTGTTTTGGTTTTTTTCTTCATTCACATCAAATAGTTTAAATATTTCACTCCCCATTGTATGTAATTCCTTATATATCTCATCATCATCCTTTCTAAGTGTCTTAATTTCTGAAATTGTGACATCTCTATCCTGTCGTGCGTTGTCTAACGTGGTTTTTAAATAAATCCATTCTTGCTCACTTTCAGCAAATTGTTGGTCTCTCTGAGCCAGCCGTGCATCAAGGTCGCTACATTTGGCTTGAAGTCCCGTGTCGAGCTCTCTATGTTTTAACTCTGCCTTCATCTGTTCCACCCTTTCATATTCTGCCTCTAAATTACAATGCAACTTACTAATGACATCAAGGTCTTTTCCCTGTAGCTTGATGAACCTCTGTATCAGAAACCACAGCTTGGCACACAATCTGATAATATAATCTCTCTCTTCCTTAGGCTCTGAAGCTTGAACAGTCTAATAAGTTTCTGCAATGCTTCCTTCATCAAAAATCTTTTCAGGAGCCTCTCTGTGAATTTCAGTACTAATCCTGTCTTTCCATGTTACTATGTTTTCAGGCGACAAGTTTGCAAGAGCAAAGAGTTTTGTTTCGAGATAAGCCGATAATTAAGAAAACCCTGTTTCTGTCTCAGACATGGTGACTTATGGCCAATAACACAATAACAAAATCAATATGCACACAGCACAGTTGCTACCACTTTTCTCACAGCTCTATATCAGACAATGAGCGTACAATATGGTTATGCTATATTATGCAAGACCATGCCCAGTAATTGCTTTACCGATTCCCGGCCAATGCACCTTAAATATGTAGGTGATATTTTTGGTTAGCTTGTTGGGGTATTTTGTTGTATAGTGGTGAATCTAAATACAGGGAACTGTCTGATGACTGTTCTTATACTGGGTCACTAACGGTGAGCAAAGACTGGACTTAGTACACTGTAGATCATAATTTCATGTCCTTGCAGTATTTTATTTAAAATACCACGTTATAGCGGTACC
Source organism: Ambystoma mexicanum (assembly GCF_040938575.1). Classification (NCBI taxonomy): domain Eukaryota; kingdom Metazoa; phylum Chordata; class Amphibia; order Caudata; family Ambystomatidae; genus Ambystoma; species Ambystoma mexicanum. The sequence continues at coordinate 221,367,979 of NC_090924.1, read as the reverse complement.
TCAGAATACATTTACCATGTAAACCAAATACTGTCATTCATACATAGCCCCCAAAAATAACTCAATTCACAGTGATCAACTTGTTTTGTATTTTACCACATGTGATAAAGTGAATTACCGCCTGTGGTAAAATGAGTTTACCATTTGTTTTTACATCAGTTTGAAAACCAACACAAGGAAACAGAACACATAATAAAAAACCTGCAGCTGATTTACCTTTCACTTTTTGTTCTTTATCAGAAGTTAAGAAGTATGCAAAATATGAAAACAAAACGTGCAATGCACAATAATCACATGACATTTCAAATCTGTGATTCAAAGGTGAAAATGAAACATTAAAAGCACTACTCATTTGCAGTTACTTTTCCCGCGATGAATGGGCCTTGGTATGATAGGCTTTGAAATGCTCTTCTTTGCGAAAACTACCAAGGATCCTGCTAAATACAGACCTTGAACTTAACACTAGTTTTGGCAATGTATAAGCTTCTGTTACATCCGAAGCTTGTTGCATAAACGGAACATGAAAATAAAACTGTTTATATTTAAAAATGCAAGTACACCTTTCCTGGCTGTGACTGTTTAAGATGCACTCATTCAAAGCCCTAAAAAACACACACACATTTGTTAACTTCATTGCAACATTCTTTCAATTACATGCCCCTCAATTGTACCAAACGCACCAAGAATAATACTTGACTTTGTGCACCCCCGGGCTGCAAGCAAACTCTGTCTATCTGATTAATGCCCGCACGTGAGGTTCCCTTATCTGCTTTACTCTCCTCTGTGCCTGGAAGGAGTCCACAAAGTCTTTTCCCCAGCCTGCCTGTCAGTGAATGCTGTACACTCCAAGGGACAGGGTGTTCTCTAGATCCCAGAGCAAGAGACGGTGCACCAGCCCAAAAGAGACAGAGCCATCCTACTGGTTGCAGTGCTATTTAAACCCCCTGTCTAAGACCTCCCATATTGTGTGTCTGCCTTACATAAAATGTAAGGATGCCTGCCTTTCTGTGTGATGTCATGTCACCACCTCCCTTTGGCAAGCTAATCCACAGGAATGTTCTACCAATACGTGATTATTCTGACTGCTTAGAATGCAGCAACGGATGAGAGTGTTACATTTCTTTGCACTGTGCTTTCCTGTTCTGTGAATGAACAATGGGTTACTTTGGACAGATCACCTGACATAGCTCAAATCTTGTCACGTATTTGCCGCAAAACAAAACAAATTCTTCATGTTCATTTATTTGCATTTCAAATTAATCTCGCACAGCCCAAATTCCTTCACATTCAGTTTAACAGTCCGGAACAAAGTTTGTACACAAAAGCCATGGACTGATCTGCCCTGAATGTTAATAGGCGATATGTTAGAGGTTAGGGGATAGGAATTAGTAATTGTTATTTTTTATGCTTCATTGCAATTCATTGGTTTCTAGTCATTGTGTTGAATGCAATAGCATCGAATTCCATACCAGAGAAAAATAAGCATCGAATGCATTTTTTTAATGTTTTTTTTAATGGGGTCCGCCCAACCCCCATTTTTTTAACCTTTAAAACCCATTTTAATTAAAGTAAACCCTTTACATGAAAAAAATGCATTTGATGCTTTTTTCGATGTTTTTTTTTCTCTGGTATGGCATTCAATGCTATTTCATTCGATGCAATGACCAGATACCCAATTCATTCCATAACTGTGGTGCTGTGCAAAATGGTAACATTATGTTGTGCAAAATCGAATTTACAGGCCGATTCATGGAATTAATGTGTGCCGAAAATCTCAGCGCAAGCGTGCGAATCGCACCACAAGTGCGAAAATTGCAGTGCAAGCGTGCGAAAGCCACGCACATCGATTCATGGAAGTCCGTGCACATATAAATCCTGGGATGTGCGCTAAAATCCTGCGTGGCGCACGCGGGCGCACACGTCATCAAACGGCGTGCACTACACGCAGCGTAAGCGCACATAGCGCGGTGCACACAACAAAAGTGGGCGGAACACAGGGTGTAACACGCGGAATGGGGAACAACGCGTGAATGTGGGCGTTACGGGGGAAGTACAGGAGTTAAATGCGCGGAACGCCCACACACGCATCTACAACACGTATTCATGGAATCGAACACCAAAAAAAACACGCAAATCAGGAAACACGTACGCCAGCAGGAAGCAGGCGTACGCGGCCCTGCGCAGCATAAAAGTGCGCACAAACAACAAACAAGTTCAGACGCTATGATGAATATACCGTTCCTTGCAGCAGTGGTCGTGGGACACCGCAGGAGGAGGAGGATAGTCAGGCCCAGCATTTTTACACCCAGGACCAGCCTTTTTGGGATCCCTGATGACCAGGTGTATGGGAGGTACAGGTTTCCACCTCACATAATACTCGACCTGGTGAGTGAGTGGGAGGATGACCTCACATCACCCACCCTGTGCTCCCAAGCACTGAGCCCCTTGGAAAAGGTGCTGAATGTACTGCACTTCTTGGCCACTGGTTCATTTCAGCGGACAAGTGCCATAGTGGGGGGGTATCACAGGCGTTGGCCATCATGACTGCACGCTCTTCAGTCCGTATGCACATAGACCTGCCCAGAACATCTGCAGAAAGGCAGGCTGCCATCCAGGATTTTTACGGGGTGGCACACTTCCCCAAAGTGCTAGGTGCCATTGATTGCACCCATGTGGCTCTACATCCTCCCAGGGCAACTGAGCACATCTATAGAAACCGCAAGCACTGGCATTCCATCAACGTGCAGGTAGTATGTGATGCCAAGGGAATCATCACCTCAGTATATGCCAACTATCCAGGGTCCACCCATGACAGTTCCATTTACAGAATTTCACCCCTAAACCAGGACCTAGAAGCTGGGCGGCATGGCGATACATGGCTGCTTGGTGAGTATAAATGCCTCTGCACATGCATGCAAGTTAGATACTGAGTAATGTCACAACCTCGCTAATGATACCCATCATCACCTCCCCAGGGGACAGTGCCTACCCTCTGAGCACCCACAAGATGACGCCAATTCGGAACCCCACCACACCGCCCGAGGTAAGATACAACACAGCCCATATTGCAACCCGGGGCATAGTGGAGCACACATTCGGAGTGCTCAAGTCACGCTTTCGCTCCCTTGACCGCTCTGGTGGGCAGCTGCTATACGCGCCCCCAGTAGTGTGCAGGATCATAGTGGCAGCATGTGTCCTGCACAATGTTGCAACCCGCCGGGACCTGCCAGTGGACATGGTGGTGCCCTCAGATCCCCAACCACATGCACGGCCGCTGCGCATGGGAGGGGAAAGGGCACATGGTGAGGCAGCCCGCACGCAGTTGGTGGCTAATTACTTCACCCAAAATCACACCCCTGTGGAGTGCACACAGCCCTGGCACATACCAGCTGACAATCAATGATACAGTCAACTGTCACAACCACACCAGCCTGAGATTGGTCACCTGGAAGTGTTACATTTTGTGCATCCCTACCCACCAAAAGATAACCAATGATGTGTCACAAAAAGACACACATTTATGCTGCATGAATGACTACCCCCTTGCAAAATACAACATGAAAATAGCGCCATGTCACCCAACCCCTCCCCATCTCCGCTACCCAACACACCATGGCATGTCATGCAATGTGAAAGCAAACAAAGGAATGCACAACACATGACACAAGTGTCACAAAGTGTACTGTCCCAAATGGAAACAGGCCACAGACAATATGCTCCCATTAATCAAAAACAAACAGCACACATGACCAAATACTTACCAGCAACACAATACAGCTGCACAGGATGAAACATTGCCAAAATATGACAGCACAAAATCAAAGTAGTGCAAGTCTTACAACCTGAATAAGCCAGCACATCGACCCTTTCCAACTGCAGAGTGTTGCTGTCAGGCAAATGTGTCAGTGTACTGCATACAACATGAACTGCATTTGCAAAGGAGACGGCCTTGTGAAGACATGAAGAATGTACCTGTGAAGCACATATCAATACCCCATGCAGTGTTCAATACAACAACAATCCCCACTAGGGATGTACACACAGTTTTGACTACAGACTGCCCACACAGTCATGGGAGCCCAATGTCACTGTGTAAGTCACTTTCACTTAAAAAAACACCCTTTGCAAGCCCATGGAAAGGGAAGCAGGAGGGGTGTGTGTCTCAGGAACCCAAGCATCTAACCCAAAGACAGGACAAGCCTGCATGTGCCCAGCTGGAATACACAGTGGATGCCCACGGGAGCCACACAAGGCAACACAATGTAAAAAAATAAATAAATAAAATTGCCATGTGGGGGCCGGGGGGGCACCCAGGAGGTACGAGGACAGGGTGCACACCAATACCCACCTGCGTGGATGTTGCAAAAAAAAAATACCTCCATGGGCTCATGGCCTGCACGGCTACGCTAATGTGGGAGAACTGCTGCTGTCGCTCTCTTCACCCTCTGCTGCTGCTTCAGGAGGTGGTGGTGATATGGGAGGCAGCCCACGAAAAGCCCTGGTATGGTCCTCCATGGCAGCAAGTATGCGGGTGTTGAAGGTCTGATTCTGGAGGATGATAGTGCGGAGATCCCCATGCAGCACCTCACGGGTTGCCTGCATTTCTGCATGCATGGCCTGCGTGATGCCCGGATCTCCTCCCGAGTTGCCTGCAGCTCAGGTGAGAGCGAACGTGTGAGCTGCTCCAGCTGCTGTTCTGACCTTAAATTTCGGGAAGCCTCAAGTTCACTTAGAGTCTGCCTGAGGAACTGGAGTTCTAACCTCAGGGCTTCCCTGTGGCCCTGTGACTCTACAGAAATGGCTTCCCGCAGAGTCTCCAGTGCCGCCCATCGGTCCCTGTTGGACGCCATGTCTTCCCTGTGTGATTGGCAAATGGAGTCTGTTCCCTGATGTTGTTGCTCCATCTGCCTTTCAGGGGGGAGAATGGAAATGGCCACCCACTCCATTGCCTGAGCCATCATTTCAACCGATGCTCCCTGTTGTGCTGCTATACCGTACATGGAGTTTTCCCATACAGTATTGCCTGGTGGCGTACAGCCACCGCGTCGGCGGGCACCACACCTGTTTGGGGCAAGGCGATCTGCACCTTGCTGTGCTGGCACTGCCTGAGGCTGCAGGAATGCATTCCCCCTCTGATCCGCTGGCCCAGGAACAGGATCAGATGTTGTGGAGTGTGACCCTGCATCCGTAACCGCCAAAGGCGGACTTACCAACACTGACATCCCCATAGAGGGTTCTACCCCTGGTACAGGTGGGTTGGACAGAACAGAATCCCTGCCAGAACCACTCACCTGCGACAGCACATAAGTCTCATCATCCGATTTAGCACCTCAATCATAGAGGTCTGGGGAGGTGCAACCAGAGGCACCACCACCACACCACGTCCTCCACTGGTGCCCGGTCATGGCTGAGATTCCTCCTGGGTCTGCACCATCTCCTCCACCTCAACAGCATCAAGTGCGTCATCATCTGCAGAAACATGAAAGACAACAAATGGAAACAGGCATGAGCACCATAGCACACACATAGGCCTGACAAGCCAGAGATCCAGTACATGAATTACACATGTCCCACATGACTATAACCCTGGCATACATGCACTGTCAATGAGTTGGAAGGGGAGGCAAAAAGCAGACACTGAGGACACCAAGATGGAAAAGCAACACATTTGCTGCATGCTGGGTAGCACTGGCATCACACATTAGCCCGTGTGTTGCATGTCCAATACACATACATGACACATGCCAGCACATAGATGCCATGTAGCATAGCCATGGTACATTTGACAAGTACAGCCATATGTCAGCGAATGAGTACTGTCCCCCATCCATGTGAGATGGACATGATGAGATGAAAAATGCAAAATAGTGTGTCAAAATACGCATGTGCCACACACTGCAACACATCCAGTGTACAATGATACTGTGATGGCATGCAGATGGATACATCAATGGTTGGTCACTTCAACATGACATGAAAAGACTATCATGTTCAACATTCAAACAGGCCCCAAAAAAATTTGTGAGCAGGCCCTTACTCAATCAGCCTGAATGGTCTAATCATTCCCATAACAAGGTAATAAATGTGGGCCAATGTGGGGTGTAATCAATGACAGAAGCATGTCACATATGTGGCATTAGGGCTGAAAAATGTGTTTGAAAAATGGGAGAATTGAAACAATCAGGCTGAATGAACACTGAAAAATTCAGAACAATTGTGTTGCAAGATGACAGTTCAAGGGCAACTGCAGTAATATTGTGCTTATTGGCTACTGTGGTAAGAAGGGATACTGTCATACCCAAATCCAAGGCTGCTGAATGTTTTGGCGGAACCACATGGGTGACCCATACCACTCAGGACTACGCACCCTCACCTGGCACTCAATCTGAACACGTCACCCATGCAACATACACATGGATTACACACATATGCATGGGCACTCACCGGACAATGCTTCGTAATCTGGTAGGTCTCCCACGCCTTGGATCTGTTCCTCTGTGACGAAGGTTCCAGCAACAGACTCATGTTCAGTGAGTTGGTTGTCCTCTGGTGGAGACCCACCGCCAGTCACCAGAGTAGAGGCATGATTGGAAGCCAGCTTGTTCTTTGCTCTGCGTTTCAGGTCATTCCACCGCTTGTAGCAATCATCAGCTGTGCGCCTCACAAACCCAAGGGCACTAATGTGGTCCGCGATGGTCTGCAAGTGTGCCCTTGCACCCTGCAGTCACCAACATTTCACGGCTATGTGCCGACACATAGGCCACAAGTGCATCAAGTTCGGCGTCATTAAAGCTAGGCTTCCTTGAAGTGCCGGAGTGTGTAGCCGTGTCTGGGCTCAGCCTGTAGTGCCAGAGCACCCTTCTTCTTCTTCTGCAAAGGTGGTGCGGATCCTGAGTGGCTTACGCCGCTCTGGTCAGTAGGGGCAGAAGCGCAGGTGGACTGGGTAACAGAAGCCTGTAAAGGCACAATGACCATAGGTCTTGGTGCAGGCATTGGCTGCAGGGGTTCTACGTGATTTTGCCAAATGAAATGTCATTGTGGGACATTTCATCGCCGAAATCTCATCGCCAGAAACCCTGTATTTTTTTTCCCCAGACCCCCCACCTACTTTAATAATCATACCCCAACCCACACAAAACACCCCCCAAATTTTTTTTTTTTAAAAAAAGGGTTTCTGGCGATGAGAATTCCGGCGATGAAATGTCCCACGATGACATTTCATTCGGCGAAATGCGTGTATACCGGCTGCAGGGTGATGTTGGCAGGGCCAACATCGGTTTGATGGACCTGGACCAACACTGTCCCAGCTGGGAGATTTGGAGCTGGGATGGATTGAGCTGCAGCTGCCCCTGCAGCCTCCCCACCCTGGCTACTTGGGGCAGCAGATGACATTGCTGCCCCAGATCCACGTGGCCTGGTGACAGCAACTTTCACCGCCACACGTGGCTTAGACTTGCTGACCTGGAAGTCAGCCTGGGAGTCATCATGTGCCGGTCCAGGTGCCAAAATGGGCCGGTCCAACAAGGGCTGAGCTGGGAGGGTGTCAGCTACGTTTCCCACAACCATTGGGGGGGCATGGGTGTCCCCGATTGGTCCTCCACACACAGGGCTCTAGGGGCATCCTGCAAATCCTTGCCACGTACCCTACCCCGCCCACCACGCCCATCTTTTGGAGGTCGGCCACCTTTGCCTCCCTTACTGCTTGGTCGCCTCCCAACCATGGCACTGATGTTGTGTGTATGGGAGTTGCAGTAAACAATTGTCCTGGGCAATTAGGGTGAAAGGGGTAGGGTACTAGATGGAATTCGTACCCTAGTGCTCTGGCAAGGCTGTATGTGACCACTGGGGGAAGATGATGGGTCATGCAACGCACAGGCCCCCCAAAAATAAAAGCACACGTGCACGCAACCCCTAGTAGACCACGTGCGTGGAAAAATAAACCTGCACTATGCTGTGGCACTCAGAAACACAAAATAAGCGTACGCCTGTGACACGCAGCCTACAATGACCTCTGAAGGGGTACGCGACACACAGGGCAACCACAGTTGGAAAATATGTGCGCGACTCACAGTCTGCCTTGAAAAATAACGTGAAAAAGATGCACGTATGCGCGTTGGCAACACCCCCGCCAAAAGAAGAAAAGTACGCAGTCTGAGGAAACAGGGAGTACGAACTGGAAACGTTGTGAAGTAATTGCGTGTGAACCGGCAAGAAGTACAAGATACACCCGCTCGCTCTCCACAAAAAGCACGTACAAGGAAATAGCGTGATACTCGTACCTTTTAAACCAGCCCACACGTGAAACATCACTTACGCGCTTACGCGCTAAGGCCCTTTCCTCCAATAGCACGGTGACATGCAGTTTTCTCACGTGCTGATTCACTATGCACCCGTGTTGTGGGCAACGCCTGCGCGTGTAACGTCACTGACGCACATACGCGCCAAGGGCCTTTCCTCGGATTTCACGCTGACGTGCAATTTTTTCACGTGTCAAATCACTCTGTATCAAGCTGGCCACGCGAATACACACGGAAGACCACGCTCCTGCCCAAAAGGCCATTTTCCTGCACCCAAGAGCCCCGAGCACGTTCCCACCAGCCATCTGCTGCTGCCTGCCTGCTGCCCACGTGCCCTGCTATTTGGTGCCTGCACGTCAGCCATCTGCAGGGGTCCAGTTGCTGTTCCACCCCTGCTGGAACAGAAGACTCCCGAATGGGATACCATCGCTCCACAGCCCAGCCCCAGGACCCAGTTGCTCACCCACGCCTGCCTCGGTGGTCGCCATGTCGGGGAACATCACATGCCAACAAGGAAGGACGGTCGAGGATCTGGGACGACGCAGTGGTTCCCATCAACACGGAGGAGGTGATAACCCGCGACATGAAGCACGTCAAGAAGCGCTGGGAGGACTTGAGGTCCAGGACCCTCTACGAGGCCCGGCGCCTCGTGGAGGGGGGCCGGGCAGCATGAGCAACATCCAGATGAGGGTCCTGGAACACGTAGCCCCGGCGCTCCACGCCCAGATCCTTCAGAGGTAGACCCGTCTGGAGTTGAGCGGTAAGTGGCCAAGCATTGCTGTGTGACTCAGGGCATGTTGCAGTGTGCTGGTAGTCTGATACTTGCCTGTATGTGTGACATAGGCCATCTATGGATGTGTGTGTGCAGGGACATCATGGTCATGCATGTCAGACCAGTTATATGTGAACCACATGGATGGTGCATGTGTTCCAATGCAACATGGGGAGCTATATGCGGAATGCACACATGAAAGCAGGCCAGTCTCTGTTCTTGGACATGGAGGGGGTGTGAGGGATGGGTGCTGCTGTCATGTACATGTATGGTGCACATGTGTGTGTGTCTGAGAAGTGTGTGTGTGTGACTTTGAAACGACAAGGATGCATGACACATGTCTGTGATAGTGTGTAGATTCACTCATGCAGTGCCGTCACCGTTGTATCCACTGTGTCTATCCACTGTGTCTGTGGTGTACAAGCCATGATGCATGACCCTCCGGTGATGTGTGTGCATGGGATCAGTGTGAGCCATGATGCATGTGAGTTTGAAGGCAACATTTTGGTTAACAGAGGCCCTTGTACATGGATGCTGATGTTGATTGTAGGCGCCGGGACTGTTTCTGCATGTGTGTTGCGTGCATTCACCCATGTGTTGTGGAGGGACAGGATGGAAGTGACATTTGACAGTGCCACTCATGTGCTATTGCTTCCTGTCTTGGGGAATATTGTACTGTACCATGATGCTTGTGTTCTATGTCTCCCTCTATGCAGCGTCAAGTGAAGAAGAGGGCGGAGACGGCGCTGTGGAGCCAAGCGGCGCGGATGCCTCCACCGGGCGGTGACGCAAGGCCCAGCCACTCTCCCAGGTATTGACAACATCTGGGAGCGAGGGGGCTGGTGCCGTGTCTGCCACTACGGCTGTAGCGGAAGGGCTGGGTGAGGCCCCATAGGGGCTTGCAATGGCGGAAGACGGTGTGGAGACATCCAGGTTGGTGGTCTCCACAGAGGAGTAGGAGCCCGCTACTGAGCCACACATGGGGCCTGGTGGGGGTAGTACCACTGGTGTTAGTGGTGCAGTCCAGGGCCAGGGTCAGGAGGCAGCACAGGTCTCCGCGGAGGGGCCTGTGCATGTCGCTGTCCTTGACCCTGTGACTGCACCACCAAGCACCAGCAGGGATGCCCCGTCCCAGGCCCGTCCACAGGTAGGGGGGAGTGCCACATCTGCCTCTCCGCTACCTGCGGACGAGGGGTCCCATGACCGTATGGGCTCCATCCTGGTTGGTGTTGCGTTGCGCACGCGTGACATTCGTGATGACGTGCGTTCTTCCTGGGTGGAGCACACACGCCATCACGAACAGCAGCGTCGTGACGTGGCACTGTTGGGAGGGGCCCTGGTCGGTGGGTTCCTGCATGTGTCGCGCACTCTGGCGGACCTCTCCTCCTCTGTGGAGACTATACACCAGTTGTTCTCCCTGCCGTCTTCCGGCCCAGATTCCACCAGGGCCCCCTGTGGACCTGGCCTGACCAACACAGCCAGCTTGGTGGAGATCCCATCCCTGCCACACTTGGGAGTCGGCGGTCCAGCAGGGGTGGACACCCCAACAACTGGAGTCCAGCAGATGGAGGATGTGCAGGCATCGGACAGGGCACATTGACAGCAGCAACAGCAGCAGGCTCTAGGTGGGAGCAATGATGGCTTGGGGGCCATCGACATCAGAGGGGCAGGCATTGGCCAGAGGGCAGGAGAACCCTGGAATGGGAGTGTCTTCCGTATGGCTGCGGTTGGGCCAGCGCATATATGCAGAGCGGCGGCGGGCAGAAGAGGCGCGGCTCACCATGGTGAGGGCAGAGTTCTCCATGCGTCAGGCGTTGAGGCGGGCAGAGTGCCTGGAGGCAACTCGCAGGGAGTGGCACAGGGCATGAGTGCATCCCTGCAAGACCTCGGGGCCAGGGCAGAGGCCCGCCTCCGGGACATCGACATGGAGTTCGTCAATGCCCTTGCCCGGGACATCACAGAGTGAGCCGCAGGACTTGCCCGCCGCCATTGTATATAGTTAGATAGTGTTAGGTTTCCTTTGTTTTTCTTTTAATTTGGAGTTAATGGACATTGCTCCACTTCGTGTGTATATAGTTTTTTCTTCATAGTACTTTTTTGTAGCTTTCCTTTTGTTTGTGGATCATGGACCATTTGGACTTAAATTGTATATAGTTGCAGACTTGTACATACTTTCTTTTTCTATATTCCCATGGATCAAAACATTTTTTTTGAAATTTGTATAAATATTTTTATTATGGACATTGGCAATGGACCACTTTTTTATTCTACGTGATATTTTCTTTTAACATTGGATTTACAATATTTTTTTTCTACATCGGTCATTGTACATTGATTTTCATTTTACTATTCCTCCAAGTCAGTTCTTTATGTTTTTAATACATTTTTTATTACTTCGGAATTAGTGTTGTGTTCTGTAATTGGTTTTGTGCATGTCTCATTGCACATTTCTTCAGTCACGTGTTGCCAGTGTGGCTACGTTGTGCATTCCTGCATGGGCATGGTGGTTCATGTCAACTATCTTGGCATGGGTAATTTGGGAGTGGGTTCTGTGGATGGTTGCATGCTTGGATTGGGGGGCAAGGGGGATTAGGGTTGTCTTTAGGGACATGGGTCTTTTTTGTTAGGACATGTTGTTTCTTGGGACATGAGTCTGGGCCTGCTGGCAGATGCCCCTCACTGCTGGGGAGTAGGGGTGCTGGGGGACATGAGTCTGGACATGCTGGCAGGTGCCCATCACTGCTGTGGGGTGCGGGTGCAGGGGGACATGAGTCGGGACCTGCTGGCAGGTGCCCATCACTGCTGGGGGGTGGGGGTGCTGGGGGACATGAGTCTGGGCCTGCTGGCAGGTGCCCCTCACTGCTGGGAGTGGGGGTGCTGGGGGACATGAGTCGGGGCCTGCTGACATGTGCCCATCACTGCTGGGGTGTGGGGGTTCTAGGGGACATGGGTTGGTGATCACTAGTGGAAGGTGACATCTGGACTGGCTGGGGGCATGCCCATGGTGGATGGGCTGCCTGCGGGACATGACCAGGGGTGCAGGATTGTCCCCTGTGGTGTGGGTTGCCTGCAGGGGCCGTGGAGGGGGTAGAGGGCACACCTGGGAGGACCCACAATGCCAATTCACGCGTGGGACTCCCCGCGCACCCCACTGGATACACATACCCCGCTCTGACAGCGAAATCGCGTGTGAATATTCCCGTGCACCCCCGAAATCCACATACCCCGCTCGCACAGGCCCAGTCGTGTGTGGGATTCCCCGCGCACCCTGAAATCCACGTACCCTGCTCGCACAGGCCCAATTGCGTGTGGGACTCCCCACGTACCCCGAAATCCACGTACCCCGCTCGCACAGGCCTAATCGCGTGTGATACTTCCAACGTGCCCCGGAAATACACGTACCCTGCTCGCACAGGCCCACTCGCGTGTGAAACTTCCTGCGCACCCCGAAATACACATACCCTGTTCGTACAGGGCCAATCGCATGTGAAACTTCCCGCGCACCCCCGAAATACACATACCCTGCTCGCATAGGCCCAATCGCGTGTGAAACTTCCCGCGCACCCCCGAAATACACGTACCCTGCTCGCACAGGCCCAATCGCGTGTGAAATTTCCCACGCACCCCAGTAATACACGTACCCCGCTCGCACAGGGCCAATCGTGTGTGAAACTTCACGCGCACCCTCAAAATACATGTACCCTGCTCGCACAGGCCCAATCACATGTGAAACTTCCCGTGCACCCCAGTAATACATGTACCCTTCTCGCACAGGGCCAATCGCGTGTGAAACTTCCCGCGCACCCCCGAAATACATGTACCCCGCTCGCTCAGGGCCAATCACGTGTGAAACTTCCCACGCACCCCCGAAAGACACGTACCCTGCTCGCACAGGGCCAATCGCGTGTGAAACTTCCCGTGCACCCCCGAAATACATGTACCCCGCTCGCTCAGGGCCAATCGCGTGTGAAACTTCCCGCGCACCCCAGTAATACACGTACCCCGCTCGCATTGGGCCAATCGCGTGTGAAACTTCCCGTGCACCACAGTAATACATGTACCCCGCTCGCACAGGGCCAATCGCGTGTGAAACTTCCCGCGCACCCCCTGAAATACACGTACCCTGCCCGCACAGGCCCAATCGTGTGTGAAACTTCCAGCGCACCCCCGAAATACACGTACCCTGCTCGCACAGGCCCAATCGCATGTGAAACTTCCCGCGCACCCCAGTAATACACATACCCTGCTCGCTCACGCCCAATCGCGTGTGAAACTTCCCGCACACCCCAGTAATACACGTACCCCGCTGGCACTGGGCCAATCGTGTGTGAAACTCCCGGCACAGCTGGGTACGTGTATTCGGAGGGGTGCGTGGGGAGTTTTACAGGCGTTTTCGTGGTTGAGGCCCGTGTGCCATATACGGGATTTGTGCGCTGTACATGGCGCACGGGGAGGGGTTGGGGGCGTAACTGGCACTGCTGCAGGGTCCCTGCGCCACTCTGCACCACAGCAGGTAATGGATGTTAAAATCCATGAATACGCTGTGCGCGGAAATAGATTTTGGCGCACGTGGCTGCCGCAGACTGTCACACGCGCACACTGTGCGCCAGCCGCGTGCACCACTTGTGCGCTGAATTCTATGAATTACCCCCTTGATTTCATCTTTTAGCTGGCATATGCTTTATGCATTCATAATACTGACATATACTAGATTCAACCTGAGTTTCACACATGCATCTCACACCATTGCTCACAAATGGGGTCAGTTTCATCCTTGCTTAAATGAGGACCCCTAGTTAAAATGTGGAGCCATGGCTAAAATTTGGAGCCCCTGCATTTTAAAATGTTAGTTATAATCCCTCATATCATGGTTTGATGGTGGTCAATTAGCCAGCACGTATTAACTAAGACTGCTGCTACTTGATGATTTGTAGATGGTTTTCAACCTATGTATCAGAAGAGTTTATTTATTAATTTAGATTTTGAAGGAATGTATTTAAACAGATCGTGGTTTCTCCTTTTCATATGGATTTTATGAAGTTAAACCATTCCCTTGTTTAAAGTGTTTATACATATGGCACATTTGCACTTTATAATGTTTTATAAGGCATCTGCTATGCGATGATGAATTGTTTTATTATTTGTCTGCTTTTAAGGTTTATTACTGAAATGAAGCTTGGTTGACTGACTGACTGCCTTTCAAATAGTATTCAAGGGCCCCAATAGCCCACCTGATGCAAGGCACTCTCCCTGTATTGTGGCATAGATCTTCTCCCTATGAAATAGTTAATAGATAAAATACACGATAGGGAGTTCACATCCTACTCTTCCCCCTTTCTGCCCCCAACCTCCACCCTTGGACTAATCATCTGTAGAATAAATGGGGGGAAATGGGCATGATGACGAGTGGGGAAGACACGTGAAGCAATTTAATTCTTCAAAGGCCTTTTCGATTCTGCAGTTCTGCTCATTAAATTAAATTCTCGTTGACTGGGAGGCTCAGCAATTGAAGAACACCTGCGGACAAATCTTCTATAGCAGCCCACCATTCCTAAAAAATGTCTGATGTTCATTCTTAGCCTTTGGTGCTGGCAAGCTTTGGGCGCCTCCACATTACATTCCACTGGCTGGTCTAGGACCTCCCCGGCCTGTTAGTCTAAGTACTTCACTGTACATAATGTGAGATGACACTCTTTGGGGTTGGATTTTAGTTCACATTTACAAGGTGTCTGTGCCACCAAATGCAGATGACATATGTGTTCTCCAATAATTAGAGCCACTCGGCATATCTGTATATTATTATGCATGTAAGTAGGCGTCCACAAATGCTTGGTGTGGTTATAGGATGCGATCCATGAGGCACACATATGTGGCTTGGGCTCCATGCAGTTCATCAGGAAGAACTGTAAATTCACAAGCATATTTTCTTGTCTTCTGGCACCAATATAATTTGCCAATATCTTTTTGTTATATCTAAAGTCGTTATATAAGAGGAAGTGTTTATTCTTTCAGTCATTTCATGGATCCTGTGTATGGGATAATCAATGAAGTTGGGCATCCCATTGATTTCATGAAAGTTGATACAAAATCTCCAGCTGCTGGTTTTCTTACAAGATTGATTGGGGAATCCCACTGACTTCAAGAGGTCTCAATAATTGGACATCGAGCTTCCAGTAACAGATATGGACAAGAACTATCTTTCCTGGAGGGGTCTCGGTGTGATGGAACAAATGTTTCTGATAAGACATCTTGAAAATGATCAAGGAAGTCTTATAATTATAATTATAATTATTATGGTTAAACTCGCCGTGGTATGAGACACCATGACTGGGACTTCTTGTCCCTTCCAAGCAAACAGTCAGATGACATGGTAGAATTGGGCTGGCTGCCTCTGGACAGTTTGTTAGACCCAATAATTAGAGCTACTCGGCATATCTGTCCCCACATAGGCCCATACTTATCAGAGAGAACCTTCTTTTCTGAGGTAGGTAACACGACTCAGATCTTATCACAAACTTGACATTTTCGAAGCTGGACCTGCCAATCATATAGCCACTTTAGCTTCTGATGTGTATCCTTCAAGTGTTTTGTAACAAGATTCAGTACCAGGGTCATGTGTCCTTCTATACAAACTGGGTGATCCTGGGACTTTGGTCTTCTTGGCTTTCCCAGATCTCTTTTAACATGCCCAGGCCATCTTGCGGTTCTCTTCCATGCACCAAAGAGAGAAACCAAGAGAAATCTATCAGGGTCTTTTGACCAGCAAACAAGGCTCATGCTAACAATTCATCACGATTCTTGGTGTCTTCATTACGAGATTCAATAAAATGTTTTCAACATTTTATGAAAGCGTTCCTTTAGGTCATCATTTTGTGGCCTGTATCTAGAGGTGCAGAGGTCTTAATTGCCTCCATTAGACATGGAATGAAAGTGAAACCCGGGTGAAGCAATATTTCCTTGGGGAGCCCTACCCTTTAAAAAAACAGTCCCAGGTGCTTCGAAATCTGTATTTGTATTTGGGTTTATATAGCACAGCCCTAGCTAGGAAACAACAGATTGCTTACAACAAATTTGGCATTCACAGAGGTTGGTTAAAGGGGAGGTTACAGGCTATAGTAAGATGAACATTCCATACTACTGGTCTGATATAAACCCAGCAGTGACATGGCCAAAGGAATACTTGTGTGTTCCCTGAAGATCAGGGCCTTGAGTTACTTCTGCAACTGCAAGAGCATTGGGGTGGCATAATTGCGATCAGGAGGGTGCTTCGGCAGGCTGGGGTGTAGCAAGAGAAGGCTTGTTTCCTGGTGTCCTCTTTGCATGATAGTTCAATCTTGAGCCTGGCAATGGTCTGTCTTTTAGATGAGCATGTTGCACCTGAGCCCACAGGTTTTGTGGTTAGGTATGCTGGTGTTCAGGTAGTAGTTGCCTTATAGGCGATGCAAGCAATTTAGAAGAGTATCTTTTTGGGATGGGTAGTCAGTGCAATTTATTTTGGATTGGAGAGATGTGGACACATTTCTTAGGTCCCATTACGAGGTCTGCAGCAGCATGTTGACTGGCTCAAAGGAGAATCAGTTGGGTGGCTGGAATGTCAGTGAGGAGGGTTTTTGCTCCATTGAGGTCTAATATCACCTGCACTTCGACCATGATAATGAATTCTCTAGGTGGTACGAAGTGTTTTTCTTCCGGAGGGCTAGTTGATACCAGGCAGTTTGGTCTTTTTTAATATGTTGCTTGAATGAGAGATTTCTGTCAATAATGAAACCAAATGATTTGGCTCATTTGGTGAACTAAGGTCTTAATCCATCAAGATACATGGTGTTCAGCCACCTTTCATGTTCTCCTGTTTAGATGAATGGCCTAGTAGAACGGATGCTTGTGGGATTGATATACAGGTGGGTACGTGTCATCTAAGCGTGGATGGAGTTGAGGCATTTCCTGAGATGTCTAGAGTACAATTCACTTTGAACTACAACTGAGTAGTTACTCAAGTAGTTCAATACAGAACCTGAAGATCACTGGGAGAATATCGACCCCTGCGGGCCTCGGCAGGTGACTGGGTGGTGATCGGATCTAAGGTTACCCATCTAGGATGCTGGTATTTGTCCAAGAGATAGGAGGTGATCTAGCTGAGGTCTGTGTCAGTAAACCTCATTCTATCTGTAAGAAGTGTAGTAAGTGTTAAGTGGTCTAACATGTAAAACACTAAACAGAGGCCAAGGATGAGCAAGTGGTAGTTTATGTAATGCATCTGGGTCTAAATCAAGATTGGTAGTCATGGAGTAAGCCATTTTGGTTAATCCAATAGAGGATGGGTTGAAAACTACCCCCTCATTCATTTTACCAGTAAACCGAAGGCTAGTGATCAGCCAATAGTTAGCAAGGTCAACTGGGCCTAGAGAGTGTTTTTTGGGGAGTGGGCAGATTTGTCCAGTTTTGCTAAGATATATTTGTTTTGTTTTTAAATGGGAAGGCCTCAGGATATCTGATGGTATAATCCACCACCCAAAACATGGAGATGTTCCCACTTTGCAGGAGCTGAAGGGTCCCATGATGTCCAGGCAGGAGAAGGGAATGCCAATAATGGGTAGAGGCTGCATTGAGGCCCATTCTACGTCAATGCAAAAGGCCTTTTGATAAATGGAGCAGACCCCAGAAAATCGTTTAGCCATTAGATGCATTCCAGGTCAATAAAAGAGGCTTAAGACAGGTTTTGGGTGTTTTGTAATACCCTACTGGCCCACCTTAAGGGTAAATGGGCCCACTCAAGAAATGTTTGTATGAGAGGAGTTGGAACTAGGATTTGATACTGATTAGCAAAGCACCCTTTTTCATTATGTTTGCCTCAATATAATAAGCCCCTTCTCTCAATGAAGTAAGGTCCCTGTTTGGCAGTGGTTCTATTCTCTTGAGTGAGAACTTGCTCAGATTCATGGTGGAGAGACATGTCATTCCTTTGAGTGTTCACAAACTTGGGGGATGAACATGGCTCATCATGTTACAGGGAAGATATAAACTGCAAACCTTCCCTGTCCTATTGTTGCTTTTGAAGAGGAGCTGCCTAATTGGGGTTTCGTCATACTACCTAAGGCATGTCACTACCGCAGCCTGCAGTGTTTTACCTGGCGGGTTTTACCTGCGCTAGTGCCCGCAGTGCAGGGGCACAGGCAGGCTGGGCAGCAGTGGCAAGAGACAGCCTGGCCTCTGGTCCAACTGCAGAGGGAAGGCCAGCAGGGACTCCATGGACGCCGCCATGTTCTCTGCACTGCGCATGCAAGGGGGACCTGTACCACACTCCTGCGCATGAGCAGTCTGATGGGCGTCGTCCGTTTCCATGACAACGATGCTCAGAGCTGTAGACTTGCAGAGTACCAGATGCCAGGGTATATTAACCCCACAAATGAGGACACAGGCACGTCTTAACGCATTATGTATGTTAGTAGCCTGCCTGTCTGCCTGCATTCTGTGCGCGGTCCTACGGGATTTCTCTTTCCTTCCTGTTCTACACCTTCATTCCTCCTACGTGCATCACTTTTTCTGCTCCTGTTTCCTTCTTTTGGTCCTCATCTGCCCACCTTGCCTGTGCCCTGCCAGTCCTGGTTCTGCCTGGCTGCTCGATCTACCTCCCTCCAGTGGCCTCACTGGTTTGCTGCCTGCAGTCGTCTTCGTGCCAGCCCTTCAGCTCATCATTCAGCTTCTGAGCGCCTCTCCTGCAAGCACCTCAAGCAGTGGGGTCCAGGCACTGCTCCCTTCACCACACAAATGGCCTGAAGGAACTCTGTATCGCCTTGGAAGGTCTAAGCCTAGTTTTCCCCCCGGAGTGATTGTCAAGATCAGGAGCCCAGCCGCGACGAGAACAAGTACTTGACAGGTTCCAGCAGACATGGAACCACATTTGAATATTCATTGGTTGCAAATGGCAGGACCCAAAGGCATTTAGTCCCTCATGTAATACGCTGCTATGTGCTGCTTCTTTTGTACAGGGCTGGTTGAAAACCTAAATTGGCAAATGGTGTTTAATACAAGCCTGTTGCACTTCCGGCATTTGTTTTGGCAACAGGCACTGTAACTCCCACTGACCTTGATGAACAGTTGTGATTTTGGCAGATGTCTAACTTAAATGGTGTGTGGGTGATGCAAACAAGGGGAAGGGTCAGGGTGACATGGACAACAGATCAGTTTAGTGATGGTTTATGCAACCTAGGTGATGCGTCCTTGTTATTCCTCTGGGATCTACATCACATACTGTGTGGTGGCGTCTGGCCCCCTATGACCTGCCCAGACTCGCTAACTAACCTCAGTTAGCTCTGAGATGGCACACTCAGTTAAAGCCAAAGCACATAATCTCCTGCCGCGGTGTGTAGTGTTTATATCGAAAATGTTATAGTGAAACACACATATATCGAGTACTTTATAACGAAAACCTGCACAGCGGATGTATTTTTGGGTGGGGTAAAGCATTACATTTTTGTGGGAAATGTTCGGGATGGGTTTTTAAGGGTGGCAAACGGGGGTTTGAGGAGTGGACCCCCTTCCCCCAAAAAGAAATGCATTCGGTATACAGGTTTTCGTTATAAAATACTTGATATATGTGTGTTTCACTAAAACATTTTTGATATAAAGACATGGAACCTCCTGCCGACTCCTAAGAACCCTAAGACTGTTCTGCACAAGCAGCACGTAAGTGCCATGCCCACAACTGACAATACCGAACTTTAGACTTCAGACGATAGGTGGTAATAGCTTTAAGGTAAAGGCTGCAAAGATTTGGAACTCTCTACCACAAGACCTGAGAGCTGACTTACCCTACCCTCACTTTAGAAAAAATGTCATCCAACTCCTCACCTCGACTAACCTCAGCTGATCTCACTTGACCGTTGTCACCTTCAACCCGATTGCCCGCACTCGAACCTTGTATATTTTGTACTATCTGTGTCCCACTTATATTTTGTAAATACTTGTGCCCCATGACCTCACAGTTTTCTCTACTGTACATGTGCTAGGATGTAACCTGTAATTGGATTGACCTTTCTCAAATCCGTATACTTTGTAATCACTGTATTTTATATTGTACGTTATGCTTTGATGTAACCTGTAAGCTTTGCATTTTCTTGCCACTGCGCCCTGCTACCCTTGGGTCTGGCGCGCATAAAAAGTGAATAAAACAAACAAACAAACAAAACAAACAACTAGAACATACTCCCACTTAAAACCACTAAATGCACTCTCTTACCTACAATGATTTCCACTTATGTTTCTTGGCGAAACAATGTGGAAGACGTTTCCACAAAACAGAAGTGTAATGCAGGGCCATCTTAAGCACTTTTGGGGCCCGGGGCATGGACACCTTTGGGGCCCCCCTCCACTGGACCAAGGGAATTAAGGGATATAGAATATAGTGTAGACCCCACCCCACGTCCATCTTGATCAAAACCCATAGGTTGATATGCTGTTTGCACAGATCAAAATAAGCATGGCAAACTCCCATTCAGCATCCTTAAACTCTTCATTCTTGCTGTAATCATAATGATAAACAAGTAGCATTTCAAGGGCAACATTGGCAGTCTACAACAAAGGTACTTGTGTTCTAGCGTAGGTACAGGAAACATTTAATCAAAAACAGCCACAAGAAAGGTATATCAGAGATAGGGCCTTATCACGAGTTTGGCGGTAACCCTTAAATCCGGCGGTAGCACTGTTACCACCTGATTTAAGGGTCCACCAAATCAGGGCTTCGCCGGATTTCTCCCCAGCTCAGAGCTGGGGGAAATCCGCCGAAAATTTGCGCTCATACCGCCGGCGGGAAATCCGCAGGCGGTATGAGCGCGAAATTTCCCCATTGAGCCCAATGGGGAATGGGGCATTCCCGAATGGGCTCAATGGGGAATGGGGATTTCCAAATCTGCCAAACATCTGGCGCTAATAGCGCTGGTGGGTTTGGCGGTAGGGCAGATAGCGCCAGCGCTATTAGCGCCGGCGTTACCGCCCAACTCGTGATGAGGCCCATAGTATAACTGCAGGACACAGATTTTATATCAAAGGTACACATAATCCAGAATAGTCTCAGAGTAGCCCTCTCAGAGACAGCAGAAGTGCTCACGCATGGATACAGGTGACCAATGGGAAGCACGGAGAAAGCTACACATGCTCTGGCATAGAGAGTGGATGACTATTTGAAGATACCAGAAAGGTGTCTGTATCCAAACAGACTGAGATTAGAAGAGGGACATGGTTATCAAGAAGTGTTTCATTTGAGAGCAAATAAACAAGTGGCTGTGGTGCGCAATATATCAATGCTCACTATTATTATAGGGGAAGCTACACTGTATATAGCCAGTGAAGCCATGAGTGAGTCTTTTTTAAAGATCATAGCCCGAGAACGAAATCACTCTGAAGGACTGACAATTTTGACAGGTGAGGCAATACATATGAGATGCCCAGGATCACACATTTGTTAAATTCATAACCTCTCTGCAATGTCTGAACTTTACCAGTTTCTTTTCTAGTTCTTACCCTCAACTAAAATAATCACATTTTACAGAATTGACTTGGAAAATATGCAAATCATATGACCCAACACAAACCTTTTCATAGAAGACAACTCAGTACTGTCAGTGATAAAAGATTTGTCCAGGATCACTATCGTCTGCTGGCAAAGCCAGGATCCAAGCATGAACACTTGGGTTCTCAGTCTGGAATTTGGATAGATAATCACCTCTGTGGACCAACACTTTGTTTCTCATTGGAGGTGCCTGCCTAGGTTTTACAACACTCCATCTGAACAAACACATTTCTAGACCTTCACCATACTGATACTATGTTAGTTTCTATGGCAACCGCTATCTGGTGAAGGTACGTTGGTGATGATGACACCTGGCCCCTGATTCATGGAATTATTTACGCGTAAAACGCACGTTCGATCCTACAAAAGACGTCTAAAACTTTTAGGGCCCGATTCATGGAATATTTGCCCGGTTCAAAGTGACTTTGCACGGCTGAAAAGTGACTTTGCACTGCTGACATGGACCCTGATTCATGGAACTGGGCAAAGTGTATTTTTGCAGTGCAAATTCAGTGCTCAGGCATTTTGACTTGAATGACTTTGCACGGACTTTGCACTGCAAAAATACATTTTGCACCGTTCCATGAATCAGGGTTTGTGTCAGCAGTGCAAAGTCACTTTTCAGCAGTGCAAAGTCACTTTTAACTGTGCAGAAATTCCTTAATCGGGCCCTGAATGTCACCTCGTACCTGCCACTGCTTCCACATAATTCTGTAATTGTGTTGTGCTACATCTGACACGCAATGGGATGTCTGTTTATGTAATGCGAGGTGATCACTGGCATTCTCTCTCTAGACAGCAAACTCAGTTACAGCCACCAAATATATTCTCCATCGGCCTCCCAAGAATTTTAAAACTTTCCTATGAAAACAACAAGTTTGCAGACTGGGCACAAAAATACAATACTCTGATATTCGGAAACGTAATTCGCTCCCGTTCTAAAAAAGAAGTCTAACATTTTTCACTGGCCTTCTAAGACTGTTTTGCAGCATTTGGGCTGGAAACATTAGTGGATACCGGCACTTTACCGGACCGGCCGACCTCGGGTTTGCTGGTGGGGCACCTGGGTTACCTCCAGCTGATAGCCATGTGCCCTTCCAGCAATAAAAGCCATCATTACCGCAATAAAAGCCATCATTACCGCAATAAAAGCCATCATTACCGCAACGCCAAATCCACTCATAGAGTCCTCTGGGACACCATGAATGGGGATGATTACTGGCCCGCCGGCACTCGTGATCCGGCGGCGGCTATGCCGCAGGACCGAGTGCCGGTAAAGGTAAGTGCCAAATGCTGGTATCATGAAGGCTCTACCACCAGGATAGTCGCATATTCGGAATGAGGACCAGTGCACTCAGTTAGAGGCACTGAATGTAGTCTCCTACCAGCCATTACCAGCAGAAAAAGTTGTCAACCTATTCTGCTCAATCTAGAAGCAATAATAGTACATGAATTGTGAAATTGAACCTAGAAGCCCTACTTCTACAACTTCGTCTGAACTACACAATTCACTCAACAGGAACCATCGACAAAGTTTGGGGTTATTTTGTTGCTGGAAAAGGGGCCAAAATGTCAATGGTTCAATTCATGTTCACCCAGGATTACAAACGACTAAAGAAACAGCCCAAAACAATGCTTTCCTGTTTTAATTATGAAAGTTTAGTTTTGTATTGCAGTAGACACGAGTAACAAATCATTTGATGCGCAAACGAAAAGGGACATAGATGGCAGTTGAGAGCAAGGAACTCAAGAGCCACACATAGAAAGATTGACGTTTTAGAAGTTCATTTTTTAAAAGCCTCATCACTCTTCACAAATATAGATCCATTGTGTTTAACTTTGGTTTTTCGGATCCTGCTGCATAAAACTGACACGAGCAACCACACCATGTTCAAAAACTGATATATTGAGTCATATTGAGTCATGGTTTTATTACAAAACTATTTCGCACTTTGTAACCATATGTGTACCACCCGATTAATGGCATCAACCAATGTGTCTAGGTCTGCTGATTAAAAGATATCAAACATAAAAACCTGATCTTTAAGAAAATATACTTTAAGAAAATATACAAGTTCCAAGTTTCTTCTGCCATGTGCACCCTCTTTCTGGTGAATGCAGATACATAGAAATACTGCCCAACATATGTCTGCATGAGTTTTCCGCTGATCGTGCACTGTGATCCTCGCTGGCAGAGGATTCCGTGCACCGGTGTGGGAACCCCATGGAGGAAATTCACACTGGGGTTGCTGCATGCGGTTCATTGCAGAGAATACTCTACAAGCTGAGGATCACCATGCAGCCCACACAGAATGGGTACATTTCCATAGACTGTGCTAGTTCCAGCACCAGCAGTGAGAAGGTCAAATGGCGGTCACAGTTTTTGCAACGGCTGCCGCCATTGCAGATCGTCTCTAAGCAAGGTCAGCATACCTGCATGCGTGGGCTCATGCGTTTCCCAATCCTACATGCAGCAAACTATGGCCCAGTATTAGAACACTGTTGGTGTCTACAAAAAATCCTGCAACCTGTTTTGCCTCACGGGGACAACGGCCACCATTTTGGGTGATGGGCTACATAAAAGAAAGAGCACTGTCGGTGTGCATCGGTGTTCGAGTCTGAGAACGCCACCAAGCCCTGCATGCCGGCAGTGTCAGCCGGCAGCCCTCCTTGACATCTTCGGCCACGCTGTCAGTTCCGCTCCTGAGTCAGCTACTCAGCCCAGAAAAAGGAGCCCACTAGGGCAAGACTCAGAAGGACCTCAGCTTCAGGGAGGCAGAGAAAAGTAGCACGAGCAATTTACATGCTGCGCTTAACCTCGCATGAAGGCTTTCATTTCATTAAAGTGACTGCATTAAAGCTAGGGCTAACAAACATGTAACCTCGAATTACACAACTAAGACATTGGGGTGTTGAATAGTAACAAGGGAAAAACAGTGTTGGTGGCACATGAAGTAATGTGTTCAAGAAATAATCTTGTAAATCATCCTGAGCAATGTTGAATCAATGAGACTACATGCGATGAAGAAATGTATGGATGCGTGAATGAATTCATTTGTGAGAGCGAGATGAGTGAATATACCTCCAGCCAGTCAACGAGCAGTCAACGAGCAGTATCATGGCTTTGCAACCAGGATGCCA
This sequence comes from Ambystoma mexicanum, assembly GCF_040938575.1. NCBI lineage: Eukaryota > Metazoa > Chordata > Amphibia > Caudata > Ambystomatidae > Ambystoma > Ambystoma mexicanum. The sequence goes on along the minus strand of NC_090924.1, from coordinate 221,343,204 downwards.
ACAATCTTTCCCAAGGCGCCTTGCAGATATCCGAATCCTCTGCCTCATCTTCTTTTAGGCTAACCTGCTTTCCTCTACTGTCTTCCTACTTCCCTGACCCTCCTTCCCTTGTGGGGTTCTCCAGGGCCCTTTGCTTTTGCATCCGGGATCAGGTGCTCTTGTCAAGGGCGTGCGTGTACGGGCTGCACCTGAGCAAGGACGGGAATCCTGCCCGACACAGTTAATGGCGAGACAGATCAGAACCCCCTGAAAGTCTCTGACAAAGAAAACCTTTTCACATTTTAAAAAGGGAAAATGAATTAAATTGTCTGCTACCAACGTGACACAAAGAGCAAATCTACTTAGGCCACAACACATCTGTTGTGTGTAGAGTGGCACTCAGATGGCATTTTTCTGATATAGGCTGTAAGTTCACAGTGTGGCAGCGATCATTACTGCTTCATACTACCACCCATGCCCATCATTCGGGCTTGTCCACGTGTTTAGGTGCAGATAGATTCAAATAAGTACTTTCCACGCATGCGTGTAAACAATTCACAGGAACGGGTGGGTCCGTGGGTTACATACATCTGGCTATCAGCAGATAGATTTGTCCTTCTAACTTGGGCCATTTCTGAAACATGTTCCTCTAATTTGTTTGACTGGCTCACAAAAGCATATAGTCCTTCCTTGGAAGGTTCGTCGAATCGCGCAAGTACAAAAAAGCTACTCCCTGATCACTAAAGAAAGACAACCTTTATCTGTTCGGCTACATTTCTATTGCAAATTATGTAAGTAAATTTACAAACATCTCCCAAAAAAATTCAACCTGTAACAGAGAAAGAAATGACAAATTTGCCAATATAATTTAATAAATACCTATCAAATATGAAACATGAAGGATTTTCCAAATTTAATATTAGGCAGTATAAAGGAAGAATAGGCTAATCTTAATTTACTGACCTCAAAAATACACTAGCCTTGAAGTGCTCAGACTGTAAACCCTTCTGAGGGTTTAATATTAATCATGACTCGCAGAGGGCTTCTTAAAGAATATAGAGCCCTGCATATTTCATAAAATAATTTAAGCAGCAGGCTCTCTTATTAATATGACATTTTGCAGTGTTGGGGTATTGAAAACAATTGTAAATAGTCAAGGATGCCTTCACCCACTGCATGGCACTGGATGACCATATTTTAGCAAGATCATGAATAGGGTCTGTGATTTCTGCATATTTGTCCTTACATTTGAAGCAATCCACATTCTTGTTCAGCCATTTCAACCTACAAAGGATCAAGTATTCTAGAGTGACGGGGAGGCCTCCTGCATAAAAGCCAAGACCTGACAAGGATCTTTCTCAATTTTTTCCAGATTTACTTGAATTGACAACTCGGACAAGAAAGCACATAGCTTGGTGCTCTGGAGTCCCAACTCAAGATGGATTATGAGTTAAAGAAGGAGTAAGGCTACAGTCAGTATGTCCTGCGCAAGGTTTAGAACAATATTGAATATGTATTGCTGCTTGAGACGAGACGGTGTACCACGGATAGCTTACAAGCAGTAGCCATCTAGAACAGTTTTTGATATTGCATCATGCACCATGTGCAATGTCTTGTAGTGTGATCAATCGTCGTTACATTAGTGAGATGAAGAAGAGCCTAATAAGACCAGGCAAGTATAAGAACTTGCAGTCTGCTCTATTTTAATTGTATAAGCTCACAAAGTTATTCATAAACTAATTAGTACATTTATATTATAATCACAATACGTCTAACTTGCAACACCTTTCCCTTGTGTCAGTCACAATAAATCTCATATTCTGATATTCAGTCTTGTATCTGATATTCACAGATTGAGCGCCTTTACATTCAAAACATTGCAATTGTGCCAGCACGTGTTTAGACCATACTTTCTCAAGGCTGGGCCAGTTGACATACACATAATCAACTCACAATTTGAATAATTACAGTATTTGATCAGTATCAAACAGAACAGAACAGAGTCTCCTTGGTATGGTGAATGGGTTAAGGCTCTGATTAAACTTGAAATCATAAACCAATGTGTATAGTTAAGAGTTCTGATGAGGGTTGGTATACATCACCCTCAACTATAAATTTGCAGGTGTTTCGAGTTCGTGAATCCGATCTTGCTTAGTTTCTTCTTAATCATAATGAGTGGATGCGTGCAGTTTCTGCTGTGTCAGTAATCTCACTGTTCCTGTGTAGAGCAGTGAACTGGCCAAATGGAAACACTTGTGTACAGGTGAGTTATAAATACCACATCATATCTTATCATATCATTGTTCAAGGCCGTCTAAATGCTCTGGTCTGTGGATTATGAGTTAGGTGGCATTAGGGGATATACCAAAGATATAGGGCCTCATTACACGGTAGGCGGAGAACCATGGTGCTATTAGCGCCATGGTTCATGCCAGTAAAATTCTGGCACCGCCTTGGTGGAAAGGGGAATTACCACCCCATTCCAAGGTTGGCGGGGCGGTAATTCCCCCTTCCACCATTGCCTTTCCCCATTCCCATTTTTGCCCCATTGGGCATAATGGGAATGGGGAAGGCGCTAATTACGGCACCGCAAATTGCGGTACCGTAATTAGCTCCCTGGGTCCCTTTGCGGGTTGGTTTTTAACGCCTGCAAAAAGCAGGCGTTAAATTCCCCAACCCGCAAAGGGACCTCGTAGTAAGGCAGTAAGGATTTACTGGTACCGGTAAAATACTGGTACCGGTAAACCCTTACCACCTACCGTGTAATGAGGCCCAAAGTCATGTGAATTTATCCTCTGTTGTGTCGACTACGGTACTATCCCTTGTCCCTGAAATCTGTGCTCCTCAGAGATTAACTGAAAATACCTTGTTTTTTAATGACAGAGGAGTGATTTCTCTGATCCTGAGCCCAGTACCCTTTTATTCACCTTATTGATCATTTAAAAAGGCTTATTGTTTTGCTCTGTTGCTCTGCAATCTGGGTGTTCCAATTGCATTCATGACTAACGCTCAAGCCTGAATCATTAACATGATCTACCAGCTACATGCAAGTCCAACATAGGTGCCACTCGTGCTTGGTTTTACAGCACTCAAAGGCCAAAGTCCTGAATTTTGGTTTAATGAAACATATATATATTTTTTCATTAATATTCAGACACTGAATTTGTTTGTAATGCTGTAACCATCAAGACGTCTTCCAAGCATTGAAAATTGTCATAGGCAGAATTCTGCATGAATTTATAATCCTGTAATCTGTGTAGTTGGATGAAGAGTACCTGTTTCGCTTTTTATAGACGAATGGCAGAAATCATTCTAAGGTTTGATAAAGTTAAAGATTGGATGTGAGGAGATGCATTCTACTGCCAGACTGCATGCGGTGGAACCAGGAATGTTTTGCTCAAATCTCAGATTTCTTGCTTCATCAAATTATGTGTTCCTGGGCAAATCACTTTGTATTGCTTCACTGTGCCATATTTGTATTATTTGCTCAAATTAGGAACACATAGAAGTGATGCTGTTAAGTGTTCACTACATGTCTTGGGAGAATAGCTCAGCAGCAAGGTGCTCACCTTGGAAGCAAGACAATACGAAGCAACACGGGTTCGATCCCCGGGTCCATGCTTTGAAACCTCTGGGTATTAAACGCATTAAAAATAACCTATCATATCATATCATAGAAAGCTTTGCTAGTGCATGGTTTGAAAGATAACTTTGCTGGTCCCTAAATAACAGCAATGAGGCATTACAGCCCTGGGGAGGAAAATGATGGGCTTGAGGCAAAGCCGAGGGACAATAACGAGGATAAGGTTTGATACCATATATGGATAAATCCCCAAAACAGGCTAGAAACAAGATAATAATGTGCTCAGAACATTGTTGTGAACACGAAACCATGGTCACTAACTGCCCCAATCTTGTCCTCTAGGGAGCAAAGGTCATCTACTACATGTCAGAGGTTGGCTGGTACTTACTTTACCATTATTAGACATGGTGTGGCCCCCACGGGAAAATGCAAAGATTAAACTTGCAACAATTAACTTTCAGGGATAGCATTTGTAGTACCACCCAAAACGTCTCCTGACATACCTAAGGTGACCTGGTCTTCAAACTGGTAAAAATGACAAGGAGGTTTCTGTCTCAGGAAGCCACGAATGAAGGAGTACCAGAGCCATAAGGGCCAGGAAACAGGGAGGCTGTTCCCCTCTGCACCTAGAATGCATTGTGGACTACATTTACATTGGGACTGTATTTAGTAGAAATAGAGGGTGGACAAAGACACTATTGATAAAATACAGACGTGCGGTGGGATTTGTCCTCTCCCACATCCGATCCTTCGGTCAATGCCTCCAGTCTCACATGCGTTGAAAAAAATAGGAAGCGGCACTGATTGACTAACGCAGCGAGAGAAAATGCAGAAAGGAGCATCTTGGAATCTGGACTTCTGCTAGTGTTAGAGCTAGCATTCACAGTGTTCCGATTGGCTAACCACCACTTGGCTATGTTCTATTTGCACCCCAAGAACCATATCCAGCCAGTCAGCTGACCTGGAATGTGGCCAGAATATGTCCTTAACCCCTCATGTTCTTGGCCACCTGAACGCCTCCCCCATAACTGGTAGTTCATTCAACAGTGACCCCTAAAAGAAGTAAGTGACACATAAAAACGAAAAAGATGACCATTCACTTGTACCAGGAAGCGTTTAGAGGAGGTTGGGCTTGCTTTATGGAGTTATGCTTACATGTCCTTACTGGTGTGGAGCACCATGTGTAATCAGAATATGGCGGGTGCTAAATGTGCATGTATAAGTGTTCCTAACACAGACATGCTGCAAGGTCGCCACTGCTGATATTCTGAATAAATATAATCAGGGCATGCTGCCAAATTCATAGGCAATGCCCCTTTCTTGCAACTGAAGGCATTTGGCACGAGATCTTACACTCTGGCAAACAGGAAATTGAAATAGGGTATGGTAACCGCCGGCAGGGTGTTCACCACTGCCATTCAGCCTGTTGCCTGCGTGCCATGCCACCATTCCTAGTCCTGCCGCCGCTCAGCTCTTCACCCATCGCTCATGCCATACACGCACCAGTGCCGGGCTCCCAAAGTAAATGTCCGCCGTTTCCAGCAGGAAGGGGAATGGGTTTGTGCACTGATGCAAATAACAATAGAAAACAAGCACTGGCAAAGCCAACAGTTTGGGCTTTTGTGTAGATATGGGATAGACATTAGACGGGCCCTGCCTTAATGGCATTACCTTGCCATAAGATATCAACAGCTGGGAAAGGGTCTACCTGGGCATATGATAGCAGAGCCTGGCAAATGCCAGGCTACTTCCTATACATAAGCCAACACTGCTAGAGTTGCCAATACTTGTTTTTAACAGGACTTCAGTGCTTGCAAATCAAGTGGCTAAAAGCACCCGTAGTTAAGATATGTGTGTACAACAGTAGCTCACTTACGGCTCCAATCACACCATTCAGTCTCAGAAGGCTGCGCAGAAGTAACACTGGAAGAAATGAACAGCACATAGTTTGATGTTAGCGCTTGCCCCAGAGGTTGGGCTTTGTGCAGGGATGAGTAGTTAGTGGGTAGGAATGGCCTTAGCTATTAGCATGGTCTGAGGATGCTACAAGGGTGGGCACATGCCCAAACAACTACCACAACACCTCTTTCACCACTCTTCATATGTCATCGCCCTCCTAGCTGTTCGTCAATGGAATAGTTGCAGCACACAGATGTGCTTAAGTGCCAACTAAACGCCAAAAATAAAAATCAGAAGAGGAGTGCCTGTAGAAGCCTGGGCTGCTGAAACGGCTGTAGGCAGAGATGCTGACTCCAAAATCAAGTAATTGTCCAATCAACGACTGAAACGTAAATAAAGATTCCATTGGTTTTATCCACGCTACTGCACAACAAACCATTTGAAGCACGTCCTGAAATCATATTGTCAAATTGTCAAATGTTTCACGTATGCTGGCATCGAGTGCTTTACAGGTGACTTCGGCAACCAACGGTCTTTTTTTAGAGAGGAGAGTTAGGTTTATGGACCTTGAAGCAGGAGGGCAGCCACTAGAAAAAAGGAAAGGACTGTGTTCTTTGTTTGTACTCCCATGTGAGAGAGGTCTCGTGGTTCCCCCGCCATCTTGATTAGCGCAGACGGGGCATTGTCAAATGGGAACCAGAAATGATATTCGCAATCATGCCTGAGAAATAGGACAGATCGGGCGGTTTTCATACATTCTCCTCAATATTTCTTGCCATGCTTTAATAATTGCATTTATATGGTTGAAGTAATGACAAAAGAATATTAAGTATGCATTAGTCGTTGTAGAACGTTGCCATGGCTCTATCTACATATCTTAATTAAAGCACATTTTAAAAGCAGAGCAGACAGGAAAGAAATGGTGGATGTGTTTAAGGAGCAGAAGACAATTTTAGACTTCGCTCAACGTGACATTGTGGTGTGAAATGGAATGTAGAATCTGCTGGGACTTCATTTGAGCGCTCTCCTCTTACTCCAGAGACGTTCAAATGCAGCTTCCAGAAGGCAGAAAAGAAATGGTAAAATCCGCGTGAATGCCTTCTGAGAAATCAAATAGAACCTGCCCATCTTTCAAAATGTTTTAGCCTCTCCTGTCAATTTGATTACCAGTCGCGACTGTCAAGACCTGGTGTCTCATCTACCTTCTCTGTCTGTCGATTCATACAATCGGATGTGCGGCACATTTCCTGGACTTGCATCGAGGGCCTTCAGGGCTTTGCGCGAGACTCCCAGCAGAGGGTGGGCATGGCCTGCTCAGACAGCTGGTAAGGGGGTGGAACACCAGAAATGGGGACTAACTTGGGAAGAAGTGGGCGTTCCGCATGGCAAGAGACATATTCATGGGAGCGATTGAGCAACTTCTCGGCTGGGAAATGCCCACGCAAGTCCTTCATACGATCCACCACCTGAAGGCTGGTGTAAGTACACTTGCGTGTAGGATTTTCAGTGTGCGGGTGGGATTGCATGTTGGATTTCGGGGTGTGTGTACACAATCGGGGTTCCGATGTAAGCTGTGTAGCGTGGTACAGAAATGTTTTACGTGGGTTCGCATGCACATTTCCCGATTAATTGCAGAGTTAAGAATTATTTTCATACGCATGTTGCCTGGGTACCAGATAGTTACGGGGGACCCTGTGCAGGCTCCCTGAATTGCAGGACTGCTTACGGGGGACCCCACACACTTTTTGAAGGGTGCGTGGATTGAGGCCACTGGGAGCATGCAAAGGTACTGATTCTGCAGTTTCCTGCATTGCGTATGGGCGTGTCGGCTGCGTTCCTGCCGTGACTTGCGAGTACGTAACTTTGCGCGCACAATTCCATGAATACGCTTTGTGTACATTTTCTTTCTGCACGAAGGCGCGCGCAGTCTCCTTCTCAGCACTCGGCCCTTGTGCAATTTCTGCACGAAATTCCATGAATTTGACCCTATGTGTCTGTCCTTTCTACTGTCAACTACCTAACCTCTTTGCGAGAAGCCCAGTGTTTGGCAGAGCATTGAGACTTGTCTGGATAACGTGTTTTTTGCACCAATACTTAAGTTAGCGGCTCCTTAGTTTACAGGTTGAAAGGGCATTATAGCTAATAAACACATAACGGTCGTTAATGACCTCCTCTCAGCCAATCAGAATACTCCAATGGAGTCAATAACTATAAGTGTTAACTGTATTCCAAATTTTCTGATTTGGAAACGACAGCAATAATGCCTCTGCATACAAGAAACTGCATCGCAATTCCCCACCAAGATTTCTTTCAACAATTCTCTGGGAGGATCTTTTCTTAACTGCACCTTAAACCTGACAGGCAACCTCACATTTAACGCATCAAAGTGAAAGCTAAAACATGGCAAAATGCTTTCACTTTCGTACAGAGGAATCATTTAGTTTTATATTACACTGACTACATGCAAATATTTAAACTACCGTATAACTAAAACATTGTTTTTTAATTACTAACAAATAAAACTATATTTAATTTACAAACATGTTTTGTCTATTTGCTTTGCCCAGTGTTACATCAACGTTTTCATTTCGCAATCACAACTTTAAAACGTATACTGCGATAACCACTATATGCGAGTATTAACCTTATAGATCTCTGGAGGAGTCAGTATTGCCTTTGCCTCAGGCCAAAAGATGGAGGCAGGTCAATATCTCACAATTACGACCCCACCCCATTGGTCTGTGAGACTGAAGTCTGGCATTCTATGACCCTGGACCATATAGCAGAAACACGGCAGCTGCAAATTGCTATGGAGGACATTACAGGCTAAAAAAAGGGTGGCGCGATGTAAAACTGATGGAATGATGTTCATTTATTTATTTATTTGTTTCATTTGTAAAGCACCCAAACCCTGAGGCACCAGTAGTCATTTTTACATGTTGATTTTGTGTAGACAATATCGTGTACAGAAGAAAAGACTTTAAGCCCTTACCACTAGCGTGGACCAGCCCACACATCACGGCAGGACTGAATCGCCATCATTCTGAGGTTAAAACAATGAATATAATCAGTTTGGGTAAACATTGCAGCATTGCTTGCGATTCATTTAATCTGCCATAAATAGTTACATTAAAAATGCCATATATAATGGCACTGGAGCGATGGTTTATGCAGCGTTGCAAGGTGATGTAAACCCCATGCCCTCTGCCAAATATATAAGCACAATAGTGATCTCTGGATGCTTCTGCTGAACACCATACTTTTTTATTTATTTAGTTATTTTGAAGTTTGTATTTATTTGCTTATTTCTAACGTGTTACAGCTCGCAGGCTGGCCCTGCCTTAAGGCTCCAAAAAAATGAATATGGTGACCAACCGAGGCGGACTCCGGCCACTTATCTTTAAAGTGCTCGATATGTAATTCAAGCTTACAAATGGGTGTTAGTCATGGAAAATGCCACAAGCCATGAGCAGATGTTGTACACTTTCTTTTATTTATTTATTTTTTAAAATTTATTGTGCATCTTAGCCAAAACAAATTTCGAATTTTTACACAGAATACAAAATCGTAAAAACATGTAATACATTTCATCATTAAAAAAACAAAAAAAAACACTTTCTTTTATATGTCTGTCATATATCATGGCAACATTGAGTGATTACAGAAAGAAAACATGATTTCATATGCAATGTGCAGAGATGCTAAACACCTAGTCTATAATTCAACCATTCATCCAATCATTCAAAACTGATCTTCACCAGAAAGTGCGGAGAGTATCTTAAATCTTGAACAAAATGAAATCATACATTGTATGATGAAAAAAACGGTTTGGGTCTACTTGATCGAAAATATTGACCTTTTCACATTTGACCGAATTTTATTTGCTTGTTTTTTGGTCAGAATTTCGGGGGGAGACCCCCTGCAACTACCCCCCCCCCTACTATTCCCTTACCACACCCAATATATATATTGAATTAAAAATGTGGCTGAATTTTGACCCAACAAACGATAAAAAAAACGTGGTAAAAAGTAAAAGGTCAAATGTTTTTCGAAAAAGTATGCTAATACTGAGAAAAAAACACATTGAATGTCTGAAGAGAGATGTCTTCAATTGCTTTGCCTTGATGGTGACTCTTGCCTCCTCATTTGGTTGCTATCAGTAACAGAGGAAAAGAAAATCTGCTTTTATCCTCCACATGTACACATTGCTTGGGTAGTAACACAGTCTGCATGTAGTTTTCCCACAGCACAGAAGTCAGGCAGGGGCAGCCATGCAGGTTGCCGTGCTGAATAACCAGTAGAGCCCGGCCATATATCTAGTGAGTTTGTGCATATTGTGCGCCATCGCATCCACTAGAATGACCAGAACACACCTCACAAATGGTCATCCTGGCTCTGCTTCGTGCTGTGACACACATTGAGCTGGGAGTGGGTGTACCAGGGGATCCAGTGCCATTAACCATTGGTGCTTCCCACTGTGCACATAATCCAGCCATTGCACATGATGGGAAGGTCAGAATTGAATTGAATTGAATTGATATTTTATTTATATCGCACTCATACACACGTGTAGAAACGATTAGCTGTACCCACGAGGTGACCCTCAGGAAGGAACCCATTGCAGGGGTCACTGTGTGCATGAGGAGAATGCCTGATTGGCAACCACAGGATGCAGGTCGCAGGAGAATCTCTCACAGTTATATTTGCGCATAGATACAGGAAGTAAGCTCAGTCCACCCGTCACCAATATTTGTATTGCTGGCATCATGTCATGTGATTGCTGCATGCCCCCAATATGTTTTGGGTCCATAGACACGATGTTGAGTTTCAGGGAGTTGGGTTCAGTACCCACACCATGGCGGCCCGGGGCACTGCAGCATTTGAGGCAACAGGTTCCTACTGGCTGCCCGTAGAAATTGGGTTTAGTGTGATGGCATGGAACCTGAGGCTTTTGGGCAGCCATAGTTGACAGTTGTGTCACCCTTCTAAGTTGTGCATTTCATTTCTAAGATGTCTAATATGTGACCTTCAGTCGGGCGTGAAGGAGTGAGGCTATGATTACTAATGATTCCCATTCCAGTCTGATCGTAGCTGTACGGCACACTCTCTAACTCATTAACCAGGTTTACTACTTAAGATGGTGACAGGACTGCGCTTTGCCTCACCTTTTTCATCATCTGAGCAATGCTGGCACTCTGCCTGAGGATTCCTACCTGTGGAGCTCTTCTCGCAAGGGGTGTGTTATGATGAGGTTTTTTTCCTTCTTAGATTTCAGTCTTTGCCTTTTGTTCTTCTGACCCTTGCTGTATGCCTACCAGGGCAGCCGCCCCTTATAGCTACACTCTGGATGTACCAGTTTCACCCCTTGCTATAACCACGCACTATCAGCATAAAAGAGGAACACAATATGGCAGACATTTTGAAAAGTAAAACGTATTCTCTCTGATACCACTGTCCTCTTAACTAGTCTAGGGCGAAAATGAAAAGCTGCAGCAACACAAGACATACAGTGCAGCACCCCGATGCCATCGACCACCTCCTATGGCCAATGGAAACCTCTTACTGAACATCACCACAATGGCCTGAGGGTCATCAATGCCTCGCTAGACCTGACACTCCTGCATGCCTTGATGAAACAGTTTACTGTCCTCCTAAATATAAGCCATGCATTTGGCTGTCCCCGGAGCTCTGTACGGCTTTATTGATCACGTCAACTGACACCTACTTCCAAATGTTATTTATTTGGCTTTACAAACCTTCCAATTCCTTCCTGGTTCCCGCACTGACACTTTTGTATCTCGCCTTCTCTATATGTTGAGGCAGGCTGTTGGCTGGTCAGAGAGAGGACATCCTGGATGATTTCAGTAGTGCATCAAGTATCGGCACTGCCTTAATTTGTCATCTGTTTGATATCTTCTCGCATCAATTTATGTTGAGTCCTCTGTAGGGTGACCAGCCGTTCCGGGTCTGCTGGGACTGTCTGGGTATTTGCGCCTCCGTTCCGGGGTCCCAAGACTTTTTCAAATTAAAAAACCCTGTGCTGGGATTTGGGGATCGGGTTGATACCATCCCGGTTTTTGCCCCAATGTCATGAATTTTCCATAGCTTTGGACAAAAAACGGGATGGTATCCACCCGATCCGCAAAATCCAGATGGGTTTTTAAAATTTAAAATAGTCTTGGGACCCTGGGCTCGCCTCACTCGATAAACATGACACGGGACAGTGGCCTGTCCCGGTTTTTTATTTTCCAAATCTGGTCACCCTAGTCCTCTGCAATGGAGAGGGATGGGGCGAGGGTCATGTCAAGTAATGGGCAAATGCGTATTTATTTAGTTTATTTATTTATTTGAATTCTTATATGTCACGCCACACGCCCGCAGGCCTCAGGGCGCACGAAAAACAATACAAACAGGACAGGGGAGGAACAGGTGGGGAATCAAAGTCAGATGGATCACCGAGGTCCGAAAGGTAAGGCAAAGATTTAATCAGGAGGGTGATTTAATAGAATTGTCTTGAGTCCTTTTTTAAATCTGTGGTCGTGATGACAGTTCAAAGAGTCAGAGGCAGGGAATTCTAAGCCGTCAGACCACGCAAATCAAAGCTAAGACCACCAGCTGAGGACAAGCTGAAACATGGTTGAAGAAGTCTGAGACGGCTCTTAGATCTTAGAGTGCGGGATGGAGTATAATGTTTGAGACAGACCGAAGGGTATTTAGGTGCAGTGTTGAGAATACACTTATGTGTCAGAGTTAGGATCTTATGCGTCACTCTGTGCTTAACAGGGAGCCAGTGCAAATCTGACTTTTATCACGTCCTCTCTCATTTGGCCAATGGGCCACTGGCTGAAACTCACGTGGCTCAAAACGAATCCTAGAAAGCAGGAGTAGTTGTTGCTGAATGTGATGCAAATGATTTTGGAGCGTGGTGGCTTTTGCTTCCTGATGAGTTATGGGAGGGAGGGTCTGGGAAAGGTGGATTGTTGAAATCATCTGGTGTGGTGTGAGCAGTCGTCCATGTGCCGTCCTCAGGCTGGCTCACCGGCATCAGGGTGCATAATACAAAGTGGTTCTGTAGCTGACGATTGGCGAAGCAGGACGCGAGGGGGGATGGCGCAGGGAATGACGGCATTACAGTCAACTGGGTGAGGCTTAATTCCCCTTTTTACTCTCCTACTGGCAGTGCTGTGCCCAGACTCTTTTGACTGGGGAGGCCCAAGTGAGGCACTGCCTTATTCAGGGGTGGCATGAAGTATGAGAGTGCATGCACACACACACACACACAATGGGGTGGCACCTGCGGTGGCCAATCAGATTTCAAGGGTAGCACGTGCCACCCCAGGCCACTCCCTGGACACGCCCATGCCCACTGGAAGTCCCAATAAACCTGTTTAACCCTTACGAGTGCCCCCTCTTCATTGCACGACACCTAGACGTAAGGATGAGGCTGGCGCTCTTGTGCATAGTTCTTTTCTCACTGAGAAAGGGATTCTCCAAAGCCTAATGGGTCCATTTTAAAAGGAAAATAAATACATTAGATTTCTGGAGATTGCACAATTTCAAAACAATAGCTGCTGGTAGCAGATGGATTTCCCCTCTTGTGCGTCTGTGGAGCTCGCTGCTATCCATATGCAAGAGTGGCCGCCATCTTAAATTCCGGAAATAGAAGAAATGTCGGCTGCGCGCTCATTTTCATGGTTTCCTCGGCAACAATGGAGGCAACAACTGCACACACACAGAGAGGGAGAGAGAGAGAGGGGGAGTGTGTGTGTGTGTACCTAAATACTACTCGCTCTTTCTACCATGTACATAATCTATACAAAGGTATATATTTGTTTTTATTTAATTGATTTGGCTTTGTGTAAAACCTTTGGACCCATCATTCATTACACAGTACAATTTCCAAGATATACGAACAGGTCGACAGGAATATAAAAAGTTAACAAGACATGTAAAATGTACACTTGTACAATTTAGAATTCATACTAAAACACCACTCATCATCTTAAAACTATTGCGAGGCCATCCTATTAAAACCCAGCTGTCATACAGCTTTCTGCCATGAAAAGTAATCTGTTAAATCGACCTCTTTTTTAAAAATCTGAGCGTTGCCAAGACGATATCTGTGTGCGCCCCACTGCAAACGATTGCCCACCAATCTTCAGCTGCAGGGGCGTTGCTAGGGGGTGGGCCTAAGGGGGCTATAGCCCCTGATCTTTTGTTTGTAGCCCCGGATAGAATCTCAGGAGCTACAGCCAAAAGGCTAGCTAGCCCCCAGTCCCAACAGTTCCGACATCAGTCTTTTCCAGACCTAGCAACTCCCCTGTTCAGCTGTATGGGTGCGATATTGCCCCGAAAATCGCTCAAAATGCACGCTTCTCAGATGAGATGGCATAGGGAAAAAAATCAGCAAATGCTGCAGCAGTCCTATAGTTGACGGCTCTTTACAAAATCGACAGAAACGTGCATTGCTGTTGAGATTGAGGCCACGTTATATGCACCCATTGCATAAATGCAATTTACAGGGACATGGCAAATGCATCCCCTCATGCAGTGTACTCCAGCATGCAATATCTCTACGTCACTGTTGGACTCTGCTGCAGGCCGAGGTTCTACATAGGGCAATTAAGCGGGGGGCGGGACGGGAAATGGAATGGTCCTGTTTACTCCCGCCAATCAATTCTTAGCCACACTTTTGGCCTTATTCACAAAAAAAAGCACTGAAGCCGCGTTCAGACAGATATTTTGCAGTACAAAATGAACTTTGCACTGACTTTGCACTGCAAAAAAACACTTTGCACAGTTCCATGAATCAGGGTGTGTGTCGGCAGTGCAAAGTCACTTTTCAGCCGTGCAACGCCGCTTTGAACCGTGCAGAAAATTCCATGAATCGGCCCCACAGTGCTTTTTTTGTGTGAATTAGGCCCATTTAATGTGCTGCAAAGAGTATTTTTGCAGTGCAAAGTCACTTTGCTCCATGCTCAACCTTCTGTGAATTAGGCCCTTGTTGCACAATTGTGGCCCAGCGGTTTGGCTATTACCACAATTACCTATGCAATGATATATCCAGTTGACACGCCAAACTCACAGAAACACTGCAGTGACATTCCCGACCATAACAAATGGGTATTTAGTATCTATTGGTACACTCTTTTCTGGCCGTTTATCGTCTGCCTCTAGGCCTCGCTCTGTGCCATTTATTTAGCTATTTTACGGAAGAAAGCATATGTGAGTGAAAAAGAAATGCGCGTGCGCAATGTTCAGGGTGCTGTTTTCAGTATATCTAGCAGATCCATAAGCCAATGCCATGTGGCATGCGGCATGCAGCAATCTGTTCCCGTCTCTTCTGAGCCATTGTGGATTTTAGGCTCAAAAGAGCGGGGGAGGGGAAGGCTCATCTACTGCAACTTCTCTCAGCCTCCCAGGATGAAGCAGGAACAATTAAGAGGTTCTTTGCTGGCTCCCCAACTGTGCGAAGAAAGGTGGTCGCGCGTAGCTTTCGAGGGATGTGTAGCTTTTCTTCTGCGAGTGAAGAGCACTTGAGTGCACTTGATCATCTAGCTACTTGTGCAGGCAGGTGGGGTTTTTCCATTTCCCAGCGGTCATTGACACTTTCAGTAGCTTTCCCTTTCTAAAGCAGCTGTTGACGATTTCCCAAATGGGGATGCAAGAGCAAGGCCAGAATTAGGCAATTCCAGGTCCTGCAGAGGTGCATCAGTGAGTGCCATTAGGGACCTACAAACATAAATTCAAGCTCAAATGTAAGTGTGGCGCACGCCAAAATACTCTTCCTGGAGCGCCATTAATAGACCTGGGTGAATGCCTTCTAGGTGGTGGTCATCCGTGCGTAAAGGGCGACGGGGTCTAAGGACCGGAAATGCCGAGAAATACAGCGCTGCCTGATTGTGGATATGATCTGCCCACCCACCATCAAGCGGTGGCACCAGAGTTCACTATGTTCCCTCCACACTTACCTTACCAGGGCAGTTCCCTTCGGGACAAAAATAGGCCCGTGTATCAAAAATGAATGTACCCACGTTTGCAAATTGCCTTTTGGAGCAGGCAGGGGCAAAGCACCCAGTTGTGGGGGTCACCATGCGCTTAGGGAGGTGTTTTGCTAGGAAGTGGGCCTGAGCGTAGAGAAGAGCATGGTCAACTGTATGGGATTCTAGTGTTAATGTGAGTAGTTGTGTAGTATTTTCGGATTTTTAAAGAAATGATGAGGACTGATAAGATAGGTATTTTTCAGTAGACAAATAAAAAAGTACAATTCAAAGGAATAAACAAATATGAAAACATCATTATGTTGTGCATGGAAATAAACTGTAACATATTATAACAGATCAGAAACATTGCAATAAAGCTAATATTGATGTAAACACGTACCATGTTTACAAGAAATGAGTCCTGTAGCGCTGTCACCTCCAGCAATTTTCCATTGCAAAAGTTGACTTCACAATCGGAATGTTGAGTTAATTAAGGTCATGTCTTGTAATTGCTGTCGATTTCATGTGTTTGGTCGCTGTGTTTCACAATCCAATGAATAGAAAAGCCACATTTTTAGAAAGTGCACCGATAAGCAGCGGCACCTCTAACTCCCATTGCCCAATCCCAAGATCCATAAAGGACAGCAGTCTATTACAGAAACTACCGGTTGACTTTTAAAAAAAAGTTAATGTAGTACTTAAGGATATTTACTCTCAAAAATGCATTTGAATGTTTGCTCCAATGAATTGCTGCAAGTAGTTGCAAAAAAAAAAACTCCCAACTTGCGATTGACTTTTTTTTAAAAACGTTGCTGTCATAGGCTACATGGATGTGCAGTCCAGACGGATTCGGTCAAAATGACCGAATCCAAATGACCTGCACCACCAAATTACCTAAAATAGATACTACTAAATGTCCTGACAAAATGTTTGCAGGACATTTTGTAGTATCTATTTGGTGGTGTAGGTCATTTTTATTTTGGTCTGAACATCTGTGGGGTATCCCTTGCAACACCCGGCTCACTATACTATACAGTATAGTGAGCGGGGGCTGCAGGGGACACCCCCGCAGCTCACCCGACCAAAAAAAAAACAAAGAAAAGAAAAGGACCCTGCAGAAGTGAAAGGGAACAGGCGTCGCAGGGACCAGCGAGATGGAAGGAAGGGTAAGTAGGGAGGTGCGAGTGTGGGAGGGGGTTAGGGTTTCTATAGATTTGGGGTTGTTTTACCTTGGATGACCGAATGGGAAATGTACGAACAATTTTGTATTACGTACATTTCTCATGCAGTCAGTTCCGTCGCAAACTTTTCAATTAAAACAACCCCAAATCTTCCATACCACAGTAATGGCACTAAGGGATGTTCTAAAACCCATCTAGTCACAGGGGATTAAAGAGCCAGTCATTCCTTCTAACTGTATTTAATATGAGTTTCATTCCGCGTGCCAGCTGGATGTCAGTGCAAGAGACTGGGCATAAGTCTTTGTACACTTTCGTGTTCCTTGTTCGTGGGGAGATGAAAAGCCACCTTCATACTTCAGAAAACCCTTAAATAAATTGGAAAAAAACAAAATGACACGTCTTATGCACCAAATAAGGTTTAGGTCTACTTGGTCGAATATATTTGACCTTTCACATTTGACCGAATTTGTTTTGGTCGTTTTTGGTCGAAATTGCAGGGAGGAGACGCCCTGCAAACCGCCCCCCCCCCATTCCCTTACCCACCCCATAGAAAACGATCAAAAGTATTTGGTCAAAAGCAAAAGGTCAAATGTTTTTCGAACAAGTAGGCTAATACCCCAAATAACCCAAAATAACACTGCTGAAATACTAGTACGCATTTATCTGCCGTTTTTTTTAAAACACAAGTTGACAGAACAGGCAGTTGAATTTGTCCTCGTTTATTCCTGTCAGTATTCTTGGGAGCACAAATGGCTTGTGTTAAGCCTGCACAGTTTCTTCAGAAATGCAACATGAAAATAATAAAACAATGGGCCCAATTCACAAAACATCTGTGGGGGAAAATGAAGAGAAATTGACTGGTGCATCTTCTACACTTGGGTCAAAGAACATGGCACCCCCTTCACAAAGGGCATCTGGATGAGGTGGCCATATTCAGATGCACCCGCTGGAAGAGGCACAGGGGGGTGTGCACTACATAAGATGGTCAATTCTGAGAAGGGGGCAAGGAAGGCAGGTCAGGGGGTGCCCAGATCCAGGGCACCGGTAGGAGTAATCAGCAGGAAAAAGGAGGGTAAAGGAAAGAACAAGGTAGCCAATGGCATCTGTTTATGATATGATATGATAGGTTATCTATAATGTGCTTAATACTCAGAGGTTTCTAAGCACGGACACGGGGATCGAACCTGTGTTGCTCCGTGTCGTCTTGCTTCCAAGGCGAGCATGTTGCCCCTGAGCTATCCTCTCGAGGTTACCCCTCACATGACTCTTCCATTGGCTCCTTATCAGCTGATAACTACCAGAAGCGGTGGGTATTGACTAAAAAGAGCCGAGGAAGAGATGTGGTAGCTGAAGAGTCAGTGCTGGAGACTTTTAGGCCTGAGGTCCGGATCACAGTGGTATGCCTGGGTAATGTAGGAAGAAATGGTGGGGAAACCAGAGAGTATAATGTAAGTGTTCTAAGAGACTTCAGGGTTATTATAACCATGGGGCAACTGGAATAAAAGATGCAGCAAAGGCTAAGAACCTCCATCAAAATTGCATTTAAAATATGTGCTGTGCATTCAGATTAGTTTTTTGTAAATTGATTGGGTGAAGTACCGAAAAACAAGAACTGGATGGTTCTCAAAAGAGACATAGGGCCTCATTACGACCATGGCGGCCGGGGTATGAACGATGTCGGTAAGGTACCGGCACCATTCATACCGGGCCGCCACATTACGAGTTTGCTCGCGGGTGGCGGTATGCACGTCTGGTCTGGCCAGACGTGCATACCGGAACCCGCGAGTAGACCGGAATTCTAACAACAGACCCGTCATTAATGGGTCTGTTGTTAGCATACTCCCCATTCCCATTGAGGGCTCAAAGGGAATCGGGACGTACCGGGTCCGGGTCCCAAAAATGGGAATTAATGGGCACGCAAAAGTCAGAATGGCCAGGTAATTCCCTTTTTTCGGGACCTGGACCGGGACACGAGTTTGGAGGTGGCCATGCCGGTAATGACGGCATGGCTACCTCCAAACTCGTAATGAGGCCCATAGAGCGGGGAAAAAAAAGAAGAAGCAAATGAGAAGTATTCCTTGCCAAACATAGATCAGCCCTTGGCTAAGCAGAATTTCAAGGGGGGCCTTATTATAAATATATCATTAAAGCCCCATCTTAACGTTGGCAGACTGGTATTACTAGGTTCCAGCATACCAAAAAAAAAGAATAAAACAATAATCCAACCAAAGTTAGTTGGAAACAGATCCTCTACTCCCTAGGAAATGTATCCAAGATTCAGAAGAAGATGAAAGGGGTACTCCAAGAAGCAAAATCGCCATCACTCTCAAAGCCTGAGGTATCAATCTCATTATGTGAAAAGATGAAATGATGGTTAGGAGTTCCTGGAGCCTTTGCCCAAAAGGAAGGGCAGGTAAGTGATGGTAAAAGAAGTCAATTTTCTGTAAATCCTTCCATAAGGTTCAATTATGGGACTGCCCCTTACCGGATGAAATTGTAAAATTGGAGACTATTGAAGAGGACTTATAATGTGGCTTGTAAAGATAGAGATAGTTGGGAGCCAAAGTCAATCTACAGTTTTTCGGGTGGATGGCTGTGGTGTTTGTTCATTCCTCATTAGGAGGCACGCAGGAGTAACGTTTTCTTTTCTCCATTGCTTTAGCCTGGGAGCTTCGGGGGCTTGGGGAGCAACAAGCAACTAGCTGTGACTGCCTCCCCTGGTTAAAGTCTCCCGACTTTCGCGAAGCTCATGCGAAGTCGGGGGCCAAGTCAATCCACATTTTTGCAGTTCTGCAGGCTGCGAACAAGAACAAAACAGTAAGTAGGCCTACCTTTTCATTTGTATCTAAACCTCTGCTATGTTTTCCATGAGGAGTTTGTCTAAGAGGACTATGGTGGAAGAGATGTTTGAAAGCCCTAACCTGCCCAAGGAGTAACAAGGCCTCTCCTAGTGAGCAGATGGTTTATAGCCCTCCCGTCCCCCCGAAGTGTAATTTGGACATTGCAAGTTCTCTCCAAATTGATGAAGAAACGGTGACCCGACTGGACAATTACAGTGAGGGCAATGACATAGGCTTAATTAATACCCAGTTCTGTCAGAGGAAATCATCAGAATCCAAGGGTGGGGATTAGGCCTCATTATAAGTCTGGCGGTTCAGAAATAAGGGTGCCGGTAGCAGTTTACCAGCACCCTTTCCGAAACCGCCATAGTAAATGTTTGCCTGCACCGTCCCCGCAGGCATGGTTTTCATGGAAGCACTGGTACCGTTAGCAACGGTGCTGGTGCTTCCATGTCCCCATCCCTGTGGAGTCCTATGGGACTTCATTGGAATGGGGACTTAGGCTTTCCGCCGCCTGACATCCCGGGCGGCCAGGACTTGTAATGTTCCAGTGGCACTGGGATATCAGGAGGCGTAATGGGGTTACGAGTTTGGTGGCAACCCGCCGATAGCACAGGCTGGTTACCGCCAAACTCGTAATGAGGCCCTATGAAACAGATTTATCAGTGTCATCCTACGTTTCTATCCCTCACCCCAAAAATTGTAAAAATCGCTGCAATACTTTGAAGGAGGACACGCCAACTGGGTCAAATGAGAGGCCAAAGGCCGAAAGTTCTATTAACTCAGAAAAAACTTTGATTGTGCTAAATTATGTTTTGTCCTCCGTTATCTCGCTTCATGAAGGCATAAAAGCTGAGGTTCAGATGCATACCATTGTTTTGGGAACTAAGGAAAAAAAAGTTGGATGCAGTCACGAATTATGCTGAACTAAGATCACCTTTTTTCATCGAAACCGCAGAGGGCCCATTTGGAAACATCTGATCTTTCTCAAGTAATTTTAATGTTACAAAATACGGACCCTTCACAGCATTGCAATCTGGAACCTGGTCCCGCCAAAAATAACATAAATATAATTACACCCGAATGCTATTTGGTGGAGAAAGATTCTAGTGGCAAAGTTGAGATATAGTTTAGTTTAGTTTATTTATTTGTAGAGCGCATCCAACCCGGAGGCATCTGGGCGCTATTCGTACAAGTTACAAAGACAAAAAATACAGATCTGGCATACCGTAATGATACGCATAAAGGTTACATACATAGATTTACAAAATATACATCAGTGAGCATTGCAAAATGGGGAAAGGTAACACATGTACAGCAAGAAATGATTGCATCGAGTTAGTCTAACTATTATGCAGCTGGGTTAAGGTTTTGCTCATGGAGCCAGCCTTTAAACTTTTTTCAGAATAAAGCGAAGGATGGTTCTTCTCTTAATGATACACAAAGTGTGTTCCATTTCTTCACGGTGAGGACTGGGAAGCTAACCCCACCTGCACGTTGTTGTTTAAAGCGTGGAATGGAAACACAATGCGACTGAGCAGTGCTGGTGGGTCGTATAGAGGAATGACGTGAGATAGTGTTTGACATGTATATGGGCGCTTGGTTGGAAAAGAACTTATGGGTCAGGGTGAGTGGTTTCGGGTCAATTCTTTGCTTGATGTTAAGCCATTTTATTATGTGTCTAGTTGCGGTAATATGTTACTTCCTTGGAATGTTAAGGGCTGATCTAATAGCGTTATTTTGAATGACTTGCATTTTGTTGAGGTTTTGTTGTGATGTGCCCAAGTATAGCGCGTTGCAATAATCGAGCTTCGATAAGACTAATGCTCTCGCTACTGAGATGCAGTTAGTTGTAGTCAGATATGGGTGGCAGGCTGTAAGGAGCTTACATGTGTGAGCTGTGGATGATGCCAGGGCACTGGTTTGTCTCGTTAAGGTGAGAGCGGAGTCAATGTGCATAAGAAAAATAACTTTGGCCTCGACCTTCAGTAATAATTCTGTGGGAGGGGAAAATTCTGCCCAGACTAATGCTCCCAACTTGTTGCAATCTACTAACGCCTCACAGCTCTATCGAAAGGCCACTCATAAGTCAAATGATACGCATAAACAGAACCAAAATTAAAAATTAAAAAATCAGAAGGCTCCCAACATAAATAATAAATCTTCGAGGGCATATCAATAAAAGAAGCTGTTGCCAATATGAAACCAACGGCATTACAATTACATCCTGACCCTATAGCAAGCAAACGGGAACTCTAGACTGGACAAACCTATACAGGACATGATATACTATACCTCTTAAGGGAGTGAAGAGGATCCTGTCCCTGATGAGTCTGAAAATTGTCAGGAAATAGGAGGTATGACTAATATAACACCGAAACGCCCAATTAAGTCTTGTACAGTTTCTACAATGACACAGTGGGACTTTCCTATTCCCTGTGAAAGAGGCAGGACAGGGAAATTGATCGAGCCACAGCAGTGTACTGAGTTGTTTGGCCAGAAATGGCATGTCTTTGCAACCTTGGATTCAACAATTAAAAATCCCTCTATTTCTGATCAACAATCATTATCCAACAATAGCAAAGATATTAGAAATGACTGGAATTATGACTTGATGGAAACCGGTCGACTGGCTTCTTCACAACAAACTAATATGACTATTGAGGGCATAAACATAAGTTGGATGAACCCCACTGGTCCCTTAAGAACTTCAGTAAAAGGGAACATATGTTGCCATGGTTCTGGTTGTTCATCAGTGCCCTCAACAAGTGGGCTCCAGTTTCATAAATCAGTGTATTCTGCCTCATGTCAACAACCTGGGTCTTGACAAGATTTGGGTATAACTAATAAGCAAAGTAGCCATGAGCTCCATAAACTGAAAACCAGTTTAGGGGGTTCTGCTCCTGGTTTACCACCGGATAATTCAGATTTGGGCCATCTAGCGTCCAGAAAAATACTGCCCTCTGGTTTTGGGGAGGGTCACATTTTCTTTGATACTAAGGTAGCAAATGTTCATGACAAACTGTGGGCCTGTTCTTCTCATTATACAGTGAAACAGGACCTCCATGCACTGCCCAGCAAAAAAGAGTATATAGTGTACTAAGAGGGGCTTGTAGCAAAGATAAAAATGAAGAGGTGGCCCGCAGCCCGCCAGATAAGGTGAGTGTTATGCCTTTTTACACATTTAATTATTGTAAATATGGAGCATTTCCTTTTCCACTCTGTATCGGTTACGGAAGGTTTTCACAGGATGTATTCATAAAAAAGAATCCTCTTTCCACCACTAGATGGGGCTACTGTCTGCATCAATCAACTCTACAGAGCCACACCCATGCTTCCTATCGTGTTGGCTGGCTTGGTAGGGGAGAGCAGGGCCTTCCCAGGGATGTCATGAGGAGGGAATGGGGTGCAAACTGCCCCAGGCCTCACTTTCAGGTGTGCCAGGCAACTACAGTCAGATGGCATGGTGCCACCCTCGTTGCTGGTGTTTCCAGTCCACCAAAGGCCTGTCGAGCTGCACCCAACTGTGTGTGCAGTGCTTATTAGTATATAATGCACGCACTGAGCGCACTGACTGACAGCCCACATCATGTCACTTCGCTCAGTGAATGTATTAAATACTATACATCTATAATGCATATGCCACAGCTGAATTTTCTGATTTGGAATAGGACACAGAGACTGTGTCCAAGGCAGAGTTGCTTAACTGCTGCTGGTGTGCTCGCTGCGCTCACTGGCGTCACCACACATGCCGTCATCGGGTTCTGGCAGCGTCACGTGGATTTCAGGCCACAGAGCTGCCCTGCATGCCATTAACATGCACGCCAGCCCAGCAGATGCATTCCATTTCCCAAATCAGATCCCGACGCATAGAAGTTTACTGCAGTGCTGCATGGTAACTGCCTAGTGCTGTTTTTTGAAAGCTACCAGCACCACAGGGTAGGTAGGGTAGGGGGTTTAGGAGGGGGCACAAGCACTCATGAGAGCTACAAACCTCCCTTTCCATTCTTCCCTTTTTTTTATTTCCTTTTGATGGTCCCTGTCACTGGCATGGGGCCCGACTCCAGACCCTAAATGCGGACAGCCACACCTTTCCTTCGGGTGCATCCCCTTTGTGTAACAGATCACCACCATAGGCCCGGGTATGTTGTAGGAAAAACAAAAACCTTTCTCTCTGATCTTTGCTCTGACGTGAAGTGCGTTGTCTTCCCTCAAGCTCTGGTTTTGGAGTACAGCAGCTTTCACCGCCTTGTGGCCCTGGATATATGGAGGGTCATCTTGTTCTTTTTTTGTTATATTAGCATATCACCGCCATTGGCCCGGGTACGCTGGAAAACCTGCTTCTCTCTGACCTTTGCTCCGACATGGAGCGTGTTGTTACCGGGGAAACTAGGGGCCTCAGCTTTGAACCACAGGCGCGGGCTGCACACTGCCCCTCACCTGCACAGTGCGGCGGATGCCACTTCCTCCCTCTCCAGGTCCGCCACACAAAACGGGGGCTCCTATTCCTGGTGGGTGACACCGCGTCCACACAGAACAGCCCACACTGGACGATGCTGCGTCTCCACAATTGAGGAGCCATCCAGCAGCCCGCACCACAGAAAGTACGCGTGCCCATACCATTTTGATAGTTGTTGCGGCCGACACCGCCTGGGGGGGCCAACTCTGCTTCATGCGGCTGAGGCCGCTGGACATTTCCTTTCTTCCTGGAGGGGCTGCCATCCATCTCCCCTACACGCGGCCGAGGCCACTGGGCCTATTATTTCATCTTTGAGGGGGGTTCTGGGAGTGGTCCCAGATCCTCTTCTCAGCGGCGGATGCCTTGAGGGGGCGGGCTCCTCCATCTTCTTTCACAGCGGTGCCATCATCTCTGCACAGGAGCAGCCACCCAGCAGCACGCACCACACGGGGGCTCAGGTCAGCTCCGGTATTGCGTGGCCGACACAACACACTGTCCTCTTTATCTCATCGGGGGGGGCAGAAGCACCACTCGGACCCCACGCAGGGTCCAGCAACCAGGTGCCAGATAGCCACAGCGGTCGGGTGGTCTCCTGCTCCTCGCCAATGTTATGTCCTGCTCCTGGGGCACCAGAGCAGGACATTTAGTTGCCGGGATCACCCGGATGACAAAGCATGCTGCGATCACGCAGTGGAGCGGACCATAGGGGGCACCCTATGGGATCCGGATCACTGGATTGAAGACAACTCTGGGGACACCCAGCCAACAGCTAGGACATGGGGTACCCTGTCAGACCATGGTCACACGGACACCTTCATGGCCTGGGGGCACCCAGGCCAACACGGGACACTTCCGGTGTTGCCCAGCAGGGGCACCAGCCTCTTGATGCAGAGTTGCCAAGCTGGGGCTCTGCTATTGCGGTGCGCCATGAAGGACAGCGTTGCCCAGCAGGGGCACTGTCCAGGGACATGGCCTGACAGGGTAGGCCATCTGCCTGCTAAGCAGCATCACGCGCTGCAAAGGACCACACAGCAGGTAGAAGTCAGGTACTTCCAAGATTAATGAGCGGGAAGCCACTCATTGCTTTTATTTCTTAGGTCACATGGTCACGTGGTCACTGACAGCATGAGCCCTGGGAGCTACCATGCTCCCAGGAGGGGTGACACATTACACTGACGTCCAGCTAACAATGTTACTCTAACATCAGATTGTTCTACAGTAATGACATTCCAAACACCCAGGTTTGATTTATTTGCGGGCTATTTAACTTACATTACTTGCAATAAATGCCAGTGAATGTGAGCACCCTGCTTTCGGATGGATTATGGTCACTCATTTGTAGAGCAATAGTAAGCTCTCTTTGTTGAACCAGTATAAGCTACATAGCTCCAAACTATCACACCAGTGGCATTTCCCTCCAGCCCAACTAGCGAAAATGTTTCATAACACAACCCCGAAGTGTTGGAAATCGTGTGGAGGCATAGACCCATACTGGCGCATAGGTAGGTGCACCCTAAGGTACGCACGTATTGGCAGGAGACTCTATCATGAATAAAAGGATATTAGGGAATAAGCAGCCATTAGCTGCATTAGAGCTTTTGTTTGGCTTGCCGTCCAAAGAAAAGGGGACTAGCCACCTCCGTCACATGACACAACAGATGTTGTTAGCAGCCAGAGCCTGTTTGGAGGCGGGTTGGAAAAGGGAAAGACATCTGGTAAAAAGAGAACGGTTAAGAAAAGTGAAAGAGTTGTTCCACATGGAGGCGCCGCCATGGCCCTACATGAGCGGCACCATTACGGGTTGCCTTGTGGGCCGTGGCGAGGCCGCTTGGTTGCAGTAACAAACTTTCGGGTGTAGGCGGATTCAATTCAACACTACAGCTAAGTCAATGCCTAGTCTGGGATGCTGATGGAAACCCTTATTTATATATTTTTATGGCAAGTTATAATCCGGATGATGAACCCTTGTATAACACCCCTCTCTGAGAATCCCCCTGACCCCACTGAGCCAAGAAGTAGATTTGTTTTGCAAATTTAAAAGGTTTATTTGGAAAATTAAACAATATATATATATATATATATATATATATATATATATATATATATCACACTTCTATAAATAAATTGATAATGGATAGTACACTTGTGAATATGAGCAGTAATCAGCAATAGGTAATCCTACAGTAGCACAGTTCTTTACAATCAATGAGGAGTTAGTATAGGATGGATAAGGTAGCAAAAATACTTTTATGGTTTCAAGGGAAAAGCAATGAGGAATAAAATGCAGTACAGAAATACTTGATATGATTTTAGCAAAAGATAAGATAATCACTTTTTCTCTGGCAATTCATCCCCCCCCCCTATGCAATGTAAGAAATGGAAGGAGATAGAACGAGGAGCACACAGTTCTCAGGAAAGCAATCAAATACAATACAAAATTCAGTTCCCCCCCAGCAAGCTTGGAGGAAACAGGTAGAAGTTTGAAACACAGGCCCAAAATGCTTTTAAATGTGATGGCAATGGATGGGAAAATGTGCTAACTGATTTTAATTCCCTCTAGAGATTCAGGGTGAGTGAGAGATGCATGTTGGTATTAGTTCAGGCTCACTTTAGCAATGCTCTATGAGTTATTACCAGGTTGCAAACGGATTTTAACAAAGAAAAGAATGGAGCTGCTATTTTGACAAGTGGAGAAATTGAGCCAAATAGCAAATCGCGGTAAATTTTGCGAGTGCGTAAATCGTGATCGCGGAAAAAGTATAGGGAGTAGGAAGTCGGTTCTAGGTTTGTTGGAAAGCCTAGAATCAGCTTTAAAATGAAAGTTAAATTTCATTCCTAGCCCAAACGATTCAAGAGATACGGACGATTTAATAAAGGTAGATTTTCGGATTTCAAGTAAAACTCAAAATGACAGATGACAGTTTTCAGTTTAAAAGATGACAGAATGACACGATTCTAGGAGGCAGTTCTAATAGGCTAAAATAGTTTGGATTAGATTATTTTAAACTAAGAGATTGGTTTTGGCACAATGAGTACTCACACTATATTTTTGAAATGAATGGGCCTCGTCACGGATCTGGTCAACACGTCCTGCGGCGGTTCTCTCTGCTCGGCGGGTCAATCAGGCACCGGCTCTGCTCACAGTGATCCGGATCTCTGGTTCTGCTCACAGCGGTCTGGGTCAGGTCTGCGGTTCCGGCAAAAGTTCTTGGCACAGAATTCAAACAGCTCGCCCGGCTGTGGAATAGTTTGCAGATGATTTTAAGGATGCTGAGGCCTGCTGAGAAGAGTTCTCAGTTTGTGGGTTTAGGCCCTTGCTTTAAGTTCTGAAGTAAAGTTCTGGTCTTTGGAGATTAATGGATGTGAAGTCTGGAGTCTCCCGGCAGAGCGTCCCGCAGAAAATGGAATTGAATGTCTCTACCTGTCCCAGCAGTCTCTTTTTATGTGTTTTAAAAAGTGGGTGGAGAGGCTAGCATCACTAAGCCTGCCCCTCTCTTGATTTGATAGGTCAATAGATTCTTTGGGCCCTGATTTGGGAAGGGATAGTGTGTCAGAGTGATGTCATTTTTATGACCTGCAGAAATGACACTCCCCTGGTCAATGTGCACACAAATCTATTCCTGATCCAAATACATATTTCCCATGTACACAGTTGTTTGACTTCACATACACACATCATATATTACTAAAGATAGTCCCTGTCCCGACTCTGGCGTTTCTAGGAGCTTGCATTCAAAAATGGCAACTTATTTTCGATTTTAGTGGGTTTTGCAACATTGGTTTTTCATCAAAAATTATACAAAGGTACATTTCCCTTCCACATATATCCCAGTAACTTTCCATGTCTCTAGCTTAAATACAGTGTCTACAATAATCATAATTAGTGGGGTTTTGCCCCAGAACATGGTACAAATCGGAGTTTGGACTCAAATCGTGAGGGCATTTTCCATACTAAGACTCTCAAAGTTGTACATTCCTGTCATTTGGTTACAATAAGTTATCACTCTTTCTATAAAATATATATTTGTTGCAATTCAACTCCCCAAAGTGTTTGGGTCCGCCTCCAGAAGTCTGGGTGGGTCAGTGATCACATGTCTCTCCTTGCTGGCAGAGGGCTGTTGACAGGAAACACTCAAAATTAACATACCCCATTCAACTGAAAGAGCCTTTTGTGTGGGCTCCAGCAGGCTGCCTGGAAGTCTCTCCTCAATCAATCAACAGGGTCATGAGATATCCTGCCTCCTGGTGTGGGAATCTCTGAGGTGTTAAGGTTTCCCAGCCTCTTGGCCTCTGGAAACAGCAGGTGGCTAAGATTTTCAATTAACCAACAAGCTTTGAAGTCCATGCCCCTCTTGCAACTCCTACATACAGTTTCCCTGTCAGAGTTTAGACCGCTAGCGCCGCCTTGGGGAATTTGTCGGTACTGCATCCATTTTTGAGTTGTCTTGAATTTGACAGGAGATTTTTGCTATTATTTTGATAGGCATCCTTACATTAGAGCGGTGATGTGGAACCCCCCACAAGAAGGTTGTATCTTTGGAGTGGTCTTGTGCCAACTGCGCAGTTCTCCTGGACTCTGGGATGGAATGATGGGCGGCGGCAGCTCATCCCCACATCTACCCAGTCTATTGATTCTGCATGGGTCAAAACCCTTCACAAAACCCCCCCGCCCGACTGCGCTTTGATTCGAGTCGAGGGGAAGTCGGGTGCAAAGGAGGTTTTGAGCCCTTGCGCTGGTATGTCCACATTATCTTCTTCCAATTCTGTAGACGGCACAGTTCAGCATCTTTTCCTCCACCCAGTTGGATCGATCGGTCCTCCTCGCCGGTCCTGATGGGAATATTGGGCGGTACCCCGGGCCCCTCGGGTCTCTGCTCCCGGTGCCCGGTCGTCCTCCTTGGTCAGTCTCCATGGTTTCATCTCTCCTAGGATGATAAAGCAAAAGCGGCAATACACATTCCTAGACATTATTCCACCACTATTAATGGTGTGGCGAACATATACATTTTATAAATCAGAAGATATGAACATATACATTTTCTTTTTTAAATTAGGAGACAAGAACATATATATATACAAGAATCACAGAATTTTATATGCTATATGTGGAATATTTTAGGGTTGGAACGGAATTACTCTGGAGCGGCCCCCTCTGGGATTCCAGTGGATTCCTATAGTTGTTGCAGAGTGTGCCTGGGATGGAAACACTTTAGCTGATTTATATGTACCCACTTGTCTTCCCCTTCCGCCAGACTACCATTGGGGATGCAGATCTTATACGCTACAGGGGAGATCTTGTCTAGAATTTCAAACGGTCCGTTCCATGTAGGCAAGCATTTTCGCTGTTTGGCCTGGTTCCTTTGGAAATTGTATAGATAGACCCGGTCCCCCACAGTATATTCCTTCCAGGTGGTCTTCAGGTCGTAGTGGGTTTTCATGCTATCAGCTGATCTTTCTAGATTCCGCTGAGCATAGGCAAAAGCATGTTGGAGGTGTTTCCTTAAATTTTCCACATACTCATGAGTTGTGGAGGCATTTATCAGTGTCTGCTCCTGGGTCCTTAGAGCAAATGCTGAGGAAGCACCATCTTGCGTCCAGTCATGAACTCAAATGGTGATATTTTAGTTGCAGATGAAGGGGTAGATCTGATGGCCATTAGGACCAGAGGTAATCGGATATCCCAACTTGGCCCAGAATCCGCCACAAACTTTTTTAATATGCTCACAATGGTTCGGTTGTATCTCTCCACTGCTCCAGAAGAAGCTGGCCTGTAAGCAATATGTAGCTTCCTTTTGACCCCCAGTATCTCCCACATCTTTGTCATTACCTCACTGGTGAAGTGGCTAACCCTGTCTGACTCAATCCTTTGAGGTAGACCAAAACGGGAAAAGATGTGGTTAATCATCAGGGCAGCTGCTGTTTCTGCCTTGAAGCTTGGGGCCGGGAGACATTCCACCCACTTGATAAACAAGCATGTGTCAAAATGTACTTGTTTCCTCTAGACGAGCGAATTACAGGGCCTACAAAGTCGATTTGCAAATCTGACCATGGCAGTGTCATCCCCCTCTTTTGGAGAGGTGCACGGTGCGTGAGGGATGATGGCTGAAATTGTGCACAGGCAAGACACCCCTTCAAGTATTGGTCGAGGTCCTGCCCCATGTGTGGCCAGTATGCAACCTCTCTTAAGATTTCCAGTGTTGTGTGAAACCCCCGATGACCGGCGGTGGCCGCATCATGGGCGTGACTTAACATCAGGCTTCGGAATGAGGTAGGAACCACCCACTGATCATGGCCAGCTTGGGATTTCCTTACCAACAAACCGTCTTGGATTCGGAACATTTTTGGACATTTCATCAACACTCTTGGGTCCTCTTTCCCAATGTAATCGGTATCCGTCAGGGGAAAGTTCTCAGGGTCCTCAAGGTGTTGGTAAAACTTACCAATTATTGGATCCCCCTTCTGAGCTGTAATCAAATCAGCATCAGGATCTCCTTACTCCATTGTGCAGTTGAAAGATCATTGTGAGCATTTGTCTGGGACCTAGTGGTAGCGGTGACCTGGATTGCCCCCAACAGGGACTCTATTTCTATTAGATCCCCTTGGATGGCCCCAGTTTTGGCCAACTGATCAGCTAAGTCATTTCCAGTTTTGTATGGTCTCTCTACTTTGGAATGACCCTTGATCTTTTTCCAGTAGATGGTCATCCCATTCGATGTGAAAAGATCATCAATATTTTGGATTAGCTTCCCATGTTTCAGGGGTTTGTTATTAGCACATAACATGCATCTGGTTTTCCAGTTGACCAGGTGGAGTTGATGCTGGACAGCAGTGAGGATGGCCTGATGCACAGCCATCAATTCTGCCACCTGACTACTTCGGGGACCAATTTTGTATCCAGCGGAGGGTTCTGGAAACTCCTTCACCCATGCACTCCCTACGCCGGCCACCAGTTCTTTCTCCCCGTTGTTGTCAACATGGTAAGAGCATCCATCCACATAGACAGTGGGCATTCCCTCACACTTGTCTTCTTCAAAGACTTTGTGTGGGGAATTAAGGTATGCCTCCATGTTGTCCTTGATTTTTAGACTTTCGTCCTCGAGACAGTTTTCTCTGGCACAATCGTGCAAGTCAGCCATACCTTGCGCGAGGGGACTCTTCTTGTTTTGGCCATATCCGACCTCCACAGGAAAGCCATGCATTGACAGAATCCAGGAAGTAATTCGGGAATTACTCACATTTCCGACCCGGATTCTGTCACTTTGGAGATATTGCAGAGGCTGGTGTGGAGTCTCCACTATGATGTATTCCCCCTGGATAAACGGGCGGTAATTCTTCAATGCCCACACCAGAGTGCCTTCTCACAATCGTTGAATTTTTCCTCCACAGAAGATAAAGTTTTGCTCGCACAGGAGATTACTTTATTGACCTTGTCATGCTTTTGGTACAATACTGCCGTCAAGCACGTATTAGAGAACCCTGTCTCCAGGAAGAACTCCTTGTTTCTGACAGGGTAAGCTAGGCAAGGCGCTTGTGAGAGGCTTCTTTTGAGTTGTCTTACTGCCTCGGAATGTTCTGGACCCCATTCCCACTTGACCCCCCCCTTCAAGAGATGAATCAGGGGTCTAGTGATCTCTGCGTAGCCTTCAATGAACTTTCTGCTGTAATTAGTCAGTCCAAGGAGGCTCCTTAGTTCCCGCAGAGTTGTGGGATCCTTCAGTTTCTGAAGTGCTTCCACTTTCTTTTCCTGGGGACAGAGACCCTGAGGAGTAATCTCATGCCCCAAGAAATTAACACGCGTTCTACACCACTGTGCTTTCTGAAAGGAAAGTTTTGCTCCGGTGGCCCTCAACTGTGTCAGAACATAACGGATCTCTGCTATGTGTTCCTCCACAGATGAACTTTTGCAAGGACATCATCTACATAAGCCAGGTTACCCCTCGCACCCAGGTCGGGCATGGCCTTCTGTAGGAAAATGTTGAATTCATTGCCGGAGTTGAGGTATCCGAAGGGAGTCCGGGTCCATGTGTACTGCGGCCCCCGAAGGTAAAAGCCAGTTTGTATTCGTCCTCCCTACTGACAGGCACGGTCCAGTATCCATTGGTCAGATCTATTGCAGTGAATACCTGTGACCCCTGAATCTGGGCCAGCCCTTGGTCAATGTAGGGCAGAGGCCATCGGGAAGTATGGACCCATTTGTTGAGCTCCCTAAGGTCGGCGCAGAGTCTCCACTGGCCGTTTGGCTTCAATATTCCCAGCACCGGATTATTGAAGGTGCTGTGTACTGGACGTATTATTCCCCAGGACTCAAGGTTCTTAATTATTTCAGTAAGGGACTTCATGGATGCGAGAGGCAAGCGATATTGCTTCACAAACACTGGAGTCATGCCAGGGTCTGTGGGAATTGTTGTTGTGTGGATGTCAGTGCAACCACAGTCATATGAGTCTACCGCAAAGAGATCTTGGAAATTCAACTTTTGCTTCTGTTCCAGAGTCACACAGGCATCAGCTAGGTTGACTCTCTCTTCCACCATCTGCCTGAAGCCGGCCTCCTCCAGCTGGGTGGAGAAGTCCCTGGTCAGAGTGCTGATTTGGACTGGAGGCTTCAGGTGGGAAAGGCAGCCCTCATGGACCTGGAAAATCACCTCATCCCTCCTGAAGTCACAAGTCACATCTTCCTTACCATAAGGGCAAGAAGTGTACACCAGGATGTTCCCCCCATGCCGGGTGAAAATCCTGTCTGGTGTTGTATTGTCA
The DNA here is from genome assembly GCF_040938575.1 of Ambystoma mexicanum. Classification (NCBI taxonomy): domain Eukaryota; kingdom Metazoa; phylum Chordata; class Amphibia; order Caudata; family Ambystomatidae; genus Ambystoma; species Ambystoma mexicanum. The sequence continues at coordinate 221,310,526 of NC_090924.1, read as the reverse complement.
TCACTGTCACTGTCAAAACAGTCCTTGGGGATCGGTCCTAACAGTTAATTTCCTAAATCAATGGAGAAATGTCGGTCATCAACCGCCATTCCAATAATGGTGCCTGCGGCTAGAGTAAAACTCTTTAAGTCGCTGTTATCTACCTGTATTGGAATGGTGTCATGTTCTATGTTGACTAATGGTGTTGGGTTTACCCCTAACCCTTGCTGTTGAAGAGGAGCATTTAGATGTATATAAGTGTAACGCTCACCTGGTTCCCATGGAGGCGCTGGTCTGGTCTGGGTTGCTGTGGCCTCTTCAAGCGTGATGCGCAAAATTCGGACCACCGATTGAACAGGACCCCCAAAACTTGCTTGTCTGGCCCGTAGGAATATCCTTCTGCAGATGAGAAAGGGGATTAACTGTCTGCTGAATAATGTGCTTGCTCCCCCCTTTCCCCGTTCGTTCTCCTCTGACTTCCTCCAAAACCCCCGGTTTAAGCTCACCTTATGGTTTGGAAGAATGAACTCTCCATCCTGCTTCTGGTGCAGGGCCGCGCGTTCGTCCAGTTACTTCACTGGTTTTCAGAATGGCGCTGGCAAATCCACTTGACTTTGCTGAGCGATACGCTGTAAGTATGAAGATGCAAATGTTCAAGTGTGAGCCTCCTTTTATGTTGTCTTTTTCTGTCCTTTATTTCAGGTGCAGAACAAAGGCGATGCGTTGAGGGGTTAAATTGCCGGGGTAAAATCAGGTGAGTCAGTGATGAGGGCGACCCCTCTAAATGTCTTTATAATTCCCCAGTAATGTCTTTTGTCCTTTCCCCATAGGAGCCGGGGTGTGGTACCTGCCAGAGATGAGGCGCCGACCCGAGATGTGGAATGGCTCACCAAGAATAGCCGGTAAGTAATATGGCTGAAAATCCGGCTTTCCTCTTGTGTTCACTTGCTCACCTTTTGTCTCTTCTTCTCTCCCTTAGGTGCGGTGCAGAGATGTGGCGACCGGCAATGAGAGCCGCGATGGAGCCGGGCGGCGTCTCGGAAACAGGTGAGTGAAGCGCGGCGCTGCAGCGAGCAACGTGGTGCTTTTAAATGGAAGTCTTCCTTCAGGAATGCTGCCGTGAGGATTCCGGATGCAGGTAAGAAGTTTGAAATAGTTCTTGGTTTTCACCTTTCTCTTCTCTTATTCCCTTACAGGTGTTCCAGGTTCGAGGCGGGCGTGGCTGGAGTCCAGGTGCAGGAGCAGACACGGTGAGCGTTCAGCTGCTGGGATGCAGAACAACGCGAAGCACGTGTGGCTGTCCGGGTGTGGCTTAAATAGCCTTGGAAGAAGTTCCAGGTGAGTATTCTTCCACAGCCCCACCCAAGTAACAAAATAGTTCCTTCAGAAAAATAGTCCCTCCTAAGCCTCATTTGGCTTGGTTCTTCATGCAGCATAGTCTGCATCAGTTGAGTGTGCAGCATGGTCTGCTTCAGGTAAGTGCACCAAACACTTCCCTTTATGAGCCTGGCGCCTATTGTTCGGGAAATTCCAATGGAACCTTTTTACTAGCCGAGGTGCATGTACGTGGTCGCTGGGTTCCCAAGATCTTTCCTGAGGCCCGTACCCCTTCCAATCAATTAGATAGAAAAGTTTTGATTTTGAGATCTTAGAGTCCAAAATGTTCTTCACCTCGAATTCAGGCTCCCCATCTATCTGGATTGGTTCTGGTGGCTTTATTAATCTGGTTCCTGGTTGCACTGGTTTCAAAAGCGACACATCAAAGACGGGATGAATCCGCATGTTAGCTGGTAGATCTAGCTTGACTGCCACTGGGTTAATTATAGCTTTGATCGAGTAAGGGCCTAAATACCTTGGATTAAAAGTCCGAGGTCCCTTGAGTGATAAGTGTTTGGTAGCCAACCATACTTGATCCCCTATTTGGTATGGAGGCGCCTCCTTGCGATGCAGATCCGCATTCTTTTTGTATTTCTCTTTCGCATGTTGTAAGTGTGCAGTAGCATCCTTGAAGGCTTGAATAATCGTAGAATGCAAATGGTCGACTGTGGGCATTTCGAGGCTCAAAGGTGAGTCCAGGTCTGAAGTACGAGGGTGATGTCCATATAGGGTATAAAAGGGGCTCTGACCAGTTCCAGAGTGTATCGAGTTATTGTATGCATATTCAGCTACCCATAAAATGTCCTTCCAATTACCCTCCGATTGGTGCAACATACATCGTAGATATTGTTCAAGGGTCTGGTTCGTTCTCTCCGTCTGACCATCGGTCTGTGGGTGGTGACTGGTTGAGAGTCTTACGTCGATTTGTGCCAGTTGACAACACTTTTTCCAAAAACGAGAAATGAACTGGCTTCCCCGATCGGAGATTAGTATGGACAGGAATCCATGCAGACGGATGACATTTTCGAGGAATTCCTTGGCAAGAACAAAAGCTGAAGGTAATCCTTTCAACGGAATAAAATGGGCCATCTTGGAAAATAAATCCACCACAACCAGAATAGTATTGTATCCATTACAAGAGGGCAGGTCCGTGATAAAATCTAGTTACAAGGTGTGCCAAGGTGCTGGTGGAATGTCTAAGGGTTGAAGAAGACCGGCGGATTTTGTTTTTTGACCTTTGTTTTGGGCGCAAACTCCACAGGACATCACGAAAGATTTAATATCCTTTCGCCAGGACGGCCACCAGAATTGTCGTTTAATTTTTTCCTCTGTTTTGGCAATGCCAGGATGTCCTTCCATCAGAGTATCGTGATGATGGGAAATAACCAGTTCTTGCAATTCCTTTTCTGGCAAAAATAAACGTCCTTGGAAGTAAGGTAAGCCATCGTTGATTGAAAAGGCAGACCCCCTTTTGATCCAATCCTTCAGCAAGGCTGAAGAGTCCAGGAATAGTTTTACCTGTGCTTGAATGTCTTCAAGGGTTTGTAAAGTGGTTATCCCCAAGATTCTTTGTTCGGGAATTATCAGCACAGGTTCTGAGTTTGTGTTCATTTCTCCCATTCCAATTGGAGATAACGCGTCCGCTTTGCCATTCTTACAGCCAGGACGGTAGGTGATTACAAAATCAAACTCAGCAAAGAATAAAGCCCATCAGAGCTGTCGTGAAGACTGAGCCTTGGCAGTTTTTAAATATTGTAAATGTCGGTGATCAGTGATCACGGTGATGGTATGCCTGGCGCCAAGAAGATAATGCCGCCAAGCCTTAAAGGCGGACTTAATGGCTAATAATTCCTTATCAGTGATTGCATAATTTATCTCCGGCGGCGAGAACTTTCTGGACCAAAATGCTAAGGGGTGCAGTTGGTTGGTTTCGGGGTCTCTCTAAGACAGGACAGCTCCCATGGCTAAGCTGGATGCATCGGTTTCAACTATATATGGGCGATCAGGACGCGGATGTTTCAAAATAAGTGCGGACGTAAATTTTGCTTTTAATTCCTGAAAGGCCTGTTCAGCTTCCTCGGTCCATTCAAAACGTTTATTCTTCCGCAAGAGTGCAGTGATGGGTTGCACCACCTGTGAAAATTCTGGGATAAACCTGCGATAAAAATTGGCAAAACCAAGCATGCTTTGGACACCTTTCACCGAACTAGGTGATGGCCATTTGAGGATGGCATCAACTTTCCGTGAGTCTATTCGGACCCCTTTAGGTGTCAGGATGAATCCAAGAAATTCAACCTCGGTGGTATGGAAAACGCATTTTTCCAGCTTTGCAAACAGTTTGTGCTGGCGCAATTTCTCAAGGACGGCCCTGACATGTTTTCTGTGATCAGATTCCGAAGAGGAGTACACCAGAATGTCATTGATATACACGACAACACAGACGTCGATGAATTCCCGAAGGACATCGTTCATGAAGAATTGGAAGGCAGCAGGCGCGTTGCACAACCCGGAAGGCATCACCTGGTATTCGAATAGTCCATATTTTGTACGGAAGGCCGTTTTCCATTCGTCGCCTTCTTTTACTCGTACCAGATGATAAGCCCCCCGGAGATCTAACTTGGTGTATATGCAAGCGTCCTTCACCTGGTCAAGGAGTTCAGGGATCAAAGGCAGAGGGTAACGATTTTTAACAGTTATCTGGTTCAATGTGCGGTAATCGATACAAGTTCTAAGGTCGCCTTCTTTTTTTGGCACAAAGAACAAAGCCGAGGATGCCGGAGACGTTGACGGGCGAATAAAACCATTGGCTAGGTATTGATCTAAATATTGTCTCAAATGCAGATTCTCCGGCTCAGTAAGGGCACAAATCCTGCTACAAGGGGGTTGTGCACCGGGCACCAGATCAATTTGGCAATCGTACGATCTGTGAGGAGGTAACGTGTTGGCCTGTTCCTTTTGGAAGACGTCCCGGAAGTCTTGGTATTCCGGAGGTAGTTGCATGGAGACAGAGGTTACTGATGCTAGACTGACCTTCAGATTTTCTGGGTAGCAGGTTAGTGCACACTCTGGAAAGGTTATTCTCTTCGCTCGCCAATCAATTCGAGGATTATTTGTCTCTAACCAAGGGATTCCGAGTATAACCTGAAACTGTGGAGCCTTGATTACATCAAACACAACTGCCTCCCGATGGCCGTCCGGACCTACAAGTGTTACCTCAGCTGTGGAATGTGTTACCGGTCCCGAGGCAATTTCGGTTCCATCGACTGTGGTGATGACATCTTTGCTGGTTTTAGGACGCAGGGGGAGGTTAATCCTGGAGACCAATTCACGATCCACGTAGTTTCCTATAGCCCCACTGGTAGTCAGTCAAAATCTCGAAACCAAAATATCGAATACAAAAAGACCGAAAAAAAAAAATATCGAAAAAAAAAATATAAATTTATTTATATATGTTTTTGGGGTCAGGTAAGTAAAAAAAAGGGGTAAAATAAAAAAAAAATGAAAAAAAGGGGGGTTGGGGGGGAACCCCCCCATTTAAAAAAAAAAACACATTGAAAAAAAAATTCGATATTTTATTTTTCGGCCTTTTGTATTCGAGATTTTGGTTTTCGAGATTTTGGTTTTCGAGATTATCACTATAAACCAGCCCCACTATCGATGTATGCCTTTATTTCATGCAACCGCTTAGGCTGTTCCGGATCTACGAGGACCATTGGCACAGTGAAATGCGAGGTCTGAGAGTTTGTCTTCAAGCTCGGCAAGTGGACCCCTACGCTTGTCGGGCGGGGTCGTTTCCCGATACAGAGGTTTCATGGATTTTTTTAGCGGCTCCTACCACCTTCCTGGGCGGCCTTGCCTTGCAATCTCGTAGAAAGTGTCCAGAGGATCCACAATAAAGACATAAGTGCATCTGCCGTCTTCTTTCATGTTCCTTTTGCGTTAAAGGTCCTTTAACTCCTCCGATTTGCATTGGCTCTGAGGCTTCAGCCCCTTTGAGGTTAGCGTGGGTCTTGACTAACACCCGGGTCTCAAACTTGGACTGATCTGCTTTTCTGTTTTGCTGTCTGTGATCCAATTGGACCACTAAGTCTATATATTCAGAGCACTCTTGGGGCGGATTTACAACTTGGGCCAGGACATCTTTAAGTTCTCCGCGTAGACCTCGATAAAATAACGTGATTCTTTTATCCTCTGGCCACCCAGTTTCCACAATTATTCTATTAAAGGTTGCAATGTAGGAAAGGAGGTCTTGATTGCCCTGTCGCAGAGATAGAAGTTCGTCATCTAGAGCCTGCCCCTGGGAGTGACGAGCAAATAACCTTTCCATGCTTGCTTGAAATCTTTGAAAATCACGAAGAATCGGGTCATCTTGAGTTACCAGTGGAACTGACCAATCGGCAGCACTGCCGCTGAGATATGACAATACAAAGGCTACCTTGGTCTGGTCATTAGGGATGGGCCCAGGTCTGCACAGGAAATGCAAACAACACTGATTCATGAATACGGCGAATCGTTTGGGGTCCCCAGCAAAGCGTTCGGGTGGGGCCAGCGGCATGTTTCCAGGTAGATTAATGTGCACCGGGTTACTTGAAAGCACAGGAGCGGGGTTCCCTCTGGAACCGGGTAAAGGAGTTTGTCCAGCTTGACCTTGCAAAAGCTGTCTAGCCAGGTCATCAGCATCACATTTCCTTTGTTACAATCACTTCCCTCCTGAGAGCATTAGTCTCTTGACGAGTGGCGTGTACTTCGGCCCGTAATACCCACAGTAGTTGGGCCAACTGGTCAGTCTCGGAAGTTTCCATAGCGCCTGGGTGGGAATTTGTAGGAAGGCTTCGCATTCTGTAACGCTCACCTGGTTCCCACGGAGGGGCTGGTCTGGTCTGGGTTGCTGTGGCCTCTTCAAGCGTGATGCGCAGAATTCAGACCACCGATTGAACAGGACCCCCAAAACTTGCTTGTCTGGCCCGTAGGAATATCCTTCTGCAAATGAGAAAGGGGATTAACTGTCTGCTGAATAATGTGCTTGCTCCCCCCTTTCCCCCTTCGTTGTCCTCTGACTTCCTCCAAAACCCCCGGTTTAAGCTCACCTTATGGTTTGGAAGGATGAACTCTCCATCCTGCTTCTGGTGCAGGGGCGCGCATTCGTCCAGTTACTTCACTGGTTTTCAGAATGGCGCTGGCAAATCCACTTGACTTTACTGAGCGATACGCCGTAAGTATGAAGATGCAAAAGTTCAAGTGTGAGCCTCCTTTTATGTTGTTTTTTTCTGTCCTTTATTTCAGGTGCAGAACAAAGGCGATGCGTTGAGGGATTAAATTGCCGGGGTAAAATCAGGTGAGTCAGTGATGAGGGCGACCCCTCTAAATGTCTTTATAATTCCCCAGTAATGTCTTTTGTCCTTTCCCCATAGAGGCCGGGGTGCGGTACCTGCCAGAGATGAGGCGCCGACCCGAGATGTGGAATGGCTCACCAAGAATAGCCGGTAAGTAATATGGCTGAAAATCCGGCTTTCCTCTTGTGTTCACTTGCTCACCTTTTGTCTCTTCTTCTCTCCCTTAGGTGCGGTGCAGAGATGTGGCGACCGGCAATGAGAGCCGCGATGGAGCCGGGCGGCGTCTCGGAAACAGGTGAGTGAAGCGTGGCGCTGCAGCGAGCAACGTGGTGCTTTTAAATGGAAGTCTTCCTTCAGGAATGCTGCCGTGAGGATTCCGGATGCAGGTAAGAAGGTTGAAATAGTTCTTGGTTTTCACCTTTCTCTTCTCTTATTCCCTTACAGGTGTTCCAGGTTCGAGGCGGGCGTGGCTGGAGTCCTGGTGCAGGAGCAGACACGGTGAGCGTTCAGCTGCTGGGATGCAGAACAACGCGAAGCACGTGTGGCTGTCCGGGTGTGGCTTAAATAGCCTTGGAAGAAGTTCCAGGTGAGTATTCTTCCACAGCCCCACCCAAGTAGCAAAATAGTTCCTTCAGAAAAATAGTCCCTCCTAAGCCTCATTTGGCTTGGTTCTTCATGCAGCATGGTCTGCATCAGGTGAGTGTGCAGCATGGTCTGCTTCAGGTAAGTGCACCAAACACTTCCCTTTATGAGCCTGGCGCCTATGGCGCCAGGACTGATGTCCAACATGATCCTGGCGCCAACGGCGCCAGGACAGAGTCCAAAGAGCCCCTATAAAGGGCCATTGGGCTTTTACCCGGGGCGTGATGCCTGCTCCCGGGGGTGCTGGGCCTGGCCTGGTGCTCCGGGGGTAGGCATCATGACAATAAGCATCAGGGTTTTTCAATTTTTGTCCTCTTTTAACTTTCACTTCCAGGGAGAATTGTCGGGTCCTTTCTGGGATGGTGACTTCCTCTTTAACCTTAATTTCAACTGCATAAGGTAGCAATTGAGCTGACCTAAATGCTTTTTCTGGATCATCAAAGCCCATGGGATTATCCGCTAATCGGGACCAAGCTTTGAAGTCTATTAGGTCCAAACTAATGGCAAAGCGATTGAGAATGTCACTGCCTAAGTAAAAGGCGGCAGTGACGTCTCGCACGACCCAACAATTATGGACTATGCTCTTGTTGCCAATGGAGATTTTGAGCATACACCTGCTTGGCAGGAGATGTTTGGAATTAAGTGCTTCCAGGTCCATTTCCCATTTGTCTATCAGTTTGAATGTGGGAATGGCTGGATCTTTTGGGAGTTGGCGGAACATGGCTTCGCTAATGAAGCTTTACCGTTGTTCACACACACTCGAGCGAGAACAGAGTCCTTCCCATCATTTAACTGAACAGGGATGAACAACTGCTCTCCAATTTGCTGAATATCAGCCATGCTCTGAGCTGATTTCACATCTTTCTGGACTATAGGAGTGGGAGTGTCTGATTGTGGATTGGTAAAGAATTTCAGAGTGTTTCCTTCCAGTGTGGAGTACCACCTTAAACTGGAAGGAAGGTTGATTTTCAGAAATAGAGAGGACCCCCCACCACCAGTCTGTTGTCCTACTGATATTACTGTCACGTCTGGAATTTGGTTGTTCTGGAAGTGAAATTCTACTTGGTCAGATTTTTGTTCAACCATGTGGCAGATGCCATTTAAACTAACATGGTTGACACTCTGTTTTAATTTTATTTGTCGGCTAGTCTGGGTCCAGAGGACCTTGTTTACACAATCTATTAGGGGTGACAACCTTCTCAGGAGGTCGTTCCCTAGTAAACAAGGGGTGCCCTCTGGAGTCACTACTATGACCGGGTGTTTCACCTTGTGTCGCCCAATTTTAATGTCCAAGTCTGCAGTCCCCTCGACGGGAATTTCCTTCCCGTCAAAGTTCTGCAGTTGTCCAGGAAGAGAGGTGAGAGGAATATGGTAATTCTCTCCCCTTCCTGCATTTAGTTCATCAAAGGCCCTTCTGGACAGAAGGGTAGCTTGGGATCCAGTGTCCACCAGTGCCGAAATTGTACCCTGCCCCTGTACTTGTACCGGGGCATAATAGCTTCCCTGCTTTTCCTCAAGGGGGCACAGATAATGCACATTTTTGGACAACTGGTGGGCTAACTTTCTGGTTTTGGACATTGCTAGCGAAGAGATTTGGGCAGAATTCTGTGGAGAGCCTGGGGAATCTGAAAGAAAAAGTTGGCAACTGGAAATGGTTTCGGGTTCTGGGCCGCCCCACCCTTTTTGGAGGCAGCCATCAGGATGGGTTTGACCCATGGGATTTTGGTATTGTCGGTTCTGGGATGAGATGATGGGCGGCGGTAGCTCAGTCTCCACATCTCCCCAGTCTGAATTGGCATCCCTTGGGACCCATTTTTCCTTGGGAGGAGTTCCCCCATCTCTGAAGGAGAAGATCCTTTTCCTAGGATCTTCTGAGGATCCTTCTCCCTCAAATTGGAAGACCTGTACCTCCTCCACAAAGTGGGTCTGTTTGGGTCCTTTGTTTCTCCTACCCCCCCTCTGCTCCTTGGGAGGCAGGCTTGGGAGGTGCTGCCCCCGTCATTGTTCTGGAGCACCGGGTCCAGAGTTTGGGGCATTCTGCGGTGGCATGCTCATCTGAGGGTTCTGTTGAGCCCTCAGTATGTGACCCAGATCCCGTGCCATATTTTGGACCTGGCGCTCAAGTTGTGAAACCCGCTCCAGCTGATACGGGGCTCTATTTTCTCCCCTGGGCTGATCCCGGGAAGGGTAGCTATCCCTTCTCTGGTAATACCCCGGATTGAGAAGATTCGGGTACCCCTCCGCCCTTGGCCTCCCCTCTCCTTGATTAGGTTGTCTGGGCTCAGGGAATTGGGGAAAGAAGGATGGATGATTTTGGGGCTGGAAATTGGGTGGATACCTGGGGAAAAAGTTCTGCCCAGTATTTGGTGAATTCCTGCCCTCCTGGGGGACGTTAGGAGGGAAGTTCCCTGGGTCAGGTGCCTGGCTGGATCCCCCCCCTTGAGCTGGAGGAGTCCACACATAACCCAGGATGGGTCGGTTTGCCTTGTAGCGGGGACTTACATAATCAGGGGAGCGAGGGACCCCATTTGTGGGACTACCTCCTCGACTCCCTGTCTGTGACTGGCCCGAGGGCCTTCTGGGCTGTGAATTATTTGGTGCAGGCAGGTTTTTAGGCCCCCCATCTCCAAATCTAAAACGGGGGTGACCTTTACCTCTGCCACCTTGGCAGCAGCAGGGATGCTGTTGGTTTTGGGGTTTTTCTGCGCATTATTTTTATTTTCTATGGGCTACTGCACCTCATAGATCCGGGTAGCCTGTTCAATGACGCAGTCTAGTGACCTCTTCTCGTGAAAATCTCTCACTAGCTGGGTCATGATGTATTTCGGCAAGGCATGGAAAAAAGTGTTAACAAACTCTTTGCTGTCTGTGCGTACCCTTTTTGTAGTCTGTGCAAAAGCACGCTTTAACTCCTGCACAAATTCTTGTGGGGCATGATCCTCCCCACATTGCAAATTGTAGGCTGCCTTGCGAGCCTCTTGAGGATTTCTATGAACAGAAAAATGTTTCAAGATGGCCACCCTATATGTGGACCATCTTGAATGGTTTTGGTCCTCCAGCCCCGCAAAGAAACTGTAGTATTCAGGGGAGAATGTCCATTTGACGTACTGAATGCAGCTACTGCTGTCCTTCAAATCGAAAGTCTCCATCATTTGCTCATAGAGCTCCAAGTGTTCCCAAACAGAATACTTGGCGTTCTTATGATAAGGCGTGATGACACTCCTTATTGCCTTTATTTGTTTCAATGGGTCCTTAAGAAAGGGCCTTTTAGCCTTATTGGCCTTTTTGGTTCGGGTCACCCTGGTCCATTCATCCTCCGACTCAGAAGCGCTGCTCCCAGAGGTGCCTGTCTGATCTTCCAGGTTTTCCCGGATTCTGCGAGCCTGGGAATGGCTGGCAGAATGTGGGGACCTGGTCTCCTGTGTCCTGCGACGCTCAGAGGAGACTTCAGATCCCTCCTTGCTGCCAGGATTTGATGGGTATCCCCCCACTGACCTAACTTGGCAGAGGTTTTCAGGATGCCCTTAGTGGGCCTACTCTCCTGGGGTTCCCCACTAAATTGCACTGTGCTTTGGTGCCCATACCCGGATGCCCGCCCCTCCATTCCTGGGTGGTACTGGCCTATGAGTCCCATACTTTTAGCTGGATAGTAATCTGCCATCCCTGTGGCCCCGTGCTCATGTGCACCAGGGAACATGGGGGTGGCAGAGTCCAGGGACTGATAGAGGTGAAGGCCTCTGGCACTAGGGCCCCTGAGGTTATGCTCAGGAGGTTCTCTTTCCAGCGAACCTCATCTCTATCCGCCCCTGTTCCCTGTTGCAATGCAAGAGCCTGCGCTTTCAGTTCCTCAGTTAAGGCCTTACTAGACTCTATCAGTCTCTCCTGCATCGCTACCTGTTGCTGGAGCCTATCATTGTGCTGACAGAGCGCCTCATTTTCTCTCTATGCCTCCTGATTGGTCCTGGAGTACTGGGCCAGTCTTTGCCTCAGGAGGGTTACCTCCTGAACGGTGTCCCTATTGGCCTGCTCCTTTCTTGCCAGAGCATCCTCCACCCTCCTGGTGTGCTCTAACAAGTTCTGGTGTTCTTTTTGGAGGTCACCCAGTCCCTGGAGGGCCAGGTGATTTTCTTCCATTTTCCTTTTTAAGTGGAAGACTTCCTGGCCTAAGGTATCCCTTTCCTGACTAAGAGCCTGCATCTGTGCCGCCAGGTCGTCCCTTTGCCTTTGGAAGGCACCAGCTTTCTGGCGCTCCTGATCAAACTCTGCCTGGGTATCCAGGTCTTTCAGAATCAATTTATTGATTTCCTCTTTCTCTCTGTCTAATCGAATTTTCAGGGTGGCTACCTGCTCTGTGCATGCCCTGTTGAAGTCCTGTTGTTGCTCCAGCTTTTTCTGGCTCTGCAGAAGGGAGTCCAAACCGTCTTGGTGCTCCTTCTGCAAAGCCAGAATTCTGGTATCCTGGTCTGTCTTTTCCTGTTGCAGTATATCCATGTCCTCTTTTATTTTAATGATATACTGCCTACTATCATTTTCTGACTCCTGGCTCCTCTGCAGCCTCTGCTCAGAAGAGACCAGGTCAGACTGGGCCTTTTCTAACGCCATCTGTTGCCTATTTGCTAGATCTTGGCCTTCAGCACATTAGTCCTGCATGACTTCCATATATAGATACAAATATGCCGCTATCCTGGCAATCTTATTGTGTTCATCTTTTGCCTTAGGGGCCATATATAGTTCGCTCAGGGCCACATGTAGGGGACCCTGATCTCTCCATATATCTGACCCTGTTTCAGTGACCTGTTGCGCGATTGCCTGCAACCAGACCGCCTGGTCCTGATGAGTCCAATCACCTCTCACAAATAGCTTATGTAAGAGGTGCTCCCTCGCTATTTTCATATCTACCACGGTCGTCATGCTGGAGATTGATCTCCCTCCTGATTTACAACAGTTAGTATTTTATTTTGTAAAACAGACCGTTTCCTTAGAGCGTTCCTTTGAGGGGTGCTTTCACAGTGTAAAACAGCATGGTGATCTAACCGGATATATGTATCTGGTCAGTTGGCACACTGTATTAATCTGCACAAGTGGTATCTCTAACCCAGAATATCCCGGCTCCGAGCCCTCACTCTGTAAGCAGATTCAATTCAACACTACAGCTAAGTCAATGCCTAGTCTGGGATGCTGATGGAAACCCTTATTTATATATTTTTATGGCAAGTTATAATCCGGATGATGAACCCTTGTAAGCAGCCATTAGCTGCATTAGAGCTTTTGTTTGGCTTGCCGTCCAAAGAAAAGGGGACTAGCCACCTCCGTCACATGACACAACAGATGTTGTTAGCAGCCAGAGCCTGTTTGGAGGCGGGCTGGAAAAGGGAAAGACATCTGGTAAAAAGAGAACGGTTAAGAAAAGTCAAAAAAGTTGTTCCACATGGAGGCGCCGCCATGGCCCTACATGAGCGGCACCATTACGGGTTGCCTTGTGGGCCGTGGCGAGGCCGCTTGGTTGCAGTAACAAACTTTCGGGTGTAAGCGAATTCAATTCAACACTACAGCTAAGTCAATGCCTAGTCTGGGATGCTGATGGAAACCCTTATTTATATATTTTTATGGCAAGTTATAATCCGGATGATGAACCCTTGTATAACACCCCTCTCTGAGAATCCCCCTGACCCCACTGAGCCAAGAAGTAGATTTGTTTTGCAAATTTAAAAGGTTTATTTGGAAAAATAAACAATATATATATATCACACTTCTATAAATAAATTGATAATGGATAGTACACTTGTGAATATGAGCAGTAATCAGCAATAGGTAATCCTACAGTAGCACAGTTCTTTACAATCAATGAGGAGTTAGTATAGGATGGATAAGGTAGCAAAAATACTTTTATGGTTTCAAGGGAAAAGCAATGAGGAATAAAATGCAGTAGAGAAATACTTGATATGATTTTAGCAAAAGATAAGATAATCACTTTTTCTCTGGCAATTCACCCCCCCCCCGTATGCAATGTAAGAAATGGAAAGAGATGGAAAGAGGAGCACACAGTTCTCAGGAAAGCAATCAAATACAATACGAAATTCAGTTCCCCCCCAGCAAGCTTAGAGGAAACAGGTAGAAGTTTAAAACACAGGCCCAAAATGCTTTTAAATGTGATGGCAATGGATGGGAAAATGTTCTAACTGATTTTAATTCCCTCTAGAGATTCAGGGTGAGTGAAAGATGCTTGTTGGTATTAGTTCAGGCTCACTTTAGCAATGCTCTATGAGTTATTACCAGGTTGCAAACGGATTTTAACAAAGAAAAGAATGGAGCTGCTATTTTGACAAGTGGAGAAATTGAGCCAAATCGCAAATCGCGGTAAATTTCGCGAGTGCGTAAATCGCGATTGCGGAAAAAGTATACGGAGTAGGAAGTCGGTTCTAGGTTCATTGGAAAGCCTAGAATGACAGCTTTAAAATAAAATTCGTTCCTAGCCCAAACGGTTCAAGAGATACGGACGATTTAATAAAGGTAGATTTTCGGATTTAAAGCAAAACTCAAAATGACAGATGACAGTTTTCAGTTTAAAAGATGACAGAATGACACGATTCTAGGAGGCAGTTCTAATAGGCTAAAATAGTTTGGATTAGATTATTTTAAACTAAGAGATTGGTTTTGGCACAATGAGTACTCACACTATATTTTTGAAATGAATGGGCCTCGTCACGGATCTGGTCAACACATCCTGCGGCGGTTCTCTCTGCTCGGCGGGTCAATCAGGCACCGGTTCTGCTCACAGCGATCCGGATCTCTGGTTCTGCTCACAGCGGTCTGGGTCAGGTCTGCGGTTCCGGCAAAAGTTCTTGCCACAGAATTCAAACAGCTTGCCCCGCTGTGGAATAGTTTGCAGATGATTTTAAGGATGCTGAGGCCTGCTGAGAAGAGTTCTCAGTTTGTGGGTTTAGGGCCTTGCTTTAAGTTCTGAAGTAAAGTTCTGGTCTTTGGAGATTGATGGATGTGAAGTCTGGAGTCTCCCGGTAGAGCGTCCCGCAGAAAATGGAATTGAATGTCTCTACCTGTCCCAGCAGTCTCTTTTTATGTGTTTTAAAAAGTGGGTGGAGAGGCTAGCATCACTAAGCCTGCCCCTCTCTTGATTTGATAGGTCAATAGATTCTTTGGTCCCTGATTTGGGAAGGGATAGTGTGTCAGAGTGATGTCATTTTTATGACCTGCAGAAATGACACTCCCCTGGTCAATGTGCACACAAATCTATTCCTGATCCAAATACATATTTCCCAGGTACACAGTTGTTTGACATCACATACACACATCATATATTACTAAAGATAGTCCCTGTCCCGACTCTGGCGTTTCTAGGAGCTTGCATTCAAAAATGGCAACTTATTTTCGATTTTAGTGGGTTTTGCAGCATTGGTTTTTGATCAAAAATTATACAAAGGTATATTTCCCTTCCACATATATCCCAGTAACTTTCCATGTCTCTAGCTTAAATACAGTGGGCCTCATTACGACCCTGGCGGAGGACCATGGTGCAATTTGCACCATGGTCCATGGCGGAGAGCTGCCAACTCCGCCATGGGGGTTGGCGGACTTACCGCCCCATTCCGACCTTGGCGGGGCGGTAAGTCCCCAATCCCCATTTTACCCTTCCCCATTCCCATTTTTGCCCCATAGGGTATAATGGGAGTGGGGAAGGCGTTAATTACGCCACTGTAAATTACGGTTGCGTAATTAACAACAAGGTCCCGTAGCGCCATGGATTTTTCCGCCCGGAAAAACCGGGCGTAAAAATCGCCATGGCGCTACGGAATCTCGTAGTATGGCGGAGAGGTACGCCATGCACTACGCTGGCGTAAAACCCTCTCCGCCAGGGTCGTAATGAGGCCCAGTGTCTACAATAATCATAATTAGCGGGGTTTTGCCCCAGAACATGGCACAAATCGGAGTTTGGACTCAAATCGTGAGGGCATTTTCCATACTAAGACTCTCAAAGTTGTACATTCCTGCCATTTGGTTACAATAAGTTATCACTCTTTCTATAAAATATATATTTGTTGCAATTCAACTCCCCAAAGTGTTTGGGTCCGCCTCCAGAAGTCTGGGTGGGTCAGTGATCACATGTCTCTCCTTGCTGGCAGAGGGCTGTTGACAGGAAACACTCAAAATTAACATACCCCATTCAACTGAAAGAGCCTTTTGTGTGGGCTCCAGCAGGATGCCTGCAAGTCTCTCCTCAATCAATCAACAGGGTCATGCGATATCCTGCCTCCTGGTGTGGGAATCTCTGAGGTGTTAAGGTTTCCCAGCCTCTTGGCCTCTGGGAACAGCAGGTGGCTAAGATTTTCAATTAACCAACAAGCTTTGAAGTCCCTGCCCCTCTTGCAACTCCTAAATACAGTTTCCCTGTCAGAGTTTAGACCGCTAGCGCCGCCTTGGGGAATTTGTCGGTACTGCATCCACTTTTGAGTTGTCTTGAATTTGACAGGAGATTTTTGCTATTATTATGATAGGCATCCTTACATTAGAGCGGTGATGTGGAACCCCCCACAAGAAGGTTGTATCTTTGGAGTGGTCTTGTGCCATCTGGGATGGAATGATGGGCGGCGGCAGCTCATCCCCACATCTACCCAGTCTATTGATTCAGCATGGGTCAAAACCCTTCACAAAACCCCCCCACCCGACTGCGCTTTGATTCGAGTTGAGGGGAAGTCGGGTGCAAAGGAGGTTTTGAGCCCTTGCGCTGGTATGTCCACATTATCTTCTTCCAATTCTGTAGGCGGCACAGTTCAGCATCTTTTCCTCCACCCAGTTGGTTCGATCGGTCCTCCTCACCGGTCCTGATGGGAATATTGGGCGGTACCCCGGGCCCCTCAGGTCTCTGCTCCCGGTCCCCGGTCGTCCTCCTTGGTAAGTCTCCATGGTTTCATCTCTCCTAGGATGATAAAGCAAAAGTGGCAATACACATTCCTAGACATTATTCCACCACTATTAATGGTGTGGCGAACATATACATTTTATAAATCAGAAGATATGAACACGGGGGGACAATGGGAAGGGGTGCGGCGATGGAAGGAGAGGGCTGCCCTTACCTACTTTTGATGGGCCACCTCATAGAAAGGTGCTGAGCTGCGGCTGCATCCTATTTCCTGGCGTCCGCATCCCAGAAGAAGATTGCCCACCCAGCCAACCTCTTATGTTGGCAGCGTTGATTTAACCATGAACTCGGGTATCCATCATTTTACATTTTTTTCGGAAGATTGGTGTGTGTAATTATACTGTGTGTTATTTGCGTGTCACATTTTTTGGAGCTGTTGACAGGGACCTACACAATGGATTATGGAAATGTTGGGACCATGACCAAAGTGTTGAACTTGATGAACTATGATTTTACTACCCGGGTTGTGGGTTGAGGGGTCCACTCGCATCCAATAGGCCAAGCAAGCGGGGACAATGGAGGTGGCCCCTCGGGTTGCCCATTTGGTGGGAATATAAAACAATGGGCCTCATTACATTGTTGCCGGCCCGGAAACAAGGGGGGCGGTAAGCTCACTGGCACCCTGGTTTCCAGACCGGCAAACTACGTGTTTGCCTGCTGCAGCTGCTGCACCTGACAGGTCTGACCCTGCCAGGCGCAGCGGTCACGGTAGGCAAACCCTTCACGGAAGCACCGGCACCGTTAGTAATGGTGCCGGTGCTTCCGTGTCCCCACTCACAGGGGATTACCAAATATACCAGTGCCTGACTTCCCAACTGCCGGACTCGTAATGAGCCGTGGCACCGGGAAATATGGTGCTGGTAAACATTTACGTGTCCGGCAGCAACCCATCGGTAGCAGGGGCAGGGTTTCCGCCGAACCCATAATGAGGCCCAATGTGTGTTTTATGAAGACATGGGCAGTACGAGTGCACCCCTATCGAAAAAATGACACCTTGGCTCCAGGACCCAGTCAGAAATATAGAGGTAGATTGGTTTCTTTTCTGGTCGAAAGAAGACCAGCTACTTGTAGAAAGGAGAGACTTAGACCAGTAGGGAGGGGATACAATTATAAAAGGAGAGGTTAATAGGAGGGGAGCGAAAGGGAAATATGACATCGAAAAAAATGCAAGGGCAGCCGGCTTGGATCGCCACTATAGTAGCAGGGTAGCAATAGGAAGGTGAGCTAGTAGGATTTCTAGCAAGTGGTTATCTTCAAATCATTAAGGGACTAAGTAGCAGGTCATTTCAGTTTGAAGAAATGGGGTTGGGGGATGAAGCGAGGGGGGCGGGTTAAGGTGAGGAGGCAAGAGGAAGATATGGGATGGGAAAGTTGCCATAAGTGTCCATACGGTGATGGTGTTGGCGAAATAGAGTTGAAGTTGAAGAAAATTTGAGGGGGTTGTTTTGCAGGAAAAGTTAATATTGTTACATTGATTGCAGCGATGTTTGTAAAAAAAAATCTAAAATTGAATAAATTGAGATTTAGAAAAAAAATAATAATAATCCCTGCATTTTTGTGAAGCAAGTACAGGATTCCATAGGAGTGGTGTTTCGGTTTGCTGCAGAAATGCTAGTGCATACATGTCAAAATAACATCATAAAGGTAACGCACATGTGATCTAAACGATACATATGTGATATGTACATATATATCCTATTTTGTCAAAATTGATTATATAGTACAAAAATGTCATGTATGACATAACGTGTGCTACCCATGTGCCTTGTCCGCTGTTTTTTAAAACAGGCGCATCTGCTACAATTACTGCTCTGCGCCCTGAATGCTGTAATCTCACCACATCTGTAACTGCGAAATCCTTAGGGCGCAGGCGCAGCGCCCCCTGGCCTCCTGGCCTATCAATGCATCACTCAAGCAAGTCCCGTCGAAATCAGGCTGTAACCTCAATGAAGGGCTACTAATGATGACGTGAAGAGGGGTGAAACGTTCATAGAGCGCGCATCATTTTGCAGAGTGAGGGAATGCCAGGGTTATGAAACTGGCAAAGGGAACAAAGCACTTCTAGAGACTGCACTGGGAGTCCCGCGTTGCAATGATAATGGCTGATTTAAGTGATGGGATCCTGTTTGATGAATGTGCGCATGCGCCGCTGTGACTGCCACATGAGCTGACTCATTGCCTGCCATAATTATTGGCTATCAGCGCTGTTTGCAAATTGAAACACCTACTTTTATAAATCAGACAGGCATATTTGCAAAACAAAAAGACACGTTTAACATAAAATACACAATAACAATAGTCATGTGGCTGACAGTGATGCCGCAGAGGCCGGTCCTGTCTCAAACGCCCCCACAGAGGATAAACCCCGGAATGAACACCCGTTCCCCACCCTTCACCCCTCAAATTCAAGACCAGTAAGAGAAGAAGCACCTGAGCAATCACGGTTCCCAGCTCGTTTCCATGGATATTCAATAGGTCACTGGAACCATCAAACGCCGGTTTCTGGCGCGGTGCATAAAACACTCACATTTCTTACTTAGCCGAGGAGAAAATGTAGGCAGAGCTCTTCACTTAGGCTCGGGCTGGCTTATAGGGCAATAGGGCAATGCACAAACCAAAAACGCAAAATGCTATTATTATTATAATTATTATTATTAGTGTGGGAAAGTTTCTTTGGGCCAATGTCGGCCATTTTGATAAGTTACTTCCCCTTGCAGCTAGTAGTTCTTACCAGGTTTACTGGATATATAGGCTACTATGCAAGTCTATGCAAAAAGGACGAGCATACTCGTCCTTGGCACTTAAGGGGTTAAAAAGCACAGTTTGCATCACCTTTTATCAAAATAATCCCTCTTGGGTGCTACCCAGTCTCTCCAAAAGTACTGAATTGCCATTTGCAACTGTGGGACACTTTTTCATTGGTGCCCTAGACAATTTCTATGCCCCAGTCAGATCCTGTCTCCACTCATTCCCCACAGTGAATATCAAAAGACTCGAGTATGTGTTACTTTGCAAGTTATGTGTTTTTTTTTATGTGTCTCTTAGGCAGTGCTTTAAGTGAGGCTGAGCCAGTCCTGCCATGCCATGGTGGGTCATTATCCCGCCACGGCCGGAGCTGCGACAGGAGACGAGCCCACCACCATGATTGAGTCAGGCAGCTGTGATTGACAGGAGTGCCAGCCAGCCACAGCGTCGCGCTAAGAAATGCTGTGGCTGGCTGACACTTCTGTCAATCACAGCTGCCTGCAGGAAACACACTGTGGCGTCTCCAAACTGTAACTTCCTCTCCTGACCCCTCAGGAGGGGTCAAGAGACGAATTTACAGTTTCTTTGTTGCCTGTGGGCAGAAATATTGCCCGCTCCCCAGGTCACTGAGACATTTTTGACCCTCGGCGAACCTGGGGGCTGTGCTCTGCAGATTCGAGAACAGAGCCCAAAATTGAACAGACCCAGTTTATTTATTTATTTATTTATGCATTGTTTGGCGAATATCTGTATCTGACAAATAATGCATAAATAAATAAACCGGGTAGTGATCTGTTCCCGCTCTGTGCACAACGTGGTTAATTTATTTATTTATGCATTGTTTGTCGGATATGTCTATCCGACAAACAATGCATAAATAAATAAATAAACCAGGTCTCTTCAAGGAGTGAAAGCAAAGGTGCGAGAACAGAGAAAGGAACAGGGAAATGAAGTAAGGTTAGGGGGCGGGCGGGAAAAGAAGTACAGTAACAAGTGAACATGAAGGGAAAAGTAGGAGAGGACAAGAGAGTGAGAAATAAAAGTGGTGAAATATTCAAGTGAAATCGAGAAAAGGTAACGTGAGAGAGAAAATAAGGGCAAAGATAGGGACACAACAGAGTCGAAGGGTGCATGCATTGGGAAGAAAACTATGGAAAGATAATGAAAAGGAGGAAAGAAACACAAGACAGTGACAGAAAACAGTGATGTTACAGAAGAATGAATGAGAGAAATTATGTGAGAGAAAAGGAGGAAAGGAAAGTCGAAGGTTAGAATGGGGAAGAGGAACAAAGGATTGAAAAGAGGACAGGAAAGACAGGGGTAAGAATGAGAGAAGGATGAGGATCCATGGAAGGAGAGGAAAGACACGGGTGAGAATGCTGAAGAGGGGTGAAGGAATGGAAGAGGAGGAGAGATCGAAGAAGAGGAAATAAAGGGGTGAGACTGGTGAAGAAGGGCAAAGGATTGAAAAGAGAGCAAAGGAAAGACACGAGAATGGAGCAGAGGAGTGAAGCAATGAGAGCAAGGAAAAAGGAAAGGCAAGAAGAAAGGGGTGACAGGGAGCCTGGAGAAGAGTCAACTGACAAAACACTCATCATAAGACACTTCTTGAAATAATGTAAAATGACCTAACAGCGGTCTGACCTCATACAGGCAGAGACAGACTCATTGCACAGGCACTCAACAACTACATGCCGGTTTCTTTTTGGTTTTCCTTGAATCTTGATTGTCCCCGAAACCTTGTTAGTATTTTGATAGGGTGAAGTGTTTGGTCCCACACATTTCCTCTACAGCATATCATCTCAAAAAGTGCCACCTGTTCATTCCTCTTCCGATGCGCACAGCATTCATGACACAGAGCAACACCCAGGCAGGGGGATTGCTAGCAACACCTTGAGAGTTGTTTTACACAGCATAGTCATCCTCAGTCATCAAGCCCATGCTGCCACCCCCATGGCCACGGCTCCAGTTTACCTCCACTGTGGTCCTTTAATACAGTAAGTGAGGCCCACTTCCAAAGTTCTACATGGTTGCTCTTTCAGGGTTACCTGAACAACTACTTCAAAGAGAATTTTTGAAGGTGTTCGCAGGTGTATCCAACAAGCAATGCATAAATAAATAAACCTGTCAGTGCGCGGAGCGGGAACAGTTCTTGGGTCACAAGGCCTCACCTGCATACACGACCCGGTTTATTTATTTATGCATTGTGTTCCTGGTGCACATGCTGATGTATCTATTTAGTTTGTACCAAGCAGACTGTGTTGTGATATGCACTTATTTATATAGGCCAGACCATTTTTACACGTTCGTCTTTAGGCTACGCCCATCAAGTCCTAAACCCCGCCCATTGTGCAAGCCACGCCCCTAAATGAGCCCCCCCCCACCCTCAATTTGTTATCCCACTTAAAGCACTGCTCTTAGGGTTCTGAAAGAAAACCACTCTCCAAGTGAAACGCGCCATGACTGAGAACACCAACGATTGAAGAAACAGTCTTAATGTATGCATTTGAGAGGACCACCCATTACCTATCACATACGACTAAAGTAACATGTAATGTACCCTATAGAACTACCGTGCAAAACAATTCAAGACAGGTGCATAATCACCAAAAACACGTGACTTCAACCTTCACCCCATCGAGGCGATGAAAACGATCTTATATACAGATTCACTGCCACCCTACTCGGTCATCGCACCGTTTGGGGTAGCAACTCCACATGCTGTTACACTGCGATAATGTGTCCCAGAGCCTGCGTGCGACTCTGTATACACATGTTTGTCGAGTCATTTTTGTCGTCCATTTCGCAGCGTTAATGTTGCTCATTGATTTTCAGTGCCTCTCAATTAGTAGTCTGGGTTAAGTCAGAACTGGTTTTGTCAATTTCTACTCTGTTTACTAGCTACATATTTTCCACTCAGCAGTGGTGTGGACAGGGCGTAGCTCATTTTCGAGTCTCCCGTAACCTGTCGGCAGGGACCCGCTACGTTTACACTGTAACATAAGATGGTTCCCACTCCTATATTTTGGTCATCTGAACATCCATGAAACCCACAGAAAGAGCTGAACATGTCCTTTTCTGGAAGGACCATTCCTATTCTTAGAGGAGAGCATCTGCAACAGCGGGGACAGGGGTGGCCACCTTTTTGCCCGCAGGTGGAAGATAATGCCACATAAGTTGCATACCACATCATTGCAAGAAAATCAAGGGCAATAGTTGGTCAAAAACAAAGAGCAGGCAGTCCTTTTCACAAACTTTTATTCTGGCCTGTATTAAATTAAGGTGACATATGAAAGAGGAGATGCAGAGTTCCAAGGGGCATGAATAATTCTAACATTGTAGGCCACGTAAAGGGGGGAAAATGGATGCTTCCAGTTATCCATAGCAAGTACAATGGACCATGAGAGCAATGCAGAAAAGTAAATGCTCATGCCCGGGTGGGCTCCCAAATGAGCTCTAAGTACACTTCAGTCAAGAACTGACGACCTCGCTCTATTTGCTATACAACAATGGGGTAGTAGGGAACCACTTCCATCGTGATCCCCAAGCCAGGGATAGAAATGCAGGCGATATAAATCAATATCCCTGATTAATGCCGCCAGCAAAATACCCACAAAGATCTTGGCGAAAAGAATTGAAAACAAAGTGCCACCTTATTTCACCCTAATTAAGCAGGCATTGTTTGAGGAAAGAAGGTTCATCACCAGATAGGTGCAGGCCAGAGAAGTGTAGATGTTCCACATGCAAACAACATGCTCTTGTTTATGTGACCCCCGCAAGCAGCCCTGCCACAGATTGGTGTAAAGATCAGTGCACCTTGTAGTGGGTGACAAGGTAAATTGGGAATCAACAACAATACTGCCTCTGATGCAAACCACTGACAATTGAAGTATAAATCAATCTAACTATCAAGCAATAAAAACAGAAGTGGATCCTCTTCTTCAAGCCAGCTCAACAACCATGTGTATCACCTAAAGGGTTGATCCCAAAGGCAATATTATTCCTCAATGAATTCTAAACTGATTAAAATTCACAAATGTATGTATTGATCTAGGCAATCAAAACTGGACATGGAGATCAATTGGCCAACATTTATTATTTTGTTCAATGAGAAAAATGCTCTGGAAAATTTAGACCAAGGGAAATTAGAACATTTTCATAAAAAAGAAACAACATATAATCATGATAAAATTGCATGATCGCAAAGGAGTAACCAAGTGTCACATGAATACAAGAAAATACAAAATGCAATCCTTCTTGATTTAGGAACATTCACTTTTTGGAAATCAGTCCTCGGGTATTAAGAGGGAAGTCAAAAATGAGATTCCCAATATAATTTGCAAGAAGGGTTGACGTGGGAATACGTTTCGGCATATAATTGATGAACCCTTTTCCTTAGGACCATACATTCTTCTGACCCTGCATGTATCAAAAATATATATTGTGTAAATAAGCTAATTTCTGATCAATCTAAAAAAGATTGCCAAAATAAAAGACAAAATGATAATGCTTACTACTCAAATATGTATATGGGAACACAAGTCAACACTTGTCGTTGTCTTTAAAATGATCTTGAATAGGATCCAGACCATGGTACATTGGAATCAGAAATATGAAATACTTTTCATGATGGAACCCATTAATATAGAGTCAATTTATGTAGGGAAAGGATTACGCTGTTGTAGGAAGCATTAACCTACCTATTGATATAGGCCTGGTAAAGAGATGGGTTTTAATTGTATCACTCCAAGATAATATAAGGTCTGAAAAGATCAAAACAAAAAGAAATGTATAACTAATTGTTGATACTACAAGATACTACAAGAAAGGTCTAACAGCTACACATTGACTTACCCCAAAGAGAAGTTGAGGGTCTTGGCTAGTTACTGCTACAGTAATCGCAGGTAAAAGAATTTGGAGAGCCTATAATAATTTCCAATAATATCCCCCCAAAAAACACAGTTATCGAACTGTGGCCCTTGGGATCAAAAAAATTGTACTCAGGTGCTGGAAAGCAAACACAAAATTGAAAGTAAAAGACTGGCCAGAGGACTGAAGGAAACTAGCAGCCATTGAAAGAGCTAACCTAAAAATGATGTAATTTTTAGATATGTGAAACAACTTCTTATAATTGTACTCAAAATAAATGAACAGCTTAAAGCAGAGGTCTGCAACCTGCCGCTCTCTAGATGTTTCTGAATACAATGCTGGTGATCTCCCGCCATTGACTATGATGGCTAGGGTTATGGGAGTTACAGTCCAAAACATCTGTAGAGCCAAAGGTTGAACACCCCTGGCTTAAAGGTTAAAGGGCTCTGAGCAACTGCACTTCAAAGGGGAACTTAGGCTGTGAAAAGGATTTCTGTGGAGACACAGGTTTTAAAAAGAAGATGTGATGGCCTTTCTGGGTTTCATGCTGTCACTCACTGAACAAATTAGGAGTATGACATTTTTTATTTCTAAGAGTATTCATTTATGTGTGTACGTGTGTTGCACAATTGAGGAAATTAATATAATTATTTTAAAAACTAACTTACAATAATGCTCCATTAGAGTTAATCATTCTATATAAACTCTACTTTCAAGGATATCAATAGTATGCTGTAGGAATTTAAAACCTAACACGCAGATCATTCTAGGACCACTGGCAGAGGTCCTTAAATGTCATTAGCTTAAACCTGTGCAATTGCCTAGTTTGCTCTCTCCTAGACAACCAGTGCTCATAGGGTAAGGTGTTTTCAGGTAGTCGCCACATTGGGGAAACTGGCCAGGTTTTCCCCCCTCAAATCACCAATGTTCTTTTGCTTTTTGTTTTAAAGCCACACTGGTCATTGATGTAAAGACATATTCCCCCTCCCACTGCCCCGAGGGAAACAGGCCTCCTACATAATCACTTCCTAATAGCGCCACCTGCAAAACTCACTGCTCAGCGCCAGCCTCTCTCATGGACACCAGTGGCACTGCTCAGCTTTGAACACAACTACACCATTAAGGCCATCAAGGACACTTTCTGCCCGCATTCTATCACAATTAGACAGGAATGACTTACCCCCAGGGTGTTTCCATCAAAGAGTATGTTTTAATTGTGGTCCATTTTAGGCCATGACAGTTCACATTCAGAAGGCTTAAAGCCAGCTGACAATGTGGATCCCTTCCTGTTAAAGGTCTCTTTCCATTCTTCTGCACCGTGGAAGCTCTGCTTATGAAGCTCCATCAAAGGCATAGAAGCTTGAAGGCAGCACAGTAAGGGGCTGACGAGCAATGTGTGAACTAACCAATGTAGCCAGTGGGAGTTCTGCCACAGCAACAGACCAGTGCCATGCATGTCTAACAAATGCCTTGCACAATAACGGCCATTGGCCACCTTCTCACTTTAATCTGAGAAATTAAGACAACAAGGTCGAACAATGGCAGAGGGGGTTTGAAACTCCTGTAAAGGACGTCTTATTTCATAAATTTTTCTTTATTTTGTACTTCACCTGTTTAAAATGTGTTAAAAGAATAGTGCACATTTCAGTCAGTGCATTTTAATTGTGGGCCATTTTAGATCATAGCAGTGTACATTTAAAAAAATAAAGTAGAGCACTGGTGGTGAAGGTTTAATTCAGTTCACAAGGATGATCCCTTTGCCTTCATGGTCCCTGTCTGTTCCTCTACATTACCAACTCTCTCGTTTTGAAGCTTGTGCAAGCTGCGGCAAGGCTTTCAGAATGCTATGGGGATTGTCATTGTGCTTCATAACAGACCACACAGGTATAGTTTAAGGGTTCCTATTAGCCTTTTAATACAAACTTAACGTGAAACATGTCAGAGTTGCGGCAAACTCAATAAACACAGTGTCGGAATGGGAGCTCCAAGTGTCCGGCTATAAGTGAGAGAATAGGCCTGTGGTGTTCTCTAACAAGGACACAAACGATTGGGGGCCATCCCTCTTCTCCAAAGAGATTTGCCAACGAAGTGCTCCGTGTTCCAAAGATCTACAAAGCCAACAGTCAGGTGGCAGCAGCAAATATACTTCAAAGGTTTTTCCTATGTCACAAAACAAATGCAGTGTCCAAAAAGTCTCTAAGCCCCCACAAAAGAAAATCATAAACAATGTGTATAAAAGTCAAGTATAGTATTTCTCCCCTTCCAATGGTCAGTAGGAGACATCTTGCAGCTTTGGACAGTGAGCTTCCTTGGGCTGCAGACACATGGTTGTTGGGCAGACAGGTGTTTCAGGAGTCCTGCTAACCAGTGCCTCCTGTGCCTTTGCTTTGGGGTTTTATTCTGGTAGTTCATTGGGAGCTTCACATCAATCTGGGTGAAAGGTCAGGCCTTATAAAATGGCCTGTGGAAACCTGGCAGCGAAACAAAAGAGGTGAAGGCTGGAAGGTTTAGAATTTATCATAACTTCTGGCATTCCTCTGGGCAACCCTCCAGACCATATTTCTTTGCCTGACACACCATTACAAAAGGGGGAAAACCATATGCAAATCAGGCTTAGTCCCACCCCAGAAGGGGCAGACCAGCCCGAACGGCATGGTCACATCCCTTCTGTACAAGACCACAAGCATCCCCAAACATGTTTTGGCCTCGTTGGGCCTCATCAATGAGAAGTAGCTTGGGTCTCTAGGCCCAGCAGGCATGGGACCCACATCTGGGCATACCAGTCCCACTCGGGAGGCTACAGCAAAACAAAATATGTGATGGCTGGAAGGTTTAGAATTAATCGTAACCTCTCCATTGGTCTGGGCAACCCTCCAGACAATTGTTCTCCACCTGCCAGTCCATTACAAAAGAGGAAAGACCATATGCGAATCAGGCCTCGTCCCACCCCAGAAAAGGGCTGTCCAGCCCAAACAGCATGGCCACATCCCTTCAGCATGAGACCAAAAGCATCCCCAAACATGTTTCGGCCTTGTTGGGCCTCATAAGTAAGGAGTAGCTTGGGTCTCTAGGCCCAGCAGGCACAGGACCCATGCCTGGGCATACCCATCCCACTCAGGGTGACTACAGCGAACCAAAAGAGGTGATGGCTGGAAGATTTAGAATTAATCTTAACCTTTGGCATTGCTCTGGTGGGGATTGCCAGAGAAGCATGGACCTAAACTCCCATTTCACCCAATTTTCCTCTCGCTGCTCTCTCTCAATCAGGCCCTCCTTTGTTCTGGATAGCCCTAAGCTCTGCTACCTTCTCCCGAGCTTAGTGGCACCATTGTCTACCTCCACCTACCCCTTCACTCTCCCCTCGACATACATTGTCCTCCGGAATCTCCATAGTCTTACTCTTATTTTCTAAGTGGATGTTCTCCCTTTCTCTCTCTACCCTACGATGGTTTGACTCTTCAGGTGCTCAGTCCTTACCTGTCACAGAGTTTCCCCCTTCTCACCTGAGACCGATTCTTGCTGGATTCCGTGGGTGGTGTCTTCTTGCGGACAGACCTGGACTTGAAATAGGCTGAGTGAGTCTCTTCCGACCCCAGCGTGCGTTTAAGATTCCGGGATGCAGCAATCCGGGGATCCGGGAAACGAAGAAGATATGCTAATGGCGCACGAGTCCAGGAAGCAAGAGGAAAAGGGAAAGGGGCAAGGAATGGAAGTAGAAAAGCTAGGAACCAGGAAAGCAATACTGCGAACTACGGAGCACACGTCTGATCGCTACTTGGCAATAGCATCGAGACGCGCGGAGCCGCGGGGGTGCGGTCTATTAGTAGAATATGTTACGTCCAACGTATAGACCGCGGAAGGCGTGTCACGCTGGACGGCCATGTTGAGAGTGCCAGGGAATGCAAGGCCCGTTGCGATAAGGACAGCATGCCTCCTCCGAAAACCTGTTACTCCAGGTTTGCCTGGGTGTATGAGGTGGTATCTTCTGAGCAGTCGAGGGGTATTCAGATTAGAAAGTGGTTCCCAAGTTCTTTCACTGGGGGGGTATCCTTTCCATTCAACCAGATATTGAAGCTGACCTCGTTTATACCTGGAGTCGCATATCCGGGACACTTCATATTCCAGTTGATTGTCCACCACCACAGGAGTGGGTCTGCAGGATTTCCGGGAGGATTGAATGTAAGGTTTTAATAAGGAGGTGTGAAAAACTGGGTGAATCTTTTTCCAGGATTCTGGTAACTTGAGCCGGTATGAGACTGGGTTTATAATTTCCTTGGTGGAAAATGGACCATAATACCGGGGGGCCAATTTGTTGGGCCGTAGATGTCGGGGTAGTAATTTCGAGGACAACCAGACTTGATCTCCAACTGAATAAGAAGGCCCGGGTCTTCTTTTGGAATCCGCATATCTCTTGGTCTGTGTTATGGCCTTCTCTAAGTGCTCTTTGGCCTCCATATCTATGTTGATGAGTGTTTCAATCCAGGAGTCAACAGTAGGTACCGGTGTGGGTTGTGGAAGAACAGAGGGCAGAACTGATGGATGGAATCCTTGGCTGCAATAAAAGGAACTGGTCTTAACTGCTGAATGATCGGAATTGTTATAGGCGAATTCAGCCACGGATATCAGGAGCGACCAGTCATCCTGAACCTTAGTAGCAAAACATCGAAGATATTGTTCCAGAGTCTGATTAGCACGTTCTGTGGCCCCGTTGGTCTGAGGGTGATAACCTGATGAAAGAGCATGTTGGATTCCTAATATTTGACAGAGGTTTTTCCAGAATTGTGAGACATATTGAGGTCCTCGATCGGAAATTATCTTGGAAGGAAGTCCATGAATGCGGAATATCTGCTCCAGGAAGATTCCAGCCAGTTCAGATGAGGATGGTAGCTTATTGAGGGGTGTGAAATGAGCCATATGAGTGAACAAGTCAATGGTGACCATGATGGTGGTATACCCTCTGGAAGGCGGTAATTCCACAATGAAGTCTGTAGCGATAAATTCCCATGGGGTTGTTGGCAGTGCGGGTTGTAGCAGAAGACCCGCCGGCCTCTTGTTTTCATGTTTATTCTGACTACAGATTGCACAGGCTCGGGCGTATAGTTGTACGTCAGTCTTCATTTTAGGCCACCAAAGTTGTCTTTGTATGAGGTGGAGGGTGTTGGTGATGCCACGATGTCCGGAGTGAAGGGTATCATGACGGAGGTTTATTATTCTTTGTTGTAATTTTTGTGTAGGAATGAGCAGAGCGTTGTCCTTGACCAAATATCCTTCTTTGACTCTCAGGTTCCATTGATTCTTTCTTGAAATATTCTTCCAGAGTTCAGAGGATTGGGTTTGTACTCGGATTTCTTCCAGGAGGTTGACTGCTTGGGCTACAAAAATCGTGTGGGGAAACATCTTAGGATAGGCCTTATCTTCGGTAGTTTCGTAGTCAGGCCGTCGAGATAAGGCGTCAGCAATCAAGTTTTGTGATCCAGGAACATGAGTGATGTGGAACTGGTACTGGGCAAAGAAGAAGGCCCAACGAGCCTGACGACTGTTCCGACACTCTAATGACTGTAGAATTTGAAGATTTCGGTGGTCCGTGCGGACCTAGACTGGATTTCTTGCTCCCAGGAGTAGATGTCGCCACTCAGTGAAGGCTTGGTGGATGGCTAAAAGTTCTTTTTCCAGGACGGAGTAATGTGTCTCACTGGGAGTCAGGGTTCGTGAAAGGTAAGCAATGGGGTGTTCTAGTTTATCCTCACATTCTTGCTTCAACACCGCTCCAATGGCGTAGTTAGAGGTATCCGTTTCCACAAGGAATAGTCGATCAAGGTCGGGTTGGGCCAGAATGGGAGCTTGAGTAAATCTTGTCTTCAAGAGTTGGAATGCCTTATCTTGCGGAATAGACCAGACAAAAGGGGTGTCTTTTTTCAGGAGAGCAACAATCGGTTGAACAATCTCAGAGAAGGTGGGTATAAACGGTAAAATTGGCAAGCCCCAGGAAGGATTGAACTTGTTTCACGGACGTGGGAGCAGGCCAGGATAATATAGCCTTTACCTTTGAAGGGTCCATTCCAATTCCCTTTGGAGTAAGGATAAATCCTAGGTAATGAACAGAAGTAACAAGAAACAGACATTTCTCGGGTTTGGCCAAGAGGTTATGTTCACAGAGTCATTGTAGTACTGCCTTTACGTGCTCTTCATGCTTTAGAAGGTCCTTGGAGTAGATCAAAATGTTGTCCAGGTAGACGATGACGAAGAGGAATAGCATGTCTGAGAACACCCTGTCCATAAAACGTTGAAAGACTGCTGGGGCATTAGCTAATCCAAAGGGCATGACCAGATATTCGAAGTGACCAAAGGGTGTTCTGAATGCTGTTTTCCATTTGTCTCCTTCCCGGATACAAATCAAATGATAGGCACCCCGGAGGTCCAGTTTTGTGAAAATCACAGCGCCTCTGACCGCTTCCAGGATATCTGAGATTAAGGGTAAAGGGTACAAGTCCTTGAGGGTGCATTGATTTAATCCACGATAATCGAGGCAGGGTCTGAGTTCCTTAGTGTCCTTCTTAGGAACAAAGAACAATGAAGCTCCTGCTGGAGATTTTGAAGGTCTTATGGTGCCATTCTTAAGGTTGGTATCCAAGTATTCTCGGAGGGCCTTTTTCTCAGGTTCGGTAAGGATGAACATCCTGCCAAAAGGAATCACTGCTGAGGGATCCCTGTCTATGGTGCAGTCTTCAGGCCTATGAGGGGGTAAGGCCTGGACTATGGCAGTTGAGAACACATCAACAAATCCCTGATAGGCCTTGGGAACTTGCACGATATTGGAAACCATGAGAGCTGCTTGATGGTCTATTGGTGGTTCTTTGGAGGGGTTCAAGGAGGTATCCAGGATTAGACAGTGAGACATACAAAACTCTGAGCCGAGGAATAGTGATCCTGCTGTCCAATTGATATACGGATTGTGTTTCTGTAACCAGGGCAAGCCCAGTACCATGGGGTAATGAGCTGACTTAATAATGTCGAATCGAATCGGCTCTTGGTGGTGGTTAATTAAAAGCTGGATCTCTTTGGTCTGCAGGCTTATGGGCCCCGAAGTGAGGGGTCTTCCATCAATCTCTTCCACCGGCTGCATGATGCTTCGTGTTTCGTATAGGATGTGGTGACTAAAAACCCAATCTTGATCAATGAATATTCCCATAGCCCCGCAGTCCACCAAGGCCAAAACAGAATAGGTCTTATTCCCGGAGGTTGATAGGAAGGCCTCTAGTATCACTAAATTGTTTTGTCCAGGAGAGTTCAAGGATGGAATTGATGTGGAGCAAACATCTCTCTCCCGAAGCCCTGCTCCATCTAGGATCGGGAGTTGGCGTTTCCCAAACGCCGAGGAGGGGACAGAGGGCATTCTCTAACCAAGTGTTTGTCTGAGGCACAATACATGCGCAACCCGTATTAATCCTTCTCATCCTTTCTTGCAGGGATATGGGTCCACGGAAGGCTCCTATCTGCATGGGTTCCGGTTCGGTGACTGATCCAGGGTTTGTGTCAGATTTGGAGGTACTCTCAAAGGACACCTTCAGAGGGTTTCCCCTAGATTTTTTCTTCTCTGCCTTCCTTTCCTGGATACAAAAGTCTATTTGCATGGCAAGGTCCATAAGAGCCTGGAATGAGTTTGGTCGTGCCCCTCTGGTTAATTAATCTTTAATTTCCTCATTTAGTCCTCTCCTGAAAAAGGTAAAACTTGCCTCCGGAGACCAATCAGCTTCCTTGACCAATTGCTTGAAGCGGGTTACATACGTGAGCACATCCTGGGATCCCTGCTGAAAGTCTAAGAGCCATTCCTGGGCACTAAAGACCTGCTCAGGGCGTTCAAACATGGTCTTTAGGGCCCGTATGAAACCATCGTAGTCATCTAGGAGAGCGTAGCCGGAGTTAACTAGGGGTGTAGCCCAGGTTAAAGCATTTCCGGAAAGATGAGAGATTATGAACCCCACCTTAGCCCTGGGAGTGGAAAAGTAATAGGGCTTAAATGTAAAGTGAACCAAACATGAGTCCAGGAATCCATGAAGGGTTTTTGCCGACCCATCGTATTTGTCAACAATGCCGCCCAGTAACACACTTTCTTTTGCGGCTGAATCACGGGATAGAACTAATTGCTTGAGAGCAACGTTTTCCGCCTTTAAATTCTGCACCTCAGTGGTTAATTCTTGCGTACCTCGCATCAGGTCCTGGACGGCTGCTTCCATGTCGACTTCGAGTGCGGTCGGTAGGCGTCTCAAACTGTCACAGAGTTTCCCCCTTCTCACTTGAGACCGATCCTTGCTGGACTCCGTGGGCGGTGTCTTCTTGTCGACAGACCTGGACTTGAAATAGGCTGAGTGAGTCTCTTCCGACTCCAGCATGCATTTAAGATTCCGGGATGCAGCAATCCGGGATCTGGGAAACGAAGAAGATGTGCTAATGGCGCACGAGTCCAGGAAGCAAGAGGAAAAGGGAAAGGTTGCAAGTATTGGAAGTAGAAAAGCTAGGAACCAGGAAAGCAATACTGCGAACTACGGAGCACACGTCTGATCGCTACTTGGAAATAGCATTGAGACGCACAGAGCCGCGGGGTGCGGTCTATTAGTAGAATACTTTACGTCCAACGTATAGACCGCAGAAGGCGTGTCACGTTGGACGGGAGTGTCAGGGAATGCAAGGCCCGTTGCGATAAGGACCAGGAAGACCAAAAGGGGCGCATCCTGTGGGTCATGACATTACCTCGCCCTCTTGATGAAGTCTCTCCTCCTCTTCTTGCCCACAGTGGCCTTTCCCCTGATGATAACTTGTCTTCTCACTTTATTTCTCCCCCAAACAAATTCCCTCTTCCGATATCCTTAACTTTCTTCTGATAGTATCCTCTTTCCTCCTTCTGCCAACAGTTGGGTCCCTCTTCCTCCTTCAATGCTCGTCTCTTCTCTCCTTCACCTCAAATGTAATTCTCCTCTCCAAGATGGTATCTCCTTTCCTCCTCTGCCTTACAATCTCTCACCCCGTCTGCCCTGACCTGCTCTTCCTTTCCTCCTTCAACCCCACGATATCTGTCACCATCTCATTCCAGATAATCCTCTTCCCCATCTCTTTCCAGATTAAACCCTTTGCTTTACTCTCCCATCTGGTACCCCCCTTTATTTTCTCCCAAACAATCTCCCTCTGTTTCCAAGAAGGGGGAACATCCCACTTGCTTTACACTATTGCTACTTCTCTCCTATAACCCCAAAAGCTCTTTCTCCTGGCCAGTCTGTCCCTCCTCTCTATGCAATGCTCCTCTTACCCCACAACTCACCAGCCTCTCCACCTCTCCTCCCTCAATGTCTCCAGGACAGGGGGCTTCCAGGGCTTGTTGCTTACCTCTTCCTGCCAGATGTCCCAAAGATGTACATAGACTAACAGGGCTGACTGAATTTTAAATACTGTTCCCTCCACCCTATGGGATATACATTGGTTTATGGCCTGTACCAATACAGAAGGGGCTGATTGGCTCTCTGATTGAGCCATTTGCTTGAGATCATGTGGGGCCGAAAGGGGCTGGCCCAAGTTTATATCATAGCCTGCCACCATTTTTGTTTCTAGAGTTTTCCTGGTCATATATGAGGTTTAGTTTCCCACCTTCAAACCCTGCTACTAATTCCTGCTGTAGCCTGGGTCCCCTTGACTGTTTTGTGTGCAAAACCGGTGTCTGGGAATCCATTTCCTTCCATTTCAGTGTAGGGCTTTACTTGTTGGCGGTACCAAACTGATAGGCAAATGGCTATTTCTTCTCTGGTAGCTTAAAGTGAGGTATAATGTGGTTATAGAAACTCATGACAGGTATGCATCCCATAGAGCAGGTCATTTGGCTGAGCTCATTCTCACAATAGTGGATTTGACATGTTTGACTAACTGTGAAAAACTTGGGATTCCACCTTAAGTTAAGAAGTGGAATCCAGACATGGACCCCTGCTCTCTGTTCCTAGACATATACATACATCTTCACCTCACTGATGATGCACAACAAGGAAGAAACCCCTTTCTAGGTTACTGTTGGCACTCTTCTTCAGAGAATTGCCTAGCATTTTGGTACTGATCTGTGCTTATCAACTGGGCGAGTATGACATACAAACGGATATTTATTCTCGAGCAAGATACAGTGAGGTACAATGTGATTGTAGAGCATTTTGAGTGATCACCTTCCTACAGAACAGAATATTTAAGCTGTATTTGTCTTCAGTAGAGGGGCTCTCACCTTTTTTACTATATGTGTGTGGATCACTAGTTAATACTTTTTAAGTCTTTATGAGAAACTTGTCACAACTTCTTGATTTGATGCAGGGTCATTATTTCTCATACAGTCTAATGTCTTTGCCACTCATTCTCAAATGTCCCTCTTAATGTGTACATATGCAAGTCTACAACTAAAATAGTTGATTAATAAGATATTTGCCTAACCTATGTTTTCCATATTGTTTACACCCTAGGTTGTTAGAAAATAGTCATGTTTTAATATTTTCTTCCATACCCCCTCTTCAAAGTGTGAGTGAGAATATTTTCTTTACATCACTGACTTTTTGAAGTACATATGCTTTAATATGGGGAAGTCCCAAGACTGGGTATTTTGTCAACTTGTTTTGTGATGTGTGTTTTCCACCGTCCAGATGTCATTAACACCTCCATCAAGTATCGAATATTATCGAGTGCCACAGATACCAATATCTATATACATAAAAGTGAACATTTGTTTGTGGCAGAATTTGTGACAAATCTTTGTTTCTTATACAATTCCACACCATTTCACCAATCTGCACCAAATTTTACATAGTTGCCTGTTAAGACCCTCCGGACATTACTGGCTACATGACATTTGGACACCTTACGCCGTTCCCCAGGTTTCAGCACAAGTCAAATTGTGCTTGTGGGTTTGTGGCTTGGCGAAGCGTTGTTCCTTATACAATTCAACACTGTTTCACCAATCTGCACCAAATTATGCAAAGTTACCTGTTATGACTCTCCGGACAGTACTAGCTACATGACATTGGGAGACCCCACCCCTTGCCCCGGATTTAAGCAAAAGTCAACATTTGTTTGTGGGTTTGTGGCTTGGCGAAGTGCTGTTTCTTATACAGTTCCACACTGTTTCACCAATCTGCACCAAATTGTGCAAAGTTACCTGTTATGACTCTCCGGACAGTACTAGCTACATGACATTGGGAGACCCCACCCCTTGCCCCGGATTTAAGCAAAAGTCAACATTTGTTTGTGGGTTTGTGGCTTGGCGAAGTGCTGTTTCTTATACAGTTCCACACGGTTTCACCAATCTGCACCAAATTATGCGTAGTTACATGTTAGGACCCTCTGGAAATTACTGGCTACGTGACATTTGGACACCCCACCCCGTTCCCTAGATTTCAGCACAAGTCAAAATTAGTTTGTGGGTTTGTGGCTTGCTGAAGCATTGATCCTTATGCAATTCCGCACCGTTTCACCAATCAGCACCACATTTTGTATAGTTACCTGTTAGGAGATTCTGGACATTACTGGCTACATGACATTTGGACAACCCACCCTGTTCCCGGGATTTTTGCACATTCACTCATGAGACGGTTGCCTGAAATCCGCAAAACATCAATGTGGTCGTAGAAGGAACGGTCCCGACACAAGGAGCAGAACACGAGGTCCAGAAGCTAGGATCAGATTTAGGATATGCTTCTGGGCACAGTTACTGAGTACAACTCAGTCGGAACCGTAAACTATCCAACAGAATTTCTGAACTCATGCGACCCCCCGGGAATGTCACCACATCACCTTCGACTGAAAGTTGGGTTACTCATAGTGCTGCTTCGCAATCTCGACCCACATAGGATGTGTAATGGCACAAGGCTATGCGTTAAAAAAATTGCTGGCCATTGTAATTGAAGCGACAGTGTTCACCGGGAAGGGAAGCAAAAATGTTTGTTTATAAACCAGCCTTACAATGAACATGTACTTTAGTAATATTGAACTTTAGGTCCATAGCTGTTAGCACCGTCGGCATCATGTCACCTATCATGCTGCTCAGAAACCTGTGTGTTTTTCTCACATACACTTATCCGTTTTGGAATGAGTTTTTAAGAAGAACAATACATTGTGCTGTGTAGTCTTTATGAGAAAACATTTTTAAACAGAGAAATAATCAAAAAGTGTAGTGAATTTTTCTTTTCACCTTTCTTATGGAGACTTTCCAAAAAGCTGAAAGCTACCTTAAGGTATTTATAACAAATAGCACCCATAAGAAAAGAAAATTCCCGGGCAACGTCGGGTATATCAGCTAGTCAGTTCATAAAGACAAGTCTAAAGGGGCACAATTCACCAGACGTGACGGAAAGCGCTCAAAAAATTGGAATGAGAAGAGAAAGCAGAAAAACAAGTATCATATGTACAATTAAAAGTATGAAACAACACTTTAACACCATAATGCATTGAATTCAAGTGACTTAACCTCTTTAACATGACGTTGTGAGTTCTTGGTCCCCTTTCTAGGACAGTATCAAGTATCATACTTGATACTTTGAGTTCCAACTATTTAATCTCAATTGAATGACTATCACTAGTCCATGGTGATCGCGATAATCCATTTGTGATAATCATAATTCAATGTATTCATATTTTTTTAAGCAAATGGATTTTAAGGCCCGTCCTTGGTTTTAAGACCATGGATACAGAGGAAATTTCAAAAAATGTAATGTGGTTGTGATTCTATTCTATTTGAAAACCTTTCTCTTATGGAAAGGGAAATTAAGAAAAAGGCGGCAACTTGGAATAGAAACGTGAGAACCCCGAAACTGTGTGGTCTAACAACTTACACAGAGTACCCGACTCAGTCTTTCCTGATAGGATCCCCATGTGTTTATATTCAAAATATCAAAAATCAAAAGGTTAGACGGTTTATAATGCATCTTAGATTTAACCAACTGCCTGCATTATCCAGTAGAAGTGCCGGGTTTCACATAACTGCGCAGGAATGCTTGTGTAGACTGTGTGGTCTGGAAATTGAGACTTACTGGCATCTGTTGACTAATTGTAAAAAGTGTACTGATAGATATTTAAAAGTTTATGGCAGATCGGACTATGATGTATTTTTTAAATTCCTATCATATTTATTCTGGTAATAATCTGGTAATTAATTTGACAGTTTTTTTGTTTACATATGGCAAGACATGTTACATATATTACATTAATTATGTGTTTGAAAGGTTCATCTGGATTGAAAATTGTTTGTTAATGTATATTTATGCTGCATTATGTATTTATTTCATGTGGTTGTGTTAAAGGTTATAATTAACCAATAAAACACTAATAATAAAACAAAATAAAAAATGACTAGTTCTTATAATGTAGATAAATGTTAAACAAGCATTGGCAAAGCAAAGAAATGCACATATAAATTTGCCAGGCACTGCCATAATGGTACTACCTGGCCATAAGATGGCCACATGTGGAAAATTGTGTGAGTACATGAGCATATGATATCAATGCCTGGCAAATGTCTATCTAATACCTATACATAAGCCAACACTGTTAGCTTTTCCATTGCTTTGTTTTAAAAGGACTGCAGTGCAATGAACAGATGTGAGGACACACATACCGCTTACAAATCAATTGTCTAAAGTGACACTGTTAGGATTCAGTTATATTATACCAGCAGCACATTTACAGATGAAATTAACCCGTTACCTCTTAGAATACTGCTTTGATATAACACTGGCAGGCCTTATGCAGCCAACGTTTGGTGTTACTTTTTCTCATGGCTGCCCTAGAGATAGGAGGAAAGAAACCACGCACAAAGACTGGGAGAGGCCACAGCTGATGACCACAACTCATAGGGAGAGTAAGAGGGGAGTGAGGGTGCACATGCCATACATTTCTTACAAAAGCCCATAATTACTTCAACTTCCAAAATGTACTGAGAATCCCATGACATTTGCAGAACACTAGAAGTGAGCATATAAAAGGCAACACCTCACTCCATCCTATTCCAGTTTTTTTTGTGAACCAACCTGGACTGGATCACTTGTCCATACTAGCTCCATGGAAGTGTGCAGAAAAGTGCTCAGCGTCCTACCACCTATGGGAAAAGAGAAGAAGGTGTTAGTATGTGCCGCGCTGTGCACAGCGACAGAGACAAAGCTTCTAAAGAGTAAACCTCTGAAGGAAAAATGGTTTGCTTGGGGAAGTGGTGCTGAAAAGGAGGCCTTGTGAATCTACAGTCTGCTTAAGCTACAACACTTGCAACTACTTTTAGGGCATGGACATAGGTGTCAGGCAAGCAGA
This sequence comes from Ambystoma mexicanum, assembly GCF_040938575.1. NCBI lineage: Eukaryota > Metazoa > Chordata > Amphibia > Caudata > Ambystomatidae > Ambystoma > Ambystoma mexicanum. The sequence continues at coordinate 221,272,333 of NC_090924.1, read as the reverse complement.
ATAGTATGCAGAGTGAATCCAACTTGTACATGTGATGGATTGCCATCTGGCAAGCGTGTATTGCCCTAGCCTTTTTCATTTGTATTAACTATAAAAGGATGTGGGTAATTCTCTCTCTGCGAGGGTGGCCTGCTGACCAGACCCCACCACCCTGCACAAACTCCATGCCAAAAGCATAGTGTACACCTGTGCCCCAATGGATCAGGATCCTGATCTGCTACACCTGCTCTCTTGTGGCACAGAGCAGGTTCAGTGAGCACAAGTGCCCTCCGACAGCCAAGCCAGCACAGTGCACAAGCTGCATTTACAATATGAATTAATTCATTATTCTTTTACAACGCGCTTAACACTGGAGACCAGTCTCTAAGTGCAGGACCAGGATTCAAACCTGTGTTGCTCTACATTATCCTGCTTCCAAGACAACCATGTTGCCCCTTAGCTATCCTCCCTGCACCTTCGCTACCAAACTACATAAATATGAGAGTTAGTATCCTGGTGACAGTTACGCACTTTAGATATAAGCCATACCTAAGTTAGGGTATGGTTGCTAGCATCGCTCATACTTATTACAGCCACATCAACTTGATATCATATCTGTGTCAGCACAGTAAGCCGAGGCCAGCTATGGAAGGGTTATGTGTATTCTGGTCAGACGGCTTGGCCCTGACACGTGACAGGGCAGGAGACTGGATGGTGCAGCCTCTCCTTTTTATCCTTTGTGAGGGTGGGAAACTCCTCGTTTCAGTGAGCCATCATCCAAGTAGGAGCTGGCCTGGGAGACAGAAATTAAAGGGAACACCCATCCTAAAAGGACTAGCCTCAAACCTCTGTTCCTTCCTGTCTCCTCCACTTCCGTTAAAAAAGCACCTCTGATATGATGTCAGAAAGCAAACAAGCACAGGGTTTGGACCCCTAAACGTTCAATCACCTGTGGACTTTTACCTTCAAAAGATGGGGTCTCCCACTACATCTCTGATTATCTTTGGAATAAACAGCTAAGGAAGAATTTGTTGGACCTCTTTTGGGAGAGTTGACTTTCCAAAGCCCTCCACCAGTCAGGTTATGAATGAGTGTCCAAGGCAAAGGCGAGCTCTGTTCCCTACCCATCCCCAGGGCACATTGTGAGGGACCTGCTGCTGGAGCAAGACCTGCATCTCTGACAGTCACACAGCTGCCCATTGTGGTAAAAGACACATGGAAGCGTGCACCAGTCTCCTTTGCAATGGGAGCTCAAGAACAAGGACTACACTTGTTCCTGAGACCCCTACAAGGGTCTCACAGCTCCTGTGAGCCAAAACAGCTAGGATTCCTGCATTTCTCACCCTGAAACTGTGTGAACGGTGGTTCGAGCTTGTTTGACCTCATGGAACCATTAGAACCCTTCCGGAGCTGCCTTTGGCACTCCATCCGATCTTCGACCGCTGAACTGCAAATTTGAACAAGTTCGCCGCCGCACCACACTAGATGACCATGTCATTGCCTTGGCTCAAACATGAAGCTCTTTGTTGCATATGCCACCTTTGAACCATTGTTCAATCCGCCAGCATCTTCCCTGCCGATCTTCATCACCAGTGGAACCGTCCGAGGTGGCCCATCAATCAGCAATCATCGGATGCTGCATCAAACCGCCTGACTCAAACTGCACATTCAGTCACCAGCAACTTCAGAGTCAAATCAACCATGAACTGGCCCTAGTGGCTCTCGCGATCCCCACTTTCTCGAGAACCTCATCGAACTGACTGCATAGAAAAGTGAATCCAGTTACAAACATCTTCACAGTCGAACATGTCAAACTGACCCTATCAGCCCTGACCATCTTCCCTTCTTCAAGCATCAAACCTCAGTTTGACCACTACTCAATATGATATGATATGATATGATGTGGCATTTATAACGTGCCTGTACACAAGAGTTTCTAGGCGCACACTAGTGTTCAATACCGCTCCCTGTCTAGAACAACATGACCACTGCACATGAGCCGCTTCGTACTGCACAAACAGCGCCTAGAAGTGTGGTTCACCATTGTCGGATCTCCAAGACCACCAAACGGTACTATTGACTGGTTACTCCCCCACCTGGTCCATTGGTGGGCCCTTAAGACTGGCTAGGTCACCCGTCCTGCCTTTTCGCTCAAGTACATATCCTTTTTACAATCATTGTGGTTGTCTTTTTCCCCTGCTTCATTACTCAAAGTGATGCATCTTCTGTCTCTGCATCTTCTCTGTTCTTTCCACATGTGTTGGTTTTGTACAGTCTATTGAGGATTCATGCAGATACTGTGTTTAATTAAAGTATATATATATTTTTATAGAACCTTGATTGGAAATGCCCTTTATTTTGGACTGTTATGCTTTGCTGTTTAGGTTGCAACTGAATCCCATTCACACCCCTTTTGAAAGTATAGCCTTCTCTTGTCCCACATTACCACAAAAGGCAAAGGTGGTATAGCTCTTAGCTGTGTCTGTTTTTTGTTTATGATTGTGATAACTGTTGGTTTGTAGAGGTGTGAGGGCTGAGTAAGTGATTTCACTACTCACCGCTGTACTGCTGCAGAGCAGAAGTAATTTCATCCACCTATGCATCCTCAGATGAATCTTCCCGTACCTCTCCTGCACACACCAAATCTCAGCTATTCTTGACATCATCCTCTCCTGGATAGACTATGCAAACTCCCTTTACCTAGGTGCTCCGACATACCTGCTCAGGAAGCTACAAAGAATCCAAAACTCTGGGGCCCGTCTCCTGCTTGTCCTCTCACCAAGAAAACATATTAGCCCAGCACTCAGAGTGCTACACTGGTTACCCATCGTCCGAAGGACCTCCCTTATAGCCGTGGACATCACTCACCGCACCCTGCATAATACCGGACGCAAATTCCTCCAGGATAAGCTCACACGCTATCAACTCATGAGAAACCTCAGATCTGGTTCGGCTGTTCTCCCCAATATCCCCTATTACAACTCCATCAGATTGGGAGGATCCTCATTCTTCATCCAAGTCCCCACCATCTGGAACTCCCTTCCACTCCACATCTGCCGCATTTAAAACTATCTCTCATTCTGAAAGGCCCTCAAAACTTGGCTATTCCCGAGTGTAACAAGAATTTCACTTCACCACCCCTTTTTCAATCATCACGGCATAATTCACATGCATCAGTCTCACTCAAATCAAAACACCAAGTCACGTGCACATACAACTACAGGCAGATGCCAGCTGTTGTCGCGGCGGCTCGCCTGACACACGTCGGACACCAAGTCATAAGTACATGCACCTGCAGGCGGATGCTGGCTGTTGTCACGGCGGTCCACACTACACACATCAAACACCAACACATCACAAATTCATACACCTACAGGTGGATACCGCCCATTGTCGTAGCGGCACGTCCTACACACTCAACCCACACACCACTCAGTGTACATTAACACAAAACAACCCACTCAGCCACCTTCTCAGCCTGATGTGCACTCACCCCCTGTTTATAGCTCCTGATAGTTTGAGGGTAGTCAGTACATTACTAAAGAAATGTATTAGGATAGCCGCCCAGGGCACAAAATAAGTATTGGGCTCCCATCCATTGCACCCCGCCTTGTCTCCAAACCTAGAGGACCCATAATGTAAGCCTGTTGGCTGCCAATAGATTTATGGGATTGCTGAAAAATAAACTCAGTAGATACTTGAAATTGGAACCATAAGCTCCAGGATGACAACAAGTGCATTACGATTAGAAGATGTATTTTGGCCAGCATGTTCTATTCCAACTAAAGGTAACGCAGCCTTTACAGATGACCTTAGCACCCAACTACTTCAAAGATAAAGCTCCTCCTGACCATCAAGATGATCTGATCACAGAACAAGATCAAAGATAAGTCCTATCTGAGCTTATGTAGAACATCAGTGGACAGCTGCCGCATGCACGGCTATCCATCCACACACATTAGAATGCAGCTACGACTATGACAAATTCGGTCTAGCTGGACATTTACATCTTCGCCTCCTTACACCAAACATGCCTCAACACCTCTGCCATTAGAATACAGCGACAACCTATGACACATTCGGTGTAGCTTGACACATAGCACATCTCTTGCATTTGCACACTCTTGAGACCTCTCCCAGCACCCATGCTCGTGCCTATCCTCTTGGGTTGTTTACTGAGCCTAGCCAGCCCACTTAATTCCTAATCTTGGCCAAATGCACACATGCATTATAAGCCTTTTCTGAGAATGTTTCCATACCTGGACTTGAGCCTCGGAGGGCGTTCCCACCAGAAGTATGCTGAGGCCATACAAATGGGAAAGGGTACTGTAAAATAACGACTACCACTACTACACTCAGCTCCTAAGGCATCTGAGGAGTGGCTTGCTTGCACTAGTCTCAGTGAGGAGGAAGACATACTTGGGCCATCATACTATATACTTAGGTACTAACACTAGCCCACTGAAGGGAGAGCGGGATCAAGGGGTTCGAGTTCCCAATAGTGTTGCCATTCTTGCCACAGAGGAAAAGATGGAAAACACACACAAAGAACACTATAGAATACCTATCACCTCCCAGGAACTCACCTTTTCCAACCAAACAGTCATTCCCCCATGGTAGTGCACCCCTCTTTCTGATCCCACACTCCGTTTAAGATTGCTGTCCAGGAGAGAATGGGACCAAGCATCTAGGCCCAGCCTCTCTGACACCTCTGGAAGCTGTCAGACCAGGAGGATGTGTTTTGGGTGGATAGGAAAAGGTAGTGGATGGGAATAGCCATTGGGGGTTAGCATGGTCACAGGCAGATCAAAATTCAAACAACACCCAAAAGCTGCTTGTCCCTCTTAACATCCCATCTCCATCCTATCTTAACTGCAATGCAATGATTTCAGCTTATAGATGGCACTTAAGTGCCACATAATAAACAAAAGAAAAAATGCTGAATAACCAGTACTATTATTGAGCCAGTGCCAAGTAATTGGATCTCTTTGTCCAGTTTAGACTGATGCAATTGGTCACAGAAAGAAAAACCATTTGCAATTTGGATGTGGATTTGGAAAGTGCTTCCTATGGTTTATAAGTGCATCCTGTGTAGTGTATGTGGCTACAACAGAATTTCTAGGTTTTTAGGGGGGGCAAACTGGTTGATTTCCTGGGAGGCGTTGGAGTAGCGGCGCTGGGGTGGTTTGAAACATGTCTTGGGAGGGACCCAGGCCATTTATTTCCCCTTAGCTAAGCCAGCCATTTTAAGTGATTCAAACTATATGTTAAAATCCCCATCTACGACTTCAGTTGTTCTTGCGTCAAGATTGTGTAAATCATCAGAGATACGTTCTGCTGTCTGGTCAATAGAACCTCACCCAATTGAGCTGGAACATGGACACAAATAAATATTGTCCAAGGGGCCGGGAACATTTTCTGGTAAAGAAATCACCAGGATCATGTTTGGGGAATGTCAATCCAATGAGTGTTCTAATGTATTCAAAGCAATGTTGATCTACCATAAGAGTACACGCTCTCTGTTTTTTGCCAGAATCATAAAAGTCACATAACCAGGCTTGTGGATCAATTTGATTGACCAGGTATCTTGAAAGCAAATGATTTGCTTAGTGGCAATAACGTGCGGCCACACTGGTCGAGTGTCTTCCCTGCCAAACCAGGGATAATCCAAGATGTGTTTTTTTCCCCCGGTGTCAGTGCATGTTAATTTATCATAGATTATTTAAGCAATATGACCCGAGAGGCGGGGGCATTACCGACTCAGGTAATGCCCCAGGGCCCATAGTTATAGCGAAGGCCCCGGGGCATTACCTGAGTCGGTAATGCCCCCGCCGCGAGGGTCATATTGCTATTAGTACCCCCGCCTGCAATATCTGCGTGACCGGGGCACTAAAAGCATTTTTTCTGTCCCGAAACGCCACAGCAAACGACCAAGAAAATGGCCGCCATGGAAAGGGAAAACGGAGTCCGTTTTCCCTTTCCATGGCGGCCATCGGAAGCGGACGCGCTGGGAACACAAGTGTTCTCAGCGCGCCTGCTCTCGAAAAAGGATCAAAAAGAAGGTAAGTGGGGTTGGTAAGGCGGGAGTGGGACAGGGGGAAGAAAAAAACAAAAAAAAAAAAAAAGTACCTGCGTCCCCGGCGAGGCACGAGGGAAGCCTCCAGCCATGTAGAGGCGTGGAGCAGGGATGGCCCCGCTCCGAGTCTTCACATGGCTGGAGGCTTCCCTCGTTCCCCGCCGGGGACGCAGGAACAAGAAGGTAAGTGGGGGAGGTGGGATGATGGAAAGGGAAGGGAATAAAAATAAAAATAAAAGACTTACTCGAGTCCCCAGCGGGGGGCGAAGACAGCCTCTCAGCCATGGGGAGGCTCGGAGCGGGGATGGCCCCGCTTCGAGCCTCCTCATTGGCTGAGGAGATGCCACGCCCCCCGCTGGGGACAAAGGCCCTGGAATCCCGACAGAGGGATTCCTGGCCTGGTAATGACTCGGCGAGGGCCAATCAGAATGGCTCTTGCATTCTGATTGCACCCTCGCCGGGTACTAATATATCATAAAGGGAGGGAGGACTCAATTTGTCATTTGATGACATCAAAATAGGATCCTGTTACTTTTCTGTAGCTGGACAGTAGCGTTGTCATACGGTAAATAGTTGTGCCGACCCCATTGGAAGACCCTGGGAGAGCTAGATCGAGAGCCCTGCTTGGCGAGACTCCCAACTTCCCATCTGAAAATAATCTTGCGACCCCAGAGAGAAGAGAACTAAATTCAATGTACACAAAAATCCTTGTGCCAGAGTATCATTTACCTAAATATTCGGATGATCTCATGCTTTTTGATGTACAGGTCAGGCGACCTCGAGATAATGACAACGTTACCTCAAATTACGTAGAGACATCTCTTAATATGTTTGATCCCGTGGTTGGTTTTACTAAGCAGGGAATCTCCCCTTTCTGGGGATTGGCATTGAAGCTTCAGCTTGCCTTTCATTTATACTCCACTTTTTTTAGAGCAAGACCTATACCAGTATTGAAAATTCTGTTTTTGTTGCTGTTGACTGTCAATAGAATCTGTATTTCACAAGTTGCCACAGTAATCAAAGCCAGTGCCGCCTTTGTATTAGCATGGCAAGCTGAGATAGGAGATGCTTCTCTAATGTTGATAAAAAAATAGCTGGTGCATTTGATGGAATATTAATTGGGTTATTCTTGCGATTGGACAGTGGTGCTTGGCTTTCCTTCAAAGGGTTTAGATGCTGTCACTCTTTCTACACAGTCGCATTAAAAGCATCGTTATCTCCCAAGGACGTCCTGAGGTGGATAATGGCAACCCTTGTCTGGACAGCCATGACCAAGGTCTCTATCAGAGTTTCTTCTGCTTCAAGAGATTATATAACTTGCAATCTAAAAGCTCTTCAACATGCTGCAGCAAGTCTTACCATAGGACTAGGGAAATTCCACAACATCGCCCTGTCCTCAAGCAGCTGCAATGGCTACACATTCAAGTTTGCAGCACGTGCAAGTCTGTCTTAATCACCTGCAAAGCAGTCACAAGCAAAACACAACTCTACTTGGCTGAGAAACTCACCATCTCCAGAGACCAGCACACCATCAGGGGTTACAACATTGCCAGGCTGGAGACAAAGAACTGCAAGAGGGAAACACAGTAAACAGGCCTTTTCCTGCTATTTGTTTATTTATTTATTTTTTATTGTTGCATTTGTGGTTTGCAGGAAACCTTACACAGCGTAGTAGAAACAGAAGGAAATACAAAACTCATATTTCATTAAAAAAAAGAGAAGAAGCATTAAAACATATGCATACAAAAAAAAGAAAAGCAAATAAAAATCCATCACATTACATCCAAGATAAGCAGAATCACAGTGCTGTTTATTACCTTGTCTTTGGAGCAGGTTACCAATTAATTTAGTACTGACCAGCTCCATACTACCTTTCCGGAAGGACCTGGCCACTCTACTCTTCAAAGAACATCTCATCCAGCACTGGTTGCTCCACTCAGACCTTTCTATCCATCTGGAGTACCCCCTTCCCTGCTTCCCCAACTGACTCCAGCTCCTCTGCTACCAATGCACCATACTTGTAACCCCTCTGTGAATCCCCCTTGTACAGCGCCAAGTTGCGTCTAAGTTAAGTGTATGCCTTGTAAAGCACATACAAGCATACCGTACATGTCAAGCTCTTAAAAGCGAGTTGTTTTTATTGGCTGGAAAAGCTGCATCAGGCACCATTTTCAATAAGGATTTGGCCAAAATCTATCTGGGAATCTGGCCGTACAGAAAGATTTATGATGTTTTTCATTTCATCACTGGGTGGTTCCTTACCATTGAATTGTGCCCAAGCGCCCGTGCCTTCATGGTACTTGCCACAGGGGCAGTGTGAGCAGAGAGAGTGTGTGACGTGGGCATCCATTCAGGGGTTGTATACTAATTGACCTTTTCACAATTGACCTCAGGAGAATTGACCTCAGGAGAATTGACCTAATTTAAAAGGTCAATTTGGACATATATGCGGGGGAAACCCCCCACAAGCTCCCCCACCCAATCCAAAATCCCCCGCAGCCCCCCACCCAATCCCCTTATATTATTTATAATCCAAAACCAACCCAATACATATATAAAATAACTAAAATAATATAAAGGTCAATTGTGCAGAAGGTCAATTAGGACCACTACAATTAGGTCAATTGCGCAAAAGGTCAATTGTAAAAGGTCAATTTGGGTAATACCCATTCAGGCACATAGGCATTCAGGTGCCCAGTACTCTGTGTGACGGCAGTGACAGCAGCTCTGAGTTACAGCAACATACTCTCTGCAAAAGATTTAGGAGTAAGGGTTCCAGGCTGGTGCTTGTCATTTTATTGTGCAAACGCTTCATAAATTGGGTGACCCAGATGAATAGGTCATAGTACTCAATGCCCCAACCCTTTAAACAATGTTTAATCTTATGTTTACGTACTATTATGACTAATTCACACAGCAGCCCACAATATCATATGGACACACTACTATGCAGCAGATACAGTATGTAGTCAGCATACGTTCTTCAGTGCCAGAGCCAGGATCAAGTAGGGCAGGCCTGGTCCCCATAAAAGAGGGGAGATACTGTATATTGTCCTTACTGAACAGTATGTTTTTAGGCAGTTTACTGTAAGACAAGCGTGCTGTACTGTGGTAATGGCCACATCCCACTGACATTTTAATGTGCACTGCAATGCATACATCCTTGCACCTCTGTCCCATTACAAAATAACACAAAAAACCTATTGTACAGTACATGCACCAGAGAGCAATATGATGCTTGCAAAAGTGCCCCAATGTAATGGCATTGTCTCTGATCCAGAATCCCCCCAAACCCCACGTGCATTCCTTTTGACCTCCTCAGAAACATGGCCAGCCTCCCAACGCCTAACCTCAATCTCTCTGGGTTCACATGTGATCTCCCAGAAGCATTTTAACTCTTGGCAAGGTTTCCCAAGCTAAAACTTCAGAGGCGGAGGGAAGGGTGGCTCGAAAACAAGGGATTGTTCAAGTATTTTATAATGCCTTTTATTACAGGCACCTTACAGAATGTAACACAGTGCTACAGTAGCCACTGCCCACTTAATGAAACTAAGTGGGCCTCATCACGAGTTGCTAATGTTATTACCGCCGCATTTAAGGGCTGGCACAATCTCGAGTTTGGCCTCAACTGGACGCCTTCACCTCCAGCTGAAAGCTGGAGGTGAATGCAGAGGGAGCATTTCTCTGCTATAAGCGCTGGCGCAATTTGCTCTAATAGCGCCCCCAGCCCTATTGGGTCCAATGGTGAATGGGGAATTACAGCTATGCCCCTACTCGTGATCCAGTGAAAATATTGCAGGGACAGAGTAGCAGTAACGCTAATTGCGTTGGCGGCATCCGCCAACCTCCTGATGAGGCCCACTGTATTGTGTGCTGCAACAGATGCTATAGAGCAGGTTATGATAATCAGAAAGGCCCAACAGCAGTATGGGTTATTACTAGGAGAATCATGTTTTAGACATGGTGGTTTTCCACCATCAGCTGAAAGAATGATCATTGTTGCTCCTAGTGGTAGCCGAAGCCTCATCGCATGCTGGGAAAAAAAAGAGTTTGGATTTCCTGCAGCATCTGCACAAGGGCATCAAGTACCTAAAGTAAGGTGGCGAGAGATCATAAGCCAGTATTATCATTCTGCGTCTACTGGATAGGGGTTTCAATTGCATTCAGTTTCCTTACAGTCATCTCACACCCACTCACCTGCTCGTCTCTAACTGGGAATAGCACAGACGGGCTCCCAGTGTGCCACAAATGAGGGTGTCTAGTCATGCTGCTACAATACTGAAGTGTAGATGCATTCAATGAAATGTGATGGATTACGTGGTTCACTAGCTGCCCATCAGCACACCCAGCTGCAATAATGGAGAAAACGCCCCTAACCCTGGCATCACAAGGGCGTGGCAGCGAGCGCGAAGCCAACCCTGCTCCATCACGTGTATTGTGCGCTTACATGAAGTAGACACCTCTATCCAAGCTGTGAGTTCATTATGGGTTTATATTTGAGTTGCCAGGCTCTGTGTTAGTAATGAAATGTAATATAAGAGAATTTATAAAGCGCAACAAAGACCTGAAGGCATCAAGGCGCTGGAGCAAAAAAAGCCAGAGAGAGGAGGAGACATTCCTACATTAGAACTACAAAGTGCAAGCTGTTTACGGAAGATAGCTAGAACGTGGATGCTCCTCATGTAAAGAGGGGGGTCAGTCCACAGGGACGGGGCCAGCACGGAGAAAGCTCTACCTCCTGCATGAGCACGGAGTGCATATTAAACAGCTACATCTTGCCGTCCGGTTAGGTCTGACAAAGAGTTGCAACCAGCACAGCCTATACATGGCCAACTTTTGTGCAACAAGTAAGATGAGAGCTGTGAACATTAAAGCACTTTCAGTCGCAGAGCGGAACCTGGCAGGTGCGAACCAGGTGCAATACTCGGACCGTAGAAGAACAGTGTTTGTTGGTGCTACATGATCAGACACACCTGCCCTTACTAATGATTGCAATACATAACAGTTGGAGACACAGAAACTCTTTGTTTTCCAATGAATCATAATGAACGCACCCTCCCCCGCCCCCAACATTAGATAAATCCCATCATTCAGGCCCAGATCATTATTGGCGCCCCCAAATCAAAGGGATTACTTTTAAACACTTGTGTATAGGCGCGTTACAAATGCCATATCATATCATATCATCCTAAAATAGCTTAAACGGGGGCCTGAAGTCGAGATGGCAGGCAATTAATTTCAATGTGATCAAATGTAATAAAAGACAATGCAGCTTGCAACTCTGTATACTAGACACTATTTAATAATGATTTTTTAATATGCAAGGAATGCTCCAGATCAACACTGCCATTTTACTATGGCAGTCACCCTCATAATATTCAAATGAAATTGGGGCACAAACTGCAACTCAGTCCCCCCCAGCCCGAAAGCGCAGACAAGCCACAGACTCAAAGCCACATGCATCATAGTCGGAGGGGCTGCCAAAGATCACTTGCAAGAACAAGGTTTTCGGCATAGAACTCAGTGCATTGAGGTTTATTATTTGGGGCTGTACTGTAGTACTGTACTTTATTTTTATTTATTTATTTATTCGTATTTTTAAAGCGCACATCAGCCCAAGGGCATCGTACAGTATCTCTCGTATCATCGTACAGTATCATCGTACAGTATCTCTCTCTCTCTCTCTCCCTTGCCTTCTTTTTATCCGTTTCTTGTACCGCCATGGAAAATCTGCCATGGTTGCCCTTTATTTCTGCAGAAACACCTGCTTGCTTGCTGGACTGGCCACCAGCACTGTCAGGAAAGGAAGCCTTGGACTCATCCCTTAACTGGGACGTTGACGGTACAGATGGGGTGCAGCCTCTAGCACAGGGAACCTTTGGAAGACTTCCCACGATGGACAACCTGGGGGCTGCTGAGAATGGTTGGTGCTGACACTGAGCTTTGATTTAGAATGCCTCAATTTGACCCCAAAAAGAACCGTTTAATGGGGGTGCACCCCGATGCCAAATGAAGATGTAGGACCAGCTGTGGACCATGGTGTATAAAATGGCCACCTATGGGATTCTGCTGGAGGCACAGTACAGTGCTGTTGTGTATTTCAACCCAGTTTATCTGAGCCCAAAAATGAGTGGTGAAAGTGGGTAAATGATACTGTACGTGAAGTTGGAAGATAGTTAAAGGTGGCGTACTTAGAGAATTGTCAGAATTGATCGTGATGTACATGGAGTGATGCAAAGTGTGACAGACAGCATAGGAATGCATGCTGTGTCCATAGAGGTTAACGGCATTGACACAATTGGTACTGGTTGAAGGGTTAGCGATTTTGTGAGCAGGTGACTTAGTTGTAACTGCATGAATGGTAATTCAACATTGGCCGTAAGATCTGCAGTATGGCTACTTTGTTTTGGGACAAGGTGTGAGTTATGTTCTGGCAGGAATTAAAATGTGATACGTCGTGGAAAAATTATTGATGATTTGTAAAACTATTTTATTAATATGATTGTATATAAATCTGGCTAGTGTATTTCCAGTGTGTGGTTTCTTTGAAGCATCTCCTGTGGGCCCAACCATAACACATGTAGTGGCTGGTATCGGAGTTGGAGGAGTTCAGGAAGATATTCAGAATTCTGAGACATTAAGTGCACACAATAAAGGACCATCTAGATATGATGGTGGAGAACATGGGGGGGGCTGTATCCACCCTACAGTTGCATGTAGTCGAGGAATATTATGGTTACATTGACTGTCACCATGACCCCCCTATGAGATTCTGCCTCCTTACTCCCAACTCTTCTTGTCCTCCTTGGCCACCGCTGTACCCCTCTCACTTGTTACACACTGATCCCCACATTGAGGTCACCCACAACCTCGCTGTCTTTCGGACCTTTGTCTTCAACCCCAATGTCAGTTCCACTCCTGAAAGCTCAGTGTGGCCAATGGCCCTGATCCATGCCTCAGCTGCAGAGTGATGGTCCTGCGTGGCCGGACTTCACACTGAAAACCATTTCAGCTGAGGATGATCAAGTGATTATTTATAAGTGCAACCACTGAGCCAGCGATATGGCATGGATATGGTTAAAAAATGTGGTGACCTTTGAGCAGTATCAGCAGTCGTACAAGCGGGTCATGGTTGATGGCAGTGATAACAAGTCTGGCCTGCCTCTTCTTCTGAGGAGAACTATACATGCTTTGTAAATGCAAGATTTGAAGGTGATATTTTGCAGCTGTGCAGGAATCAAATAAACAAATTCTTGTATGGAAAAGCGCCATCCGTGGCCCCCACTCCACCAAAGCCTCACGCACCAGCTCTCCTCCTCTTGACACCCGGCAGATCCCCCACAGCATCCATGGCTTGGCCCCTTTGACTCTACACAATTATTTAAAATCATCCCAGTCCCCCCTGCCTTGACACCAAGCCCCTCACCCACACCCGTCCCTCCATCATTAGCTCCCGCACCGCACCCACAGTATCAGCTGTGCACCTCCCCGCCTGCCCACCGCACACACTGATATGATCCCACAGTGAGTTGTGTGTTCTTAACGCAGTGCATGCTGGGATGTTTAGTCACTGGCTTAATACTTAAGCGAAATGGTGGTGCAAAAAGCATGCAAATAGAGTAGCATTTTGTTTGTTGGCATTGTACAGCACCAGGCAAATACTGTTGACGAACAACAAATCATGTCAGGTTTTGCTGATTGTAGCAGTATGAACAGATTCTGACATTACTACTGTAATATACCAAGGACAAAACAAAACCAAATGAAAAAGATTAAAGAAACAGGAAACATTAACCTTGTGGGCAATTGCTTCAAAATAAACAGAAGTATGTGCAAATATACAGAATTATGCATGTACTGCGTTAATATCACACTCACTGCAGGAGCATATCGAGCAGTGACTACATGCCCCAGCATGCACTGTATTAGTAGCACAATACTCACCCTGGGCACATTTCTGCCAGTGACTGCACATCACAGAATGCACTGGTTAAGAGCACACCACCCACTTTGTGGGTGCATATCTGGCAGTGATTTATGTCCCAGAATGCACTGCATTAAGATAAAACAGCATGTACTGTGTTAGTAGCACAAATCTCACTGTGGGTGACAGAAACTACATGTCCAAGCACGCACTGCATTTAGAGCCCAAAACTCACTGTACACATGTGCAAACTATCACATGCACTGCGTTAGAACACAATTCCCTTTGGGCACATATCTCGCAGTGACTACACATCCTAGAATGCACTGTGTTAAGAGCACAAAACTCAATCTGGGCGTATATATAGCAGAGACTACACGCTTGTGCATGCACTGAGTAAAGAGCACAAACCTTGCTGTGCAAATATACAAAACTGCACATGCACTCCGTTAAGAGCACAACACTCACTGCGGGGGCATATCAGGCAGTGACGACACTTCCCAGCAAGCAAAGAGTTACGAGGACAAAACTCTGCATGGGTGCACATCTGAGCATTCACTGCCTGAAGAGCACACACCCCGCTGTACCAATATACAAAATTAAACATGCAAGTCATCAACAGCACAACACTCACACTGGGCACACATCTGGCAAAGACTGCACTCGCTATCTGCTATATGTACAACTCTCTGCGTTGAACCAGAACGCATGCGCGTGCAAATGCTTGTCAATTCTCTTCTCTGGGTGGACATTTCCACTAGTCTGGTAGTACATTCTAACTGCTGTACGTGATTAATAGGGGCACAACCCCTTTAAGAACAGAGACACAGAGGGAAGCGGAAAGAGGGCGGAAAGGGAGGGGCCAAGGAGGAAAACGTCAGTTACGTTGTAAGGAGAATAAAGAGAAGGCTGATCCATACAGGGGCTCCGTGTGTATATGTGTCGTGTATGCTGCAGAGTGCTGAGAGTTCTTCCCTGATAACAACTGGTGACGAGGATGGGATGAGAACCCATGCCTCACACGTAACGGACTTACATGAGCAGCAGTTAAGGTGGGCCAGGTCGCCCGGCAAGGACAATGGGCCCGTGTGCCCTGCGATAGTGGTGGGCCCGTGCACCCTGCAATAGCGGTGGGCCCGTGTGCCCTGCAGTGGGCCCGTGTGCCCAGGAACAACGGTGGGCCAGCGCGCCCAGCAGTCAGAGGTGAGCCCGTGTGCTCTGAAGTGGGCCTGTGTGTCCTGTAGCGGGCCTGCGTGCCCAGTGTCAACGGGCCTGTGTGCCCTACAACGGTGGTGGGCCCGTGTGCCCTAAAGCGGGCCCGTGCGCCCAAGGACGACGGTAGCCCATCAGGCCTGCGCGCCCAGCGCTAACAGCGGCCCAGCGAGCCCAACAACACTGTGACAGACTGCGTGCCAGCAGAGGACCTGCGTGCCCAGATACATGCCTGCCATGGGCCTGTGTGCCCTGTGCAGAACGGCAGAGAGGAGGACCACGTACCTGCAGTGGGCCCGTGTGCCCGGACACAGTATCCCACAAGGTAAGCGGAAGACCACGTGCGTCAGCGGCTAATGTCTGGAGGAGCAATTGACGGAAGGCGGGGCCGCGAGGAACGAGATCCACCAAATCAGAAACCCTGCTCGCCTGCGCTCAAGCGCTAAACTAGACGATTGAGACACGCAGGTCCTGTTAACATCCCGGCTGTCCTCACGACTCATATTTAAGACACCCCAGCTGTCCCAATTAGAGCAAGCATTATTGGGACACCACCCTTAACTTGAGCCAGCATACAAGGGGGCACCCACCCTGCCAGCACCCTGGCTGCCCCAACCAACGTACATAGAGGAAATAAAGTTGACCACCCACGCGCAAGGGACACAACAACACGGTGACACCCATGCCCAGTCACGCCAACGCCACCACCACTCCCATAGTGCAAGTGGCTCACCTCCTCTATCTACACCACCAACAGGAAAGATTGAGACGACCCACTGAACTCAAAGCATCGGCATACAGACCTGTACAGCGCCAGAGCGCCCACACACCACCAAAGAGCCACCATGACTGACCAGGCACAGGCAGCTGCAGACGCGGGGACACCACCAGTTGCCAACGCCAATCTCACCTCGCATGCCAGCCTCATGAGGAGGCCGAGCCCATCCTCACCACGACCAAGGCCAGCGATTGGAAGAGTGGGTGGAAGAATTCGAGGACTTTGTAGGTGCCATCGGCACACAAGAACCCCCCAACATACTGAGTATTTTCGCCAATGTCGCAGGGAGAGAAATTAAAAACATCATACGCACAATTCCCGTACAGGACCGCACCACGTATGCGAAACTCCTACAAGCCATCAATGAAAAAATTGTCATCTCACCCAATCGCGACTATGAGCGATACACTTTTAATCAATGTGGTCAACTCCCTCATGAATCGATAGGAGAATTCGTCATTCGCCTTCAGAGAAGGATAACGAAGGGCGACTTCGCCAACTTTAACGATGACAAAGCCATCAGGTTACGCATAATTGAAGGGTGCATATCCTCGATGTTCAGGAAACACCTCCTAAAAAAGCCCCTGTCCTTAAAAGATGTACTGGACTTGGCTAGAGTTTACGAAAGAGTGGATATCCAGGCCGCAGCTATTGAAAACCCCAAGAAGGGCGACATCATCGCAGCAATGAAATCCCTATACCCGATACCCAGCATCACAAAACAGAACAAACCCAAGATATCCGACTCAACGAACACAAAGTGACCGCCAATGCTACCGTTGTGGATTCGAGTACCCACACAGAGGACCGTGCCCTGCCATCGGCCAACGCTGCCTGAGATGCGGAATGGAAAACCACTTCCAAGTGATGTGCAAGGAACAACTCCCCGAAGGGAGTTCAACAGGCCAATGGTCTGCCAACCGCACAATAGAGACACACATGGAACAACATCGCCCTGCAGATAGAAATGCAACATCCCCCATGAACGCCTATCAACGCCCGAACACTGTAAGGGCTCTTGAAGGACTTCAGATCGAACAAGACAGAAAAGACCATGAACTATACGACATCCGCCAACGAGACTCAATGCAAATACCGGAACAAGGGGCAACATATATGAGGGAACCCCTGTTCCCCCATGAACAGGACGTGGACCCATACCCCAACTCCCCACCAAGATATCAGTTAGGGGAAAGCGAACATACTCAATACCTACAAGATGGCTACGACAGGGAGTACGTCCGCCTCCTTAGTGCTGACGTGGAGGACACGTCAGCTCCCAGAGTAACAATTCAGATGGGGAACACCAAAAATAAATTTGTCATCGACACGGGAGCGACGGTAAACGGCATGAACAAAGACCTATACCGTGATATCGCCCTCTCATACCCCCTACGAGAATCCAGGACACACATTTTCCAATGGGGAGCGGCCCTACCCATGACATCCACAGGGCAATTCCAATGTGGCCTAAGACATTGTGACCTCACGGTGACTTCCACGATACATGTCATAAAGAGCCCATCCATCGGCCGCTGCCTCCTCAGTTACCGCACGGCTAGTGCCGTGGCACTGATTGACTTACACTACGACCAATCGGAAATAATAGAGGGACACCCATCGACACGTGAAACCATCATGGCGATAACAGGCCGAGCCCTTGCGAATGGAGACCTCAAAGACCAGTTCCCCAAACTATTTGAGGGAGTGGGAATGCTCAAAAACTCACCCATCAAATTACACATCGCCATCAACATCACACCAGTACCACAGCACCCCCGCAAGGTGGGCTTCCACCTTCAGGAACAAGTGTCAAAGGAGATCCAGCTCCTTCTCCTCAACGACATCATAGAAAAAGCAGAAGGACCAACACCATGGGTATCCCCAATTGTGATAGTGCCCAAAGACAACGGACGCCTACGCATATGTGTCGATATGCGCATCCCAAACACCACCATCCAGAGGGAGAGGCACCCAGGCCCGAGCCTGGAGGACATGCTGACCAGGTTAAACCAGGTGAGGTTCTTTTCGAAACTAAACCTCAATCAGGGCTACCACCAGCTCATCCTGGACCCAGACTCAAGACCCATCACCACCTTTGCAACCCATGACAGACTATTTAGATACAAAAGACTACATTTTGTCATATCATCTGCTGCAGAGATTTTTCAGGAGACAATCAGACGCCTGATAGCATCTGAAATGAATGCGCTAAACTACAATGATGACATTTTGATCTTCGGAAAAGATCAAGAACAGCACGACAATGCCTTAATAGCTATTTGTAACATCCTCCAAGAAGCAGGATTAACGATAAATGAACTTAAATGTGACATCAACAAGAGCAGTCTCAAATTCTTCGGGCACATATTTTCCAACAAAGGAATAACAGCCAACCCCGATAAGATAAAGGGCATTACTGACCTCCAAGCCCCCACGACGACGGCGGAACTGCGCTCCTTCTTAGGCATGGCAGGATACTGTGCACGCTACCTCCCGAACTATGCCACAATCACTGACCCGCTCCGCACCCTCCTGAGGAAGGACCAACCTTTTATCTGGGACGCCCCCTGCCAAGCAGCGTTCATGACAATAAAAGAAAGCCTCATCAACAACCGTCAGCTGGCATACATTCATCCAGGGGGGCACACCATCATTATGGTTGATGCCAGTCCAGTAGGACTCGGAGCAATCCTTGCCCAGACCGACGCCAAATACAACGCCCACCATGTTGTGGTGGCATACGCCAGCCGTGCCCTATCACACACAGAAAGGACCTACTCACAAGCAGAGAAGGAAAGTCTAGCTGCGGTATGGGCCTGCGAGAAATACCACCACTTTATCATCGGCCGGAAGTTCACTCTTGTGACAGACCATCAGGCACTCCTCTCAATATTTGGCAACCCCAAAAACAAGATGCCACCCCGCATAGAGCACTGGGGAATAAGACTACAAGAATATGACTACATAATAATTCACAAACCTGGGGGAGACGCCAACCCAGCAGACTACTTGTCCCGACACCCCACGATGAACAAAGATGACACCCTGGCCCAGGAGGCCACTAACTACATCTCTTACCTGTCCTCAAATGCCATGCCGCCAACGATCTCAACTGCAACATTTGAGGAAAGGAGCAAAGCTGACCCAACGATCAAAGCCGCTGTCTCTCTCACCCGCTCTAACAAATGGAGAGAGCACCAGAAAAGAGGTAACGGGGGGGGGAAGCAGATAAGAAGGAGCTCGATCGGCTAGCCAAAGTACACAACGAACTAATAGCCACTGACCAAGGAATATTACTGCGCGGGAATAGACTAGTAGCCCCGAGAGACCTAAGGAAGACCCTGGTAACACTAGCCCATGAGAGCCACAGGGGAATGGACAACACAAAACAAATCCTCAGGAACTACGCCTGGTTTCCATACCTGGACGTGATAGTTGAAGACATGCTGAGGCACTGCAGACCCTACCAACTTGCGGCAAAGGGGCCAACCCCGAGCCCCCTCCAACTAACCACACTTCCAACAAGGCCCTGGCAAAAAGTCGCAATGGACTTCTACGGACCCCTGGAAGAAGGGGGATACCTGCTAGTAACAATAGATGAATACTCAAGGTTCCCTTTCATCAAGCAGATATCTTCAACATCATTCACGGAAACAGCACCCATTGTAGATGAACTCTTCAGCGAGTGGGGCATCCCAAACGTCGTCAAGACAGATAACGGATCCCTGTACCAAGGACGAGAATTTGCGAAACTTGCAAACCACCTAGGATTCCACCACCAGAAGATTACACCACTCTGGCCCCAAGCCAACAGGATGGTGGAACGGTTCATGGCCACCATCAAATTGACCAGGCAGAAAGCGGTAGCAGAGCATACGCCTCACCCACAAGCTATCTGCAGTATGCTCAGAAGCTACCGAAACACTCAACATGACGCAATGGGAAAGCCACCAGCCGAGCTCATGGTGAGATACCAACCCCGAACACGCATTCCCCGATGGGAAGACTACACGCCAGAAGAAGATACGGCCATCAGAGAATTAGACGCCGAAAAGAAGAGAAAAGCCAAACAGTGGGCCGACAAAAAGAGGAGAGCGAAGGAACACCAACTAGAAGTAGGACAAACTGTCCTAGTCCGACAAACCCAACGTAAGAAAACAGATACGCGCTACAGCCCAGAGCCTCGGGTCATCACAGCCATCAAAGGATCCATGATCACGGCGACTGGAGAACCAGGAGACATCACTCGGAACTCCTCATTCTTCAAGAAACTATATCTATATCTATATCAGAGATCGCGGCTGAAGGTCCAAGCGAGGAAGAGAAAACAGAACCCCCAGTGGAAACGACTGGTGAAAGCAGGGAATCCCCAGGGAGACCTCCCAGAGCAATCAAGAAACCAGTGAGACTCATCGAACAGATGTAACTGGACTTTCGTGTTAAGCACGGGGGAGGTGTTGTACGTGATTAATAGGGGCACAGCCCCTTTAAGAACAGAGACACAGAGGGAAGCGGGAAGAGGGAAGAAAGGGAGGGGCCTAGGGGCAAAATGGCAGTTACATTGTAAGGAGAATAAAGAGAAGGTTGATCCATACAGGGGCTCCGTGTGTATATGTGTTGTGTATGTTGCCGAGTGCTGAGGGTTCTTCCCTGATAACACTAACAAAGTCATAAATATCTCTCCTATGCACAGGGCCGTCACGAGGGGGGTGCATGAGGGGCAAACTGCCCCGGGCCTCACGCTTGTTAGGGGCCTCGCAGCTCCCTCTCCTCCAGCTCGTCTCTCTCAGTTGCTCTCCCTCTGACCTGTCTTCAGCCAACTCAGCGCTCCTCGGCACGTTCTGCAGCCCCAGTTGCATGGACTCTACTGAACTGGTTTCAAGAAGGCTGTTACTCCAACATCTCAACCGTGATGCAGATTGGGGGGCGGGGGGGCACTCTTTTCCCACCCCCTAGTGCAGAACGAGGGCGCTTATGCTGCCAGGATCACCGAAACGTCTCAAGTCCTCACTAAGGCTGTTGTGCGGGGGTTCTGGCGTTCGCAGCATTTCCAGCTGGGAAGTTATGAAATGGTTATTGTTTGTTGACTGTAAATCCTCCTTCTGCCCAGCCAGTCTGATTGTGTTTATTCTGACGAAAAATAAAATGGATTGTCTGATACAACCAGCAGCAAAGTGTGTGAGCAAGTTTTGCTTTGAGGAATTGAAAACTCTGCAAGGGCACCATAAGGCCAGTAATAATTAAGCCTGACTTGAACATGTCCTGACACAATGGCCTATGCTCATGTGTGACATTTCCACATAGTTATACTTTTTAGCTTACAGCGCTGCATGAATCTGACCTAAAATACCCACATGAACATTAGAAAATGACAGTTCAGACTGCCAAGTGCTTTTGACTTTAAGGCCAAGACACTTGTTTTTTTCTTATGGGCAGTGCTTTTATATACACAGCTTTTTTTTAAGCCAAGGCAGGCAGCTCTCTATAATGCAGACCTACACATCCTCAATATTATTCATCCAAGTGGTAGACTATGACATCCTTTTTAGTTTGAGCTATTAAGTGCGCCACCTATAAGTCAAAACTATTGCATTAGAGTACAGATATGGGGAAATGGCATATGAGGAGGGGCACAAAGCTTGTAGGTGTTGTCTGGATATCCCCTATTTGCCCCCATTGACTGTCTATGGCCTGCCCCTCCCTGCGCAAAACACAGCCTCCTGGGTTTTCTTTGAGCAAGTTTTTCAAGCCTTACCATCAAACTGTGTGCGCCTGCCAGTGTATTTTCAAAGCAGTCTTCTGCAAGTTAATGAATATATTGGATCTGTAAACACGCTACTGGTGTAATAAAAATGTCTTAACCAGAACTGCCCTCAGTCACTCAATTTTTATAAACACTATACATGTCCTTCACTGAAATCCTGTTAAAACAAGCATTGGCAAAGCTAACAGTTTTAGCCTGTGCATACGTATTAGTCATTTGCCATGCACTGCTATTTTATGCTCAGGTTCTCGAACCATTTTGCACCTGCTGCCATCAACGGGCAGTTAATTCCAATACAGCAGTGCCTTTCCCATGCCTGCAGGAAAGCCCAAAATGTTGCCATTGAATCCAGGTCTGCACCAATTGACGGGCGGATATCCCGTGTGTTGACAAGCACCTTCTCATTCAGATGCATCGAAGCAGGTTACTATACTGACCCAGGGCCATATGCCCTCTGAGAATCACTACGCGTGAGACACCCAATCATTCTAGCCTTGATAAAGACCTTCAAATGGTCGAAGCACGTGTCGGCACTCTTGATGACAAATAAAATCCCACTATGATATCATTATTGAACGTGTGATCTATACCTATCACGACTTGTTGTGAACGTAGCAAACGTGCATAAGGATTTGTACTGGCACCATCCTTGTAGGAACCCAACACAAACCTACCTAAACCTAGACTTGGGTCATCAGAGCACGGACCCATTGGCTCCTACAACCGGCCGCAGGCACAACGTAACCGGATATTCAATAAAGAGTAAGGTGCAGAAACCACCTGTTCCTAGTGCTCTCAACACTTCCTAAACTGCTATTTGATCCTCAGGTTTTCGAACCATTTTGCACCTGCTGCCATCAACGGCCAGTTACAGCAGTGCCTTTCCCATGCCTACACGAAAGCCCAAAATGTTGCCATGACAATGCTTTTTTTGCTTAACCCTTGATGCACAGGACCATGCATCAATGGTAGAGCAAACCTAAGTGTTACTGCATGGCTAATGTGGACCACATTAATTGTAGACCAGTCTAGCCGGTAATAACACTGATGGTATGCAGCCAGCCTTGATATACTTTCTGTGGCATGGCATTTTTAGTGGCTGGGAGTCCTGGCATTGCTGGCATATATTGGTGCAGCCTGCATGGACATACATGGGAACAGCCAGAACGAACATATTTGTATACTGGCATATATTGTTGGCAAAGGCGGCATGAAATGCATTTGAAAATGTTACTGTGCATGGTTGGTGACTTGCAACTATTGGCTTTTTCCATGTGCTGCCATACAACACCAATTGAAAACTGCCTGGCTTTCTACCCAATTTGTTAAAGAAAGTGATGTAAAATGCACCATTTTAACCCAATGTTTCAAACATTTTCTTAGGAGTGAAAGCCCCTCTCAATGTTCCCTTTTCTGGTTTGGGCCCCCTCACCAGCCTCCACTATACATGTCTCTGTGTACAATGTGTGTTGTAATGCGCATACAGGGGCAGGGCGCTCCTTAATGCTGGTGCCTCGCACCACATGCTGTCATGCCATCCTAAATATGATAATGCATTTGATACAAAAGTTAGTCTGGCATAAACCTTTCTTCAGAAGAGAAACCTAACTTTGCTGTAGTTGATTCTTAGTTGTAGGAATACACCATATTTTGGTTCCTCCACACAAAAGTTCAAGGGTATATTTCTCGTGTCTCCTGTTTGCAGAGGTGCCACCGCTGGCCCAGTGCAAACAATCGTAATGGGGCCTCACCAAATACTTTGCCCCGGGCCTCACCACACCTTGTGACAACCCTGCCTATGCAAACACCATGCCTATGTAGAACTTGATTGCATTGCGCCTCTGAAAATGCCATTTTCCACTGTTTTCGGTTGATTGTGCTGTATGTAGATGACATGACCATCAATAAATAAAGTTTAAAAAAATAAAAATCCAGAAAGTTATCGCCCCCTGGTGGATCTGCCGAATGGTTTATCCAGGGCCATAGAGCTCCTTAAGCTTCCTGCTCCTCACTGGAGTGATGAGCCTTCGCAGCGAGAGGAGTTAGAGCAGTAATGGGCATATTAACACTACGTCCTTCATGGTCCTGCCCAAAAGTTGGTCTTTAAAAGAAGGGGTTCATGCTGCAGAGGACGCGCAACCGGATGTGTGAGAATGAATGACTTGGCTGGGTCATGACTAGAGCGTGCACCATGCAGAGGTGAGCCATTTACACATGGCGCCCCCATTAGATGCCACATTAACAATTCATCCGGTACCCCTGAGCGTGAGGCAGCCTCCATGAATTATTTAGCGCTTGTTCGTATTACACTGAATAAGCACAGGAGCATTTCTTACGGTTTTCCTGGAGGTGTCCCTGGCTGTAAGGCACCCTGGCGTGGTCAGCTCGGCGCCGCCCACGGCAAACAAAGTCCCGTCCTGATTAAAACACGATCCGAGGTAAAGTTCGATTTAAAAAATTGTCGTTGTAATGCTCTCAAGAACGCAATGGTCAGCTAACACTTCCATTTCCCAGGGATGAAAGAAGTCGAATTTTACATCTCCTGCCTCAGCCCTTCATCCCACAAAGACGCATGGATTAAATAAATCAAATGAACATAGAAATAGATAAATTGGACTGGAGAGGGACCCGCTCGTCCGTTACAGTCGGTGTTAGCGAGCTTAGTAATTTTGCCTGATATTCCGTGTCCACCGGGACCCTGAACACTACTCGTTGTAATGTAGGTTGGTGCTTGGTAGACACTTGATAAAATGAAAGAGAAAAGATATATTAACTGTATACTGTGTTGCACTGTACTGTATACTGAATGGCGAGAAAGAGCTGTGCCCAACAGTACAGTGTGTGCGCTACAGTACACTTGTTTGTATTTGTATTTGTATTTATTACATTTTTATAAAGCGCTTTAAGCCAAAGCGCTTTACATAAGCAACAATGAGTACATTACAAGCATTGCATAATGAAACATGAATCAAATAACTGACAACAATATAGAGAACAATGTACATAAGGGGAATGAGTGAGCTTGAGCAGTGGGGAAGTTTTGAGAGAGAACAGAAGGGGGTGTTCGGTTGAGGTGAGAAGAAGGTAGGATGTTAAAGAGGAGAGGAAGGAGGAGTAAGAGGTGGCGGGGCGGATTGGAAGGGGGAGAAGGTTCCAGTGAAAAGGGGCAAGAAGTTGCAAGGAGCAGAAGCAGGATGGGGCGCAGGTGCAACAGAGAGTAGGAAATGTTCAGCAGAGCAGAGTGGGCGAGAGGGAAAGTAGAAAGAGAGGAGAGAGGAAAGGTAGGGTGGAGCGAGACCATAGAGAGATTTGAATACTAGACAGAGGAAGTTGAATAAAGTTGGGAATGAAATGAGAGCCATCCCAGTGAGATGAGTGAAGAGAAGATGGAATCGTGAGGAGAGAGAAGGCAGAGAAAGCGGATGGGAGAGTGGTAGATGGATTTAAGGGGGGTTAGGTGTGAGGAGGGGAGACCGAAAAGGAGAGCTGAGCAATAGAATAGCCTAGAGAAGATTAAAGAGGAAATTAAGACTTTAGTAGCGTGAAAGGTGAGGAAGGGTCGGATTTTGCAGATGTTATAGAGATGGAAGCGACAGGCTCGGGAGGTGAGAGAGATTTGATGGGTGAAGGAGAGGTTAGAGTCGAAGTGCAAGCCGAGATTGCGGGCATTGGGGGAGATGGGTAGCTGGGAAGGAGGGAAGAGGATAGAGGGAAGAGGGGAAGGGGAGGGAGGGTGTTGGCGGGAAAGAATAAGACTTCGGTTTTGTCTGTGTTTAGGGTGAGAAAGTGAGAGGACATCCAAGATTTCATAGCAGAGAGGCAGGAAGAAAGCTTGAGATGCATGTCAGGGGTAAAGGAAGAGAAAGAGAGGAATAGCTGGGTGTCTTCAGCGTAGAAGTGATGAGAGATACCAAAGGAAGAGATGATAGGTGCTAGGAGAGAAGTGCATAGTGAGAGGAGGAAAGGGCCGAGCACTGAACCATGTGGGACACCGTAGTTTAGTGGGTAGTTGGGGGAGTTGCTACCTCCCCAGGAAACTGTGAAGGTGTGATTGGAAAGATAGTAAGTGAACCAGTTAAGGACAGAGTCTTTGAGGCCAAATGAAGAGAGGGAGTCAAGAAGTAGAGGGTGATCTATGGGGTCAAAGGCAGTGGATAGGTCAAGAAGAATGAGAATTGAAGAGTGTTAAGAGTAACAACCAGAAAAGTGGGAGTTGAGAA
Organism: Ambystoma mexicanum; assembly: GCF_040938575.1. Taxonomy (NCBI): domain Eukaryota; kingdom Metazoa; phylum Chordata; class Amphibia; order Caudata; family Ambystomatidae; genus Ambystoma; species Ambystoma mexicanum. Next base: position 221,246,377 of record NC_090924.1, on the reverse strand, counting down.
CAGAGGTGAGAGAGGTTTCAGTGGAGTGGTTAAGACGAAATCCAGATTGGGTGGTGGGAAGGGTGGAGAGGTTGGAGATGAAGACGGAGAGTTGTGAGTAGACAAGGCGTTCAAGGAGTTTTGACAGGAAGGGTAGGAGAGAGATGGGTCAAAATTTGGAAGCCGGGTGGGGGTTGGTAGAGGGCTTTTTCAGGATTGGGATGATGGATGCATGCTTGGAAGTAGAGGGGAAGGTGGAGGTAGCCAGACAAGTGTTGAAGAAGGAGGTAAGATAAGGTATAAGGAGGGGGTACATTTTGGGAATGAGAGAGGTGGGAAGGGGGTCAGAGGGAGCAGCGGTAGGGTGAGTTTTTGACAAGAGGAGTGAAACCTCAGATTGAGTGACATGAGTGAAAGAGGACAAGGAGATGGATGGAGTAGTGAGAGGAGGTGAAGGGGGAGGGTAAGAAGGGGAGCAGAGAATGCTTTGGCGTAGAGTTTGGACCTTGGAAGAAAAGAAGTTTGCAAGGTCAGTGGCTGAGAGAGGAGAGGCAATCGAATGGGCAGGGGTAGGAGGAATGAGAAGGCGAGTCAGGGTTTGAAAGAAAGGGTTTGAAAGCAAAACACATGCAGTGCTTGTCACTGATGCAATAGTATACTTTATCCTCGTTGCTTGACAACTCTCCAAAGCATAATACGCTGACTTTTCCTGCTGCATGAATCTGCAACCTGTGGCTCTCCAGATGTTTTGGAATACAACTCCCATGATCGCTCACCATTGCATGTGCTTGCTAGGATGGATGGGGATTGTAGTCCAAAACAACTGGAGCGCCAAAGGTTGCATACCAGTGGATACAGAATGCGTATAGTATTCCAGTGGCTTCATGTGCCACATTGTAGAGAAATATGCAGAGGTGTGCATTTTCACAACATAACATTTGCACAAGGAAAAATAAAAATCAGCCAGAGGCGACTGAACAATGCAAGGGGTGTCATCAGGGTCAAGGTGTTCGTGAAATATCAGCCAAAGATATAATTCTCAATGGCACCAACTGTACATACAAACATATATACATACATGCATAAAATAAATCCTGACACCTGAATCTACAGATGTGGGCAGATCTACTCGGTTCACCCTCCCGCTTTCAAGCCTTGTTATCATGCACTGTATGTTCCTGGGAACAACTCAACTGTCAGAGCTCACCAATATCTAGGGAGACATTGTAGCTGGTGTCTTCTGGGCTGCCACAAAGGGTTATAAAGGTGTAAAGATATGTGTGCACCCATTATCCTCAGCAAAGACTAATTCAGGCCCCTGCTCATTCCCGAGTTTCTAGTCAGAAAAATAAATGAGGTCAGGTGAATTTTCTGGGCGCTTATGGACCTCCACAGGTGGTGATTTCTGTTGATTTTGTACTAATGACTTAGCCTGGTCGACTACAGGCCCGGTGTCATTACTTGTGCATGAGGCAGCTGAGGTACTTGCACAAAGGCTAACACCATTTTTCTCAAAGGTTCCTGCGACCCTCATTGCCTCATTTCACATGAGTTGCACAAACTGAGCCGTTGTCTGAATAGCGCCTTCATGCTGAGGTTACCATAGTAATAATAGCAGCTATTGTTACAGCGTTATGAAGTGGGCGGACTCCAGCTTTAAATACTATATAAAAACCTGATATTATTATTGCTATTGTTATTATTATTATTATTATTATTATTATTATTATTATTATTAGTGTTATTATTATCATCGATCAAGGGCTAATTGCACTGATGTGGTCAGGAGGTAGGTGTCATGGAGCTCGTTAATGTTCATTGGGTAGCTGTGTTCCCACTTGCCCCTTGCAGCAGTGATCGGGGCATTTCTGAGATTGCACAGTTGGGTTTCGCTTTGGGTATTGGTGTCTGTGGTATTGTGAAGCTATGCTCTGCATCGGGGCATGTGTGATTTCAGGGGTCTTGTGGTGATGGTATGATGGTAATTAGCTTGATGAACACTGTTTATTTGCAATATTCCCAGATACCTTGGGCATTTGTGTGTAAAACAATTCAGGCACAGGTCCATATCCGTTGCTATGCAGCGGGGAGGACAACTATAAGCTCAGTGGGGTATGAAGTGATAGCATCGCAGAAAAAATATCGCCTGTAAAAAAAATTGTGGCAAAAATGCTGTGGTTTGACCCGTTAAATATGTACACCATTTAAGGGGTGTGGGAGTTCCGGGGGTGTCCCCGCTCCAATTAAATGGTATAATGGGTCTGGGGGTTGCGGGGGTGTCCCCCGCATCCTTCACATGGATTGCAGCGGCAAAACCACAGCATTTTTGCCGCGATATTTTGTGTTCACTGCCATTTTTGAGGTGATTTTAACACATGGAACCCTCAGTGGTAAGCTTTCGGTGGGAAGGCTCATGTCAAACGTGAAGCCCTAGAATTTTCATGGGTATCACCAGGTAAAACGTTTCAGGTTCTCACTGAGTTTTAAGCAATGCAGCTCTACCGGGATCAACTTTGCGTCCACATAAAAGCTGGCAAGAGGAAAATCAGGACAATCAGTGGTTGATGTGTGAATACGCAGGGGCAATAAATACCACGAAGTTCTGTATAGCTAGGCAAGGGAATTTGATTTGTTAGGGGTGATTAGGATTAATTGTAGTGTAGGTTAGACTAGTATTAAATCAGTAAAAGCGCCTAGGTAGATTTAGACAATTACATTGGAATTTTGTGGAAGGATGGGGGCACCTGATCTATGGGTGAAGGGCAGAACAGCAAACCAGGAGAAGGCAAAACCATTGAGGAACCAGGTTGTCCTTTAAATAATCGAATTAGAAATGTCTTTGGAAGAAAAAAACAAAAGATATTTGAACAAAAATTACTTTAGTTTTTCTTCTCCCATTGACATTTCTGCCAACCCGTTCCCCCTCACTCCCTTACTTACCTCGTTGTGTGCCGCCGACTTCTCCATCCCTCTGCAACGCCGGTTCTCTTCACTTACGACATGGGAACTGGCGTCACAGGGTCAATTTTAGCATTTTATTTTTACTTTTTCCTATTGGAGCCGGGGGACCCCCTTCAACCCCTGCTTCCCTTGTTCGCTATAATGATAACGGTATGGTAGAATTGTTCAACATTTTCGGCTGTTTGTTATTTTGGTACAGCCGAAATTCAAACAATTCTACCATTCAATTTTTTCTTCGATATTTCATACGGATACCGAGAAACCCATGTGCATTTTATGTAAGAGAGGGAGCATGCCAAAGCAGTCTTGGGCAAACGTGAATTTTGTAGGTGGGCAGTATACCAAAGCAGTCTGAGGCAAGTGTGAATTTTGTCTGTAGGCGAAACTCCAAAGCAGCCTTAGGGGCATGTGAATTTCATAGTTGGGTGATAAGCAAAGCATTCTTAGGCACACCTGCATTTTGAAGGCAAGGGAATAAACCAAAGCAGTCATGGGTACTTGTGAATTTCTTAGATGAAGGAGTATTCCAAAGCAGTATTAGGCACACATATATGTCATATGGGAGGAATAAACTAAAGAAGTCATAGTCAAATGTGAATTATATAGGCGTGGAGCACACCAAAGCAGTCTTAGGCACATAAAGTTTGTAGGCAGCTGAGTACACCAAATAATTCTTACATGAATGTTGTAGGCAGAGGAGGAAGTCAAATGAGTCTTAGGCATATATGAATTTTGTAGGCGTGGGAGCACACCAAAGCAGCCTTAGGAACAGGTGCATTTCGTAGGTAGAAGAGTATGCCAAATAATGTACATGGATTTTGTAGGCAGAAGAAGAGGCCAACGCGGTCTTAGGCACACATTAATTTTGTAGACTTGGAAAGTGCCACAAACCCTTTTTAGACCCCCATGAAATTTGTAGGCAGGAGAGTAACGCAAAGTAGTCTTGGCCATGCATGAATTTTGTAGGTGGGAGAATGCCCCAAATCAATCTTAGGCACATGTGCATTTTGTAAGTGGGAGATGCACTAGCACAGTCTTAAGCGCACGTGAGTTATAAAACTGGGACAATACACAAAAGCAGTTTTAAGCACATGTGTATTTTGTATATCAGAAAGTACACTCCAACAGTCATTGGCACATGTACATTCTGGAGGAGGTGTATACCAGAGTAGTCTTAGACGCACATGAATTCTGCAGGCGTGGGAGCACACCAGATCAGTCTTAGGCACATGTGAATTTTGTAGGTATTAGAGGTTGCCAAATAAATCTTAGGCACACATCAAGTTTGTAGGCTAGGGACAGTACCCCAAAGCAGAATTAGACACATGTGAATTTTGTAGGTGGAGGAGTGTACCATATCAGTTTTAGGCACACATACGTTTTGTAGATGTAAGAGTACCGCAAAGTACTCTTAGGGACATGTGAAATTTGTAGGTGAGGGTATGCAAAGGAACCTTAGACACACATGAATTTTGTAGGAAGCGTGAGTAATCTAAAGCAATATTAACCATATGTGAATTTTGTAGACAGAGGACTATGCCAAAGTAATCTTAGGCACACATGAATGTTCTAGGTGTTGAAGTACACCAAAAGTTTAAGGCCCTTTTGAATTTTGTAGGTGAGAGAGGAGGTCAAAGCAGCCTTTGGGACACATGAATTGTAAAGGTTGGAGAGTATGTTAAAGCATTCTTGGGCACACAGGAATTTCGTCAGTGTGTTTGTTTGTTTATTTTATTTCTATAGCGCACCTGGCCCTGAGGTATCTGGGCGCAATTAGGTCACAATAGTAAGGTTACACACATAGGCAGTAGGCAGATTGCTGTTACATAGGGGGGAGTACAAATGGCAAGAATACAGTTGAGTATGGTAGTACAGTTGAGCATGGCAAGAATACAGTTGAGTATGGTAGTACAGTTGAGCATGGCAAGAATACAGATAAGTATGGCAGTACAGTTGAGCATGTTGAAACATTTGAGTTTAGACAAGAGGCATGAAGTAGGCAATTAGAAGGATTTGGGTGTATACGAGGGTAAGTCAGCAGTGCTAAAGCACTCTTAGGCACACATGAATTGTCTAGGTAGGAGAGTAGGCTAAAGCAGTTTTGGGCAAACGTGAACTTTGTATGCAGGGAGCACATCCAGGCACTCCTAGGCACATGTGCATTTTGTAAGTGGAAAAAATGCCAAAGCACTGCTATGCACACATGACATTTGTAGGGAGTGAAGTATGCCAAGGTTGTCATAGGCACATGTGAATTTTAGAGGTGGAGGTGTACACCAAAGCAGTCTTAGGCACACCAGAGGTTTGAAGGTAGAAGAGGATGCCAACGCTTTCCTAGGCACACATGCACTTTGTAGCAGAAGAGTATGCCAAAGATGTCTTAGGCACATGTGAATTGTGTAAGCAGAGGCATACACAAGTGCAGGTTAGAATCTACATGGTGAAACAGCGTGGCAACGCGCTCAATGAACATTTATAATGAGGAAATCGGGAGTAGCTGATGTCACACTCACCTCGGTGTATTCGCTAGTGTAGACACTTTTGTCTTTATTTTTGACTTATCGTTCTGTTCTTTGGCTGGGCTAGTTGAGGAACATGGCTATTTGTTAGATGTTTCTCGGGTTGGTTCCAATCCTCGAGCTCTATAAACATCTTGATAATAGGAATAGAGGGACTTCGTTTGATCTTTTTGCCTATATATATTTATATATCATTATTTTTCCAGGTCTAAGTTCGCCCCTGGATTACTCTCTTGACCACCCTTGAGACTGCGGGAACAAACACCGGCTGCACCCTTTAATCCAAGATACATCGTATAATATATTTGTTTTAAAAAACCGTGATCTTCCTACGCACCTTACATGGTAACTATGTTTTCTTTTCTCTTTCAGTCTCTCATTCTGATAAGAATTATCAATCAATCTTGCTCGTAAACTTTTTCCCTATCTTAATACCGCGCCATTTTAGCGACTATTCGGAGCAGCATCAGCCAACCCACCCTACTAAGATCTTTGTAGGGAATTCCCCATATTATAATTTGGTCATAACAGACACTGTTCAGCTTGTACAGTTGAAAGCCACTATTATGACTAAATTGAACATTTCATTGTTATTTCGAGCCACCTAATGTCAAAAATATGTAAATATATGTTAAAATTCGAAAAGTACAATAGTCCTTTTAATTCAGGGGACTACGTTGATGTATTTCATGTTTATATATCATGTAAAACTATTTGAATATAATACTGTACACTATTGTCTCTTTTCTCTAAAGAGTCCGTACTGGCCATTTGAAGAAGCGGAAAGTATCCTCGAAACGCATCGCCGAACATAACGGACTTCATTCTTTCTATTATTTTTATGTACACTATGATGCTGGATTGTTTACCTACCTGTAAATTAATTTTTCTTTTATTGAATTATAGACTTTATTTCTAAAAAACTCTACCCTGAGCTTGACTTTGTTATTTCTTTATATTGGAATTGTACGGTACAATATTAGATTTGTCAACAAATTTTAGTATTGGGCTTTTGTCCAAACAATTGAAAGTGTGCAGGGGACGAGAGGATTCCTAGGTAGAATCTTCTTTCCTTCATTTAAAGCAGTGTTGCATGGCATGCTTATTTTAGGATGGAGATATATAAAATGAACATATCTTAATTTACTACAGTGCCCAAATTTGACAGGACACGGGGTAAAGGCAGAGGTGGGAATGCTCTGGTGGCCATTTTTCACCTCCTACAGCAGCAGCTGCTTGAATAAGAGAAGCTCAGATATTAATTGGTTCTCTACACAGGCCATGGTGTTCAAGCAGTAGCTGTAGGTCCCTTCCTCTGCAAAGAACAGGGGAATTGTCTAATAAATACACACTAGGTGTAGTACAACTTTACTGTCAGTCCCATCAACAGCACCAGCACCCACGTCCATTAGACCCGTACAGCATCCACTGCTAAGAACACCTAGCAGACCCCATGAAGGAGAAGAGGTTATGGGTCTTGTCAGCCTTCAAGAAAGTCAGGCGTGTGGAGTTTTTGTTACAGTGGAAAAGGAACAACACTTCTGGCCATCTACAATATGTTTCTTGGGAGGGAGGATGGGAAGCAATTAGGACACGTCTTCCCTGTGAGCCACGTGAGACAGCAAGATCCACATCCCTGCAAAAGGTAAAGGTGCCCGGTGATCCTCAACATCAGGCAGTCAATGGGCCGTCTGCACCACACTACAGAATAATTGCTCCAGATGCCATGGCGATTCACCGAATTTCACAAGCCCTGTTAGAACGCCTTTCATTGCAGAGCCCCTGACACACAGACAACTTTACCTCTGAATGCTCCTTTCCACCAATGCTGAGGCTTTAGAGCATGCTACAAAATATCACACAAGACACTAAAATCTCTGCCTGTTAAATAAGAACCTTAGTGTAATTTTGGCAATAGATTTACTGTTCTACTCCTTTGTCGAAAGCTATGACATTAGATGGCTCCATGGCTTTCTTGATCTCTCTAAGGAGATTCAGAGTTTTCACTATTTCATGGGAACCGTGGTACCCCATCTCTGTGGCTGGAGGTTAAGGAAGTCCATCCAACTGAGGGGTTGTTGACCACTGCTCAAGGCACTGATTGCATGGCCATCACCAGAATATGGTCACCTTCCCGTATACCTTATTTCTGAAAAGTCTAGGACAGCAGCCACAAAAGGCCCTTCACCAGCAGGCTGTCTTGTGTATGACGGGTACCAGATGTGGTTCATCCCTGGGAGATAGTAAAGAAGGTTGTGGCACATTGGCACGTTGGGTCCCTCTCTGTGGCAACGGATAACATGCCTACTATTGTATCTGCCCTGAGGCTGGGGAAAGTAATCTATGCCCTGTTATGCCCATGTCCCCCATCTTGTGGTGGCCCACTTCATAAACCAGTACCCAACATGAGATGGGATGGCAAGTGAGACCCAGAGGATCTGTGCACACTTTAGCTGCTCCTACAGTGCCCAACAATATATATTGGAAAGCTGCAATTGTGCCACCCTCTCTCCTACAAGCATCTGAAAACCACAATGCTAACTCAGTAGAATTCAACCCTTCATATGCTGGAGTGTCTACAATAACAATGCAACCAGTGACCGACTAGTGCAACCGCGAGATCCTGCAGCTGGACGGTGCTTACCTAAAACCTACACAGTGAAAATTGTTGGAAAACGTTTGCTCTATACTGAAGCCTTTTGAAGAAGACACGCAGCAGGTTCACCTGTATGCTATGTCACTCAGCAAGGCGCTGTAACGAGTGTATCTGCTAAAATTAGAACTTTCTCACATAATAAATTAACATGAAATATCCGGTTATGCAAAAGCAGGAAACTTATCCGCGAAACTGCTCTCAACAACATCCACACATGAACGTAAATCTGTCTCTCTGGCTTTCTGGCTTTCTGACTTTCTGGCTTTCCGTCTGCACCAGGATTGCCATCAGAAAACAGCATACCATCTGCCGGCCATATTTTTGATGTCTATAGTCTTGACATGTGCTGACAGGCAGTGATGAAGATGATGACGATCCACTGTAATTCTGGCTTGGCATTGTGGCAAACGTTTAGCAAGCAAACATGTAGTCTGAACAGGTATTTAGCACTGCTTGGGTTATTGTCTCAGACCAAATGGACACCTCAATCCCACACTACTAAGCAAGCCTACTTGTATACATTTGAAAGGTATCATATCACAGAAGAAGACAGCAGAAAGTAGCTTCAGAGCCACCTCTTGGTAGATTCTTCACATGATGAAGATGTGTGTGCATGCCAGCTACAGTCAGGTGTATTGGGGTGGCACCAGAAGAGATGTTTGTAGCTTTAACTCTGATATGCAAACTTACATGTCCATGCGTCACTCAGCGTTGTCAGCTACTCTTGGGGCCTTGAGTGCACTGCACCAGTACTTTACTTCATCCACTAAGAAAAAGAAATTGGTTATGTCTTGAGAGAAACTTATCAGTGCGTCATAATGCACAAAGTGAATTTGAACAGTACATTATTTGTTTTTGAGCTATCACACAATGTGTGTAAATGAATTTAATTTGGTTTTAAGAATCAATCAGCTTTTCTTTAATGGACTATAAAAAACAGTGCAAACACCATAATTAACTCAACCAAACTGGGCAAGAAAGAAAACATAATACTGCTAATCAGTATATAGGAAATGTCATCCGAAACCAAACAATATACCCTACAAGGGCATACAGACCTCCCTATTCTCATCGTTAACCCTACTAAAACTCCTCACTTTCCTACAAACATACTGCACAACCAACAAATACAACACACACGTCTACTAGAAGGCCAACTTGAAATCACACAGCAAATGACACACCCCCTCTAAGTTCTTACTCAATCATAAAACACAAAATCTCCAACACTGCACCAAAGTCACACAAAACAATTCTCTACCGACTTGCACACAAAAACAAAACTAAACCCATGCCACCTAGAAGCCAACCCAAAAAGCAGTGACTGATTTTTCCGAACTGGAACTACCAACAGAACAGCAAAAGCCCTCTTACGCTCTCCCTCTCCTGCCACTAACTAACCCTCCTCTGGCCCTCTTTCCTGTCAGACCCTTCTGCGCACCTGCAGACCATGAGAGTGGTAGCATTGTGCAGTATAAATCTTATTAACATAACAATGCTAACACTAGGTGATTATAATATGTAAATGCCTAAACCCAACGCTTGTTTCGCCCCTCAAGAGCTTTATCAAAGTTAACAATGGATGGACATGTGAACAATTATACAAAACAAGTTCAATTAAATCCTCATGATCCATGTGCTGGTGTGATGCACTGGAATGTTTCTTCTTTATCCTTCAAAGGAGAGTTGAATAGTAAAGTGGCTGTCATGTCGTGGCTCGATATGCTGTGTCAATTAAAAAGTATAGATGCAGCTGGTATATTTCTCTTACAAACTTTACCGCAGTTGGTAGAGGTATCAATTAAATTTGCATGGCCTTTTGCCTGATGTTCCTATAATTGTGGATGTGTCCTTGTTACAGGCAATCAATCCCTGTTCAGAATTTATTGCAGAAAACCCAACAAATTAGATGTTCTGCCTCCATCTGCTCAGATTCAAATGCTTACATTTCAGCAGGTGACATACATTATTAAAAAAAAACTTTGGACCGTAGGGTGATCTCCGTCCTCATTTTAGTACAATGTTTTACCAGTTAGGAGGACAATTTATTTGACTCTACCAACCAGTGGAGCCACACAGCACCCATTCTAAGACTGTCCTATAGGACAATAGGACAATGCCCGATGTGAACCCAACATAGGAGTGTGGGCCAATTTTTGGTTGCTCAAATTGAGCCAGTTTTTTGTTGGCCAAGATGTGCCAGTTTGATGAGTTACTTCACTGGGCAGTGTAAGTAGGCATGGTATCAAACAGTGAAGACAGACACAAGTGATCCCAGTTCAAGGGTATTTATTGAACTTCAATGAGTTGGTTGAACGCCTATCTAAACCTAAATCTAAGGATGGGAGCAAGTTACGACCATCAAATAATAATAACGCAGTCCTAGTGGAGTCTCTGTCAAAATAAAAGGGCCTATACTAATAAACCTACTGCAAATCCTTCCTTCTAAATACAAATGGTGTGGTACAACAATGTAGGCAAAAAGAAAAGTGTTAAGGAAATTATATGTCAGGATAGTGGAGCAGTTGGCTTCCCTTCCCCAGGTTTTCAGCACAGGACAAGGCGGCACCCTTGAGCTTCGCACACACTCTGGCTTCTCGACCATGAGGAAACAGTTCAAAGCATAGGTATCAGGGCCTTCTGCCAAAGTCTCTCTCCTAATGACATTCTCTTATTGCAAGGGGCCTGACGTAACAAACAAACACCAAAGTTCCTTTTCTTATCAGGATTTTCACATTCACAGGTTCACAATTGGTCTCCCTTTTTCGGGCTCTGACCACAGATCTCCCTAATTCGGGCTCAGACCCCTTTAGCACAATGTTCACAATTGGACTCCCTGGTTCGGGCTTGGACCACGGATCTCCCTTGTTCGGGGTCAGAGAAGTTTAGCACAAGGTTCACAATTGGTCTCCCTCATTCAGGCTCGGACCACTTATGCTCACTTTCCAAGCTTTCCCTTTTGTACCAAAAACCAAACACTTTCGATTGTGTGATGGGTTTTGCTTGAACCTTTCCAGGACCACTTCGATTCACTCCATTTCTTATTCTTATCTTTCACTTTCGCTTCTGTCACTTCTTTGGCTGAATACCTCCAAGAGACCTTTGATTGAGCACACTTGCGGTGCCGAACCACTCTGTCACTGGTATTGTATCTTTCCTTTTTAAGTTAAAACCTCCATTAGCAATTAGGATTTCCTCATGTCTTTCATCACACGCATTACCAATCTTCATCCTTGCGCTCTTTATACAACCTTGACTTCAACACAAAGCGGTCTTGCATCGGTCTCACTGGCTGTGTTGATCTCTCTGGCCTGCTTTGATCTCAGAGCCAAGGAAGGTACGACGGTGGCTGCTGCTCCTCCCCAACTCGGGCTGCCATGCAGGAGGGTCCCAGGTATCTCAGACACACAATGCAGGATTCTTCAGTCTGGTTTCCTGGCCTTACCCTTTTTAATTTGAAGGATTCTTTAAAGCCACGGTTTTCTGTCGAAAAGTTCGAGGGTATCTCCCTCTTTGCACACCCGTCTTGGTTTGCGGTCTTTCTTCCCTCATCCAGTTGCCATCTCGAAAACACTGTTACTTCATGTGCTTTGCCTCACTCAGTGTACTCGCGTGCTCTGCCTTTTATCCGTGTGGGGAAGCTTAATGGAATTCAGGTGTGAATGGTTAGCAGTAATTTCCTGACCTTGCCTGACTATAGTAGTGGGACATGTCAGGTACACTGCTCGGGTGTGAGTCTGTTTTCTCCCAGTGCGGGCTGTCCGTGTGAAAGTGTTTGTGAGGGGAAAGGGGGAGGGGGTAGAGTTCCTATATATCCTACGGGCTATGATGGGGTAAAGGTTGTGCAGGGAGGAGGATACCGAGTCTCGCCATCAGGTGTCCCGCTCCCACTCCCCCAAGACCCCTCACCCAGGTGATATGCCCGCACTGGCCCACCCCCAAGAACTGGATCCAAAAGTGATGACCATGTCCTGGCCACCTGGATGGCAGATCCCCGAGGACTAGCAGGTGAGATACCGTCTGGTTTCGTACAGCAGCTAGTAGTTGTGACCAGTGATACTGAACAATTATTTTTAAAAATGCATGATTTGCAACACATTCTTCCAAATATCTCCCTTTGGAGCATTACTCAAACATTCTTTCACAAAAGGTACAGGTTGCCATTTTTGACTTTGCCCCTCTTCTCATTGGTGCCCAAACCAATTATAAGCCCCATTCTGACTATGAAGATAGTGTTATATTCTTGTCTTCAGGCCGATTAACACCAGCCTTGGATTTAGTAGTGACTTTTCCTCCAATTATTTGGCTCCACTAACCACTGGAAACAAGCAACCTCCTCCACACAGTTTTCTTCTTCAGGCTGGTTAGCACTAACTTTGGATTCAGTGATGGTTCTGCCTCAATCTGCGTGTTTCTACCAACCCGCGAAGCAACTGTCTAAGTCCTTTGACAGCGCTCACAATCTGGAAGCTATGCCTCGATCCCTTTGGCTATACTAGGAGGAGCTCACAGGTATAATATTACAAGGCGCACATGCAAGGCTGAGGGTAAGGATACATCTTGTGCACTGATTCTTGACCACTGTCAAAGTCCTAGCCCCGCGCTCACAAACTGTATGTTTTGCCTCAATTTATTTGGCCCTACCCTTCAAGAAAATCACTTTTTCATTTTGAATGGACGCTCCCAATTTTTCATGTCTCCTTTTTGACTGCCCTCTTGCCCAGTCACTTACGGACTGTAGGGTTGCGCTAATGCTTGTGCTTTCTCATGGCAGCCACCACTGCTGTGGGACTCTGCTCCCCCAAATGACTGACACCTGCAAATGCTCTGTCTCTCCTCTCCTTCTCAAATGGCACCACACCCTGAGCTCTGTTACCAGCAATAGCAGAATACACTGATAACGGTGGAAAACCGCAACTGGCATTTTAATGCCATGAATCATTCCGTCACCCAGTTATGGTTTCGCATTTTGAGAAACATTAAGAAAACATCTTAAAAAGGTGACAGAACAGTAAATGTAAAACATATGGAAGCTGTTTTGGATCTGGTGTTCAAAAACGCAAATGCCTTTTTGGCTCAATGAACTAATTCCATGGCAAGCTATTTTTTTAACATCAAACCAAGCTTGAGATTGAACTACAAATACCAGACTACTTGGAGGGGGGGTTCTGTCATCCCTGTCTGAAATAAACCAAAGATTTGAAATGCAGTAGGTCATTACCTGACTGACCTACGAGGCGTTGTGAGGTTGTTTTGAATCGTTTCATCCTTGAAAAATTAAGATTGAATTAAAACATTGGTCGTTTTGCATCATTATGAGTGCACAACACACAAAGTGCTTGAAGCAACTTTTGTTTTAATGATAGATGCTCTAAAGTAGAAAAGATATTCTGATGAAAAGGAGCTGTGAGGGATCCAAAACATGTTGCGGAACAAAATGATGATTTAAAAAATGTTGTCTTTTGGAACTCATCGAATAGACAATAGTTTAATCATATTTAAAATGTGGGACAACTGGATTCCTCTGGTTTCAAAGTGCGAACAGTGGGGCGCTCATGGGTGTTCCACCTCTCTTCGGGCATCTTGCTTATTCCCCTAATTGCGAGAGATCATTTCGATTATTAGTATTTTTTATTTTTATTTGCATCAGTTGACGCCATCTTCGCGTGGGACCATTTCTTGCTCCTCCAGCCAACGATCTTTGTTCTTCTGCCGCACCACCATCTCTGGCTCTCCCCTCAGCCCCTCATACGCCTACTCCTCTATGTCCATCTCTGCCTGCTACTTCTGGGGGTGCCACTCCCTCCCGCCAACGAGATGGTCATAGCACTCAGACACGTTCTGCTGGTACTTGCAGCGCGACTCTGCAGCAAATGCAACCTCATCATCATTGGTAGCCACATAGTCTCCCTGCATTTCAACAGTCTGGCCCGAGGTCTCTCTTCTTCTGCTTGCCCCTCTAAAGGACCAGACTCTTCCAACTTCCCGTCATCATGCTCTGCAACCTCCATCTGCACCTCCCCAAGCTCTGTCTCCCCCCTCCTGGCTGATGGTCTTGACCTTTGACATGGAAGTGAAGGTTTAAGCCAGCTCATCAGCATGTGGCCAAAGGTGTCCAGGTGCAAAATTCAAAACAACAAAGGGATTCACACAAGACTCATACAATAATAGGGGTTGTTGGGGCACACAAACATGCGATGTAATAATACGCACCTAACTACAAGGCACCAGAGGTTCACACATGGTTTTAATAGGCATGCAATGGTGTAAGGAAATAAATATGTTTTTTTATTTTGTAGGTGACTCAAAGGCAAACAGAAGCAGGGGAAAAAACAAGAGATACTTTCCTTTTTTGGCGTGACACAAAGAAAAAGGAGCAGGGTAAATGCAGAAGGAACTTTTTGAATTTATTAAAGTTTTTAATTAACAAGGGTAAAACGTGAAGATTACAGAAGAGGCCTACAAAAGATACACAGACAAAAGGGATAAAACAGCAATAAAAAACATCCAAAGCACCAAAATCAGACAATGAGGTTCAAATAGGGGTCAAAAAATAGCACAAATAATACATGCAATTATCAAACTGTTACTAAATTCTCAAAACTTGCCAAAAACTCTCTGCAGCTCTTCCAAAATCACACAAAGTCGAAAGCTGGGCCTTATAAAAGTTTGCAAATCTGTTTTAGAACACTTAAAAAATCTCTAATTGGCTAGTCGAACTGCCTTCTTGAGTCTCTGTTCTCTCCAACCCTGCATTAAGACTCGAGGTGAGGTTCCACCCACGCTAAAACCCACAGGCAAGTGAAACCCACCCAGAAATGGTAATCTATCACACACATCCGTTTTGAGAGGGTTTCAACACCCCTAATTAGTGCTAGCTCAGGTGGCCGCATCAGCGTCGCGCCAGACGCCAAGCATTAATAAGTGTATTTGTCAGTGAAAAGTCCTGCAGCAAATGCATGGAATGAAATAACTTCTCGAAATTTCAAATGTAGGATCATGAAGATTACCCCTGCATACTGCGCAGGGAGTCTTGATTCTATTAAAGACAAGGAGGTGTGCATTATGCTTCAACTTCTTTAATCTACTCTTCAGCAGTTCCAAAAGAAATAACAAAAAATTACAATAAGACACATCATTTTCTTTTTTTAAACTACATTTCCCTTTAACCCCACAGTCTTCTGTAGTCCTTCTCATTTCCTGTCCTTGTCTAGCATCCACGTCCTGTCTCTATGATCTTCCTCTGCTTTGGATGCTCTGAACTGATCTCAACTTAAGTCACAACTTGAACCTCAACGAAACTTTCAACTGGTAATCTCTGAACTTCCGTACTTGAAGTTCGCACTCTCTTCTCAGCACTCTCTTGAGTAAGTTTTGCAGTTGACACTCGCCGTTCTCTCAAAGGGTCTCCTGGTCATCTGCTATGAAGCAGACAAATAACATAGTTAAGGGCGGGGCAGGTATCGCCGATACGCAGGTTAACCATTTTCCATTATATGCAATGCCTGCGCTGGGAGGGATAGTAATGCTCGCCTCCTTGTCTTTAATATAATCAAGACTTCCTGCACAGTATGCAGGGGTAATCCTCATTCTATGTCGCTGGTTTAAGGTAAAAAGTCTTAAGCGCACTATCACTAGTCAAGTCTGCTGTACGCAGAATCCCACTCAGGGCAACTCCTGTTGAGTATGCTTTAGATGCCATTGCCCCTCTCACTGAGTGTGCCCCAAATCTTGCCAGGTCGATCCCTGCTAACTTCATAACTTTGCACACCCATCAAGCTATAGTGGCTGTAGCTACCGCTTTGTGAGGTTTTCTACATGCTATCAGCAGCTGAGACGCACCTGCTTGTTGCAGTTCTGCCGTTCTATTCTTGTAGTCTCGGATACATACCGCTATGCATAGCTGCGGTGGCTGGTCAGGTAGGGATATTAGATTATGGATGAATTTGTCTTAGTCCTTTTAGTGAGTGTCAAGGTTATCTCGTTGGGTCCGTACACCTTCTTATCTATCTCTAATCCTTTGACATCTGCGACCCTTCTGCATGAGACTAAGCATATGAGCATGGCTAGCTTGCCTGACAATTGAGAATCAAATGTCTATTTGCTGACCAGGCTGTAAGGAATGCTAGCACTTTGTTTACGTCCCAAAGCTGTGAGTATCTTGCTTCTGGTGGGGGCTTTGAATCGAGCTCCTCTCATAAGCCTAGTCACTGCTGGGTAATCTCTGAGCACCACTCTGTCCACCTGCTCGTGTTCTGCAGATACTGCTGATCTAAAATCTCCTATTGTCCTAAAGGCTTTGCCCTCTTCTAAGAAGGAGGCCAGCAAGTTCAAAGTTGTTACTACAGGGGCAGAAACGGGATGAAGACCTCTCTCTCTGCACCAGATCGCCCAGCAACTCCATGCTGCATCATAGCTCCTTCTAGTGGATGGAGGCGAGGAGTCCGCAATGAGCTCTGCAGCTTGTTTCGAAATTCCTGGCAGTGACTATCTTTGCCTGATAACTTGCATGCCACGAGGGGAAGTGTCCCCTTCGCTCTCAGAGGATAAGATGACCCAGCTGGGTCTGTGATCAGTCGTTCTCCTGCTGGTAGCATCTGCGGAAAGTCTGTGGTAAGCTCCATCAGGGCCGGAAACCACAGTTGCGATTTCCATATGGGTACCACAATTATTATCGATGATTTCTCCCTGCAGACTTTTGCTAGTGCTCTGTTCATCACAACAGAGGGAAAACCTAGTGTAGTCTCCCGTGCCAGTCTTGGAGAAACGCGCCCGTCCCCAGTGCTGTCTGATACAGTCTCCAACCGAAGTAATTCTCTTTCTGTGTGTTGTCTGGAGGAGAAAAGATCTGTTTATGGAGCCCCATAACTGCTCCATTTGATTGAAGACTTTTGTGTCGAGTCTCCAGTCGCTGCCGTCCACCAGGTGACGGGTGTTCCAGTCCGCCCTCACATTGAGCGTTCCCGGTAGATATTCGGCTGTGACCGAGATCCCTGCTCACAGGCAATAGTGTCAGAAATCTTTTGCTAGCCTGGACTTTGACTCTCATAGATGACTGATATATCTGACTGCAGAGATGTTGTCCATCTTCGGCAGTATGCAGCAGTGTGCTTTGTCTTTTGTAAATGCTTTTATTGCAAATGATGCAACTAGCAGTTTGATACAGTTTATATGCAGTCATAACTCATTCCATTTCCCTCATGTCTCTAGAGCGCCACTGCGCGCCCCCCAGCCTGCTCTGCTGGCGTCTGACTCTATTATTAGGTCTTGGCGATCCCCGTAAATGGCACACCAGCTTCCATATTTTGCAGCCATCATTGTAATTCTGTGTTTGCTTCTTGATCTAGCGTAACTGGTTGATGATACCTCAGACCTGGCTGAGGCCCTGGGTGGAGGATGCTAGCAGTCCTACAATCCTCGCTAATATCCACAGGGAGATAACTTGTTTGTGGAGAGATGCTTTTAGTTATTTTGATCTCTCGGATTGTTCTTGCTGGCAGCTCTAATGTCCCCTTTTTTGTGTCTACTACAAATTCTAAGAAATTGAGTCGTCTCGATGGGGTTGTGTCCAATTTCTCCTGATTGATCAAGAAGCCTAGTGACATCAGGAGTTCCTTCACCCAGCTTGTCTGCCAGTTCATTTTCTCCTTGTTGTCTGCTAGTAGGAGGATATTGTTTAGGTTTATAATTATGAGAATGCCCTTCTCTCTGATGGCCACCGCTACTGGTTTCAGGAGCTTCGTAAAGGCCCAAGGTGCTGAAGCGAGGCCGAAAGGCATTGGGCCTCATTAAGAGTTCGGAGGCAACCATGCCCTTAATAAGGGCATGGATACCCCCAAACTCGGGTCCGGGTCTGGGTTCCCTGAATGGGGAAATACCAGGCCATTCCGACCTGGGAGGGCCTGGTATTTCCCCATTCAGGGAACCCGGACCCGGTACATCCCCATTCCCATTGAGCCCCCATAGGGCTTAATGGGAATGGGGAGGATGCTAACAACGGGGCCGTTAATGACGGGCCCATTGTTAGCATCCTGGGCTGCTCACGGGACCCGCTAAGGACGCCTGGTTTTACGAGGCGTCCTTAGCGGGAACCGTGAGCAGACCTCGTAATGAGGCCCATTGTCTTGAATTGCCATAATCACCCTTCCCAGTGGAATGCTAGAAAGGGTTGACAGGGGTTTCAACAGGAACAGTGAAATAGGTGTCTTTCAGATCTATTCTCGCTAACCAGTCCCCTTCACTCAGTGTGTCTCTCTGCTGGTGGATCCCTTGCATTTTGAAGTGCCTGTATGTCACTCAGCTGTTTAGTTCTTTTAAATGTATAACTTCTCACACTTTTTCTTTTCTGTGTATCAGACACATATTGCTCACAAATCTGGAAGCTCGAGTGCATGGTTCTATGGCTCTCTTTTTCAGGAGTTGCTCTTGCTTGCTGTGGAGGAGTACCCTTTTTTAATGTGGCATATGAATGGGTCGTGGGTACTCCTCCTGTATGGGATCTTGTATGAATTCTATTTTTAGGCCTTGGATCATTTGTAGTAACCAAGCATCGCTAGAAAGCCCATGCCAGTTCTGCCAGAACTGTTGAGTTCTCCCCCCTACTGGTGGATAGGCACTGGGTCTCACCTGAGATGGAGTTGTGCACTCTTCCGGCTCCTCTGCTCCTGCATCCTCTGGGGAACCTTCCTCTGGTTGGGAAGAAGGAGTCTTGTTGTCTCCATTCCCAGTAGTGTCCTCTATTCCCTTGAGGTCTTCTCGTGGACTGGAAACGACCGGCTGCTCGACCTCGGTAGCGGCCGTTCCCGGCAAGAACTCTGCTCAGGAAGATCTATTTAATTGATGCCTGTGCCTTTTGAAGGGAGGTGTAGGGCCCCACGAATCTCCCCATTTCCTTCCCAAAGGCTTCTCCGAAGAGTAGGCCTTGCGCAGCTTCTCCTGCTTCATAATTTGCAAGGTCGTTCAACTTTGAGTTTATCTTCAGGAGGAGTCCTTTTCTCCTCTCAGAATAGATTGCACAATTTTCGTGTGCCAAAAGGCAGGCTGCTCTCTGCGCCCAGCTGGCTAGAGGGTCTGTGTCTATTTCTTCGCCGGTATCCCTAGCCCTTTCTGCTAGGTCCATTATTTTCTCTAGCGGTCCTGTAAGATCTAGTACTTTCTCCAGGCAACTTTCCAGGATCTATCCCTTCCTTTCCAGATGTCTTTGGAGGATTTTGTGATGAATGCTAGCATCTTGGGGTTGAGCTCGGGAGCTTCTGCCACTTTCCCTGCAAGGTCTGGGCGCAGGCATTCTGCCCTCATGCACAATCTAGTGTCTTTGTCCAGCGCTCTTCTTAATCTCTGCACCATGTATCTTGCCACCCTGGGTGATGGTTGCCAGTCCGAAGACTTAGGGTTTCTGATATTTTCGGGATTAAACATATCTGATAATTCTATGTTGTCTTCCTCTAAATATTTTTCTTTTCGTACTCTTTTGCCCCTCTTGGGTTCTACCCAGTCTTCCGCTGGCTTGTCGCCCTCCTCTTGCGAGGAGGTTGCTGCCTCGGATGACTTCTCTGATGAGTGCTCATTCTTGTTGCCCTTATTATCTTCCCCTTCGGAGGGGGTAAGGAGGCTTGGCACTGCTGCTTGCAGCAAGAAAACTTTGCTCAATGTATTGAATGCATCTGCTGCCTCTGGGGCCTTTGTATTTGCCCCTTGTGGCTGACCCGGGGGATTCTAAGAGGTCTTTCTCTTCCGGGTCTTTTTACTCCCCTGAGGGTCCTGAAATTCAGGCCCTTTTGTGGACCTGCCTTTTTGGTTTGTTTTGTTGCCAGACTGCCTCAAGCTCAGGAGTGACTTCAGTGTTGCTAGTTTCTCCTGTAAGGGTCTCACCCCTTCTGCCACTGCATCAATCCGAGAGCTACCCAGGACTTCCTAGAAGCTGATCGCCAGATCTTGGGCTTGCTCCTCTTCACTCCATTCCTGGTCAGACATGATTCTGGGTGTTGTGCCAAGGTACCTGTGGTCAGGTGTAATTGCACGTTCACAGCTCTTTCTGATCTTCCTAGTGTGGCTTGCTCCTTGTGACTGCCTTTTTGGCTAGCTTTGCTCTTGATTCACTTGGGGGTTGCCCTGCTTATCACAGGCTTTTTTAAATTTATTTTTATTTTCTGAAAGCTTCGCAGTGAGGAGCCCTGTCTTGCAGTGTTTCTCTTCACTATTTGTTTCATTCTTTTCTCTGACTGCACGTAGTGCAGTATAGGGATATTTCTTTCATCCGTTGAGCAGCAGTGTGTAAGCTTTCATCTCACTGCTTCTTTACTAACAGCTCATTCTTCGAAGCCGCATCGCGTGCGCTACACATGTACTTGGCTCCTCCCCCAAGGGTGGGGGCCTTTGTGCTTCTCGCGCTAGGCGCCTACTCCGCAAGGGTCTGGGCTGCGTGCTCCACTGCCACCGAGGAGGTCTTACGAAGCTCTGGCGTGCTTCACGTTAAGCACAGGCTTCGTTGGGCTCTGGCGGTGTGTGGGTCTCGCGCTTCACGTCGGCAAATGCTCATTGCAATTCATTTAGCTGTATGTGGCGCACGCCGTGCTGTGCTATGATGTTGGTCATTCACTACCTATGCATTCTGTAACACTGTTACATACGCCTCTACTCGTGGGTACTTAATCTTAACTTTATAATAAATCGCTCATGACATAGATTCAGTATACATTCAAAATACATGCGATAGCAAGCTCTACAGTAAGGTATGGTACTTATCTTGCTGAAGAGCAGGAAAAGAAGAGGAAGAGCATAGAGACAGGATGTGGCTACTAGACAAGGACAGGAAATGAGAAGGACTACAGAAGACTGTGGGGTTAAAGGGAAATGTAGTTTAAAAAAAAGAAAATGAATTGGTTTATGGTCATTTTCTGTTATTTTGTTGAAACTGCTGAAGAGTAGATTAAGGAATGCTCGCCTCCTGTCTTGACATAGAATCTTGCTTAAACTTTCATCAGTCTCCTTAGATTTCAGCTTCAAAGTGTATTTCTCTGCATATAAAAGTCAGCCTGAGTTAACTTTCTCAATCACATCTTTCAGCTCTGTGGGGAATGATGTCTTAAATCCCTATCAGAGTGAAAAGCGTGACATTGGGCCTCATTACAAGGGTGGTGCTCCCGTAATGAAGGGTGCCGGTACGGGACCGGCACCCTACATTACGGGAGCGCCTATTACGAGGTTCACTTTGCAGGACCCGGAACAGACGTCTGGTGAAACCAGACGTCCTTTCCGGGTCCCGTGAGGGCAAGAGGGAGGTAATAACGGGCCATTCGTAATGTGCCCGTTATTACCTCTCTCCCCATTCCCATTGAGCCCTATGGGGGCTCAAATGGGAATGGTGAATGGTTCCTGCAAGGAGGAATTACCGGGTCCTCCAATAACAGAATGATCCGGTAATTCCTCATTGCAGGAACCCAGTATTGGAGCCCGGTATGGAGGCAGCCTTGGCGCTAAAAGCACCATGGCTACCTCCATACTCGTAATGAGGCCCATTGTATTCCTTTACAAGGGTAGTCCACTAAATGCCTGCTTCTGTCCTGTACACTTGCATATGAAATCCAGTTTGCTTCATGCAAGAATTTTTCAGGCAATCATCGAAATGACTGAATGAATTATTCATTCAAAGTGAAGGGCTCTGCTGGCTCTGTCACATCTGCCTGCAGATGAGGTATTCATGAGGGAGGGAGGTGACAGCATGGATGTGGTATAATATGCATCAATATGGCCACTCGCCCTGAGCTGTCATGGCGCTCTGCGCCACCCAGAGAACGGTCTCTTTATTTTCTTGTCCTTTGCTATTTGAAAGCACCGTTTCTTGACAAACATTTCCCATGAAAAGCTGTTACCCGAGATGGTGGTCGGGTTGCAGTCACCATTCTTGTGCCGCGGTGGTGGAGAGGCTTTAAAGAAGGCTAACCACAATCAGCTCAAAGTCAGGCTAGAGGTGAAGACCAGTTTACTCCTTAGTAGTCTGCATTTCCCACAGAGTGAAGGCTGCATCCTCCATGCAGTTGCAGGCCACCCTTCAACTGTCATTGCTCCTCAGTGTGTATTGACCTTTCACACTATTGTGTTTTTTTTTTCATAACAACATTTTATTAAGGTGTACAAAGTCATCAATACATCAACACAGAAATTGATCAATAATCGCAATAATCAGAAATATAAGTTCATATGGAGGATAAAAAATAGTCTGTGGACAGCATAGCTCGAATGTCCGATAATTCCTTTGGGCTTTGCAGAGTTGTCAAGAGTTCTGGGAAGGGTGACTGTGATTGAGGGTTATGGGTTGGTCAGTAGAGGGGGCTGCTTTGTAACCATCTGGTGAGTGGTGGCCTTCTGGACAGGGCCGGGAATCTCGTTGCATAGTCCATGAAAGGATCCCAGATGTTCATGTTTTTGGTGAATGAGTTGTTCCAGATCGCGGTCACCTTTTCTGCTACTGCAATGTCCCAACATTTGTGCGACCATAGTGCTATTGAGGGTCCCTCCTCATGCTTCCACAGACGGGCAATGGCAATTTTCACTGCAAGGAGTAAGTGCGTACACAAATGAGGTATGTGACCTGAAATCAGTAATGCCCCTTCCCGTTTCACCTAGGAGAACGATCCCCGGGTCCCAAGGAATAGTGAGTCCCATAATGTCCTTAATGTGTTTAATCACCTCCCTCCAGTATGCCTCCGCCTTTGGGCAGGCCCATATCATGTGAAATAATGAACCGGGGGTGGCGCAGCCCCGCCAGCATTGGTCCGAGAGATGTGGATTAGCTCTGTTGATTTGGACCGGGGTCACATAATATCTATAGCAAAATTTGTAGCCCCCCTCCCTGTTTGTGATGCATTGTGAGCTTTTATGCAGTCTGGTCCATATTTTTGCCCATTCCTCCACCTCTATTTCCCGTCCCAGGTCCCTCTCCCACTCAATCATGTATCTTTCTTTTTTCGTGGGGTCCACCCTGTCCAGGAGACGGTACAGTGTAGAGATTTTGCTTCTTTTTGTAGGGTTTGTAAGGGTGCTCTCCAGAGCTGTTAGCTCTCTCGAGTATTTCTCGCGAACCGCCCTATTAGATAAACAGTATCTTATTTGGGTGTAGTGAAATCTTTCCCTCTCTTCCACCCCAAATTTCTCTTTGCATCTTTCAAATGTGATGGGCATGCCCTCCTCCAGAAAGTCACCCGTTTTAAGTAATCCGCCCTCCCTCCAAGACTGGAAATTATTGGGGCTACAGCCTGGCGAAAACTCTGGGTTGTTCCAAATTGGGGATAGAGGGCCCAGCGTGCCCCTACCACCCCACTTCCGAGCCGCTGCCTTCCAACATCGGGCTGTTGTGGTTGTAGCCACCAGAGGGCCTGTGTTAGCCTGCCTTTTCCTTTCTGGTAGGTGCGGGAGGTCCGCAGGACTGCCCAGGCACCAGGTCTCCTCTATCTGCGTCCATTTTGGGGGATCCTCTTCTTGCACCCATGAGAAGGCATGTGATAGTTGAGCTGCTAGAGTGTATCTGGCTATGTCTGGGACCCCCAGTCCCCCCTGGTTTTTGTCCCACATCATTATTCGTTTACTGAGGCGCGGCTTTTTCCCACCCCAGACAAATCCCTGCAGTTTCTTTTGCATGTCCACCTGTAACGGGCCCGGGATACGGGTCGGTATTGCGGTGCAGGAGTATATCCATCTGGGGATAATGTTCATTTTTATGGCCGAGATACGGCCGAACCAGGAAATTTCCTTAGAGGACCAGGACTTTAGGTCATTCTTAAGATTTGTAATCAGTTGCGGAAAATTTGCGGTGTATAGTTGGGCCGGGTCCTTAGTAATTCTCACCCGTAGGTAATCTATCACCTCTCTTTCCCATGGAATAGGCATTAACGGGCGGAGGGCTGCTCTTTCCCGTTTAGTGACGTTGATCGCTAGGGCTGATGATTTATCTAAGTTAATTTTGAACCCTGACAATACTCCAAATTCGTCAATTTCCTTCCATAGGGAATCAAGGGATGTGGCTATGTTCGATGCTGTTATTAAAACATCATCCGCGTATAGCGCAATTTTATATTCCTGGCCCCCTATTTGGAACCCCTTATCCTGGTATTCTGCCTAATCCTGGTGGCAAAGGGCTCCATAGATAGAGCAAAAATCAATGGGGACAGTGGACACCCTTGTCTGGTGCCCCTTGATATCTGTATTGCCTCAGATCTCCTGCCATTAACCCTTAATTGTGTTGAGGGAATTTGGTAATTGGCCATGACCCATTTGGTGAAGTTTGGGCCGAATCCGAAATGTTCCAGGGTCGCCCGCATGTACCCCCAATCCATCATGTCGAATGCTTTATGAGCATCTAATGAAATCACTGCCATTCCGTCCCCAGAACTGTGGGCATGTTCAATAATGTCTATTGTTCTTCGAATATTGTCATGCGTCCCTCTCCCAGGTATAAACCCTGTCTGATCACTGTCAATTAGGCCCAGCAGAGCCGAGCCCAACCTGCCCGCCATCACTTTAGCAAAAATCTTACCGTCATTGTTCATAAGCGTGATCGGGCGGTAGGAGGCAGCTAGCTCAGGAGCCCTTCCGGGTTTGTGCAATAGAACTGTCAAAGATTCCGCCATAGATCTGGAGACAGAGCCAGATGTCAGGAAAGAGTTGAATAATTCCACCAGCTCAGGGACCAGGAGCCTACAGAACTTCTTATAAAATGATGCGGATAAGCCATCGGGTCCGGGAGCCGTGGGTTTCAATGATTTGATGGCGTTGATTATTTCCTCCGCCAAAATAGGCCTCTCTAGGTGCTCCAGCTGATTCGCGTTCTGCTTGGGTATGGACTGTAGATATTTTGGTAAGTTATCTAGCACTGTTGGTGACCCTCTCATGATTTGTGAATGGTATCTCAATAATTCCGCCATTTTATATGCATCGGTGTAGAGGGCTTTGCCATCCGCCGCAGTTATTGTGAGGATGTTGTTTCTGGCTCGAGTCTTTTTCAATTTTTGTACTAATACTCTATTTGCTTTGTTCCCCTTCACATAATAGAACCGTTTTGTGAAGGCTAAGGATTTAGCGGTGTGGTCGGTGCAGTGCATTTCTAAGGCTGTTTTGACCTTTCTTAGCTCTCTCTCGGCCTTTCTGGAGTATCGTCTTTTCAGGTCGGTCTCCAGGTGATTCACCTTCTCCTCCAATCTGGCTGCGGCTATATTAGAGACCCTTCGTTGTTCCGCACCTGCACTGATTAGAGAGCTCTGACAACTGCCTTCATTGCATCCCAGATGATGTTAATGGGCGAGGTCTCTGTGGTGTTTTCTTTGAAGTAGTTGACTATTGTGTTCTCTCTTTCCATCTTAATGCATTCATCCAATAGCAAAGCGTCATTCAGTTTCCAGTGTCTCTGTGCCGGGAGCTTTTGCCCCGATATAGCTATTTTCGCAGACACTGGGGCGTGATCCGAGATCATACAGGTGTGTATTGCTGTTGCTTCCAAACATGGGTAAATGACCCCCGAGATCAAAATAAGGTCGATTCTTGAGTAGCCTTTATGCACCTGAGAATAATGGGAGTAGTCTCGCAAGGTCCCGTTGAACAGCCTCCAGGCGTCCACTGTTTCCGTTTCCCTTAATAGCTTGGCTAGTGAGAGCACTTGTTTATAATCAGTTTTAGTGGGCGGAAGGGTCTTGTCCATCTGGGCATTTGGCATTGAGTTGAAGTCTCCGCCCATGATCAGATGCCCTTCTTAGAATGCTAAAATGGTTGGGGCTAAATTTGTGATGAAGGCAGCTTGAGCAGAGTTGGGGCCATGAATTGACGCTATAGTGATTGGGAGTTCCTCAAACATCCCTTTGAGTAGGAGGAACCTCCCATTTGGATCTCTTTTTATAGTGACTTTTGTTAGGGGTATCATATCGCTTAAGAGTATTGACACTGCCTTTTCTTTTTGGCCCGAGGTGGCAAAATATGCCTTTTGGTACCTGTTAAATCTTACTCTGTGTTCGTCTTCCTGCAGTAAATGAGTTTCTTGAAGCAACACAATTGTCTCCCGCTAATTGACCCAGCCTGTGTTCTACGGATTTCCGCTTCTGTGGCGAGTTGAGCCCTTGCACATTCCATGAGAGAATTGTTATTGCACTCGTATCAGCCATATTCTCTTATTCCTTTTTTTTCCCCCTCTGAGTGTGAGCTTATGTCCGTCTGCTGAGAATGATCCTCCATATCTGAAGTAGCTACGATGTTTTGTAATGTTTCGATGTTGCTGTTGTTGACCTGTCGTGATGTGCTTGAGTCCCGGGCTGAACAGCAGGGGCCTCCAGACCCAGGGTCTCCATTTGTCTTTCGAAAGTCCCTTCTCCCCCCACATAGAACAAACATGTAGGATGAACATTGTCCTACTGCTACTGGGAACTGGTGGCGCCGATGCGCATATCTTGGCCAACTGGGCCGCCGAGTCAACTGTAAACTTAGAGAAGAAATGCCGCGCGCCCCCCTTCTTGGGGTGTCGATTCCTGTGCCTTGTTGAGCGCGAGCTCCAACGTGAGACTCTCATCTTTATTTGGACCCGAGGATCCGTCCATCTTACCTATTTTCAGTTAGTTCATTCTGTTGTGAAAGCTCTATCATCCGAGGATTTTATGGATGTACGTAGTTAAATATCAGTCAGGAACAGAGTTTTTTCTAGGTGGCCCTCGGGGTCTGCGTCGCTGTGCAGGTTTTGACCACTCTCCATCGGAAGGTTTGTTGTGTTGAGATTGGGGCGGTTCCTCAGAGTCTGATCCTCCACCTGTTTCTCCAATGCCCATGAATTTGTCGGCCTCTTTCTGTGAACAGATTTGTCTCTGAGTCCCTTCCCAAGTGAACCTGACCGACGTTGGGAATCCCCAGTGATAGGTAATCTTTTTCCCCCTCAGCCACTCTGTGAATGTTCTCATGGTTCGACGTTTCTGGAGCGTGGAGTTTGCCAAATCTTGATATAGTGTTATGTTGGATCCTTGAAACGTTATTTGGCCCATTTGTCTTGCTTCATTCATGATTTCTTCTTTGATTTGGTAAAAATGGACCCTTACCACTACATCTGGGGGAAAGTTGGAAGTCGACCTCCGAGCCGCCCTGTGCACCCGGTCCAATTCCAGGGATGCCTTGTCCGGAAGGGTTATGATGAATTGAAGTAGTTGGGAGACATAGTTTCTTAGCTCTGTGTCCGGTATGGATGCTGGTATCCCCCGGATGCGGATGTTGTTTCTCCGTGATCGATTTTCGGCGTCTTATTGTTTCGCTTCTAAGAGTTCACACCTTTCTTCCAGAGCTCTGATTCTATCCCTGCCGATCTCACCTTCAAACCACTGGTCGCAGACTTCTGACTCGAGCTCCGCTGTCCTTCTCTCCACCTCAATCACTCTCTTGTCCAGGGAGTTTATTTTTTGGGTTACTTCTTCTGTGCTTTTATGAATTTCCTTCGTCAGTGCCGCAAGAAGTTCCTGCAGGTCATTCTTAGTTACCATTTGTGCTGCATTATTCGCTGATGCCTCGTTGGCGGGGTTCTTTTCGCTGAGGAGAGTCTTGGGCGTTTCCCCTTTCCTGGAGCGTTCGGTCAGGGCATTGGCCATCAATGCCGCAATGTCTGTTTGCTTTGATATCTTCCCGCTTCTAGACATCCTTGCCCCTGATTAGACTCGGAGTCACCCCCTTTGGCGCTCTTTACGCTTGTTTACTCTGCTGCCGGGTGAGGGGCGACAGTGAGCCAGAGGGGTCCAGGGGTCAGAGCGATTCTTTGATGATTGGTGATTTTGGGCCGTGATCACTGTACGATATTGCTTTGAGAGTGTTCCCTCCGGGTGATGTACGGGGTAATGATTCCCCGCCTCTGCCTTCTTCAACCCTGTGATTGATGGGATCGCTGCGTTCAATGCCCCACTCCTCACCCTGTCTCCGCAGTACTGCCGTGTTCGCTTTATTCTTCCAAGGCTGCGGGGGACCCGGCGAGCCCGATCTTTACCTGTGCACTAACGCGCAGTGCAATGGCTTCGCAATCACACCGTTCACCACAGCCTCCGATCCCTGCCAAGGAGCGGGCAGCGCCCCCTCTATGGCCTTTTTTCCTCCCCTCCAACAATCCGGACCAGGGATGCGGGCTAATACTCGGGCAGGATCCTTCTAAGTGCGAGGGAAGAGCCCAGGGATTCTCGAGTCCTCCCCCCACCCGTCAGAGATCCCCACTGCTCCGCTGTTGAGTGTCCTCCAAGAGCCTTCCGTCGGTGAGGTATTAAGTGCCCCCAGCCTCCCGGGACTGGCTGGAGGATTGCTGGTACACGACACTCTTCGTTACGGCACTACCATACCGCGTGGGTCCACAGTTCCTCGGCAGCCCTTGTCGTGTTCATACGGCTGCCCCTCCCCCATTCCGCCACCTCTCGTGGTTCAGTGAAGCGGCCGCCATCTTGCCGCCAAAGGATCCCCGGGCTCTAAATGCGTCTGATCGTGGCAGGCTGGGCACTGATCCGGGTGCCACTCTCCGTACCGCAGCTCCAGAGCTTCCCCCATGCTGCGGTCCTTTTTTGGCGGAAAAACGGGGTCTGGAGACAGCGATCTTATGTTCCGTGCATCGGGCCAGCCAGGAGCTTCTACGAAGTCATGCCGATCGCGGCAGCTCCAAGCCACGCCCCCTCCACACTATTGTGTTTTAAACCTGTACACCCTCTTTGAAAAGCAGTGCGCGGTAACCCATGAAGAAGTGTGTGTTGTGTCAGTCAAACGAGGTGTCGTTGGTGGGAGAATTAGCACACCCTGGATGCACGGGAGTAAGGGCCAGGGCCGCTGCAGCAAAGAAGGAGAGCCAGAGACATGTGTGTGTTCGAGACGTAGGCACTCGCAGTCTGACCCAGGAACCCAAGGTCACACCTTGTTTATTACTTAATCACTGCCCGTGCGTGGTGACGTGAAGGACGTGAATGAGGACAGGGGGTACATATGACAGGGACATAACATCCCTCTTCTTTTACAAATAAATGAATGTGTCCTGTTGCAACTTTACTCTTTAACGTTCACTTAAAACACATAGGGCCTCATCATGAGTTGGGCCTTGGCCCTTAAATGCAGTGGTAACGCTATTACCACTGCATTCCAGGCTTGGCCAAATCATGAGTCGGGCGGTAAGTGGGAGTTTTTCGTCCAGCTTTTTGCTGGAGTTAAAAATGTCCCCTTAACGCCTGTTTTCGGACATTTTCAGTGCTATTGCCGCTGGTGCAATTCCTGCCTGTGGTAATATATCAAGGATTGGTGACTGGCCTGCAGATTTGCCCACTAGGTCTGTAATGTCCTCCTCCTCACTTGATAGGAAAGGTTCCCCCGAAATACCGTTCTCCTCCTCACCTGATGTAGAAGAGTAGTGGGTTCTCCTTCGACGTGGTTTCTCCCTTTGAGACTTCTTCTTGGAGAGCAGATACGGTCTGCCTCGAAAAGAAGCCACCGTGAATCTCAACAGAGGAAACCTCACGATGACCCCCTCCCGTGACAGCCAGTTGTTATCGGGGGAAAAAGCCTCCGAGGCCCAAAAAACCCCCACAAGTTGATAGAAGACTCCTGAAGCAGGTCCGTTGAAGCGTGGAGCACTAAAAGCAGTATCCAGAGAAATCGGCTCCAGGCAGAAGCGGTGGAATCACAAGAAGGTAAACGAAGCAGCGTGAATGGGCTTCACAGAGGAGAGAGCTCCTGAAAACATTGACAGGAGGAAACGACCAGCAGGGAGTACTTCCGATAGAGTAGGAAGCGAGGAAAAGGGGAGAGAGCAAGCGGGAGAGAGCGTAGCAGGAATTGGGGTTGGAAGATCGCTAAGAGGGGACAAAGCTACAGAGCGCACGCAACGAACGGGAAAGCAAGTTGCAACGCGCCAGCCCGCTGAGATTCGGATGGAGAAATACACGGCGGGCGGCCATGTTGGAAAACACTAGACTGCACCGTACGTTGAAGCGAAAACGTAACGGAACCGTCTAATGGCGACGGAACTTCCACCTTCGCCAAATCCTCCAAGCGCCAATGGTCGTGACAGTATGCCCCCTTCGAAGGCCCCTTCCTCCAGGCTTACCCGGGAGGAGACGGTGGAATCGTAGAATCAATCGGGGGGCAAAAACCTGTGCAGCCGGTTCCCAAGTATCCTCGGAAGAGGGGTAGCCTTTCCAATGTATGAGGTACTCCAGGCGTCCTTGATGGTACCGAGAGTCTCGAATCTGGGAGACCTCATATTCCTCCGAGGTAGAAGTAGGTCGAATCACTAACTTGGGAGCAGCTTGTTTCCTGGCATCAGGGACAAAGGGTCGAAGGAGGGAGGAATGGAACACCGGATGTATCCGTCGGAGAGTCTTTGGCAACTCTAAACGGTAGGCAACAGGGTTGATCTTTGTCTCTATCTTGAAAGGTCCAATGAAACGAGGGGACAACTTAGAAGGACGGACCCAACGGGGTAGGAACTTGGTGGACAACATGACCTCTGTACCCTTGTCCCAAGAAGGCACTTGTCGTCGATGTCTATCGGATTGTTCCTTATACCGTCGGCTAGTCTCACTTAGACTACGTTCCGCTGTGTCATGAGCTTCATTCAGGCGATTGAGAGTGGTCTCTAAAGACGGGATGTTGGTCTCATTCCAGGCTGTTGGTATGATGGATTTAGGATGGAACCCATAAGTGCAAAAAAAAGGGCTGATGCCCGTTGCGGAATGCACAGCATTATTATATGCAAACTCAGCTGTTGGAAGTAGAGAGACCCAGTTGTCTTGTTGTTGATTTGTGAAACACCGTAAATACTGTTCCAGTGAACCATTGAGTCTTTCAGTCTGGCCATTAGTTTGAGGGTGATACCCAGAAGAGAGAGCCCTCTCCATGCCCAAGAGCTTACATAGGGCCGTCCAGAACTTGGAGGTGTATTGAGTACCACGATCGGATACGATCTTCTGGGGTAAGCCGTGTAATCTAAAGATATCCCTGAGGAATACTTCAGCCATAAATGAGGCTGTAGGCAGCTGGGATAAGGGAGAGAAATGAGCGAGTTTGGAGTAGGTGTCGACAGTAACCATGATACAAGTACAACCCTGGGAACTAGGTAGTTCTACGATGAAGTCAGTAGAGATAGAATTCCAAGGACCCGACGGAACAGGTTCTTGTTGTAACAATCCCAGTGGTTTTTGAGTGGAATACTTGTTCTGTTGGCACACTAAACAAGATTGTACATAGGTCTTGGTATCTGTCCTCATGTTGGGCCAATGAAAAGAACGTTTTAACAGTTCCAATGTTCCTCTAATTCCTCGATGTCCGGCGGTCCTGGCGTCGTGACACCACTGAAGAGCCTGTTGGCGATGTTTCTGCGCGGGCAAGAACAGTCTTCCCTGGATGAAGTATAGACCATCTTTCCTACAGACAGGCAGCTTATTGACGTCTAGAGCAGGAACATCTGAAGAGGTTTCCCTTACCTCCTGCATAAAAGAGGACACCGTTGAGACAATTCGGGTATGTGGGAACATTAACTCCTTTCTGTAGGTAGGGTTCAGGTCGTCTTTGCGGGACAAAGCATCAGCAATCTGATTTTGAGTACCCGGGATGTAGGAAATAGTAAAATGAAATTGAGCAAAGAAATGAGCCCACCTGGCCTGTCTAGTGTTGTAACATTCTTGTTGTCTGAGGACCTGTAAATTTTTATGATCGGTGCGTATTTGGAAAGGATGAAAGCTTCCTTGGAGTAGATGTCTCCACTCGAGGCAAGCCAGCTTCATGGCCAAGAGCTCCCGCTCGATGACTGAATAGTTCCGTTGGCTCGCAGTTAGTGTCTTTGAGAAGTAGGCCACAGGGTGTTCCTGGCCCTGGTCCAATTGCAGAAGAACAGCTCCTACGGCTGCCGCTGAAGCGTCGGTCTCCAGAATGAAAGGACTCAGCTGATCGGGCTGTCTAAGTATAGGTGCAGAACAGAAACTTCGTTTCAGGTGGAGAAAACTATCCTCAGCGGCTGTTGACCAGATAAAAGGTTCAGAAGATTTCTTTAGCAGCGAGGTTATGGGTAGAGTGAGTTGTGAGAAGTTGGGTATAAACTTTCTGTAAAAATTGGCTAGTCCCAAAAACCGTTGTATCTCTTTGACAGAGGTGGGAGACGGCCAACCAAGAATGGATTCAACCTTTTTGGGGTCCATAGTAATCCCTTGCTCGGATAGAATGAATCCTAAATAGGATACAGAAGACTGGGCAAAGGTACATTTCTCCGGCTTTACTAGAAGGTGATGTTGTTTAAGCCTACTTAGGACCTCTCCAACTTGAAGAATGTGGTCTTTTAAATTGCGAGAGTACACCAGAATGTCATCCAAGTAGATCACAGTGTTTTGACCCAAAAGATCTGAAAATAGGCGGTCCATGAACCTCTGAAATATGGAGGGTGCATTTACTAGGCCAAACGGCATTACTTGGTATTCGTAAAGGCCGTAGGGAGTGCGAAAAGCCGTCTTCCATTCATCACCCGCTCTTATCCGGAGTAGATGGTAGGCGTTTCGTAGGTCGAGCTTGGTGAATACTACAGAGCCCTGAACGGCTTCCAGGATCTCATGGATGATAGGCATCGGGTAACGGTCTTTGATGGTCACTTTGTTGAGACCCCTGTAGTCTATACACGGTCTCAACTCCTTGCTCTCGCGTTTAGGAATGAAAAACAAAGAGGCGCCTGCGGGAGATTTAGAAGAACGAATCAGTCCATTGGCGAGATTGTCGTCAAGGTAGCGCCTGAGAACTGCCTTTTCTGACAATGAGAGGGGATACATCCTGCCGAAAGGAACCAATGCCTGAGGAACCAGATCAATACCACAGTCTTCGGGTCTATGCGGAGGTAGTTCAATGGGTACCTGTTCTTCAAATACTTCAGTAAATTTGGAATAGCAACTGGGTATACAATTTACGGTATTCTGTTCCGTAGCACATACCGTCTTGACCAATTCATGTTGGGGTTCAGGTAAACACTCCTTCAAACAGTACTTGGAATGAAAGCTTAACAGGTTGTTTGTCCAATCCACAGTTGGGTTGTGCTTCCGGAGCCAACCGATACCCAAGATGACAGGGAAATGAGCTGCTCGGATTATGTCAAATGATAACCGCTCCTTGTGTTGCTGAATAGATACTTGTATAACTTCGGTGGTATGAGTTATGAGTCCGGAACATAGGGGTGTTCCATCCACTCCTTCCACCTTTTGATCCTCCTTTTTTGCAATTCTAAATAGACCCACCTTATCCGCCCACAAGGTGTCCAAAAAGTTTCCTGCGGCTCCGCAATCCAACAACGCTTGCGTGTCGATTTCCTTGTCTCTGAAACGGAGCGTGATGCCTATCACCATCAGGCGGAGGTCCTCTGGCGTTCTGGCAGAGGTCACGGAAAGTGTGGTGTAAGAACAGGGAAGCACCCCTCGGTAGTCCGTCCTACCAACTACCGAGGGCGCTCGTTTCCCGACCTTCGGGGGGGCACAGAAGGGCCGTCCCTCAACAGGTGGGCAGCAGAACCGCAATACAGACAAAGATTTTCGTCACGTCTCTTCCTCTTCTCTTCGGCGGTCAAGGGAGGTCTAGTGGTTCCGACTTGCATGGGTTCGTCTCGGGTCTTTCGAGTAGCAGGTGAGGAGGCGGAGGTGTGAGAGTCTGAGAACAAGTTTGGGCCACGGCTCTTCTTTCTTTCGTTTTTCCGTTCGGTTAGGCGGAAGTCTATTCTTAGTACTGCTGCTAATAGATCCGAGAAAGAGTCAGGACGAGAAATCCTGGCAAGTTCGTCCTTAAGTTCTTCCCGTAAACCTCTGCGGAAAATCGTGTACTGAGCCTGTTCTTGCCACCCAGCTTCCGCAGCCAAGGTCTTGAATGTTGCTATGTAAGATAGTAAATCTGAGGTCCCTTGCCGCACATCCAGTAAATCCTCACTAGCAATGTGGGCACATTCCGTCCGCAAAAAGGTCTGTTTAAGGAGATCCTTAAAGGCAGTATAATCCTGTAACACAGGATCTGACTGGGATACCAATGGTGTTGCCCATGCCAAGGCGTTCCCAGTTAGGTGTGTGATCATGAAACCCACCTTAGCATGATCCGTGGAAAACGCATAGGGTCTAAAGGTGAAATGTATATTGCAGGCATCAAGGAATTCTTTTACCCTTCTCTCAGTGCCATCAAACTTTCCTGACACTAAAGGCAAAGGGGGTAGATCAGTAGCCTGTTGTTCTCTAGTTGCTACTCTCTGTTGGAGTGCTGCGTTGTCGGCCTTGAGTGTTTGGACCTCGACATTAAGGTTCTGAACTGCGGCCACCAGCTCCTGTAACTGCTGTGGCGTGGCCATGTCTTCTTCTTTTGGGCGTTGCAAGCTATCAAGGATTGGTGACTGGCCTGCAGATTTGCCCACTAGGTCTGTAATGTCCTCCTCCTCACTTGATAGGAAAGGTTCCCCCGAAATACCGTTCTCCTCCTCACCTGATGTAGAAGAGTAGTGGGTTCTCCTTCGACGTGGTTTCTCCCTTTGAGACTTCTTCTTGGAGAGCAGATACGGTCTGCCTCGAAAAGAAGCCACCGTGAATCTCAACAGAGGAAACCTCACGATGACCCCCTCCCGTGACAGCCAGTTGTTATCGGGGGAAAAAGCCTCCGAGGCCCAAAAAACCCCCACAAGTTGATAGAAGACTCCTGAAGCAGGTCCGTTGAAGCGTGGAGCACTAAACGCAGTATCCAGAGAAATCGGCTCCAGGCAGAAGCGGTGGAATCACAAGAAGGTAAACGAAGCAGCGTGAATGGGCTTCACAGAGGAGAGAGCTCCTGAAAACATTGACAGGAGGAAACGACCAGCAGGGAGTACTTCCGATAGAGTAGGAAGCGAGGAAAAGGGGAGAGAGCAAGCGGGAGAGAGCGTAGCAGGAATTGGGGTTGGAAGATCGCTAAGAGGGGACAAAGCTACAGAGCGCACGCAACGAACGGGAAAGCAAGTTGCAACGCGCCAGCCCGCTGAGATTCGGATGGAGAAATACACGGCGGGCGGCCATGTTGGAAAACACTAGACTGCACCGTACGTTGAAGCGAAAACGTAACGGAACCGTCTAATGGCGACGGAACTTCCACCTTCGCCAAATCCTCCAAGCGCCAATGGTCGTGACAGTATGCCCCCTTCGAAGGCCCCTTCCTCCAGGCTTACCCGGGAGGAGACGGTGGAATCGTAGAATCAATCGGGGGGCAAAAACCTGTGCAGCCGGTTCCCAAGTATCCTCGGAAGAGGGGTAGCCTTTCCAATGTATGAGGTACTCCAGGCGTCCTTGATGGTACCGAGAGTCTCGAATCTGGGAGACCTCATATTCCTCCGAGGTAGAAGTAGGTCGAATCACTAACTTGGGAGCAGCTTGTTTCCTGGCATCAGGGACAAAGGGTCGAAGGAGGGAGGAATGGAACACCGGATGTATCCGTCGGAGAGTCTTTGGCAACTCTAAACGGTAGGCAACAGGGTTGATCTTTGTCTCTATCTTGAAAGGTCCAATGAAACGAGGGGACAACTTAGAAGGACGGACCCAACGGGGTAGGAACTTGGTGGACAACATGACCTCTGTACCCTTGTCCCAAGAAGGCACTTGTCGTCGATGTCTATCGGATTGTTCCTTATACCGTCGGCTAGTCTCACTTAGACTACGTTCCGCTGTGTCATGAGCTTCATTCAGGCGATTGAGAGTGGTCTCTAAAGACGGGATGTTGGTCTCATTCCAGGCTGTTGGTATGATGGATTTAGGATGGAACCCATAAGTGCAAAAAAAAGGGCTGATGCCCGTTGCGGAATGCACAGCATTATTATATGCAAACTCAGCTGTTGGAAGTAGAGAGACCCAGTTGTCTTGTTGTTGATTTGTGAAACACCGTAAATACTGTTCCAGTGAACCATTGAGTCTTTCAGTCTGGCCATTAGTTTGAGGGTGATACCCAGAAGAGAGAGCCCTCTCCATGCCCAAGAGCTTACATAGGGCCGTCCAGAACTTGGAGGTGTATTGAGTACCACGATCGGATACGATCTTCTGGGGTAAGCCGTGTAATCTAAAGATATCCCTGAGGAATACTTCAGCCATAAATGAGGCTGTAGGCAGCTGGGATAAGGGAGAGAAATGAGCGAGTTTGGAGTAGGTGTCGACAGTAACCATGATACAAGTACAACCCTGGGAACTAGGTAGTTCTACGATGAAGTCAGTAGAGATAGAATTCCAAGGACCCGACGGAACAGGTTCTTGTTGTAACAATCCCAGTGGTTTTTGAGTGGAATACTTGTTCTGTTGGCACACTAAACAAGATTGTACATAGGTCTTGGTATCTGTCCTCATGTTGGGCCAATGAAAAGAACGTTTTAACAGTTCCAATGTTCCTCTAATTCCTCGATGTCCGGCGGTCCTGGCGTCGTGACACCACTGAAGAGCCTGTTGGCGATGTTTCTGCGCGGGCAAGAACAGTCTTCCCTGGATGAAGTATAGACCATCTTTCCTACAGACAGGCAGCTTATTGACGTCTAGAGCAGGAACATCTGAAGAGGTTTCCCTTACCTCCTGCATAAAAGAGGACACCGTTGAGACAATTCGGGTATGTGGGAACATTAACTCCTTTCTGTAGGTAGGGTTCAGGTCGTCTTTGCGGGACAAAGCATCAGCAATCTGATTTTGAGTACCCGGGATGTAGGAAATAGTAAAATGAAATTGAGCAAAGAAATGAGCCCACCTGGCCTGTCTAGTGTTGTAACATTCTTGTTGTCTGAGGACCTGTAAATTTTTATGATCGGTGCGTATTTGGAAAGGATGAAAGCTTCCTTGGAGTAGATGTCTCCACTCGAGGCAAGCCAGCTTCATGGCCAAGAGCTCCCGCTCGATGACTGAATAGTTCCGTTGGCTCGCAGTTAGTGTCTTTGAGAAGTAGGCCACAGGGTGTTCCTGGCCCTGGTCCAATTGCAGAAGAACAGCTCCTACGGCTGCCGCTGAAGCGTCGGTCTCCAGAATGAAAGGACTCAGCTGATCGGGCTGTCTAAGTATAGGTGCAGAACAGAAACTTCGTTTCAGGTGGAGAAAACTATCCTCAGCGGCTGTTGACCAGATAAAAGGTTCAGAAGATTTCTTTAGCAGCGAGGTTATGGGTAGAGTGAGTTGTGAGAAGTTGGGTATAAACTTTCTGTAAAAATTGGCTAGTCCCAAAAACCGTTGTATCTCTTTGACAGAGGTGGGAGACGGCCAACCAAGAATGGATTCAACCTTTTTGGGGTCCATAGTAATCCCTTGCTCGGATAGAATGAATCCTAAATAGGATACAGAAGACTGGGCAAAGGTACATTTCTCCGGCTTTACTAGAAGGTGATGTTGTTTAAGCCTACTTAGGACCTCTCCAACTTGAAGAATGTGGTCTTTTAAATTGCGAGAGTACACCAGAATGTCATCCAAGTAGATCACAGTGTTTTGACCCAAAAGATCTGAAAATAGGCGGTCCATGAACCTCTGAAATATGGAGGGTGCATTTACTAGGCCAAACGGCATTACTTGGTATTCGTAAAGGCCGTAGGGAGTGCGAAAAGCCGTCTTCCATTCATCACCCGCTCTTATCCGGAGTAGATGGTAGGCGTTTCGTAGGTCGAGCTTGGTGAATACTACAGAGCCCTGAACGGCTTCCAGGATCTCATGGATGATAGGCATCGGGTAACGGTCTTTGATGGTCACTTTGTTGAGACCCCTGTAGTCTATACACGGTCTCAACTCCTTGCTCTCGCGTTTAGGAATGAAAAACAAAGAGGCGCCTGCGGGAGATTTAGAAGAACGAATCAGTCCATTGGCGAGATTGTCGTCAAGGTAGCGCCTGAGAACTGCCTTTTCTGACAATGAGAGGGGATACATCCTGCCGAAAGGAACCAATGCCTGAGGAACCAGATCAATACCACAGTCTTCGGGTCTATGCGGAGGTAGTTCAATGGGTACCTGTTCTTCAAATACTTCAGTAAATTTGGAATAGCAACTGGGTATACAATTTACGGTATTCTGTTCCGTAGCACATACCGTCTTGACCAATTCATGTTGGGGTTCAGGTAAACACTCCTTCAAACAGTACTTGGAATGAAAGCTTAACAGGTTGTTTGTCCAATCCACAGTTGGGTTGTGCTTCCGGAGCCAACCGATACCCAAGATGACAGGGAAATGAGCTGCTCGGATTATGTCAAATGATAACCGCTCCTTGTGTTGCTGAATAGATACTTGTATAACTTCGGTGGTATGAGTTATGAGTCCGGAACATAGGGGTGTTCCATCCACTCCTTCCACCTTTTGATCCTCCTTTTTTGCAATTCTAAATAGACCCACCTTATCCGCCCACAAGGTGTCCAAAAAGTTTCCTGCTGCTCTGCAATCCAACAACGCTTGCGTGTCGATTTCCTTGTCTCTGAAACGGAGCGTGATGCCTATCACCATCAGGCGGAGGTCCTCTGGCGTTCTGGCAGAGGTCACGGAAAGTGTGGTGTAAGAACAGGGAAGCACCCCTCGGTAGTCCGTCCTACCAACTACCGAGGGCGCTCGTTTCCCGACCTTCGGGGGGGCACAGAAGGGCAGTCCCTCAACAGGTGGGCAGCAGAACCGCAATACAGACAAAGATTTTCGTCACGTCTCTTCCTCTTCTCTTCGGCGGTCAAGGGAGGTCTAGTGGTTCCGACTTGCATGGGTTCGTCTCGGGTCTTTCGAGTAGCAGGTGAGGAGGCGGAGGTGTGAGAGTCTGAGAACAAGTTTGGGCCACGGCTCTTCTTTCTTTCGTTTTTCCGTTCGGTTAGGCGGAAGTCTATTCTTAGTACTGCTGCTAATAGATCCGAGAAAGAGTCAGGACGAGAAATCCTGGCAAGTTCGTCCTTAAGTTCTTCCCGTAAACCTCTGCGGAAAATCGTGTACTGAGCCTGTTCTTGCCACCCAGCTTCCGCAGCCAAGGTCTTGAATGTTGCTATGTAAGATAGTAAATCTGAGGTCCCTTGCCGCACATCCAGTAAATCCTCACTAGCAATGTGGGCACATTCCGTCCGCAAAAAGGTCTGTTTAAGGAGATCCTTAAAGGCAGTATAATCCTGTAACACAGGATCTGACTGGGATACCAATGGTGTTGCCCATGCCAAGGCGTTCCCAGTTAGGTGTGTGATCATGAAACCCACCTTAGCATGATCCGTGGAAAACGCATAGGGTCTAAAGGTGAAATGTATATTGCAGGCATCAAGGAATTCTTTTACCCTTCTCTCAGTGCCATCAAACTTTCCTGACACTAAAGGCAAAGGGGGTAGATCAGTAGCCTGTTGTTCTCTAGTTGCTACTCTCTGTTGGAGTGCTGCGTTGTCGGCCTTGAGTGTTTGGACCTCGACATTAAGGTTCTGAACTGCGGCCACCAGCTCCTGTAACTGCTGTGGCGTGGCCATGTCTTCTTCTTTTGGGCGTTGCAAGCTATCAAGGATTGGTGACTGGCCTGCAGATTTGCCCACTAGGTCTGTAATGTCCTCCTCCTCACTTGATAGGAAAGGTTCCCCCGAAATACCGTTCTCCTCCTCACCTGATGTAGAAGAGTAGTGGGTTCTCCTTCGACGTGGTTTCTCCCTTTGAGACTTCTTCTTGGAGAGCAGATACGGTCTGCCTCGAAAAGAAGCCACCGTGAATCTCAACAGAGGAAACCTCACGATGACCCCCTCCCGTGACAGCCAGTTGTTATCGGGGGAAAAAGCCTCCGAGGCCCAAAAAACCCCCACAAGTTGATAGAAGACTCCTGAAGCAGGTCCGTTGAAGCGTGGAGCACTAAACGCAGTATCCAGAGAAATCGGCTCCAGGCAGAAGCGGTGGAATCACAAGAAGGTAAACGAAGCAGCGTGAATGGGCTTCACAGAGGAGAGAGCTCCTGAAAACATTGACAGGAGGAAACGACCAGCAGGGAGTACTTCCGATAGAGTAGGAAGCGAGGAAAAGGGGAGAGAGCAAGCGGGAGAGAGCGTAGCAGGAATTGGGGTTGGAAGATCGCTAAGAGGGGACAAAGCTACAGAGCGCACGCAACGAACGGGAAAGCAAGTTGCAACGCGCCAGCCCGCTGAGATTCGGATGGAGAAATACACGGCGGGCGGCCATGTTGGAAAACACTAGACTGCACCGTACGTTGAAGCGAAAACGTAACGGAACCGTCTAATGGCGACGGAACTTCCACCTTCGCCAAATCCTCCAAGCGCCAATGGTCGTGACATAATAGCACCTCCCAACCCCATTGGGTCCAAAGGACCCAATGGGGAATGGGAACTTACCGCTGCACCGCTACTCATGATCCGGCGCTAATACCGCTGGACCGAGTAGCAGTAACGCTATTTGCGCTGGCGGCATCCCGGCAGTATTACTGCTGGGATACTGCCAGACTCCTGATGAGGCCCATAGTCTCTGAGCCTCACTGACGGGTATGGGGCTCCCCTCAGCTGGTACCTATAATTTCCTCAAGTCGGAGTTCTCATAGGTCGGGTCTCTTCTTGTGGATCTTCTCGCTTTACCCTGGTGTTTACCATTATTTCCTCAGTGTGCTGTTTCCTCTTGTTCACATTGTTTACCTGTGTGTTACTTGACCTCCATCCCCCTCAGATGGCCCCAACCTGGTCAGTCCTTCTGGGCTTTACATCCATACTCATCTTGGCAGCCGATTCAACCACGATGCATTTCTTGCTATCACTTCTGTCCCCCGTTGTACTGTTACAAGGGTATCCTTCTTCATTACCACGGTCTAGGGGTACTATTGAAAGCGAGTGTAAATTTGGTTCTGCTAGCATTGTTAAGAACGATTACCTGGTCCCCCACGAGAAACGTTGCTTTCTTGGTATGCCTCTAAACACTCATGTGCTCGTTCGCGTTGTCTCTTTTGGCCAGTACTGACTGATCGTTGATGGTCTTGACTGGGGCTGATCCGTGATGTGGTATGGACGATTTCCACACTGTATTGTACATCAGATCTGAAGAAGGGGCTCCAGTGGATGTGTGTGGGGTAAACCAGCATTTCCTCAGAAACCGGTACCGTTAAATTTTCCACAGGAGGTTTTGTACTTTTGTGATTCAGAGGATCTTGTTAATTATTTGAATGATCGCTGTTTTCTTGTGGCCAGCAGGGAGTGATGCGATGTTGGTGTATTCGTAGGTCCTCTAGGTACTTTCCAAACTCTTTCCCTTGGAAGGGAAGACCAAAGTCGCATTTTACCGATATGGGAAGTCCATGGGCAGCAAACATATTTTTTAGTTCTGTTAATACCGTCTCTGCAACTGTTGATGATACTACTTCCACTTTGGGGTATCTTGAATAATCATCGATGGAGACTAACGGGTATGTACCTTCCTGAACTGTGCAGAAGTCCATACTTATGGATTCCCATCGGGACTGACGTCTTGGTGCTGAGTAGATAGGTTAGAGCTGTTTGGCAGTGGTGGCATGAGGACACCATTTCATCGACTTTTCCATCAATGTGTGGGAACCATACTCTGCTTCTTATTCAGGATTTTGTTCAGACTATACCTTGGTGGCCCTCGTGCGCGAAGGCAACAACTTTGTCTTGTAGGTCGTCTGGGATGACTATTGTTTCTCCTCTGAGGATCAGGCCTTCCGCTGTTAATAAGAGTTTGTGGCGAATTGCAAAGATACCTGTCGGAAATTCTCTGGTTAAAGTGGTTCCACTCCCCCAAAGGTATTGCGTTCTTTGTAAGTTCGGAGCACTGATCCTGGAGTGTCGTCTCAGTGAGGTCCTTGATGCTGATGGCCTATGGCTTCGCTCAGTGTATTACCTGACAGATGTGTTCCTCTATCTCCGTGGCTACATGGACTTCCGCTGCTTTTGGTACGCCAAGCTGAATTCGTATTGCTGCAGGTGTAGGAGACACTTCTCTATCCTCGCTGGAGGATGTGGTGCAGACCCTGTGAATATGGGTGTTAGTGGTTTGTGGTCGGTGTACGTGGTGAAAGTCCACACATAACAGTACAGGTGGAAGTGATGGGCGCCCCACAGTACTGCGATTGCCTCCTTCTCTATGAGAGAGTATCTTTGATCGGTCGGGGTGAGTGCTCCGGAGGCATAGGCAATGGGTTTCACAACTCCTGTTGGGGATTTCTGTACCAGTATGGCTCCTAGGCCCACTGGGCTGGTGTCCACATATAGTTCAGTTTCAGGGTGGTGTCGTAATATGGCATACTGGTCTCCACCGACAAGGAGGCTTTGATGCTTTGAAATGTCTCTTGGCAGTGTTTGTCCCATACCAACGTCACATTTGTTTTCGTTAGTTCACGGAGGGGCTCAGCGAGAGTGGGTAGATTGTTAATGAATCGTCTGCAGTAGGTTGCCATGCCAAAGAAGCTCCTGATCTCTATGGGTGATGTGGGGGTGATCCACCTTGATGTCTGTGATTTGAGGGGGTCTGCGTATACTTCTCTCCTGTTGAATACGTATCCAAAGAATGTGAGTTCCTCTTTCATGAATTTGCACTTGTCGCTGTGCAGGTTGAGGCCTATATCAACTCGCCGATCCAGGACTGCTGCTAGTCTCGCAAGGTGTTCGGTCTTGTCTGTGGCAAATATCAAGATATCATTGCTGATGATCAGGTCCTGTGGGAGTCCTTGTAGTATTGTTTGGAAGGCTTGTTGGAACACTTCGGCTGCCGACGAAATGCCAAAATGTAGGCGTTTGTACCTCCGTAGTCCGAGGTGTGTTGAGAATGTGGTGATGTAACGGGACTCTTTGTGTAGTTTCAGCTGGTGATACCTGGCATTGAGGTCAATCTTGGAGAATGTCCACAATCCCATTAGGTCTGCCACAATCTCACCCAGGGTGGGGGTGACATGTAATTATCGCCATGTTGGGGAGACGCATGCCGATGCATAGTATCACTTTCCCTGGTTGTTTGGGTTTGTGCATGACTACCATGGGGGAAACCCATGGTGTGGGTCCGGTTACATTCTCTATGATGCCTGCTTTACCAAGGTCATGTAGTTCTTTTGCTACCAGCTCTTGCATGTGGAAGGGAGTTTTTCTGTGCCTCACCACTTTGGGTAGGACCGAATTGTCTATGTGGAGTTTCACTAGTCG
Source organism: Ambystoma mexicanum (assembly GCF_040938575.1). Classification (NCBI taxonomy): domain Eukaryota; kingdom Metazoa; phylum Chordata; class Amphibia; order Caudata; family Ambystomatidae; genus Ambystoma; species Ambystoma mexicanum. The sequence goes on along the minus strand of NC_090924.1, from coordinate 221,203,164 downwards.
TCCTTTCAGACAGCCGATGCTATGTGACATGTTTGGGTGTTTAGCAAGCAGGGCTGGGAACTCATCAGCCGTGGATATTTGGCAAATGAACTGAATGTGTTCTAGGTCTTCGTCTGCTTCCCAGCTCAGTAAGCATTTTAAGTCAGCGTCAACGACATATATTTTTTATTTTGTTCTGGTGTCTCAATTTTTGAGCTCGGTACGAAACCTTTCCACGACTGGTAGGGGTTTCTTCCAACCATGCACATATAGTATGGTGTCTGTTGTTTTTAACACTGATTTAGGGCACATCTGTGTGAATGTCAAGTGTGGCATGACATTCACTTATGCTCTGGTGTAAATTGTTACGACCATGGCTTGCCCAGCTATGTCTATTGTGCATCTGAGATGCTTCCGTTTGAATGGTTTTCCCCCTCTGTTCAGTGGCAAGATGATGTACAATTATCCTCTCATTTTTTTCTGGATCTTGGTTTGTATGGCAGCCGCTGTTGGTTCTTCATCGTCTTCTGATTCGTCAGTCGATGAATCTCTGCTTGCATCCACCTGCCGAGCATTTGCATGTTTCTTCTTTAGTTTGGGTCTAGGTGGTGTCTGGTGCCTAGGTGTCGCTGATGCGGACGAATGGCATACTTTTGCATAGTGGTCCAGCCGGCCACACACACACTGCAGGTCGTGCCTTTGGCAGGGCAATCTCTCCTCCCATGGTGTTGTCCTCCAGAACAAATTTCTTTTTCATTGTTGCCAAATTCGCAGGGGAGAGCCAACCAACGTAGGCGTGTGTGGTACTCATCTATTGTTTCTGACTCCTCTTGAACTGTCATACAGAAGATGAAAACGTCCTATTCACGGTTCAGTTGTGGCAGTTGGTTAGCGCTTCTTTGGCAGAGTCATAGTCATCCGCGGCTCCTGTGTTGGCCAATTAATTGAATATATGTAACACCTCGCCCCCACGTTGAGTAGGAGGTGTGACCTCATTTTCCTGAGGGCGGTAATGTCCCTCCAGTCCATTAGCATCTCAAACATCTGTAGCCATATTGTCCACCTGGGAGCTATGGGCGAAGGGTCTATATAAGGGTCAAACAGTGGTAGTAGGATCCCTGCCCCACTCTGGCTATGTGTTGTAGTAATAGGGTAGAAAGTGGCTGCTAACCTGTTGGGGGTTGTTGTGCCGTTGTCCGGCGGTAGTCCAGGGGATTGCTTGTTGCTGGTGTGGCCATCATTTGTTTGTGTCGCCTTGATGTGTGCCCACGTTCTTATAACTGCTTTTTTTCTTGCTCAATCTCGTGTTCTCACTTTCTATGCTATTATTCCTCTGCTGGTTTTCCTGGTGTCTGCTTCTTACTGAGTGCCTATTGTGGCGCAGGGTCTTCTTTTTTTTCTTCTTTTTTTTGTATGATGAGGGTGGATCCCGCCTCCTCACCAGTGTTGTGTCGGACCAGCGAGGTGACGCTGGTGGGAGAGCACACCCTGGGTGCCAGGAAATGAGATTCTGCGTTTTACGGGACTAAGGCTCAGGGCCGAGGTGTCAAAGAATGAGAGCGAAAGACATGCATGTGTTCGAGACGTATGCGATCGCAGTCTAGCCTGGGAATCCCAGATCACACCTTTTTTATTACTTCTTCAACGCCCATGTGCAGTGATGTGCAGTACGTGCATGAGGGCAGGGGGTACATATGACAGGGACATACCATTGTGTACCACCCACAGTCCCCCATATGGAGAAGCGTGCATGCTCCAGACATAACAGTGAGCATTCAGCACAAGCCCTTGTGAACTCACGGCACCCAAAGTGCACATTAGCATCTCAATCTCATTAACGTCCATCCCTTCTCCACACCACAATCCTTACTTCCTGAAAGGCTCCTGCCCTTTGGACAGGACGTTTGGCACAGCTAAAACCCTCTTCATTTATTTTAAATCCTACAAGGCCCTCCCCAGTCTCCCTGCACCTCTTGTTTTTTTTCTCTGTCCGAGAGATGGGGTGATAGTGAAGAACACTGTGGGGCTGTTGACAGTGGGTCCGAGGATCAGGCATGACTAGTGTGGTGCTGTAGCGGGTATCAGTAAGTTCCAATTGATATTGTTGTCCTGGGCCCCTGCATGCAGAGGCCTTGCTGTGGACTGCGGAGGGTAACAGGTTATGTCCATGGGATTTTGGGTGTGCTGTTGTGGTTTATCCTTTTGACGTTCTAAATCAAAAATCCTTGGCTTTGCTACCATTCAACGGTGCCTCAGCTACACCCTAGGGCTTTGGTTGCTCTGCTGCAGGTCTAGAGCTGGTGAAGGGTGGAAGGTTGGCTGCTTGAATTATGCTGCTGCAGGCCTCCCCGACTCTCCCTCCGCAATCTAGCCATTAATGGCTAGAGATGATGATTCTGTGGCAGAAAGGAATGTGATCTCCAAGCAGGAATGCAGAAATGACAGGCACATGTGGTGTGAAATGCAATTCCTGATATACGTTGATATATAGCCAAACTAGAACTTGACTATAATACCACACTTAAACTATATCGTCCACCTAATCATTTGCCAGACTTTGTATCCAACTTCTGTGAAGTGATCTCTTCCACCCTTAAACAGAAGCCTAAAGTGATCAGTGTTGGGGACTTCAATCTAGGCTTTCATGGCACAGCAGATTTACTGGCAAAAACAACTGAGACTACATTAGAAAATCTTGGTTTTACACAACATGTCCCTCAACCAACTCATTCTGGTGGTAGAATCCTTGATTGGGTGGCCTCACATGGAATAAGGTTGGATAGGGTTGAAGTGAACCCATGTCCGTAGTCGGATCATAGCTGTATAGGCTTTCGGATACCATTGATCTCATCTATAAAGAAAGTTAAACCTCCACGAATGAGGGTGCTCTGTTGTAATTAACGAAAACTCACTTCAGTGGCTTTAGCTGCCATCTTTGCCCTTTTCTTGAATAATCTTGTTTAGTATAACTCAGCAGCCGAACTGTCATCAGTATATAACGAGATGATGAACAAAGCTGTGGAGAGCTTAGCTCCCCTGAAACAAAGAATGAAAGAAACAGCACCATCTAAAAGCTGGTACTCGTCAGAAATCCAAAATCTGAAATACAAGAAAAAGAAGGCATTCTGGAAATAGAAAAACAAATTGGGCCTCAATAAGGGTCCATCGGTAACCCTTCCGGTGCTACCAGCAGGTTGCCGCCGGACTCGTAAATATTTACCAGTGCCTGACTTCCCGGTGCCACCGGGAGATTACAACTTCCGGCTGCCCGGAAAGTCAGGCGCTGGTAAAATGTAAGTTCCCATAGGACTCTATGGGAGTGGGGGCACGGAAGTACTGGCACCGTTGCCAACAGTGCCGGTACTTCCGTGACTGGACTGTCTACCCTGGTCGCTGTGCCCAGCAGGGTCAGACCAGTTGGGCACGGCGGCTCTGGCAGGCAGACCTGTAATATGCTGGTCTGGAAACAACAGTGGTGGTAAGCTTACCAGCACCCTTGTTTCCAGACCAGGAAGGTCAGAATGAGGTCCATTGGGCCTCACTCTAAGTGTGCCGGTCCAGTTACAATGGTGCCGGTAAGCCTACCGGCACTATTGTTACCGGACCGGTACACTCTGGGTCTGCTTGCCAGAGTTTTTGTGCCCGGCAGGTGGACCCTGCCGGGCACAGCAACCACGGTAAGCAGACCTGCACGGAAGCACCGGCACCGTTATTAACGGTGCCGGTGCTTCCGTGTTCCCCATTCCCCTGCTGTTACCAGCAAGCCAGGCACCGGAAAAATGTACAAGTCCGGCGGCAGCCTGCCGGTTTTTCCGGCGCGGCTACCGCCGGATTTAGAATGAGGCCCATTGTCTCCTGATGACAAGTTAAACTATGCCTGTGCAGCAAAGGAGCACAAAAATGCTATTTGTACAGCAAAAAAAAATTCATACGAGAACACGGTTAAGGGTGCTGCTTCGGACACTATGGAACTCTTTAAGATCTTAAAAGAGGTTGAAGACCCCTATCCGATTAACACTACAGTTGTACCCAAATCGAAAATGCTATGTCCGACAAGATTACTATGATCAAAGGAGACATTGAATCCAAGCTAGCTCAACTGAATGTTACACCACCCCCTTTTCGATTCAGGCACCTGCCAGATCCTCCCAAGCTTTTTAAATTTGTGGAGGTGACCGAAGCAGAAGTCCTGGATACATTAAATAGGATAAAACCCGCCAGTTTCAGAGGTGATGTTTGCCCTGCCAAAGTAGTTAAATCATGCGCCACGTTTCTTGCCCCTCTTATCACAAAGTTTGTAAATGCTTCTTTCCGAGAACATTATGTTCCAATGGCTGTCAAACAGGCATGGATCCCACTTCTACTAAAGAAACCATCACCGGATCGTTGTGTGGCGGGTAACTATCGTCCGATTACAAACTCCCCTTTCTCCTAAAGATTCTAGATAAGATTGCGCATGGTCAAATCCACGATTTCCTGAGTATGCATAATATACTAGGCCCTAAGCAATCAGGTTTTCGGAGTGCACATAGCACTGAATCTACTCTGTTAGATTTAAAGACTAACATATTACAACATATGGAGAAGGGCAATGCCTCAGTGTTGATGCTCTTGGATCTTATGGCCGCTTTTGATCTGGTAGAGCAGTCCATCCTTGCTAGCAGACTATTGGATCGAGCATTCTCTACTAAGGAAGCAGCTAGCTGGGGGCTTTCATTCCTGTCAGAATGTACTGCCAAGGTTTTTCATGAGGATGCCATGTCAGAGGGGTATGCATTAACCTGTGGCATGCCACAGCGATTATGTCTATCTCCAACTCTTTTTAATATCTTTATGCTCACATTGTTTGATCGACTAGATGCGGAAGGTACTGGTTATGTTAACTATACAGATGAAACTCAGTGTCTCTTCCCTTTTAGTAGCGATTACATCATAGATACTGCGGTCACCAAAGCCACTTACAATCAAATTCACTCCCAAATGCTTCACAGTGGCTTAGCATTAAACAACTCCAAAACAGAGATCATGATCCTGGGCACTGCCCCTACACTGCACAATTTGGATTAGGCCTATTCTTCCATTCATATTGCAGATTGCCAGTTGCCCACCCTCATGAAAGTCAAGACACTGGGAGTAATTATCGATCAAGAGCTCTCAACGAGGGCACATATCAGTAGCTTAGTGACAAATTCATCCTTTTACATTCTGGTACAAATTAGGCCATTTCTTGAAGCGTCAAGCTTGGCCACTTTGGCTAGGGAAATCTTTGGCAGCCGCCTGGACCCCCAAAAACATTCGCCTGGAAGGTCACTTGCTATCTGAGAGCTATGGTCAGGTTCTATTTCCTCAGGAGCACTACTTTCTCCTGGACTGTCACTGCCCAGCTCACAGACAAAGAGACCTTCAATAAAATCAAGGGCATCTAGAATGTTAACCATTACATCACAAAGTTTAAAGCCATAGTACACAATGAAAAATAAATAAATTAGACAATGCTCTAAGACTAATCGAATAACATCTTAATGGGAAGGAGGCATGGTCTAGTGGATAGGTTGTTGGCTTGGCTAAGTACTAGGAGATCGTAGTTCTAATATGGCAGGGATGGGCATTCTGGAGCTCTCCGGATGTTTCCACCTATGACTCCCATGATGCCTCACCACAGACAATACTGGCTAGCGCTGATCATAGTTTACAAGCACATATAATATCAGCTTTAGTGGCATGGGGCCAAAATCACATGATTCTCTGCAAATCACCAGCTCACTTTTATGTAGCCCTTCAAATCGTAAACTCTTGTGACTTATGTTAATATGCAAAGAGACAATGGTACAGTGTTTTCTAATCCTACTGACCTAATAACAGGCCCTCCTCACACACATCCTGGTCTCTCGAATACACTCTCTACCGGACAACAAACAAGTACAAACTGGATTTAATGTTGGAGATGACAGTCTGCAAAAATTACCAGTAGAGAGAACTGCAGCTAATGTATGATATAAGTGCTAGCAAAAACAGGAGGAAAGAAAACAGATGCCAGTCACTTAAACGGAACAGACTGTAAGTACCAGTACAACATATCCATAGGTTGCCAAATGGTGAGAGCTCTCGTGACTTGGTCTAGAAAACCTGGCAGACAGGTTTTTTTAGAATATGCTTGGATTCAGCACACTTTCTATCCTGCTTACGTTAGTCTTGAATAAGTTTAAAAAATAGAAAAACTCAACATGGCAGTGTGAAACCAGCAGTAGTAGATATGTGTGGATGGGGGGCTTTGCATGTAATACGTACATACACACACTCATATATATACAGTGAAAAAACCTTAGTTAAAGAGACATTAAGATGAAATGTAATGCAACAAAACCTTTGAAATTCAGCAGACAATTCACGCAAAACCACCTTAACTACTCGCCCCCTGTTGCGCAGCGTATGACCACAATGATGACAACAGAGAGTACATCACTGATGACATCACTGGTAATATCACTAATTACCTCACACATGACGCCACTAATTACATCACTGGTGACATCAGACATAACTTCATATATAACTTGACTGATAAAAGCACTGATTACATTAATTACATTAGCAACTTTTCGGCCTATTTTCGTTTACATTAAAAATGCATACATAGTTTCAAAGTACATTTTATTCTGCTGTGATTTCTTTAGATTTAGTGTATGGTCCACAATTTAAAATACATACAAAAATGAGTACCACAAAAAATAGTATAGTATGTAAGGATTAATTTCCTTTGGCATTTCATCTGTTAGAGTAGAATAAAAAGTCATAATTAATCTACAAAAGAAATATCTGAAAGTAGTATAAATCCAATAATTTGTCTAAAAGTAAATCTTCAATTCTAAACTTCCTTTATTTTGTATATTTGCAATTATGTAGCATAAATAAAAACATTTAGAATACCCGTACTTAGAATTCTTATAATATATCAAAACACATTAGTGCATGCACTTTGCTTTACAACTGTTTTTAACACTACTCATTTAAATAACAATGCGTTTAAATGCAATGTTTATAATAAGCACAATAGAAAACTTCAATCTGTACTTTTTACATTTTCCTAAAAAGCAGGATTCAACACGTTTCTATTTCTATCAATTCCTATTATCATTTTCTCACTACTGTATATACATATTATGTTATCTTACAAATATGTAAAGTCATTTGCCACACATAGGTACACTCTCTGCAATGGAATATTTCAATTGGTTGCTATTGAACGAAATTAAAGATATTTCTAAAATATTGAAAATTTATGTTTTCAATTTCAGCCTTTAATAAACACTACAAATGAATCCTCCACAAGTACTCATATCACATATGTGCACCTCTCTATTGTTCTATTTCATGTTCCTATTGTTATTATGTATACTGAAATAACATATATACCAAGAGAGTGACCCAAAAATATTTTAACATAGGTAATGAGTGATCTCAAGTCTGATGTCCTCAGTGATGTAATTACTTATGTCATCATTGTGGTCATACGCTGCGGTACAGAGGGTGAGTAGTTAAGGTGGCTTTGCCAGAATTGTCTGCCAAATTTCAAGGATTTTTTGTGTTATATTTTCACCTTCACCTTTCACCTTAGCTAAGTTTTTTCACTGAATTTCAAAGGCATTGCTGCTATTTATTTTTCACATTAAATCTGGCCACCTTAACTCTCTCTTAATTGATGTTTTTTCACTCAATTCCAAGGGTTTTGTTATACTGTAGTTTCTTTGGGGCCCACTAGCCATGGCCTTTGGCCGTGGCCACTGCACATGTTGCATTAATAGGTTTCTTTGTGCCCACTAGCCATGGCCTTTGGTCATGGCCAATGTATATTTTTCACCAATAGGTTTCTTTGGGCCCACTGGCCATGGCCTTCAGGCATGGCTAGCGCGGACGCCCTTTGGCCTTGGCCACTGTACATTTTGCACCAAGAGGTTTCTTTGGAGCCCACTAGCCATGGCCTTTGGTCATTGCCCGTGGCCACAACCTTCGGCCTTGGCCACTGTCCATGTTGCACCAATAGCATTATTTGGGGCCCACTAGCCAAGCACTTTGGCCATGACCAGTGTTCATGGCCATCAGCCTTGGCCACTGTACATGTTACACCAAAGGTTTTCTTTGGGGCCCGCTAGCCATGGCCTTTGGTCATAGCCAGTGGCCATTTTGCACCAATAGCTTTTTTTGGGGTCCACTAGCCATGGCCTCCAGCGATTAACAGTTGCCACGGCCGTCAACCTTGGCCATTGCACATGTTGCACCAATAGTTTTCTTTGGGGCCCACTAGCCATGGTTTGCTTAGGCCACTGCACTAGTCATAGCCTATGTTCATGACCACTAGCCATAGCCTTTGGCCACAGTGCATTTTGCACCAATAGGTTTCTTGTGCCCACTAGCCATGGCCACTAATTACATCACACATTACATCACTGATGGCATCACTAAGGGTGACACTAATGGCATCACTTATATCACTGATTTGATTCATTACATTTTGAAATGTGACAACTCTGTTTTGTTACATAACATATATGTACTTATTTCATACTTAAACAGCACATTGTATTCTGCCCTTATTTCTTTAAATGGCCATGCTACATGTTTCTCCAATAGTTTTCTTTTGGGCCTACTAGCCATGGCCTTCAGCCATGGCCAGTGGCCACGGCTGGACATGTTGCATAGTTTATTGAGGTCGCACTAGAGGCTTCGGCTACAGCTTCTCTACATGTTGCACCAATAGCTTTCTTTTATGTCCACTAGCCATGTCACCCCATTCATTTGTTACCAAACACCCATTGACCCCTACCCACTTGATGTAGGCACTGCAGATGTTAAACCTTTTTTTTCTACCGCCTTATCATCATGATCATTTTGCAGTAATAGTTTGCAATAACAGGAATTTGTGCTGTAGAGTGGTGGTTTGCCGATTCCTGCGATAACAGGGAAAAATGCTTTGAGTTAAAAAGTCGTCGACATTCTGAAAGGCGCTGCATGTGTGTTCCCATTTTTTCCAGGTTCCCTCACTCAACTCAATTGCTATCCCTAACCCTCTCCCATTACCTCCTAACACTCATCGCTTTGTGTGACACATATTTTTTCTGAGCATGTCTTGTGGCAATGCTGCTGTAATCTTGTGAGAGTCCCACTGTCTTCCCCACATAAAGATTTTATACCCTCAACTGGCTTCAAACCCACCTCCAAATAACCAATTTCCAATTTCACGTGGTGTCTTCTGTCCAAATGAAGGCCTGTGGCCTCATGTGATTGCTATTGCTATTGCTATTTATATAGCGCCTACGGCCAGGCCATCGAAGCGCTGTCGTTCAAAACAATCAGTGTCCCCCTACAAGTGCCTACATTGACTGAAGAATTTTGAGTCTCTTTCTGAAGTTGAGAAGGTTAATAAACTCTCTACGGTCATGGGGCGTTAATCCCAAAGCTTGATGGCATGCTTTTTCCTCCTCCAAATAGCGTTTTGAGTTCTTTCATTTTTTCCTTCTCACAGTATTATTGTGGGAATCGCTTGCATCGAGCAAAAAATAAATGGTGACTTTTCATTTCTGAAAAGCATCTGTGCTACAAACCAGCAAGGGCAATATATATAAAAAATGGTAAGGCGCTGGGGCAACCCCCATGTTTCTGTCGCAACTTTTAAAAACATCTGAATGGATTTACCTCAAACCAGCCAAGGAAATTAAGTCAATGCTTTTTGGGCAAATTGTTTCTCATTTGGTCCAAATCTGCCCAGCGATTTACACGCTACAGATGTTCAAATACTGCACTTTTTCTCTATGGGAAAATTAATTGGAGTAGGCTGCGTTTTGGTAACCTAATAACATTTAGATTATTTAATGTATTGTCCCCAAAATTTCTAGTTTGGGGGTCCCTTAACAAACATGTTACTTGGAAAATGTTATCCAAATCCATCTAGCAAGTCAAATGTAATTAGTCTCTCGGCTGTAAAGCACCAAGGCTGATGTAAAGGTTTAAAGGCGCAGGGGACGCCCCCTTCTGTGTTGAATATTTTTTTTTTTAAACTGGATGGATTTACCCCAAACCAGTCAAGAAAATTAAGTCAACACTTTGTGCCAAGTTGTTTTTTATTCGATCCAACTCTGTTCAGCGGTTTATGGCTACAGCTGTTCAAAAACTGCACTTTTTCTCCAAGGTAAAATGAGTGGGAGTAGGATGAAAACAAAATGTTTTTTTTCTTAATAACCTTTTAATTTTTTAATGTATTGTTCCCAGAATTTCTGATTTGGAGTGGTTCTTTCATCCAAATCCATCCAGCAAGTAACACGTTATTAGCAATAGAATTTTGGGTAAAATGGCACATTTTAATTTCTGAAAATCCTCTCATCCTTGGTGCTCCAAAGCACCATGGGAGATATAGCTATTTTTGGGGAGCAGGGGGCACCCCTTCCCTGTCGAACATTTTAAAAACTCCTGGATGAATTTACCCCAAAACTGTCCCAGAAATCAAGTTGACGCTTCGAGCCGAAGTTGTTTCTTATTTGGTCCAAATCCGCCCAGCGGTTTGTGCACTTTGGGTTCCCCAAAAATTTTAATTCTAAATAACGTATTACTTTTTTAACAAATACGTCCCAAAATGTCCATTCTGGAAGGGCCAGTGAAAATGTTTTGTTTGGAAAATATGAACAAAATCAGTCTTGCAAGTCAAAATTTATTAGCACTAGAATTTTGGGATTTCTTTGACTCATAGGTATAACCTTAACTGTAGGGCAGCAACTGCGGCCCTATAATACACACACACAAACACAAACCCAACCTATGCATTTTCCAGCTTTTACCAGTACTACTGCTCAGGTTCAGACAGGGGGTTAAAATTGGAGCAGGCACCAGTAAAAAAGTGACAAACTCATTGCAATTTTTTACTTTTCAGAACAGACTGAGTATGTGCTACTCAATGAGGTGTTTTTGGTAACATATTGAGCATAAATCCCTTTTGGTAACACGCATGCAATGGATGGGCCAACTCCGACACCAAATAATCAAACCAACTCAGGAAGATAGCCAAGTTTCTCTGTTTTATTATCAATTGTCTAAAACAGGGAGTTACAACGGACATCAACTGATGTTCGCTCGAGCTCTCATTGCATTTCACATGAAAACTTCCTTTTATACACAAAATACCTCAGACGTGGTGTCATACTACGTGGGAAATAAGAAATACCTATGAGGGATTGTGATACACTCAAGGGGAACATCTAAGTAAACTCTCTATGAGGGGTTGGGTTGTGATTGGGTCGCTCCTGTCAGGTGGACATCTTGTGCCTACCTCTAGTGCAAGTCATCTTCACCTTTATTAAGTACTCGGTGTATCATTGGCTCTTAAACTATAAGGCCCTTCATGATACGGCCCTCTATAATCGGTTGGCATGGTTGTGCCATGTCTGGTACATTTGGTTCACTTAGCAGCATGTAAGCTCATACCCCAGGTGCCAGGGGCTGGACTTGACTGTACCTCCCCACCCAATTAGCCCAACGTCTCTCATCACCCACACCTTCTACCATGAATATTGTCTTTGAACTTGGCCTTGCAATGTATTCTTGTCTCTAGGAATATAAAGGAGTGTGCACGCACTATCGTCATTCCATAACTCCTCGCCCAACTCTATTTCGATCCTTGCCTCACGTGACAAGAGACCACGATTTAAACTATTTTTCTGCATTTAATTGTCTTAAATTAATAAAATTTGACACACATGGTGTTCTTTCTTTGCACCTTAACAAGGGATGATTCAGCGTCACACGTTCACATCCTTCAAGAGCAGATAACCAGACTTGGCTGCTTCAGCCTTGACACCAGGCCAGGCAGCTTTGCCATTCATTTTGACAATCCCAGCTAATTCTTACTGCGACACAGCTCTGTCCTTCTCTCCATGGATCTGGACTTACTAAATATGTGACACCGATATCCAGCTTCTGTACAATGGTGGCTCTGCCTGCAGACAATTCACTATGTATAGCCAGCTTCTATGATCACTTAGTCTACTTGCATTGCTGCATCTGTAAAATTATTGAACGGCTTGTATTTTCTGCATTGCTCTTCACACGTGCACTCTTTTCTTTTCATATGACAGTTTACTACATTCTTTATTTCATCATCAGCTTCTATACGGGTCATGCATCTTCTCCAGCCAGTCTTCTCTGTGTGACATACTTCACTTCTTGTGACAACACCAGCTCTTTTTCTTACTCTTTTCATATTCCTTTGGGGATTACCTCCATTGGATTGTCATCTCTTCGAGAGTACATCTGATAGGGTTTTCTTGATGGATACCTTTTCTCAAAGATTCACAGTGGAATGGTCACAACTGCTGGTGTAAAGTATGGCACAATCTCAGGCCTCCAACATACAGGTGGGGGGGGGGAATTCTTGCACAGGCATTTGGCTGCTCCTCTACACTATGTTGCAAGTAACACATTTGAAAGCATAGTTACGTAGTAACAATCGTTAAAACTAGTGCAGTCATTTCTAAAACATGGCTCACTCTGGCAAATACAGCGGCCCAATCAGGCCATACAAAATGCTCATACTAGAATTATGGGCTGTCACTTTGGGCATTGCCCTATTGCCACATTGGCCAGTCAGAGCCTGCTCCTGCAATACTTTATTGCCATTTGAATTCCTTTTTCCTTCTTTGTCTCAAGCTCTTTCATGGACAGGCAGGCACGTGCATTGACCCTAGGGGTTTACCGAACTTCGGCTTCAAGTCAATTTTTAGCTGAATTTCGGCTGAAAAACAGCAATATGAATACATTTTACTGCAGTGACTCAAAGCCGAAGTCCACTTTCTATGATTAGCTGTCTTCTCCCTGTTTGGGAGATAACAGCCAATCATATAAAGTGTGGGAGAGGCTGCAGTAGCTAAATAAGCTGTTTGCTTATTGGCTACTGCAGCCTGACCACAAAGGAAGCATCCCATGTCTTTTGAAATAGGAAGTGTGGGAGAGGAACAGTTCTTCCCTTCCCTCGCTTCTTATGCCAATGGACCAGCAGACGGACTGACCAGGTAAGTCACCTTTTGTGCCCCCCGCCGCTCTCACTTGTGAACTCGGGCCACCGGTGCAAAGGTGGCCCAACATGTTGGCACTGCACAGAACGGGGCCCTTCCACTGTCCGGGAGTGGCCCCAGCCACACAAAGCTGCTGGCAGATTTTGCTCCCCACTGGCCTCAAAAATGCCAAATGGCCCCAACACCCGCCTCCAACACACGATGAGGCTGCTGGTGTGTTCTGCATACCCACGGACTCACCATTTCATAAATGTGTGCCCCTCCCATCTATGAATGCGGGTCACTGGTGCACAGTCGGTGGCCCAACATGTTGGCAATGCATGATGGGGGCTGCTACACTGTCCAGGAGCTCCCCAGCAGCCCAAAGTTGCCCCACACCCCCTCCAACACATGGTAAGGCCAGTGGGGTGTTCTGCACCCCGCAGTCTCATCATTTATCAAATTTGTAGCCTCACTGTTCGTCCAATCTAGTCGCCCTCCCCCCATCCCCCAGCCCCATTTGATCTAGCTCTAAAAATGGTCTCAGCACCAATGAAAAAGAGGCCCACAGATGTGAATGGCAATTCATTGCTTTTGTGTTTCAATACTGCATAAAGGGGAGGTTTTTGAAAAAATGTGATACAAATTGTGCAATTTAATGAATATTTATTCACCTATAATGCTCAGAATTACTACCTGCAAAAAGTGGCCAACTCGGACCCAAAAAACTGGCCCATGCTATTATTTTGCGTTTCTGGTTCGGGCATTGCCCTATTGCCCACTCTGAGCCTGGATCTGGCACCCCGGCTTTGGCCCAATATTGCAGCAGCCAGGGGGCGTTAGTACTTTCATACCAGAGGGGAGTGATTTGCAGGGGGGTGGAGGGGTGACAGGAGAAAGCTCATTGTCACACCATTCCCTGAGTGTGTGGTTTCCGACATAAAGAAGAGAGTTAACTGCTTTCTGCTTGTAATTGAATCCCTGTCTCATTAGAATTATTTTCTCCCTGGTGCATGCGCCTTACAAGCACTGCACCTCCCCTCCCAAACCTGGGGTCATCCGATGCTGCAGCCTTCCAACTGCTGTTCATGTGCGTGGGGGGGGCTATGATGAGCCTTATGAGGTTGGCTAAGGGTTAAGGAAGATGGGGGGGGGGCACTGCCAGTAGGTGTAGAGGCCACAATATTGGGTCCACAGTGCACAATACCCGGTGGCCTCTGGTCAGTGCTGGGGGCTTGGGTTCTGGCTTGGGGGTATAAGGGTGGGTGCTGTGCAACCCTCTGTGAAGTCTTTTTTGGCCTGATGTGCTGGGGGACATGAAGCAGAGTGCTGTGTGGCTGGCGGCAATGGGCAGAAAGTCAATGTGTGTTGTGCCAATCACTGGTGTACCCTGCTCTCACCCTCTCGCACATGATCCTTTACGTTTAGTCTTGAAACTGCCCTGAAAAGACACAGCACCAACGGAGAAAGCTCACCTCTGAGCCCGGCTTCCCATTCCACCTGGCAAAGCACTGCCTAGTACCTACGAATCTGATGAGTACTGTGGGGGTTGCTGGGGAGAGGGGCAAGAATGTACTATTCAGGGGAACCTTGGGTGGGAGGTCACCACTCGTTCTGTATGCCTGATAAATGAGAGGGGGGTGTATTACACTTGCCGCAGCCCTTGAATATAAATAGCTCCTCACTCCTGTAGTTTTCAAACCCTGTTTTTTTTCATTGAATGCTCATGTTTCCTTTTTGAAATATTTTCACATGCCTTTTTTAAAGACTTTATTTTACATTTTGAAGTACATAAAACCAAATACCTCTTCACAGCCAACATTCCGTACAGCCCTGCCAAAACCTACTCTTACGTGTGACTTTTGCTTTACATTTTATTCTGTGACCAGTACGAGATTTTTAATTGCGTAAAGCCCGTCAAGCAACAGCTGGTGAAACGCGCCCACCAGAAACCCTATGCCTTGCTAAAAGCAGCAGGGCCCCTCATTGTCAGCATGAGTAGTATCAAGAAGAAAACTAGCCCCATTTGGGATTACCTTGCCATTAAACTGGATGATAACTCCAAGGCGGCGTGTTCTGTTTGCTCATCGGTTTTGTCTCGTGGTTCTGCAAACTCTAAACAGTGCAGCACATCTGCACTGACAAATCATCTGCGTGCAAAACATCCCAATGACATTGCACTATATGAGAGAAAAAAAGAACCAACATCAATGTGACTCCCGTAAAGTGCAAGAAGGCATTGTCATCGCTGTCCATTCAAGATTTCCTGGACAAAAAGCAAGTCTTGCCTCAGGACAACCCTTCCGCACATGTTGTGCATTGCAGTATCAGTGAAATTATCGCAATAGACTTGCAAACATTTTCTGTTCTTGAGGATGTAGGCTTTGTGCGTTTACTAAATAAGCTGGAGCCATGCTACAAAGTACCCTTACCTAAATATTTTTCAACTCACATCATCCCTGACCTGTATGAACAAGTGTGCCAGCATATTGCAGTTGAGGTTCAGAGAGCTGAGAAAATATCATTTACTGTAGACCTTTGGACCTCTGATAATACAGTAACACCTGTTATGAGTTGTACAGAAAAATGACTAGCCTCCAACATGAAAAGGGTGTTTCATTGCAATGTGAGGCTTTTGAAGGAAGCCATACTGGTGCTAAAATAGGTGTGGCATTCCAAGAAATGCTTCAAAGATGGCAAATGAGCCATTCTAAAGTCCATGTGATTGTTTGAGATAATGCAGCAAACATGTGTAAGGCTTTCAGGTATGCAGAGTTTATTAGTGTGGGTTTTTGCACATAGCCCACAGCTTTGCATCCATGATGTCCTTTTCGCGCAAAGATCTGTGTTAAACATGGTGTCACATGCAAGAAAACTTGTTGGGCATTACAAACATTCCAGTTCTGCCACGTCTCACTTGCACTCACTGCAAAAAGATCATGGGTTTCCTGAACTGGAGTCAATCCGAGATGTGTCAACACGATGGAACTCCTCGTTTTTGATGCTTGGGCGATTGGTGGGGCCGAGGCAGCCAGTGAGTGTGTACTGTATGAAGGATGACAAAATGCCTACTCTCTCTGCCTGTAAGTGGCTTTTGGCAGAAAATGTTATACTGTTGTTGGCACCCTTTGTAGAGCTCACAAAGGAGATTTGCTCCCATGCATCAAGCAGCTCCTTTGTTGTTCCTGCTATCAAAGCTTTAAGATCGTACCAGAGCTCTGGTAAGGTTAGGGACACGGGTGAGAAGCTTGTGAAAACAGAGCTATTGAAGTCAGTAGAAGCAAGGTTTAAAGACATTGAGGACATAACTATCTACTCTGTGGCAACAGAATCGATCCTCGGAATACATTGAAAAAAAATCAGAAATGATATTGTGGCTAATAGTGTCAAATGTGCAATCCACTCTACTGCCTTAACCCGGTGTGAAGGGACCTCGCACCATACTGTATGGCAACCTGCAGACGCTGACCTGCAAGACGACGAGCCACCGCCTAAGAAGAGTGTTCGAACATCTGGCATATGGGCCTTCTGGAACAGTGTTGTCTGCAGTTCACGGCTGGTGTGAGTCTGTCAATTAGTTCCTTAGACACTGAACTATCTCCTTGAGTGAGCCGCCGCTCCCTAAAAGAAAAGACCCACTGAAGGAGTGGGAAATTAACAGTGTGCGATTTCCATGGTTAGCAAAGGTTGCCTGTGTGTACTAGGCACCTCTGAATGCTGAATGCCTTGTCTTTCTTAAAAACAACCTTCCCCTTACAGGTTTCACCTATCAGTGGCATAACAGTAAAGTGAACATGGACTTCTTTTAGATCTGAATTTTGTTTTTCTTTTTATCTTTTTAATAAGTTTACTGAGATATATATGTCTGATTAATAAACATGAATACGCATGCAATACAATGCCTCCTTATTTTATTAATTGAAATGTTGTTTATTATGTTCTAAAACATGTTTACTTAAAGAAACAATTATTCAGCTCACTATTCGGCTCCGGGCGAATAGCTCGACCAACTATTCGGTATTCGGCTGAATAGTAAATTAACTATTCTGTACACCCTTAGTAGACCTCATGCCCTTCAGTAAAGTAATAAAGTATTTGCAGGCATCTCTCCCATACACCTTTCCTTAAATCTATCCTATCCTATCCCTCTGTCAAAGTCTGGAAGGACAAAGTTAAAGAAGGATCTCCTGGTCTCAATCCTGGCCTGCCCATCACTTACCCCTATGTCAATGCTTCTTCACTGACATCCTTTTTTATTGTTCCCCTGCCAGACCTTTGGACTCCCCACATGGTCGCAGTACTGTCCTCTTTCTCTTCCTCTCCCATTAATGATGGCACCCGTTGGGAAGTACTCTTGGCATCTTTCCTGTCCTCTAGGACAATCATTAATGTCTCCCTTAATGGCACTGTCATGGTCCAGGGCTCTCAACCCAACCACCTCCTTCTTGATAGGCGTCTTCCATCTCTAATCAACTTTGTCCCTTATACTGCCACTCCTCCTTCTGCCATCCCTCTGACTCCTCTGCCACCTAGGACGGGTGAACCACACTCTTGTACCCCTCCTTGGAAGAACTTCAAAAGTTATCTACCCTCAACTCTTGCTCTGCCGTCAAACACTCCTCTGACATCTGCCGCCTCCTTGAAGACCTCGACTCAAAGTCCTTGCTCTCACTGAGACAACGTTCACTGCCAGCTCTATCACAAGTCTTGACACTCTCCTCCCTGAGGGTTACAAGATCCTCTCTAAGCCCAGGCCTGACTGGTCCAGGGGCGGAATGGCCCTGATCTTCCCTGAGTGGGTCCCTGCTACTATCATACCCACTCAGGCCTACTCTTCACTTGAATGTCTTGTCTGCAGGCTCCAGTCCTCTCTCTGACTCTGCCCACCATCTACAGGCCCCCTACCCAGGACTCTCTCTTCCTCTCAGAGTGGGCTGACCTCACTTTTTCTCTCCTGGCCTCCACCTCCAAGATTCCCCTCCTCAGAGACTTCAATATTCACCTTGACTCCCCTGATGCGGCCTCTGGGCTCTTCCACAAACTCTGTGACTCTCTTTCCCTCTCCTTTCTTCCCTCCGGTCCGACGCACTCAGCCAGACACACCTTGGATTCCCCTATCTCTGCAGACATCCCCATATCCAAACCTCTCATTACTCCCCTCTCATGGTCTGATCATCCTCACCTGTCCTCCCAACTGGACCTCCTGGGTCCCCCGGCTAAGCCCCTGCCCGCACTGCCAGTCTCCTTCTCTGTTATTCGACCTATGAAGCCAGTGCCAGTTGTTGCTTTTGCCGCCACCTTCACTCCCCCTCTACTCCTGCCACTGACTCTCACTCTGACACAGCCCTTACTAACCTTCAACTCTCCGTCTTCAACACTCTGGACATCCTTGCCCCTGTCATGAGGATCTGCATGAAACCTTCCTCCTACTGCAACTCCTGGTATAACTCTGAACTGGCCTCTCTAAAATGCAAGTGCAGAGCAGCTGAGCGGAAGTGGCAGGCTTCGAGCACATCCTCTGACAAACTGGCCTGCCACCTGCTCCAAAAGCAATACAGACTTTCCATCTGCTTGAAGAAAAGAAGCTGCATTTCTAGGGTCCCTAACAATAAGTTGAACTTTTCAAAATCTGCAAGGAACTCGCCAATCCTACTCCAGTCTCCATTTCTCCTCTGCCTTCCTTGGCCCTGTGCACTTCTCTGGCCTCCCACTTCATCACTAAAACTCAGGACACCCTGTCCTATCTCTCCTCTATGCCACACCCCTCTCCCTCGCCCATGCTCAGGCCTCCCTTGGCCTCTCTCCCCTTCTCTCCTACTCTCCTCTTTCCTTCCCATATCACCTGATGAGGTTCCTAGATAAGTCTGCTCCATGAAAGTCTCATCCAAACAGGTGTTTCCCTGCTCCTCCAGAACTGTCAAGGACAACATTGTGTCCCTTGTTCCAGCCTAGGCTGATTTCTGCAATCACTCCTTTGCCACTGGATCCTTCCCATCAGTCCTCAAGCACTCCCTTTTGCACCCTTTCCTCAAAAAGCCCTCTGCCGACCCCTCCTGTCCAGCTAACTAACACCCTATCTCCATTACCCCCTTCCTGGGTAAACTGTTGGAGAAGCTGGACCACTCCCAGCTTATCCACCACACTGAATCTGTTGGTTGTCTCCACGCCTACCATTCTGGTTCCAGGACTGCCAGAGGCACAGAAACTGCACTCCTGAAAACCTGCGAAGTCTTTCTCTCTAATCTCGATTCCAACACTCCTTCCATTCTCATCCTTCTTGACCTTTACTCTGCCTTTGATATGGTCAATCATGCAACCCTTATAAATCGTATCTGTGATACCCATGGCATCATGGACCTGGCTCTGGAATAGCTGACCTCCTTCCTCTCTGAACGACCTTCCCAGGTTCAACTGGGTCCTTTTCTCTCCTCCATCTCACTCTCCACATGTGGTGTCCCTCAGGTTTCTATTCTCTCACTTTGACTTTTCAACATCTACCTTGCTCCCCTTGCCCATTAGATGTCTGTCTTCTCTCCTAACTTCCAGTATTATGCTGACAACATACAACTCTCCATCAAACTTCCCTCCTCTGCTACTCCTCCTCCTCCTCCGCTCTCATTCCTGACTGTCTGTCTGCTATTCAGGCATGGTGCACTGCTAACGATCTCTGCCTTAGTGCCAGTAAGACTGAGATCCTTCTCATTGGGACTCCAGCTCCCACATTCCCTCCTACACTCTGGCCGCCCTCCATGAGCCCACTCCCCTCACCCTCCTGTGAGGCAGAAAACCTTGATGTCATCTTTGACTCCTCTCTCTCCTTCTCTCCTCACATCACGGACCTTGCCAAGAAGGCCAACTACCAGCTGCACCTCCTCAGAGGCATTCTCCCTTTCCTCACCTTCCCCCAGAAACTCAATGTCTCCAGAGCTCTTGTCCTCGATAGGCTGGACTTCGGCAACAGCCTCTTACTCAATTTACCTAACTCCTCCCTTCGCCCCCTTGAACTAATCCAGAATAGGACTGCAAGACCTATCCTTGGCTTTAAACCCAGGGACTGCATCTCTCCAGTCCTAGAATCTCTCCACGGGCTCGCAGTTGCTGCAATGATCAGGTTCAAGTCCCTCTGCATCATCCACAAGGCTTTCTGGGGCCTGGGACCCTACTACATCCAACTCTTTCTCCCTAAATACCTCCCTGCTAGAGCCCTTCGGTCTTCTAGCTCCAACTCTCTGCAGATCAGACGCTTCTCCAAGCAGAGAGTGGGGGTAGATCTCTCTCCTCCTCAGGTGCCTCTCTCTGGAATGGCCTCCCTGCCCCTCTCAGACTTGAGCTGGATCTCCTTAAATTCTGGAATGTTCTCAGGCCGTCCTTTTCTCTTCCTCCTTTTGATAATGTTCCCCCTCAGCCTCTGGTCTGGCTGCCTGGTTCCTTCAGATTCTTACAGGGCACCAAGCCCTTCCTGACCAGTCTACCCATGCACTTGTTCTCCTCTGACCCCCCACCTCTCTTACCTGCACTTGCCCTTCCGGGATCCCTCCCCCTTCACTAGCCTGTCTGGGCCTGCTCCCCTGAGCCCTTCCAGCCCCTTCCTCACACTTTGCACGTGGTCCTGCTGCCCCTTCACTCTGTTCTCCCCCAGGCTCTGTCCACTTGCCTCCCCTGGCATTCGCTAAGCCCTCCGGCACTTCCTCCCTCCCCTTGCCCCTTGCCCCTCTACTTCTGTTTACTGTACTTGCACAATCCGAATGTCACAAGGTCTAGTAGTAACCATTTTTGTTTGTCATCCCTGTACCCCCCCCCCTTGTTTTGCTGCGCCTTGAAACACCCTGTGTATAGGCGCATTATAAATACCCAATAAATACATTTAGAAAAATTTTGGGCGTTTGTACCCCCTTTACTTGCTCGACCAAACCATGCCTGGTCTTCGCATGAACCTGTCGGTTTGACACATTTCAGTTTTCACCAGAACATACACAAAAGCACAGTATATACAAAGTGCGCCAGCTGGAACGCAAGACAATCTCATCCTGCCAGTCAGACATGGGACAAAGTTAAAAAAAAAAGTGAACGATGAGGAACTCTTGAAAAAAGAAATAGAGAGCAGGGCAAAGCGAAAGAAAAGTTCACTCGAATTGCAGCTCAGTATGCGCAGGACACAGTATCCACAGCAACCGCAGGACCGCTCACCACAGAGGACGCAGTAACGAATATTTCGGGACAGTCCAAATCTGCGATGCAGTTCTTTATTTGGAAAATGTTCTTTTTCTCCCCGTAGTTATATAATTTTCATCAGTCACCCAGAGGCGTTGCTGGGGAGGGTCTGCGGGGGTTACAGGATTATAGGGGTATTTTGGTTGTAGCACCCGGATAGAAGCTCAGGGGCTACAACCAAAAGGCTAGCTAGCCCCGAGTCCCGACAGTCCCGACACCAGCGTAGCCCCGGATCTTTTACAGACCTAGCAGCACCCCTGCAGTCACCTCTTCTAAGCAGTGAGAACACGCACAGAAGTATCAGAACTGAAAAGGGATACTGGAACTAGGAAGCTCTGATGACGCTGCTGCCAGTCATCGGGGAGTCATTTATTAGAAAGGCACCTCATCTGTATTTCGGAGGGGAGAGGGAGAAGGTAAAGGGAGGGAGAAGGGAAGATAAGGAGAAAACAATTGATGGAGAAGGGAAGAAAGGGGGGTTTTTGAGCGTGAGTGGGTGTTTCAAAGTGAGCAGGTGTGACAAAGTGAGTGGATGGGATTAAATGAGTGGACGCAACAGAGTCAGAGAGTAAGACAGTGTGTGATAAAGTGAGTTCAGAGGCACATCCGCACGGCAAATTGTGCAAATTAACTAAAATGCAAGCCTTTTGTTCCAGAAAAATGTCTTTTTCTTACAGCGCAGTGCTACTTTATACATAGCATAATCAACCCAAGGCAGACATTTCTGAAGACTGCAGACAGCTACATACCCGGTTTCGTCCTTACTGGGGATCATCCTTGTAGGGCAGGCGGTCCTGTGGTTGGGGCATTTGGGGCATGCCTAATAAACACCAGCAAAGCCATAGTAGGTTTTAAAAAGCCCAAAAATAACCCTTCAACAGAAATGTGGAAGCAGAACAACCCAATTGATCGTGCCACACACTTCAGAGGGCAACCCAGCAGCCATCGCTGGAAGCTCACCACCAGTCTAGACCAGCAAGGCACCGTGGGCATGCAAATCAACCCAAATGCAAGCCCTTTGTGCCCGAAAATTGCCCCAATTGGTACAATACCATTGACCCAGGTTCAGCATGAAATCTATTCTTCAGACACTCTTGGGGAAAAAAAGCGATTCTTTCAAAACAATGACATGACAAACCAGTTTATACCCAAGAAAATATGTTCTATAACAAAATGTATACTGAGTTAACAGTAGTCTAAGTATTGCCAGTTCTTACATTGTTTAGAATGTACTCATTCTGTTTCCTTGTGCACACCAGGAACATGTTCTTTTAATGTGGCAGTGGGATTTTCATAAGCCATCAATGTCTAGCCGACACCCAGCTTTCAAACAATTTTTTACATTACAAAAATGTTTGAATCAACAGCGACATCTAGCGTCCACATGTGTATATGGCAGGCTTTATTTTCCTGACTAAGAAAGTTTCTGTCAGTTCTGTTTGCAAGGATGTAGGGTTGGGAGATAGGACGAACAGTTAGATACTATGCAAGTTATGATACAGTCTAATGCACTTAAAAGTTGTTAAAGCTATGAAATATATCAATATGAGGACGTCACTTGCCAGATGGCAGTCGAAGGGGATGTATACGTTGAAGGTGCTTTTCCCTCCGAGAGCATCCACAGCACCCAAGTCCAGTTATTCACAAATATAGGAGAGCCAAACGCGCAAATAGGACTGAGAGCAAATAGTTCACAGTCTATATACTAGATAGCACACGTTGATTAGGCTCACAAAGTCTAAGGGGCCTCCTCGTTATGCATACGCTGTCAATGGTAAAATGTGGATTATTTGCCCATTGCTGTTCTTCCGAAGCCCCCCCCACCCCAGCCCCCCCATAAATACCATGTGTGATTCCAACTCATAATTGGGTGGTATTTTAAAAATAGTAAGTATTTAAAAGATGGTTTTATTGTTACTACCAAACTTATAATGTGGTCCTAAGTCCCATTTTTGTGGTAAAGATACACACATCAAGCAAGTTAACTCTGCACATACAAACTTGTTTTAACTCATTTGAATTACCAGGGATCAATTGTGTTAAACAGATAGCCGCCCCTTCCCTCTGCATAACCACCACCCGCTCAGATACATCACCTTCAATCGGGTCTGTCCGGAGACAGGCCCCTCGCATTTCCTCCCACATGGCGTTTCTGCAAACCACGTGGGACGAGTAGGCAAGGCAACCACCCATGATGTATATTGAAGCCTAATGAGAAATTGTCGAACTCTGAACCCAGAGGTATCAGGGCTCGCTAGTGCATTTCCTCTAAAAGTCAGAGCAGTGGGGGCAGAATCCGGATGTGCAGAATCTGCCTACTTGAGATACACAGCTCACTTCCGGTTACCGCGGACCAGCAACTGTGGAACCACCAGGCCTGGCAACAAATCCTTGCAGTGCAATTAGGCAGCCAGCTCCTTTCTCCCAGAGCTGCGGTCTCGTTGTAGCAAATGGCACGTTCTTAGAAAGCACTGTGCAAAGAGGAAGCTGAGTCAGGGGCTCGCATGTCATGCACGCACTGCGCATACTTTGCAGTCTGATTCGGTCCTTAGTGAAGTCTGTTGTACTATAACTTGCTATTTGGTCTTCTCAGCAAGGAAATACGCATTCTGCTCAAGTCCAGGGATGACATTAAGAGTTTTTTTCACCTCAAAAGTTACCTTGGATTATTCCTGGAGAGATTCGCATGGGTAACAGACACTCAGGTCAGGCACCTGCCCTTATGCAATCCTTTAATGGGGACAAGGTGGGTGTGCGCTTGTCAGACTTCCACACAAATACCAGGTGATTGTTGTGTTCTTTCCTTTGGTTTTATCACAGGATAGACTTCTAAAGATGCTATTTGCTTGTAAAACTGCTTAATGGCAAGAACATGCTTCTATTGTGCTGACAGTATCTATTAGGAAACTGAACTGGGGGCTCAAGGGTACCAATTTTTTGATTTTGACTATGGGGGCAGATATCCCCAAGCCCCTTGCCTCCAAGCTTTTGGGGGTAAATCTCGCTCCTGCACAGATGCCACCCTCTGCAATAGCCTCTCGCCCCTCTCAGACTAGAGCTGGATCTCTTTAAGTTCCAGAAGCTTCTCGAGACCCTCCTTTCGTCTTCGTCCTTCCCTCTGTCCCTCCCCTGCTAACGTTCCCTTCTACCTCTTGACTGGCTGCCTGGTTCCTTCAGATTCTTACAGGTCACGAGGCCCTCCTAAACGAGTCTTCACATGCACTTGCTCTCACCCGATGCCCCCCCCCCACCCGCCCTGCACTTGCATTTCCGGGCCCCCTCCTCCTGCACTAGCCTGGCTGGGCCGACACTACTTGAGCCCTCCCAGCTCCCGCTTCGCACTTAGCTTGTGGTCCCCCTTTGCCCTGCACTCTCCGCCTTCCCTGGCTTTGTCCAATGGCCTCCTCTGGCGCTTACCCCACAGGCCCTTCCGTCCCCTGACCAGCACTTCCTCCCATTGCCCTCTCCCCTGCTCTTCTCGTTACTGCACTTGGACAATCTGAATGTCACAAGGCCTAGTAGGACCGTTTTTTTGTCTTGTCATCCATGGTTCCCCCTAGCCCGCCTTGTTGCGCCTTGAAACAAATTGTGTATAGGCCAATTACAAATAACCAATAAATACAAAATAAAATGACTACATATAAGCATGTGACCAGCCCATGCCCTAGCTGAACACATTTTATAGCACTTACTTTTTATAAGGATTGCAGAAAGCCATAAGGTTTGCAGCCACCTTTAAACATATAACACAAGCACAACAGTCACTCAACCTGCTGAGCTACGCTGGCAGCTTTGTACTGTAGGAGGTGTTTATGGATCCCTGATTTTGCTCAAAATCACTGCATCACCAACAGTGTCGTTCATGTACATGACTGTAAAGCCAACTGTATTTAATCTATAGCCACACTGACACTGTGCGGCACACATTCATTTAGAATGTAAAGCCAGAAACTGAAAACTTTAAGCCTTTCTACAGGGGAAAATTGACATTCCCGCCCCAACTGCTAAAGAAATAAGGGGGCAGTGCCCACTTTCCCCATGTACTCTTTGCCTGCGTGTGATATCTCAGCTGTTAAATAGACTGCCTTTGACTACCTATCATTGTTTTAATATGAGAAATGAGTGCTATATCCCCTGTTAAAAGGATTGCTTTTGACTTTGTATTATTTCAGTCCGAGCTGGCAGTGGTGTCTCTTCTGCTAAACACAATCCCTAACTGCACATTATTTGAAGCTGAGCCAGGAGTGATGCCTGTTTTAAATAAAAGCACCCCATCGCTTGCTGAGTGCATACTATTAAGTGATTGAACTGTGAGTGAGGTCTTCTCATTAAACCTATGCTGTCTCTTGCTTGTATGTACATCATGCATGTGAACTATCTGCATGCTTCCATCAAACAACAGCTGAGTGCAGGTGATTATCACAAGTAGAATGCAGCGGCAAGATGAACGACATCTCAAATGAATGCATGTCAGGTGTGAGATGACAAAGCAGTTCTCGTCATCACCTTGCATTCTGCTACTTATGAACCTGGCTTCGTAGTCTGAAACTAAAACTACAACTACTGTACAACAATACTGAATAAAGTGTGCTGAAGATAAAGACTAGTTTGGGTGTAAAAGGGCCCTGCTAACACAAATAATAATAATTGCTGCATATGAAGCATAATTATGAGTAGCCTAGCCCCATCCCTGGCCCTGGCTCAGTTCAGTGCAGCACAGACAGCATGAGTGCATGGGCAGTCCAAGTAAAAGATTCTCTCCTACAGGATAGGTACAGAAATTGCAAGTTAATCAAAATCCTATACAACCCCCTTATTACCCTCTCTCACCTATTAACCCAGCTGGCCTCACTCACCTCACCCACCTCTATTATAATTTCAATATTTGGCAGCTTTTGTTTCAATGCTGGTAACTCCCCTACATCCAAGACTTAGCCTCCTAAATGTTTATGCTTGAATGATGAGGGAGTCATGTTCCCTTCCACGTGGCCCTCGGTTTCTCCTGTGAAAGAATGAGGTCCAAAGTTTGAAAGATGACCTTTTGCTTGGGAGTCGGTATGGGGTTTGCAGTGCGGGGGTAGTGTGGGAGGATCTTTTCAAAGCATGGTTATCTGGCTGCTTCATTTTTTGACTAATTAAATGCATGTCTAGTTCATCTGTGTGCAACCAAAAGCCACACATGTTAATTCTGACAGGGGCGACTTGGCACTGCTTCCTTTAGAAGTTGATGAATTTAGTAACTTCAAGGTCCTCCTTCTCTTTCCTATCAAGTAGCCTGTGGAACTCAATGCCCAGGGCACTCTGCACGGATGACAAGCACCTAGTCTTCTGAAAACCACAAAACCAAACTGTACACTAGATCGCAAGAGACAAACTAGCCTGACGCACACTTTAAACCAGACCAGGCAGAACATTTAACTTCTAGCCACCCCAGGCTGGGACCGTAAGACTCACCAGAACCACACAGATGGGCCTGCATTGTCCTGCAAACCCCAAAGGATGAACCCTTTGGGTTTTGCCAACATAATAGCAGTCATACATTTTGGCAAGAATACTGATCACATCACCAACCTCACAAACAGTATGAATAAGAGAATGAGCCACTTGGGTCAGCCTCACTGGCATGTGCAAAAGGATTGTACACAACACTTAAATCTGAACACCTTGGAGATCAGGATCCAGTAGGGGCAGCCTCCCCAACTATTTCTCCCCATCACACTAAGACACTGGCACCACCCCACAATCATAAAATGGAACCAGAATAGTGAAGACCTCTTTAAAATGGACAACAACACAACTTGAACTCTTCCGACTCAGCATAACCCTGCAATTCTTGCAGGACTCCTCAGGAGCCCCATACAACCTACCACTTCCCAAACCTTGTAATCTAATAGTACCTTCAAACTACCCACAAGGAAAATAACACACACATGGCTGATTTATGCCTTTTGCACCATCCCAACAGGCCTATATCTGCCATGGGGCTCTCCCAGTGTCCCAGTGTCCCAACGCTGTCACTCAAGTTGTTCCTTCTAGATAGAACACATCGAACCATAACACCACTCAAGACCTTAGTACTTCCGGACTACGCCATCAGCACCACATGTTCAATGCTTGCCTCTCCCTTATAAGCACCCCCTCTTTTGTTTTGGCAACACCCAGGGGCGTTGCTAGGGGGGGGCTAAGGGGGCTGAATCCCCTGATCTTTTGGTTGTAGCCCCGGATAGAATCTCAGGAGCTACAGTCAAAAGACTAGCTAGCCCCCAGTCCCAACAGTTCTGACATCAGCTTAGCCCCGGGCCTTTTCCAGACCTAGCAACTCCCCTGGCAACACCACAAGACACAACGCCACCACAAAGTTCAGGGATGCATTTCAGAAGACCACTTTACATCATATTATCTTGCTATTAGTTTGAGTAATAATAACACGTATTACAGCATTCAGACGCAGTAGTTATCCGCCATTAATGAGGCACTAGATAAAAAGGTGATATTATCATTATCATTGTTATCATTATTGCTATTATTGTTAAACTTGATATATTGCCCCAGGGTGGAACATTGATATGGGATGTCTGTTTAAAACACTGAGTGGCCCCTTTAAGTAAGAGCATTGAACTGATATGTTGAAGTTGTATTGGGCAGGTTTGGATTGGTGATGATGAAATGGAAGTGTGGCAGAAGATTGGCGACTGTTCATTTATTTAGTTAGGTAATTTATCATTAATTGTTTTAAAGCTAGAGCAACAAATGATGATACAATGTGTTCTCTGAAAAACACACAGTAAAACACTTTTGTAAGGCTAAATGCGTTTGGGAGTATTTTAGGGCATATTTGCAACTTAGTTTACTTTTTAGGGTGTATATTAACTTGATGAAAACTTGTATTGTCTTAAGCCTACTCTGAACAAGGTTAATGTCATTTATTTTAGCCAGTTTGCTAAACTGGATGTTTATTAAACCGGTTTGGTCTGTTGATCCCCCCTCGACCCTGCCTCCCACCTCTGGGTTTTATTTGTGCTCCCTTGTTTGACCCCAATACTGGTTTCTAGAGACACCACTGATGCCATTATAGTCTGTCAACTACAGACAATATAATTGTGATTAGTTGTCATTGGCAAGGGTGTAGAAGTCCTGGCTTTTTCCATTATTTTAAAATGATGCAGGTAATTCCATTTCAGTAGGGAAAATCTGATTGTGCACCCAAACATAGTGGCCACCGGTGCACTGCTGCATCAGACACCTGATGACAGCACCTGCCCTACAGTGGCACATCGCAGGCTCCGGGTATCACATAGAAGGAAGTAGCCCTACCCTCGTAATGCCTCAACAATGGACACCAAAGGTCAGAATGGTAACTCAATATCAGAAAACAATTCCAAAAACGCACACTGATATTGCTTACCAACTAGGTTCTGCAAATCTCTCAAGCAACTATTCATACACCACATTGTCATATATTTAAAAAATATTGTATTCTTATAAGTACATACATTCTTTAAAATGCATAAACAGACAATACAATACTCGACATGGGTCATTTAAGTGCAACAATGCAGACAAAAGTGCTTCTCATTGCAACATTACACAAAATATGTTTCAATATGCCACGAAGTGCATAGTGCATTAAAGTGCAAAACAATTTTTAGTACAACAGTATTCAAATACACTCTGTGAGAGAATAGTGTCTGTGTATCTCACTGTCTGACCATATATTCAGTCTAACTTCATCTTGCAGTCACTTGATGTAAATATTAAAACTTAACACCAGTATTAATCACACTTAGACACTCTCATCTAACATATACAAATCATACATGCCAGACCACTGTATAACCCCATAGAGGTGACAAATCCCATGTGGGATGGAAATGTGGATTTCGACACTACGTGTTGCGTCCCATAGTGGTCAGAATACATTCACCCATAATGTTGCTTCCAAAAAGACATGAAGGGCCTTCATCAGGACATAAACTGATTTAAAATTGAAGCCAATTCATGCACATATTAAAAATGCAATTCAATGTTCCAAGTCCAAACCTGTTGATAAAAACATATAGAGAGATTTGTAAAACCTATCATAAAGCCAATTATATATTAAGAGTAACCCTTTTAACCAAATATTAACTGACCATGATTGGTGTTCCAATTAGAGTTGGGGGCTTTTCAAACTTTTCTATGTGACCTATTAATACTCCTAGGTTCAATCGATGCCACCTTCAAAATATCAGGCACCCGAGTGTTTACTCCTCGCCAGACCTGTGTGAAATAAAGTTACACATCGCTACTTAATAACACAAACCCTAAACCAAACCATAGGGAAAATAAGCCAATGTTTCGTTGCCCTAGAGCACAGCCCAACGAATGAGTAGGTTTACTGACATAAGGTAATGGAAAGCTTAGGTTATCCAAATTGGCTCTAAAATTCTCCCACATGGCAGCTCAGCACACATGACCACGTCTTAATGGCATTCAAATCAGGTACACCTAACACCAAAACAGAACCAAGAGCACTACATTGGTGACAAAACATCTGACGTTGCATCACTGTAATTTCCACACACCACAGCTTTATAAAGCTCACTGTTCTAAAACAATTGTGCTTGTGATGTCGCTACCACTTGTAAATATTGACTGTCCAGGGGTAACAAAACCTGAGTGACTCACTGGAACGTACGCAACACAATCACAACAGGACCTGCAGCGTTTTTTGCTTCCCGCAAACAAACGCTGACTTAGTGCCAGCATGTCTCATTTAAACACTCTCGACCATGTTCCACTTTTGTTCCACCTACATCCGCCATGAGCCCCGAGATACTCACATTTGAGAACAACATTTTCAATACATCGAGGAAACTCTTGAAGTCTAACAATGATGCTTGAGATAACCTTTTAGGAGGGGAGAGGAAAGCCATGAGCAAAGTCCAGTGTGACCGCATTTTAATTATCGAACCTGCGGATAAAAGTGGAGGTATTGTTCTTTGGTCTCGAGATAAATACAGACAAGAGGCCCTGCGGTTGTTGGTTAACCTTAACCATTACCAGATTCTGGAAGTCGATCCGACCATACAGCTTCGGGTGGAAATTATGAGCCTTACAGCTTTTGCTGAAAATGAAGGGATGGATAGAGGCAGATGAAAGAATGTTTTTGAATAAAATCTATCCAATAACCCCAGCATTCTACATCTTGTCTAAGGTGCATAAAAGTGTTACATCGCCTCCAGGCCGACCCATTGTGTCGGGCACAGGTTCTATTTTAGAACCTTTGTCCATGTATGTCGACTTCTTCCTGAGGCTGTTGGTATTAGGTATTAAGTCATAAATTAGGGATACAACAGACATTATAAACATTCTAAATAGCATCAAAATAGAGTCCTCTGATTTATTTGTCACCCTAGATGTGGGCGCTCTATACCAGTATCCCTCAATTGGCCATCCTCCAAGTCATTAAGGAGTATCTGAACACCAGGAATAATGTGGACAAGGTCCCCACAGAATTAATTCAAGAATGCGCACATATCACTCTCACTGATAATGTGTTTATGTTTGAAAGTAGTTGGTACAAACAAGTTCAAGGCATGAGTATGGGGGCGACATTCGCCATGGACATAGCCAATCTATACGTTCACCACTTCGGGAATATACAAATATACAGCGGGCCAAATCCAGATAAAGCAGCTATAATATGCTGGCATAGGTACATCTATGACGTGGTGATGATATGGAGAGGCACGCGTATTCTTTTGGATGAATTCCTGGTGTGGCTGAATGGCCGTGATGAGCACCTTTGGTTCACCATGAATGTAGATGAGACCACTATCGTGTTTTTTGGATTTACTACTAGTGAAGACAGCTGGAGGTGAGATTCACACGTCACATTTTCGTATGGAGAAAGACAAGAACGCTTTACTGCACCATGAGGGTTTTCATCTGAAAGTTCTTAAAGCAAATTTACCATATGGGCATTTTGTTTGAATTAAAAGAAACTGCACGGGTAAGGAGGACTTTAACAAACATGCTAAATCCCTTCAGGAAAGATTACGAATCTGATGTTACCCAGATCAAACTATAAAAACAGCCAAACATAAAGCGAAACATCTGAACAGAAAGAACTGCCTGATGAAAAGGGAGAAAACGAGGACCAATCAGATGACATGTGCCGCCACGTATAGTCCTACGAGCAATCTACTGCGGAATGAAATCTTAAAACAGTGGGATATTTTTGCCAAATGGGAACTTTCAACCACAAAAACCCAGATTTGCCTTCAAACGCCCCCTCTCATCCATATAAGACAGAGGGTAGTGCATACGTTTGAGTGCCCTAAACTAACATATCATTCCATCACTAGTAGATGGGGAATCCCTGCAATACAAGGACATTTCCGATGTGGAAATTGTTCGATATGTGCCCTTACCAAGGATTTGAAATCTATTGCCTAAATGGTATTAAATGGAAACTATGGGACCACACCAATTGCAGAACTAAACGTGTCATTTATGGGATAAAATGCCCATGTTCCCTAATAAACATAGGCAAGACATGCCGTGAGATAAAACAAAGTTGCTGATAAACCACTCGTAGATCATTTTGTTGAAATGTACCATAAACATACTGAAATGATGTGGTTCATAATCAGGGTTGTTAAAGAACCCCCGGGAAGTAGTGATAAAGACAAAACATTAACCGGGGTGGAACAAATGTGGATCCGTGTTTGGACTCGGTTGAAAAGGGTCTAACTCCCATATTGAGTGGGCAACCCTTATGTTTTGAGTCCGATCAGGATGATCATGCCTGTCATGCCTGCCAATGGCTTCTCCTCGACCTCTTGTCATTCAGCCCAGCGAACGGCTAGACCGTTCTACACTCGCTGGCGGCTGTTTAATAAACTGCCCGGCAAAAGAATACATTGACTATTTCCCGTAGGATTGGCCATGACTTTTACTTTGGTTTCATACCTTCCTTATATTTCACCTTCATTTGCGTAGTGCCTCTTTAAGGACTTACCGGCATACGCGATAGCCAGCTGACAATGCGTTGGTCATGTGTTACGCGTTGTTCAGCTGACACGTACTTAAACCCGGAGGTTCGTGTGTTCGGCGCTTCTGATCGTCGTTAGTTCTACGCTCCGGAGCCGTTGCTCTTGCTTCTTTCCTTGCTCCTCCACGGATTACTCTGGTTGCTCGACCTCCTATTGAGTCGCCGACCTGGCTGCTTACATCGTGACGGCCACCTGACTATTCCGAACTCTGCAACCTCCCGAAGCAGCTCCTGCAGTCTTCCCCGTGGGACCATTATCCGATTCTGGCTGCCCCCGCTGTCTTGGCCGCATTACTCTGTGACTGTATCCTGACTATTCCGAACTCCTTGCCTATTGTGGTACCTGCGGTTCTCCCCGAGGGGCTGCGCTCTATGAGGGCAATTTCTGTAAAGGACTTACCAGCTTGATTTTCGGTTCTCCTTATCCCATGAACTTCCATAATCACTCCAATCCGAGGCTCTGTTCTTCTCCTTCATACATCAAGTGCACTGAGACATTATGGACGCTATCCTGCGTGCACCATCTCGAATCTAGTGTGGCCCTCGTTTCGTGCGGGTTAGATTTTCCCTACTAACCTTCCTTTCCCTGTCGTTGCTTAGGATTCTATTTGGGATTACTAAAGACTCAACAGCACAGGTTGATTGTTCCTACTTACCCCTACATCTTCAAAGAAAACAGGTCAGTGGTTTTCGAACCGATACATACTGTCATTTTGTTTTCATCAGCTCCTAAAATCATCCTTATCTTTTTCCTAATAGGCTGGTGGTTCCTTTATACTTACTCGCCCTTTCCGCTGATTCCTCCCTTGGGCTGTATCCTTAACAGTCAAAGAGTGCCGTCAGTTGGAAGGTCGCTATTCACCAATTACGAGGGACATCGAGTCATCTCCTGAAGACTCTACGTGTATCCTTTTGAATAAATCTACCCTACATGTATCCTTTTATGCTGATATTCTGTACTATTGTTGGTTATTTTAGTTACCAAAACCGAATTCTAACAATGCCTGAGGTTCTGCATCAGTACTTTTTTCAATTATCATGTACTTAATTCTAACAGAGGGGGAGTACCCTGTACCTACAGGCTTGCATTATGGCCCGTCATTGATATGGGTTATCTCTGTTGTGAGGTTATACATAGGTGGGGCTTAGCTTGAATTAGCCCACTGTATCATCATATTTTTTTTATTTCCTAAGTAGGTACTATAATGAATTAAGTCAATGTAGCAGCTTGTTATAGTTAAAGTAGAATGACAAAGTTCCCAAAATAGGGGAACTGCCGTCCCCTGCACACTATCAATGGCCAAAAACAGCCAAATACTGAAGAGAAAGGTCTCAGTAAATTTGACATAGAATGATAAGAATTAGAGCAATAATTAGATAGGACCGTTTTAGTACATATATAATTAAGCATAAAAATGTAATTGCATGGATTCTTCAAACACAGTTCTGTGTTATCCACAAGTTTCTCTTTAATAAAGTACCCAATGCTTTTCGAGCTGGAATGCTCTTCATCCGGGGGTCAAGAAAGCGCCATATAACTGTAGTATAACTGAGAACAAAAGTAAATAAATCACATTGTTAATCTGTATCATTCATATAATAAGAACTCAAAAGTACAAAACTCAAAAGTACTCAAAGCTTGATTAGTCACCTTTATGACAAAATGGATCTGCTGTTATGTAGTTAAGGAATCTATCATATGAAAAAGGCCCAAGGAGACTCTTCTAACGAACTGTTGAAAACAGATAAAAAGTGGTTGCTGTAATATTAAAGGTATTTCTTAGATCTGGGCTGACAAAGTGCGATGTATTAGGTCTCACCTCCTCTGGTTTTACAGACTCATAGAGAACTTCAGGTTCCTCATATCAAGCTTCACTAGTCTACATCAATGGGTCTTCTTTCTGTTGGCCAAGAACATGGCTGGTTGTAGATCGATGGAACACCTTCTATATTCGCAAGGCGATAATAGTGTAAATATCCCATAACACTTACTTGTCATTCTGAATAAAGCGCGCGCAGTATGCTGCGCTAAAAAAATGCCTCCCATCCATTAAGGGGAAACAGCGGGTCGCCGTGGAGACCAGACCGATCCAGCTTGTTAGGTGAAAAAGTAGTGTGAGCCAATCTTGCTCACTATTAAAGGACCTATGTATTGGTAATCCCAGTGTAAGAACTCACCACGAGTGAAGATCAGAGAAAGTGTCCTCTGTACACTCTCACCGCAGACATGGGAAGACAGACTGTGTAGCTGGGGAAGGTAGTTGTTAGTAATCGGGTGCGCATACGACATAATGACGGCATCGCGTACCGCTCCTGTTGCAAAACTGAGCCTGTTGCTAAGGAGAGAAACAATGCATTAGTCAACAAGAAAATGGTAAGCGCCATGCCTACAAATCGTAAGCAATTAAACATCCTCTGCGATGCCCAATATTTCAAATTTAGAGAAGGTAATGCTTGGTGGGTCCGATAGCTCGGACCGACACTGTATGCAAGTTATGTGAATGATAATTGCCAAAAGAGTTGCAAGCAACAATGATATACGAATGAAAATAAACAATAGAAATGTATGGAACCAAATATGTGAAAACCCATTAGGGCTACTAGTAAGGAGTAACCGGTTAGTGGTATAAGGTAGAGTGATGAAGCTTGGAGTCTCACACAATGTCCCTATATGGCAGTATAGGTGAGATGAAACAATCAAGTGTGATACACAAACTTTTCATTATGCATATCTAAATAGTATCCTGATATACCGCTCAAACAGCATCTACATATCAAAAAGGGTGCATCGTTTACAATCTCAACATTATACATCTCCTACTTAGAGAACCTTAACATGTGCATATAAATTACTTGGTAAACATTTTCACATACTCGCCCCACTTGTGGATCAGGGAGGAGCCATTAACTGCCACATTATGCTAAGTAGTCAACTCGGATGTGTTCATCATCCATCCTAGTTAAAGTTGGTCACAATGATACATACTTATATCTCGTGTATTCACTCAAAAACATCTCTATTATGATTATGCCAGTGTAATCTGATGCAGAGATTGTAGGTTCTATTCTCTTATGAAAAGTAAAGCACAGTGCCTGCAAGCATTATGAACAACGGTTTGAAAAATACTGTACTACAAGTAAGGCCCTAAAGAGAATTTCTCATTCATGCCAAAACTATTTGATAGAATCAAGCTGGTAAATCGAGAACAATTCTCTCTTTGAGAGTCTCTTTTGTAGGTCACCTCCCCTAGGCGGGGGTGCACTACCTCCAGAATCACACATCTCATCGGTGCGACTGTGTGGCTTTCATCCTTAAAATATCGATAAACCAGTGATTTAAGATTCTCTGTCCTGATGTTTGATTTGGTGTGCAGTCAAAATATCGAGAAAAAAAAATGTCGAAAGACAAAAAAGTCGAAAAAAAAAGTCGAATAATTTTTTTTTATTTATATTTATTTTTTGGCTCTCGTGTGGAAAAAAAAAGGTGAAAAAAAGGGGGTTGGGGGAACCCCCCCATTTAGAATAAAAAATGTTATTAAAAAAATGCGACTTTTTTTTCTACCTTTTTTTTCGATATTTTGAATTTCGACCTTTTGTTTTTCGATGTTTTGACTATGAACTGTTTGATTTATGTTCTGACCACAGATCGTTGGCATGTGTGATGGTCTGGCCTACGTAGTATTTTCCACAACGGCACTTCAGGGCATATATCACATGTTTTGTGTTACGGGTTGCAAAATCATGTAGTTGGATCTTCTTACCCGTGTTTGGGTGACGTTTGTGATCCCCTTTAATGATATTAGAACAGTGCTGGCAATTGAGGCACGGAAAAGTGCCTGATTTATGCTTATGTAGCAATCACTGTGTGGGCTTTCACACTCGTTCTGCCTTAACTAGCGAGTCTCTGAGATTCTTCCCTCCCTTGCATGCCATCATTGGTGGTTCTGGGAACAATTCGCTCAAATAGGGGTCCAATTTGATATAGTTCCAATTTTTGTTGATAGTTCTTGCCACTTGATGGCTCTGTGTCGAAAACATCAAGGTATGTGTCAATCTGTTATCCACCTTTTTAGGTTTAGTTTGCAGGACATCTCTCCTCTGCTGACTTTCCACTCTTGTGAGGGCGTCATCCAAGACATTGGGCCTCATAACGAGTATGGAGGTAGCCATGCCGCTTTTAGCTACCCCCATACTGGGTACCGGGTCTGGGTTCCTGGAATGGGAAATACCGGGCAATTCCAACCTTGGAGGGCCCGGTAATACCCTTTCCCGGGACCCGGACCCAGTACATCTCCATTCCCATTTGAGCCCCCATAGGGCTCAATGGGAATGGGGAGGATGCTAACAACGGGCCCGTTAATGACAGGCCCGTTGTTAGCATCCTGGTCTGCTAGCGGGTCCCCCTAAGGACGCCTGGTTTTACCAGACGTCCTTAGCGGGACCCGCGAGCAGACCTCGTAATGAGGCGGTAGAGGGTTAACGGCGCCAGCAGCTCTACCGGCACCGTTAACCCTCTACCGCCTGGGTCGTAATGAGGCCCATTGAGTGGATAGCCCCTTGTCTTGAATCTATCAGACATATGCTCATATTCTCTCATGAGTGTGGTTGTGTTGGACACTATCCTCTTGAGCCTTAAAAATTGGCTATATGGGATACTCTCCCTGAGGTGTTTCGGGTGAAAGCTGTTGTAATGCAAGGCATTATTGACATTGGTGGGTTTTCTGTGGTGATCTGTTCATTAATCTTGAGGGTAGTTAGCACATCTAGAAAATGTAGATCTGGATCTCCTATTTCCAGAGTAAACTTGATGTTTTCACCACAGCCATTATGATATTCAACAAATAGTTGTAGTTCTTCTCTACTGCCTTTCCAGGTGGGGCAAAAACATAATCGATATAATGTTACCAGAATGCTAGCTTGGAGCCCAAATGTCATTGTTGAGGATATAAGTATTCTCAAGTGATACATATAAATGTTTGCATATGTGGGGGCTACCTGTGAACCCATCAAAGTTCCTGCGATTTGTAGAAAGAATTTTCCCTCATAGCAAAAAAGTTGTTACATAGAATGATAGTCATAAACTTGATAGCAAGCACTTTGTGAATGGTTACAACATCATGGTTAAGGAGAAACCATTTGAGGGCTTCAATCCCCTCACCATGTGGAATCGAAGTGTATCAACTGGTCACATCCAATGAGAATAGAATCATGTCTGATTGTAACTGTTGTATTTCTCCTAACAACTGAAAAAAGTATCTTTAAGATAAGTGGAGGATTTCTGAATCAGCGGTTGCAGTGCAGTAGCCAAATGGGTAGCTAGTGGGTTAAATACACTGTCCATGCCCGCCAGTATCGTTCTGAATTGTGGTTTAGTGGGATTATTGTGATTATTCGGAAGGGCGTAAAAACAGAAGTTATTGGGTGCCTATTGATCAAATATTCACTTGTTCGTGGTGCAATCCTCTCCAGTTCCATCGCTTTAGAAATAGTCTCAGTAATCACTGTCATGATGGCTCCTGTGGGTTCTTGGTCCAATTCTAGATATGTCCTTGGATCCCATGGGAGTTCTAAACAACTTTGATTCTAGAAGGTAGAATCCACTATGAGAAGGGCTCCTCCCTTGTCTGCTGGTTTCATAGTGATTGATAGGTCTTCACAAGTTCCTTGAGTAGTAGTTAATCAGCAGAACAAATAAGCTGTGTCTTTGTGGTGTACAAAGCATTAGTTTTTGGCCCTTCATCTATATGTGCACCACTGTTTGAGGATACACATACGTGTGTGCTTAGAGCCATTAAGCCTACTGTTTTGTCTGGTGGGTGCCATATTAAATTATGTATCCCAAGGAGTTATAGCAGTGTGTCAAAGTAAATTATAAAAGAAACAATGCTGTCTGCCTGTGGTATACAAAGTTCTTTAATGAGTTTCCTTAAATTGGCCTGCAGGCAATGCAGCGATATCTGTATACATGGGCATTTGCATTTACAGTTTATTGTTGTTCAGACAATATTTGGCATCAAATTATTCTATGATATCTAAAAAAAAGGCCACTGTGTGTTCTTTAGATCTACAGTAGTAGTCCGTATGGTCATGTAGGACAATCTTTTTTGTTAATAATGGGGTGCCTGTGATCATTTCGGTGAAGTATTACGTTTAAGCACATCCCACTCCAATATGGCCGCCAATGTTTACCTGTTTTGTTGGGAGGATGTTGGGCAATTGTCCGCCGCTTCGCGCGCGCAAGAGTGTTTAAATGAGACATTCTGTCACTAAGTCAGTGTTTGTTTTTGGGAAGCAGAAACCGCTGCAGGTTCTGGCGTGATTGTGCTGCGTATGTTCCGCTGAGTCACTCGGGTTTTGTTACCTCCAGACAGTCAAAATTCACAAGTGGTAGCGACATCACAAACCTGCTTGTTTTAGAACAGTGTGCTTTATAAGGCCCTAGTGTTTTAAATGCAACGTTGTGCAGATGTTTGGTCACCAATGTAGCTCTCTTGCTTCTATTTTGGTGTTAGGGGTACCTGATTTGGATGCCATTAAGACGTGGGCATGTCTGTTGCGCTACCGTGGGCCAGAATTTTGCCACCAATTTGGATAACCTACGCATTCCATTACCTTAGGTCAGCAAACCTATTCATTCGTTGGGCTCTGCTCTAGGGCAATGATACATTGGGTTATTTTCTGTATGGTTTGGTTTACGGTTTGTGTTAAGTAGGTCTGAAGAGGTGTAAACAATCAGGTGCCTGATTTTTTTAAGGTGGCAACGCTTGAACCGGGGAGTAATACTAGGTTGCATAGAAACGTTTAAAAAGCTCTGTACTCTATTTGAACACCAATCAAGGTCAGTTAATATTTGGTTAAAAGGGTGACTCTTAATATAGAAGTGGCTTTATGATAAGTTTTATAAATCTCTCTATATGTTTTCATCAACAGGGATCGATTTGGATCATTGAGTTGCCTTTTTAATATGTGCATGAATTGGCTCCAGTTTTGAATCAGTTTACATCCTGATGAAGGCCCTTCATATTTTCTTGGATGAAGCATTATGGATGAATTTATTCTGACCATTATGGGCCAAAACACATAGGGCCTCATTACGAGTTTGGCGTTAGCCGTGCCCTTATTAAGCTCAGGGGCAAGCAAGATGATGCAGAGTAACACAAGTTCGATCCCCGGGTCCTTGGAAGCAAGACACCGTGTCCGTGCTTAGAAACCTCTGGGTATTAAGTGCGTAATAAATAACCTATCATAAACATAAAACATTCAGCTAGTGCAGCTGTGAGTTATTCATCCAAATTCCCGAGATCTCTCTCTGCTCCAAACCAACTGTTAACAAATTATTTTGTTGGAACCCCATTACATCTGTCTCATTTTCCATGAATAGGACTTCAGGCCAGTGATTCCATAATGGAGCAAATTTTCATTATGGTGTAGAATAATAACCATGCGTAAAATGCATGCATGAAAAATGTTTTGCATGATTTTAAAACAATGTCATATTTTCATTAATTTGCATGGCGGAGCGAGCGGGTGCAGAATGGAATTACAGTTTCTGCCAACTCATCCTCTCTGCTATACAACAGCACTAGTAGTTACGCCCGCACATCATTTTCATGGTGTTGTAAATTATATGGATTCCTATGGAATCCGCCTGCTTTTTACACAAGCAAAAAAGCAGGCAGATTCCTTAGGAATCTATTGTAAATGTGAAAATGGCGGGAGGCCTTTACTCAATTCGTAGTTCAAACGATGAAAATGGCATGGAAGGAAACTATTTGCACCTAAGTGTGAATGTGGGTCAAGCAGGGGCACACAGCATGCAGCAAGGTGACTCACACCCTAAGGACTACAACAATGAGGAATACAAGTGCACCAACGGCACAGGATAGTTTACCAGGTGCATGTATCCGCAGATGGCAGTGACCATGCAGCCATCTTCACTGCCCTCCTCTAGCAGTGGTATGATGTGTGTAGGGGGTTCAGGACACTGCACCCCAGTGTTCCTTCTGGTTGTCCCCCTTTGCCAGGCCAGGAATGCTCTGCAAGGAGCCTGGAGTAAGCCCCTCCTCATGAATCATGGGGGAATCCCTTCCCAGGCAGCAGCTCATGAATGATTGAAATACCCACAAAGGCGGAGATCCTTGTAAACCAATTGAACCCGAAAACCGCAAGAACAATCAGCACAACCCAAAGAGAACAAACAAGGGTACAAACAAAACCCTTCAGTTACAACCTACTACCAAAACCTACGACTACAACTGTGACACAGTCACAATGCCATCATCGCATCTAGCCCACGTCCACCTGAGAGTAGGACTAACAGGAGAAGCTCTCCACTTTTCAAGAACCCCTTGAGAGAGCAACTAGTTAGGAACTGCCAATCTCAATGAAACAGGGTATTCCGGACTGCATCTGCAATCCGGAACGCCTTTCAGGAATTCAAAAAAGATATGCTATGGGGAACCACCAGCACATCCACAGAGGCCCCTTAG
Organism: Ambystoma mexicanum; assembly: GCF_040938575.1. NCBI lineage: Eukaryota > Metazoa > Chordata > Amphibia > Caudata > Ambystomatidae > Ambystoma > Ambystoma mexicanum. The sequence continues at coordinate 221,162,413 of NC_090924.1, read as the reverse complement.
TCAACAGGTATGAATCATCGAAGGGAAAAACCTTGCTTATCCAAACTCCCCAATCCCAGCAGCATTGACTATGAAGGAGAACAAATGGTTTTGCAAAGGTTGGAACTTGGTTGAGGTTTTCCAGTCCCTTGTGATGCCATTTTAAGCACTAGAAACCCACAAAATGAACTTCCACCCAGGGTGGCAGCCAGGAAGCAAGGGATGAGCATAGCAGCAGACATCTGCTCCTGCACAGGAAACAAATGGACAGAAATCTTAAACGGCAGCAAGACATTTAAGGGCTTCTCGCCACTGGCTTGGAATAGGAAACTAATGCACCAATCAATTCAAATGTTTGCCTCAGCCAATGGGAGAAGGGTGAGGGCCTTAAAACTGAGGCTGAGATCTGCAGACAATGTCTCTGGGCTGAGACTGTCTGAGCTCAGAACTGAGGAGAGGAGTTGGTTGAGAAAGCGTGAGCGCACCAGAGAAGAGGAACCTCTTGAGCCCAGAAGAGATGTGTGTTCCAGTGAGGGGTTGAAGAGCCCCCTGATCCCCTGAAGAGCGGTATGCTCCAGTGAGGAAGAGAAGAACTTGCGAATCCCAGAAGAAGCATATGTTCCAATGAGGGGGAGAAGAGCCCCTCTGAACGCCAACAGATGGGTGTGCTCCTGTGAGGGAGTGGTGAGCCCTGGGAGTGAAGAAGAGGGGTACAATCTGGTGGGGAAAGGAGAGCCCCATGGCCCAGAAGGGGGTTGTGCTGCAGTGATGGTGTGGAGAGCCCAATGAGACTAGAAGAAAGAGAGCCATGAAACACATGAAGAGGTTCAAAAGTAGTGCCGTTGATCCCCGTTAAAAGGGGATGTGTACAGATGAGGAGAGCCCCATGACCTGCAGAGGAGGGGTGTTCTCTATTGAGGGGGTGGGGGGCAGCTGTGAGCCCTGAAGAGGGGTCTGCTACATAAAAGGTAGAGAAATACAGAGGGACTTTGATCCCCAGGAGAGGGGATGTGTAACAGACCGGAAAAGCCTCTTGGCCCCGGGATAGGAGAATAAGTAACAGAGAGAAGGAGAGCTCCAAGAAGAGGAGGACTTTTGGGACACTTGGCAAAGGGAGGAAGCCCTAACATCCAGAGAGAGGCAGAGAGGCTTCAAGGTCCCCAGAAAAAATGATATTCACACCCTTGGAAGTGCGATTAGCCAATCAAGTGGCTGGAACAGCGGTCGGCAATGCACATCCTTTGCATGCTATTTCCAGCCACCCAAGGCCCTTCCCTGGGTGCTGCCATCTTTTTTTATTGATATATATGGGGAGGCAACAGGGAGTCCCTCCCTGTTGCCTTCCTACCTCCCAACCTCCAAAACAATCCAAACATCTTCCCCACCTCCTCCCTCCCTCCCCACTTACCTGCCAGGCCAGAGCGTTGTGCTCAAGTCCTGGTGCACCTCACGCTCCTGGTCACCACCATAAAAATGCTTGGGCCTGCCTAGGCTCGGGCTGGTGGGACCTTACTGGCCATGTCGACACCCACAATGGGGGTGAAAGCCATTAAGAACTTAGCTTTAGAAATTACTAAGCCTGAGACCTCCCTCTCTGGAACTTTCCATCTGCCTTTTTATTTGCCGTCCTCCATATACAATTCTGATTTCAAGGACTATGTTTCCCAAGAACATTTATGTTACAGCTATCCTGAAACAATGACCATGCAATAACACTATGTTTTTCTTTTGCGTAATAAAACGCTTTAACTTTATTCCAGTGTCAGTAGTTGTGTGTTCCTTCGGACATGTGACACAACCTGCAATATACAATCACAAGCTACAATTACAACGAAACATTATAAGTTACTACTACTAATACAATACAATACAATGTAATAAAACAATGCACAACAAACATACAGGTGGGAATGTGTATTTTTGTGTTGTTTGTGCTTCTGTGAAAGAAATATATGGGGAAACCTCTTATTTTTAATATGTTATAAACGGAAACAAAAAGTAAAGTTTTTATAATGGGAAACTAACAGAAGGCACTAACACACCCTGACCAACACACTTAGATATTGAGGAACATAGAAATGTATTCAAAACACAATAATTTAGTGACAATACAAAAATGACCAACATGAAACATCAAACACTCCTCCAAAACTCTCTAAAAACCACCAAACACACTCCAAGTGTGAGCCTGCCTTTTCTAATTCTTCTCTCACAGCCTAGCAAACCCCACAAAGGAACAGGAAGTGGCTGGGAAGAAATGCTACGTTACATTTCCTTTTAGAGCCAACAGACGTCAACAAAGGAATGGAGATCAAAGAATTAGAGGGAGATGTCAGCCATTCCCAGGGCATTGATAGGTTTCCAAATAGCGTTAGAAAGATAATGGATCCTAATATGGATAGACAATCAGGTTGCCAAGGTCTATATCAACAGGCAAGGCGTCACCACGTTGGGTCTCTTGAACATTTTTTGTGGGCTTAGCACCATTTTCAGGAGCTCAGGGCCGCTTATCTCCTAGGGCGTGAGAATGTGAGTAGACTGCCTAATCAGGGTGTTCTGCTCATCACTGGAGTACTTCTGGACACCCACATCTTCCACCTTCCGAAAGTTTTTGGGAGTCTAACTTGGCTGAATCTTTTCGACTCAATGTCGTATTCTCTGCTTTAATGGTGAGCAGGTCTCCAGCCTGCTCTTTCAATATGGATGGTGGATGTTCTGTCAGCATATTTGCCAGAAGCCTTCTGTATGCCTTTCCACTCTTCCCTCTCCTGACCAGAATCCTTTAAAAGAAGCAGTGAGAAGGTTGCAAATTGAACTCAGTGGCACCCTACTAGTTGCAGAGGCTACAGTCCCTGTCCTCAGATATATAATTCAAGCTTCCAGCATCCCCTCTGCCGATTCACAGCACTGCACTTCTGTTTTCAACGATTAGCATCTGCATCGAATGGTCTGGAAACTGAACTAAAGTCAATAATGTCAGTGGACATCTCCAGGGAAGTTGCCTCATTGCGCCAGAGCTTGAGGCATCCACACTGGAATCCACCAACGTCATTGCTCCTCCTTTGCCGAATTATGCAATCGGAGGGATCATTTCCCAAGCACCATTGATCGTTGCAAGATAACAGAATTCCTCTGCAATGGCTTTAGGCTGGACTTGAGTGTCTCTACACTGGGATATCAATAGGCTGGAGTCAGAGCCATTTCAGACCCTGTTTCCACTTGAACTGCTTTGGAACCTTTTGCTCATCATTTGTTGTAAAGCTTCAAGCTACAGCGGGCACCTGAAAGGGTGTTTTAGCTCCACTGGACCTGTTCCTTATTGTTTCCAGAAACTTCATGTGCACCCATTCCAGCCTTTCGACATAGTCGACATAAAAGCCCTCTCTTGAAATGTCTTGTTCCTTGTCACCATCACACCAGCTTGGCAGATCGTAGAACTGGGTTCCGTTTTGGTTTCCAAGCCATACATTCAGTTTGAACCTGAGATGGCAATCCTGCTGTGGCCTTCATTGCTACGTAAAGGCGGCTCATCATTTAACATGAACCAGGATGTGGTCCTGCCAGTCTTTTATCCAGACACATCATCTCCCGAGGAGGAGACTCTGTATACTCTGAAAGCTGGCAGGGTGTTAAGTTGGGGGTTCTGGCCAAGCACAACACTGACACCGGTGTAGTAACAGGAAACACCTTTACTGAGTTGCAGCCCCTGGTTACAGGGCATAGGAATACATTTAGAACATATCAGGTAAGGTACATGGACAGACATCCACCGGCATCCTCTCTCAGTCAACCCATCTTCTCAACTGACATTCACAGAACCATTCAGAACATAACATTCTCAAACACAACATTCCATGTAAGTCACTCCATGTATTCCATGCATACAGGCCAGGGGGCAAGGAAAGACAAGGCAAAACATATCTTCCCCTTAAAAAACACAAGAAACCACAGGAAGCAACAAACATACATTTGCATGCAGCCCCACACATGTACATCTCTCAACTTCCAACACCAATACTTCCAATGACGCACCTACACAGACCCTGTAACCATCCTTACCCTGTGGGACAAATCTGCACTATACAATACCTTTCACGTTCCTCTAACAGTAAGGGATAGAAACCAACCACTGAACAAAGGATACCACATCCAAACCCTCCAGCAACTTCGGCTTCCAGCCTCAAACCACACAACTGAGGCAAAAACCATGCAATACTAGCATGCAAGGTGTAGCACAGAGGACACAGAGAACTGATGCCCCCAAATCCATGCTGCACAAACATGCCGAATGTACTCTGGAGGGCACGGAGAACTGATCTCCCACACATGCCTCCATTACAACATACCAGGGGTACTGCAAAGGGCATGGAGAACAGATCTCCCAACACACACGGAGAACTCATCTCCCAATACACAGCTCCCCACACGCTCTTCATATCATAAACAAAGATCAGGCCCCTAAATACAACATTAACTATTTAAACTGCAACTCACTGGTTGCCCACCATAACATGTGTCCCATGTCCAACACAGCAGAGTACTCCAAGTACCCCGGGTACCGACACCCCACAGACAGAGCACTCCAAGTACTCCAGGTGTCGACACCCAACAACAAGTCTTTGCAAGTGGACCACACTCCACCCTCAAAATGGAAAAACCAAAGACCGACCACAAACAACAAAACAACAGCATGCCACAACAGCATGTTAAACAGCATAATTTTAAAACTTGCTGCATATTATTAATGATTAAACTTAAACAGATCTTAAATACTTAAAATTGCAACATTTTCTTTCTTAAATTACCCTATGATTCTTGGCAAGTCCAAGCCCTAACTAACTTCAATTTCAAAGTCCAAGTGGATAAAGAAAGGGTTTAAACACAGCTAACATTAGTGCACACTAAATCTCAGCAAACATAACTATTGTGCACTTTAAATCAATCTACACAGAGGCCACAACTTCCATCCAGACGATGCATTACATAACCACACATTCCAACAGGCCTCACATGACACTAAATTGCCAAACTGTAAATTATTTATACCAGCAGTATAAAACAGACAGCACTGCTCCTCCTGCCACCTCCAGCACAGTACCTTCGGGGACACGGCCCCCTTGACCTCAAACCAAGGAAAGTGAAATTCCTTCCTGCAACTGCACAGCCGCTCCGTTGCCGAGTTAACGAGCTGCTGCGATTGCCACACCCGCACTCCTACACGTTCCTCTGACCTCACCACCGGTAAACGCCAAACCTTTTTGCGGCACGAGGTAGCATCTTTTTCTCCACAAGCTACGATACTGTGATGCAGACGCTGTTTCCCTTCCACGGCCTTAAAGCAAAGACATCACCACGCGCTAGCAATGTGGCAGGGTGCTTTTCTTTAAGTTGCATATTCCACACAGCACAAAAACCAACGGGATCTTCAGAACGCCTTACATGAAGCGTTCTAACATTTCACCATCTCCTTGACCAATAGGCTGACGTCATCAATTGCTGCAGAGTCTCAGAGCCGGGCGGAGCTCCCACTGGCAAATCGGTCTAATGGGCCTTTGCCAAGAACTTTAGCCAACCTACATCCAGTGCTGCGTCGTTGCTTTGTGCTCAGAGCAAGCTACCAGTAATTATCAGCATGGACCTACTGGCCCCTCAGCAATGTACCGTCTCTGAACAGCACTGCTCTGTCTGACGCTTGGCTTCAGAACAATAGAGCCACCCTTGTTGCACATTGCAGACACTGCACTTCACTGTCACTGCAATGTCTCTATCTGCAGGAAAGGTCAGCCATATATCTCATAACAAGGTGGTGGGAACTCAGCTGCCTACTGCAAGCACAACATCCTCTTCTAGCGCCTGTCACCAACAGTCATGCACTGCACCTGGTCTCCACTGTCTCTTGAACAGCTTATATCTGTCCTTCGCAGCAGTCTATTTGTCTGCCCCTCACATATCCCACTAGACTTTGGCCCCGCAATGTCTCTGTTGGCCCCTTGCAGGTCCGGTAGGCCGCCAGGACCTGGCACTGCTTCCTGCAGACACAACAGTTTCCCAACTGGCTATTGTAGCCCCACTCTGTCGGCCCCTGGGAAACTGGCTGGCACTTGGCCCTGGCGCAGCCCCTTACATCAAAGGCTGGGCCTCACTGGACCCACTGCAGCCTGCAGCACTCCTACCTTGAGAGGGGATCTTCTCTTTGTTTTGGGGGCTGGTGGATGTCCTTCTCCTGATTTCCCTTCAAGGTGCTGTGTACCCAGCACAGCCATCATCCTCGTCGCCATTGTTAAGTTGGGGTGCTGGCCAAGCATGACACTGACACTGGTGTAGGAACCGGGAACATCTTTACTGACTTCCAGCTCTGGCTACAGGGTATAGGAATACATTTATAACATATCAGTTAAGTTACATGGACAGACATCCACCGGCATCCTCTCTCAGTCAACCCATCTTCTCAACTGACATTCACAGAGCCGTTCAGAACATAACATTCTCACAAACAGCATTCATGTCAGTCACTCCTAGCATTCCATGCATGCAGGGCAGGGTGCAGGGGAAGACAAGACACAAAACAGGGCTATCAGGATATACAATAATAGCATTGTCATATTTCATTGTGAAGTGCTCTTCATCCCTATTGGTGATGGTCCCAGGGGGGAAATCAATGCAGCGTTGCTCTAGGAGACTGGATATGTGCTGCAATGTGTACAGCCTACTCTGAGGTAAATGTTCCTGTTCCTGTTGTGCAGTAGGGTTGATCAAACAGAAGGGTCATGGCCTCCTGGGTGGAACCTCAAGGCATGTCACAAAGAGACATGTGTAATGCAGTTACATGGGTCACTCTGAACACCCTTATTCAACACAACAATTTGGCAATTGTTGGTGATCCGTCCACTGTCTTTGTTCCAGGGTTCTTCTTGTTGCTCACGGTTAAAATGTTAATAACGTCTCACTTAAGCATCCATCTGGGTCCTGGTGTTTGTTTTATCCTATTCTTGTTCTGCCATTAGTAGTCGGGTTAATCCTTGGTATGCATTGAACCAGTAAGGAATGTCACAAGGAATCGGGGACGGGAGGTAATGGAAAAATTACTCATGATGATCTTCATTACACCTCGTCCTCCTGTCTAGTCACACTCCTTTCATCTCTCCCTCCTCTGCCTGGGTCCAGGTGTTGGACTTCACTATCAATGGAGGTTATAACACAGGAACAGTTAGGGAAGGGTAAGGGCCTAAGGGCGCCAGTAACGAACTGGTGTTAAAGTTTCAAAAATATGGACATATTCTAGGGATCTGTCTGAAAGGTGGATCGCCTTCAATCAGTAAGGACTGTGATGAGTCGGGAGAACAGGAGTAATGATGATGACCATGCCTAATCTTACAAATCATTCTGTTTCCACATTTTGGTGATGACGCACCATTATTACATCAGTACTTGCATCATACATCATACATGCACTCAGGTGATTTTCCCTCTATGGGTCACTGGTTAACATTTTGCACAAAAATATAATTTTCATCTAACCCTTGGAAAAAAGGTCTGATCTATTCCTGGGGCTGTTTTTTTAAGCAAACCTCTGAGCCAGTGCTGGTCGTGGATAGGGTTTGACAATGACTGAAGGTTCCCAGAGAAGCTCAATGGATGATGTCAATGTGGGACATCTTGGATTCTACGATGAAGCAGAAAAGTCACAATATCCCTGGTGGTTGGTTAGAGAATAAACAGACCCTTCTGGATGCTCTGCCTATCCCTAACAAGCATTGGCAATGGCAATAGTTCTGGCGTTTAATGTTGTTCTTTGCATTATGCATTTATAAGCAACAGGGCGCAAGGAGGAGCGTGCTAAGTTTTAAAGGGGCACATGTGTGTGAGAGAATGAGAAAGAAGGAGAATAGAGCAAGGAACGAATTGATTAAGAGCAGTAATAGAAGTGTACCAGAAAAGTAAGTGAACTGTGACTCTGGCAGGGGGCAGAGTAGGAAGGAAGATAGCAATGTGCACACATTATTCAAGGGTTGCAGTTATGCGGTGGACATCCAATTGAGTTGAAGCAGATTTGAGATTAGCTGTAACTGATATCCATGGCAAAATGGAGAAGTGTGATTTAACTTCGCAAAAAACTGTTCTGGAATGGTGAAAATGTCAACAAAAAGTAGTGGAGATGTTAACAGTAAAAAATAAAAGTAGTCGAACACTGCTCCCAACCGTTCCCACTCACTTCGACCACTGATAGAATAGGATGCCATCGATGATGTGCAAGAGGAAATATGAGTGAGAAAGGTTTAGAGTGAGAGGGTAAGAAATAAAGCAAGTGGGAGAATGGGGTAGAGAGTGGGGGTAGGGTGTGGGTAGAGAGAGCAGGTGGGGATAGGGCAGGTGGGTTGGGGTAGAGAGAGTGGTGGTAGGGTGGGTGTGGGTAGAGTGAGTGGTGGTAGGGTGGGTGGGGGTAGAGAGAGGGGTGTGAGGGTGGGAGGGGGTTGAGAAAATGGTGGTAGGGCGGGTGGAGGTAGAGAGAGTGGTGGTAGGTGGATGGGTGTAGAGAAAATGGTGATGTGGTGGGTGGGTGTGGGTAGAGAAAATGATGGTAGGGTAGGTGGATGGGTGGGGGTAGAGAGAGTGGGGGTAAGGTGGGTGGGGGTAGAGAGAGTGGTGGAATGGTGGCTGGGTGGGGCTAGAGAGAATGGTGGTAGGGAGGCTGGGTGGGGGTAGAGAGACTGGTGGTAGGTTGGGTGGGTGGTGTTAGAGAGTGTGTTGGTAGGGTGGGTGGGTGGAGGTAGAAAGAGTGGTGGTAGGGTGGGTGGGAGTAGAGAGAGTGGTGGTAGTGTGGGTGGGTGGGGGTAGATAGAGTGGTGGTAGGGGAGGTGGGGATATGGTGGCGGGTGTGTGGCAGAGAGAGTGGTGGTAGGGTGGGTGGTAGTAGGGAATGGTGGTAGGGTGGGTGGGTGTTTATAGGGAGTGGTGGTGGGGGGGTGGGTGTTTATAGGGAGTGGTGGTGGGGGGGTGAGTGGGTGCATGGGGTAGTGGTAATGAGGCTGCAAAAATGGAAAAGGAAAGTGGGAAGGAGGGTGTGTATAAAGGGAAACAGAGAGGAGGATGTGGATAGACAACTGGTGGCGGGAGGAGCAGACAAGACTGAAGGAGAGGAGATCAAGTACAGGTATGAATGCAAAGGAAGTACAGCTCTAAATGGCCTGGGCCAGAAAGCTGCTCCTAAAATGGTGGCTAGGGGCAAGATCAGGTGCCAGATCTAAGCTTGAGATAAGAGACTAGGGGAGGTGACTTCCAGTAAATACCTAAGCTGAGAAGATGTTTTTCTGAGACCAAACAAGGGCGGAAACGCTGAAGTATGCTGGGATCCAACTGAGCAGTGTCTGATGCCTAGCCGGTCAAAAGATCTGGAGGTTGCAGGGTGATGCTTCCTGGTAGCAAAATCAAGGAGGACCAACCCAGAACCCGAAGACCTCTGCACCAGCTAAAAAGACAAAGATTGAAGAAAGAAGTGTTTGGGATGTGATAAAATTGCAAAGACTGACAGCGACTGAACCGGGGAGGCAGTCTTCAACTAAGAGGAGAGAGGGAAGTACGAGCCTCACAGTGCAGAGTACAACATCACTGTTGGTTCAGTCAACCCTAATACCTTTACTAACAATAATTTAATGACCAGAGAATTTCAAGTTGCTTTTAAGTCATCTGTTGTTTTTACAGATGTGGCAACACTCAATCGAGGCATCAGCCTACCGCAGCATAAATGTCTCTCAAATTATCGACATCACCATCCTGTGCGCTAGCCGAGATATCCAGGTGTATCAACACCCTGACCCCCACCTCATTAGCCACTTTCCTCAATGAAGCTTCCCCCAACAGAGTCTCCCTCATCCTCTGGAAGTACACTATATTACTGTGCTCCCTTCCTTCCCCTTTACAACATTGTACAAATGCGGCTTCATCAACCAATCACACTATCCGATCTAGAAAGACCGCCCTGAAACTATCCTTTTCAATATGATCTCTTAAGGGCTCATCTGTGACAGTGACAATTGTATGTGTAATGGAGACCCAGGGATCTCCACATTAATGAGACTATTCACTACACAATAGGGATTGCACAGTGTTTGCCATTCTGATAACAAAGGTTTCAATGCATTATTATTTTAGCACCTGGAACTCTCAGGCCCCTTTACAAACATATACATATCAGTGATCCCAAAACTCTGACAACTACGGGTTTTCACCTTTCCATCAGATGTATTTGTGTTAGGGAAGCAACAGAAATTGTCCTGCATAATAACAGGCACAGGCAATCATAAGGAAGGGGCATGATATGATAATGATATAAGTCATTTATAACGCACCTGTACACAAGTGTTTCTAAGTGCGACAAGACAAGGAAGGGAGGACAGAAGAAGGATAAAACAACGATCTTACTAGGCCTTGTGTCAGATCGCGCAAGTGTGGGGGGAGGGAAGAAATGCCATGGGGGTAAGGAGGGTGAAGAGTGCAAGGTAACTAGTAAGGGAAGCCGGGAGGTGGCTCGTAAGTGCAGGGAATCAGTGGACTGTAGCTTAACAGATACAGTCCCTTAAGTGGATGGGAGGCCCAGAGGTAGTGCAAGGGCAACCAGTCATGCAGGAACCTGGCCCCGTAAATTCAGTGGGTGGCCCGGTAACCAGTATGGGCAGCAGACAGGTACATCAGCAAGGGAGAGGGAGAGCGAAAGCAGAAGCGAAAAGGAAGGTCTTGAGTTGCTTTCGGATCCTTAGGTGGTCCTGCTCAAGTTTGAGAGAGGCATGGAAGCTGTTCCAGAGGGAGGCCCCAGCCGAAGACAATGATCTACCCCCCACTCTCTGCCTGGAGAAGTGTCTGATCCTAAGAGAGTTGAAGGTTGATGAGTGAAAGGATCAAGAAGGAAGATGCTTAGGAAGAGATAGTTGGATGTAGTGTGGTCCCTGGCCCCGGAAAGCCTTGTGGACGATGCAGAGGGTCTTGAACTTGATCCTCACAGCCACGTGGAGCCAGTGGTGAGATTTCAGAGCTGGAATTATATATACCCCTGGCTTGAGGCCACGGACAAGTCTTGCAGTCCTGTTCTGGATAAGTTGTAGAGGGTGAAGAGTAGAGGCAGGCAATTTAGAAAGAGGCTGTTGCAATAGTACAGCCCAAAGAGGAACAGGGCTCTGGAGACAGAGAGCTCCTGGGGGAAAGTGAGAAAATGAAGAATACCTCTGAGGTGGTGCAGCTGAAAGTGTGACTTCTTAGAGACATCAGAGATGTGAGGAGAGAGGGAGAGGGTGGAGTCGAAAATGACCCGAAGGTTCTTAACCTCACTGGAAGGAGCTGGTAGAGGGCCCAGGGTGGGCGGCCATAGTGAGAGCTGGAAGGCGGGATCAGGAGTCCCAATTATCTCAGTCTTAATGGCATTAATCCAGAGATCATTGGCGGCACACCATTCCTGAATTGTAGACAGTCATGTATGAGAGAAGGAGCAGTAGAGGCTGAGGGGAGCCTGAAGGAGAGCTGGGTGTCATATGCATAATATGGAAAGTTAGAGCAGAAGGTAGCGATGCGGTGGGCCAGAGGTGCCAGGTAGTGGTTAAATAGCCAGGAAGAGAGGTTTGACCCCTGGAGAACACCACAAGTAGAGAGAGAGAGATAGAAAAGAGGAAAGACCCAAGTTCGACCTGGGAGGGTCGATTAGTGAGAAAGGAGGTCAACCAGGCAAGGGCCTGACCAGAGACATCCAGGTTGAAACGGAGACGATTGAGCAGGATGGCGTGGTTGACTGTGTCCAAAGCAGAGGATAGATCAAGGAGACTGAGCACAGAAGGAAGGTTATAGTCAAGATTGGAGAGCATGTCTTCCCGGGTGTTCAGAAGAGCAGTTTTGCGTGCTTCTGGCTGCTCTGAAGCCAGACTGGTGGTCATGGAGGCAACTAACAGATTCAGTATGTAGATTAAGTTGGGAGATGTCCAGCCTTTCCAGGAACTTGCCCAGGAAAGAAGTGATGAAGATTGGGCAACAGTTTGCCAGACAGGTAGGATCAGCAGAAGGCTTCTTAAGAAGGGGGTGCACAAGGGAAGGTGAGGTGAGGAGAAGGTTCCAGTGGCAAGCAAAAAAGTGATGGCAGAAATCGGCCAAGACTGGAACCAGGGTGTCAATGTGGTCCTTAATGGTTCTGGAGGAGCAGGGAAGCACCTGCTCTGATGATACTTTCATAGATTGGACTTGTCTAGAAACATCATCAGGAGTGAACAGGGGGAAGGAGGAGAAAGGAAGAGGAGAAGCGGCCGGAGAGGGGCCTGGAATGGTAGAGGGGGAGGAAGAGGAGATAGAGGAAGAGAGAGTGGACAGGATGGTCTGAGTTTTAGTGGTGAAATGAAAAGCCAAGGCTAACTCAGCCTTTCATCCTTCTGAGGTAGATAAATGAGTACCAACACAGGTTGGGTGATATTTTGTATGTATATTTGTTCTATATAAAGTGCTTAAGCATAAGTGCTGTATAATAACGCATCATTACCATTTGGCCTTGGACATCTGCGTGCACTCTCAGTGATTTGGTAGTATGGGCCCATACATGCTGATATTAACAATACATATGATGGTCCTTTCTTGTATGAAATGTATATCACATTAGTGATATCGTAACCATATTTTTCATAGTATACTTAGTAACAATGCTATGTGATGCCACTTCCTGTTTTGTCAAGGGGTGAAAGGTCGTGTTTCATCGCTTCCCGTGATGTCACTCTGAAGTGGTGGTAAAATATTCTTAAAATATCGAGGTCAGCTATGATATAATGTTGTGAGGGCACACGTTCTGCTTTTATAACATCTTAAAAGTAAGTGCAAGAAATATGAGATTGTTCCATAATCACGCTGCGTCCCAATCCAAGATGGCGCCTGTCATCATCATCACGTGTTACAATGTAAGATAATCACAACAAAGAAGTCTTTTCAGTCCTCCAACCCTTCGCATACAGGACGAAGAGAGCAAGAACGCTGGGTTCACCATCTAGTATCCGATGAGTTGATAGAATAACCAGCATTAGTTGCGATCATTTGTTAAATTATAGAGGCAGTGTTTGTTCGAGTAATAATAATAGTACACTAACCATCCTTTCAGTATATAGACCCCCCGGTCCAATAGGGACTTTTGAGGAAGACCTCTCCAGCCTTCTCTACAATGACATCAAGGACACTTCACAGCTCCTGTTGTTAGGAGACTTTAATCTGGGCTTCAATGACCCCAAGGACAAACAGGCCCAATCAATTGAAACTATCCTGACTGAACACGGCTTGACCCAAAAAGTACTTGCTCCTACTCATATGAAAGGGCGAATACTAGACTGGGTAGCCAATTTGAACTGTTCTACCACTGTCACCAAAATAACCCCTCAACACTGGACTGACCACCACCTTATTAGTTTCTCGTCCTCAATAGAGCCCCTAAAACAGAAAAACATTGATATAGCACCACCTCTACAAACTAGAAGCAAAAAAGATATCACCACTGAAAAATGAATTCCTCTCCTCCTACCTACCCTCTCTATAATTACCAATATACTGACCCAAACACCTTAGAAGAGACCTTTAATAACGCTATGACCAAGGCCCTTGACACTATTGCGCCAGTCAAACTACGCAAAAGCAAACAAAAGTCACCCCTTAACACCTGGTTCACACTCCAACTAAAAGAATTACTACTTCAAAAAAGGAAACTCCAAGCTACCTGGCGTCACTCCCCGATGGTCGAAAACAAGACCCTACTGACCTATCTTGCTAAACTGTACAAGAAAGAAATAATCCTTACCAAAAGGAATACCTTCAATGAAAGAATCACTAAGGCCAACTCTAACACTAAGGAGCTTTTCTTCATTCTGCGTGAAATAGAAAATCCAATTCCACCCACAGATAATATCCCAAAAGATAAACAATGGTGCACCAGCATCCCTAATGCCTTATCTAACAAAATAGTCACTCTGCAGACTAAAATAGCTAATAAAAAAGCATCTTTGCGCTCCACTGAGATACATCCTACTCCACCCTTTGCTACCCCTAACAGTGATACACCTTTCAGATTTACCAATATATCCGTACTGGAAACTGAAAAGGTCATACTATCCCTGAAGCCCTCTAATTGCCAGGGTGACAGCTGCCCAGCACATATAATTGAGAATGCAGCTAGAGATTTAGCACCTTTTATCTCTAGGTTAAGCAACGCTACCTTCAATTCGTGTACTGTCCCAATCCACCTCAAACAATGTTGGGTGCTACCACTCCTTAAGAAACAGACCCTAGATCCGGCCATCCCCACTAATTATAGACCCATTACAACGTTCCCATTCCTCCTCAAAATCCTTCACAGGGTAGCCTACCTCCAAATCCAAAGCTACCTTGTAGCCAACCTCCTACTAGGTTGACGCCAATCCGGCTTCAGACCACAAAACTGGACTGAAACGGCCATAATTGATCTAAAGACTCAAATCGACGAGTTGAAGGACAAAGGTAAAACAGCTATGCTAGGCCTCCTCGACCTATCGGCAGCTTTTGACTTGGTGGATCATGCAGTGTTATACGAACACCTAGCGTCAGCTGCACACTTCTCGAGTGATGCTATAGCCTGGGTACGATCCTTACTAGCTAACCGTACGATGAGAGTGTTCTCCCCTTCAGCTTCAGCAGACCCAATCCAAATTACCTGTGGTGTTCCACAAGGTTCATGTATCTCACCGACAATGTATAACATATTTACCAAGGAGAAAAAGGACCTAGGCTTGTATGCCTTCGGTGTGGGCCGCACACACAAAATCCCACTCGGGGTTTGTCAATTTCTTCCTGTTGCTTGATAAGTTACAAGACAATCTTTGATAATTATTCCAAAAATAAAGTCTTTCCTAATGTTCAAAAGTTAGGATTTATTAAGTTAAAAAAATTGTACGTTTTATTGGTTCATTTTCACCAATAAAACTGTTGCTGAATGTTGAGGCAAAATAAGAAACCCATATGGCTAATGCATTTCGGAATCTATCCTTCTTCAGAGCCAGGGTATTACTATACTGCACACATTATCGTTTTTATCCATGTTCACTTTCCATGCCCTACACGGTGGCACAAGATAGTGGGCTGCACCCTACTAATAGATATATAATCTATACAACTAGCAACTAATGCAACGAAGAAAAATATTGTGAAAGTAGCTGTGCACTCTTGCCTCTCTCTTTTTAACATATTTACCAAGCCACTCTTTGACAAACTTTACAGGATGGGTGTCATATATACCATTTATGCTGATGACACCCAGATCTAGGACAAATTTTGTTTGTTTTGCATTGACATCAAATTTCTCTGAGATACCCCAATTAATGCTTGACAATTCATCTGTTTATCAAAAAAAACAGTCATTTATTCAAACTTTTACAAAAAACATTCAATATATGATCTGGCCAATGCGTTTCAAGTATTAACTTTGACTCTTCATCAGGGGCAAAGTGTTCTGTATTCTTTATACAAAGTTTAATCACTAGAGAGAAAATAAATTAAATTAATGATCCAGTATTCATGATTCATTCCAATACATATTAATATTCATATGTGCATAAAAGGCAAAACAGAGTTCTTAAATAACTAAGGAAAAGCACATTATAATGTTTCTATGTACATCATTGCTTCATTCTTTAAACTCAGCATCAGTTTCACTGCTCAAAAAGGAAGAGACAGTGTAGCAATTAACCAATGCTAGATGCCTATATAGGTCAATGACAAACCTCTCTTTTCATAAATAGAACATGTTTGAGAAAAAACTCAGAGGTTCCCATTGGTGGTAAAACTTAAATGGTGACTAGACAAAACATATGCTTGAATTCAACATGTTGGAGAATAATAATCTAATGGACTCAGTGGTTCCTAATATATGCAAAACTAACATGGTGGCTGGGAGAGCACTTACTTCTAAAGATATAGAAAAGAGGTTTCCAAGGGTTGGAAGCTCCACTTGAAACTGGATGACAGAGTAGTGGAGGATCCTAATTCCTTTTAACCAATGATAAATGATAGAATTAAAGTGATGCAATATAATGGCCAGAGCGAGAGGGACTACTGGGTGGTCATGAACTTACTTGAAAAAGTAATTTATAGCTCCACAGACAGGCATCTACTGCATCTCTGTGGGTTGGATGTCTCTCTCTGGAGGTGAAAAAATATATATAAAGAATATGTAAATTTCAGAGAATAGGTGAGCATTGGCTGTAAGGCACAATGTGACAGAGAAAAGTGATAGAGGCTACACAGCCTTACTTACAAGCAAAAGGTGCAGAAATCCAAAAGGTCTCAGCTGTGGCTGTAGCAGGAAACACTCCAACCGCTTCCAAATGGAAAACAGAAGCGGATCGAGTATTTATGGTTGTGGGTGAAGCCATCCGCGCATGCACGTGATGATGTCACACCGCGGCCATTTTATGCATCAATGGTCGTGGGTGACGACACCCGCGCATGTGCGTAACGGCGCCACATCGCGGCCATTTTGTATGTTAATAAGCATTCGCAAGTGCACGAAAATGACTAGAATGGTAAAAACAGGATGAGTGTGAAAGTTAAATATAGATGTATAATGTTGATAAGGCACATGAGTTGTGCACATGATGGACAAAAGAGGGGAATGGAAGCAAATGTACAAATGTAAAAGAAGATAAAAAAACGAATTAAAAGATAGATAAATAGATGGGCTAGATAAAAGTGAATAAAAGGGAACAATCATTTGATATCAGAAAATTGCCTATTGGAAGCATGGGTGTAATAATTAAAATATTTTTGTCATTAGACCTATAGGAAGAATGGGTGTAATAATTAAAAGCTGTTTGTCATTGAACAAAAAAGGAACCTGTACATTAAAACAATAGCATTAAAACAATAGCATGGGCTGTGCATAGAGTAAATGGTTTAACCCTTGGCTGACCCACTAAGGAGTGTACATTCTTATCGCATAGTCATGAGTTTAATTTCTTGTATTTCACATACCCTCTTAAGAATCTAATATCAGGGGTTATTATATTGGGTTAGTTTTATCTTCTAGTAATAAATCTGATTTTAATAAAACATAGAATATCCCTTGTCCACGCTCTGAGGTATGTCTACAAAAATGGACCTCAGTAGTACTCCTCATTCATCCCCAGAGGGAACATAGCGTCTAATTTTTGGATCCAGTAAAGTTCTCTTTGTGCTAACAGTTTTGGAAGATCACCTCCTCTTGATAATGGATGGACTACTTCCAAGATCACCATTCTCATTGGCGAGATGTTGTGTTTTTGGTCTCGGTAGTGTCTGTAGACAGGTGACTTTACATTCTTTGTTCTTATGTTGGACTTATGTTCTGTCCACCTTTCTTTCACTTTCCAATTAGTTTTTCCAACGTAATACATTCCACAGGTACAGCGGATCGCATAAATCACGTTTTTAGTATTGCATGTTGCATATTGTCTCAAAGTTATTTTTTTTGAAAATTTAGTTTTATTGAAGCATTTAGGTTATAACATTGATGAGACAATCATACATCTTCTGAAGTAAATTCAAAATGCGTACACAACCTTTACCCCCCACGATCACCACCCTCCCCTCTCTCCCTCCCCCGTCATGGTTCATAGAGCAAATAATATGATAAGGGTCCAACACAGTAAACTGAAATGTATTACAGATAGTAGGCAGTTCTTATGTAGACGCTCAAAACGTAGGGCCCAGGGCCTCCATGCCATATCGTCCTCGTGGGGCCCACCCTCTCCTTGAGGGTAGCATTCAGTGAGGCTGGTCCTCAACTCAGGTGGTAGTTATAAAATGTTCCTTCAGGCTAAATTTACCCTCCCATGTTTGTCAAAGAAAGGGAGCCACTGACCCTCGATATTGGACTTGGATTCGTCGACCAAGTGGGTTAGGAACGCCATGTCATATATGGCACGCAGTTTAACCACCCAGTCCTTTTCCCCTGGGGGTTGGGAAGTCTTCCATCTCTGAGCCCAACAACACCTGGCCGCCACGAGCATGACCTGTAACATGTGGTCATGTGTCACTTTCGGACATCCCTCCACCTCAATACCAAACAAGACCAACCATGGAGATAGGGTTCTATCAATGCCATCCACTTCCTTTATCCAGGATAGGACCTCATTCCAATAGGTTTGTGCCACCCGACATTTCATCACATGTGTACATAGTCGCCCTGCTCAGTGTGGCACTTCCAACAATGTGGGTCATACTCCTTCCTCTTCTGGCTATTCTCTGCGGTGGGTAGTGCCATCTATGGATTAATTTCAGGGCCTGGTGGCGATACTGGGGTGCAGCTGTGGAGCGGTTGGCCTGTCTACACATCTTGGTCCACCTTCTGTCTCTAATGGGCGTACCTAGGTCTTTTCCCTACTGCACCTGGGCCGGGGGGGGTCCCTCGGGGTGGTCAACAATAGGAGGGGGTAGAGCCTGGATATTACCCCTTTGATGCCCTTGTACAGGATCAGCAATTTTTCAAAGTCTGTTAGGTCCCTCCTAAGGGTATCTCCCCAGTTACTTTCGGTGAGGGCCCCTTTAAGTTGTAAGAATCGGAATGGAGAGAGGTCACCCAGGTCCCGGAGGTCCCCGAGGTCTCCGAGCGAGACGAACGCACCGTCCACCCAAAGCTGTCCCGCTCTGCTCAAGCCCGCCTCATACCATTTCTGAAAGGCTAGTGGTTCATCAATCCCATCCATCAGTGGAGGAGCCCAGATGCAGCTCAGAGGCGAGGGCCATGTCGTGTGCCATCTAAGGTAACCCCCTTCTTTCCGTATGGACCACAGTACCCCCAAGACCGGATGGTTCAGGATACTCCTTGGGATGCGCCTCTTGGGGACCCACAACCATTCATCAAGTGTAACTGGAGAAAAGAGTTTGTTATCCAAAGCTGCCCACTGTTTTTTGGTGCCCTGTGCGAAGTGGTCAGCCAGGATTCTCAGTTGGGCTGCCTTATAGTATGTGTCTAGGTCTGGGAAGTTAACCCCCCCCTCATCCTTGGGCCTTGTGAGTATGTCATAGGCAATTCTGTGGGACTTCCCCGCCCAAAGATAGCGCAAGAGGGCGCGCCTGATCTCAAGGAGGAATGGCCTTGGTATCTGGGTCGGGAGCATTTGGAACAGTTAAAGGAATTTGGGGAGGATCACCATTTTGACTGAATTAAGTCGAGCCATCCAGGATAAACCAGATTTTGACCATCTTTCCATATCCCGTTTGATTGCGGACCAAAGGGGTGGGTAGTTGGCTGTAAAAAGGTCAGTTAAATCAGGTGGTATCTGGATCCCTAGATGACAAAAGCCCTCCTCCCGGCTGCAGAACGGGAGATCCACCACATACTGTCTATCCTCTTCATTGAGGTGCCCTGCCATGAATGCAACCGACTTCCCCAGGTTAACCTTGTAGCCTGCTAAGGCCCCATATTGTTCTAGACTGTTCAAGAGTTCAGGAACCGACTGGGAAGGGTTAGAGAGGTAGAGCAGGACATTGTCGTTGAATAGGCTCACATTGCAGTGCATGTCCCCCATCCTGATGCCTTTAATCTTCTCATTCCCCCTGATCGCTATGGCCCACGGTTCCATCACTAGTGCATAGATGAGAGGAGATAGAGGACACCCCTACCTGGCCCCCCTCTCCAGTGGGAACACCGCTGATTCACCACCATTGACCACCACCCTTGCTGAGGGGTTGGAGTAAAGGCCGGAGAGCCACCCCCGCCATCTCGGCCCCATCCCCAGAGATTACATGACCCCTCTCATGAAAGACCAGCTCACCCTATCGAACGCCTTCTCTGCATCCAAGGACAAGAGAAGAGCGCCCTCCTTTCTAACCTCCCTCGAGCCCAGTATGTGTAGGGTTTTGCGCATACTGTCCGCGCCTTGCCTATTGAGTATGAAACCCACTTGATCTGGGTGAACCAGTCAGGGAAGGAACCCCTCCAGACGTGTGGCTAGGATTCTGGTAAATATTTTTGTGTCCACGTTTAAAAGTGAAATGGGTCTATATGATCCACAGTCTGTGGGGTTCTTGCCCGGCTTTGGTATGACCGTAATCAGGGCTTGCAGAAATGTTGGCGGGATGGTCTCTGGGTTTCTAATCTGATTAAAGAGCTTAGTCAATGGCTGTATCAAAACCGCTTGAAATTGTTTGAAGAAGTCAGCGGTGTATCCGTCTCCCCCCGGGGCCTTACCCACTTTCAATCGCTTGATGGCCCGCTCCACCTCCTCCTCCGTTATGTCCCCCTCAAGGACCTCCCTCTCTAGTTCGGTGAGCCGGAGGAGAGGATGATCTTCTAGATATTTCCGGAGATCGTCTGGGGACCCCTCCTCCTGTTTGGCGTATAGTTGTTGGTAAAACCCTGCAAAGGACTGTATTATATGCTCAGTTTTGGTTTGGATATTTTCTCCCCCCTCTTTGATACCCCCCACCCTTCTGTCCGCCCTGCTCCCCCTCAGCCTATGTGCCAGAAGGGTCCCCACTCTATCTCTGTTTTCGTAGTATCTCTGCTTGGTATATCTCATTTTTTTAACCACTTCACCAATCAGGACTGTATGTAGGGCTTGCCTCTTTTCTCTCATTTCCCCCAGAAGGGTCGCCCGATCTATGCCACCCTTAGTAAGCTGTGTCCTCAGGGCTTGCAGTTCTCCCCATAGCTTGGATTCAATCAAGGCCCTCTCCCTCTTTCTCCTGGAGCCTTCAGCTATGAGGTGGCCCCTGAAAGTGGCCTTGGCTGCCTCCCAGACCGTGACCATCTGTGTTTTCCCCGTGTCGTTTGTGATAAAATAGGCTTCAATCACCTTTCGGAGAAATTCTTTGAATACCTGATCTCTCAGGAGGGTGTCATTACAACGCCATCTATAGGACTTCTTTATTTCCTGTAGTCGCCAGTCCATGACCAATAGATCTTGGTCTGACCAGGTGACAGACTCCACCGATGGGCCGCTGATCACCCCTCCCCCCTCCTCTGACACCAACAATAGGTCAATTCTAGTGTACGTTTGGTGTGGGGGGGAGAAAAATGTATACCCCCCAGGTGCTGGGTGACACTTTCACCAGACGTCAACCCAATAGTATTCCTGCAGGAGATCCCTCAATGCGAGGTTTTCCCTCGTGGGTTCCTTTGTCCCTATCCCCTTAGCCGACTACCAGTCTAGCCGGGGGTCTGTGATGAGGTTAAAGTCACCGCCAAGGATCATCGCCCCCTCAGCCCATTCATCCATAACCTGAAGTATCTTGTGGATGAACTTGACCTGGCCGGTGTTGGGTGCATATATGGTGGCCAGGGTAATTCGCCTCCCCTGAGAAAACCCCTTTATGCCAAGAAATCTGCCTCCAAAGCCCCTTTTCGTCTACACTTCTGTAAGATGCATTGATTTGCCCAGGAGAATGCCCACCCCCTCTTTTTTGGAAGACTTATGTAAGGCCCAAAAATTCCTGCCTATTTCCTTCCCCTTAATCGTAGACTCCGCTCCCCTCTTATAGTGCGTTTCCTGCAGGAAGAGGACAAGCAGTTTCTGCTTGCGAAACATATTGCTTGTGAGGGAGCGTTTATTCTGTGAGTTCAGGCCCTTTACGTTGAGCGTACCAACTCGACCTTCAACCATGGTCGCCGTTGCCCATGTCCTTTAAGATATCTGTGTGATCCCCCGTGTCTATATATTCCCGTAGCTCCATGTCCCATGACGTGTTGTTCCCCTTAACATTTACACTCTCCCCTCCCCCCTCCCTCCCTATCCCTCCCCTCTTTCCCATCTAACAAAGCGTTCATCTCCTTCACCCAACTCGCACCTGAGTTAGTCGACGAACCACCAGGGTTGCTACCTTGGCCCCAGGAGTATCCCTGAAAACCAAACTTGTCATCCCGTCTTTGTCTCCAGAGTGTTCCCTAATGTCCGTTACATTCGGGGCCCCTGAGGTACTCCCCACCCCCCCAACAATCCCCCAGGCCACACCATTGCGGTTCAAACCCCTCATTTTGAACCCCTCGCTGGGGCCACGGTTCCTGCTGGCCCCATAGTGTCCTTTAAACTTGGGGGTGAGGTTTGTGGGCTTCAAACTGCAGTACTCCTTTCGTTCCTCATCCTATGACTTTACACTTTCCCCTCCTCCCCCTCATCAAACAAAACCATTCGCCAACCGTGGCAACATGTGAAACACACTCAATTTCAATTTCAATTTCCCCCACCCCCCTACGATCACCAGGACCTCGGAGTAACCGCCCAAACAGCTTTGTTACAGTGGTGCTTTTCATGATGTTCTGAGTGCACTCATGTGGGCCCCCCGGGGTCTGTGGGGTGGTGTTGAGTTTTCTGAAATTTCCGTGCACTCTTAACCTTGAGCTTCCCCTAAGTTAGGTCAGGTCCCTGTGGGGCACGGCTGTGGTCGCCCCCGTCTCCACTTTGATCTCGGGATGTGCTTGGGGAACACACCAGATCCTCAGTGGCTCTCAGAATGTCGTCCTCCGTAGCAAGTTGATACCTCTCGCCCTGCCACTCAAAAGCTAGGCAGAATGGGTGTCCCCAGCGGTAACGTACACCCTTGAACTGCAGCCATCTGGTGATGGGCCCGCATTTTTTCCTCGTCTGAAGTGTGAGTGCTGAGAGGTCTTGGAAGATTGTCACTCTTGAGTTCCCATATTGAATGTCCTTTATGGTCTTTGCCCTTTACAGGATCTTGGCTTTGTCCCTGTAATAGTGGAACCTCGCAAGTACAGAGCGCGGGCCTGTACCTCCCCCGCCTGCTCGATGGGTCCTATCAATCAGAACCGTTTCCCCCGAGTCAATTCCAAGGATGATCTGGATAATGTCCTGTACCTTTCCTTCCAGACCTTCCTGAGTCTCTCCCTCCGCTTCCACCAGGCCGAAGATCCGTAGGTTGTTTCTTCTCTCGCGATTTTTCATATCATCGACTCTCAAGCAGAGGTCCTCCTCATGGCGCCACATCTCCTTGAATTTAGCCTCTGTTTGTGCCTCGAGGAGGTCAGTGGAGACTTGATTATTTTCGACCCCCTCGATTCGGTCCTCTAATGTTGAAACCTTTGTGGTGAGATCGGCCAGTTTGGCCCCCATATCGGACCACATCCCTCTTATTTGATCCAAAATTGTTTGGATACTGCCCTGGATGGCATGCAGGTCCGGAGTGGTTGGGGTGGGGGAGGGGTTAGTCTCCATGTCTGGGTGACGGCGACCCAGCGTAAATTGGTATTTGGCTAGTTTCCTTCCAACTCATGTGGCACTGTTCCCCCTAAGCGTACTTGGCGTCCTCAGGTATTTTGTGGCTTTTTCCCACCAGCGGGGTCTATTTTCCCACCTCCGCAGCAGGTTATTTCCCCCAATATACAGCTGAGTCGCCTCCACATGTACCCCTGGGGGGACGGGGTCAGCACTTCCCTTAAAAACTTGTTGTGACCCTGTTGCTATTCACAGTCTTTTCAGTGCTCTAAGGATCTTCACCAGCGGTGTCTTGGGTTCAAGTTGGTACCCTGGAGTGGATTAAGGGCTTCTGTTAAGACTCTGCTATGAATTTCCGAGGGGTCCCCCAGGTGCAGATGGCAGGGGATTTCTGCCTTGATAGGGGCTTTGTTGTCCTTTATCTCCCCTGAACCTGCGCCCTGTAGTGAGAGGGGGGGAGTAGCATCTGGCGGTTACCGGTGGTCTGTCTCGTAGTCCCAAGGATGCTTGTGTGGTGGGCGACCAGCCAATGAGAGAGGAGATTGGGGTCCCTCCAGGGTCCTCCCAGTCACTGTAGCATGATTGGGGGGTCCAGCGCGGGACCCGGGGGATCCGGGGTGCTCAGGGGCCAATCTGGTGTCCTCCGAGGTGCCTGGGAGAGCAGTCGGATGCCTGCGGGTCCAGTGGGCGGTGTGGGGAACAGAAGAGGGGGTGGGGGCCCCCGGACGCGCTCCCGCGTCGGCCCGAGGTGGTGGTAGGGCCCGGCTGGGAGGGTCAAAGCCTGCTCGGGTGTTGCTGGTTGGCGTGGACTTGGGCCCCCTTCAATTCAGTTCCAACGGGGGGGGGGGCGAGCGCCCATCCACTTCCACACGGGTCGCGGGGGGAGCCTCACCTGGGGTGGAGTGGAGTCCCGCGGGACGTTGCCTCCCGGGTCTCGTCCGCTGTCGCTGCTGCATAGGGCCCAGGTGCGCTGTCGCGCCGGCTCGGGCCGGTGTCTGAGTCCCTGCAGGGGGCAGGGGGACGTGAAGGACCGGCGCTGCTCCCGTCGGCTGGAGGGCCGCACGGTACTTCTCCGCAATGGACCCCAAAGCGGTGTGTGGCCGGTGGGGCTCCTGATCGGGCCATGTAGCGCGAGCTGCCCCGGCGGAGAGCCGGACCTCTCTCTCCTCGAGCTGAAGCAAGGCCCCGCAGCTGACTCCGAGCCGCCCAAGAGGGGGAGGGGAGGCCTCGTTGCACAGGACGGCGTATCTCAGGACTGGGGGGGCCTCTGAGCTCCAACAAAGGAGCGGAGGGCTCCTTACGGGTTCGGGCGCCCGAATCTCGTGGTCTGCTGAGGTCTGGGAGACAATTTCGGGATGGCTCGCTGTTTTCCCGGGGCTACACAGGGAGCTGTGGAATCAGGCTGCCATCTTGCCTGCGCTCCCTGGTGGCCTCCCTCAAAGTTATTTTTTTGCCTGTATTGGGATGTCTCACATGGTCTCCCTTTATAATGTTATTGCAATGTTGGCAATGTGGAGGCAAATGTTCCTGTTTTCTGTTTGCTAAGAGTAGTTTGCAATGTTCTTTTTGGTTTTTCTGCTCTAATGAGTTGATCTCTGATGTTTCTACCCCGTTTGTATGCCATCAAATACTAAAAACGTGATTTATGCGATCCGCTGTCCCTGTGGAATGTATTACGTTGTAAAAACTAATCGGAAATTGAAAGAAAGGTGGACAGAGCATAAGTCCAACATAACAACAAAGAATGTAAAGTCACCTGTCTACAGACACTACCGAGACCAAAAACACAACATCTCGCCAATGAGAATGGTAATCTTGGAAGTAGTCCATCCATTATCAAGAGGAGGTGATCTTCCAAAACTGTTAGCACAAAGGGAACTTTACTGGATCCAAAAATTAGACGCTATGTTCCCTCTGGGGATGAATGAGGAGTACTACTTAGGTCCATTTTTGTAGACATACCTCAGAGCGTGGACAAGGGATCCCTCATTTTTCTAATGACTATTCTATGTTTTATTAAAATCAGATTTATTACTAGAAGATAAAACTAACCCAATATAATAACCCCTGATATTAGATTTTTAAGAGGGAATATGAAATACAAGAAATTAAACAATCTCATGACTGTACGATAAGAATGTACACCCCTTAGTGGGTCAGCCAAGGGTTAAACCATTTACTCTATGCACAGCCCATGCTATTGTTTTAATGCTATTGTTTTAATGTACAGGTGCCTTTTTTGTTCAATGACAAACAGCTTTTAATTATTACACCCGTTCTTCCTATAGGTCTAATGACAAAAATATTTTAATTATTACACCCATGCTTCCAATAGGCAATTTTCTGATAACAAATGATTGTTTCCTTTTATTCACTTTTATCTAGCCCATCTATTTATCTATCTTTTAATTCGTTTTTTTATCTTCTTTTATATTTGTATATTTGCTTCCATTCCCCCTCTTTTGTCCATCATATGCACAACTCATGTGCCTTATCAACATCATACATCTATATTTAACTTTCACACTTATCCTGTTTTTACCATTCTAGTCATTTTTGCGCATTCACGAATGCTTATAAACATACAAAATGGCCACGATGTGGCGTCGTCACGCGCATGCGCGGGTGACGTCACTCGCGACCATTGATGCATAAAATGGTCGCGGTGTGCCGTCATCACGCGCATGCGCGGATGGCGTCACCCATGACCATAAATACTCGATCGCTTCCGTTTTCCATTTGGAAGCGGTTGGAGTGTTTCCTGCTACAGCCACAGCTGAGACCTTTTGGATTTCTGCACCTTTTTCTTGTAAGTAAGGCTGTGTAGCCTCCATCACTTTGCTCTGTCACATTGTGCCTTACAGCCAATGTTCACCTATTCTCTGGAATTTACATATTCTTTATATATATTTTTTCACCTCCAGAGAGAGACATCCAACCCACAGAGATGCAGTAGATGCCTGTCTGTGGAGCTATAATTTTCTTTTTCAAGTAAGTTCATGACCACCCAGTAGTCCCTCTCGCTCTGGCCATTATATTGCATCACTTTAATTCTATCATTTATCATTGGTTAAAAGGAATTAGTATCCTCCACTACTCTGTCATCCAGTTTCAAGTGGAGCTTCCAACCCTTGGAAACCTCTTTTCTATATCTTTAGAAGTAAGTGCTCTTCCGGCCACCATGTTAGTTTTGCATATATTAGGAACCACTGAGTCCATTAGATTATTATTCTCCAACATGTTGAATTCAAGCTAAGATATGTTTTGTCTAGTCACCATTTAAGTTTTACCACCAATGGGAACCTCTGAGTTTTTTCTCAAACATGTTCTATTTATGAAAAGAGAGGTTTGTCATTGACCTATATAGGCACCTAGCATTGGTTAATTGCTACACTGTCTCTTCCTTTTTGAGCAGTGAAACTGATGCTGAGTTTAAAGAATGAAGCAATGATGTACATAGAAACATTATAATGTGCTTTTCCTTAGTTATTTAAGAACTCTGTTTTGCCTTTTATGCACATATGAATATTAATATGTATTGGAATGAATCATGAATACTGGATCATTAATTTAATTTATTTTCTCTCTAGTGATTAAACTTTGTATAAAGAATACAGAACACTTTGCCCCTGATGAAGAGTGAAAGTTAATAGTCGAAATGCGTTGGGCCAGATCATATATTGAATATTTTTTGTAAAAATTTGAATAAATGACTGTTTTTCTGATAAACAGATGAATTGTCAAGCATTCATTGGGGTATCTCAGAGAAATTTGCTGTCATTGCGAAACAAACAAAATTACTAAAACTGATACTTACCTCTTGTGAAAATCAATAAGGGCACTATTAGTACCTTAAAACTACATACAGGCCTTGGCCCTTGTTGATAGTGTGCAGGGTACGCGGGTTTCCTCAGTTAGGAAACCATTTGTCCTATGTATATTTCCCAGCCTAGATACCAAGGCTGAGCATTTCTCCCCTGCACCTCTAATAATACTTACCCTTCAAATTAATTACTTTGAGTTCTATTCTTCAACATACTTAAACACAAATGTGAATCAGATGTGCTTGGTGGTTAACATTTTTTCCTGATGACACCCAGATCCTCATAGCCTTATCGGGCAACTTTGTCGCAGACACAGCTCTGGTAAATCGGATATACCTCCTCATTCAGGCATGGATAGCCTCTCATGGTCTCTGCCTGAATGACGACAAAACTGAGATCCTGATCCTGGGTTCTGACTCCAACCTAAAGAAACTCAGCCCTGATTACATTGCATTCAATATTGATGGCAACGTAATCAAAGTAGTAACTGAGGTAAAATCCTAGGCTTTTACCTCGACTCTACTCTTACACTAAAAAAACAAGTTATCTCCACTGCTTCTTCTACAGTTTATACTTGTAAAGTGATTAGGGCCTGCAGACCCTTCTTATCCAAAGTCAGCTGCATCACACTTGCCAATGCATTAATAATGTCTAAACTAGACTGCTGTAATGCCCTCTATGTAGGCGCTAACAAAATAATCCTAAACAAAATACAAATATTACAAAATAATGCCTTGAGAGCAGCTCTGAACATACCCCGCAGAGAGCACATATCTAACTTCAGAAGAGACCAGCACTGGTTAAAAATTAGCTACAGGATTTTCCTTAAAACGGTATCCCTCGCTTTCAAATGCCTTAACAATGCCGCACCTCCCTATCTTTCTGCCAGACTGACCAGAAAAATCCCTTCTCACCATACTAGATCATCTGACCACACCTGCCTAGAAACTCCTAGATTTAGACTTGCCAAAGCTGGCGGAGGCAGCTTCCCAGTCAAAGCGGCTCTCTCTTGTAATACACTCCCCATTACCCTCAGAGTAGAACAGCCATACTCTAAATTCAGACGTAACTTACCGAGCTGGCTTCGCACCAAGGACATCTAGAAATCGCTCCGCACCTAAGACATCTATTCACCTGTACTCCTGACCTCAGAATACTCCGCATGATCCCATGTGTACTACACTATTGGCCCCACTTTTGCACTGTACCTGTACCATTCTACCTGCACTATGCACACGTATTGAATGCATTATAATTGTGTTATGAAATGTACACACCATATATTGTATAGTATGTTTTAACTATGCTTTAAATATTCTTGTAACTGTTGCGCCGAGCTACCTGAGGGTTCAGTGCGCATGACCAAATAAACAAACACTGTGTGCAGTGCAAACCATATGGATTTGGAAATATGTACGGCATATTTAGTTGAACATTTGGCAGCACTCGTGCCACGTGAGACACGTGTTTAGTCACGCTTCATGTGTAGTAGTAAACCCATCTAATCAAAGGAGGGCATGCTAGCTTATGCAAAAAACAATATCTGCTTCCATAACCAATGTGTTGAACGAGTTGTTGGGATTAGATCAAAACAATCAGCGATATTTGTGTTTAATTCCACACAGATGCTCATGTAAAGACCTTGCTATGAGATAACACAGACAGGGTTAAGATCCAGAGAACAACTGGATCTATCTTCGGTTGTGGAGAACCTGGATAAGAGTGAGTTTTGGCACCAACTACTACAAATAGCAAGGTAATTAATTTTTTCAGCAGCTACATTGCACTATCGGTTAAAACATCTTAACTGCCAGGCTATTATGCAAGTCTGTGCAAAAAGGACGAACATACTCGTCCTTGCCACTTAAGGGGTTTTAAGTAACAACCATATTAGCAAGAGAATAATTTCTCCATTTTGCATTTAAGTAAGCAAGGACTGAATACACAAGATCGATGTTGTGCTAAGAATTGACTTGCCCTAGACATGTAGAAGAAATAGAAATTTGGTGTCTAGCTACGGTTTATGGGTTGGGTTTTATATAAAGTATAAGCTCCCATTGTCAGATTTTAAAAACAATGTTTTTTGGTTTTATTGGTTAATTGGAGGCGTGCTTCAAAAGTGGTGAACTCTATCCGCATTGATTTTGAGTTGGGAGTCCTGAGGAAGGCTTGTTGGGATTAATCCACTCGTGAACAGATGAAAGACACAGTCCTCCCTCGAGCCAGAAACAAAATGTTTCCACATTGATGGTGGAACTTCTGTCACATTTTTTACTAACCTCACTTAGAGGTAGGACACATGTACAACAATTGGTTTACTCATGTAAAGGGTGAATGTTTTTAGTTAAGCTGGCCTCTGCGGCTGTTGATGTACAAATATTGACCGAAGTCTTTTTCTGTGTGACAAATATGTGTAATGAGTTATGTATAAATGTTTTTGATACTGAGATAAGTGGTTTGTATTATTAAATGGTTTTTAATACATTTTTGTGGTCATGTGTGCTGATTAGTGGTAAACTTCAGCACCGTCCGTAGCTTATATCCATCCACTTACTTGAGGAAGGGACGGGGTAGTTTGTCTCCACTGAACATTAGTTGGACTATGGGGTGGGGACAAATGACATCACTTCCTGTGATGTCATCAGAGGACAGAGGGCGTGTGATGTCAATTCCAATACCCCTGGCATTTTGGTAAAATTACGTCCCTGTCCCCATTACTAGCTTCTGTGGCCTTCCGGTTTTAAATCAGGAGTTGTGTTGTGGTACTTCGCATGCAGGTAGGATGGTGCAGCGGAACAGTGGTATGTTAAGGTGCTCCCGGCATATATGGTGGTATATGGGTATGTGGCATGTAACAAACGGGTAAGGGGGATTGATCTGTGCAGGACAGGTCCAGCCTTAGAAGCTGCAGCGCCCAGGGCAGCAAATAAAAAATGTGGAGCCCCTCCCCCTGCGCACCCCTAGTCATGCAGCATGGGGCGCCAAATGTTTCAATAGGCACGGCAGGCACCCTACAGAAATGAAATGCAGTTCGCTCTTGGAAGCGGAGTGCATTTAATTTCAATAGGGGGTCCGTGGCGCCTTTTCCCACCACGCCAGCTCGGGGGAGACCTTGAAAGACTTCCCCGAGCTGGCGTGGTGAGGGTCTAATGGCAGGGTGCCCCGGGCAGCCGCCCTGCCTGCCCTGCCCTTAGGCTGGCTCTGGTGCAGGGGTTCCTAAACAGTGAAGCAGGAACTTATATACACTAGGTGACAAAAACTGGACTCAATGTCTAGTGCTACTCGAGGTCATCTGGTGTGAGATCAGCACAGCGCATGACAGTAGTGTGTCGCCATTCTGCTTCAAAGGTCATTAGAACTACAGAAGGGCATGCAAAGGAACTGTGTATGAACTGTTCACAAACACTTCTAATGATGTAAATTCTTAACACAAGTAGAACCATAGATACCTTCAGTATGTTGTGGTAAAGAATAGAGCATAACAAAAATATAATATGTGCCACTAATACATATTTTATGTTAATGTTAAAGGATATCTGTACCGCGCACTATCACCACCGGAGTGGTCCCCTGGCGCTCTGGCGGCTCTGAAAAAGGGAAGGGAGGGTGAGTTAGTGGGAATGAGCTGGAAAAGTGCAAGAGTGCAGTGATGTGCTTTTGGCAGCCTCAGCCCAGTGGGTCTGTTGGCTGGGCTTGGGGTGTTTTACAGTTGGTAGTCGTCGTGTGGTGTTGTGCAAAGTCTATATGTGGTTTGTTTTGTTGTTGCAATGTAGTGAAGTTTGTGCGGTTTGCTGCGTTAAGGCCTGTGGTTGTGTTTGGTTTGTTAATGAGTCTTGGACAGCACACTGTTGCCACTTGCGTGGTCTCTTATCATGAAGCAAGCATGAAGTGATCCAAATAACCAAGTCCAAAACACGCAAATTGTGCAGCCTGCTAACAGTGTGCATCTAGTCATGTGTAGCACTTGAGACAGTGGGCCTCATTATGAGGTATCCCGGTAAGGGAAAAATGATGCCGGTATGTAAATTCCGGCATCATTTACCGTTCTGTAGCATTCCGACCCGCAAACCCGGTATTAGCAGCATACCAAACAATGGTGCCGCTAATAGCAGCATAGGCGCGTACACGCGCACCTTCAGGGAGCAAATACCGGCATGCCGGTAATAGGGGGTAATTCCAACCCACGTATACATGCAAATTCCGGCATTGCGAAGCGGGTAATCACGGCCTGCACGATGCCGGCCATACAGGCATCCCAGACCACCCGCAAACAGCAAGCAAGATACAAGGCAGCTGTCACAGGTGCATATAATCCCCACAGGTGGAGTCAAAGGAGGCTGTGCTAGTATGAACTGAGCACACCCACACACCACAACCCCCCCCCCGGTGTAGGCAATACAGAGTTGTCCAGTACAAAAGGAGCTCAACTAAACACCACACCCCTTAATACACCAAAATGCCACCACTAGCATTTGCAAACATGGCGCAGGAGGACCTGCCTATACTGATACAACTACAGCAACAACTGAAACAACAACAACAGCAGCAAGAACAGGCAGCACAGAGGAGACACAGGAGGAGAAGGAGGTTGAGACAGGCCCATCCATCACCACCAGCGCAGCCACCAGAGCCTTGTAGGCAGCCAGCAATACATTGCACCAGACCCAACCCATTCAACCCTACCCCTGAGCAGATCCACACCCTGTACCAGTTGGACCGTGACACCATCACCACCATAGTGCACATGATACAGAACGACATTGCCAGCCACATACAAATATGCACTGCCATCCCCCCACTACTAAAGGTGGTGTCTGTGCCACACTTCCTGGGCACAGGCACCTACCAACACACAGTGGGCCAGCTGCATGGCATTTTACAACCACTACTTTCACGCATGCTGAACCAAGCGCTGGATGCCCTCCAGAAGCATGCAAGAACCCACATATCCCTACCACGGACTGCCCAGGAGATAGCCGAAACCAAAGTAGGCTCCCAGGCACTGGCAGGCATGCCCAATTGTGTCGGTGCCATCGACTGCACCCATGTGGAATTGATAGTCCCCCATGCCATAGAGGCCGTGTACCGCAATCGCATACAACACCACTCCATCAATGTGCAAATGGTATGTGACTCCAGGAAGATCATCACCCATTGCTGCGGCCGATTTCCTGGATCAACACATGATGCTATGGTACTGGGTAAATCCACGGTACCCCATCAAATGGAGCGACATGCAGGACCACATGCCTTGCTGCATGGTGAGTTGCACAACCGTCCCATGGCAGTGCTTTGGGGTACTGATGTGTGGGGATGCATGAGGGGGGGGGGCAATACTGCACCTGGGTCGGAACAGCCGGTGATTGGAGAATGCATGCAGAGCCAAACACTCCTGACCTGAACCAGTCAAACGGTACCTGACACTTCACTGGGCCACAGATCACAAATAATGCATATCAATGAGAACAAGTAAGAGGCACAACCAGGCCACCATGGTGATGGCAAGCAATGCATGAATGAACAGGACGGCTAGTGTGGTTATGTGGGCAGTGTGACCATGCATAGTAAATAATGAACAGCATGAATTGGAGTCAAAACATTGTTGCACTACCACAGCATATCTGCCTCAGCATGCATGATTACACCCTGCATCATCTATTGAATGCCAACCACACTACCACACCTCATGACAGTACAGATTGCACCTAGATAACATTTTTTGTCATGCTAACAGGGACATGTGCATGGCCACACCAAATAGCTGGCGGCATGACTGTGCTCGCTGAATTACGGGAGTTCAGAGTGACACACACCTATTTGAATCTGCTTGCTGGTGATGGAGGATATCCCTTGAGGCCGTGGCTACACACCCCTGTGCCTAACCCGCAGAATGGCCATGAGGAGGAGTACAATCGCGTGCACACCCGTACCCGTGTTGTCAATGAGCAGACCTTTGTCCTGTCAAAGTGGCGGTTCCGCTGCCTCAGCAGGTCTGGTGGGGCACTCCTATATAGGCCTGAGAAGGTGGCAAAGATCACCATGGCCTGTGTCATGCTGCACGACATGTGCGTCCGGATAAATGTACCATTGTCACCTAACATTGACATGCATGGGCCGGGTGAGGATGATGAGGACAGAGACGGAGATGAAGTAGCCCCACTGCCAGTACGTGATGCACGGGATGGCCCTGCCGTACGGCAAGCACAAATTCAAGTATACTTCTGAAACACAGGGACTATGAAAGACGTGTGTCAGTCAGACACTGGGCCAATATGAACATGCCCACAGGGAATGTTGGGAGTTGGGCACCGAACACCGTAACACATTAAATGGATGCACACGAAAAATAACAATGTCCAGCCATGGATTTTTTTTCGCACAACTTGTGTATTATTCA
Source organism: Ambystoma mexicanum (assembly GCF_040938575.1). Classification (NCBI taxonomy): domain Eukaryota; kingdom Metazoa; phylum Chordata; class Amphibia; order Caudata; family Ambystomatidae; genus Ambystoma; species Ambystoma mexicanum. Next base: position 221,129,030 of record NC_090924.1, on the reverse strand, counting down.
AAACTGCAAAAATGTGCCCACTCCCCCCTCCCAGACCCACCCCACAAACCCCATAAAATACCCCAGCAAACTCCCTCACCCACCCCACAGATCCCAAATGTCCCCATGTGTGCAACAAACAGTGTTCCCTTCACCAATGTAGTTCTTCACATTGTCATTGTCCATACAGTTATTTCCTCTAGACTTTTGGGTCTGGGGGTGCCATGGCCGAGCGACGTGCGCTCCTGCGTGTTAACCGCACAGGGCTCGATTGCACCGAGGTTAAAGGGGTTGTTGTAGTGGAGGTGTCTATTGTCAGTTCCATGGCTGGGCCGAGGTGTTGACGCTGCATTTGCGGGATGTTGGCAAGAAGGGCCTGTGTCAGTGACCCCATGCACTCCCTGAATGCACACGTAGATGCCTCCACGGCAGCTGTATTGGCTGCAATGGCCGTGGCTATGGCCCTCATGGCCTCATTCCCAGCGTCTACCTGTCGATGCATGATTTGCAGCATTGACTCTTGGCGGGCCTCTACCCTTGCCAGGCGAGCCTCGAAGGAGGTGTCGGCCGCAGGTGTACTGGTGGCTGGCAGGGTGGTGGCTGGCAGGGTGGTGGAAGGCACCTGCGTGGGCTCCTCATCCTGGGCACTGTCCTCCTGGAAGATCCCAATGTCTGATTCTCCAAGGTCTGAGTCATGGAGACACGGATCGTCCAGGCTCTCAGACTCCGCAGGTGGGTGGGGGCTGGCAATGAGGCTTGGGATGGGTATTCCAGACATGATTCCAGCCTCATCATCCACCTCTGTGGACACAACGTCCGTGGTGGTTGGCGGAACGGCTCCCACTGTTGTGGGTGCCTGCTTCGGTTCTGTCGCTGCAGGTGCCCCCTGCAGGGTTGATGCCTTCCGTGGCACACTGGGTGTTGCTGCAGGCATTTTCTTGGACGGGGGGTGGCGGTGGCCCTGGTCCCTTTGCATGCACTGAATGTACTCGCACACCTGTCCTGTGTTCCACCTTCCTCATCGGTGCCTGGGAGCTAGAAGAGATGCAGGTCATCAGTGATGTTGTCAAATGGCAGTTATGATGTATTGCGGTGTAATATGTTCATACATTCAGGCATCATTTAATTTCTGGTATGTGGCATTTGGTGTACTGAGGGGACATGTTGGCAATCAATGCATGGCTGGTGGCATAGCATTGGTTTGATGTGTGTGTGTGTGGTGGGTCCCATGGGCATGGTTGGGTCATGTTGCACCTCTGTTGGGATTGGGATTTTAACTCAGCATGCGTGTGGTGCAGGGTGTGGCACTCATTAGTCTATGGATGTGTTGATGTAGCCTTGGAACATGCATTGCCTTGCCTAGTCTAACTTCCACATCACTTGTGCCACATCATGTTTTGGTATACGTGGATGTGATGGTTCACTCACCTTCCTCTGTGGTAGTTGCAGTGCCGAACTCCTGGTCTCCTATTCCCTCTATGGATTCCGGGTCAATGAATGCACTTGCAGTCTCCTCCCATGCAGTGAGCTTCACAGGGGAGTGTGGGCCACTGCCTGTCGCCATTGCGGCCCTCCTGTTATCCGCAAGGATCTAACTGACCCGGAGGCAGAGGTCGTCCCAGCGCTTCCGGCAGTCATGTACACTCCTTGGGGTGCTCCCCACTGCCGACACCCTCTGAGCGACCTCCTGCCAGACCTGTTTTTTTCTGGTTTGTGCCGCATGCTTGAGGTCTGTGCTCCTGATTGTGTCTGCATGCTGTTCGTGGGTGTTAGCAAGCATAGTCAGTTCAGCATCAGAAAAACGCTGCTTCCTCTTCCTTTGGGAGGATTTACTGGTGGCCTTCGACATCCTGCTTCAGTTGTGGCACACAACAACACGAGTGTAGTGGTGGTTATGGAGGATGGCAATGGATTGTGTTTTTGAAGATGTCCGCCAGCTCATTTCCTGTTCCGACGCGATGACGTAATTTCCGGGTCCTTTTTTGCGACCACGGTAATACCGTGCCGGTATTACAGTGCTGGTGTTTAGTGGTTGTTATGACGCGGTTACGGAATGGGCGGTACCCGCAATGCTGGTGTAGGGGGGGTTGGTCGGCCGTTACCAGCATGACAGTTTTGCCACTACCGGCATGGGGTAATGCGCGTGCTCGCGCACTCACAATCGCCCGCTATTAGCGGGTTCATACAACCACGGACCCGCTCATTCCGGCATGCCGGTAATGAACCCGGTTTTACCGGGCAACTCGTAATGAGGCCCAGTATGTCATATGCATAGCTCTCAACTCACACGCTTTTGGCGGGTGTCACCCGCCTTGTGAAGGACTGACTCACCCGCCAAGCCTCCTGCAAGCCCATTCATTCCAATGGGCGTCTCACCCGCCAAAAACAAAATCGGATGATTACACCAGCCTTTCTGACACAAATAGTTGAGAGCTATGCATATGTCCATCACTGTTCAGGGAGAGTGGGTTAAAGTCCGTTTTCTACTTCTAATGACCATATTCGATATGTGTCGTCAACAAACCAAGCCAACATGTTTCATTCCTTGTGGGCAATGTGGGAAATTCGGAAAAGGGCTGGTGTGTAGGGATACAAGCAATAAAATGAACAGATGCAGAACATCTGTGTAAAAAGTGAAAGGAGCTGATCTCTATAAAAAAAAAATAATGGTATGATAAAATATAGGGCTTGCATTGCATCCTATCGGTCACAAAACACTTGTATGTGTGTCTATCTTGATCCTGTATTATGCAGGGAAATTGGAGCTCATGTAGGTCTTTGCTCATTCAAGGACCCCATCTACGGACCCCAGAAAGGAGTAGGAAACATTTTGAGAAACCCATGTAAAAGGGACGGGAAGAATAATCCTGTTGAGCAACCAGAGTGAGGAAAATGTGAAAGATGTGGGTCTACTGCCCTCTAGTGGAAGACGGTAGCGAGTCACGGGCGGAGCATAGCAATAATGTGGCCAGATGCAATCTATGATGTAAACAGAGAACAATACACGTGTAGCGGGAGATAAAGAAGTTTGCAAACCGTGTGCGAGATGATGAGAGAGCAGGGGTGTGCTATTATACCTTAAAGTTAAGTGGGGGGGGGGCGCGGGGTGAGGTCGGGGGTAGAGACAGCTCCCGCTTCACGGCACAGGTGCTTTCTGACTTGAACCCAGAGTACTAAGCTGTATCTCACACTAGATGACCGCAAGCAGTACTAGGTATTTGGGAATGTGGGACATAAGCAAATGAATGTATTTAATGACAACTTTGTGGACACGGCTAACAGGTATTTTGCGATCATTTGGAAGCCTTCCCTCAAAACAATAATGGCAGCTCGCTCTGTTCCTTCTGACAACTTACATGTTACATCTGTGATTTACAAAGCAGTCCATTCAACGTTTACGCGGCCTTTACTTTGAGACTATCCCCACGTTTGTCTCTTAGAGCCAAGCCAAACCCAGGACTACAACTCCCACAATGCAGAGAATAAATGTAAACTTTGCAAGCGCCTCCCGAATGGAATTAGTCATGTTGGCATACATGTTGGCATACATGTTGTACACGAGTGCAATAATTAAGCACTATGCCCTGAGCCGCGGGGGCATTACCAAGTCAGGTAATGCCCTGGGGCCCATAGTTACAGGCCAGAGTGGAGTGCGACACCCCACCCCGCTACCCCCTGCCGGGGGACAGAGAAAAGAAATGTCGGGAGAGGGATTCCCGGTCGGGTTGTTAGGATCTGATTGTCCCTCGATGGCTACTAATGATCATGCATTTTGAAAAGGGCACGGGGGAACAGGGGGGGGGCGCTTTCCCAAAATATCTTCCTCTTTTAAATGGTGACATCTATTCTTCTGGCAACAATAAGTGTTGGTTGAATTTACACTGTCCCCATGTAGCTGAAACCTGACCACCAAGCACCCCTACGTGGGAATTGCTCTGATAATGGTCTTGCTTCAAAGACGATCCTTAAAACGGGGACATTTGACTGCTTTACACAAAACTTGCTGAGGCAAAGGGATGTGGGGTAAAGAGATGAGAATGTCCCCTCAAAACGGGAATTTTTGGTCATGGTGACTGGAGGACAAACAAAGGTACACGCACACAGCCCCCCCTCCCCCCATGTTATATCATGCGTAATGTTATGCATTCCCGCATTTAGAATTGCGTGGCTGTGTCGCCCAAGTGAATGCCCTTTCTAAACTAAAATTGCATTGAATGTTTGTTGCCTGACCAGGCAAAATAGCGAAAGGAATAGCATACAGAAATTACGCAACGTTTACAAGTGAATATAAACACTTTATTTTTCCCGATGAGAGAGGCAGACTGCAGGCGAGAGCTTCTGCTTGATGTACAGTGACATAAATTAATGTCTCCCCGAATCCCCCGGTCATATATACACCTGGAGTCCCGCTGACTTGCGAGAGGGGGTATGCAAGTCTCATGAAATGGCTGAATATATCCTGTTTTAGGGATCTAGTTCCAGATGGACAATTCTTGACGATGGAGGAGATAAAACTTAGGGGGCAACTCACGCCACTGGACATGTTTATGTATTTTCGGTTACGGGATTCCCTGAAACACATTTTTCACAATTTCCCTACTGACCCGAAGTGGCCCCTATACTGGCCCATATGTTCTCGAGAAACAAAAGCAGTAAAGTGGTGTCCACGCTGTATAAGATGTGTATGGACACCAGAAGTGCGAGGGACGACACTTCTCCAGTAAAATGGGTACAATCGGTAGGGGGGGCAGTAACAGATGAGCCGCGGGACTATTGCTGTGGGGAAACTAGGAGGGTGGCTCTTAACGCCAGATACAAGCTGATCCACTTTAAGTACCTACATCAGTGTTAATACACTCCGGCGATGCTTCACAAGTTCTTCCAGGATGCTTCTGAAAACTACCCACAATGCTCCACATCTCCTGGGGACGTTTTACACAGGGCATGGGAGTGTCCAAGGGTTAGACAGTCCTGGTCACAGGTCTTTGAGACACCGGGTGAAATAGTGGGGGAGGATGTGAAACAGACACCACTGATTGCCCTGCTGGGGTATGCCAGATGTATCCCAAAACACACAAGGAGGCTGGCCGGGCTATTATTAGTCCTAGCTAAACGAGGGATGGCACTGTTGTGGGGCAGCAGTCAAATTCCCAATGTGGAGCAATGGCGGGCAGATTTCCTATTCTGTAATGAAATGGAGATGGAATATGGGCAGTTACCTCACCAACAGTCTAAACCCAAAGACATCTGGGGGCCATATACACAATACCTCATTGCACAAGCTCGCCAGGATGGAGAGAACAACTGAGGTCACCTCACGACCTCCCTATTCATCAGACCATTGCGATGGCTTATTTCACCAGGTCAGTATGACATAATATGATATGAAATGGCATTTATAAAGCGCCTGTACACATGTGTTTCTAGGCACGACAAGACAAGGGAGGCTACGGTGGGAGGACAAGACAAACAATCTTACTAGGCCTTGTGTCATTCAGATCATGCAAGTGAGGTAATGCAAAGTGCAGCGGAAGGGGTTTGGGGAAGTGAAAGGGGCGAGGGGATAGTGCAATCGTGGCAGCATTGCTCTGAGTAAGTGCAGCCAGGACAGCCCGGCTCAGAGTAAATGCAAGGAGGTGGGAGTCTGTGGAGTTTATAGATACAGCCCCTAGTGCACAACAGGCCAGGAGGCAGTGCGAGGGAGACTGGTCAAGAGGAGCCAGGTACTCAGTGAGACTGAGGGTAACCAAGCAACCAGTTGGCGCAGCAGACATGTAGGTCAGCAGGGGAGGGAGAGAAAGCAGAGGAGAAAAGGAACGTTATGAGCTGCTAATAGAGCTTCGAATGGTCCAGCTCAAGTTTGAGACGGGCAAAGAGGCCATTCCATAGGGAGGCACCTGCACAGGAAAGTGATCTTCCCCCTACACTCTGACTGGAGAAGGGTCTGACTCTCAGAGAGTAGGAGGCAGCAGAGCGAAGGGCTCGAGAAGGAATGTATTTAGGAAGAGAGTGTTGAATGTTGTGCGGGGCCCAGCCCCAGAAATCCTTGTGCATGATGCAGAGGGTCTTGAACCTGATCCTTGCAGCCGCCGGAAGCCAGTGGTGAGATTTCAGGACAAGGATAATCTCGCAGTCCTGTTCTGGATTTGTTGCAGAGGGCAGAGAGTAGAGGAAGGCAGATTGAGGCTGTTACAGTAGTCCAGCCTAGAGAGAATTAGGGCTCTGGAGACAATGAGCTTCTGGGGGAAAGTGAGAAAAGGAAGGGTACCTCTGAGGAGGTGCAGCTGGTAGTTGGCCTTCTTGGAAAGGTCCATGATGTGAGGAGAGAAGGAGAGAGTGGAGTCGAAGATGACACCAAGGTTGTTTGCCTCACGGGAGGGTGAAGGAAGAGGGCCCATGGAGGGCAGCCAGAGTGAGAGAGGGAAAGCGAGAGCAGGGGTACCGATGCAAAGGATCTCTGTTTTACTGGCATTAAGGTAGAGAATCGCCGGTAGTCAGTCTGGCATGTGCGAGAGAGGAGAGGAGGTTGTAGGGAGCCAGATGGAGAGCTGCATGTCATCCTCCTAACACTGAATGTTAGAGCAGAAGGTGGATATTAGGTGGGCCAGAGGAGCCACATAGAGATTTAAGAGCCAGGGTGAGAGGTTAGAGGCCTAGGGAATGCCACATGCGGAGAGGGAGGTGGTGGAGCAAAAGGACCGAAGTTGGAACTGGGAGGATCGGTTCAGGGGGAAAGACGTCAACCAATCCAGTGCCTGATCTGTGATGTCCAGGTTTGGAAGGAGTCAGTTATTCAGGATGGTGTGATTGATTGTGTTGAAAGCAGATGAAAGGTCAAGGAGGATGAGGACAGAAGTGGTGCTGGAGTCGAGATTGGAAAGCAGATCTTCACAGGTGTTCAGGAGAGCAGTGTCTGTGCCTCTGGCTGCTCTGCAGCCAGACTGGTGGTCATGTAGACAGCCAACAGTTTATTAGCGCCATGGTTGACGCCGGTATTTTACCAACTCCGCCATGGTGAATAGCGGAATTACCACCCCATTCCAAGGTTGCGGTACCGTTATTACCTCGAAGGTCCCTTTGCAGGTTCCTTCCTTAATGGCTGGTAAAACAAGTCATTAAGGTATGGACCCACAAAGGGACCTCGTAATTAGGCGGTAAGGGTTTAACGGCGCCGACACCTTTTATGGCGCCGTTAACCCCTTAACGCCTGGGTTGTAATGAGGCCCCATGTCTGCCCTCCTGGCAGGGCATGAAAGCCACATGAAGGCGAGGCCATTACATCCGAAGGTAAATTATATGTTTGGTTGTGCTCAAATAAAAAGGTTAGCACTTGGCATGTGTTCTTATAAATCTAACAGCAGCTGTACAGTGGAAAGTCTCTTCTAAACTTCATGACTGGAGATTATAAATCCAGGGTTGGAGCCTCTACACCACAAATAGTTTGCATGTATTTACATTTAGTAAATGATTATGTCAGTACGAAACACGTACAAAAAGATGTATATAGAAAACAGGGCAGACCTGAAGTCAAGGGCTCTACTGCATTGTAAATGTATGAATACCCAGCGAATCAGAGAGATAAATCAGAAGTGTCTGAAGGACAACAGTGGGCAACAGGCTCATGAAGGGAGATATGTTGGGGTATGTGGGGCAGTAGTGGCAACAGGCACCTGGGAAAACGTCTGCAAGGGTGAGAGATTAAACGACAGAATGAGGGTTCATTTGGAAGGAGAAGTTGGCATTTAAGTTCTCGTTTAATTGCATTTAAGTTGATGTTATTTTTTAGTTAAGGGGTTAGGGAGTTCAACTGATGGTGGGTGGCTAGGGCGAAGGATCAGAATCGAGAGGAAGCACAGGGAGGATGGGGAACGGAGACCCTCGGATTGCTGATGGATTGGAGCTGCACTTAGATTAGTGGGAAACTGAGGATGATTGGCGAGGAAAGCCTAGTATTTGGATGAATTTTAAGAGCATAAGAGCAAAAGTAGGAATTTGAAGAGGGATCCTTTTGCTCATGGAGATCCAGCCATCGTGAATGTGGTGGAGGAGGTGGTGAGAGGACTGGCCTGGATGGTAGAGAGTATAAGTAGAAAAATCTGAGGTTCTTTGCCTGGGTAGCAAAGAGGAAGAGAGAAGAATAGAGCAGTAGTCATGGTGTAAGACAAGTGATTAGAGTTTATGGACGGTGGTAGCTGATGAGAGGGTGGGTCCCTCTGATGTTCAGAAGGTTGGGCCTCACAGCAGTGGGCGTTGTTGATTATAGAAGCCTGGCTTTACTGTCAATGAGGACCCCAAGATTGCGAGCAGGGTTGTGTAAGTAAAGGGACAAGGAGATTAGTGGGGGATACGTGGTGGAGCATTGTGGGTAGGGTGATAGATTGTGGCATTAAGGGCTGGAACAGAGGGGTAATGCCCCAGCCCTTGGAATGGGGTATTAACGCCATTAGCACACCGGGTTACCAAAGTGCTAACACAGCAAGCCGGGGTGCTAAAAAAAAAAAAGTATTTCATGCCTTGCGCAGGACCCATTCAATGAATGAAAATACTGATCCAAAATGGCCACCATGGTTGTAGAAGGCAGGGCTCCATACAGAGCCCCTCTTTTATTACCATTGTGGCCGTAAAAAAAGGGAGTAGGAAAGCAGCTGTGGTTGCGGCACAAGCCATCACCACAGCAATAAGTTAAGTGGGGTAGGGGAGGGTTTGAGATATTAAAAGAGGAAAGAACGGGTGGGTGGGGGTGGAGATGGCAGCCCACAGCGAGGGAGGCAGCCTTTAGGTTCTGTGAAGAACACGATTAAGGTTGGAGATTTAAGCCAGACATCCATAGAACCTGATTGGCTGAGCCCCTCCCCCCGGGTGCTAATGTCTGTTATCAATGAGTTCAGCATGAGGCAGCAGAGGGACATCCAATGGCTAAGAGGCAGTCAGAGGCATAATGGAGAGTGCAGGAAAGAAGGTAGGGAAGGATGAGGGCTCCTGAGTTCCAATTGTAAAGAGGTGGTGAGAGAACCCAAGGAAGATGAGTTTACCTAGGTAGGAGGTGTATGGAGTAATAAAAGATAAAGCTGAGAACAGAGCCCTGAGGAACTCCGACTGGGATGGGGTAGCGGCAGAGTATTGCATATTGAATGAGCTGGAACATTTTCAGTCTGACAGGTCGGTCACAATACAGTTGAGTGGTGTATCATGCATTCTTAAGTTTAAACGGGTGGTGAAGCTAGGGGGTGGTGAACAGTATCAAAGATGCTGAGAGGTCAAGAAGAATGTAGATAGATTAGAGCTTGCGGTGGAGAAGTTGAAACAGAGTTAAAAACTGTTGCAGTGGCATGACAGCTATGAAATTCAGATTGGAGTCAATCGCAGAGATTGTTAGCTTAATGACATTGGACCTCATTATAAGTATGCCAGTCCGGTAACAACGGTGCCGGTAAACTACCTGCCGCACCATGTGCTCAAGAGAACCCTGTCAAGCTTCAGATATAAATTATTTCTCTCTCACGTCAGGTCACTTCTTTCAGAAATCTGAGTGCATGCATTCTGACTTCAGAACAGAATTGTGGGCGGTATGCTCCACTACGCATTACAGGAACCACGAAGCACTGCATTCTTCCTGGTTCCTGTCAGTATGGTGGGGGCTGGAGTGTGGGAGCTGAAGTCCTTCTTCCTGGAGAGGAGTCACTCGGGAAAGACGGATTTGAGAAACAGCAGGAAAAGAAGGAAGGAAACAGAATATATACATTTTGGTAGTGTGCGTGTGCGTGCTTGCATGTGAGGGTGTTGCATGTTTATAAAGTATGTTTGTATGTATACCTGGGTGCATGCAATGGTATGTTATGTGTGGTGTGTGAATGAGTGAGTGTATGATGTCTTGGTGGCTGGGTGCGTGTGTGAATGAGCAAGTCTATGGTGCATACTGCATGTGTGAATGAGCGGGTGAAAGTGTGGGTAAATGACTGAGTGAATGTGATTTGAATGGGTGTGCATGTGTTTGTGCTGGGCCGGCCACCAAGCAGCTGATTTTGGCAAGGTACAAAGGGGGTTCGCTTAAGGAGCATCCATCCATGATAAAGCAAGCATGATATGTGCTATTATGTAGCTACACTGACATTTGGGTGCAGCCACTTAGCCATTTCTTAATGTTGCATGACAGTTTTGCACTGGGCATTTATTAAAAAAAGAGCAAGCATGATATGTGTTATTATATGACTAGACCATCATTCTGGTGGACCCAGTCTAGCCATTTGCTACTGTTGCATGACATTTTTAATGGGCTCCATACACGATAAAGCAAAATTGTTAGGTGTTATTACATAGCTAGACTAGTATTTTGGTTCAGCCTGTCTAGCTTTCTCTTACTGTGGCATGGCATTTTTTCTGAGCATCTATGATAAAGTAAGCATACGTGTTTTCACATGGCAAGGCTGCCATTTCGATGCAACTTGTCTGGTCATGTTTTCTTACTGTCGCATGATATTTTTAATGGCAAAGCCAACTGGATTATGTCCTTGCATGGGGATACTTTCATATATTGTCAGTGCCAGCCTGGACATGTTTTCTTATAATATCATTACTGGCAATAAGTGCAATGCATACATGAGTGTGTTCATATATGGGAATACTGCCATATATTGGCGCAGCCATCATGGACATGAATGGGCACAGCCAGCATGCAAATGTTTTTATACTGGCGTATATAGTGGGCAAATGCATCATGAAAATACATTGGGAAATGCTCTTGTGCACTGTTGGTGAATTGCATCTATTGGATTTCTGGATTGGATTTACCCTACAAAACCAATTGCAAACTGTCTGGCTTTTTACCCGATTTTTCACAAAAACATTGCTGTATAATACACCATTACCTATTATTCAAAAAATGTTCTCAAAGAGCTAAACCCCACAAACCACTCTTGGTTCGTTCGGACTGCCTCACTAAGCTCGGTCGCTCTGGCATATCTGTGGTAAAGGTTTACGCCCGGCAATTAAAAAAATTACCAGCTGCCACTGGGTAAGTGGCTAGTGGATCAATGGGTATGAATGTGTATGTTCCCAGCCATTTGCCCAGGCATGCAACATTGGAGCATTAAGGTTTTCTTACATCTTTTACTGGTATTTTTGGGCAAACCCAACTTGATGAATGTTATTACATGTTACATGTTATTACATGGATGAGAGTTTGGGGTGTAGGGTTTATAGCGCAGTGGAACTGGCAGACTGGATTTTTTTCTTTCTGTGGCACAGCATTCTTTACTCACTTAAGAAGCAAGGCCAATATGATGTGTGTTCTTACATGGGGAGGGTGGAGGCACTTGCGAGGTCACAAGTAATTGTTTTCTTACTGTGAAATTGAATTGGTATTGTTATTGGCAAAGTCAAAATGACGAGTGTTTGTACAAGCTGATTGGACGCATTTGTGCAGCCAAACAAGGAAATTGATCTTTACTGTTGCATTGCATATTTTACTGGCATTGAGGGCAAAGTCAACATGAAAAGTATTCTTATATGGTGGTGCAGGGGTTGGGCAAGCATTTGTGCAGCATCAATAACATGTTTTTTTCCTGTGGCATGAGATTGTTACTCGCATTAAGGGCAAAGCCAACAAGAGAATGTTAGCTCACAGGGGAATACATGCATATACTGACAGAGCCAACATGAACATGTTTTCTTATGGTACCATAACTGTGCATATTACTGGCCACAAACAGAGCTGGCAGGTACATTTGGGTGTCAGGAGCTAAAATCTTTTACCTATTGCAGTGTGCAGCATGCCCCTGTAGCAGCATGCTAATCATGCGCATTCGTGGTGATCCAGATTGGCATGGAGTGTGGCACGGTCCATATTTTTTAGCTGTCCTTCGGGGTCCCTCTTAGCATGGCACGTAGCAGGACCCCACATTTCATGTTATGCAACTGGTTGGACAATACTTTTTCAGGGTTTTGGAGTAGTGGAGAGAAGAGACAGGTCAATAATGTTGCTAACTGGGGTGCCTGGATTTGCTGAGGGCTTCCAGCAGGTGGGAAGATATCTAAGGAGAGGGAGAGGTTGAGCGACCGGAGAGGTATGAGCAGGTGAGGAGAGCTATACCTACGATGATAGGTGGAGCAAATGTGCCTTTGGGGCAAAGGAAGGGGTGGCTGTCCAGAGAATCGAAAAGAGCTAGGTGGGAGAAAGGAGTAAAGGTAGGCTAGAGGAGTGGGGAGAGGTAGTGGGGGGAAGCAGACAGAGAACCAGGAATGGTGGGAGAGAAGAGCTGTACATGTGCCCCAGATTTAAGATATTTTAAAAGAGTAGTAGAGAGCAATGTCATTGGCAGAGAGGGAGGTGGAAGCAGGAGCAAGGGCAGGGGGTTCCATAGTTTGGAGTGTAGAGGAGATTTTCCGGGGGTGAGAGATTAGGTTGGCAAAGCTGTGCAATTTAGCTACATCAAAGGCTTTGGTGAGGTTAAGAACCGCAGGTTATGGAGCACGAGTAGACAGAGCAGCGGGACTTGCACCATCGACACTGGCAATCTTAATTTCCTAGTAAGCAGATTGTATGGGTGAGCCATGGTGGAGCGCAAGGATTGGGCAGAGTAATGTTATGAGCAGGGTAATGGTGTTCAAATTGTATTGTATTGTATTTGTCATTTAAATGGCACCTTTTCCCATTTGTATGGCCTCAACGAGCTTCGAACACCCTCTGGGACCGAAGTCCAGGTATGGGGAAATTCTCAGCAAAAGGCTTACGTGCGTGTGAACATTTGACCAAGATTAGGAATTAGGTGGGCTGGCTAGGCTCTAGTAAGCAACATAAGAGGTCAGGCATGTGGATGGGTTCTGAGGGAGATCACGACAGAGTGCTAGTGCAGGAGAATCAATGTGTCCCCAGCTAGACTGAAAATTGTCATAGGTTGTCACTGTAGTCTAATGGCAGAGTTGTGGAGGCAAGTCTTGTGTAAGGGCGACGGCTTTACATGTTCAGCTAGACCAAATCTGCTGTAGCTGTAGCTACATTCCAAAGTGTGTGGATGGAAAGCCGTGCCTGTGGCAGCTGTCCACCGAAGTGGTGCGTTTATACATACCTTAAGCTCAGGAGGAGCTTATTTTTGATCTTGCTGTGTGATCCGGTAGTCTGTGTGAAGAAGACACGCTACCCTCATATGCTAATTCTAGGCACTACAGACAGGCTACCTTAAGCGCAAATAGGCCGGCTATGTTAAACCGTCTTCTAAGCATGGAAGCCAGGCTGCCATAGGATCTAGAGTGATAGGATTTTCTAAAGCAATAGACAGGCTAAACTTATAGTCCTACTATCTATCTTCTAAGTTCCATAATAGGCTAACATTGGGCCTCATCTAGTGCAGTATCAAGGATACCTGCATATATCATTATTAGTTACAGTGGCTGACTTACAGATCTTCTAATTGCAAAGGCTAGAGTACCATAATATATCTTCTAGCGCAATGGGCTGGATAAATATTATAAGGTGCCACCAAAGTGTACTGTGAGGAACTCATGGTGGCAACAAGTAGGACAGACACAAGTGATCACAGGATGGAAAAATGCCTAATCTAAACCTAAATCTAAGATGGGAGCAAGCGTCAACCATCAAATGAAAATAAGGCAGTCCTAGTGGCGTTTTTTCAAATAAAAAGGCCTATACTAAGTAACCTATTGCCAAACCTTACAACTACTACAAAAAAGGGTGTGTGATAGTTTTCAGGAAAAGAAAGAAGTGTTCTCAAATAATATGTCAGGATGAGGTATCTTGGGCCTCCCTTCCCCACGGTTTGAGCATGGGGTAAACAGTTCCAATGGCAGTTCTCAGGACCGTCAGTGGCCTAGTATTATTTCCTTTGAAAGTCTCTTGCCTTCGAGGGCCTAACGTATTCAAATAACAAAAGCAAAAGTTCCTTTAACAAACAAATGAAGTTCAGTTTCCAATATTCGCTGGGTGATGGGTTCACCCTTGGGTCCCCCACTTCTGGGTGCTGACCCTTCTCAATTCTCAGCCACAGTTCATGTAGGGTGATGGCTTCACCCCTAGGTCCCCCTATTCTGTGCACTGACCCTTCACATCTTGTATTCCTTACTTTATATATCAGTTCTTTTCTTAATGAATTTTGGATGATAGCTTCCCCCCTGGGTCTTCATCGGTCGGGCTCAAACGCATCTTGACTGTCAATGCTGGGTGATGGCTTCACCCTTGGATCTCCCTCGGTCAGGCTTGGACCCTTTCTTGACCTTGCATTCACTTTGCTTCAAGTGTTGCGGGATTCACGTCCCTTGCTTTCTCTAAGTGTGGGATTCACTTCCCTTGCTTTCTCTCAATGCGGGATTCACTTCCCTTGCTTTCTCTCAATGCTGGATTCACTTCCCTTGCTTTCTCTCAATGTAGGATTCACTTCCCTTGCTTTTTCTCAATGCGGGATTCACTTCCCTTACTTTCACACAGTTTGCAGATGAAAGTCTTTTGATTGTACAGGGATTTTACTAAACCTCCTGTATGACAACTTTGACCTCCTTTGGTGACTCTCCTACGGCCTTCTGGTACTTGTAGTTTCTATCATATGGGGATCAACCAGAATCTCTTGAGTTGGCACCCATGTGGTGCCAGTTTCTCTCTGCAGCTGGTCTCCCCTTTGACACTTGCTACAGTTCTTTCGCAGTTATGAAACTTGGGTCAAATTTGGCACTTTTTCTCCAATTCTCAATCAACACAGCCCGGTTCTTATCAGTTCTCTCCTCGACTCACCGGCTGTGATGAACCGCTTGCCTTTTAGCTTTTCTGGAGTTAAGGCTGGTACCATGGGCGCGGGAGCTTACCTCGCTCCTGCTTACCGGCATAGGCTTGCCTCATGTACAGTTGACATCTGCTGCAAGACACTTGTGCTATTATTCGCGGTTTTAGGCTCCCTTCCTCAAAGGTTCCGCGGGTCTGGGACAAAAAAAGGCAAGGTCACTTCTCTCCTCACCACCCTCTCGATTCCTGCCACCTTTCTCCTTCGCTTAAACTGCTGCACCTGTTTAGCTGTCTCGCTGTGCTGTTTGCCATGCCAGTACTGTTCTCTCTGGCTCCACCTTTTATCCCTGTGGGGAAGGGAAAGGGCCGTCAGGTGTGCGTGATTCTGATGAATTGACTGGCTTTTCCTGACCCTTTTGTTGGGACAAGTCAGGTAAACGGCTTTGGTGTTAGTCCATTTTCCTTTGTGTTGTGCAAAAGTGTTTGTGTCAGAAAAGGGGGGGGGCAGTGGTTTTGAATGTCCTATGTGAGAGGATGGGAAAAAGGTGTCAAAGGAAGGGGCATACCGCGTCTCACCCATCGGTGTCCCACTCCCGCTCCCCGATGATCCCTGCTCCAGGTGATCCTCCCTCACTGGTCCACTCTCAGGAACTGGATCCAATAGCGATGGCCATGTCCTGGCCACCTGGATGACAGATCCCCGGGGACTATCTAGAGAGACACCTTCATGTTTCTCACAGTCCACTCCTAGACCTATCCAGGTGCAGCACCTAGCTCACCCTCAATCCGTCTAACCTTCACAGATCTTCCAAGTGACCATCCCAATCTCTTCTAGAGCCGTACCTGTGCTGGTCTTCACATCTCTTAATGTGCCATTGACTTTGGAGTAGTTGGTGCTAAGGTAATCTGTAAGGCTGTGTTATCTCTAGATTGAAACATTGCATGCTGGCTTACTACATCTTGTAATTGTAATAGAAAGGTTGTCGTCCATGAGCTTGTGATTCCCAATTTCAAGAACATTCTGAGCACTTATCGGTAATCCCCTTAGATCATTGACACGAGAAGGGCTACCAGTATGGGTCCTCTAGGAGTGCAGCCAAGACTGGGTGCAAGGACAGGAACCCAGTACATATTTCGTGCCCTGAGCGGCTTTCCTGATACTTTTCTTTGGTAACGTGCCAGCTACCATCAGACTGTCAAGAGTTGTAAACAGGTAGCCTGAGTGTGCCAGTCAGAGAGAAGGGGTTTGGGGCCTGGAGGGATGATGTGTGATTGTGTACAGTGAGTGGTCAGCGGGTTGAGTGAGTAGGGCATGCCACTGCACCATAAAAGGGTTGTCAGTGTTTGATGTGTGTAGGGCAGGCCACCGCAACAACAGACGGCATCCACTGTAAACGTGACTTGTTGGTGTTTCGATTAGTGAGGCTGGTCCTTGCGATTGAGGCTGTGGTGATTGAAATGGGGTGGGTAGGAGGGTTTCAGGTTGTTATAGGGAATATCCAAAGGGAACTAAGGGTGAGGTTGAGAACATCGAAGTCGTGTTCAATGGTGGATGCATGGAGAGGGGAGTCAGTGAAGAAAGAGCTGGATTTCTACTCGGTGGCGAGCCAAAGACTCCACTTTAAATGTGTGTTTTGTGGTGAAAGTCATAGGCCGACGGGTTGGGGCAGGCAAAATAGTGACTTTAAAGTGAATGAGAGATATACAAGGGGGAGTGTCACTAAAGAGATTGGTAGTGATATACCCAGAGAAATCTGTATATGAGGCAATATCTTCGTGACGGGGATACTCTGTCCATTTCTGCATCTGTTTCTTTATAGGTGTACTGAAGATTACTGGTAAGTAATAAGAGAAATGACAATTTGTAACGCCGACCTGAGCCATAAAATCCTTATTCTAAGGGGTCACCGTGGGAAGCAGAGCAGATGTTGCAGGAGGTCGGTGACAGTTGCAGGGACATTTGTCATTTTTTCTAACCACTGTGTGCATGGTCCAGGCATTGTACTGAGTGGAAAGAATACAAGGATGTGTGGGACATATGCCAAGTATGTCAACATAATATTTCACTAATATGTAAAAGTACTTGGAGCTCATTTTAAATAATTGCATAAGTAGCCCGGAGGAGGCCGCTTACATTTGAATTTACATGCAAACAGGTCCTCTCTGGGCAATTTTGATGATTTCCACAGCAGAGTGAAAAGGGGAGAAGTCAATTAGTGGTGAAAGTCCCATTTTGCTTCCCGGTCGCCATCCACCATGCAAAATGAGTAAATGCCTGCCATTTACGCCTGCCAGGCAGTTTTTACAATGGATTCCTTTTGAAACTGCCTGTTTTTTGCTGTTTATGCTGGTGTAAATAGCAGCCGGATTCAATATAAATATCAGATGAATGCAATAGGAATTCATTGGTTTTACGATAGCATGAAAATGCCATGCTGGCATGAAACCAAGTGGTTTTAGGCGGCAGAGGGGAAAAGGGATTCAGATACTTATGTCTGGTTCCTCCCTCCCCCTCTGTTTATAAAAAGCACAAAAATTACTTGAAGCATGAGCTAAGGTGTTAAAGCACCTTTACGCATGTCTTTTTCACCTATGTTTAAGCTACCGGGACATGCTACCGGGACATGGAAAATGAGGCCCCTTTTCTTTTGCTCATGAAGTATGTTTTCCTGACCACATAAAGATGAGCAAAAATAAATTAAGAAAAGATATGCAGATCATCTGAAAATCCTCTCAAAGTCTGGGTCAGAAGGAAGCATAATGACCAGATTACTTACAGGTAATCATCATTAGTCTTAATCCTACTCTTCCTCGTCCCAGTACTTATTTGATGAAGGTGCTCTGCTTTCCCAACTGTCTTATCCACTCATAAATCCGCAAGACCTAAGCTCCACCCTTTCCCCTACCTGTCCTCATAAGGGGCAGGCCCACCATCCAAACTTCCTTGAATACTAAGACTTCCGGCCTGAGCGGGAGGACGTGAGGGGGCGGGGAGCCAGAGAGTAAGTACTGTGACTAGAAAGAGTAGGAATAGGAGTAATTCAGTAAGTATTTCAGGGATTACCATGACATACATCTTCCTCGTCCCAGTACTTACTCTATTAAGTATGCCAAGGATCACCATTTCGAGACACGCCGGAAAAGGAGCACGCATGATAGGGAAATGCAGTGCACTCTGAGAACTTGAATGATCATGTCAATATTCATCAAGGAACATGAAGAGGAACCTCACGTGGCTACCCTACATATATCCATAATGGATACCACTGAGCCTAAGCCCATGCGCCCGCCATCCTCCTTGTGGACAGACCCATAACACCAAATGGGCGTTGTAGCTTCTCAAAGGATAGGCCAAATGTTATTGTTTCCTTGAGCCAGCAGCTGAACATGAGGGTTTTTCTACCTCTCCCTGATGTCCCAAAAAAGACAAACAAGCTAACAGAAAAATACAACTCAGCTGTCCTTGTAAAGTATGTAATGAGGACATTTCTGACCTCTAAACAAGCAAGTGCAGCAGCCTCCTCCCTCAACAGGCCCA
This sequence comes from Ambystoma mexicanum, assembly GCF_040938575.1. Taxonomy (NCBI): domain Eukaryota; kingdom Metazoa; phylum Chordata; class Amphibia; order Caudata; family Ambystomatidae; genus Ambystoma; species Ambystoma mexicanum. The sequence goes on along the minus strand of NC_090924.1, from coordinate 221,110,788 downwards.
CGTAGAGGAATGAAATAGCAGTCTCTTCTAATAAGTGAAACGAGTAAACCAACATAAACAACTTAAATTGGGTTTGTACATCCCTGCAGTCCAGCTTCTAAGCGCAAGACCAGGTTTCGAACCCATGCTGCACAGCATTGTTTTGCTTCAAAGACAATCGTTAGCAGCTGAGCTATCCTCCCCGCCAACTTATGAATGCAGGGCCACACCTCATACTGATAGCTTTGGGAGATTTCACCAAGTATGGGGGAGAAAATATAGCCCCGACTCCCCTTAACACCATGCCAACACAATAGACAGTAGGCAGTTTTGAGTGTTAAACATTTTAAATCCACTGAGTTGAGTGGTTTGAAAGGAGAGTGTTGAAGGGCATGTCAGATCAAATGGAAATCACAGGAGAGGACCAAGGACTCAATCTAGGGAGAGCAATAACCAAACCCTTCAGGAGGCAAGCCACAGTGGGCACTGCTGCTCTGGAAGGCTGAATAGTTGCCCATTCTGTCCTCAGGGAAGAAGGAGCCACAACCAGTTTGAACGCCTTCATAAGGAACTTGGATAAAAGATTCTATGCCACAAACCAGAGAGTGAGAGAGAGAGAGATAGGGAGAGAGAGAGGGAGGGAGAAGGAGAGATGGGGAGGATCAACAATAGAACCGATATGTGAGCCAACACCTTCTGGGACACCAGGACACTACTAGAATCACCCAAGCTCTGCCCTCCATGATTTTCTCCAGAATCCTGGCAATCAGGGGTATTGAAGGAATGGCATAGATTAAAGTCTTAGGCCACTGATAAGCCTGATACAAGAAAAAGAAGGACAACAGTCCCCTAAGGTCAATTAAAAATGGTTCAGAGCATCCACCCCGACCCTCATCCATTCTCTTATTGATGTATGATTGATGTAGGCCAGGACCGATGTATTGTCTGTCCACACCAGAACTCTGTGACCCTGATCCTGTCACCTGAAGAAGCAGAGAGCCCAAAGGATAGCTTCCAATTCCTTTCTGGAGCAAAAATGGCCCCAGCCCCAAACCCTGGCTGCTGGCATCTGTGGTAAGAACTACCTTGGGAGGAGGATCCAAGAGCAAACCTATCAAAAGATTCCTCGCTAAGAGCCACCACTGCAATTGATCTGCAAAGATAGTAATCTCGGAACAAAGGAGCCCAGTGCTTGTGAAGATAGGCCAGTGGGGGCCTCAGATGCAAATGGACCTAAGGGCTCACAGTCACTGTAGCCTCCATCAAACATTGAATCCGTAACAACAAACGGGCTAAGGCCTGAGGGACCTGACATAGCTTTCAAGCTCCCTCCTGAAGAGAGAGCACTCTGTCCTCTGGGAGCGTGACACATTGAGTGTCTGTGTGGAATATCGCACTTATAAATTGGAGTTTGTCTGTCGGATTCTGATGGCATTTCTTCAGGTTGGTGAGGAAGCCACGATCGCTAAGAAGATTGCAGGTCTTGAAGACATTTCTCTCCATCTGCAGTCAGGAGGCACTCTGGAACACAGTCATTGAAATAAGGATAACGAGTTATCCCATCATCATGGAGGATCCCCATCAATGGAGACAAGACCCGAGTTAACACATGAGGAGCTGATCGTAGACCAAAAGGCAGAACTCAGAAGTGATACTGTTCCTGTCCTGTCTCAAACCTCAGAAACTGCCAGCATGAGGGGTGGATGGACATGAGCAAATACGCTTCAAGAAGCTGCAATGACTGTAACCAATCTGCCCTTGTCATGAGAAGTATAACACGCTGAAAGGTCTTGATAGGTAATTGTGTCTGCTACACAACCATACTGTTCTTCTTAAGAATGGCAACCAAACTTAAGTCCCCAAGAATTTAGGCACCAAGAGTGTGATTGAATAACAACCCTGCCTCTCTCCCTGGGAGGAACTTCTCAATAGCCCCCAAGGCACAGAGAGATTGACCCTGTAAAAAACAAGCTTCCCTTCTCCCATAATCCCTTGGAGAAAGGGTGAAAATAGTCCCAATCATCCCCGGCATCATTGAGAACTCTATCCTGTAACCCTTGAAAATGATACCAACACTCATGGGTCCGAAATGCTGGACCACCATTTTTGACTGAAAAAAGGTCTACCCTGTTGCGTAGCACGCAACGGTTATGAGCATGCGCGAGGCTCAGTTGGGACCGTGCATTCGTGTTCAATAAAGGGAGGTTCCAGGACGGCAGTTGCCGCTGGGACTCCGTACCAGCAACACGCATCCCATGCTTCTTTGTATGTGAATGTGTGCGTGCGTGCGTGCAGGGCCCACGGGGTGTGCCCCGATTCTAACATACCCCCCTCTAGGGATAGTTTGTCATAGTCTCGAAGGCTATGTCTTGATTGGTGGGGACTTGCATTTACCCTGTGGGCCCAGCAATGTGTCTTCCCTTGAACACAGGGCAACCCCTGTCCTGTAGTTTGAGGGAGTGAACTTCCATTGCCTAGCTCGTCCAGATGGGATTTCCGTCAGGGACCTCCTCCATGTTTTGACTGCTTATGGGTGCAATCCACCATAGCCTCTAGATTATCACCAAACATTTTGACCCCAAAAAGGGAAGATGCAGGGCCACTGATTTCTGTGTGTTATCCGGCTGCCAGTTGCAAGTATGTAGATGCCTCCTGGGTGCAATTGAGGCTCCCATGGATAAGGATACCACCCTGACCTGGCTGTAAACTAAGTCCGAAACAAACTCAGTCTGAATATGCACAGCTTTGACCAAGCCGACTGAGCAGCTCCTTTCTCCTTCCTGTCATAGAGAGCATGACAGCTCTCCAGTAACGACTTGGCAGTGGAAGGGGTGTATGTCCCCAGCCCTGTAAAACTAGTCAACAATAAATCAACCTCTCTGGTGATAGGTAGTTTGGTCTCATCCAACAACAGGTAGAGGTTGTGCATGAACCCGAGGATGGGCAATTTCTGAGGAGAATTCCAGTCCCTCAGAACCTTCTTTCCAGGGGTCAGTATCAATGGGATCCTCTTCTTCTGTCCCTGTGGTTGGGTCCTTTCTTCGTGCAGTCCGCAGCCTTCTTAGGGCCCAATGTACAGCTTTTTGATACAAGAATGTCCTTCTGGGCGTTCCTTCATCCTCAGAAGATGAGGAAGGGGAAGACATTGAGGTCAAAGTAAAAGGGAACGGGTGTGTCCTTTCTGATCTTGGACTCCTTCTTCTTCAGTGCCACCCTGAAATACTTCAGGGTCCTTTCCTCAGACCTGGACTGCACCTCCCTGCTCAGTTTGGGTGGTAGTTCCTCTGTGTCAAATAAAGAAAGAAAAGAGAGAGAAAACTGCTTTTTCTTTCCTCACATGTGAAAAAAAGAAATATCCCAGGGTATTGGACCCTTTGGTATATGAGATGGTCATTGGCATTCCACGTTTCAAATACGTATATTACCTCTCTTTATTTCGACAATCCATTAATTGAATTCAAACGTAAATCTTGGTAGGGTGACCCGATCAAATTAACTTGCCACAACATGCACATGTTTCGAAACAAGACGTAGGAATTCAACATATATTGATGAATTATTACAACCATTAAACGGCTCCCTGCTTGACATCATCAGGGCACTATAAGACCTCAGTACAGATTCGGTTTGGCACATGTGGTCAATTTACAAAAGAAATATCAACAGTTAGAAGGATTAAGCAGGATTGCCTGCTCGCCCGGTTCTATTTTGCATGCATACCAGTGGCATGCAAAAACTTGTTGAAGAAGCCTCAAAAGACACCCCCACTATTAATGGAAAGCCTGTGTTGAAGCTTCTCTATGCAGAGGATTCAGTACACTTGGTCCATTGCTCTAAGACCCCTAGTGTCCTATTGAAACCTGAACCATTTGACTTTGAATGCATCTAAATCCAAGTGGTTCATCACAGCCAGTGAGTCGAGGGGAGATCTGATAAAGAAACCGAACTGTGTTGAACAAAAGTAGCAAACGGCTGATTGCGGAAAGCATAAAGAACTGTTAATGTGAAAGGGGTAAGCCAGTTTCAGATGAGCCACGTGGGTGCTCGCTGGAGAAACTCTGGGTGATTACCGGATTGTTGAAACTACTATTACCAGAAGGCCTTGGGACAGGCGGGAAGAGGGTCAAAGTGGTCAAATGGGGTCTAGTAAAATCCTCTGTACATTCGAAAGTCTTTGACCGGCAGTTGTTCGTAAAGCTAAGGGAAGTGAATCCCACATTGTAAGAAAAGTGGAAAGAGCAGTGTGTTGAGAAGAGTGAATCCAGCAGAGGGTTGTCCACAGTGAACTGTTTAAGAGATTAAGATTTGTGAATATAACAAAGGAGATTGTTTGGAAAGCTATAGTGAACCCGATAGAGGGAAGCAACCATTCAAGAAGGGTTTAAACCTAGAAAAGAGGGATCCAGGGGTGAAAAGGCATCACCCAATGTACCATTGCAAAGGAACTATTTGTTGCTATTTTGAACACATCAGGTCATCGAAGGCAAGAGACTTTTTACAAAGGAAGAAACTTGGCCATGGATGGTCTTGATAATTGAGAACAGAACTTTCGTCTCGTGCTGGGAAAGCTCGAGAGTGTGCCGTGCTCCAGAGTCCCGCCTTTTCCCGTGCTCAAAACGTGGGGAAGGGAGACCACGCTTACTACATTCTGACTTATTCTTTATGAACACTTATTTTCTTTCCTGTGAGCCCTATACACACTCTTTTGTATTTAGCGTACGGTTTGGCAATAGGTTTTTCTTAGTATAGGGTCTTTTATTTGATAAAACGCCACTAGGACTGCCTTATTTTGATTTGATGGTCGTAGCTTGCTTCCATCTTAGATTTAGGTGTAGATTAGTTGTTTTCCACCCTACCTACACAGGTTGATAAACACCCTTGAACTGTGATCACTTGTGTCTGTCTATTCTTGCTATCATGCCTTCCTTACAGTGGGTACTCCTTCTTTTTCACTGCTGCCACCACTGTCTGCTCAACCTCCACCAGCTGTATGTCTTCACTTCCACATTCTTCTCCTTTGTTGACTCCTTCATTTCCGTGTACTGGGAATGCCTCTTTATCAGCTCTTTACTTCTTGCTATTTCGAATGACTCCACCAATGTAGAATTCTTGGCTTGCCGTCTTTTATTCTGTATTGTAGAGTCTGAGGTGCGCAACACCAGCTGATCCCGGATGTTTTCATCTTCCATGCCTGAAAAATGGCATGACGCTATCAATATTCTCAAGCCTGCAATAGATATGTCCAGACTCTCAGATTACATCTGTTTCCACAAAAGAAGCGTACCTCTCCAATACTATATTCGTCCGGTGTCCATACAGCTCCTCCATCTTCCTGTATAGCTTGATTAGACATTTCTCATCTCGCCGGCCCAATTCCGGCATTGCCCTCTGAAGGAAGTGGATCTGGTACATGTTTTATGATCCTCACTGCTTCCTTGCCTGAACGATTCATCAGTGTTTCATGCTTCTGCTCATCTGAGAATGTATCCCCTCCAATGGCCATCAAATAAAACCTAAATAAGACTTTCCACTCTTCCCACTCCATTGTCGGCGCTCTCGAAGTCTCCAAAAATGGTCGGGTTATCCCTGGAGTGCCCATTGTACTACAGAAGTAATACCTACTTTTGTATCCTCTTCAATGCCAAGTTTTGCTCTTCTCCAACATCCACCTGGATGTATCAGCTGACAATGGCTGCGTGCGTGCGTGCGACCGCACCCCACCTCACAACATTATTCTTGAACTCTTCCCTCCTTATAACATCCACCTAGATATGTTGTTGGCATTGCTGTGTGTGTCTATCCTCTCTCTTCCTTATAACAACCACCTGGACGTATGTGCTGGCAGTGGCTGTGTGTGTCTCTGTATCCATCTGTATATTGCCTAGTCTCCACCTGATATGCTTGCAGGCATTGGCTGTGTGTGTCTCCCTACTGTTGCTTAGCAATCTCCAACGCTTCTTCCCACCTGAGAGTGTCACCTGGTATTGACTGGCATCGGCCACATGAGCATCCCCTTCGGTGCCTAACAATGCTTCCATATGCATGTGTAACTTCATGCCGCTCATCACGGCCTATATAGGCACCACCCACCGGCTGTCGACGTAATCGTTTCACTTCCACCCTCTTTACTCAGTGCGGACGGCTCAGACACAGCCTGCATAGGCCCCGCCCACCAGCAGTGGACGCAATCCCTTTGCTCCCACCTTGCTCCCACCCACTGCAGACAGCACTTTTGAACTCTATTGCTCATTGCCCCCATATACATTACAGCCCTTCACTCCTAGCCATCACGTTCGGCCTGGCTTTCCACTTTAGACCGGCTCACCGAAAACTTTGCTCAGTTTGCCCTGGCCAATGCTCCTCCACGCTTCGGTCTGTTTCCTGTCATTGCCATTGTGAGAATTGCACAGACACCAGGTAAGGAAGGTAAGGAGGGGAAAGGGTTTATTGTGTATAGAAGTTGCCTCCCAGCCCAACTGTCTTCTCCTAGAACGCACACACGTATTAGAACCCTGGGCGGGTGAATAATCCTTTCCCATTGGTCAATTTGCAGGCTATAAGAACCGGCATAGCTCACAGTTTTATTATAGCCCGCACATTTGCCCTTTGCTTTCTTAAGCACAAAAAGGTGTGCATTAACAGTGATTCACCCCCCCCTCTAGTGGCCAAAGTGAAAATTACATTTTCTTACAAATTCCGTCCTTTTTCGTTTAATAGTTTGTTAGTGAAAAGAATAGTTTACTATAAATAAACATGACTTATAGTTTTGCCATGCTAGTTTTCATGTTTTTTTAAACTTACATATTCCACTAGGAATATTTAAGTCCCCAAAAAACAATATAATAATTGTACAAATTATATCTTTAAATGAACGTTTTTCTTTTTGGCCATGGGTTCTAATAGGTTTTTGTAATGTTATTTTTCATATTCTTTTTTTAAACTTAAATATTCCATAGGTAATATTCAAGGCCCCCAAAAACAATGTAATACTAAAAACATTATATTTTTTTTAATGAACTTCTTCTCTTTCTCTTTACCCATGGGTTCTAATTGGTTTATTGACCTTGCCCTCAGGCCGTACCGTTGTTATGGGCCCTCATACCCTGTCAAATGCCCTCGCTGTACTCGAGCCTTTAACTCGGTCGTCTGGGCCCATTACGCCCAGTACGACCCTCGGGCAAGGTCTATAAAGCTATATTATTTTTCAGCCCAATTGCATCATAAGTTACATTATACTACGTCCTTTTATTAGGCACACTGAAACCACCAATGTTAGCTTCTTAGCCCTATCAACCAAGGCTTGAATTCCAAATACACGTTGCAGTAGAGGTGTAGAGGCCAAAGAGAAGTTTTGGAAGATCGTGTAAATTGAAGATGATCTTCTATGCTTCTCAGGGAAATTGTGAGGGAATTCCCCAGTTGTCGCCGCAAATACTGTACAATTGCAACCAACCATGTTCCTGAGTTTTCTTGTAGGGACAGCGACATAAAGAGATGCTGCTGATGTCAAACAACCTGCAGGTATGAATCGTTGGAATGTCCATTGCATACACCTAGGTCCAGAGCCGTTTGGGAGACATGGGAGGTCATGCGGCATAGCTACCCCCATTCCGGGTACCGGGTCCGGGTTCCTGGAATGGGGAAATACCGGGCCATTCTGACCTTGGAGGGCATGGTATTTCCCCATTCCAGGAACCCAGAGCATGTACATCCCCATTCCCATTCGGGCCCCCATAGGGCTCAACGGGAATGGGGATGATGCTAACAACGGGCCCGTTAATGACGTGCCCGTTGTTTGCATCCTGGTCTGCTCGCGGGACCCGCTAAGGATGCCTGGTAAAACCAGACGTCTTTAGCGGGTCCTGTGAGACCTCGTAATGAGGCGGTAGGGGGTTAACAGGGCAGGCTGCTCTACCGGCCCTGTTAACCCCCTACTGCCAGGGTCGTAAAGACCCCCATGGTGTGCTGCTGAAACAAATTGGGACACTGCAACAATGCTTATCCCTGTACCACGGGGGTGGTAGAGCAAACACAAGCCTGCTACAGGCACACTACAAAATCAGCATATCTTGCTTAAGAAACATAACTGAGTTGAGTATGGTATCCCCACGATACAGATAGAAATGAGTTAGATAACGAATTTTGGGGAATAAGGAATACCGGCGTGATGACATTGGGAATTTTATATGACCTTTGAACAGTTCTAAGACATAAGAGGGGAGTTGCCTAGTGATTGTCAATAAAATATTAGTACCCTGCGTGGGGGGGCAGCCTCTCAGCCAATAGGAAGGCCCAGCAGTAATCCCCCCCGCTCCAAGCTGCCTCACGGCTGGGGCTACCATGTTCCCCCACCGGGGAACGAGATTAGTGGGGTCCTCCTTTCTCATAGACAAAATATATGTATATGTATGATTAAGCATACATATATCCAGCCAAGGTGCCACTATGCGGCGATCGCAGCCATCAACATGAAGCAGATATAGGGTTGGAAGGATTCACAGCCTGAACAAAATGATGATTGAGTGCTCTGTTTTGCAAGGAGGGAGCTGATGCGGTCAGGGTATGGTTGCCACAATTAAGGCGATTTAAAAGCTCAAAAAAATGATAAAGAAAATAAAACCATACTTATATTGAGTCCTGCGTGGCCGCTTCTGGGAGAGGGAGTCTGTTTTCAGTGCTGTTATTTTTTTATAATTTGTTTTAGAGCTTAGCACTCACAGGTGCTCCTTTGCGGGTGCTAAAGGCGGCGCAGAGGAAAGTGGGGAGCAGGAGAGACACAGGGCGAGGGAAGTGCAGCACTTGGGAAGCTCGGAACTACTTAGCTCGCATTCAGAGCTCCCTTATTGGCTAACAAAATAAATGCCACTGTCCTCTTGGCAATGTATAATATACATACATTCACCCCTGAATCTAGCTGCTTAATGCACATCAAATGAATAGGCCATACCTGTCTCACTGTGGCTGGATGAGGTCTTCAAATGGGCAAGCAAAGTGTACACGAGTTTGGCAGCCCCTCTACTGAGAACGAACATGGTTCAAATAACCTGGAGCGATAAAATATCTTCCACTCAGGGGCATCTACAACCACAATTTAACTCAATGGGCCTCGTTACAAGTTTGCCGGTCCAGTAGTAGTGGCGCTGGTAAGCTACTGGCGCTGTTACTACCGGACCGGCAAACTATGAGTTCTGCTTGCGGGTGCCTTTTCGCCCGCCAGGTCTGAACTGGCGGGGGTACCGGCAACAGAGAGCAGAGCATGTCGGATGCACCGGCACCATTCACGAATGGTGCCGGTGCATCCGGCTTCCCTATTCCCATTAAGCCCTATGCGGCTCAATGGGAATGGGGAAAAATATTTTCCGGCGCACAGGAATGGGCAATTACCGGGTCCGCCGGGGTCGTAATACCCCGGTAATTGCACATTCCTGGGCACCGGAAAAATTTGCAAGTTTGGCGGTAGCCTGCCGGTTTTACCGGCAAGGCTACCGGCAAACTTGTAATGAGCCCCAATGACCCTTCACAGAGAAGAAATATCCATTTGCATATCGGTCTGGTCCCACCCACAAGGGCAGTCCAGCACTGAAATACCTGGAGGACAGGGTGGAGCCAGACTGATATGCAAATGGATAGTTCTCGTCTGGGAAGGGTGCAGTGAGCTAAAACAGTAGTTGTAAACCCTCCAGAGTGGAAGAAATTCCATAGAACAGGGTATTTGACCAATGTTCATTCTCAGTAGAGGGCCCCCACACTCGTGTTTAATTTGTAAAACCTGGGGCTGCACCCTACGTAACCTGTGGCAATCCAGCTGTGGACCCCTTGCCCACTGTTCCTTAGAGAGGCTCAGCTTCACCTCACTGAGGAGGCCCAACAAGACCGAATCATGTGTCTGGGGTGCTGGTGGTACTCTTGTTCAGAGGAGATATGTCTAGCATTTCGATGCTGGACTGCCCTCAATGGGTGGACTGTACTGATATGCAAATAGTTATTTCTCCTCTGTCAAGGGTGTAGTAAGCGAAAACGTGGTTGTAGACCCTCCTAAGTGGAAGAAATGTGACCCATGTTCGTTCTCAGTAGCGGGGCTCCCACACTGTTTAATTTGCAAGCAGAGTGTGTCAGCATCACATTTTGCTACTCTGCAAAGGTACTTGACTTTTGCTTTTGTAATGTTGTAATATACACACTTGTGTGTAGGCGCACTATAAATACTCTATAAATAAATGAAATAAAGAGAAGTAGAAATAAAGTAAGAAAATATGTTCACAAGTGCTGCAGACCATCTGCGACCTTCAAAGTCTAGGTCAGAAGGAAGTATAATGCAGAACACTCTGGCCACCTTTAGTCTTTGAAAGTGTTTCTGGAGAAAGAGGTGAACTTGAAGCGATTCAGTACAAAGGGCCAAAGGAAGCCATGTTTCTCAGACATTACTTTTCCAGTGCTGGCTTTTCATTAAATAAAGTAATGCATTTTGGGAACTGTAGTCCTGCTTAACCTCTGTAAAAACAAATAGAACGTAAGCATCTGATGGCAATGATTTGTAAAAGGATAAGCCCCATCTGGTGCTCCTGGTCTCATGGAATTTTTCTGAAGACCCTAGGTGTGATTCCAAAGTTTATTTCAAGCTCCCTCACTGCACCATGCTTTCCCAAGTCTATTTCATTGTTGAAAACGTCACGGTCATCAACACTGAAAACGGACTTGTGGAAACAATGGTGCGATGTCCAGCCACGCACCAAGGTACGGGTGCTAAAGGAAATATGCCTCTTGGCGGCAGGCCGACCCTGTCGGTAACAGCACCGCTGCCCAATTCAAGGGCACAAGCTTCGGGCATATCGCCTCAATAGAGCCCTCTGGTGGGAGCTCTAACACTTTAACCAGATTCAAATATGCATCAAATTGAATATTAAAGCTGAGACCATCACAGCGCCATTGGGTAAAAAAAAGAAGTGATCTTATTTGCCGTCTATGACAATAACTCCAGGTGGTCTATGTTCATGTGCACTGAACACTAGAACACAACTGCAATCTAAGACTTCCTAAACTGGAAACCTTGGCCTTTGCACACACGCAAAAACACCTAGGTGATACTGTGGTCCAATAGAACCCCAGAAATAATGCTTCCGGGGTAATGGCAGAGCAGCTTACAGGCCTACAAAGACGTCTAACCGGTTCATGTCCATGCTACGCGTGTGTGTAATGATCCTGGGAAGAGTGACGCTTTGCATGTCGTATTTTATGAGACTGATTTTTTGCATCCATCCATGTTCCCTTGCCCACATTTTCATTACGGTTCCCTCAGGTTCAAGTGCAGGCCGGCTGTGGGAATATAGATGCTGCCTGTTTGTAAGAGAAAAATAGCCCATTGTTCTCATGACAACAGATGTGCCATGGACAAGGATTTGCATGCGAGTTCTAATATCTTATTTGGAATACGTACCTACTTATTTTCGGCGTATGCAAACTGTCGCTCCATTGTTATAACGCACGCACGAAGTGGCTTTTGCATTAAAACTTGGAGAGACCATTTAGAGTAAAATGCGGAAATTCGAAATAATTTCATGTCTGTTCAATTCTGTCATTCAGGTCCATTCTCTGGCCCCTTTGTCACCTTCAATTTGACTTCACATGCAAGGAATAGTCTGAAATTAGACATTTCCAGCTACCCTTTATGTTTATACTTTATATGTGGCCAGGGTAATCCTGCAGCACGGTGTTTTCGGTTCGTGTAAGGATACAGCATTGGCTCGGTTTGTGTTACCTGCATGTTTAGCATTCAGCCAGCCAAGCTCTGCCACACTCTAACATGGCCAGGCATACCCTATTTTAGATCAATGCTTCTTTCTGTTGAATCATTTCTGACATTTCTGGCCTCTCCTTTCATTCCTAGCACCAATATTTGGGGCTGAGATTGAGCACATAATTCAGAGCTCCGTGATTCCAAGGACTCTCTCTCCCAACACAGTACCCATCATGATTCCAAGCTCCATGATTCTAAGGACTTTCTATCCTAGCACGGTACCCATCATGATTCCAAGCTCCATGATTCCAAGGACTTTCTGTCCTAGCACGGTACCCATCATGATTCCAAGCTCCATGATTCTAAGGAGTTTCTGTCCCAGCACGGTACCCATCATAATTCCAAGATCCATAATTCCAAGGATTTTCTCTCCCAGCGCAGTACACATCACGAGTCCAAGCTCCATCATTCCAAGGACTTTCTGTCCCAGCATGGTACCCATCATGATTCCAAGCTCCATGATTCCAAGGACTTTCTGTCCCAGCATGGTACCCATCATGATTCCAAGCTCCATGATTCCAAGGACTTTGTGTCCCAGCATGGTACCCATCATGATTCTAAGCTCCATGATTCCAAGGATTTTCTCTCCCAGCACAGTATCCACCATGTGTCTAAGCTCCATGATTCCAAAGACTTTCTGTGCCAGCATGGTACCCATCATGATTCTAAGCTCCATGATTCCAATGTTATTCTGACCCAACACGGTATCCATCATGATTTCAAGGACTTTCTCTCCCAGCACCGTACCCATCATGATTCCAAGCTCCATGATTCTAAGGACTCTCTGTCCCAGCACGGTACCCATCTGTTAGGCGATCCTCTGCACACCAGGCCACGACACATCAGAACACTGCCCACATTCCCCCAACACCTCCTCCCAAGCTTCGAGGCTCAAGTGATTCGGTGAACCCACAGAACCGAAAACTCCGTACCAGTGTACGGGCTCGATTGCAACCCTTTCTGCATTGGCAACTGCCTTGGAGAACGTATAGCAGAAAGGGCGGCCTCACGTCCTCACGCCAGTCACGTGATACACTACGGCGTTCCCCATGTGATCTTGGTGGACGTCACATGATCCAGAGAAGTCACGTGACCCAGGGGCGATCAGTATAAAGTACTGAGAGACAGAACGCTCATTGCTTCTCAGCTGGCTTCGGACACTGTTTGGCGTTACAACTTGCTCCTTGTTTACCTTGACCACGGAAATCTATCACGGACTCCCTCGGACACCCCTTGGTACTTTTGCTTGGAACTCTTTACCTGTTGCCGGATATTTGGACTGCACCTCGACTTGTCTTTGGATCATCCCTTGGTATCTTGCTGATCTTCTACGCCTTTTCCCTACTGGGGATTCAAGTCCAGCCCTGACTCCCACAGGTGGCTACTCTTCATCCACGCTGAACCTGCGGTTCTACCATTCCAGGGACCGCCGCATCTAATGAGCCTCGAACCTCCCTACTAGGTCACCTGGGTCTCCATTACACCAGATAGGTAAGACACTTTAGTTACTTGTTTTCCTTATTGTATTGTGCTTGCCTGGTGCTTAACCTCATTCCCTCTTGACAGCAGCATCGGTGTTCCTAGAGGCTCCGTGGATCCGAGAAGACATCTCTCACCTGTGGCCTCAAAGGTCGTACAGCGGGTTTCTATTTAGTTCCCCTGTGCGTCACTTGGGGACGGAGGTCTCATCGGTCTACACGACACTCAAGTCAGAACAGACTGAGAAGCCGTATAGTCGTGTCAGACGATGCAGGGATCCACGGATGAACCCATAGCTGCTTTGGTTCAGGCAATTACAATATTAAGGGCAGATATGGCCGCCGCAAACGCTGTGATCCATCAAAGGTTAGATTCCATACAAAGTGTTCAACATTTCCTTCCTGCAGACCCTGAGTTTGGCGATGCCAGCTCCTCCACTACGCCCTCTCCCGTTATTGCTCCTGTAGTCCCAACTCCGATGATACTTCCAACCCCTTCCCCCCTAGCTGCTCCTGAACGCTATCAAGGGGATCCCAAGAAGTTCAGAACCTTTATTAATCAGTGCATTTTACATTTCCTATGCAGACCTTTGGCTTTTTCCACCACCACTGCTAAAGCTGCCTTCGCCCTTTCCCATTTGGCCGGAACAGCAGCCGCTTGGGCTAATCCCCTGTTAGAGAACAACAGCCCAGTTCTCTACGACTTTGATTTGCTGGTCCTAGAAATGGCCCGAGTATTCGATACCCGACACAAGGTACAGTCTAGGGATTTGGAGTTGTTGGAATTGACTCAGGGTAAAAGGTCTCTGATAGATTACATCACCCGATTCAATCAGCTAGTTGCGGAAACATCATGGCCAGAAAACAAGAGGGCGGTGGTTTTCTATAGGGGGTTGAGTAACACCATGAAAGATGCACTAGCAGTGATCCCTTCTATGCCTACTCAGTATCAGGAATTGGTTGATCTGGTCTTGCAGGTAGATGCACGACGATCGGAGCGTAGAGCTGAATTGGGGGCCACTTCCTCTCCCACTCATGTTGGCACTCCTGCTTCCAGTACCGAAGAACCTATGCAAGTGGGAGGGTTACGTAGTCCTATTACAACATCTGAGAGAGAACGTAGAAGGGTGGATAATGCATGCTTTTATTGTGGTACCACTGGACATTTCCTGAAAGAGTGTCCTCGACGGCCCAGGAAGAGTCAGGTTTTTCGGACGGCTCGACCTTAGAACCGGAGAACAGGTCGAGTGTTCCGTCATCTTCTCCGGGTACCTCCCTTGCCTTTACTCGTGTTCAACCCATTTCTGTAAAGGCTACCCTATGTCCCTCTACAGGCCTTCTTCATGCAGTCAATATCATTATTGATTCAGGTGCCACTGGTAATTACATAGATATTGATTTGGCCCATTCCCTCAACCTACCTTTAGTGGTGAAAACACGACCGGAACATGTCCAAGCCGTGGACGGCTCTGCACTGGTTTCTGGTCCTGTCAGACAGCAAACCGCACCCCTCTTGTTAACCATACAAGAAGTACACACCGAAACCCTGAGTTTTGATTTGATCACCACACCCCAATTCGGCATCATCCTAGGGATTCCATGGTTACATGAACATAATCCGTTGATCAATTGGCAGTCAGGTACTGTAGTCTTTGAGTCTGATATCTGTCAGAATTATTGTCTTCCGGTCCATCAAGCCCCTGACACACCTTCCCGGGCCTTGGGGGCCTTAGCCCAACTCGCACTGACTGTCGACGATCCGGAGCTTGTGCATACACATACTGTTGGGGGGTTGGTATCTGGGATTCCGCCAGAATACAGAGAATTCGAGTCAGTGTTCGACCGGGGCTCGTCTGAGGTACTCCCTCCACACAGACCATATGACTGCCCAATCGAACTGCTTCCCGATTCCAATATTCCTTCGGGCAGGATCTATTCTTTGTCCCCTTCGGAGGAACTGGCGTTGAAAGACTATGTACAGAACGCCCTGCGACTAGGACACATCCGCCCCTCCACTTCACCCGCGGCAAGTCCTATCTTCTTTGTACCTAAGAAGGAGGGGGATTTACGCCCTTGTGTAGATTATCGGCGTCTTAACGCTATCACTAAAAAGGATAGGTATCCCATCCCGTTAATCACTCCACTTCTAGACCATTTAACACACGCTTCCGTTTTCACTAAGCTCGACCTACGCGGCGCATACAACTTAGTACGCGTCCGCGAGGGAGACGAGTGGAAGACCGCTTTCTGCACTCGGTATGGCTTGTACGAATATCTGGTCATGCCCTTTGGCCTATGTAACGCCCCGGCCACTTTCCAACGATTCATGAACGACATATTCAGGGATATATTGGATGTATATATGGTTGTGTACTTGGACGATATCCTAATCTTTTCTCGTGACCTTGATGAACACGTGATTCATGTCCGAGAAATATTGACCCGTTTGAGAGAACATTCCTTGTTTGCCAAACCTGAGAAATGTCAGTTCCATCAGACAACTGTCGAGTTTTTGGGTTTTCACATCACCCCTGGGGCGTTATCCATGAATGAATCTAAGGTCAAAGCAGTATTAGATTGGCCAGTACCTCGTACACTCAAATCCTTGCAGGCTTTTTTAGGGTTCGCCAACTTTTACAGACGTTTCATTTCTTCCTTTTCCACAATTGTAGCCCCGCTTACGGCCCTGACTAGTCCTCAGGTATCTTATCAATGGCAGAGAGAACAGCAGGAGGCTTTTGAGGCTTTGAAAACCGCCTTTACTACCGCACCGGTACTCCAACATCCTAATCCTGATCTCCCGTTCATAGTTGAGGCGGATGCCTCTTCCTTTGCCCTCGGTGCGGTATTATCACAAACATGTCCAAATACAGGCAAATTACATCCAGTTGCATATCATTCCCGTAAGTTTTCCAGTACTGAGTCTCATTATACCGTCACGGAGAAAGAACTCTTGGCTGTCATGGATGCTTTCCGTGTCTGGCGTCATCATCTTCTGGGGGCTAGACATCCCATCACGGTATACTCCGATCATCGGAACCTACAGGATCTGGCTTCTTTGAAATGCATCAATAGCAGACAGGTCCGATGGCATCTTTTCTTTTCCGCCTTTGATTTCCATATCATGCACCGTCCTGGCACTTCACATGGGAAGGCGGATGCCTTGTCACGTTCTCCGGGTGGGGTCCAGTTGCCTACATTCCCCGACACTGTTCTCGGTAAAAGCCATGTGATTTGTCTCTGTACACCCTCATTGTCACTATTAGATTCGGTCCGGTCCTGGACTAGCAATCATTCTGACCAGTTGCGAGAATGGGATCCTGTATATTCTGATGGTCTACCTTTCGTACATGAACGCCTGTTTCTTCCTACACCTGATACACGTAACCTAGCCCTTGAGTGGTCTCATGACGCTCCCTTTAATGGCCATCCCGGACAAGAGCGCACTTTAGATCTTCTCAAGCGTTGGTGTTGGTGGCCTTCTATGAAGCGCGATGTAGAGTGTTATGTCAGATCTTGTGCGGTATGTGCTCAGGCTAAACATCAAAGGGGTCGACCGGTTGGATTGTTGCTTCCACTTCCGGTACCTCCCAGGCCCTGGCATACGTTAACAATGGATTTCGTTACCGATCTCCCCAAGTCCAAAGGCTTTGACACCGTCTGGGTAGTGGTGGACACGTTCACTAAAATGGCCCGTTTTGTTCCTTGTAGGGGTATCCCTTCGGCCCCTGTCTTGGCGGACTTGTTTTTTGAACATGTGTTTATGTTATTCGGCCTCCCTTCGGTCATTGTTTCCGATCGAGGTTCACAGTTCACCTCTCGGTTTTGGAGGTCCTTGACGAAACTGTTGGGCATCGATACGAGGTATTCTTCGGCCTATCATCCGGAGACCGATGGCCAGACCGAAAGGACGAATCAATCGATGGAACAATACCTTCGTTGCCTCATATTGCAACATCAGTCCTCTTGGTTGGCCGTTTTGTGGCTTGCGGAGTTCGCGTATAACAACGCGGCTCATTCAGCTACTGGTTATTCTCCTTTTTACGCCCTCTATGGTCAACATCCCAAGGTTTTGCCGGTCCCTGATGCCTCTGGTTCTTTGAATCCTGCGGCCACGACATGTCTTAGGGATCTTTCGGCTATTCATGCAAGTACAGTGGTTCATCTCACTGAAGCAAAGGCCTCCATGAAGGCCCGTGTGGATGGCAAGCGTCGTGCTGCTCCCCCTCTGGTGGTGGGTTCTAGGGTCTGGTTATCTTCCCGGCATCTTCGACTAGTGGGTTGCCGGAAGTTGCTGCCTCGCTTTGTCGGTCCGTATGTGATCTCACAGGTTGTTAATCCGGTGGCTTTCCGTTTAGTACTCCCCAGCTCTTGGCGTATCCATCCTGTGTTTCATGTCTCCCTCCTCAAACCCTGTCCCGACTCAGTCCGTCTTCGTACCCCTGTTGCGCCGGTGTCCTTGACCTCTCCTGATGTTTTTGAGGTGTCGGCCATTTTGGGTTCTAGGTGGTTTAGGGGTAGACTCCAGTATCTGGTGGATTGGACGGGTTACGGCCCGGAGGAGCGTTCGTGGGTTTCCGCGTCTGATTTGAACGCCCCGCGGTTGGTTGCCCGCTTCCATAGGGATCATCCGTCCTGCCCACGGGGTCGTGGGCCGTTGGGGGGGGGCTATGTTAGGCGATCCTCTGCACACCAGGCCACGACACATCAGAACACTGCCCACATTCCCCCAACACCTCCTCCCAAGCTTCGAGGCTCAAGTGATTCGGTGAACCCACAGAACCGAAAACTCTGTACCAGTGTACGGGCTCGATTGCAACCCTTTCTGCATTGGCAACTGCCTTGGAGAACGTATAGCAGAAAGGGCGGCCTCACGTCCTCACGCCAGTCACGTGATACACTACGGCGTTCCCCATGTGATCTTGGTGGACGTCACATGATCCAGAGAAGTCACGTGACCCAGGGGCGATCAGTATAAAGTACTGAGAGACAGAACGCTCATTGCTTCTCAGCTGGCTTCGGACACTGTTTGGCGTTACAACTTGCTCCTTGTTTACCTTGACCACGGAAATCTATCACGGACTCCCTCGGACACCCCTTGGTACTTTTGCTTGGAACTCTTTACCTGTTGCCGGATATTTGGACTGCACCTCGACTTGTCTTTGGATCATCCCTTGGTATCTTGCTGATCTTCTACGCCTTTTCCCTACTGGGGATTCAAGTCCAGCCCTGACTCCCACAGGTGGCTACTCTTCATCCACGCTGAACCTGCGGTTCTACCATTCCAGGGACCGCCGCATCTAATGAGCCTCGAACCTCCCTACTAGGTCACCTGGGTCTCCATTACACCAGATAGGTAAGACACTTTAGTTACTTGTTTTCCTTATTGTATTGTGCTTGCCTGGTGCTTAACCTCATTCCCTCTTGACAGCAGCATCGGTGTTCCTAGAGGCTCCGTGGATCCGAGAAGACATCTCTCACCTGTGGCCTCAAAGGTCGTACAGCGGGTTTCTATTTAGTTCCCCTGTGCGTCACTTGGGGACGGAGGTCTCATCGGTCTACACGACACTCAAGTCAGAACACCATCATGATTCCATGATTCCAAGGACTTTCTGTCCCAGCATGGTACCCATCGTGATTCCAAGCTCCATGATTCTAAGGACTTTCTGTCCCAGCACAGTACCCATCATGATGGTAAGCTCCATGATTCCAATGTTTTTCTGACCCAGCACGGTACGCATCATGATTCCAAGGACTTTCTGTCCCAGCACAGTACCCATCATGATTCTAAGCTCCATGATTCCAAGGTTTTTCTCTTCCAGCACAGTATCCACCATGTGTTTAAGCTCCATGATTCCAAAGACTTTCTTCGCCAGCATGGTACCCATCATGATTCTAAGCTCCATGATTCCAAAGACTCTCTATCCCAGCACGGTACCCATCATGATTCTAAGCTCCATGATTCCAATGTTATTCTGACCCAGTACGGTACTCATCATGATTCCAATGACTTTCTGTCCCGGTACGGTACCATCATGATTCTAAGCTGCATGATTCCAAGGTTCTTTTCTCCCAGCGCAGTACCCACCATGATTCTAAGCTCCATGATTCCAAGGATTTTCTGTCACAGCATTCTAACCATCAGGATTTTAAGGTCCATGATTCCAAGGTGTTTCTGTTCCAGCACAGTACCCATCATGATTCTAAGCTCCATGATTCCAACAATGTACCGTCCCATCATGATTCTAACCATCACTATTCCAAGGAATTTCTGTCCCAGCATGGCACCCATCATTTGTCAGCTACAGAATGCTAGGGTCTGGAGTAAGTTGTGTGTTCAGAATATGATGGTGGTCTATTTTTGTTACTCCTTGGGTACATGGTTACCTCTGGCCCCACCTGCCCCCTCCCGTATCAACTTCCCAACACTGGAATCAATCGACATCAAACAGTACGTCACTATCAACGAACAGAGCAGATCTGCTCTTCGGTGGTGGCTCAGCCCCAAGAATCTTCTGTGAGGATTCCGCCTCAACCCTCTGAGTCCAGTCCTGACTACAATGGAATTCAAGCACCCTGCATTCAGGAGCCTTCTCTGGGAACATGACTTTGCAGGGACAATAGTTTGCTCAGGAGTCTCTTGGGTCGTCCATTTGGTGGGAATTGGAAGCAATCAGGATGGTTCTTTCCTTCTTCCCTTTGATTCAGATCAAGTAAATTTTGATACTGACAGACAAGACCATGTACGTGGCTTATGTGAACTGCAAGGGCGTCATGGGATCCCACCAGTTAACAAAGATAATCGCTTTCTTGGGGATCTGGGTCCGGCAGAAACTGTTGACTTTCAGATTAGGGGGTTGACAATATCCTAGTGGACTCCCACAGCACGGTGCTTCCCTCATACCAGGACTTGGCTCTAGGCCAGCTGCCATTTAGCTGATCATGAATCGGTTCAGGTGGATGATGATAGATCGCATTGCTTCTGCAGTCAACACCTTGCTTCCCCTATTCTATTCAAAGCTAACAAAGGTGGAGGACTGGGAATCCGAATCTCTGGCCTTCCCTTGGCTGGAGGGCCTTCTCTACGCCTTTACACTGATACCCTTGATACCCTGGATGCTTTGCTAACGCGGGTCAAGGAAAGCAGATCCAAAGTCTTCTTGATGGTACTTTGCTGGTCCAAGAGGTCGTGGTTGCCTCTGTTGCTGCAGCTTCCCACAGCTCCCCCTTTTCTTCTTCCCACATTCTCAGCACTGGTTCTCACCCTGTCATCTTGGAAGCTGGCTAGCAGAAGGGGCTGGGCGGCTTGGCAATTGAAAGTGAGGGCATACAGTGACAGGGTGTCTCAGGCTCGTGCTCTCTGTAACCAAGCAGCGGTCGAGACAGCCTTCCACTCTCCTCTCCTATATGGAGCACTGGAGGACATTTGTGGCTTGATGCAGTCAGAATGATTTAATGACCCTGGCTTGGGGCCCTCCCACCATTGCTCAGTTTCTACAGGAGGGCTTTTATACGGGCCTTCCAGACTTGTATGTGGCTATTTCAACTATTTGGTGGCCCTGGGTGGAGCTGGGTTTGGCAGTCAACACTGTCTCCAGGCTTTTTAGGGGTTTCTCCATTTCTCATCCTAGGATTAACTCCCCACTCCCCCGCCTTCAAGCCTTGTCTTCTACAAAACTGTGTTATATAACCCGACAAACTGGCTTTCTGATAACAATTACTTCATAAAACAGGGCTGTAGAATTTGGTGCTCTTCCATTTACTCCTCCCTACCTTGTGGTGACCCCAGAGCTTCTTACTGTCAGGGGCCTGAGGACAGAGACTTGCCCACAAAGCCGAGGAGAGAAAAGTACACAATAGACAGGTGTGTAAGGAATCCTACAGACAAGAAAGGATATGCAATAACTACAGACAGGCAACAAAGGCAGTGAACAGAAATGGGCAGGGAGTACTAGTAAGACAAACACGTTAGGTTCCTAATTGTGTACATGGGGGAAGCTCTAGCCTTCTGAGCTGGTTACCAGTACAGGGCCTCACTCGGAATGCTCATGGAAAGGAGCATCAGGAGTGGGTGTCTGTGTCTGGACCCTAAAGCACGAGCAAGGAAACAGTGCTCACAAAACCGAAGCCTGTACGGGTCCAGCAGGAACTGAACAGTGCCTGCCTCCTGAAAAAGGAACCATCCCACTGTTAACAATTTGGGACGAGGTGCAATACTGAAACGAGACAAAGGAAAGAGGGAGAAATTGCCTGCTAGGAAACCCAGCAGCCAAACTCTGAACACAGGAATTACACAAGCACAAGTGATGACAAGAATAGTAACAGAAATATCCAGGGAAAGAATCTGACGTCAAAGTGAGCAAGATTCAGGACAGAGAAGAGGAAGAAAGAGGAAAGGCAAGAAGACAAGAATCTAAGTGAAAGGGTACAGGAGAATGGATATGCAGACTACAAACTAAGGGCAGGAATCACAGAACAGCGGACTGAATTGTAGGGCAGGAACAAGAAAACCCAGGACAAATATTTGGGCTAGGATAACAAGGAATGAACTGCAGACTGGTAACAAGGAACTGTAACTGTGGACTAGAATAACACAGGCAGGACAGCAGACAGATAACAAGGACACTCAGGACTGGAATCTAGGAAGCTAAAGCCAGGTAATATGGACTATGGGCACAGAACAAGGAACTATAGGCAGGGAACAGGATCATTGGTGGTAGAGAGCAAAGGGCTGCAGACAGGGAACGGGGGACTGCAAGCAGGGGAGCAGGGCGGCAGTGCATGAAGTACAGAGGTGCAGGGCAGAAGGCAGGGAAGTGCAGGCAGAGTAGAAGGGCTGCAAGACAGGGAGCACAGGGCACTGAAACAGGAGCCGGTTATGGCCGCAACAGGACACAGCATAAATCCAAAAATCAAAGCACAAAGTGCTAGGAGTGTGCTGTGTGCGCCTCTAGACAGCTGCCTAACTACTGGCCAACCCTGTGCTGAAGCTGGCTCATTACCAGCACCTTGACCACCACACCGGAAAGTAATATGCCTCCTCCCTCTCTGGTCCTTGGAAAGTGAAAACAGCACTGGTCTCTAAGGCTTATGGGGATTGTAGTTTTAAGACTGCTGCATAGGAATATCCAGGAAATGAGAGCTGCCAAAAGGTACATAATGCGATATGTAGTTTCTGAAATTAAATAAGGAAGTACCAAAGTCTTGCAAACGGAAAGTAAAGACAAAAATATTAATAGGTATTGTGCAGGGAGGATTATGGTGATTATTGAGTCCCAAATAGTGCACAATAGGTGCCAATTGGTGTTCTAGTGGCACAGTCATGACACTTACTCTCAGGCCTTAGGTTATGGCCTCCTTCCACACCTTTAAGGGCATCGTCCTTCCTGCTCTCCCTGTAGCGCTCTCTCAAGATGAGGGTGAATTCCTGGCCACGCTTTTTGATCATAATTCTCCCTTACATTCCAGCAACAGTTTGTTCATCACATTTGGGGATACCAGGAGAGGTTAAAACATCCTCCATCTCTACCAGCTGCTGGCTCAACGATGCTATCTCCCTGACCGACTCGCTGTCAGGCTCCTCTCTCTTTGTGGGCATCGCAGGGAGATCCACCAGGAGGCAGTGGGCTTCTTGGGGAAGAGACAAAGGGAGCTTCCCTCATGGACCTCTGTAGGGCTCCTACCTGGGCTAAGTGGGTGTTTTCATGTGCCATTATTGGCTCCATCTGCCATGCCGATCCTGACTTTGCCTCCGCTGTATTACGGGTTGCTCTCCCTTGAGACTTTTCTCTGATTCTTGGTTAAATAACGGTGCACCAGGGGGCGTGGGATGGATGCCGAGGTGAGTGGATGTGAGGCCAATCGGCTCCCTGTGGCCTTGATGATCCTGTGTTTCGATCCGCGGCTGGTGACGGTTTGCATCTGATACGGTTGGTGCTAGGTAAGCATTAATGCTTGGAGCTTGCCTGGGAAGTGGAATGGGGAGACAGGATCTTCTGATAAGCAAGAATGGATTGCTGAAACACCCCCTCACCCCGGTGAATGTGACACCTCATCCAATATGGCAGCGATGGTCCGTGATGTATGACAGAAGAGCGCCCGGCTGCTGAGGAACACTGCAACACCATTCGGCCCTGCCGCTCGGAGCAGGAACCTGGATCTGGGACTGGAATAGCCCAGGCACAGGGACTGCAGCACTCCCTACATTTGCTAGTGGCACTATGCAGACTCAAAAGAGCTGAGTTCTGGGGTGCAGTTTGCTCGCACTCCCTGTGGGCTGCAGCTACCTCGGGCACAGATTTTCGTACACTCTCAACCTGTGAATGACAACCTTTCACATTGCTCCACAGACTAGGTGGCCCTGTACTCTTGTTTCTAGTCTCCACCAGGTATTGCATCTGTGTGTTGCTATTCAGTGAGGATCGTAATAGAGGATTTGAACTGCACAGTATACAGTTTATTTTTGCTCTACTGAGGAAACAATTATGCCTGGGGGCAAGGAGAGCTCACAACATAGCAGGCCAAGTCGTACAAGTATACATTAAATACCCTGCTACAGAAGAAGTCCTCTTCAGCTACACTGACCACAATTCCAGAGCTAGGCGCAGTTGAAACAACTTAGAACAGCGCTGATAAGATGGTCCTGGATGCTATTGCCGCCCTGAGAATGTGGCTGGAATCTAGGGTGAGGGAAGTATGGGTGGATGTGTCCCTTCTTCACCAGGACCTCTGTAATCTCTTGGACAAAGTGAATGACCAAGGTAAAAGTATCAACGAAGTGTCTGATGTGATGATTACACTTCTGGAACAGGTGAGGAACTTCACGAACACCTGAGAATTTTTGAAAATAAGGTTGAAGACGTAGAATGCAGGGCAAGATGGACTAATATCTGCATTGTAGGTCTTCCAGAGGGTGAAGAAAGGGAGAATACTATGAATTATGTGTAGAACTTCCTTTTGCACTCAGTGAGTTCTGGTAAACTTTAACAAGGTTTTGTGGTGGAGCGCACTGATCGTGCTCTGGCTAAAAGACCACCCCGGGCCCGTTACGAGTACCATCATAGCAAAGGTTCTGAAATACAAGGATAAGAAACTAATCCTACAACATGCTTGAGAAGGAGGCAAGTTTCATGGGGGCAATAGATCTGAGTCAGTTGGATTGCAGAGCCTCTGATAGTGTTACGGCTATTCTATGCCGAGCACAGGTTCGATATATGCTCCTATGCCCTGTTATATTTAAGATCCTGCACAGGAGCAAGTAAATGTTTTTTGGCACACTGGAGGACACTATGGTTTGGTTACAACAACAAGGTTTTGATATTTGTCTGCATGATGACCCAGAACTGGACGATGACTCCAAGAAACGTGGGAGATGGATCAGAACAACTGACAAGAAGCGAGGTGCTGATTCATGGCCTGCGAAGCACTGAACCCACGCACCTGGATGTGACTGGCAGTAATCCTCCCTGTAGTTTGATGCTTCAAAGGGGACATGTGCTGTTGTTTTGATCAAGGTTGTTTCAAGCATCGATCACTATTATGGGCATGCTTTGTCACCAACAGAGTTTTCATTTTGTCATCAAATGTGACCAGGATCTGGTTGTCTCTTAATTTGTGGAAATGCATTTGGCCCGTTAGAGGTGCCAAACTGGTTGTATATAAAGCATGCCTGTATATTGAAAGGTGTCCTTAATGGATAGACCCTTCAACTAAAAGCTGACATGCAAATGAGCCCTCAGTGGCTCAGGGCTTCTCTGATGACACTATGCTGTTGAGAATTTGCGTTGTAACAGTTGTGCGCTATTGGTTGTGTCCTATGTTTTGGCTACAACGGTGGGTTTGGGGGAATGGGGAGTAGGACTGAAGGCCACAAATTCAACTTAACATGTAAAACAATTACCATGTTGTTTGACCTTTCCCTGTTAATACAACAACTGGTGGAAGGAGCGTGTTCATGCACCCACAATGTAGTGTGCCAGAATCACTGGTTATTCTACTTCCATGGCATAGCTGGTTAAATGTATATCCTGCAATGTGTGGGTCTGAATGGTTTTGTCAAGAAATGTAGGGTGAGAGCTTATTTGAAGAAATCCAGAATTGATATAGCGTTTCTTCAAGAGAGTTTTTTTCTGACAGGCTCGATATTGTGCTCCAAAAGTGTAGTAGACAGAGGTATGAGTCCTTCTGTTCAGCATATGCTAGTTAAGTGATGATTTGGATAGTGGATGCTGTCCCTTTTGTGGTCACTGCAGTGCGTCGTGACCCAGACAGGAGATATGCAACTGTGCAAGATCTATTGGAGGACAGTGAAACTTGCCTCATCAACTTGTATGCTCCCATTGTGGAAACTGATGGATTTTTTCCAATGCTCTTGGGCAGGCGTGCTGAACACATGCAGGCTATTTGTTTGTGAGGCAGTGATTCTAACTGCACACTGGATCCGGGTTTGGATAGGTCACTTGAAACAAGGGTGAGGGTTAGCGCCTCTCAGTCATTGAGGGGTGGATTAGGTAACTTCAATCTAGTTGATGTATGGCGAATGAGGAATCCTGACAGGAGATGTTATTCCTACCACTCAAGTCCTCACAAGGTGTACACAAGAACAGACCACTTCTTTATGAGTAGGGAACATCTTTATGTGTTTGAGGAGATTACCTACAGAGGTGGGACACTATCAGATCTTTCACTGGTGGTGATGCGGGTCCGTATCCACGACTATGGTATGGAGACTTTGGGCTGAAGGGTGAAGGGACAGTGCTTACAAGGATATGCTGGATGTGGAAATTGGCAAATATTTTGAGATATATAAAGGGTAGGTTGGCGCCGTATGGGTGAAATCGGTAGCATTTAAGGCGGTTATCCTTGTTGTGTATATGTCCGCTCCATGTACCGTACCGTCACCTTTGAAGAAATCGCTGGAAAAAACTGAACATTCCATTGAATTGATTCAGAATGGGGAGGGTGGGCTGGCGAGGAGAGGTGACATACTTAGTACACTGAGGGTGAAATATATGGACGATTGAGAGGAATTAGGAAATCACAACTACAATATCTATGTAAATAACCTACACAGGGAATGTGATAAAGCAGGTAGACACCTATCATGGTTTATCAGGGCTGAATTATGTCGGTGCGTACATGGGTGAGGATGGAGGTTAAATTGCCTATTAATGAGGCTTTTGCTGAGTTTTATGAGTCACTGTACGCAGACGTTGCCCCACTGGAGTTTCATGATTTGGAGTCCACACTTCCCTTAAGATATATGCCTGGCCTTGACGCAGTGCAGGCAGCTGGTCTGGATAGACCAATCTCTTTGTTAGAAATTGCGGATATTATACATTACCTCCAGCAGGGGAAAATTCTGGGGCCGAATGGTCTCCTGTTAGAATCTTTTAAGGAGCACTGATCACTGCTTGGTGGTAGACTGTTGGCAGTGTCAGGAGAATGCTGTCTTTCTGAAAATGCCCCAATCTATTAGAGAAGCATTGATATTCGTGGTCCCTAAAAAGGGCAAAGACCCGTGTAATATGGGATCCTCACGATCGATGTCTATGCTGAATACTGATGTAAAGATCCTTAGTGCCCTCATAGGGGATCATCTGCAAGAGTTGTGATGGGATTGGCCCACCCAGACAAGCTGGGTGTTATGCTTGGAAGAAACACGTTGCATAACCTGAGGCACCAGCATTACATTATCGCACATTTACAAGGCTTGCAGCTCCATTGCGCAGTCTTGTCCCTTGATGCAGAGAAAGCATTTGACTCATGAGATGGGAGTTAATGTAGGCTGCCCTGAAGAAGTGTAAACTGGGCCTGTCAATACTATGCACTTCGGTAACTGCTAGTGTGAAAATGGGGACAATGGACTCTGAAAGCTGGAAAGTGCGTAAGGGGACACGCCAGGGATGTCCATTGTCCCCTATCCTATTTGCAATGGGCTTTGAATATCTGGCGTACATGCTCTTTCGGGGTATGAAGGCTGTGGAGATAATGGTAAATGGTGAAACACATAAATTGGCCTCATTACAAGTTCGCCGGTATCCTGGCGGTATTACCACCAGGATACCTGCAAATGGAATTGCGGTTACCGGCACTTGGTCTGCTGGAATTACTGGCAGATTACAGGTGCTGGTAGGGGCAGTAAATCCCCATTGCATGGAGTCCCATAGGACCCCATGGGGGGATTTTTCTGCTATTATCGGCAACAGTATTACTGTTGTGGTGATACAGGCAGTTTGTTGCCGTAGGGGTCCGATTTACCTCCATCTCTTAGCTGGAGGTAAATCCTTTACCCCTACCGGCAAAGTTGTAGTTGGCGGGTGCGGTATATTTGCTGGTAAACATTATTACCGGCACTTTTACCGTGTAACGGCCAACTTGTAATGAGGCCCATTGTCTCCATGTATGTGGGTGATAAGCTGCTCTATGTATAGAATCCGGAGAGGAATGCCCCAATACTGATGGGAGAGCTTGACAACTTTGGACTGTCAGGTATACAAATTAACAGGAGTAAATCCTGCATATTCCCGCTGGCATCTTTGATGCTAATTCCCACTGTCGACTTGACGCGCCTCCAGGTAGAGTGGAAACAAGAAGGGTTCATGTACTTGGGCATTAAGATACAAAGAAGCTTTTCTGAAATACAACGACTGAGTCTTGGAACAAGCTACCCAATGTCCCATACGAAATTATGAAAAAGTACTTTTAGAGCGTTGGACACTCTGTTATGGAACGTACTTTGGGTGAAGGATCGCAGATGACTCACTTTGTCGACCTTGCAGGAACCGTATCAGTCTGGTGGCCTGCAGGTCCCAAACTTCGAGGCATGCCACGTGGCGGTCCAACTACAACATGTCACGCAATGGCTTTTTGATGAGGAAAAAAGTGAGTGGAGACTTTTGGCGGAGTCGATGAGACCCTATCCTGTTAAAGATACTCTGGCTGTCGGGGGCAAATAGCCACTGGCTTTACCTGATAAATCTGGGTAGAAAAAAGTGGGTATGTCCAAAACGATTGATGGGTGGTAGATACCTGTACTCCCTCAGTATCCATCTGTGCATGGACAATAATTACCCGGGGAATGCAGGTAGGAAACTCTTGGTGTTTGGGAAAGTTTGGCTTTGGCAGTGTGGGGAGATATGTTTGACAAGGGGTGCCTGAGACCCTTCCAGGTGCAGACTTAATGGGTAGAGTTTGTAAGTACTCGAATGTGCTCCCCGAAGAACCCCAGACCTGTGACCTATTGGAAGGAACATATGCTTTGGGGGAAAAGGGTCCAGCCTATTTCTACGAATTATAAATTGTTCATTGAACATACGGATAAGACAGGAAGAGAGTCGAAAGCCAAGGATGATGGGGAGCGGGACATTGATTAGAATCTAATCGCAGTACGCCACTGTGGAGGTGGTGAATGGGATGGAATGGCGTCACTCTTGAACAACTTGCTCTCCCCTTCTGATGAGAAACCCATGTGACTCTGCGTTGTTGCTCCAAATTGTCGATTGTAATGGTTGTAAGGTGGTCATGGTTAGGTTTGAGGAGGGAAGATAACAGTTCGGTTGTTAGACGCTAGGCCTGAAGTCTGTCTGGGTGGTAGGGAGCTGGGGTTTGGGGAAGATCGGAGGGTTGCAGGGGTTTTACGCTGTATTTGTGTATTCTCTTCATAGAATATGATGCGAGGTACACTGTGCAATTTTTTGTTAAAACCAATAAAGAAATGTAAAAGAAAACTAACGGTACACCGGGTGTCGCAACATCTGATGTGTCTGTATTCTTTTATGAGGGGGTCAATCGAACATGTCGCTTTGGTACAATTCATATCTATTGACTGTGGCGAGAAAGAGGCCATGGGGGTAATTTTCGGATTATCTACCAGTAATTTTCATTACACCTAGGCACGCTCTTTCTCGTCACAGACCTGACCACCGCCGCCTCCTCCCTGAGGTCATCAATTACTCTGTTTCCTTAGGTATGTCAGGAGGATTGTGGGTTGGTCCACCCCCTTATACGCTGGAGGGGTGGGGAAGGAGCAATCGATACAAAATTTATTTTTTGGAGGTAATTCTTTCAGGGAATGCCTTGGCGGAAGGCAGACTCACATTTTTTTTTTTTAATTTCTTTTTTTATTGTAATTTTGAGTTTAAATCAAACTTTTATCACAACACATTTCTTATCATAACTTTAAGAAAACAAACATCTTACATAACAATTCACAACCCAAACTTAAGTTTCAATATCCAAGCAAATGTCCAGGAAGTTTATTACTGAGCACATCAGATGAACTGAATTTCCACCTAAAATTCTTAGCCACCATTCGTCCATGTTGCCATTTATTGGCGCAAATTGTTTTAGGTGGGTTGACCTTAAGATCTTAAGTTCTGGGCATTCTGTTATTAAGTGTTTAAGTGATTCAGACTCACATCATATGTTTGGACTGTGATGAGGAAGAGAGTGACTAGGTGTACTGAAGTTTACCTGTAATTGATCAGAACATTGCTAAAGGTAGTCGTCTATGATTGCGCGGTATCTCGAACTGAGAAATCTGTCAGGACTCCCTTCCGTTTGAGTTCGGAGCTCTCACGACTTTGCATTTTCTTTCAAAAAAGGACTGGTTCCTTGCCTGACTGCTAACTTTCACATAGCCTACCGTAGAGCGCTTTACTGGCTGCTAACAGTGCCAGACACCCTGTTAGAAGTTACCCAAGTCTCTGGGCCTTTAACGGCCGCCATAGCTGGCTATATGACTAAAGTAATAAAGAACGCGTCCGCAATTTCTTATGACTAAGAAGCAATACTACTTTAATATGCACCTGGCAAGGCACTAGTGCCATGAAAATGCCCTCTCCACCAGTCGTAATATCTTTTTAGGAGAGCCACTGATCTGTGAAAGTTAACTCGAATTAATCCTGGGCAATTATCTCACCACTTTGCATGAAAGAGAGCAAATCGCTGCAGTGGCTGTACGGCAGCAGGTCAGCACTTCTTCTGCTGACTGCCTTCACCATAGGGAAGACGGGGACGACGATGAGGAATGAGCAGGCGCGTTGGCAGTGTTAGCCGCCATCAATTGGCCAGTGCGTTTCACTGAAGCGCCAATGGATGTCTGACTACTGTTAGATTTCGCTATGGGCACACAGGATAAAAAGGCGACTGTTTGCCAATCTCGTCATCCAAGCTCAAAACTGGCCGTGCTTTTCTGGGAGCACTGATCTGCAAGGCCAGCACAGAAGGAATGCTGGGAAAACATACAACGAAATGATGTGTGTGTGGAGAGCTAATGAGGGAGAGAGGACAAGATGGACGGAAGAGTGGGGAAGGAGAGTTACAATGTGTGAGAGAGGCACCCTAGAGGTAAAGAATGGATCAGCATGGCCCCTCAAAATACGGCACATTATCTTTGGTCTCTCTCCCCCCCCCCCAATGTGCTGGTGCTTAAATGAGAGGAAAACGCTTACAGAGAAGTTTGCACTTCAGCAGGACAGCCCAATCCTCACAAACAAGGGCCAAGTCAGTCCAAAAGTGTATATATGCCCCAACATCTGCAGACATGTTATTGTGAGGGTGAGTGTTGTGACAAATTAAATGTTCACCAAATCCAGTTGACATTACGTGTACATTCAGAAGGATTTCAGCTTAAATGACTACCACAGACATAGTTTTCAAATGTAAAACGACGTGGCCATTCTGATGTTCCCAAATGCTCTTTGATTGGATGCAGAGGAGCAAGGTGCTATTCGTCCCTTTCTCACAGGTGATTAATTCACAGAATGAGGGCGTTTTACTCGCTGGGCTGCATTTTAAACGTTGTGGTGCAGTAAAATATGTGTAAAAATAAGCCACAAAACGGTTTACGTCAGTCTTTACAGTTGTTTTACGTCTCTGGGACATTTTAAAAGCCTTTTGCAGACAGAATGGGAGGCAAGAGGGGGGAATACATTTCCCTCACCTCATGCCCACCCTGCCTGTAAAACAACCTAGTTGTACGCCTTCATGAGATTTCCGTGCAGGTGTAAAATGAATGGGTCCCCCTGGAATATGCCTGCATTTAACACCTGCTAAAAGCAGGCGAATACCAGAGGAATTCATTGTAAATGCAATCTGAAAAGTGTAATTTGTAGGTGTTTTTTAAGCATTTTTTAATAAAACAGAAAAAAAAAGAAAGTGCAAAGCTTATTTTCCTGTATTTACTCTTTCTTTTGCACTGCCTTTGAATAAAAATGTTGAATCGCACACAGGGGACCTAACAGCACTTAAGTGCTAACTAACGCTGGTGATCACCTGCATGCAATTACCACTTTTAACAAAATCAGCCAGAATGATTACATTGTTGTTTATATAGCGAGTCCGATGGTGTTTTATTTACAGACAGTGATTTATTTTAATTTGGGGACAGGGAGAAATGTTTAAAATATGATGACTGGATGAAAACTAGACCACCTGAGACTATGCAAAGTGACCCAAAATACACATTTTCAGGGTCTCAGGATTTATTGTTTGGGGCTTGCATCTCCCCTTTTAGGTAATGTTGGGAAGGGGACATGATCTTCCTGCACCCCAAAGTGCTTTAGGATAAGGCAAAGGTCGCTGTGGGTACTGTAAGGAACCAGGTGCGAGGGGGGTTCCCTTAGGGCTTCTGCACAATTACATTATTGCATGCTTTAAAGGGCAGCACACATGCAGGAATAACAGCCATCTTAGATATTAGCAGCCATACTGTGGGACAAAGCTTAAATGTAGCGCAACAGTAGGAACACCAGGCCTAGGCTGCGAACATGCGAACATGCGTAAAGGAATAGGTTATATCCCAGGCACTGATGAGAAAGCCCAGAGCTTTAACCCTCCAGTGTCCTAAAAATGCTGCCAACTTTTCGCGCCCTGCAAAGAATGTGCCCTGCAAGCCCACAGGAGGAGGGTTGAGTGCCTGTGAACATTGCAATCCCATGTGAAGGAGGGCACGGACCTCCAACCCCCACCAGTCCCAATCCTAAATGATAGCCCCCAAATGCCCTGGCTTTAGAACCATTGAATTACAATGTACCAGAAAACCCTCAACCACTGACCATAAACCTGTTCGACCCTCCTGATCGATCACAAAGATCAGAAAGTGGGGCCTTCCTGCCTTCACTTCTAGGTCACATGATTTGTTCTGCAAGGTGCAGGGAGGGATAAAATTGTAGCCCAGAACAAGGATGGGAGACCTTGGAGAAATGCAAGCCTGTCTGGCAGCAAGTGAAGCGTGTGAGTTAGTATGCCCTCAGCTTCCCCCTAGGCCCCTGTCTGCTTGCACCGGGTGCACTGCTACATAGATAGAGATGTGTTGTTTAGTTTGTGAATAAATTGCTAATTGCACAGCTTGTGACCAATGACGGCAACATCGCCCACATGGAAGAAGATGGATGGATGGGGCTTGGACCAATGGCCTGGAATCCACTACGAAGCAGGTGACCTATGTGTAGGGTCTCACCAACCAGCAATGTGAGTTTCTACTGTATGCATTGATGTCACTGATGACACTTTGTATCTTTATAATGTACTGCTCATGCAGATTTTACGTTTCCGCTGCAGTTCTTTGTTGGCGTTTATTTTTCTTTGTATAGAAATAAAACTTGTTATCCTTGCAAGAGGTGTATTGGGCCTTTTTCCCCTCCAGGGTTGTATTTTTTCTTGTGTGAGCGTCTAGGGGCTTTCCTACATTTGGTGATCCTGATGTGGTGATCCCAGTGACCTCTGCGATGACAGAGGCTTCCAGGATGTTTCTCTGAAAGAGTCACACCCACCTGAAGCGACCAGTCCCATGCGCGCAAACCGGCATAGGTGTGCAGGGGTCGTTTTCACAGAATTCCTGTCTGCTCTTTGGAGCGGGACACAGCTCCTGGGAGAGTGCAGGTCGTTATTGGGACCCTGTGACAGAGGAGCTCGGGTGCACATGCAAATGTGAGTACACCCCTTGCGAGGAATAACAACGAGCGGTAGTGTGCGTAGGGGAGGTGGCATGCATGAGTGTCAGTAAAGTGTGATAAGGGCACGTGCTGAGATTTGGATTTTATTATTATTGGGAGGGAAGATGATGGCAACATTTGTTTTGTGACAAGGAGATAAAGGAAAGAACTAGGTTCTGCGTATAATTAGTTGGCACGGCGGAAGTAGTGGTTGTTATTTTAGCTTTTTGTTTTAAGCATATTATGATTTTTGTGCAAAAGACACAGGCCGGATGTGGGCCAGTGTTGATAATTAGTTTTGAGAGCTTGTAGTATGGTAGCGTGTGTGCGTGTGTGAAAGGGGGGGGAGAAGAGCTCACAGGGGCTGGTGGGGATTCGGGGGTCAGTGGACTGATAGTGACTCTTGTGATAAAACTGTGCACAGTGCATATTTGTAAAGGCTGGGGTTTGCGGCATGCAAACTGCAAGATAGGAGTATATGTGCAGCACATTACCATTGTACAGGGATAAGATACAGAAGTACCACAAACAATGGGTGGTAGTGACACAAGGGGGAATGTCGTGCTCCTGGCCAGAGCAGGGCACCCACAATAGAGTGATACTAGACCACATGAGCAGGTTTTTAGCTGCTAAATATGAAGGGAAACAGCTTCAAAAGAGGAAAGAGGCATTGGATTTGTGGAAAATGGTAGAGGATGTGGAGGGCCCTGATGGGGATAGGATGCAAAATACTGAAAGGGCCACCCTAGATGCGATGTCCGTGACAACTCAGGGGCTTTACCCCCTTACCACCTGCCCAGCCACATGGTACACAAACCCAACATACGAGTCCACCTCGGTGACCGCCCTACTTCCCTACTTACGGACACTGAGTGCTTTCCCGCCCCAGGAGAGTAAGGTACAGAAGGAGCAAGAAGAGGCATTGGAGGCCACGCAGGTAGAGCTGGCGAGACTGAGGGCGGCACAGGAAGGAGGGGGGAAGAAGAGGTGCGGGTAGATGAATGGAGGGTAGAAGACATTTTTGTTCAGGTTAGACAGCGTGGCCATAAAGGATGTGCATATTGAGAGGGAGGGAGTTGGTGATGGGCGAGCGGGAAGCACAGGGTTTGGGACGGTACGGCCTAAGAGGAACACGCTAATCAAGCAGATCACTGCGAGACCGAATACAACAAGACAACCCACACGGGGTGAGGTACTATCCAGTACACAAGCCAACATTGACATTTACCTTTACCCATTGGGACCATGCATCCTATCTATTGCCTTGATAAAAACCTGAATGGTTGAAACACGTATCGGCACTAGTGAAACCAAACAATTGTACACTTTGAAGGACTTGTAAGCCTTAACCAACTGAATTACATGTCACATGAGTGACACTCTATATTGGTAAGCAATTGTACAAGAAATAAACCAATAATTGTTGCAACACCTAATATGTGTGGAAATCAACATTACTAAGGATTCAGGAACACCTAGTCAGCGCCAAAGTACAGCAATTGGATCTCAGCCACCCACACCAGCATTAATTTACACAGGGACAATTGGAGCTTTGTCCCACTGAGATCAGCACACAGGCGGCAGACTGAACCCAGAAATAACAGTGGGAAAGATAGTGCATGTCCACAGTTCCAACTAAGCTCCAAAAGCACTTCACCAATCTAAAAGGAACACGGACAGAGAGCTGAGCGAAGACGAATGGGATACAGTGGATGAGATAGGGGATGACAAAGGAGAGGGGCAAACACTGGAGGTAGCGCAACAGTTGGAAAGTTTGTGGGGACCACAGTTAAGGAATAGGTTTGATCGGGTGGCCCTAGCAAGGAAAAAGGGAAGTGTTGGATGTAAAGAGTGGAAGAATAGCTATACCCAGATGCCATTATTGCATAAAGGCCTAGACAGGACGCACTACGTGCCATGGGCGCAAAGGGATAAAAATAATTTGATTCAACTGCGCCTGCCCCTTCACTTTTATGCAGGAACAGTAAATTAATTTACACACTCAAAAAACAGACAGCAGGGATTCCCTTGGCAGTGGGGGATATGAAAAGCTTACTTGTTACAATTGTGGGGGATCAGGCTGGAGATGTGTGGGTCAAAGCAGGATACCCAGGAGTAAAGTTGGACGGTTATACAAATGATGGTGCACCTTTTAACAATATCTGGGCGCAGGTGTGGGACGCATTGTGGCAAACGTACCCAGATGTGCCAGACCTGCAGTCTATTATGCAG
Organism: Ambystoma mexicanum; assembly: GCF_040938575.1. Lineage (NCBI taxonomy): Eukaryota > Metazoa > Chordata > Amphibia > Caudata > Ambystomatidae > Ambystoma > Ambystoma mexicanum. Next base: position 221,075,368 of record NC_090924.1, on the reverse strand, counting down.
TACACTATGGGGGACGATGAGGACCCTGTGCAATACATTATTAAGGTTCAGGAGATGTGGCATGCAGAGACAGGGGACTAGTGGGACCAATCAGTTCTTTTTTATTTTTCGTCATCAAAAGGGGTTTACCCAAAGAAATTCAGAAGGAGCTCGGCAAAATAGTGGGCATTGAGCAAAGATGTGAGCTTAGATTCAAACAATATTAATATACCACTGAAAGAGAATAAAGGAGAGAGAAAATTAAACGGCTCAGAGGCTGCAGGCTGAGAAAGTGAAATTAGTGCAGAAAAAGGTATCTCAAATGCGTAAACTGAGGTGGCAGAACAGACATTGGCACCCCCAATATGAGAATAGCGGCATTCTGGCCAGAAGGAGGACAAGGACAATGGGGAAGTGGACCTCAGAACCCCTACAAGGCGTGGCGGCAAGGAGGTCAGCAACATGGGAGGGCCGAGTTCACAGGGGGAAGAGGGGGACGTGTTGATATGGGACCTCAGAGAGCAGGCATGGGTCCTTCACAATGTAGGAACTGTGAAAAGTGGGGACATTTTGCAAGAGAATGCAGGAGCAGGCATAGGGTGGGACACAACCCATATAGTAACAACTACCACCTACCGCCTCAACCCCAACCACAGGTACCATCACTGAGGCCAACTTTCATACCCTATGAAATACATCAGGCCTATACTCAACTACCACCATGGCCCCCAGGTATTCAAGGGCAGAAACCCCAAATGACACCACCATTAATGCCCCAACTGAGTACAATGTACAGAAGTAACATGCCAGCGAATGACACAGTGCCTACCGGCACCATCATGCCATACCGAGGTGTTAGTGTGATGGGGAACAACCCTTTTTTGTTGCCCGGCTCTAACACATATCCTGACTAGGACAGCCCACACAGAACTCTTGCATGCCCAGTCCTGTCGAAGAACCCTTGGTGTGTGCTGAGATAGGTTACAAGCCTTCATATTCATGGTTGACACAGGTGCCACTAAATTATGCATCATTGAGGGAAACTTCCCACTATCAGGTGAAACTCTTGCCACACAGGGTTTCTATCGGGCTGTTGCCATGGTTCCCTATACAAAAGAACTTGACATCAAAATAGGAGGAAAAGTAGTGCATCTAACTTTGTTGTATTCTGAGAGTTCCCCGATAAATCTATTGGGGTGAGACCTATTGAGTAAACTGAACATGACATTTTCTTTTACAGGTCAAGGGATAGTCTGTGCCACTCCAGGCATGTGTGTGAGAAGAGCAATCGTAATAATACATGCGAGGAAGGAGAGGCGGTGGTTCGTGGTATCCCTGTGGACCCTGACTTGTCTGTGTATGGCATACCAGTGCTTCTCGAAGCAATACCCCAAATCGGCAAGGCCTGTTGATAAGTGCCGTCTGATTTCATTTTCCGACCAATGGTGTCCCCTGGACTGGTGGCAGGAACAATAGTTTCCCTAGATTTGCAGTGTCTGGTGGTGTCAGCGAAATGGATTTTTGTAATTGGAACTGACTCAGATGGATGTTGTGTATTGATCCTATAATGCCTCTCATAGAAGTGACAGATGCAGACTTGTTTGAAGACAGACCAGAGGATGGCAAGATTGTCCAAGCAATTTCTATTCCCTGTGATATAATGTTGTAGTATCAAAAAGTGCAATGTCCTCTGATGGCTCTAGTAGCCCTGCCCCCCCCCTTCTCTGAAACAGAATTGTGGTAGGTACCTGAGAGGCTCTGGACAACAAATTCCCATAATGTTGGGCTCTTGCAGTGAGTGACCCCAGTTCGAATAACTCTGAAGCCAGGTGGTGTGTTTCCTCGGGTAAGACAGTACCCCCTGTGGAGTGAGGCAGAAGAAGGGATAAGGAACAATATTGTCACCCTACTAAATCAGGGGATAATTGTACCATCTACTTCCCCCTGCAACACGATCTACCCGATAAAGAAGGCAAAAGGGGGGAGTTGGAGAATGTTTCAGGATTTGCGTCCTCTTTGTACATTGTACAGGCAGAATTTCCAATGGTTCCAAACCCTGTAACAATACTTTGCAACATCCCCAAATAGGTGAGCCACTTTACTGTGGTATATTTCACAATGCCTTCTTCTTTGTTCCACTGCACCCGGATTCACAGTACCTCACTGCGTTTACACATGGGGGATGTGCTTTGAATACACAAGATTGCCTCAAGGGCACTGAGAGTCCCCTAGCATTTTCAACAGAATACTACATGCTGATTTAGGCAATATTTGTGTGCCTAGCACCATCATTCAATATGTTGATGAATTACTAGTGTGAAGAGTCGGCGAGGACCAGTGCAGACAGGACTCTGTAACACTCCTGCAACTTACAAGGTTTACAAGTCAAAATTACAGTATTGCGTCCAGGAGGTGCTCTACTTGGGTCAGTTAGTTTCTGTCAATGGCAAAAGAATAAATCCTGATCGCGCTGCCTCTGTGCATGCCACTGCACATCACAAAAAAGTAAAGGAAATCTAAAATTCCTGGAACTTTGCAATTATGGCAGGGCCTCAAGGAAGCTTAGACGGGCAACAGCAAAATAACATGGACAGAAGAGATGTGTACTACTTTCAATGATCTCAAGGAGTCATTTCAACTGCACCAGTGTTAGCAACCCCAGATTACACGCAAGAGTTCTACCTATTCTCCAATTCTCCCATTGTAATGGACAACTGATGACTGCGCTTCTGACTCAGAGAAACTCCATGGGCCACAAGCCATTGTCCTATTAAAGTGGTGTCCTAGATTTGGTGATGCAGAGGCAATTTGCCTGTGAGCAAGCACTTGCTGCAGCCGCATTCACCATTGAAAAAAGCTTGACTGTCCATATGGGGGCTCTGTGACATTGTACGTTGAGCACACAGTGTTTGCCATTTTACAGCGCTCTAAATCCACACTAACCACACAGCGAGCATCCACATACCAGATAATTCTGTCCAGTTCAAACATTCACATCGTACGATGCAAAATGGATAACACTGCCACTTTCCTGAATGAAACGTGTTCTGACGAAGATTTGGCAACCATGACTGTAACTTTTAAAGGTGAGGAAGATGATATCCCTAAAGCAACAATTGACCAGGACACAGGTTTGTGACACACTGGGGCGGCAATGGTGCACCTAGTGAATGGGAAATATGAAACTATAGTGCAGAAGAGGTTACCGATGCATTTCTCAGCTCAAGCGGTCGAGCTCATAGCGTTTTCTGAAGCGCTGCAAGCGTCCCAAGGGTTTCATGTTACTGTCTACACTGACTCACATACGTCACCATGACAGTACATGCAGGTCTTGCATGGTGGAAGAGAAGGGGTTTCAGGAGGGCGGACGGATCTCCTGTGCAACATGCTGCATTATTAGACAAGCTCATCCATGCACTCTCCCAACCATCTGTACTGGCGGTCGTAAAATGCACAGCCCACACTAATGGCACAGATGAGGTGTCGCTCGGCAATGCTGCCACAGATGTCTACTTCATACAATGCCATAACAATTGCACAGTTGATTGAATTACAGGGACGGTCACCCCAAGAGGAAAAGGAGCTTTGGGTGAAAAGGGGATCTAAACAGTCTCCAACAGAACAGGCGATATCAGTGAAAGCAGTGATGCCCCATGAGTTATTAATAGTAGTGTTCGACGAGTTACATCATCCATCACACATTTCCAAACGACACATTGCAGCAGACATCCAGGAAGACTGGTTCGTCCCCAATCTACAAGAAAAGTTGGTGAATATGGCCGTACATTGCACCACATACCAAAGTTACAACACAGGCCTCACTGTAAGGACTATCAGAGGGATCCTACCCCACCTAACTAGGCTATTCCAGGTACTCACCATTGATTATGCAGACATGGGTGAAACGTGTAATGGATCTCGCTACCTCATTGTGGTTGTTTGTCTCGCGATGGGTGGAGGTGGGACCTTTTGCACATCCAGACACTAAATGCGCTGCCAAATGTTTAGTACGGGAGGTTTTCCCTCGATGGGGTGTGTGCAATGTATTGAGGTCAGATAAGGGCACACATTTCTTTGATGACCTCTTCAAGGAGTTCAACATTATTAGGCGTCAGGCATCGGATGTGCACCATTTACCACCACCAGGCCAATGGGATCATGGATAGGATCAATGGCCTGTTAAAAAGCTGTTGAAGCTGTGCACCACATTGAAAAAGAACTGTGTACACTGTTTACCACTCACATTATTCAGTTTACGCACAAAGCCCTGTAAAGATCACCATTTATCACCCCACGAAGTGGTCACAGGGTGCCGCATGTACACGCCGCTCTCTCCTGTCAGGCGAGCATCAGAGGCTCATAGAGCAGCATCCATTTTGGGGAAGGAATTTAGAAGCTACTTGTCCTCCCTAACAAAGGCAATAAAATGTGTCTCCCAACAGATTGCGCCTCTCCAGACAGACGAATCAACTGGCGTTGCAGCAGATATGCCTGCAAGTCACCCCCTTTTATATTTGCCGGTGGAACCAGCCCAGGTATAAAGGTCTATTTCGGTTCATCTCTGCCACTCCCCTCGCTGTCAAGGTAAAAGAGCTACGTTACTGGGTGCACCTCTCTGATGTCCGAAAAGCACCTCAGCCCCAACTTGCACCAACGGATTGAACTGCCCAGTGCCCATAACATCAGACCTCTGCCCTCAATCGCGGCTCGAAGACACATTTTCAAAGATTAAAGAAGCATGAGCCCAATACACCCATACGATGCTGCTATGCATTACAATTGCCCAGGAATTGCACTCTCGCAGTTCCCCATACTATATCTCTCTTTCTTCTCCCTCTCTCTCTCTACCATTCTCTATTGCTGTATCTATTTTTATGCCTTGATCAATATCTCTCCTCCTCTCGTCTGACTCTTATAATTAAAGATTCCTTTGTAGGTGGTCATCGCCATGGATCCAGCAAGCTCCAACAGTTCCATTTATATTAGGAAAAAATGTGTATAGTACTATGTCAATGTTTTCCTATTCATATTTATGTGCACTGCATTACATTGCGGGACTGTTTGCAACATTTATGTTTGCTTTAGGTATATATTTGGTGTGTACGTTTATATGGAGGGGGCATATAAAAAAGGGAGGTATATACAAACAAATGCCACCATTAATGGGTCTAGTCTGATTGCTAACTTTACACACACTACACTGTGGCCACAGACAACAATGTTGATAATCAAACAAGAAGTGACAGCCCCATTCGTGATACTTTCGATCTCAGCAGGCCTCTTGAAAATGTATATAACATAACGTAAGAAAAGGCAACTTAGAAAATATAGCTATGATAAGTATAATGGACTAGGACTAGATAAAATAGAAAATGTGCACCATCCAGAATGCTCAAATAGTTGGTACGCAGACATGGGTTTGGTGGGGAAAGACAAGGGTGACTGTTAGTTTTATATCTGTTCATTGATACCACATGCATCAGGGGAACCCAGGGTATTAATATCACAAAAAACTACCACTTTTAGAGGCGCTCAATACCTGGTTCATCTGGCACTGTGTAGGCTGTGAGGCACATTCCAGACACAAAGTGTGCAATTAGAAACAAGAAACTATGGAAACCTGATCAGCTACAATGTAAACAAAACCTGAAATGCACCTAGTGTTTGTAAAGGCCATACCTGAATTTACGGGTAGTAAAATACGGAGATGGCAGGTAGTGTAAGGAGCTCATGGTGACAACAGTAAAGACAGACACAGGTGATCACAGATCAAGGGTGTTTACTAAACTGTAAGTGCAGTGTGGAAAAATGCCTAACTTAAACCTAAATCTGAGATGGGAGCAAGCATAGACCATCAAATGAAAAATACAGCAGTACTTGTGACGTCTTGTCAAAGTAGAAAACCGATACTGAGAAAAACCTATTGCCATTTCATTACAACTAATTACAGAAAGAGTGTGGGATAGGGTATTCAAAATAAAGAAGAAGGTGTTCACAAATAATAAGTCAGGATGTGATTGCCTCGAGGTCTCCCTTCCCCAAGTTTTTAGCACGGGGCAAGGTGGGACTTTGGAGCACAGCACACACACTTGAGCCTTCCCAGCATGAGCTAACAGCTCCCTATCAGCTATCAGTTTCTTCGATGGTTAAGTCTCTTCATAATGAAAAATCTCTTGCCATAAAGGCCTGATACTCTCAACAAACAAACACAAAGTTCTGTTCTACGAACAATTTGGGTAATGGCTTATCCCCAGGGTCCCCTTCTTCTGGGCGCTGAACCCTCAGACGTATTCAACAAATTAACAAGTCAGTTCCTTTCTCAGTGAACTTTGGGTGATAGCTTTCCACCCTGGATCTCCCTCAGACATGCTTGGACCCCAGAAGACAAGGGGGTCACTTCCCTTCCCCTTGTCTTGCAATGTTTCTCGCTTTGACAAATCTTAATGCCTTTTTAAACAGGTTTTCAGCGTTTGCCCCTGGTTGTCAGCTTCCCTCTGCCAGGTTCACTCTCGCTGACTTTTGGTTGTCGGCTTCCCTCTGCCAGGTTCGCTCTCGCCAACTTTAGTAACACACTCTTCATGTGCTTACCTTCACCATGCAGGATTAACTTCCCTTAGCTTTCACAATTCTCTGTCTGTCAAGGACTTTTGATGGTACAGAGGTTTTGCAAGACCCCTGTATGAGTACTTTGACCATTCTTCACCTCTTCCCAAGGCCTTCCGGTTATGGTAGTGTTAAGTGACTTCAATTCAGTACTCCAACTAAGTCAGTGCCTAGTCTGGGATGCCCAAGGGAAGCCCTTATTTATATATTTGTATGACAAGTTCATAGATCTGGATGATAAACCCTTGTATAACGCCCCTCTCTTTGAATCCCCCTGACCTCACTGAGCCAAAAAGTAGGTTTGTTTTGCAAATTAAAAGATTTATTTTACAAATTAAACAATATATATATATATATATATATCACACTTTTATAAATAAATTAATATTTGATAGCACACTTATGAATATGACAGGGATCAACAATGGATAATACTACCCTAGCACACTTTTTTAATTACTTAGGAGTTGGTATAGAGAGGATAAAGTAGCTGAGAATGCTTTTAGGGGTTCAAGGAAATGCAATGATGGAAAAGAATGCAGCACAGAAATAACTGAGATGGTTTCCACAAGAGATAATATGATCACTTTTTCTTTTGACAATTCACTCCCCCCTATGCAATATAAGGAGATGGAAGGAGAGCACACAATTTTCAGGAATACAATCAAATGCAATACCAATTCAGTTCCCCCCTAGCAAGCTTGGAGCAACCAGTTTGCTTTTAAAACATGCCAAAATACTTTTAATGTGATTTACAATGAAGTGAAAATATGCTAAAAATGATTTTAATTCCCTATAGGAGATTCGGGGTAGGTGATAGCTACTTAAGATTGGTTCAGGTCAACACTATCAGTGATTCATGAGGGATTATCAGGTTGAAAACGGATTTCAGCAGTTGCAAGCAAAAGACCGCGATTTTTGACAGGTGGAGAAATTTGATTTAAATTGCAATTCACGGCACTTTTTCCGTGTGCGTCGAGCGCGATTACGGAAAGTCGGTTTAGGGCTTGTTGGAAAGCTGCAGATCTTAGCTTTAAAATAAAAGTTAAATCTCGTTCCTAGCACACGCGGTTCAAAAGATACGGACAATATTGTGGAGGTAGATTCTCAAAAATAAAGTAAAGCTCAGAATGACAAATAACACTTTAACAGGTTTGAAATCACAGAATGGACACACGATTTCTATGATGCACTTTTAAATAGGTGGAAATGGTTTGAATTAGATTATTTTAAACTAAGAGATGACTATGCACAGTTCTGTGGGTACTCACACTATAAATTTGAAATAGGCCGTCAAGATCTGGTCATGTTTGGGCTTCACTCGCCACGGACGGTCTCTGGTACTGGTTCTGCTCACAGCGATCTGGTCTGGGTCTCTGGTTTTGGCAAAAGTTCTGGCACTGCACAGCGGTCTGGTCTGGGTCTGGTCTTCTATCGGCACTGCACGGCGGTCTGGATACATCTCTGCTTTCTGGGTTCTGGCACATGGTTCTAGATACAGCTCTGCTTTTTGGGTCCGGAGATGGTTCTGGCACAGGGTTCTAGCCAGAATCAAACAGCTCACCTGGCTGTTGAATAGTTTACAAAAGATTTTGAGGCCTGCTGAAAAGGATTCAGCTTGTGGATTGGCCCCTCTGCTTCAAGTTCTGGAGTCTGAATTCTAAGTTCTGGTCTCTGGATCTGTCTGGATTTGAAGTCTGGAGTCTCCCGGCAAAGCGCTTGGCAAGGAATCAGTTTGAAGTGAGAAGTGAATGTCCGTACCTGGGTTTCAGTGGTCCTTTTTATGTCTTTTGAAAGTGGCTGGGAAGGCTGACTTTCTATGCCCAACCATCTGAAGATCCTGATAGGTTAGTGGATTTTCTGTGCTCTCACTGGAGAACAGAGTTGTGAGTCATCCGGTGTCATTTTTATGGCATACAGAAAGAACACTCCCCTTGTCACTTTGCACACAAATCTATTTTTGATCCAAATGCGTATTTATCTATGTACAATTTTTCTAATATTATATGTCCAGTTAACATATTTTCTGTAGCACCAAACCATCTGATCCCTGTCTTTGTAAGATGTTGTGTCCACTTCTGACAGAATTCTGCTCTTTTCATCCAGAACACAACCTCTAAACTTTTCCAGAATTTACACGAATGTGCGCAAGGAATATGGGCATCAGATAATGAAGTGTCAGATTTTTAACATACAGACACTTGGAGTAACACCCTATTTTTCGCTACTACTCCCCAGAACATACCACAGAGTCCTAAAACCTCTTAAAATGTGCACAGAAAAATCACAGGAATAATGATATCATTTACATAATTTTGACACTTCCGTACTATGAATTATCCATCTTTCTAAAATTATGCTCTGGCCCAGAGGGGTGTGGTTTCCCAAAGCACATGGGGGATTTCTGGTTTGTCCACTTCCTCCAAGCTCAGCTGGCTCACAGAGGCAGCGCCCCTCCCATTTCCTTCCAAGAGGAAGCCATTTACGACCCCCTGATTTAGCATTTGCCTGAGCCAAGGAAAGTTCATTGTTCTGTTTCCTGCAGTCCCAGGTATTCCTCCCCTAATTCAATCAAAGAGGTGTGATCTCCTTTTGGTGGGAACAGCAGAAGGCAGCCAGGCCTGGGAATGCAGTTGCTGGGCAAGTTTCAACTCCTGTCGGGGGTAGTTGCCAGGCAGAATTCAATCTCTTTAAGCCAGGCTTCAGCCAAATGTCACTTTTGTTCCAGTTTTTCTTCATTCAAATCAAACTTACAATGTTGACACATGCAGCTAGAACGCTGATTCTAATTCCAAAACTATGACATTTAAACAGTTGCAACCTATGTGACACTCCAAAGTAAATCACTCATTTATTTTAAACATTTCGATTTTAGTGGCTTTAAGTCCAATTTCACTTAAACTGCTGACATCCACAGCTCAACCAGTTTTGTTATGAACATTATTTTAGGCTTTTCATCTTTCCAGATTTGGTATGCACACAAGACTTCATTCTACCAGACGTCTGCTGGTGTTCAGTAAGATTTTTGAGAATCTTGCAATGTTTGAAATAGGCATTTTGAGCCTCCATTTCAGAGAAACAAATGTGATTTCAAAGCGCTTTTTGAGCTAACAAGCACTGCTGTTTTTCCTTTGGCACCACGTTTCACTCATGGCACTTCTGGCCCATCACGCTCGCTCTGGTGGGTGGCAGGTCAGGCGACCATTTTGGTGTGCACAAAAACTGCACGGCTTTCCTGGATTCTGGTGCAAATATGGGCTTTTCAGCCATCTTGGATTTTCTAAGCCCACAGCACCAAATGTTGTAGCATAATAGTTCAAACGTGGGTCAAGACACCTGACAGTGGTCTTTACCATTGAGTAATCGCCCAGAGTTGCCTGCGTGAGCACCCACGTGGTGCTGGACTCCTCTGTGTCTGGTTCTCCCCCTATTTCTTTAATATAATCCTTTTGCTTTTTAAAATTCAATTTAGCATTCGGCTACTTTTCATTCAACACAGTTTGGTTTCTTATCGACACTCCCCTCGACTTACCAGCTGTGATGAACTGTTTGGCTTTCTGATATCTTGGAGTCAAGGTTTGTACCACAAATACCAGCCTCTCTCCCCGGCCTGGTAATCAGCGAGGGAAGGTCTTGCGTACCAGGCACATCTGTTGTAATACACGTTGGCTATTGTTCGCTGGCTTATCGTTCCCTGTGCGGATGTTCAACTGGCCTTAGTCGGAAAGGGCATGGTTGACTCTATCCTTGTCTCCCTCTCGGTCTGCACCGTCTTTCTCCTCCTCTTGAACTGCTGTGTTGAGTTAGCTCTTACGTTGTGCGTTCTTCCTTGCTCGTCCTGTGCTCTTGTGCTCCATCTTTTATCCCTGTGGGGAAGGGAAAGGGCCGTCAGGTGTGTGTGGTTCTGGTCAATTGCCTGACTCTGCCTTACCCTCGTATTGGGACGTGACAGGTAATTAATTATCTCTGGTGTTAGTCCGTTGTCTTTTGTGTTGTGCGAAAGTGTTCGTGTTGAAAAAGGGGGGCAGTGTTTTGGAATATCCTACTTGGTAGGATGGGGAAAAGGTGTTGACGAAGGGGGATGCCGCATCTCGCCCGTCAGTGTCCCACTCCCACTCCCCAAGGACCGCCCCACCCCCATCCAGGTGACCCTCCCTCACTCGTCCACCCCCAGGAACTTGATCCAATAACAATAGCCGTGTCCTGGCCACCTGGATGACAGATCCCCAGGGTCTAGCTAGGGAGACACCGTCAGGTTTCTCACAGTGGCAAGAAGCATCAATGAGTTGCAAGGCAGGAGGGTTACTGGTATTCAGAGGTGAAGTATTGGTTCAAGTGAATACAGTATGTGCACAATTCTGGAATGAACATGTCGCAAAACTAATGTGGGTCGAAGCAATGGAAAATTCAGTAACAGTGCAGAAGCAGGAAACTCATGAACTGTGCTTTTATAACGAATTAACTGTTTTCGTGGGGGCTAATATCAGATGCAATAAGACACTGTTTATCTCAGAACAAAAAAAAGCTACTGATGCAGTAAAGAACTAATACTGGGTGTGTGGACAGCAGGCATTCTTGCACCTCCCACCATCATGGAGGGGCTATTTCTCACTGACCACGCTGCACTCAGCAATCATTGTGATCCCTGAAGAACACCTTGCAGTTGGATCGAAGACTTTGCCTGCCCCGACCCCAGCTCCAGCCACAATGGGGGATACCCACAACTGGTTACTATGCCCAGACCTCTGTGCCATGCCTGAGAAAGAAAAGAACAGTAAGTTACACAAAATAAAAAATGAACATATAATCTCTCAAGACTCCTCCGAATTACTCAAAGAAATACCTAATGAATATAGACTGTTTAGCAAAGATTGTTTTTTTCTTCATCTTTACCACTGCCTGGGGTCCAAACAGCTACCAATGCCAAGTGGATCCTAATCGTCAGATGGGAGGTTGTACAGCTGGCGAATGACACAGAACAAGACCTAAATGCATTCAAGGTCGATATGCGTGCCCTAAGATTGATGGCCCTCCAGAACCGATATGTGCTTGACCTACTGATGGTGGGGGAAAGTGGGGTTTGCCAAAAAATGGGTGATTCTTGCTGCACGTTCGTGCCTCCAAATGATGCAGAGAATGGCTCCTTGACGCAGATAATAGGAGCACTGCAAACCCTCGGATCGCACATGCAAACTGAAGCTGGCATACAAGAAGATGCCTGGTTTGATGGACTTTGTTGGTGGGCACCATCCTGGATGGGGCGACCATGAAGATGCAAGTGACCATTATTGTGTTCATATTGGTCAGTTCAATGTTGTGCCAAGCAGAGCCTAGCAGTGCCATGATGATGGTTACAATTGGGGTATCAAATGTACCTTGCGGTACAAAAGACAGTGCTGTCCAAACAGATGACCCAAACAAGCCACGCATGGTATGGATAGGACAGTGCTTACACCCTCGCAACACCATCACTACACCCCTACCTGACTTCCAGCATTATAAGGAGCATTGGGTTGATCTATCAGGAGATGGGGGATGAGTATGGTACCCCACACTGGTCAGAGTTTGCATCATGTATGTAGAGCATGGGTTCCGAAGAATGGGTGGCCACCTTATGTAGAGGCTGAAAGGTTGGAGGAGGAATGTTGGCGAGGGACAAATAAGGATCGGTTTATTGGGGAGTTTGTTAATGTCGAATTAATGAAAGGGGGGAATGTTGGGAAGGGGACATGATCTGCCTGCATCCCCAAGCGCTTTAGGATAAGGCAAAGGTTGCTGCAGGTACTTACTGTAAGAGATCAGGGGGAGGGGGTTTCCCTTAGGGCTTCTGCACGATTACATTATTGCATGCTTTATAGGGCAGCACACATGCGAGAATAACAACCATCTTAGATATTAGCAGCCATACTGTGGCGCAAAGCTTAAACATAGTACGACAGTCAGTACTCCAGGCCTGGGCCATGAACATGAGTAAAGGATTAGGTTATATCTCAGGCACTGATGTGAAAGGCCAGAGTTGCACAGACCCATAAACCCTCCATTGTCCTAAAAATGATACCAACCTTCGCCCCCTGGAAAGAATGTACTCTGCAAAGCCAGGGGAGGAGGGTTGAGTGCCTGTGAACAGTGTGATCCCATGAGAAGGAGGGCACGGGCCTCCAACCCCCACCAGTCCAAATCCTAAATTATAGCACCCCATAATGCCCTGGCTTTAGGACCATTGAATTCCAATGTACCAGATAACCCTCGACCACCTGATCAATCAAAAAGATCAGAAAGCAGGGCCTTCCTGCCTTCACTTCTAGGTCAAGTGATTTGTGCTGCGGGGTGCAGGGAGGGATGAAATTGTAGCCCAGAATGAGGGTGGGAGACCTTGGAGTAATGCTGGCCTGCCTGGGAGGAAGTGAAGTGTGTGAGTTAGTTTGACCCCCAGCTTCCCCCTGGCACTCTGTCTGCTCATGCCAGGTGCACTGCTACATAGATAGAGATGTGTTGTTTAGTTTGTGAATAAATTGCTAATGCCACAGCTTCTGACCAATGATGGCTGTAACATCGCCCATGTGGAAGAAGATGGACGGACAGGGCTGGGACCAATCAATTGCCTGGCATCCCCTATGGAGCAGGTGACCTATGTGTACAGTCTTGCCAACCAGCAGTGCTGGTTTGTACTGTATTTAATGATGTCACAGATGACACTATGTATCTTTATAATGTACTGCTCATGCAGATTTTGCCAAAATGTTCTGCGGCAGCAGAGTTCTTTGTTGCCGGTTTTTCTTTTCCTTGTATGGAAATACAACTTGTTATCCTTGCAAGAGGTGTATTGGGCCTTTTTCCGTAGTGGGTTGTTTTTTTCTGGTGTGAGCATCTGGAGGCTTTCTTAAAGGTGTCTCTGCCATTGGCATACAGATAATAATATTACATGCTGTGCACATTGTAGGCTGATATGTTTGGACCCCAGGGGCCAGGTGCCACACCCCGCAGCCTCCTTTTCCTATGCTAGATGAAAAGACGCAATGTCTGATTCAAAAACATAGTTATTTCACCTAGTTCAAGGCCTGGCCGTATGATCATCTCATCATGAGCATTGCCCATGCATGATTGCCTAGGCCTGCTTGGAAATCTGGGGTCCAACATGCACCTTTTCAAGGAGCTTTTGGAGCTGCCTCTGCAGGGCTTATAACCCACCTCACCCCCTCATTTTGCATCCTCTGCTGGCCTAGTGATAACAGTGTGATGATGTTGATGATGGCATCAACCAAATCACTCCTCATTTTTTCAATGTGCTGCTACCTCTGCTTTTGTTGACTGCATTACTTAGGCCTCAAATGCTTCAATTCACTGTTGCTATACAGTCTAAACACGTGCCTGCAAAAACAAATGTTTGTGAGCTGGGCAGGCTTGTCCAGCACTGTCTGCTGGTGCACAGGTGCAAGCGGCTAGCCTGCCACAGTGCTATTTCACTAAGCCAGAGATAGAGAGAGAGAGACAGACAGAGAGCGAGAGAGAGAGGGTGTCAATTAGACACTAGATTGAGGCAGAAGAGGACTGAGCCAACCTCCCACTTCCACAGCACACCCAACAACAGCTTATTCCTGAGTTGAAAGATAATCATCTCAAATTCAGAACCCTACAAAGAACTGCCTGATCTAAGCAACCCTCTCACTCTCAAAGTGTTCAGGGAAATGATCCATCAAAATGAATGCTTTGGGGCCCCTCACAAGACCATGTTCTTACCTGCAGTGCTGGTTTCATTGTTTTCATCTCAAATGTTTCTCACAGGGTCTCCCTAAGTCCATAGCCCATAAAACGCTCACAGCCCCAATGAGAGGTTGGCTAATAAAGCAAGACTGTTAGGATAATAATGTCCTCCGATATTTAGACCCTTAGCAGTCAGCCAGATTGGACTGTTGAAGTGCATGGGATTTAGTGCTGATGGATAATCGAAGGTGGCCGTGGGAAGGTGTGGGCAGTGCGCAGAGCATGACAAATGTTGAAAAAGTCAAAGGGGGGTGAAGGTGTCCCACAGATGGGGCATGGATTGATACAAGGGGATCACCTAGGCCATCACATCGCCCCTCATGACAGAGATGGAGAGGCCATGCTAGGCCCCATTGTGAGGGTGAAGCTGGCTCAGTGTGGAGTTCCATTGAAATATAAAAGCCAGTACAAAACAGGGAGTTCTACATGAGGCCTAGTGAAAGAGTGCACATGGAAAGAAAAGATACATTTTTAAAATTGTGCATTTAGAAGCTAAAATGGAGGAATGATGCCTTACATTTGAAAAGTAAAGTCGAATGACAAATTGCCTTCATGAGGAATAAGGAGACTTAATTTCAGCACATGAAATGACAACATTTATAAGGCAAGGCCTATTTTGTTTTTGCATAAATTAACACTGGTTTTGTATGTAACTGTGGCATATTTTGTGAGGAATACCAAGAGTGAACTTATTTCTGTTTATACAGTTTATAAAGAATGATTATATTGTGAACAATAGGCCCTGGTGCAGTATTGAAAGTTACATGTACTCGGTGGGTAAATGCAATATGCTAGCCTTTCAGAATTGTGAACTGCAACTTGTTTTCCTCTCTGAGCTGAAACATTAACCCCAATGATCTTTGGGGCTGGGCCCACCAAGAAAACAGGTGTGGTTGTCAATTTAAATGCTAAAATATACAAAGAAGTAGATTGAAATTATGGGATTTACAGATAACATGACCAACAAAAATGAACTTTTAGGTCAGGTTTCACATAAAATGTGCATTAGTTCTGAACAAAGGCCCTTTGAAGCTCATCAGAAGAGGGTATAATAAACATTTGCCGAGCAGGTGGCTGGTCACATGCTTAAGGAAAAATGGAAATTTGGAGGAGAAATGAAACTACCTCTCATAGCATGCAGTGCCATTGATTAAACATTGAACACATTTTCCTAAATAAAAAGAGCATTGTTTGCCATATCAAGTCCATCCCGGGTTCATTTTAAAAGGGATAATAGCCAGTTGGGACCATGTAAAAATTATATTGATAGACTAATAGACGGTGAAATTAATGTTGGAAGTATGTAGTGTCAGAGTTGTAACTATTTTGGCACAGTAGCAAAGCGTGACAATCAGTGGCTCCTCCGCCCAGGGAGGGCTCACCGAAATACCATTAGTATTTTCCGACTCACATTCAAATATAGAATCCAAAAATGTATAGATTTATGTAGTTATCTTAAAAATGTGCATAGCTGTCATGTTATGAGATTTTCAGAACACAAAAAATGTTAAACCCACTTTCTCCTCTTTCATCCTACATCATTCATATCTCCTAACTTCTGGTCCTATCAGCAGCCAGTGGGCGTCTTGGTAGGAGGTGAAGTGAGAGTGCTAGCCAACCCTTACCGTGGAAATTCTGACAATGTTGTAGTGTCATCAGCCCTATAAGAGGGCCTGTTTGCATCAGAACAGGGCTTTTTCACTTTATTCCAGGTGATAGTCTGCTGACGGACCCTTCTGAGGAACAGCTACCAGAGAGGCCTCAATCCTTGCATTGGAGACAGTGACATGGAAATCTAGAAGCTAGCTGGGACCCATCCAGAGGAGCCAGAAGGAGTCTGGGTGCAGGAGAAAATCCTTGACTGAAAGCCCTTTTCCAGATGAGAGCTGTCCTCAAAGGAGCCCTGCTCTTTTCCCCGACCAAAGCCTCCCATGTAAGTAGATCAATCCAAAAGCCATTAATTGTGTGGGAAGATACCTGACCTATCCCTTCCCAATAGTGGGTATGGTTGGGGTGAAACTGGGTAGGCCCTTGGCACATTGTATTAAATCCAATTCAAATTAATTCTACTATAGAAAATGACCTTATCCATTTAACTTACATTGGCCCTCATTACGACCCTGGCGGAGAGGGGTTTACGCCAGCGTAATGCATGGCGTACCTCTCCGCCAGATTAGGACTTTCCGCAGCGCCATGGTGATTTTTACGCCCGGATTTTCTG
Organism: Ambystoma mexicanum; assembly: GCF_040938575.1. Classification (NCBI taxonomy): domain Eukaryota; kingdom Metazoa; phylum Chordata; class Amphibia; order Caudata; family Ambystomatidae; genus Ambystoma; species Ambystoma mexicanum. The sequence goes on along the minus strand of NC_090924.1, from coordinate 221,058,804 downwards.
GGCGGAAAAATCCATGGCGCTACGGGTCCCCTCGTTAATTACGCCACCGTATTCTACGGTGGCGTAATTAACGCCTTCCCCACTCCCATTATACCCTATGGGGCAAAAATGGGAATGGGGAAGGGTAAATGGGGATTGGGGACTTACCGCCCCGCCAAGGTCGGAATGGGGCGGTAAGTCCGCCAACCCCCATGGCGGAGTTGGCAGCTCTGCGCCATGGTCCATGGTGCAAATTGCACCATGGACCTCCGCCAGGGTCGTAATGAGGGCCATTGTGTTGTGAACAGCCTGCCTTAATCCTTTCTGTTAAATTGTGGGGAGGGCAAAGCTGTGTAGATCCTTAACGCATTGAATTGAAGTTAAATCAATTCATTCCCATATAGAAAATCAAGGGATGAGTGTTGTCAGTGTGTTAGAGCCGGTATAGACAATAAAGTCTTGGGTGACTGTCTTTTTGAAACCCCTGACTCCTGTCCCAAAGGGGGGTGTCCATAATCCAAAAATAAGTAATCCTAAATGCAACCTTTCAAGTGAATGTAGAGGGTACAAAACACAACTTTGCATTTATTCCCAGTGATTCCAAAGTCAGAATTACAAAGCCTTACATCTCATTTGTATGTGTATTGCAAAACGAAATTTCCCATTTATTCCCTTGTATCCCAAACCAGAATTACCAAGCACTGCTTCTCATTTGAATGTGTGTTGAAAAACGATTTCCCATTCAGTTCCTTTTCCCAACCTTGACTTTTAAATAAAAGTTGAAAAACGATTTCCCCTTTTGTGTTCCTTTTCACAACTGTGCCTTTCAAATGAAAGCCTAAAAACGAAATTTCCCATTGATTCCGTTGCCTGCCAAACAATAATCCCAAACCATAATCCCAAAGCACTGCCTCTCCTTTGAATGTGTGTTGGAAAACTATTTTTCCATTTATTGTGAATGTTTTCTATTGGTTAATTTGAAATTAAAGCTGTTGTAAGTTGTGGCTGCATGGTTCAAATTTTGCCTCTGTTGTTTTAATAACAGAAAGTAATTTGGAGTTGTGATATTGGGTGTTGCCACATCATTGATGTCTGATATTGGCTGCTAATCTTCTTTGACAAACCTTAAATAAATAAAAAAATATTCTTACTATACACCAGCCTGTTTCCTAGTCCATTGGTGACACCAGGTATTGGTTGGGGGGGGTGCAAGACGGGTTGGAGGCCTCACCAAAGTGACCCTAAAAAAGCGCTTTGGGAGAGCGCCACCTTGCTTGGTGGGGGGAGGAACTCCCTGAGTTGAGTGTGACCGCCTAATAAACCGCAACACCATGATCCGTGCCAAGCTAGGATTGTTGAAGAAGAGTGCCCTCTCCTAGCCTCTACCTTGAACCACTTTATTTATCACTTGTTGCATCTTGAGATATTCTGGAATGGTTAATGTTTGCTGTTGTTACACCACTTTTGAAGAAGCCTTCTTTATATCCTCAGAAACCACCAATTGCTCAATGAAAATATCTGAGAAAATATCTGGCAGCAATTGAAACTTCCAAATTACAGTCTTTTGTGGAAGATGCCCAGACGGGCTATCGGCTGGGGTGCAGCACTACACTGCTAGAGGGGCTCTGATGGACGATATTGGTCGAGTGGTGCATGGGGGAGGTATTCACACCCTCGTCCTTCTTGATTTGACAGCAAAATTGAATAGCTCATCGGGTCGAGCACTTGCTTTTGCAATCTGTGTCTGATCTGCAGGTCACAGGTCGGAATCCTGACAAGCCCAACTCAGCCTTTCATCCTTTCAAGGTCGCAAAATAAGAACCGACTTTGGTCGGGTGATAATTGTATGCATATGACGAAAGCACTATATAATTGACAAATCATTATAAAACAAATCATACCATTAAGGAAAGGATCCTCTTGACTCATGTAAATGATCTGGACATGGATACCCTCTTTCTTACACAGAGAGAGCAAACTTTGTTTTTGTCCATAAGCAAATCATCTAGGAAAGCACAAAATTGCAGTGTGTTGAGAGGTTGTCCCTTTGCCCAATGCTGTTTAATCTCTACATGAGACTGCTGGAGATTTAAATCAGACCTTTGATACATCGTTCTATATCTCTGCAGATGATACCTAGCTGAAGTTCTGGTTAAGTCATACTGACAGGAACAAGGTACCCTGTTTCAAATACTGTCCAGGACAAATCAAATCACGGGTGATTTCCAATCAGTTGAAATGCAATGCCCAATAAAAAGAAATTTTGGATTGTTTTCTAATTCTTCACAAAGTAGTCCTTGTTAAGAAATATTTCCATTTATGGATAATTTTCCCTCCAGTTGTGAAGGCCCCAACTTTTTGCTTTTGTCTGACCATCCTAGCCTTACTTTAACCAGTGTAGCCAAGCCTTCTGCTGTACTGCGCTGGGCTTTTGCTCATCTTGTTATGGAGAAGCTGACATGCCCTTCAGACTGTCAGTACTGGGAGACTTTGTTGGCTTTAGTCTATCACTTTGATGCCCTTTGTTGGTAACATTTTATGAGTGCACAATGTACCTTCCAGTACAGTGCGCTGGGGTCTCTTTTTCATTTTTAAGGCCCTACTCACCTTCGAAGGATTTTTGGTGAATGTAAAAGTGTGTCCAGGACAGAGCCGGTGGCAGCAGTTACTTTTAAAGTATTTCTGACTCTTTCATATGGTCCAAACTGTGTTTACAGCATTTGGCCCAGGACAGCGGCCAGTGTCTAAAATGGCCATGTCACGAGGTTCTTTGTTCTGTCCTTTGGCCATTTTGTCTCTTTGCCTTCCGCAGGTCGAGTAGACCCAGGAAATTCCTTATTTGTTCATGCAGACCCCAGCGCAAACCGAAGCTTTCACAGGCTTTTGCATCCCTTGGGTGTGTGCGCCCAGGATGTGGCCTGGAGCTGTCTAGTTCCAATACACATCCTGGATACCAGGATGTCTGGTGTGCTGGTATGACTGGGCCCACCACAGTCCGTAATTGGTCCACGTCTGGAATGGTTGCATTTGAGCAGATCTCCTATTGGTTTCTCTTCGTTTTGGTGCAAAGGAGATTCTGGATAAGAGAAGGCACTCTCAACCTATTCTAGGTCAATCTTCTGAGTTCACACCAAACTCAGTAAAGGAGCCAAGTATTGTGAACAGAAGAAGCAGATCAGTTTGGCACCCTGACCCCACTGTTGTCCCATGGGAGCCCCTATTTCTCATGGATCACAGCAGGCCTGCAAAGGTGCTTTGACCTGTTGGAGTAGTGGGACTAACGACTCTCTGCACCTCCTGCTTAACCTGCAAACAAGCCTTTTCTGAAATGTTCCTGATCAGCTCTTACGGGACCTTTGCTTGGAACGGCCGCCATCCAGAGTTTCGACCTGAGACATTGGAAACCATAAGCTCTTGGTAGAAGGCACTCTCCCGCCGAGCTCCGTATACCTTGCATTCCTAGGTCTGGAATTGGGAGAGTCCGCCTCAACCCGAGCCTACCTGGTACCCGTGTCACCCCGCTGTGGTGACAAGCTTTGTGTGTGCCTTGCCACTGTGCCCCCTGTGCCCTAAAACGAGTTGCAGTGGAACGGTCCGATCCCTTCACCAGAAGCGGAGAAATCGCCACTGTCCCACCACAGACTGAGGTCCCGGAACGCAGCCCCTGAAAGCCAGAGAGACGCGCAACTGCTGGACTCGTACCTGCAAGGGAACTGGAATTGACTGGCAAAGTTTGGTCCGGAGTGCGTCAAGGGTCGGTGAGTACTTGCATCACTTACCGGTGGCCCCTGGCTCATCTATACACTTTTACGCACAAAGGTCCCCCAAGGGTCACTCTCATTTGTTAGGGTAGCCTGTGCTACCATCCTATTCCCGATTCCTGGAAATCACTATGCCCTCTTATGGAGACCCTCCTTAAATAGTGGAACTCTATTCTTCATTGCCTCACCCCCTTCCTGCGAAACTACAGCTCCTTGATTAACCCTTTGTGTACTTCAACGCACAATCGAGTGCTGCTGCGCTGAATGTACTTTTGAGCACAAGACTCCACATTTTGTAGGGATTGGACTGCCTATTAGTTAGGGTTAAGTCTCTTGACGAATTGCCTAAAGTATATTTGCCCTGTCTGACCCTCTTCTGTTACAGGTTGTGGATCTGCCTTTGTTTAATATTCCTTTAGGCCAATACTTACTGTATATATGTTTCCTAGTATAGTGTTGTGTTAGTATTGTTAATATTGTTGTGGTTTCACCTTGTGTTTGATTTAAAAGGCCTTTAATAAATGTATATGTATTTTTTATATATACACACCTGACTGAGAGTAATTTGTGGTGCCGTCTACTGTGTGTGCTCATTGTGGACTTTCGATCACTCTCACACTCCTGAGACCTAGTCTTGACCACTGCCAATGCTACATTGATTGGTCTGGCTTGCCCAGAAGGTTACCCTGTTCCAGGAAAATAGGCTGGCCTTCTGAACCTCTGCCCACCAGGTCAGAGTTCAAAAATCCTTCTCAACAGTCCGACAACCCGTTACATGAATAGTCCCTCTGACTTCCCAGCTATTGATACCTGGTCTGAGACTTACAGGCTCTCTAGTTTAGGACCTTGCACCAACCCCTCAATGAAAGTTAGTAACCTTGGAGTTTGGCTGCACCATCATTTATCCATGGACGCCAGGTTTAAGGCAGTCTCCAGGGCTTGTTTTTTTTCCGCTGTGTACTCTGAACAAATTCCTGGAGCAGTTCTCCTTTCATTATAATGTTGTGATGATCCCTGTGATCATCTCCAGTAAGCTGGACTTGTGTAATGCCACCTATCGTTGTCTTTCAAAGAGTACTACACAAACATCTGACCATTTAGAATTCAGCAGCCAGTGTTCTCTTATGGCTGAGTTGCAAACAATATATCTTCCCGGCTCTATGACAGATACACTGGCTCCCGATAGAAAGCCATATTCACTTTAAACCATTATGCTTAGTGCATAAATCTTACCCTACTTGTACCCCTGCATTCTTTCGCAGTCACTTTGTACATTATGTACCAGGGAGACATCTCCATTCATCAGCAAATGGCCCACTTAAAGTCCAGGCGTATACATATTCCAAATTAAGTTTAACTCCTTGCCACTAGAGCTATGGCTTGCAGTAAATCATTCAATATTCAGGTGCAAACTGAAAACTCTATTGCTCCCTCAGTAAGTAGCTTGATCCATGCCCAGTGCTGTTTTCTGGTTCCGCATTGAGATGGCAACTCTACCAGTTTTACGCTTTGCAAGAATTATACCACATAACAGCATGCCTAAAAGAGTGTTTACAGTAATAGGCCAGGTAAGGCTTTTGCCTGGCAACCAAAATCACTCAGACAGCTAACACCTTTAGAGAGAGGACAAAGAATGGATGATCAGGTAACCTCAACAGCCTCAATGCAGGGCTTTCAGAAAGCGATTAAACAAGATTCACAGTTCATTTCCTGTGTTGAGCATTTCTAATGGTGCAGTGGTGAGTTGGCGTCCCCATGCAATTCCCCTAAGTGCATCCAGTCGAAATTAAGTGTGGTGTTAATATGGATCTCGATTCCTGTGCCAATTTCCTACACCCATTCAGCCCTAGAGATTACATTGACAAACCCCATTTTCCTGGGCTCAGTGCTGAATCCATCAACTCGCAGAGAGAGGAAGTTCTGTTTCTTTGTTAAACCATTTGTCCTTTTCCAGTCTCATTGGACCTATCTGCTATTTGAGGTGAACAGCTTTGTTTACCTGCTCTGCTCCTGTCCTGCAAGGCAGATGAAAGGCTTGGAGTCCCTGGGATAGAAAACTTCACCCCATCCTGTCTTTGAGGGGAAGAATGTGTACCCCTGTGACAGTACACTGGATCTTTCAGCCTGAAAGATGAGAGGCTATGTGCCTGTGTGCCAATTCCATTGGTCTATCCTGTTTGGTAAATACACTGTTTGTGTATAGTGCATCCTGCTGGATTGCTGCCGTCCATAGGCCCTATGATAATATCTGCTGTTGTTAGCCATTTTAATGGTAATCAACTTATAGATTGTTTAGGGTTGATTTGGACTTGCTGAGCTTCAAACCTGTGTTCGTGAAGCTAAATAGAAACGTCTGAGTCAAGCACTTAACTCTCCAAGCTATTTTATAGGCTTAATAACCAGCAACCATCCTTTCTGCACTTGAGCAGGTTCTATGTCCCCTGAGTGAATCCTAACATTCCCATTGATATGGTATGATGTGGCATTTATATTCTTCCATCAGATACAGTTCCGAGTCTCTGGAGAGAATGCCAAGACTCATTTTTTCTGCGAATGGCAGAGTCACCATTCCTGCATGAACCAATCTTTCCTTGGGTCAAGTGATTCCCCTTGCTGTGTAAACTCAAAGAACCCACATTTGCAATAGTTGAACTGTTTCATATCCCTGGGTGAGTGCTCAGAACATTTCCTTACTATACTTGGTATGATGTCTACCCTTGCTCAAAGACACAGAACACATTGTTTCTCTAAATTATATGTTTTACATCCATGGGTGAGCGAATCCAGGAAGCAATCCTTCCTAAAGGTGACAGAATGTATTTCCTGTTTCAATCACATGAATCCCTTATTTTTGTATTTCTTAATTCCATTGTAATTGTGAGTCATTAAGCCACTGGCACATCTGGCAGTGGTCTTCAGCTTGGTCTGTGCTACCCATGTGCAAGCTATGGGTACATTGTGGTGGCATTTGGACTAGCTCTGATTTTGTTTGGTTGAATAGGGTGTTGTAACTGCTCAGCGTAAGGGTCTTTATCTGTTTAAATCACAAGAAGCCGTCCCTCTTGCCTGTGGTCAACTTCTCTGTCTCTAGTGAATCCCCAAAACCCATCCCTCCTACACATGCCTAGCTGATCATCATGGGGCCCCTCCCAGATCAATACTACCTAGAGGGGACTGGCTTGCCACCTCTTTGCTAATCACCAGAGCCAACTCTTCCAACATAAATGATAAGTTGTATTTGTATTTTTCTTACTGGAGCAATTTCACATGTTAATGGCAGGGTATTAGTCCCTGCGCTGATTCCCCAGAGCGCATTCTTCCGCAGGTAAAATGTTTTTCGGTAATTGACAAAAACGACAAACGCATCCATCCTAGAGTTGACATGCTCTTTGTTCAAGGAAGGATGGATTCTGGGGATGTTTTTTATTTCCGGGACAAAAACAACTTGACCCTTGTAGGAAGTAGGGGTTCATGGGTGAATCCCCAGAACCCCTACTTCCTACAAGGGTCAAGTGGTTTTTGTTCCTGAAATAAAACAAATAAAAACAGAATCCATCCTTCCTACAGGGGAAAGATTGTGTCTCCCTCTCTGAATCTGTAGAGCCGTCCAGCCTTAGGGTAATAGGTCATGCTTCGTTCCTGGGACTTGAAAATTCCCCATGACCCACTATTTCAAAAGGTAAACTTATCGCGCATTCTTCTTTTGAGTTAGACAACTCCCAGAATCGAACAGTTGAAATGCAGTGTTTTGTCCCTGGACAATGGCAGAAACTATACTTCTTAGAGGTGAAATGAAGGTGTACAGAGTGCCAGAATCCATCGCATATACAGGTGAAAGGTAGTTTGTTCATTAGCAAATCTTAAGAACGCCTTCACTGAAATTGACAATTCCCCTTCCTCAGGCAAACTCCTCAAATCCACCAATCTTTCGGGGGGCCAGTCCATGGGCTTGATGAATCTGCTTTACTTATGCTTTCCAAAAAAAAGCATATCTCCAAAAATCATCCTTCAGACATAAAAGGCAGTCCTCACTGTATCCATGCTATCAGCAGGAGTCAGGCCCTTCGTGGCTTCCTGCAGTGGGCCGCCATGTTGTCACTGTACGCAACTAATGTACTTTGCAACAATGACTGCACAGAAATGTTGCTGTACCACACAAAGACTGCAATCCGAGAAGTACATCTGGCAATATTGGGTCCCCCACCAACATTTGAAGGGTGGTTTCTCCCCTGATCAGATGGATAGTAAGAGGAAGGGGGCAGAGAGGGATGTACAGAAACCCGGAGATTAAAGAAAACACAAGGACAGAGATAGAACCACAGGGAGGGAGAGAGCTGCCGAGCGAGAGAGAGAGAGAGAGAACGGGCAGAGAAAGAAAGACTCGAGAATGTGTGTTTGTGTATGTTAATGTTTTCATTTCCTGTGTATGTATATGTCGCTTGTGTTTGTTTATACATGCGCGTGTGTGGTGTCTGCAGGTCGGGTGCATATGCGTGTTTCACTCTTAGCATGTGGTGGGTGGGTATGTTTCTGTATGGCAGTCTGCTTATGTGTGCGTATCTTTTGCATGTAAGTGTTGACATGTCTGTGGAATGTGTGTGTTTGTGTATGAGCACGTGTGTCTGTCTGCAAGTGGGGTTTTTATGTGTGTGTTTCAGCCTCTGCATGTGGTGTTTCTGTGTGCGTTTGCATACGTGTGCACGTTTCTCCATGGCACTCTGCCTGTTGTGTCTGCGGGTGGTGTGCGTATGACGTATGTTTGTGTTTAAGTCTTTGCATGTGGTGTGTTTGCACATAATTCCCTTTTTGCATGGCATGCGGGCGCACGTTTTTTTGTGAGCGTGTGCGTGCGCTCGAGTTTGTCTTTTGTAGTGTTTTCGTGTCTGTGTTTGTGTATGAACGTGTGTGGTTGTTTGTGTGCGGTGTCTGCAAGCGTGGTTTGTATTTGTGTTTTTAAGCCTTTGCATGTGATATGTTTGTGTGTGTGTGCGCGCTTCCATGTGGCACGGTGTGTGTTGTGCGTGTGCAGCAGCAGTAGTATTGGAAAAATCAAGGTGACACAGCCAAGACAAAGATCCTCCAAAACATTAGCATGCTCGGCTCGAGCGTGCAGGAAAATAATGACTCCCACTTCACGCACAAAACGATGACTGACGGGCCACTAACCAGTGATGTCACGGCAAGAATTTATCGCAGGGAGACAATGAATCGGGCACGGCCCAAGGAGGCAGCCGTAAATTACCCGCTGCATGCGAGCACCACTTGGGAGGCTGGACGGCAGGGATTCTTGCCGTAAATTATCTCCGGCGAGAGAACAGAGGGGTGTAATTTGCCCTTCACCCCTCGCATCCTTCCCACACAATGGCTCTCTGTCCCCAGTCCTCCTGTTCCCAGGCGCATCGTGCCTTTTCCGGGTTTGCCTCGGCCCTCCTTTCTCTGACATTTCGTCTCAATCCTCGGCCACAATTTAGGCGGCCGGGCCTTTATTCTATACACTTCGCACTGAAGAAGTGCAGATATTCACCAGGGCATGGGCTGCCCCTATGCAAACTAAACGTACATGCATATTTAAATTGAAACTAGCCTGGTGCCAAATTCCACTGCAACCATGTAAAGTGAATCTAATACAGGCCATGGGGTCCTTAACGTTTAATGTTGCCTTCTGCTAGATAACCCTCTCCACATCAGCAAGCCAACACACCAAACAACGGAGAAACATGCTATTTCACTTAACAGTATTGAGCAATATTGCATATCTTCTTGGGTGTTTATAAAAAATATCCTTGGTTACAATTCCAAAAATAAAATGACATGGCGGCCATGCAAGCTGGTCACCAAAATGAGGGCAGATCAGTGCACATAGCTCGGGCTTGATGTGCACGGCACGCCCAGTGCTAGGCACAATCTCCACAGGGAACACTTAAGCAACTAGTTGCGGAGCAGACCGAGAAAGCTCAAGCCACTTCTTTTTTTTTACTTTGGGTATTTATTGAGCCTGAAACGAGCTTTTGGGAAGTTTTTGTATTTGTATGTTTATTGTTTTAGATAGCTCCTTAATTCAAGGCGCGGTGCAGTTAACAAGTAACACATAAAACATGGAGCAGTAGAAGCAAAACAGTAAATATGAATCAAACCATAAAATTGGTATTTAGAACAATTTGCAAGTAAGAAGGGAGAGGAGAGGAGGGGGAAGAGGAGGCTAGAGAGGGAGAGAGTAATGAGTGAAGTGAGCATCAAAGAGAGGAGATCATAGGAGAGACGGGAGAAGATAAAGATAAGGAGAACAGAGAGAGGACAATAGAAGGAGCGAGGGGATACAGAGAGGGGGAAGGTACCAGGGAGGGGAGTGAAGAAGAAGTCTTTTCAGTGAGGAGCGGAAAGAGGAATAGGTGGGGAGGAGCGGATAGAGAGAGGTAGGGGTTCCAGACTAAGGGGGCAAGAAGCTGAAAGGATTGGAAACGAGAAGAGGCACATGGTCGTGGGGGAACAGAAAGTAAGAAGGGATCAGCAGAACGAAGGGAGCGATAGGGGGTATAGAATGAGAGGAGAGTAGAGAGGTAAGGAGGCGCAAGGTCATGAAGAGATTTAAAGACAAGGCAAAGGAAGTGAAATTTAAGCTGGAGTGGAAAGGAAGCCATCCTAGGAAAGAAAGTGAGTTGGAAATAGAGTCATGAGAAGAGAGTAGACAGAGAGTATGTATGGCAGATTGATAAAGGGATTTGACGGGGGCAAGATGGGAAGCAGGAAGACTGAAGAAGAGAGAAGAACAATAGAAAAGGCGAGAGAAGATGAGGGAGGAAATTAAGAGTTTGGTAGCATGAAAGGTGAGAGAGGGACGGACTTTACAGATGTTGAAGAGATGATAGCGACCTGCCCGAGCAGTGAGGGAGATATGATGAGAGAAGGAGAGGGAAGAGTCAAAGTATATGCCTAGATTACAAGCATTGCTGGAGATTGGAAGATTAGAAGGGGGAAAATGGATGGATGGAGGGGGAGATGGAGGGGGGTAAGGAGTTTGAAGGAAAGAACAAGACTTGAATCTTGTCAGTGTTAAGAGAGAGATAGTGAGATGACATCCAGTCTTTAATGGCAGTAAGACATGAAGAGCGGTTGAGGTGTAAGTCAGAGGTGAAGGAGGATAATCAGAGGAACAGCTGGGTGCCATCGGCGTAGAAATGGTGAGAAGTAATGGTGTGATGTACATCCAGTCCATCATTTGTGGGAGGGGCTTGCCCGGCACTTATTTCTGAGCCCCGGCACTTATTTTGAAGCCCAGCTTGATTATGTTGTGGTGTTTTGGCAACTTTATTATTTTAACTGTCAATCATAGTAAAATAACAATCATCCAAAAGTGTGCACTGACCAGGGTCTCTGCATCCTGGGCTGGCTCATTGTTATTCCCAAACCTGGCAGGGCAGGACTTTTTATCAATTTCATTGAAAAACAATGAGATGCAAGGGGACAATCCTGGGCACTGATGTTGACCATGTCCACACACCGCTCCACTCAGCCTGCATTACATTGCGCTCATTCTCTAATGTAATAACCAGCAGGGCGGGTTGGCAACAACAGGACAGTCACCCGCCAACAACACCAACACGGGGGAAAAGTCAATGAAAAGACTCATATCAAACAGGATAGCCGGTCATGAGTGGCAACCTATGCAAGACGTTCTTGCTGCAGTGTTTGACAGGCAACTCCTCCGTTCAGTAAGGATTTTGATTACATTCGTTCATCAATTTACATAGGAGGAAAGCATGTTTGCTCTTTTTTCCCTGTGGTTAGATGGTTAACATGCTCCACTTGGCGCTAATAAGATTAGAGCAAAATGTTAACAATGATGTGTTTTAAAGTAACACTTAAACATGTATTTTATTTCAACACACAACTAATATGTTATGTTGATTTCACCCTCAATGTACCAGTGGGAGTTGGATCTTTAGCCCCAAATATGCTGATACCGTATGGAGCAAAAGTGTGACACTGGGACACTGTATGGAGCAACAGTGGGTGATGTCAACAGTAGATGGGGCACTTCCCTTCCCCCAATCCAAGACAATATTTGGGCCCTGGCACTTAGTTACTTAAAAATTAAGCACTGTGTACATCATACAGAACGTATTTGGCTAAAACCCTTCAAATCTGCTCCACGGGACACCAAATGTGGAGTACCACAAGGATCATCCCTATCCCCACTGTTCTGCAAAATCTACCTGGCTCCACTAATCAAGATCTACAAGAAGAGAACACAGCGCTGGGAGAATGTCTCAAAGAACTGTACGACTGGATGAAAACAAACAGCCTAAAACTCAATCCAGGCAAGACAGGAATCATGATTATATCAAAAAACCCGGAAAATAGCATTCATATCCGATGGCCCACAGAACCGGGAACAGCACCCAAACCATCAGAAATAGTGAAAAACCTTGGAATCCTAATGGACAACGCGCTAACATTAGCACCACAAGTAAACGCAATAATCAATTATTGTTTTTTCCTCCTACACTCGGTAGAAAGAATCCTACCATTCCTGTCCTTCACCCATACGGCACTGACAATCATCGGCCTCATCATGTCAAGAATTGACTACGCCAACAGCCACTACCTCGGAATGCCAGAACACCTACAGAAGAAAGTGCAACATATCTAAAACGCAGCGGCCAGACTCCTCCTCAAACTATCAAAAAGAGACCACATCAGCGCTATAAATGTTACACTGGCTTCCAATCAAACAACGAATCATGTTCAAAAAAATGTACATAACCCGCAGAGCAATCCATGTCCAAGGAACAGAATTCCTACAAAAGACTTTACACAAGAAAAAAGCTAGGGGGATCCTCCTTCTCTCACCTGGCAGCAAAATCTTGGAACACCCTCCTGAAAGACATATGAAATACAAAGGACCACCTAAAATTCAGGAAACTACTCAAAACCTGGCTCTTCGCCACAGAACCAGAAAGAATCTGGTTCCTCCAAAGCCAAACTCCCTCGCTAGTCTAAACCCATGGGACAGAGACTGTTGCTAGAGATGAAGCAGCATTAAACACTAACAAACACCAGCCATGACAGGGACAGGACAGGGAGCGCTTAGAATTCATAGGGAGGGGATCACCCCCCTATGAGCTCAGGGAGACAATGATATGACCAATAAAACAAAAACAAAAAAACGAAAACTGATAAACTTAGCAATCTTAACCCTGGGTGGGGGAGGCCCTCACCTCCTGTCCCTCCCACGAATCACTAGACAGACTCAGAGATAGGCCACTGCCTCATGCAGAACAAAGCGAAAGACATCCATAACAGATGACTGAAAGAACGAGATAGCCCCACTAACCCATCCACTAAAACCTCAACTCTTGGCACACGCATCTCAAATGTTAAACAAACACAACCACACTCCTGCACCGCAAACCGCAAGCACTTCACTGCACTGCAACAACAAAACAAACCACACATAGGGCCTCATCACGAGTTTGGCGGTAACCCTTAAATGCGGCGGTAGCACTATTACCGCCGCATTTAAGGGTCCGCCAAATCACGGGTTTGGCAGATTTCCCCCCAGCTCTGAGCTGGGGAGAAATCTGCTGAAATTTCACACTCATACCGCCGGCGGGAATGGGGAATTCCCAAATGGACTCAGTGGGGAATGGGCAATACCCGTTCCGCCAAACCCGTAATCCGGTGCTATTAGCACCAGGGGGTTTGGTGGTAGGGCTATTAACGCCGGCGCTAATAGCACCGGCGTTACCGCCCAACTCGTGATGAGGCCCATAGTCTCGCACAACAGCACATGGGAGCCCACATATCCAGAAACCGCACCCATACTCAGCAAAATGTGGTAACTGAACTGAAGTTACCAACAGGACACCACAAATCTTGCTCTACCTTTATCCCACTAAATCCCACTAACCGTTCCTACCCTCTTATCTTTCAGATTCGCCAGAGTGCCAGGGGACCACTCCAGTGGTGATAGTGCACAGTATAAATATCCTTTAACATAAAATAACATTAGGGGTTACACGCATTCATTACATGTCTTTGCATACAAAACTGTGTGGCTTTTGATTTAATTCGTCACATAAATTGTACTGTAAAATGTATCATTTTACCCCATTATTTAAACTATGTTCTTGGGGGAGAGCCCCCAAAGTACCCTGGCGTGGTTCGTGTTCCCTTTGTTACGCTTGGTCACGCCTGTGCATTCGGTATGGTCAGAACGACTCCCTTTCCTCTGTAGACTCCCTTTTGGGTGGGCCCAAGTATATTAGCTTCAAGCCCCACTGGTAAGACAATCCTGACTAGGCCCCTGTAATTGGGAGAGATGCACTTTTGACATAGGCACTTTCCAAACAAGTCTAGTGCATAAACAGACTCTCTTCAAAAAAATCTCATTGATAAACCACATCATTTAGCAAAGTATTTCTGCACGTAAACTCCCCTGGTCATAGTACCTGAATGTATGCCATCTTGTTTAAATGGATTAAAAGTAGTAGTCCCAAAGGTTCTCCCTCCCAGGCTACTGAAGCATCACAGATTAGCCTCTTGGCAATGGCTCATATCTCATGCATTTCATCATAACAATAAGAGCCCCTATCAATAGGCCCTTTAGAGATGGCAATGCTCCACCTTATCAAATTATGCACTTTTTCACCTGAGATAATGCAATCATTGATTGAATGTATTTCATGTATATTTGTGAAAGTTTCCTAGTGGTCGCATTTGCGAATACCGGCCTCCTTTCGTGTGATCCCCTTCACCTGATTAGAGGTTCCGGTCTCCCGACTACGTGTGCGTGGTGTGGACCTCTTAGGCAGGTCTACATAAGAGCGATATTAGCACTTTAATCTAGATGCACTTTATTCTTATATATTCTTAATATGCATTATGGGCTAATATAGATTTAATACATTTTTACTTATTTTCGAATAATAATACAATTTGAGAATTTTATGAATATGCTTTGTTAGGATCTGATTGTGCCTTCCTTTTTACTGTTCCATTGAAGTCTGTTAATAATATGAATGCACTAATTTGAGTTTAGTTCCGCTTGGCATGACCATTGTTTGACACATGCTCCACCTTAGGCCACGAAAAAAGCCCAGCACTCGAATGAGGGCTTAAGAAAAACAGTGCCAAGAAATGTATACAATTCAACAAACAAAATAACAACATGCATGCTTGCTATAAATAAAATACTCTGAATTTCCAATCCATTATAAACAAACAACATGAAAACAGAGCAAAACGCAAAGCCAGTCGGTCACACAATAAGATTAGCAGATCACTGAGGCGCAATAGCAAAGCCAACATCCAGAGAACCTCCTGATCGTCAGGCGAGCTTACACCCGGAGAGCGACAACCAAAGCAGGACTTCAGGGTGGGCTCCTTGATGGTGTTGCTAGGAACACAGAGCAGCAGTCCAATGGAGACACCCTCATTGGCCACACAAGCAGGGGATTTTTTTTGTCTCTGCACAGTTAGATGGTTCTATGTGATAATGTTGCCTGGGGAAAAGTCACCAAGCAGGCGACTTTTTATCCTGTATCCGTAAAATCCTTCCTCCACATACTCTAGGATGGGTATAATTTACTATTATATACTCCAGTCCCAGAATATTTGGGGAAAGTGCTTGATTTCCTTAGGGGTGCAAATTTGGGGCAATGTCGCCCCCAGGCGACTTAATCATTGGAAACTGGTTAGATTTACTCTGGAACAGCCCACATCCCACCTTTCACCTTTGGAGCACCTGCTTAGAAAAGTGTGACCAGAACACACTTTCTGCTGGACTACGTGTCCGAACCCAAGACAGTCCCCTTCCCTCCGCCGGGCCTGTCTGGACATTCCTGCTAACAAGAGGGATCTCCAAGAGATTGACCTTCACAGGAAGTCTCCACTATTGATTCTTCCTGCCTTGTATGAATTTGGGGTAGCCCACCACTGGGGCAGGCAACCACCACTCAAATGGTTGGCATGAGCTAATAACAAAGGAGGGAGTCCTGTAGGTCATAGGTCAGAGAAGGCTGACAAAGAATGGAAAGGTGTCAGCTTTGCTAGCACATCCACTCTGTCCAATACCAATATGAAGGACTCCAGCTACAAAAGGGGTCCATGGCCAGTACACCTGAACCCAAAAAGCCTTTACACCGCAAAATATGGCTGTGCACTCCATGTACTCTCGAATCCTTCTCTCCACCCACTGTGCTCTCCACATGGTTTCCAGGCCCACCTACTCCTTCCCTTCCTGCTTCTCAGGCTTCCTGCATACATTCAGTGGTCAGGCGCATTGAAGCGACAACACAGAGGCAGGAAAAAAACACCCAGGCCAGGTACAGAAAACAACTGTACTATAAACATCAAACACAGGTTTGCCATGACAGTAGCGTTCTCCTGCAATCATATTAGCACTAACGCTAACCAGTACTTATTTCTAATTGTAAGATTGTGATCGGAATTATTGTTAACATTATTGATAATAAGGTGGTATTTTTAGATAGCGCGTTATGTTGATTTGTCCTGCTTCTAAGCGCTGCAATAGCACCTGCTAATATTACCATAATTAATGGTACTCAAATGGTCGTCCTTGGAAGGTTGAAGGCACATAATGCAACAAGTCAGTGCTATATTAAAAGTCAAAGGTATTTAATTATAGTGTTGCTTAGACAATGTGATGGCTATGGAATTAAGAACCATGTAATCATTTTGGCAACTCTAAGGCTATTCGAGTTTTTCCACCTCCTCCATCGATGGCGATATTTTGGCAGGTACCCATCATTGCTGGCTCAGATTGGCATGCAAGACTCTACTATACCACTGGTACCAGGGGCAGGGCCGTCCACAGAATTCCATTCCCCTGCCCTTGGTGAGGTAGGAAATGTGGGGTTGCACTTGCAGAATGGAAAAGAACTGGACAGTCATTCTGAGCTTTGGGTTGTTATGTTGGGACTTGCCAGTGCAGTGATGCAGAGAAGCTCCACGCAGAACCAAGAGCTGCTCCATGAAGATAGAAAACAGAATGATTGTTAAAACAGGTGCATTAAGTTTTGGCACACGGGGTATATGTGTACTTAATGTTATATTATGTTATGTCAAAAGAAATTTGTAAAGCACGTCTGCTATTTTCTTTCCCTCTTTCTGTTCGGGATGTAGAAGGAAGAACCATATTGGGTTTCTTAATAGGCGACGATCTGGTGGTAGAATGCCCCGGGGTTGCATCCCCTGGAGTGAATCTGATTCTGCAATCTACACCAACACATGTGTTGCTTTTTTGGGGGTGTGCTGTGTCTTTGAAATAAAGCTCTTCAGGCAGGTAACTTCATCTTACTTCTTCTTTATTGTCTGCTCAAGTGTCTTAACAGCGACCCCCAGCACACGCCCTCCACAGCTCTCTTCACGCTAATCAACGGCCACCTAGAACTCCAAGCCCTTCATGTCCACATGCATTCCAACTCCCTGTTCCATCACCAGGGAGATACAACATAACACATCTCCCTTCCTTCTCTCAACACACCTTCCTTTTCACCAACGCCACCCTGCACAGGTTCCACACCTGGCCTCCACTCACCCTCACAGCTCCCTTCAGAACCTCCTCTGTGTAAAGAAACCACCGGTGGGGGGCATCTGTACTTCCGCTCTCTATATGGTAGAGGAGAGGCACAGAGGACCCCTGCCAAGATTCTCTGTTGGGTAGCTATGGTCGAGCAATCAAGACCTAGCTTCTCGGGAGGTGATGCAGGCTGGTTCTTAAGTACAGTGTAGTCCCCAAGCACCCACAAAGGAATGTCCACACACTGTATCGGTTACAACACAGTCTTTATATAATTATTATTCAAAGGTATGTACAATATCACGATAACTCACTTTGTACTCCAGAAATCAACAATGGTAAATATATACAGTTCTAAAGTGGTACCACTAACGTTATCAGATCTCATTAAAGTGCATACGGTCAGAATGACACACAGATCAGGATAAAGAGGAAACCAGCAGTAGAGAGAGGAAGGAAAGCAAGATGGTTGAACAATTGGCAGAATACTGGCCCCTACCACTAGACAGAGTCCTGTGTGGAGATCCCCCCACCTGGGCAACCTGTAAAGCAAAGATGTTTCACAAGCCCAGTCCATATATTGTTCCCACTAGACTTTCCAATAGTTCTGCAACCCCACAGTACCTTGGCGTTGTAGCGTTCCTCGTCGGGGAATCAACGGCCTTTCTTTAGTGTCCTCCCTTTCAGGCAGGAGTCGCAGGTCGTCGAACGTCCGATGCAGAACAGGTCGAGCTACGACGTTGAAGTGGCTGCGTCGTTCCTCGTTGACGGGGAAGCGTAACTGTCCTGCAAGGAAGAGGCGTGCGGGTCACCTCGGTATCGATAGTTCTGGACCGCAAAGAGTTTGAAGAACTGTAGCCCAGCAAGGGCGTCGAGTCGTCGGTGTCTCTGTGGTCTTTGGGTGGCGGAAAACCCACCGGTGGATGCTCCTCGGCGCGTCGACGGTCAGGCCTTCTCCAGCGGGATACAGCAGCGACGATGCGGACGAGAGCGTCCTTGAATCAATGAAGTTCTTAGGCAAAACGGGAGCATGGTGGCTCCAGTCGGCGACGGTGGTCATCGACAAATGCGGACAACAGTCCGGGTGCTTCTCTTTGGAGTTCCGCAGCAGTCCCCGTATTGGGTCGGCAGCCTGTCGAAGGTCTGTCTACGAGGGAGCTTTGGCAAAGGTCTGCTGGTGCACGATGGTCCCTCATAGCTCGGGAAGAGGGCTCCTTACCAGGTCCTCTCTTGGTCAGTCCTCGGAGGCAGAGCAGCTTTCATATTGTGAAGGAGAGCAACAGCAATTCTTCTCGTCCAGCAGGGCTTCAAGGTCAAGCTTCAGTTACTCCAGTTACTCGTCATAGTGGACTTCAGCTTCTGAACACGATTCCTAGCAGAGAGAGGTCCCCAGATATACTGTTGATCTCCCATTCATTCCGCTGGGTCATACTCAAGCATCCAATCACAACTAAGGGCATTCAGACAGACAGGCAGTCAATCAGGCACACGGTGCATTCAGGCCATTCACTTCTCTCCAGACACTCAGAACAAGTTATGTGTATTGGGACAAGTACCCAGCCATTCAACACTCCACACTGCATTCATACCGGTTTCGGGCAGGGCTGTCTCAGTCATTGTGTCAACCACCAGATACTAGACACCCACAACATAGAATGCGTATTCGTCACACACTCCATTCACCCAGGTCCCACCCACAGGCATACCCACAACATACGGTCGTTGAGAAGGCTCCAGCCAGTCTGGTCAGGACTTCCCCACACTACCATATATGGAACTTCCACCCAACAGCCAGTCAGCGGGAAGGGACAGAGTCAGGGTATCCCGGGACTTCGGGAAGATCAAGGTAACAGGCGATTGAAGGCTAGAGGCCATGGGGGCCATTTTGTCTCCATCAGGAATCTACCGATGCCAATGACATCCCAAAATGGAGGACGCTCAGGGCACCCGTCATTTCAGCATGGAGCTGCCACCAGCCCGTACCCCGCACTGTGGGTCACACACAGGTGCCCAAAAACATACACTAGGGGTACAGGATTGTACACCTACCCATGGGTGCCATAAGGGTATCCCATCGGTCTGTTCACCAAACCAAAAGAGAGAACTGCACCGCCAGGAGTCCCACATGAACTCCTACGTGGAAAACACGACAGAACACACAATAAAAAGAAGTAAAGGACAAAGATAAGGAGGCCCTGTCCCTCCGATGCATTTCTAGCATCACAGTCGCCCCCCCAGACTGAGGTTAGGGTGCCTAATCTCCCACGAGATAGACACCCTCATCCAGACGGTCAACATACCTTCTCGAAAGGCCATCTGCATTATCGTGACTCTTCCCTGGTCTATGCTCTATGGTGAAGTCTAGCCCTTGCAGGCTAATGGACCACCTGAGCAGTTTCGGGTTTTCACCTTTCATCTGCATAAGCCACTTCAGGGGCTTATGATTTGTTTGGACCTTGAAGGTAGACCCGGTAAGGTAGGGTCTAAAACGCCTAAGGCTCCAAACTATACTAAAACATTCCTTTTCAACAGTAGCCCACCTAAGTTCCATACCCTTAAATTGTCTACTGATGAATATGATCGGATGTTCTCTTCCTTTGTCATCTAACTGGGACAAGACAGTTCCAATTCCGGTGTTGCAGGCGTCAGTTTGAACGATAAAGGGCTTGCTGTAATCAGACGCACACAACACAGGTGCCCTACACAGACTTCCTTTCAAGCCATCAAAGGCCCTCTGAGAGTCTTCAGTCCAATTAACCTTCCTAGGTTGTTTGCGTGAAGTCAGAGCTGTCAGGGGTGCAGCTATGGTTCCATAGTCTGCCATGAAATTGCGATAGCACTCAGTGAGGACCAAAAAGGCTCTAACCTGGGTTTGAGTAGTGGGAGTCTCGCAGTACTGCACATCCTGTACCTTACTAGGGAGAGGTTGGATTTGACACCCTCCTACCTCATGACCAAGATACATGTCTTTCCCCTGAGCTATCTGGCACTTGGTGGCCTTGATAGTGAGGTTAGCCCTCACTTTATCCAGATGTGTGAAATGCTCTTCCCAGGTGGAACTGTAGACGGCAATGTCATCTAAGTTAGCCACACAAAAGGCTTCCAGCCCACTGAGCGCATGGTTGACCAATCTCTGGAAAGTGGCATGGGCATTCTTCAACCCAAAAGGCATGACCCTAAACTGGTAGAGTCCCTCTGGTGTTGAGAACACCATCTTTTCCTTGGCATGGTCCGTCAGAGCTATTTGCCAATAGCCTGAGGTAAGGTCAAAGGTGCTCACAAATTTGGCAGCACCTATTGTCAGTCTAAAAATGCGGATACCTCTACTTTGAGACCGCAAACGCATTTTGGTGGCCGTGGACCAACCGTCTCATGCACGATACGACAGAATATAGGTTTTCGAGTTTGCCAAAGAACGGCCATTTTGATGTAACAAGAATCGCCATTTTGTTTTCTAACCATTGCTCATTGCTTTCGGTTCCTATTGCTTCGCAGTATATTTTCTGCTTACACTGCTCGACTGTGGAACATTGTTGTCTGTATAAAGGACAAGGCCGCAGGGCCGTGAGGTTAACAAGAGTTTGCTGAAACACAAACGTAGGCAGCGCCAGGAAGAATGCCCGGCTCCCTCCTTAATGTAGCCTTAAGCAGAGCTGCAGGGCATTTAATCATTTCACAGCTGCCAGCCAGTCTCGTTATATGGTAGAATATGTTAGAATAATACCACTAAAGGCTTGAATTATGCTTTTCTAATGGCCCCCCTTTGCTGAGCCCGCTAAGAGCATGTCGGCTCCCAGGACGCGAATAGCATCTGATAGATAGCAAGGTCCGGAATGCAACTCCCCCCCCATATGTAGTTCGCTTCCAAGAACAGAAGCGCCATGTTCTATTCAATAACCGAAAGATGCCTTCGCACTAACAAATTGCAAGTTGTTACTAGAATAGATGTTTGAAGGTGTCATAGTGGTCGGAGATGTCATCATCACACCAAGTTCAAAGAAACCCAATAAAGGAGGGGTGTTAAACATGTCATAGCTGATTGTTTGATATGCATTTTGTATATATGTAACTGATGCACGTAATTCACTCTCTTGCGTCCCTCGAGGTCTAGAGATACACGTCGCAGGGCCTGAGACCGAGTTGGCCAACTGAGACTTTTGCTTTGCATTAAAACCCTAGCTTTGGGAATACAACCTTGTGTCTGGCGTCTCTATCGTGTGTGGTGACCTGCCTTGTTTCCATGGACGTCAAGGTCCCCTAGGGGCCCCTTTCAAGATGGCACCCGAATAGGGACCCTCCCCCACTTGTTCCTTCGCGTGACGTTGTAATTGAGAAAGGCAGAGAAAGCACAGAAGTGTTCAATAGACCATCACTTGGTTCCGAATATACCACTGTGAGGGCAAAAAAATATTTCCGTAGGGTTCGCAGGTACACCAGTTATAAACCCAGTGTCCAAACCAGTCCCAGTTACCATAGGACCATTTACCGAACATTGTCCTTTCCTTCTAACAGAAAATTGTGGAGAAAATTTGTTGGGATTAAATTTGTTGAAAAAACTAGGTTCTGTTATACATTGCACGGCAGACGGAGTGTTTCTAACGATAGGGCCACACAATGCCCCTGTGTCAGAATTCATGTCCGAAGCATTACATGGGGAACTAAGTAAAGTACCAACCTGAATATGGGCAATGCATGACAACGATGTGGGATGTTTAAAGACAGAGCCAGTAAAGATTATTTTAAAAGAAGGTGTTACCCTACCGCGAAAAACCCAATACAAAATTTCGGTTGAAGGTGAGAAAGGATTGAAGAGAATTGTTACCGATTTGGTGAAATTAGGGGTAATAGAGGAAATCACAGGCAGTACATGCAACAGCCCGATTCTTCCAGTTTATAAAAAAGGAGGTAATGAGGTACTATACCGTTTCATAATTGATCTACGCGCATTGAATAAGGTAGTAGATCCGCAATTTCCTCTAGTGCCAGACGTCACTACAATATTGACAATGATACCTGTTTCAGCAGAATATTTTAGTGTAATAGATTTGAAAAACGCATTCTTTAGTATTCCAGTGGACAAGGACAGTAGATATTTGTTCGCGTTCACATTAGGAGGACGATCATTTACATTTACGCGGATTCTGCAAGGTTATACGGAAAGTCCAAGTATTTACAGAAGAGCATTAAAAGAACAACTAGACATGCTGGAATTACCTGTGGGTTGTGTACTTTTGCAATACATAGACGATTTATTGCTAGCTGCAGACACAGAGGAGATTTGTAAAGAAAGCACTGTATTACTACTGTCACACCTAGCGGCACATGGCCATAAAGCTAGTTTGAAGAAATTTCAGTACAATCGAAAGAAGGTAGCTTATTTGAGCTACCTACTTTCGAAAGGAGGGAGAAGACTAAAGCCAGAATGCATAGAAAGTATTTCTTGTATGCCTATTCCAAAGACACAAAAAGGAGTCAGAGCCATAATAGGCATGGCTTCATATTGCCGACAATGGATTGGTAATTTTGCGTTAATTGTGAAACTATTAGTGAATTTGACTAGAAAAGATGCGGTTATGCCTTTGCAGTGGGTTGAGGAATGTCAGAGAGCATTTGATGGATTGAAAACTGCATTATGCTCGGCTCCAGTTTTGGGTACGCCGAACTATAAGAACATTTTTAGACTATTTGTGTGTGAAAGTGAAGGATGTGCATTGGCGGTTTTGACACAGGAACAAGGTGGAAGAAATAGGCCGTGCGGCCATTTTTCTTCTGCGCTGGACCCTTTAGCGCGCGCACTACCAAGATGTTTGCGATCTGTCGCGGCGGCTGCTGCGTCAGTGAAACAAACGGAAGGGATGGTATTGGGGCACACTTTAATTTTGATGGTGCCACATGCCATAGACGTTCTATTAAATAGGACACAGACGCAACACCTCACCTCTGCTAGATTGACAAGATATGAGATTATCTTGTTCGCGCCCCATATCCAAATTATGAGGTGTAGCGCTTTGAATCCTGCAGAATTAATGCCACTAACCATAAAAGAAATTGGGAAGAATGAATCACCGCCCCACGATTGCTTAATGGTCACTGAGGAAGAAACCAAGGGGAGAGTTGATTTAAGTGATATTCTACAGAAAGAGCCGGATGGAGAGTTATTTTGTGACGGCTCATGTTTTAAATTACCATATGGCACAACAACTGGCGCATACGCTATCACTACCCTAAAGAGTGTTTTAGAAAGTAAAAGAATCCCCTATAATTCAGCACAAGCCGAGAAAATAATAGCAGTAACGAGAGCCTGCGAGATTTCTGAAAATTTGAATGTGAATATATATACTGATAGTCAGTACGCGTTTGGAGTGGTTCATAACTTTGGTCGACTCTGGGCTGAGAGAGGGTTTCTGACATCACTTGGTGCCAGAATTCAACATGGCCCTTTGATTGTACGATTGCTGTCTGCACTCACGTTTCCAAAGCGCCTAGCAATAGTGAAATGCGAGGCACATAAAAAAGTAACATGCAAAATAGGAGAGGGAAACGCGTTTGCAGACAGAATTGCGAAACAAACTGCCACTGATTTGAATACCAAGATGATGACGGTTCAGACAGAGGAAGTACACTGTATGATAGAAGATGGAGTTGCGACTGTCAAAGAAATGCAGGCCGAGGCTACGACCGATGAAATACAGGGATGGGCAGAGGGATCTGCTGAGTTGGATTTGGAGGGTTGTTGGGTGGACAAGGAAACTAGAAACTGGATGTTGCCAAATTCATATGTGACTGCAATGGTCACAATGGCCCACAGCCCTACGCACATCTGTGCCAAGAAAATGATACAGCACCTTTCTACAGTATGGCAGTATGTAAACATAAAAAAGAATGCAGAGAGGTTGGTGCAGAACTGTATCACGTGTTTACAACACAATGGGCCTCATTCCGATCCTGGCGTTAACCAAGGCGCTACTAGCGCCTTGGTTGACGCCGTTATTTTTCCGACTCCGCCATGGTGAATGGCGGAATTACCGCCCCATTCCAAGGTTGGCGGGCGGTAATTCCCCATTCACCATGGGCCCTTCCCCATTCCCATCTTTGCCCCATAGGGCTCAATGGGAATGGGGAAGGCGCTAATTACGGCACCGTAAATTACGGTGCCGTAATTAGCTCCTAGGTCCCTTTGCGGGTTGGTTTTTTAACGCTTGCAAAAAGCAGGCGTTAAGTACCAAGCCGCAAAGGGAACTCGGAATAGGGCGGTAAGGGTTTAACGGCACCAGTCTCGTTACCGGTGACCGTTAACCCTTACCGCCCTACTCGGAATGACCCCCAATGTAGGAAAGGGAACAGTGACACCAACAGGCAGTTTTGGCCTGCCCTCCATGCCGTTTGAGGTAGTTCATTTTGATTTCATAGAGATGGAGAGGTGCCAAAACTTAAAATAAGTCTTGGTGGTAATCTGTGCATTCAGTAAGTGGGTGGAGGCATATCCTTTAAAAGATTGCACAGCAATGACTACGGCAAAAGTAATGTTGAAGGAGTATTTTTCTAGATTTGGCTTGCCCCAGGTCCTATGGTCTGATAATGGACCGCATTTTGTGGGTGCAGTGGTATTACAGATATGTGCTAGTCTCCAGATTGATAAGAGATTCCATAGTTCAAGGCATCCGAGTTCTGCCAGTCTTGTGGAGAGGCACAACAGGATTCTTAAATCAAAGATTAGCAAGATTTGTGCGGGAAGCAAGTTGAGTTGGGTGGATGCATTACCAATAGCACTATTATGCATGCGTACATCTGTACAGGCTAAAACTGGGCTCTCCCCATACGAAATCATAATGGGAGGCCGGCAAATGTTTGGTGCGCCCCTCAGCCAAAACAACTCAGTGAGATAGAACATCCTGTGCTTAGTACTTATTGTGGCCTTTTAATGCAGAAATTGCGTTTGATTCATCAGCAGGTGCAGGAGGCATTACGGTATACCGGTCCGGGGCACGCGCTGGAGCCAGGAGACTGGGTGCTGCTAAAAAACTTTGAAAGAAAGTCATCATTAGCACCCAGGTGGCGCGGGCCCCATCAAGTATTTTTGGCGACGCAGACGGCAATACGGGGGGATGGAAGGAAGTCGTGGATCCATGCCACCCATGCCAAAAAGATTCCAACTCCACTGAAAGTCTTGCCTGACACTGCTGACCGGAAAGAGACAGCGGTCCCAGAAACTAAAGAAACTGTTGCCAGTGAGCAGCCACCTAATCTGCCAAAACGAGAAGTGAAACTTGAAACAAAGCCTGAGACGATTGCCAAAAAGGGGGAAGGGCAAAAAGTGCCCCAACGTTGCCCAGCAGAATCGACATCACTGCTGACCGACGTGAAATCTGCCTTGCAGATACAAGCAAAACCAAATCGTGTACCCCATTCGCGCCCACCAGCACTTGCCAGCACGCCAAAAAACAGATCTGCATCATTGGCGCGGCACACACCAGCACCTGCAGTAGCGCCACAGGCTGACTTCAAGCCTGATTCTGAAAGTGCACCGGCACTGTTCACGGATCATACGATACCAGGAGCAAGACGATACAACCTGCGGCCTCGGAAGACAAAGTGATCCGCATTCTTTTTTTTGGTGTTTATGTCAACCTCTGGTTCAGCTCATGGACGGAGAAGGAACCAGGGGTGTAGAGGAGAGACGTGTGAGAATTGTGCAAGTCGGACAATTCAAGACTCGCGGCTCCTCGGTGCGATCATAAAAAGTACATGTGTCCTGAACCAGAACGGACAAGCTGGGCGCACATGGTACTATGGAAAGTGAGATAATTGATAAACAGTACATGTGTCCGGAACCAGAGCGGACAAGCTGGGCGCACATGATACTGAGGCGATAACTGATCAAAGGTCCTCTGAGCAGTATAAGAAGGGACAAGTGATCTCGCCTAAAAACGAATAATCGAATCCAGGCTAAAAAAGACAGACAAAACTGAATTGTGAGAATTCCATTGAACTTATAGACATCAGAGCAAGCACGACGAAGAGAGATATCCACAACGAACTGTGATAAGGAAGAAGAAGGACGACGAGAAACATGCCGGGACCGGTTCCAGCCTCCTCCTTCACTACAACCGCTGAGAATGAGTCAGTTATAAAGACTTTAAGTTTAAGAAAAACGCATGGTAAAACAAATTGTATGCTGGCACTAACAATAATAATGTGCTTTATGAGCGTGGTAGCACCAATATCGACAGCCCTAATATTATGGTGGGTAGAAACAATACACCCATTAGAAATGTTTTTACCAATAATTAATATATCCACTACTGAAAGCCCGGTTCAGGTGATCACTTATACCCTACCCCGAATGGAAGAAAAACACAGGGAAGGTTTTGGAAATAACACCTTACTACTGATAATGAACATGACACATGCAATCCTGAAGAAAACAAACTGCTGGGTATGTGCCCATTTACGACAGCATGCCGGAAAAGGAATAGAGTGGTATGTGCAGCCATTACCATTAAGTTCTGCATGTAGTGCATCTTTAGGTGCAATGTTCTATGGGAAGTGGAATGAGAGTAATACGGGTCAATTAGACAGAACCAACATGAATGAGTTTGAGGAGATAATAATGAAGCCTGTGGGTTGTTCCATTTTCCATAAAGCACAAGTAATAGCCCCAGAGCCCACGAGGAAAAGTACACGGAAGATAACACGACAAAATAGACGAGATAGATTGTCCCCGCCAGAAAAAACATCTGAAATGACGTTTCGTGGAAGGACATAAGGGGACAAAGATGCAATTCCCCCATCTTACACGGTGAATTATAGCCCAAGAACTGTCCCTTTTTGTCTAAAAAAGAAAGGCTCTTTTTCAGTCGGAACATATACTGGTTGTATGAATACAGTGGTACTAAAATGGGAAATAGAATCAGTATACGTAGGTGATCCAGTTTATTTTATATGTGGAGAGAAAGCATACCCTTGGTTGCCCAGAAACTGGGGAGGTACATGTTACCAGGAGAGTATTCCTCTTGGAAACAGCAGCCATCGCCAGCCTGTTCCCAGGAGAGTATTCCTCTTGGAAACAGCAGCCATCGCCAGATTATCCAGAACTAGAGTCAAGAGGACTGACGAAGGTGTTTTAATAGCAACTGATGTAGCGAAATCATTCATTCCATTCTTAGGACAGATAGTGAACTCCTATAATATAAGGCAACTGTCCAGAATCCTAAAGAATACAATAAACACAACAACAGATATATTATTTAACATGACGTTGGAAGAAAGAGGAATAAGGTTAATGACGCTGCAAAATAGAATGGCTCTCGATGTAATCCTCGTTGATCGTGGGGGAATTTGCAAATAGTGGGATCAGCATGTTGCGTTTATGTCGATGACTATTCCCCCATGATCTTTGAAGCAATAAAGAAAATGCACATTCTAAGCTCTGAACTCCCCACGGGAGAAGGGAGCTGGGGAATAGGATCTTGGTTTTGGGAAATACTACGATCTTGGGGATGGAAGTTGATCTCAATATTAGTAGTGGTGTTCGGAATATTCCTAACGTGCTGTTGTTGTATACATTGTTTACCCAGAGTTTGTGCAGAGGTAACTGAGGGATGTACGGAAGGAAGCATGCATATGATAACAAAGAAAAAACAACCTCATGATCGAACTAGCCCAGACCCAAATGAGATGAGAGCAGTGAAAGTGTTGATGGCAATAGATATTAATGAAGACAATGATGTCCACAATAGCATGCAAGACTCAGACATAAGTACTTCAGATTCATCATCACTAGAGAAGGTTTCAATGAATAGATGAGACGTTTGGCATACGGCCAAAGGAGGGTTTGTCAGTCTAGAAATGCGGATACCTCTACTTTGAGACCGAAAACGCATTTTGGTGGCCGTGGACCAACCGTCTCATGCACGATACGACAGAATATAGGTTTTCGAGTTTGCCAATGAACGGCCATTTTGATGTAACAAGAATCGCCATTTTGTTTTCTAACCATTGCTCATTGCTTTGTGTTCCTATTGCTTCGCAGTATATTTTCCGCTTACACTGCTCGACTGTCGAACATTGTTGTCTGTATAAAGGACAAGGCCGCAGGGCCCTGAGGATAACAAGAGTTTGCTGAAACACAAATGTAGGCAGCGCCAGGAAGAATGCCCGGCTCCCTCCTTAATGTAGCCTTGAAGCAGAGCTGCAGGGCATTTAATCATTTCACAGCTGCCAGCCAGTCTCGTTATATGGTAGAATATGTTAGAATAATACCGCTAAAGGCTTGAATTATGCTTTTCTAATGGCCCCCCTTTGCTGAGCCCGCTAAGAGCATGTCGGCTCCCAGGACGCGAATAGCACCTGATGGATAGCAAGGTCCGGAATGCAACTCCCCCCCGAATGTAGTTCGCTTCCAAGAACAGAAGCGCCATGTTCTATTCAATAACCGAAAGATGCCTTCACACTCACAAATTGCAAATTGTTACTAGAATAGATGTTTGAAGGTGTCATAGTGGTCGGAGATGTCATCATCACACCAAGTTCAAAGAAACCCAATAAAGGAGGGGTGTTAAACATGTCATAGCTGATTGTTTGATATGCATTTTGTATATATGTAACTAATGTACGTAATTCACTCTCTTGCGTCCCTCGAGGTCTAGAGATACACGGCGTGGGGCGTGAGACCGAGTTGGCCAACTGAGACTTTTGCTTTGCAATAAAACCCTAGCTTTGGGAATACAACCTCGTGTCTGGCGCCTCTATCATGTGTGGTGACCCGCCTTGTTTCCATAGATGTCAGGGTCCCCTAGGGGTTCCTTTCACTATGGTGTCCACAAGCTCATCAGCCCTGGGCAATGGGTGCGCGTCAGCTTTGGTGACGGCATTGACTCCTCGGTAGTCCATACAGAACCTCCAATCCTTGGTACCAGCCTGGGAACTTGCCTTGGGGACAAGGACCACTGGACTGGACCACGGACTGGTTGAGGGTTCAATAACACCCAGATCCAACATCTTGGCGACCTCAGCCTGGATGTGGTTCTTTACAGTATCTGACATACGGTAGCACCTGTTTTTGACAAGCACACTGTCACCAGTGTCAATCTCGTGCCTACACCACGGTGTAAATCCTGGTGTCAGTGAGAACAGAGAGGCATACTGCCGGAGCAAAGTCCTGCAGGCCTTCTGCTGCTCTGTCGTCAGATCGGGAGAGAGATGTACTCCCTCCACGGAGCCATCCTGAGGGTTGCTATGCAGCAAATCTGAAGGGGCTCACTCTCATCCTCTTCTCGCTCTGAAGCTAGCAAGAGACATGAGACTTCAGCTCGCCTCTGGAAAGGCTTGAGCCTATTAACATGGAATACCTGAGGGGCTACCCCAGGGGCTCCCATGTCAACCAGATAATTGACTACACCCATCTTGGAGATTATCCTGAAGGGTCCAGTCCACTTATCTGCCAAAGCCCGAGACTTGGTAGGCTCCATCACGAGGACCTCCTGTCCCGGAGTCCAATCCACTTGCGATGTTTTAAGGTCATGCCAGTACTTATTCAATTCCTGGCTGGCCTTAAGATTCGCTGTTGCTTGACCCATCATCTGTGTCATCCTCCGTCTGAGGCCTAACACATAGTCTCCCACTTGCTTGGTGGGACCTGGAGGGGTGGCCTCCCAACCTTCTCAGATCAAGGAGAGGGGCCCCCTCACGGGATGTGCAAAGGGTAACTCAAAGGGGCTGAAACCAACACCTTCTTGAGGTACCTCTCTGTGAGCAAACAGCAGGCATGGCAGGAGAAGATCCCACTTCTTCCTTACGGGCTCTTCCAAAGCACCTAGCATGCCTTGGAGAGTTTTATTAAATCTCTCAACCAGACCATTGGTCTGGGGATGGTAAGAGGTGGAGAACTTGTACGTTACCCCACACTCTTTCCACATGGTTTTCATGTAACTAGACATGAAGTTGGATCCTCTGTCAGAGACAACCTCCTTAGGGAATCCAACACGGGTGAAAATGCCCAGGAGAGCCCTGGCAACCACCTTGGCAGTTACTGTCCGAAGGGGTATAGCCTCAGGGTACCTGGTGGCATGATCTACCAAGACCAGGATGAACCGATGTCCACCTGACGTCAGAGGGTCAAGGGGACCGACGTTGTGCCAACCACTGGCAACGGCTGCAGTGGGGCAATCACACTGCCTCCAGTCTTGCCAAACAACTGACAAGTTGGGCAGGTCCTGCAGTGGGACTCCACTTCTACTCCCATCCGGGGCCAGTAGAAATGGGCAGAGAGCCTCTGCTTAGTCTTCTTGGCCAGCCAAGGGCACCCCATGTGCCAACTGCAGCAGGAAGGGCCTGTAAACCTGGGGTACCACCAACCCTTGAGGGCACCAGGTTCAGGCTTAGTGGGCTCACTAACAAGGAGCTCTCCCTCCCAATAAATCCGGAATGTCCTAGGCACTTCTCCTTGTGCCTGGGACAGGGCCTGTTTCCTCAGACACTCGAGAGAGTGGCACTCTCTCTGTCCCTTACAGAAGTCCGCCCGGGAGGGTCCCCCTTCAGCTAACAAGCATTGAAGGTCGGGATGATCCTCCGGGTTGAGAGCCTCTCCCACAGGAAAGTCTTCTGGCTGTTCTCCCACAGGAGTTGAGACGGGATTCACCACTGGACCCAGTCCATCCAGAGCATGGATCCCAATCGGTGCTGTCGGAACAGCAGGAAGAGCAGGGGCTCCCTCCACAGAGGCAGCCATCTTTCTCTTCCGTTTCCTTTGTGCCTTGGGTTTCACCGTCGGCAAGGAAACCGGGCTTGCAGCCGGACCCTGTGTGACCTGCGATCGGGTTACCACCACAGTCGCCATGGGTAGGCCATCCGTGATCATTCCCAACTCGACCAAATCGTTTCCCAACAAAATGTTTGCAGGCACTTTGTCCTGAACCAGGACCGGAAGCTTTGCTGTCTTGTCTCCAATCGTAATGTTGACTAAGGCTACAGGCGATAATTTGGGAGGCCCACCAGCTAACCTGGTGGTTCTCAGAGGAGCACCTACATAGTCCTCTGGCTTGAGCAGGGTCCTGTCCACCACTGTCATGCTTGCCCCATTGTCTCTCAAACCAGTAGAAGGCTGGCCATTCAAGAAGACACTTCTCAAAAACCTACAAGTGTTCTGTGGGATAGTCGCCAATACTTCTGCGTACTGGTCCCAGGCCACAAGGGACACTAAGGAAATCTCTACGGGAGCACCGAAGGTGATTGCAGTAGAGGTGGGGAGGACAGTGGCCTCCACCTCAGGTACGGAGTAGTGGGTAGGTCAGGCTGGCAGCGTGGACTCCAAGCGCCTTAACCTTACACTTGGGGTCACCCGTTCGGTGGTCCAGAGCCCCACAATCCCAACAAGTGCCAGGAGTGCGGGGTATGGTACTGGAGCCACTGGGACCCTGCTTTGCAGCAGGCGGACCACTACTCTTACTCCCACCCACAACAGACTTATCCCCACTAGGTTTTGGGGTCTTCGGAGAATAAGGTTTTGGTTTACCCGGCTGTGATTGCTTTGGGACCCCTCAGCTTTCTGAGAGGCCCCCTTTTCTTTGTCCTTCCCACTGGAGTCCTTAGGGGACACCTGGTGGGAGACCCACTTGTCAGCGAACCTAGCCAGCTTAAAGGGGTCCAAAATGTTCTGGTCAGCAACATACTGACGCAGCTCTGGTGAACAGACTTCCGAAAAATGCTCAAAAAACAAGAGGTGAGACAATTCAACAAACATTTTCACTTTGTAACCATCAATCCACCCCATCATGTTCATGTGCGGAGCACTCACCCAGTCAATCCAAGACACATTCTCTCGTTTCTTAAAATCCCTGAACCGTTTAAGATATTGGGTAGGTGTTTTGCCAAACTTGGCGATTAAGGCCGACTTCATGCACTCATACTGACCCCTTTCTTCCACAATCAGTTTCGGAATACAGTCATATCCAGTTTGAGGCACTCTGCTTAACAAACACTTAGCCCAATCTCTCTTATCAACATCGTGAATTGCACAAGCCATTTCAAATGCTTCAATCCATTGGAGGATATCAGAACCCTCCGCATACACACCAACCAAATCTTTCATAAACTTGGTTGCTGGGGACCTGACAGTCTCAACTGGTTTAGCTGAAGTCTCCACTCGAGCTTTCTCTAACCGGATTCGCTGACATTCAGTGTCTTTGTCTTTGAGTTCAAGATCCCTATTTCTGAGTTAAACTTGTTGTTCCAACTCCTCTTTCTTAAGCTCAGCAACTATTTCCAATTTGTGATATTCAAAGGCCAATTTCATCCTTAATAACTGAAGCTCTAAGGAACTGCTGGGGCTTGGAACAGAGGCAGCAGGAATGGTGGCATTCCCTGAATCAGTTTCGGCGACAACCCCTGGGGTAGAGTCCTCATTGGTTGCATCCCCCCCCTTCAAGAGTCTCACAATCGATCTGGTAGTCCATCAGGGCAGCTATCAGCTCAGACCTAGACTTATCCACAAAGTCTAATTCCGTGGCTTCACAAGCACGCTGGAGAGCCTCTAAGCTCATCCGAGTCAATTTACCATTCGCAACAGATTCCATTGCTTGTAATGCAGTTATTTTGTTCACAACTAAACCTTAATTTAACAAAGTGCAGCTATCCTTCGTAAGTGGCACGGTTATACACTGATTCTTAAAATCATAAGAATCCCAGCGCTGCCACCAGTGTAAAGAAACCACCGGTGGGGGGCGTCTGTACTTTCGCTATCTATATGGTAGAGGAGAGGCACAGAGGACCCCTGCCAAGATTCTCTATTCGGTAGCTATGGTCGAGCAATCAAGGCCTAGCTTCTCGGGAGGTGATGCGGGCTGGTTCTTAAGTACAGTGTAGTCCCCAAACACCCACAAAGGAATGTCCACACACTGTATCAGTTACAACACAGTCTTTATATAATTATTATTCAAAGGTATATACAATATCACGATAACTCACTTTGTACTCCGAAAATCAACAATGGTAAATATATACAGTTCTAAAGTGGTACCACTAACATTATCAGATCTCATTAAAGTGCATACGGTCAGAATGACACACAAATCAGGATAAAGAGGAAACCAGCAGTAGAGAGAGGAAGTAAAGCAAGATGGTTGAACAATTGGCAGAATACTGGCCCCTACCACTAGACACAGTTCTGTGTGGAGATCCCCCCACCTGGGCAACCTGTAGAGCAAAAATGTATCACAAGCGCAGTCCATATATTGTTCCCACTAGACTTTCCAATAGTTCTGCAACCCCACAGTACCTTGGCGTTGTAGCGTTCCCTTGTCGGGGAATCGACGGCCCTTCTTGAGTGTCCTCCCTTTCAGGCAGGAGTCACGGGTTGTCGAATGTCCGACGTAGAACAGGTCGAGCTACGACGTTGAAGTGGCCGCGTCGTTCCTAGCGGTGCTCATTGACGGGGAAGCGTAAACGTCCTGCAAGGAAGAGGCATGCGGGGCACCTCGGTGTCGATAGTTCTGGACCGCAAAGAGTTTGAAGAACTGTGGCCCAGGAATGGCGTTGAGTCGTCGGCGTCTCTGTGGTTTTTGGGTGGCGGGAAACCCACCGGTGGATGCTCCTCGGCGCGTCGACGGACAGGCCTTCTCCATCGGGATACAGCAGCGACAATGCGGACGAGAGTGTCCTTGAATCAATGAAGTTCTTAGGCACAACGGGAGCATGGTGGCTCCAGTTGGCAACGGCGGTCGTCGACAGTGGCAGACAACAGTCCGGGCGCTTCTCTTTGGAGTTCTGCACAGCAGTCCCCGTATCGGGTCGCAGCCTGTCGAAGGTCTGTCTACCAGGGAGCTTTGGCAAAGGTCTGCTGGTGCACGATGGTCCCTCGTAGCTCGGGAAGAGGGGCACCTTACCAGGTCCTCTCTGGGTCAGTCCTCGGAGGCACAGCAGCTTTCAGATTGTGAAGGAGAGCAACAGCAATTCTTCTCGTCCAGCAGGGCTTCAAGGTCAAGCTTCAGTTACTCCAGTTACTCGTCGTAGTGGACTTCAGCTTCTGAACAAGATTCCTAGCAGTGAGAGGTCCCCAGATATACTGTTGATCTCCCATTCATTCCGCTGGGTCATACTCAAGCATCCAATCACGACTAAGGGCATTCAGGCAGGCAGGCAGGCAGGCAGGCAGGCAGCCAATCAGGCACACGGTGCATTCAGGCCATTCACTTCTCTCCAGACACTCACAACAAGTTATGTGTATTAGGACAAGTACCCAGCCATTCAACACTCCACACTGCATTCATACCGGTTTCGGGAAGGGCTGTCTCAGTCATTGTGTCAACCACCAGGTACTAGAAACCCACAACATAGAATGCGTATTCGTCACACACACTCCGTTCACCCAGGTCCCACCCACAGGTGTACCCACATCACACGGCCGTTGAGAAGGCTGCAGCCAGTCTGGTCAGCATTTCCCCACACTTCCATATATGGAACTTCCACCCAACAGCCAGTCAGGGGGAAGGGACAGAGTCAGGGCTTCCCAGGACTTTGGGAAGATCAAGGTAACAGGCGATGGAAGGCAAGAGGGCATGGGGGCCATTTGGCTCCATCAGGAATCTACCGATTCCAATGACAGGGCCTGGGCATCCCAAAATGGAGGACACTCAGGGCACCCGTCATTTCAGCACAGAGCAGCCACCAGGCCGTACCCTGCTCTTTGGGTCACACACAGGTTCCCAAAAACATACACTAGGGGCACAGGGTTGTACCTCTACCCATGGGTGCCATAAGGGTATCCCGTGGGTCTGTTCATCAAACCTAAAGAGAGAGCTGCACCACCAGGATTCCCACATGAACTCCTGCACGGAAAACACGACAGAACACACGATAAAAAGCAGTAAAGGACAAGGATACAGAGGCCCTGTCCCTCCGATGCATTTCCAGCATCACACTCCACCCATACGGGGTCGGAATATTATGGATCCCCTTTTTCCGCACAACACACTTCTTTATTATCACCCAATCACTTATCTGAACTTCCACCTCTCTCGCCCTCCTTTCCTCATTTTCTTTCTTCACACAAAGTTCATTCCTTCGATCCATCTTTCTCCACAACTCTTTCACCACACAATCTGTTTCTCATGCCCTCCCCAACCAGGGAGGAACAACTCTGGTATTACACTTCCTGCCTCCCATCAGTTCAAAAGGGCTGATCCCCATAATGCAGTGTGGCGACCCCCGAAGGGCATACAGCCTTTCCCTCACACTCACATTAATTAGGCCATAGGTCTCTCACAGTCACCCTCAGCTAACACGACATTCACAATGATCATCTCAATGATCATCATGTCTCCAGAGCTCTGGCTGTCTCCAGGATTGACTATTGGAACAGCCTCTTCCTAAATCTGCCAAACTCTTCCCTTCACCCCCTTCAACTAATCCAGAATAGGGCTGCAAGACTTATCCTTGGCCTCAAGCCCAGGGACCGCATCTCTCCAGCTCTTAAATTTCTCCACTGTCTCCCGGTGGCTGGAAGGATCAAACTGCCAGTCTCCACCCCCTTGCCGCGATCATATTGGAACAGTCGAAGAGAGCTATAGATGGGACCCCCTGTATCGTTCTGATACCGCATCAAATGTATGAGAGTTGTTTTGCACTCAGACAGCCATATAGAATGTACCTCCGCACTGAAAGTGTGAAAGGATATTGCATGGAAGAAAGTTACATGGAAGGATGTAATTTGCCAAGATGTCAGAATGCATCCGTGAATATCGTGGATGGACGTTAAATGAAATCTGACCAGGACAAAGTGATGTCATGAAGAAGATATATGAGCCTATGCTGAAACGATATGAAAATACTAAGTAATGAAGTAACTGAAGCACTAAGAGTAACATAAACCTGAAGCTACAGTGATCATGAATCTAAAAGAAGATGAAGTAACTTACTGACCAATAACTGTAAATATGCAATAACACAAGGTACAAAGACAACATATAGAAGCTTGCTATAGAGGAATATGCAACGTGGCAAGGATGGCCATATCAGGAAAATGGACGATGGCTTACGTTGAATGTAACCAAGCTACCTCCGAAAAAACGCCAAAGCTGTAACAATCAGAAGACATGGAAAGACAGCCCTGTGAGCAGACCCGACGATGAGTAAAGGTTAGCCCAGAGCAAAGATGCTTTTTTTAAAGGACAAGCACAGAGCAGAAAGGGAGTATGTGGATAAGCTTTGAATGTGAGACATTCTTCTTAGATGAAGGAAGACGAAAGTATCTGTGAGAGCCAAAATACTGGTCAATTAAAAGTATAAAAAGGTCATATGAGATAGAGTGAGCAAGTCTCTAGATGCCAGAAGGAGCCACGTCACTCTGCATAATTAAAGCAAATTGCAGTAAATGGAAGGCTGAAGCGGACAAATTCCTGGTCCACTCACACGTGACTCAGAAGTTGAAAACAAAGACTATTCATTAGAGCCTTGGGCTAAGATAGTGGTGTTCTCACTTTCCCTTGAATATTTCATGATAGTGAGCAGCAACAAGGTCAAACTACAAATAAGAGACTTTGGCCTGTGGCCTGTCGATGAGAGATGATGGACTAAATGGGAAAATGGGAAGTAGTCTGATGGGATTCAAACACCTAAGTTTCGTTTCACATACGTACTTCTAAGGAGCTGAAAGTCCAAGGTTGGGATAGTAAACCAGCCAATCAGAGGGGTTGGGGGACAACCTAACACACAATCCCCTGATGTGTTGTCCACTATAATCAGTACTGTATGCATTTAGAAGTAGTTCAAGGCGTGCCCTACAGACAAGGGGTAGCCAATGAAGGACTAACCCTTATATAGTTTATAAGTAGATATGTTCCCTCAATCAATCCCTCCCCTCAATAGGTTTTGTATTTTGCCACATAGTATGGCGTCATAGATGACCTACATTTGGGTATAAGACCTCAGCGTGATCAAACCTAGGTGTGAGTGTGCATGCACCAGCCCAATGTTTGTCAGGTCTCCCAACTTTCTTAGACTGAGAATAAAGTAGTATTTTGCCATATTCCTTGAGTCTGTCATGTTATTTGATTTGTGACCATTATTGTAATTCCATCTAGCGTAAAATACGCTCTAAA
Source organism: Ambystoma mexicanum (assembly GCF_040938575.1). Classification (NCBI taxonomy): domain Eukaryota; kingdom Metazoa; phylum Chordata; class Amphibia; order Caudata; family Ambystomatidae; genus Ambystoma; species Ambystoma mexicanum. The sequence goes on along the minus strand of NC_090924.1, from coordinate 221,021,428 downwards.
TTGCTACAGCTCAAACCGGATCTCCTTAATTCCCAGAAGCACCTCAAGACTTTCTCTTTTCTTCCTTCCCCCTCCGGCTCCCCTACTAAATGTCCCATCTGCCTGTGACTTGGGGCCTAGTTCCTTCTGAGCCTTACAGGATGCCAGGCCCTGCCCTGGCCGGTCCGCCCCTGCAGATACTCTCCCTCCCTGTCCCATACTGCATTTGCCTTCTTGCCCCCCTAAACTTAGGGGGGCAAGAAGTTGGTTGGCTTCTCCCCCTGTAGGATTCCAGCCACTCAATTGCACTTAGTTGTGGACTTCCCTTACTGTTCCTGCCCCTGGCTCTTCCCACCTGACCTTCCTGACACTCCCCTTCTCGTAATCCCTTTCACCCAGCTCCTGCACTTCTTCACTGCCCCGCCCCTTGCACTTCTTGTTACTGCACTTAAATGATCTGAATGTTGCATGGCCTATAAGGAACGCTACTCCTGCTACTTCCTGCTCTCCAGCCCCCTCCTGCCTTGCTGCACCTCGAAACACTTGTGAATAGGCGCATTACAAATGAACAATAAAATTAAAATAAAATAAAACGTGCTTCATCCTCCTCCACAGATGAGCATTTCCCATCTTCAGAAACGTAAAACACGTTCTTGGGCCCCATTTGGACGTTTTTGCAATAATTGGGAAGATCACTCCACTTCTTGCTCTTTGGGCATATGACCTTCTGGCCGGACATGCTGGGAATGCAGCAAAATGCGTACTGCGGCACACTGGAAACATAATCGTTCCTCTCCCCTCCGTCCTTTGAGGAGACCTGCTTTTACCTTGTTCCCCGCTTTAGCCCGATGCACGTTGCCTTTTTGTTTCCTTTTTGATTTCTCCAACGAGGAAACTTTCAGCACTTCTTGGCAAGAGTCCTTACTGTGAGCTGTGACTAGCTTTGCCATGTAGGCCATAGAGGGTTACACTTGTTTTGCAATCTCAATGACCTTATCCAAACTTGGATCATCCTTAAACCATAGTTCTTCTCTGATCCTGTTATTATTGCAATGGAACTGATTGTGGATATGTTCATCTAGTGCATTACCAAATTTTCATGTAAATCCCAAATGGCATAAAGCAGTGATATATTCCTCTCCACTTTCCTGCATATGTACCCCAATATTGTACCGTTCGAGAATTGTGCTAGTCTTGGGATTATAAAGGGCAGCTAATTTAAGCAATGCATTGTCCAGCTCATTTGTCACATCTGATCTGATTCAGATTTGGTAAAGTCTCAAAAAAGTGTTACCTCTCGTATCCTAGCAAATGCATCAATAGAGACAAATTCCTATCAGTTGCAATAGTGTTCCCACATGCAGCTCTTAGATAATGCAGTAATCCCTTCTTCCATTATTCACATTTTATTTTGACAGGGTCCAAGAGAGGCCATAAATAGCGGAGGTCCAGGCAATCCAGGTATGGCCATTTTCACAGACTCTCAGCGTCCGCAGAGTAGCCAATATTTTTTTTATATTGAGTCACCAATAGGCGGATCACAATTGGGTAGTTCTGACCGGTTCAGCGCATGGATTAGGACCTTGTCTTGTCCAGCCATAAGCATTTTCCACTCCTTCGCCACATTTATTGCAAAGGTGGTGTTTAAATTAATTAAGCAAAAGTCAGAGTTGATATAAATCTATCATAATTGTCATGTGGGATGTAACTTCACCCAATTAACTCCTCTGTGGATTTCATAAAAATAAAGGAAGTGCTCCGGCGATTAGAAGGAGTGTAATTTACTTGCTGACTTACCTGTTTTGGAATCCTCATTCCCACCGACCCGAGCCGGCATTGCGAGCAGGAACGAAGCTCCTGTCGGCGTGCCTGCGCTTCCTGGAAGAGGCGGGGCTATAGCGGCCACGTGACGCATCACGGGACAGAGGCCGCCCTCAAAAGAACGAGGCTACCGCCCGAGCGCTGTGCTCCGGCGATTAGAAGGAGTGTAATTTACTTGCTGACTTACCTGTTTTGGAATCCTCATTCCCACCGACCCGAGCCGGCATTGCGAGCAGGAACGAAGCTCCTGTCGGCGTGCCTGCGCTTCCTGGAAGAGGCGGGGCTATAGCGGCCACGTGACGCATCACGGGACAGAGGCCGCCCTCAAAAGAACGAGGCTACCGCCCGAGCGCTGTGCTCCGGCGATTAGAAGGAGTGTAATTTACTTGCTGACTTACCTGTTTTGGAATCCTCATTCCCACCGACCCGAGCCGGCATTGCGAGCAGGAACGAAGCTCCTGTCGGCGTGCCTGCGCTTCCTGGAAGAGGCGGGGCTATAGCGGCCACGTGACGCATCACGGGACAGAGGCCGCCCTCAAAAGAACGAGGCTACCACCCTCGCGGCGTTAAGCCCGACAGGGGTAAAGGGCACTGGCTGTTGTGCAGCTGTTAGGCACTGGTAGTGCACTGAGGGAGACTGCGGAGGTTTTACCCTCTTTGATCCCTACAGGACTCTAAATCTAGCCATAACAGCTAGTGCGGCCTTAAACATCACGGTGCACACACAGGTAATCAACCTATACCATTGCAATTATTGGAAATACTGCCAACTAAAATTGGTGAATGAGGAAGGAGAAGGTGATTGATTAGAACTAGGCACTGCCCTAATACCAAAAAAAAAAAAAAAAAAAAAAAAAAAAAAAAAAAAAAAAAAAAAAAAGAGCCACTTTGGGAAAACTAAAAGTCCAAAACTTTCCCTAACACACCTAATGCCCATACAAACTTTGCAACCCGCTCGTTACACTAGGTAAATCTCCACGTAGCGTGGCAATAATCCGGCTTAGCACAAGGCAGTGGTGCTGCTTAAAAGCGGATTTCTATCTATCTCCCCCCCCGACCTTGGACTGAGCTAGGAAAGGAGTTGTAACTAGATCCATCGAGGCTAATAGAATGCCGGGCAAGGCAACAAATCGAAATAAAATGGCAAGGGGGAGAAAACCCTATGTCCTACGATCTAACAAAGGACCTACAGCTGATTTGAGTAAAACTCCTTTGGCGGAAAATGGAGATAGGAGCACTGCAGGAGACAAAGAGGCGGTTCCATCAAAGGGCCCCCTGGACACATACTTTTACAGTAAACCACAGGAGGAAAGATATGCGATTGGCCCAAAAAAAGGAAATACTCCTCAAATAGAGGGAGAAGGTAGTTACCTACCACTGGATCTCGATAATGACTCCCTACTACAGTTGTGCTATGCCCTGCAGGAGCGAGTGGGCACACAAGAGGGGAAAATAATGGAGGAAAAAGCTGGAGGGTCTCCTGCCTTTAGAGATTTTATATCTGACACCCCGGAGCCAAGAGGATCTTTGTTACCGACATTGGAGAATTTGGCTAAAACCCCATCGCTGGGGGCTGAAGAACACCCCATCCTTGTATCCTCTGCCTCGCAAACAGACCCTCCGCTGTCTTCCCCCTTACCAACTATCACCCTAATACCCTCAACAAGGGAGCCACGTCTATCGGCTAGCCCAAATATGGCATTCGATTCTGGAAATACTGTACACGACCTTGCTCCACCAGATTATAGCACCCACGAAACATCACAAACTGAGAACTCAACACTTAACTTCGCCATCAAAATATTACTAAAACTCTGTGGTAGGATTCATGAAGATCAAAAAGCCCAGGGGAGAGTAGTTCTGGCGCTCTATAAACTTTTGAGAGATTCTATCAAACCACCAACCATCCCCTGCATCGACTTGCGGGAACTACCACCCACTGCTCTATCTGTAAAAGGTCAGGGAAAGACAACCCCAAGACCAGCACTAGACAAAGAAACTATGATGGAGGAGGAACAAGGACCTCCTCTTACGGAGGAGCGAGTGGTGGAAAATAGAACACAGCTCTCCAGAAAACAGAAAAGACAGGCTAAGAAAGCTGAGGAAAAAACCCAAAACTCCTCCCCGCCCCGTAACTCCACCCCGCGGCCTTTAGCTAAAAATCTTTCTAAAAAACAACGTAAACGGGTGGCCAGAAGGAAACGGAGATCGGCCCAAACAGTGGGCACATTAACCAGCTGGTTAATGGAGGAACAACTGGGTCAATCTAAACAGCAATTGGAAGCCAAGACGCCAAATCGTTCTGAACTAGAAGAAGGGCCACAAAACCCTGCAACTATTCCCAGGCAGGCAATTGAGGCTGATGTACCGATTCCCCCCTTTCCCCAAATCATTCCTACCAAAACCTCATGTGCAGAGAACAGGGAGCCCCTGAGTAACGAAAAACTGGACATTAAAAAAGTTACTATAGCGCCCATTGAGGGTGAAAAAATGGGCACTCAATTAAATAGATCTGCACTCTTTGCTCTTCTCTCAAAAATACCATCGCTGAGGATCCTAAACAATAGTGATGTCAGCTTTGTTGAACCCTCACTTCAAAAGGGAGTAAAATTAACCACAATACATTGCTGCTTACCAGAGACAGCCTCCATGATAAGGGCAAACTGGTCGTCACTAGAATATCTGGGATACAAATTAGATGTACCTATACCTACTGTTCCGACGGAGGAAAAGTGTCTGAAATGCTCTTGCGCCTGCATCCCTGGAGCAGCTGGATCTACAACACCTAAGGCTGCGCAAAGATTCAGTGATGATCTATGGTGGGAATGGCTACAACGAATGCTTGACCAGAAGAAAAGGGCATGAACCTTTACCATCATCAGTTGGAATACGAGGGGATTTAGACACTGGATAAATGAGGGAGCCTCCTGTAATACCCTCTTAGCTGCAGATATATTCATATTGCAAGAAACTTGGGTAACTTTTGACTTGGCGTTTGATGGCTATATTATATTTCAAGGTATGGCATTAAGGGGTGACAGGGGTAGACCGAAAGGAGGTCTCCTAATTGGTGTTAAGACTACATACAACTCGAAATTGATCCACCAGGATAGCCCAGGAGGAAACGTCTTGGCGATTGAAATAAACCCCCCGGGTGGCTGGACAGGCTGTAATAAGGCCCTGATAATTAATATCTACGACCCGCCGGGAGAGCAGAATACAGAAGCCATAGGCGATAAATTGGATTCTATATTGTCTGCTTGGTACACAGGTAATAATAAGCCAGCAGTGATACTCTGTGGAGATCTGAACGCAAAATGTCTCGACCTAGAAGGATGTGGGAATTATCGATATGTCCAGAATATATGTGATATGCCCCTAGCGAAAAGTAATAACAAGGGAAGCCTCTGGTTGGACATTATTAGAGAATGGAACTTGACCATACTAAATGGCCGCACTAGGGGAGATATACCTGGGAAAGATACCTGGTCTGTGGGGGAAAATAGCTCTGCTATGGATTATATGGCCGTATCGGAGTGTATCCTCTCATATGTCATGCATTTAGACATCATGAAGAATGATTTTAGTGATCATGCTTCTCTCACATTGGTCCTAGAGGGGGGAGGGGATAATATAAAGGTGGATTCTTGTAAAGACTTGGCTGCTAATTTTATGGGTAATAAGATTAGATGGACACACAGAAACATTGAAAAAATGACCACTATCTCCTTCCCTAGTGATAAGACCATTAAACAACTAATGTGGGGTAAGAGTCCTGAGGAAATAGAACTCTGGATTACCCACCTAACACACTCACTCTTTAAAGCCAATCCTACCTCGATGATAAGCTGGAAGAGTGGGGGCACCCGACCTTTTGATGCTAATATCAGAGATCAGAAACGCCTTATGCGAAGAGCCTTAAGATCCTTAAGAACACATAAATCTTCCACCTCTGAGGAGGTTATATTTACATCAGAGACCTTAAAGATAAAACGTAACTATCACAACTGGCTAAAAAGGTACCGCCAGACTCAAAAAAGAAGTAAATGGCAAAAATTTGCTGAAGCTCTTTGCAGTAAAAATTGTCGCAAGATCTGGCAAATATTGGCAAAGGCGGGGGGAGAACAGAAATTGAAGGTCCTAAACCCCATTCAGGGAGAAAAATGGGTAGAATATATATCAAACAAATTCTTCAGAGAGAATACGAACAATTCACAAATCACTATGAGGGCACTAACTTGGCCCCTCCCCCTGAGCTATAGCCATATAAAACAGGTTATACTAAATTTAAAATCATCCAATGCTCCCGGCCCTAATGGTCTCGCCAATGCGGTACTGAAGCAGGATCCACATAATTGGGCACAGATATTACTCACATTATTTTCTAGGATCTGCAGATTTAGACATATCCCTTCTTCTTGGAACAAATCTATATTAATACCTATATATAAAAAGGGGGAGCGCACCTTACCGGCCAATTATCGCCTACTTTCAATGCTGGACGTGAGCAGTAAAATCTTTAATACACTGGTGCTTAAAGAGATTGAAAAATGGGTTTCTGAAAGACAGATTTTGCATTATGCCCAAACTGGTTTTAGACCCGGAGCAGGTACTACCCACAACATCAGGGTACTAGACATGCTAATAAATAACACCAGGAGCTGTAAAGATGCCACACTCTTCATTGCCTTTGTAGATTTTACAAGTGCTTTTGACCTGGTGGACCGAGATACCCTGTGGTGCAAGCTAAAAGATATGGAATGCCCACATTGGATTGTAGATATCTTGATAGCTTTACACAGTAATACCACCACAAAGGTCCGTCTTAATGACCGGGGTGAGGTATCCAAAGAGATTTGTACCAACATAGGAGTAAAGCAGGGATGCGTAACGGCTCCTATGCTATATAATTTATATGTAGCAGATTTGCTGGTACATATGGCATTAAAATCTAACTGCCCTCCTAAATTGAAGGATACCCCACTTATGGGAATGCTATATGCAGACGATTTAATTTTATTTGACCGGACACTAACCGGTATCAAGTCTTTACTTAATGAATTACAGACATATTCTGCTAAATTGGGCCTTGTTATAAACTCGGAAAAAACTAAAATAATGGCTATCGCAAGAAAAGGGCCAAGACGATCGGGCATTGATACTAATCTGGGAACTATTGCAGTGGTGAAGCAATACCCATATCTGGGGTTGGAGTTTATGGCCCTATCAGACTACGAAGCCATTATTAGAAACAAAAAAAAGACGAGCTAAATTGCTTACCCTCCAGGCCTGTAGATTTGCTAAGGGGACGGCTGGCTTCAGTATGGCGGGCATCATGAAGTTGTATACACAATGCTTTGTCCCTGCAGTACTATATGGCCTGGAGGCTTTAGCAATTCAAGACTTGAAGTGGCTAAACATTTTAGAGGGACACTACTGGCGCTCTGTCTTTGGCCTGGGACCGTCTTGCTCAGTACAGTATCTAAGATTGGAACTGGGTCTTGTCTCTTTGAGAGGGATGGCATTGCGCGCGAGAGGTTCCTTCTACTTGAAAGCATTAGCCAACCCACGTTGTAAATTGCTCAAACTAGCAGGGCAAAGCTTTGACCTGGAAAAACATCCTAGCGGTGGGTCTTATAAACAACTGAATGAATCACTATTTATGGAGATTGACTGGCCCTATGAAAAACTAAAACACTTACCGTTTATACATCAGAAAAGAGCTTTCCAAGATAAATTGAATAAGTGGGACTGGTGTTTGAATGTGGAGCACCTAGCTACCTTAAAAGGTTATGAGGCAGTACTTCATGTCACCCATAGATATCTTAGACCCCAGGTGTACCTCTTGCTCACCCCGGCACCTGAAGTTAGACGCTTCTTGCTACAATTAAGAACAAACCAGCTCCCGGTCCTTTCTATAACTGGTCCAAGGCTTAAAATTCCCCGTGAATCTAGAATATGTAGAATATGTAAGAAATCAGGAGCACTAGAATCTGCTAGGCACGTATTAACACTCTGCCCAAAATTAGGTTCGTTATATATGAATTCATATGGAAAATGTGTCCATAATTATGAGGCAATAAAAGATGAGTCCTTTTGGTATGGGTGCCTGAATCCAGTCACCTTAGGTCTACAGTTATCTCTGTTTAGGGTTTGGAAATATGTGAAGCCCTTACTTCAGTGAAAATCTCAACACCTTAGTTATAGTGATACTGAATGGTCTTACCTATACACTATTGTATTGGACTGGGGAATTCCTAATAATTCCTAATAATTCCTAATAATTACAAGTACTCATTCGGTAGAATAACAACTATTTTTAACTCAAAAACCCCTCTACGTGGTTGCCATGTGAGATATTTGTATTTTCTTATATTTTTTCTTTTTCTTTATATTTTATTTTATATGAGTGAGTTGACTTATCTAGTCTTATTTAGGTACTGTTCATGTTTTGACTGTGTTTTTGATTGTATTCTGAGATGTATATATGTCTTTGCTTTGGGATGTATATATTTTATGAGTTGTGTAAAATCCAATTCTTGGATTGTATCACAATAAAGTATTTATTATTAAAAATAAAGGAAGAAGGCCTGCATGCGGAAATTCATATTTCTGGTGCTAATTTGGCCCCAGTTGGGCACAAATAAATATTTACCACTTTCAACAGGAGACATACATTGTCACAAAAGAATTAAAGAACCTAGCTATCTGCCCCTGAAGAATATTCTGAAGTTTTTTGGTGAACAGAAACATGTTGGGCACATGAACTGCAATCAACTAACACTTTCAGTCTCTCTCTTTTTTGTTTTTTGGTCATTGAAATAATGTATCTAAAACAAATTGTAAATTGTGGTGTTGATTATTTTCATTTTTGAGTCACAATATTTGTCACTGGTTGATGATACAATTTAATACTTTTTATATTTTTGCTTTGAACAACAAGCATTGCTAAACTTTAAACCTGTGGTGGCAACTTTTTTATGGACATTTTTGAACTTTTCAATGATGTATTCAAAACAAGAAAAAGAGCGAAGTGGTTACTGTGGTGGAAATCCAGCAGCAGTCTGTTTGCCACTTCTAGTGCTTGGAGGAGGATCTTGTGTGTCGGTCTCCCTGCTGTGCTATAACTGCTCCAGTCCGGCCCAGAGCGCAGCCCGGAAGAGAAGTGGAGCTAAGTGGTTACTGTGGTGGAAATCCAGCAGCAGATTGTTTGCCACTTCTAGTGCTTGGGGGAGGCACTTGTGTGTCTGTCTCCATGCTGTGCTATAACTGCTCCAGTCCGGCACGCAGCTTGGTGCGGACAAGAAGTAAAGCAAAGTGGTTACTGTTGTGGAAATCCAGCAGCAGTCTGTTTGCCACTTCTATTGCTTGGAGGAGGAGCTTGTGTGTCAGTCTGCCTGCTGTGCTATAACTGCTCCAGTGTGGCGTGGAGGGCGGCGCGTACGAGAAGTGGAGTGAATTGGTTATATTGTGGTCACTGGTGGTATGTGGTGGTACTTGGCCACAACAGTTTGACTGACCACATGCAGAGCTGACCAAGAGCCATTTATTGTGAGGCGGTGTAACCTCACACAGCAAAGTACCGGTTAAGAGCCATTTAGTAACATCAATAAAAGAGGCGGCTGTGGGTCCACCTTTGATCCTCAGATTATATGCTCCTCGTCGTGTCCTATCTGTTTTTTAACCCCTTCAGTGATAAAACGGAGTGCTGGCCTTATCAGAAATGCCAGAAACAAACTGAAAGTACCCTTTAGGCTCTGTGGATCGTGCAGCTTGTTCGAGTGTTCCAACAGCCACTCGTATCTGGAAAAAAAGGACAACAGACCATCAAAACAGGTCAAATCGATTGTCGTGGTCATCATGAATTCTATTTGTGAACTAAACAGAATTAATGAAAGTGATCGAGGAAACATTACCCCTTTCCTCAAACCCACAATAAAGACTTTGATTATGGACTCTAACCAGGCTGATAATACTCCAGTCTCTACTAGTGCTGGGACTGAATTTACTCAAATAATGAACACTCCATATGGCAACTCACTGTTGGATGTATGCTTGAGTCTACAGGCAGAGTAGAATGCACACATTGCTATAAATTTGGTACCGGAAACAAAGCCGACAATCTATTGACCAGCACTCCATTCCATCTATAAACTTATCTAAATCACAGAATCTAGTCGCGATTGCCAGAGATGCTTAGGCATCATCGCCCCAACGTCAAACAAGTTCTTCTTCTTCCGAATCAAAATGCATAGACGACCCTGGCATGGAGCCAGAAATCCTGACTACATTAAACGCTATACTTTCATTGTGCAAGAATATGTACAAGGACCAACAGTACTTAAAATCTGCACTCGCTAGGGTGCTAGAACTGATTTCTATTGCTAAAGATTTTACAGAACAAGAAGTTAGTCATGAAAATGTGGATAATTGCTCAGTAATAACCATCTAGGATTCACAAGTAAACGCACATTCTCAGATCCGGGATAAGGCTAGACAGCCAGTGGCACAGACCAATGCAAGTAAGAACACATTTGCTAATTCCAACCAAAGTTTAAGCATAGCACTGAATGTGGCTAAAGAGACTGATTCAGCTATGCCTAGAAGGAAACATAATCAAAAGAAGAAAATATATATCTTAAAATTGTGTTGTGGGTAATAAAAACAATACACATTCCACAATCGCCTCACAGGCATTAGCTTCGAGCTTCTCAAAAGACATGACAAGCCAGGAGTCTTCCAAGAGATTTGAAATAGTGCAAAACAGTTAACAGAACAATAAGACAAACGTATATATCCCAGGTCTTATTTTAGTCTCACATGAAACTCTCCATAGAAACTCTGGCTGAACAGGTGCTGATTAGAGGCAACTTTTTTGCATCACTCTTAAACACTAGAGCTAACCATGGTAATGATAGCTGCTCTGGTAGTATAATAACCGGCAGAAACAGGGAGTGCTTGCCTGGAAACATCTCGGACCTGCCTGAGACAAGGTTTGAACTTGAAAGATTGGAGGTTGCATCTAAACAACAAGGTTCTTTTGTTGAAACTGATCATCCTAATAATACAATGATAGAGTTGGATTCTATTTTTACCAACATTAACTCAAATAAGATAACAATTGTGGATTCATATGCTGCCTCCATCAGCCCCTTTCTGAACCACTCTAATGCCCTTGAGTTGATAGATTATATCTCATTATTATTAAGATGACCACTCAGAAGCTTAAGTTAGTTGAGATCCCACATACTATTTGGAGTCCAAATTGGGCAGTGCTTCATTTTGTGTCCACAATTATTACTGAGTTAATTATGACCCAAACCTCAGATTTTTTAAGTCTCGGTTATGAATTTGTCAAAATGCCAAAACCAAAGCCTTTAGATAAAAACCTAAAATTACTAGAAATTCAGACACTCAATTTTCAGAGAATTTTATTAAAGACATTTGTGTCTAAGGTTTATTCCGAGCTACAAAATAAAGGCAACATTCCAAAAGGGCATGATAGTCATTTGCAGGAAGAAAACTACTTTGTTGGAGTTGAATGACTTCCCAAACAACTGTCTCGCCAGATTGTAATCAGATCATGGAATACAAGAGAGTACTACTCTTTTCTTTTAATTCCATAGGTTCACATCTGTTTCTTGTTGCCGAAATTATCCTACTGCAGGAAACATGGTTAAGACAGAACGTGTCCATAGATGGATATGTCACTTTCCAAAAACCAGCTTTGAAAAAGAAGTCTGGCAGACCATTTGGGGGTCTAATTTCTGCTGTAGCAACCCACTTAGAAGCCATTGAGTTCTTGCTAACATGTCAATCAGAATATGTATTAGCAATCACGGTGGAAACAATGATATCTAGGGATAAATGTATGATATTGCTGTTAAATGTTTATAACCCTCAAGGAAATGTAAATTTAGAAGCAATTATTAATCACATTGAACTGCTGATGGAAGCTTGTAAATCTGTATACCTGAATGGTCAATACTACCTTGTGGGTGAATTGAATTACCACCCACCCAATTTTCTGCTAAAAAGATTGAAGTGTTACATTATCACGCATATTTAAGAAATTAATATATTATGTGGGCTATTGGCCTGGGGGAAGATGATATTGTTTATAACACTGATCTTTGGTTGTTATTTATGAAATCCCACCAACTATTGCAAATGATTAATGTATATCAAAAAGATGTATACTATACTTGGACCACTGGCCTTCAATCCTCATGGATTGATCTTATTTTAACTGACCCATCAGGTTTTGCATCAATCAGCAATTTAAAGCTCATTCCTAATAATCTGATTGATCATGTGATAATGGAATTCTTTATCATAGCTGACCTAAAACATCAAAAAGGCAGCTAGAGTGCAATTAGAGCTATAATTTTAAAAGGAAATCGTATAAAATGGACTGAACATAATCTGTGCAAAATTAACCATATGTTGCTAGACACTTCAATGGAAAACTCTAGTCCATCATTTGGTAATATAAATAATTATTACCAAATTTTTCAAGCCTCAGTACATGAGATTTGCGAATGTCCAGAAAAAAACGGTTTATTTGTTGCCTTCACAGGACTGTATATGAGCAAATTGAAGCAAATAAGACAAAAGAGCTAGGAACAGATATTTGCAAGGAGGATAGAGGCCCATGAACTGTCTTCTAGTCATTAAAGAAATTATCATCCCTCATTCCTTAGACCATGAGCTCGGACAATCTCTATGTGCTTGACCATGGGTCTGTGTGTGCTTTTAGAGAGTGACACAGGTGTCCCATCTTCTGCTGTCATCTATTGAATAGCCAGTGTTTTTCAATTGCAAGTAACATGCTAAAGGACCATGTATGAAGTGGAATGACCTCCTATTTATTGATATGTTAGCTATTACTAATGCGTGTGCTGTGTTTTCGGTTGCCTCCATGGACACTCTTGAGTTATTCTCCATGGGGTCCTTTTGGCTCACTGTGCCGTTGCCTTTGGATAACAAAGGTTGGTTGTGCTCTTATAAGCGTGAATACAATGGGGAGTATTCTGCCTATGTCCTGGGAATCACTATCTTGTGCCTTTGATCCACCGTTCCCATCAAACCTATTGCCTTCTAACCTTAGCACTAACTGCCAACTACTTCCTGGGCTCTGCACAGCTCTGTATTTCCACATATTCAGCCTTTTGAGTTCTCTGAAAGCCTCGAGGTGTTTGTCTATTTAAAAGCATGCTGCGGTGTCCATATTAGAGAAGATGGCTGCCCTGTCACACTCTAATTTCTATATTGAAGAGCTATATTCGCATGTTGTTTGTGTTGCATTCAGTTTATACATTGGTTATGTTAGTTTTCTTTGTGTCTTTTGGTTGCTATGTTAATATTTTTCATATATAAATGCACATGCAACCTACTGTACGTGTTCTTCATGTGGAGTGGATATCTACTTTGTGTCTAGTGCGTGTGCCTATTGATGTTACAATGTCAGCTCAACTGCTTTTGCCATCTTCAGCTTGGATTGTCTCTATGTCTTGTTGTACCTGCCTGGGATAAGGGCGGCATGGTTGTCTGAGTGAGTAATGCTTCTCATCTGTGCAGTATTGGATTCAGGGTGGGGCAGAAGCTATGGATGATGCCTTCATCTGCCTGCCAACATGTTGGCCATTGTTGTTGTCGAATGAAACATAATTATTTTGAAATGCATGGGATGAAGGAGTGTCTTTAATGGGACAGGAAATCAAGGTGTAACATGGTGTGTCCCATCTTGGGCAATTGGGTCTCTGCTCTTAAGTCATTACATAGTAGCCAGAGGCAGGAAGGTCATGAAAACTGCCCTGCAATAAGGAGACTGCAACGTTTAGGATATGTTATGTTATTTGTCTTTTATAATGCACACATCACCGCCACTGTGGTTTATAAGCACCATGCCTTGTCTGTATAGAGGCAAATGGTGACCCCACCCTGTGTGGCAATCAGGCTATGGACTGAAAAGGAAACAGGTTTAAGTGGGAAAGGAGAAGAGTAGGATAGTCAGGGAGACAAAAGCAGATAGACTCAACTTATTATTGTGTAATGTTTTATGTGTGTTTTATGGATTTTGAATCCGAAATTAACATTTTGGACTGACTGACTGATAGATGTTGACGGGATAAATGTGTAGTTTTTAGTGTTTTGACCAGATCAAAATGTAATTAAAAGAAGAGACAAGCAGTCTACCTGATTTCCAGGTTGGTAGAACTGATTGTAAGTGTGCTGAACTTCCTGATTCATAATGTGAGCTCTGGTTTAGGTCAGCTGAGAGATGAATTTAGTAGTTAATTGCTTGCGATTGATGAGCTTCGCTATTAGAAGAGAGGAAATGGAGGGGGTCTCTCGGGGTGTCTACCCAGGTTTGATCAGGCTCCTGGGTAGTTACTTGGTTAGACATGTCATGGATGGGCCCGACTGTTAATGTCTCTCCAAAGGAGAGTATAAAGATGAAGGGAGGCATTTGGAGTGGCACAAGGTAAGTTTATTTCAATGGGGGCCCGCCGTGCCCATCCTCTCAACATAGCCTCTAACGGTTCACTGGGTCACGCGAACCAAGCCCCGAAAGAATACAAGGAGATTGGTTTGCGTGCCCCAACATCTCTACACACCTCCCCCTTAAAGAAAACAAGAAACCTTTTCAATAAAATGAATGAAGCTAAAATTAACATTCTTACTTTAAACGTAGAATAGAGAATAACCACATATGAAAAATGTAAACACAAATATAGCTCCTACGCTTGTATCAAGGTGATACAAATAACCTTTGTCAACACCAAAACAATTTACAATTTAGGCACGGATGACCCACACACTCCTTCAATAAGATGCATAGTCTTTCATCCACACAGGTTTACACCTGGATCTCTGATCACTACCGGAACTGTCATGAGCACCTCCACCTTGAACTCTTTCACCGGAACGGTCATGAACACCTCCACCATGGGCACTTTCACTCCCACTTTGAACACTTTCACCTTCTTCATTACTTTTCTCTTTGCTGTCGTGATTAGACTCATTAGTTTCCACTCTCCTATCCACGCCATGTGCCTTTGCAATTTTTCCTTTAGACCAGACCGCTCCTCCTTCTAATATAACCACACTCTTCCTTACTGCAGAAATTCTCTTAGGACCCACAAATTTGCTGTCCAAACATTTGTTCACCAGTCTAGGATTCTTTATATATACCATATCTCCTACCTTCCACTCAGGCTCCTTCACTTTCTCACGAGCATCAAAACACATTTTATTTCTCTCCTGGCTCTCCCTGATGCATTTCATTATCTGTTCTCTATCCACTTGAACTACTCCTGCTACTCCCAACCACCCTGGACCCAATTTAGTTCCTGGTTCTCTTCCCATGAGAGAAACAAATGGTGATATCTTTGTCACTGAATGCGGGGTAGTGATATAATTCCACGTCATTATCTTTAACATCTGCTTCCATGGCTGCTTTACCCTCATGGCTAATTGCAAGCCTTCTTTCAAAAAACGGTTGACTCTCTCCACTAGGCCATTGGCCCTTGGGTGATATAACGCAGTTCTAACATGTCTAATGCCATAACTGCTGAGGAATTTCTTCATTGCCAACGAGACAAACTGAACCCCATTATCCGAAACAAGTTCAGGTGGCACCCCCTCTCTAAAGAAAATTTTCTCTAAGAACGCTATGAGCTCTCTAGCTGTGACCTCTCTTACTGCTTCCCATTCAATCCATTTCGTGTGAAAATCCACCAGCACAAACAAAAACCTTAATCCGTCTCCCAAACCCATAATGGGTCCCATAATATCCACAGCAACCTTAGACCGCGGCTGCTCTGGCACTGTGTTAGGACACAACGGGGTCTCCCTTGTCACCTTAGTTTTGTCACTCATTTGACACTCCATGCATTCCTTCACCCACCTTTCTGCCATCTTGTCTATGCACGCCCACCAGAAATTTTGCCGCAGTTTCCTCTTCATCGCACCTTCCCCTGGGTGACCCTCAAGAGCCAGTTCCAAAAGAGTCTGCCTGATCGACACCGGAGGTACAGCACATCGTTCTCTCCTCAGTCTGCCCTCAAGTATGTTCAACTCCTCCTAGACTTCCCACCATATGCCAAATCTCCTATCCAAACTATTCTTGTGGGGCCATCCCTTCACCGTCCATTTTTGATCAACTTGAGCTCTTCATCAGTATCTTCTCCCTGCACCCACTTTTCTTGAGCAACTGCCTCATTAATTTCAGCTACCACCGATTCTTCCACTGTCTCATCCTCCACCATCTCAGTTTTGCTTAAAGGCATCCTCGATAGGCAATCTGCCACACCATTCTTCTTCCCACGCAGAAAACTCATGTCAAAATGATACCCTTGAAGACCTAAACCCCACCTGCTTATCCTTGGCGAACCTAAAGCCCACCTTCCACTCTCAAACAACTGCACTAATGGCTTATGATCAGAGCGAACTACAAATCGCCTGCCCCACAGGAAAAATTTTAAATGCAAAACAGCCCAGAACATGGCCAAAGTCTCTCTCTCGATCAGTGAATACTTGGACTCCGCCCCCCTCAATGCTCTTGCAGCAAAGGCAATAACTCCCTCCTTATTCTCTTTATCCAATTGTACCAATGTGGCTCTCAACCCCATCAAACTAGCATCTACAATCAGAACTGTTTTATCCATGGGATTCAACCTCCCAATAGACGGTGCTTTACTGATTACTTCCTTGATACTTTCAAATGCCTTACCACACTCCGGAAACCACTCAAAAGTAGAACCTTTTTTAAGGATCATTCTTATGGGGGCCGACACTATAGCAAAATCTTTCACAAAACGATGGTAATATTCTGCAAGGCCTAAAAAAGACCTGACTTGGTCCTTGTCCGTCGGCACAGGGGCTTTTTTTTTCCCACAGCTTCTACCAAACACTGTTTTGGTCTCACACCCAGTTCATCAATCTCATGTCCGAGATACTCCACCTTCCCCACCGCAATCTTACACTTGTCCCTTCTCACAGTCATACCGGCTTTTGACAACCTTCACAACACTTGCCTCAAAACCTCATCATGTTCAGACTTAGACTTCGCAAACACAAGCATGTCATCTTGGAACACTACAACATTCCTCACACCCTCCATAACTTTGTCCATCACTCTCTGAAATACGGCCGCTGCCGAGGCAAGAACGAATGGCATCCTTCGATACTTGAAAGTTCCAAAAACTGTAATGAACCCCGTCAAATGCTGGCACTCTTCCTTCAAGGGGATCTGGTGATAAGCCTGAGAGAGATCAGTCACAGAGAATACTCTGGCCTTATCGAGAGTCGACAACTTGTCACTGATTATCGGCAAGGGGTGCCTGTCCACAAGAATGTTCCTGTTGATGTCCCTCATATCAACACAAAGTCTTATATCAGCATTTGCCTTGGCTGTCACGATGACTGGTGATAGCCATTCTGAACTCTCACTTTCTTCAATAATCCCTTTCTGTAATAAGGACTCAATCTCAGACTTTAATCTCTCTCTCAGGTTATGAGGTATCGGCCTCACTTTATGCACTTTGGGGACTGCTCCTGCTTTCAAGCGAATCTCATGTTCAAAATCTCTAACCATCCCCAATTCTCCCTTAAAAACTGTTGGGAACTCTTCTTCCCACTTGTCACGAATCTCAGCCACTGAAACTGGCTCTTCGGCACTTGCTTGTATCCTGATCCCGAGTTTGCGCTGTTCCTCCCAGCCTAACAAGGACGAGCCTTCCTGTGTGACAAATACCTCTGAATCACAACTCCTGCCTTTATACTTAATTACTGCTTGGAATTTGCCTAACACGTCTATCTTGACATTTTCATAGGCATATGGCTCTATGCCGTGCTCCTTCAATTTGCAAACAAACTTCATATGTCTTCCTCGAAATCAAAGTCCATGGAGAGCAACTATCCACTTTCAACGCCACCACTCTTCCGTTCATCATAAATACATCGGTTGGTGCACTACGTTTGCCGGACACTTCCGAGACTTCCAGCACATGTTTGGCCTGAGTTAGTTGAGCAACATCTGAGTTTTCCTCCTGCTCTGAGATTCTTGCACCTGACCCAATGTACTGCACTTGTCCTGATTCTCTACACACTCTGGCGAAATGCCCTTTCTTCTTGCACTTCAAGCAGAAAATGTTCTTTGCAGGACAGAACTTGCTCGTAGAGATATGGCGATTTCTGCCACATTTGTAGCATTTGACCTCCCTACTCAAATTCATTTTCTTGAATGCTCTCACAGCCACTACTTCACCCTCTGGCTTCTCACTCTTCATCGTGGACATGTATTTGTGGGTCTGTTCTATTCCCCGGGCAATTTCAATTGCTACTTCCAGAGACACACCCTTGGTCAACAACCTTTCCTGTATCTTCATGTTGCTAGTGCAACATACTACTTGATCCCATATCAATGAGTCAGTCAGCGCCCCGAATTCGCAATGTGTGACTTAAGGATCTTAGTGCTGCCACAAAGTTTTCCACTGGCTCCTGTGGTTCTTGGACTCTCTGAAAGAATTTGTGTCTTTCAAATGTTGTGTTCTTTTTTGCCTCAAAGTGGATTTCCAGTTTTCTTTCAGCTATATTGTACTGGTCCATATCCCCTTGCCCCTCTAATGGGGGCTGAGGCAAGCCATCATAGACACTACGACCTTCAGTGCCCAGGTTGTGCAGGAGAATCGCTTCTTTCCTTCCAAATTTGTCGCCCCCAATTGCCACCAGGTAGGTATCAAAAATCTTCTTCCACCTGTCCCACCTTATGGGCGGTGCTCCCAGCTCAGGTAAGAAAGGTGGGGGCGGGGCCATGCTAGCTGCAGCCATGATGGATGGATAATGTCACTTGCTCCACCCAGCAAACCTTAAGCTTACTTATCAGTCCCACCCGACCACTTTGCAATTGTCTCCTAATTGCCTTCACTTGAGGCTTGCTTGTCAGCAATGCTGACCAATGTTCACTGCACTGTTCCTCCTCTATGCACTTCCCTACACGTTCATGCGCCGTGAAAATGCCAGCATAAAGCTTCCTGGCTTCAAATCTTCAAATCCTTCTTTTTTTTTCCGGTCCGGTTGGGCTTGTTTTCCCTTCATGCCGAGGGTGGATCCGCTATTCTTCTTGAGCCACCACCCTGTGTCCGCCCCTGCCTCCCCATCTCACCTCTTTTGTGTACGGCCAGGGGAACGCAGCAGAGTCCACAGCCCTGCGCGGCTTCAATTGCGGCTCCGGTGGCTCCAGCAGTGCCGCCGCTACACGCAGCCCCGGGCCTCCAGCCATCCGCGCTGGCGAGGCCTTGAAGGGAGTGGAGTGGCGCTGCAGCCGCTTACAGCGAGTCAGCTTGTCGCTCGCCGTGGACCACGGACTGTCCGAGTGCTGTGGCGGGCCCCCTCACCTCGTCGCCAATATAAAGATGAAGGGAGGCATTTGGAGTAGCACAAGGTAAGTTTATTTCAATAGGGGCCCGCCGTGCCCATCCACTCAACATAGCCTCCAACGGTTCACTGGGTCACGCAAACCAAGCCCCGAAAGAATACAATGAGATTGGTTTGCGTGCCCCAACATTCCAAGGACATCTCTACAGAGAGGTGGTTGAGTGTAGCGTGGATGTTGTTTAGTAGACAGTTCCCAGACTCCTGATGCATGGTTCAAGAAGCAAGAGCACCCAAAAATGGCATTGAGTGTGCGGATCCGGATCTTAGGAGAGAGAATTCTGATTCTTTTGCCGTGAAAGGCTCTGTGGGTAACCACAATGGCCATAAGCTTGATCCCTAGCTCAAACCGCAACAAGTGGAGCACCTTTAGAATTCAAGACATAAGATTGCAAGGTCATAGGTTCAGTGGGGATTCAACAAAAGGATTTGGGACTCTCTGGACAAGATAAGTTAGGCAGGCCCAAGCTGTTGGAGTAGTCCAGACTGGAGAGGGGCACTGATATTCCAGCTCTATGCTTTGAAGGTAGACTAGATATGCCAGAATGCTGCATTACAGCTATAGAATGCAGCAGAACAAGACAGAACTATTTTGTTAATGTGGGGCTCTAAAGAGAGGTGCCCACAAATACAACCCTGGTTTGATACTATTTTGGTAAAGGGGCAAGACCCCACACTCTTGGGCCAAATAAGGGTTGCAATAAACATGACATTTCTATAGACAAGAATTTTGGTTTTGTCAGGGTTGAATTTAAGTTGGTTGCTCATCATTCAAATGCTCATTTTGTGGCAACAGCCTAGTACGGGGGTCGTGTCAGAGGCAGGGGCTGATCGGGATGTCATTAGTTTAACTGAAGTAGGTTAGTGTCTAGGATATTGGGATAGGGGTGAAAGAGTATTTGTTTTTCAAGGTGTTTTAGGAATTCTTCATAAATATAGTGCTAAAAGACCTTGGCATGGTACAGGAGCTTAGCGATAGTCCTATTGCTGGTAGGACCGAGTGAGGGCTTCCTAAGGAGAGGTATTATTGGAGTAGTTTTAAGCTGACCCATGACTAGGTGTGCATTAAAATAACAGTTAATCCTTGTAAAATAAATGCAATGGGATTAAAATGACCGACTGATCCTTCTTTATTATTACATGATGTAGGCTAAAACAAATGTCACGAAAATATTAGTCAAGCCCCTACTTAGATTTGCCAAATGTGGAAAGGCATAAGAAGGAATGTTCTTTACCCCTGGGTTCCATCCTGGACACATTCTGCACAGATTCTTTTCTTTTCTGCTCTGACACAACGTGAGACACTGCTCATCTCATGGATCCTCAGTACCCTGGCTTTTCGGATCACACATACTTAACTTCCCTCTGCCCGGATAGGCTTACCCAGAAAGCTAACCATCCACTGTGCTCACCTTAGTGCTAGTCCTCTAGACTGCCATCACTGCTACACCTTCTAGGCCCCTCACCCTTTTTCTCACCCTGTTCCTGCATCCCATCCACTCCCTTCTCTTCCACCCCCTCCACCCTCTCAGGCAACCTTCTTCCCCACTGCCACTCTTAACCTCTAGCAGAACCAGCCCAGCAGTGAAATTGCTAAATGCAATGAAATCCGACCTTCCCGGGCTGATCCAATCTCTCTCTAGCCCCTGGCAGCATCTGCCAGGAGGTCCCTTGGAAAACCCAGAGAAGCCAGTCTTTACCAGGAGCCCTGCTTTCATAACTAATCCAGTACCTGGATAAGAGCCTCTGCGAATGTGCGGCGAGCTGCAAACCCCAGAATTGCCTGCTCATCACAAACCTCACAAGTGACAACCAGAGTATTCACCTCGTGAACCCTAGGAATAAGAACCTTTAAGATCATAATTAAACAATATTTCTCATTCATACCCATTTTGCCCCCACAAAACATCTTCTCTTCATCTCAGTGGGCGTCACACACACACACACCTCATAGCCTTTCCCCCTAGCGCTTCTGCTCCTAACTTTAACCTATACACCCAAGAACCAATGAAAATACCGTTCTCTTACCATGTCTTATCACACATACCCATCTCAGGAATTCTGTAGATTCACTATGATTCCACCATATCTGTCAGGAACCTGGTAGACCTACAGTGAGGGCTTCACCACTGATTGGCACCCACCCCACACTAAGACTATAAAGGGCTGATGGCGTAACTCCATCCTTCCAGTGACTGAATCCCCCTCCTCAAGATCTTCACCTTAGTATCATCCCACCCTCTGCAAGCTCCCCACACTAGTCCCAACTTATCTATCCTGACCCCCTTTACGCACTCCTTGTGGGTTATCAGCTTTTCCCAGCTGATCCATCCCCCTGCCACCACTCCCTCCATACACCTTAGCCTTCCTCTTTTGGAAGGCTCCTTTATACCGAGGTTTCTGAATTATTTACTTATTTAAGAATAGCAAAGTGAAACTCAGCATCCTAATTCTATGTTTGCAGACAGCTGACTATGTTCAAAAACTGTGAGTAAGACTTTTTGTGCATCTGTTTCCACACACTATGAGTACATACCTGCATCCCATGTATACCATGTCCTGAGCAGAATCCGTGACACAGTCACCAGAGGATCTAGCTCCTAATAAAGGATCCAGAGGGCAAACATATCCCAGCAGCTGCTACACAAAGGGCCTAGTCATGATACCTGCCAAGTCCTCTACCCTTAGAAGATTTGCAGACATTTAAGCGCATAACCGCCTGACTGCCATTCTGCTGGGAAGAGTCGACATGTCTGAAGCTTGGTTATCAGATGACTACTCATCTCTCCTCCACACTCTGATTCCAGGGGACTCAACAATCTTCAACCAAAATGGAGCTAGCCAAAATGGTAGTGTTGTCACCTAGATCTTATAAGCAATCTTGAAGACCACACTACTGACCTACGAAGCTTTAAGTCCTTTAAGAATCTGGCTCTCAAATCTGACACCGATTCATGCATTCTGATTATCACTGCATACTCCCCAAGTCCAGAGATTCACTTCTTCCTCATATGGTGGGAAATGATGTTATTCTTAGCACATGCCTCAGACAACATTGCTACACATGGACAGATGCCAAAGGCAATCTCACAGCATAAGGCGCCCTGGACACTATGGAAAGCCTAGGCCTCCCGTACCACATCCATGGCCCGCTGAAGTCCAAGTCACACTTCTCTGAATTCTTCTCACAGGACTGCTCTATATCCAACATCAAGGTCACACCCCTCATCTGGACAGAACATGACATGATCTAATGTTGTCACCATTCGCCTCCACCCAAAAACCTTGCTCAATCGATCCCCACTACTGACCCAATAACTTTCAGAACAGAAAAGAAAATGGACCCAGAATGTTTTTGCTAATCTGCTTCCAGCCACGAGAGATGTTTATTCTAAAGCAATCGGCTCTGCTTCACCCCTCAATTCCCTCCACAACGCAATCAGAAACTTTGGACACACTATCCCTGACCCTATCCAAACAAGCGAAAAATGCAATCAAGGCAAATAATACATGGTTTGACAGAGATCAGGCCAACATGAAAAGAACATGTCAGAAACTCTAAAGCATCTTGTCGAAGTCACAGCATCTGGATAAAAAACAAATGCATTAAACATAACAGAAATTGTAGACACTCCATGAGCCAGATTAAAACATGTTTACCCATCAAAGAAATGACCTAGCAGCCAAGTGGTCCAATGCAATTCACCTCATCGATGGAATCCACACAAGAAGAGGCCAATGGTATGGCTACCTTTTTATGACTAAGATCTAAGAAATGTGCAGCTCCATCTTGACTTGGATCAACCATTGTCACAGACTATTGACCGAACCCAAGAGATTCACAACCTTTCAGCCATTTACTCTGGAAAATGTGACATACACCTGTAAAAACAAATAAAACCCTCCTAAGTCCCAGTACACATTTGCCCATCACACCCGAGGAAATCAATTAAGATGCCATCATGACCCTTCCTCAAGATGCTGTGCACCACAATCTTAGCCAATGGTACCCGCATAGCCCCCGTAACATCTGTTTATCACCACCCTCCTAAAGAGGCAAGGGACTGACCTCTCGTTCTTGGCCAACTCTATCCTATCCCTGCCCTTCCATTTCAGCCATAACTTCCTGACTACACTGAAATAGAAATCCCTTTTCCATGATAAGCAATTATTATTTCAGCCATGAAGAAGCACAAAAATGACCCTCCCAGATACAAGAGAAGGCATAGGGCCTTATTACGAGAATGGAGGAAGCCATGCCGTACTTACCGGTATGGCTGCCTCCATTCCGGGTACCGGCTCGGGTTCCCTCAATTGGGAAATACTGGGCCATTCCGACCTAGTAGGGCCCGGTATTTCCCCATTCAGGGAACCCGGACCCGGTACATCCCCATTCCCATTTGAGCCCTCATACCTCTTCCTTTGCTCCCGATCAATCTTGACAATGTAGGGATCCAGCGTGAACTGGAAGTGCCCACCGAGGGAGGAGCTCAAGCAGCGTTACGGATGAGTGGCTGGACTGAACATTGTATTATGGGAATTCTGCCAATTCCTTTGGTGTGGGAAGGAGCCGGTAACGCCTTTCCAGCTTCAAACGAAGAATGTGGGCACCAGTGACACCGTCACAGGCTGGCCAAGAGACAGGACATAATCTGCTCCTCCGTGGCCACAGCAATATTTCAAACCTCTGCGGGGAGGGGATGAACCACAGTCAGCCACCAAGTATGCGGCTACTTACAGGATACCAAGTACGTTTTTGAATGGAAGAACATGAGTGGTGAAGGCCACCAGGATAAAACCTTCCTTGGGTACAAAGGGTGTACCAATGCAGTGAGCATTTCTTCCAGCTAAAATACTGCCAATATCATAAACCCACTCAATATATCACTGCTATACAAAGCACCCATTAAACCACAGACCAAAATGATAGCCAAAATAAAGCCTCTACACATCTATGGGCCTCAGTACAAGTTTTGCCATAATACAGCTGTTTTTCAGTGGAGGTATCACCAAACTCAATCATTACTGCCACCCGATCCAGTGGATATACTGCAGGATTAAATGTTGGCAAGGTGGTGTTTATCCTATTTTTTGGAGTCCATAGGAATGCATGGGGATTTTATTTGTTCGATTATTAATTCAACCATATTAAATCACTTTATTTTTGGAGGTGAAGTGGAGGGTTTATCTTCAGCTAAATGCTGGAAGTAAATCCTCTACTTCACCATCAAACTCAGAGTTCAGTGCTGCGCTAAAGCTGCCAGTAATTCCATATCAGCAAAAAGGTGGTGGTAGCAGAATTACCACCAAAATTGTGCTGCACCGCTGAATTTGTAATGAGGCCCTTAGTTTTACCATATAGAGCGGTTAATTTGTGTAGGTTAACGAGACTTGATTATGTTAAGGCTCATGATTGGATTAGTTTAAATAACTCAAGAGCCTATTTAGTCTATTTTAATTTATCATAAAATTCTTTTCAGAGTAGAAAGAGCCAAACCGTGGTTTACTTGGTGTAGAATCCTCTGGGTTCTTATTGCCAATGTATGGCTGAATAGACTTACGTTCAGTGATCCGTTGCCTTCCATTGCTTGCAATATGTTGTTTTTTCCTCATGTGAAAACATCTGCTCTCTATTTAAGAAGTAGTGCAACCCAAAGAGATTGAATTCTTCCTCTTAACATGTAGATGGTCCAGTGCCCAAGTGCCATACAGAACCCCCTCCAGACCCATTGGCTGCAAAAAATGAAAAAGGACTTTGTAAATTATGAATTGGAACATGATCAGGTCTAATTGACCTATGCAAATAAATGACAGTCTACGGCAGGGGTCTGCACCCATCAGCTCTCCAGATGATTTGGACTACGTTTACCATGATCCTTCACCATTGACTAATGTGCGTATGGGTGGATGGGCGTTGTGGTACAAAAGATACGGTGAACCAAAGGATGCCGACTCCAGGACTACAGTAAAGGCCATAGATCTGTGCAAGCATCATTGTGTTGAGGAGCACCAGTTACACCAGACACCTCTTCTCTAATGTTATTTTCAGAACTTGAAGAAGCCAAGTTTGACTGATGTGAGGCAGCACATCCATGCACAATCTGAATTACAAACAAGCAGATTAATGAATCGCCAGTGTGGAGGTGGCAGCAATCACGCAATGCTGCTTACCTTTGATAACAGTAGTGTTAGGAAGCCTCCTCTGATTATCATGCCCAACCAGTTGCGGTGATACTAGAATCAAAAAGGGCAGAGAATCATTTATTTGCCAGACCTAAAGTGAATCTTGTTTCAAAATATGCAATATGCAATCTCGATAGAACGATGCCTTTATGACATAAAAACACAGTTTATAGTACAAGCTTTCAGGCAAGCACATTGTGGTGTAGAGGAAAGGTTGTACAGGTGTGATGACGGGTTATGTCATCATGCAAGGAAGTGAATAAATTACTGGGATGCCCACCAAAACGGGACATCCCGAGTCACACAGCAACCTGGCATCCGTGTCTTCTGTTCTCCCTTGGAACTGCGCATCTATGCATTGCACTGGGCCCCGCACTCCTCACACTGACGACAAGGATTGACAAACACATGTGCAGCCCCAGCCGGCAGCAACAGTTGGAGTGCACACGCTGTCTCAACCCCAGCCAGCCACGAGGTGCCGGCAGACACGCAACCCGGGCCCATGGTGGTGAAAGTGAGGAACCAAAACAACGGAGCAAAAACAGTGTACCGGCACTGCCTGGCAGCTGCAGTGCATTCCCCACATTAACCCCCAGTGAGCGCTTCAAATCCTCCACACAGGGGAAACTACCGGCTGGGCTGACTGAAAATCACATGTCTCTGCAGGCACCTCCACAGCCGCATAGAGAGCAGGAACACACAAAGGGGAGTAACCAGACCCCAGCTCACCAGAGCTTCAACAGATGCCTGCAGGAGTGCACGGTAAACCGGGCCATCCACCCACGCCACCAGTTGGTGGGATTTCCTAAAGAGGGAGAGCCTTGGTAGCCTCTACCCAGGTTTGGAACACAACCAATAGACCTGAAGAACACCCTTCAGAAGAGACTCCCGTGCAGGGCAAGTGATACTAAGAAAATCACACAGCCCACCCTGCACAGCAACCATGACAGACAGGGAACAAGGGGTCGATGGTCCACAGCAAAATGTCAGACGAGCAACAGTCGCCGTCCGCCAGACGAGTACACCCAGGTCCCCACGTGAAATTTCTAGCCCACTAGACCCATGTGCAGGAAGGAGCACGTGGCACGACTCAGCGCAAGGCTCGTTCATGAGGTTGTTTAACCCGTATGCAGAAGGTGACACCCTTCGGTTGGAGCTGTGGCTGCAGCAGTTTGAGCTCCAACTCAAGTCGAGGAAGGTTACAGAAGATGAAGAGAAACTCACACTACTCATGCTGAACCTGGGAGCTAACGCTTTGCGACTATTTAACACTTTGCAGAACAGAGGCCAGGAAGATGATTACCAGGTGGCCAGAGCAGCACTGAATAGGAAGTTCTGACCCCAGCTAAACCCAGATTATGAAAGATTCCAGCTAAGCCTATTGAGACAGTGGCCGTCGGAACGTATCAATGACTTTTACAAAAGGATCTGCGAGTTAGCACTCAGATTCGAGTTCCCCAATGAAGAATTCTCTGTGAGGCAGCAAGTAATTCATGGCATTTCATCTGATAAGGTTAAGAGAGACATTCTGTGTGAAAGAAACCTATCCCTCGAAGGCATTGTAGAGATGGGGCGCCAGAGAGAGAGAATGGACTCTCAGGTTGCAGCCATTGAAGCAGCCATACGGTGTCTGCCGATCAACACAGAGCAGCCGAATAGAAAGGTGGCTGCAGGGAAGCAAAGGATCACCTCTGCGGGAAGGCTCCCACTCTACCAATGTTCCCACCACAGACACAATGGTCATGCAAATGGTGCGGTGGACCCTGGCACCGAGAAGAACTGTGTCCAGCTGTTGGCACAACATGCCGCAATTGTGATAAGCCAACCCATTTTGTCTCAGTCTACCTTAGTTCCAAGCCACAGCGGGATCCCAGAAGGTCACCCTCGAGGGAAGACCGAAAATCAAGATCAAGCCGCCAAACACACCAGAGAGGGAAAGCCAGAACTGTGTGGCGGGACCCAAGCACCAGTGGGAGTGACAGAAACACTCGCGAACATTCAGAAGAGGAGTCATCCCCAGAGCGACACACCAAACACAGGAAGAAGCGAAGCAAGCAGATACACCTCATATCAGCAGTGGGATCCCACAAAAGGGCAAAAGACAAAATGCAGAGGTCAGCCAACCTGCAAGCTGCTCATGTACAATACGCCGACAAAGGTAGGCATCGACACAGGTGCTACCATGAATGTGATACCAGCAAGTTAGTACAGCACAGTACCGAGCAAACCCCCTCTACAACACAAGACTGTCCAGATCTACTCTTATGAGGACAAGGTGCATCTCCCAGCAAAAGGGTCTTTCAAAGCCAACGTTACCTACAATGATGAAACATGCCGCACTACGCTCTATGGCGTGAACGCTGGCATTGAGGCGCTGTTAAGCTGCAGAACAGCATAGAAGTTGAAGTTAATCCATTTTGCCTTTCAACTGCAACAACCAGCCACCTGCAACCTGTTAGCCAAACATGCAAACCTATTCAAAGGGATTGGCTTTCTAATAAAATGAACTGTCACACTCTATATTTATTTATTTATTCACATTTGTTGAGCGCACATCAGACCGAAGGCATCGTGGCACTAGTTACAGTGTTGCTTATTCTTAGTTACATACAGCTAATATCCGTGAGTATATGTCCGTGAGGTTACATTGGACGAGATATACTTTTTTTCATATATGCATGAGCAGCAGGAGAGCAAGTGAGAAATGGTTGAGTTGAAAAGGGCAGTTTTGAGCTTTTTTCGGAAAGAGAAGAGAGAGGCATCCGCTCTGAGGTCAGTAGGTAGGGCATTCCATAGCTTAGGTGCGAGGAAGGGGAAGCCTATGCCTCCTGCTTTAGTTCTGTTGATGCGAGGTATTGATAGCCGGTGTGTGTATTGGACTCTTCTAGGTCTTGTGGGTTGAGATCTACCTATTGTGTCAGATAGATAAGAGGGAGCTGTGAGGTTGATGCATTTATGAGCGATTGTGAGGATTTTGAAGGATATACGGTCTTTGACTGGGAGCCAGTGAGCTGCCTTTCTGGCTTGTGTGATGTGTTCTCTTTTGGGTATGCTGAGGGCTGCTCTGAGAGCATTGTTTTGGGTTGTTTGGAGCCTAGATAAATTTTTTTGGGAAGTGCCAGCTAGGAGTGCATTACAATAGTCTAATTTGGCTCCAATAGTTGCTCGGGCGATGGACAGGCAGCCATCCTTGGTTAGGAAGGGTTTTATTGCGTTAATAAGTTTAATATTCAATGCTGCGGCCGAGACTATTGCGCTTACTTGTTTGTCCATGGATAGTGTTGCATCTATGTGGACCCCCAGTGTTTTGACTGAAGAAAGGACTGGGATGATACAGTTGTCGATGTTAAAATTGGTGTATAGGGGGTTGAGGTTGGAGAGGGTAGATTTCTGACCCAAAATGAGGATTTCGGTCTTATCCCCGTTCAAACAGAGGCCGTTAGTGGCCATCCATGCTTGTATGGTAGCGTAGATTTGCTGTAGGGTGTTGGTGTCTTGGTGATAATTCCCTGTCAAGGGGAGGAGAACCTGGGTATCGTCGGCGTAGTTTGTGTAAGTGATCCCCAGTGAATCTAGTTTATCAAATAGTGGCTTCGTAAAAAGATTGTAGAGCGTGGGGGCAGTACAGGAACCTTGTGGAACACCACAGTGGATGATGGATGGTGCTGCATGTGCTGTGTTGGAGAATACTTTCATTGCTCTTCCCTCTAAGAAGGATGTTACCCAGGATGCTGCGCCCTTTGAAAAATGTGCAGAGTGTGTCAAGTGACTGGTAAGGGTAGAGTGGTCTACCAGATCAAATGCAGCTGATAGGTCAAGGAGAAGGAGGAGGGCGGGTTTACCTTTGTCTAGGATGTTGGCGATTTCATTTTTTAAGTCTAGAAGGGCGGTTTCCGTTCCGTGTCCCTTACGGAACCCGGATTGTCTTTTACCAAGGATTGCATTAGATTCAATGAATAGTTGAATCTGTTTGTGGGCGGCCTTGTCGAGTAGTTTCAGGAGGAAAGGGACTGTGGTTATGGGTCGGTAATTGTTGGGGTTAGCAGGGTCAAGTGATGGTTTTTTTAGGAGAGGGCGTACCCAGGCCTCTTTAAGGCTGTCTGGGACAATGCCCGTTTTGAAGGAGGCGTTGATGAAGGCGGTGAGAAGAGGTGCGAGTGTTTCTCCGCAATCTTTGATGATTTTAGGGGGGCATATATCACCCTTACATTGAGAAGGTTTGAGGTGTCTGAGAATGTCAGTGACCTCTGTTTCAGAGATTTCAGTAAATGCAAATTTGGGCACATTTTTTACATTTGCATTAGGTCTTATCTGTGCATTGGCACTTTGCTTTGGTAGTGTGTTGAAGTGATGGGATATTTTGTTTTGGAGGAGGTTTATTTTTGTAAGCATGGCTGATTGAATGCTTGTACACCATGCCTCATCTTTGACAATCTCATCAGGGCATGAGAGAGGTACAGTTAGCTCTTTGAATATTTTGAAGAGTTCTTTAGACTGGGAGTTGGCATTAGCGATGCGATGGTTGTAGGCTTCAGATTTGGCAAGGAAGATTGCGTTTTTGTATTTTATTGCTAAGGATTTGAAGTTAGCTTTTGTGGTATCGCATGGGTTACGCTGCCAGTTTTTTAGGGCTAAGCGTTTCTCTTTGCGGAGTGTCTGTAGTTCCTCTGTGAACCATGAGTTGGAGTGGAAGGATTTTTTTTCTTTTTTGTTTTCCAATGGAGCAACAGTGTTGACAGCCATAGTGATAGTGTCTTTGAATATTTCTGCGAGGGTGTTAGGGTCATCGGAGAATGGGGGTGCTAGGCAAGGTAGGTTGAGGAGTGCACTGATGTTGTCTGCGGTGAGTTTTTTGGCACTTCTGGCTATGGTCGCAGGTGCTTTAGTAGGCACTTTAACGCCTAGTGAGACAGGGATGTCAAATAGGAGAAGGTTATGGTCAGTCCATGGGAGGCTGGTATTTGAGGTGATGGCTGTGTTACAGTTGTGATCTGCAATCCAATCTAGGATGCGTCCTTTAGCATGAGTAGGCGATGTGCTTTTTTGAGAGAAACCTAGGTCCTGGAGGTCTTTGGTTAGGGAGATAGCGGTTTTGTCCTTAGGATCGTTGAACCCCAGGTTGAAGTCACCTATAAGTAGTGTTTTTGTGGATTTTTTTAGGTTGTTTCCTATGAGGTGGTTGATTTGATTTAAGAAATTAACTGTTGGGCCTGGTGGACGGTAAATGGTATGAATATTTATTGTGCTGTTTGGAGAGAGTGCTAATTTGACTGATAGGATGTCAATATTCTCTTCCTCTTGGTGGGGTACGGTTCTGATAGAGAGAGAGTCTTTGTAGATAATGGCTACTCCCCCTCCTGTTCTAGCTGTCCTATCTTGTCTAAGGATGGCATATCCTTGAGGTGGGGCTAGTGAGATGGCTGGGCCGGAAGCTTCGTTGAGCCATGTCTCTGTGATTGCGAGTAGGTCTAAGTTTTGCGTAGTTATTGGGTCATTTAGTTCTAATGCGTGGGCATTGAGAGATCGTACATTGATTAATGCACATTTGCATAGTGCAGGGCGAAGGCAAGGGATTTTTGTGGGTATAGTATGAGCGTCTATTTTATGTGCGGTAGTAACTTGAGGGTAGGGGTTTCCGTTCTGTGTTGTACGAGTGGGTTGAAGTATGTTACGTGTGGAGGTATTATCACAGTGGTGAGGTGTGTGCACTTTGGGAGTCTGCAGTTTCTGAGTAGTAAGTGTGCAGGTGATGCTGGGTGGTGTATATGAATGGTGCGGATTCTGAGTCTGTCTAGTCTGAGGCGGAGGTTGGGTGTTAGTGTAGTGTTATTTGAAATGTGTGATGGCACGGGCAGGAGGCCCATCGTGTGAGTTCGATGACGCAGGCTGATTTGAAGGTGGGGGCTGCGTTTTGATATAGAAGGGTGTAGTGTGGTCATGAGTGTGAGTAGTGTGCTAAATAAGCATGTGAGGACGGGTAGCGAGTACATAGCAAGTGCAATGGCAGTATGCCTAGGTTGCACTGTGAGGAAATGGTGCAGTAGAATGCAGTGTTTGGCAGTGGACTATGGTCAGTGACCAAGGCAGTGATCATACGACACAACACAGTCTAAAAAGTGGTCTGCTAGTGACCATAAGGCACAGCACAGTCTGAAAGTGGTGGTCTGCTAGTGACCATAAGGCACAACACCAAGAGTGGTCTGCTAGTGACCATAAGGCACAACACAGTGGTCTGCTAGTGACCATAAGGCACAACACAGTCTGAAAGTGGTGGTCTGCTAGTGACCATAAGGCACAACACCAAGAGTGGTCTGCTAGTGACCATAAGGCACAACACAGTGGTCTGCTAGTGACCATAAGGCACAACACAGTCTGAAAGTGGTCTGCTAGTGACCATAAGGCACAACACAGTCTAAAAAGTGGTCTGCTAGTGACCATAAGGCACAATACAGTGGTCTGCTAGTGACCATAAGGCACAACTATAGGTAGATACGCATTTGCCGCCTGAGTTAGAAAGGGCAGTTGCAGAGCTAAATCTCAAGAAGTCAAGACGTATAGAGATTGAGGGATAGATTGTACATCCTAATGTCCTCGGCTGTGCAGACTGCAGTATATAACTAGGATGCATAGAAGTACCGTCAGGGCGGGGTGCTATGGTGCTAAAGACATCGTGATTGTCCAATCTTTTTTATGCCAGCTGGGTGTAACAGCAGTAAACTGATGGAGTGCATTAGATGCTGTAGTGGGTATAGAGGGCGAGGTTCTACTCACATGGTTACACGGAATAGTGTGCGATTAGGAGCCTTTTCTATCGGGATTGATGGGCATATTGACCCCACCATTGAATCGAAGGCCGTCCGGGCACAGAAAAGTCGCTTTTCATATGCGAGCAGCGGGAGAAGCAGAGCTGAAGAAGCTAGAAGACCAGCAATTCATAGAGAAGACATCAGGAACCACACCCTGGGTATCCCCAATGGTGGTCACCAAGAGGCCGATGCAATCGAATGCAGTTCGGATCTGTATCGACCTGAGGCTTTCAAATCAAGCAATTGGGCACCGGTGACATATTATGCCCACCATCAATGAGCTGATCGTTGACCTAACCGGAACAACAGTGTTCAGCAAATTAGATCTTGGTTCCGGCTATCACCAAATTCGGCTGACCAAAGAGTCGAGGTACATAACAACTTTTTCCTTGCACCTGGGGCTCCGCAGGTACCGTAGACTGAACTTTGGCATCTCGTCAGTGGCTGAAGTCTTTCAGAACTCATTCAATACTGCAAGACTTGCCTGGCCTACGAACATCAGCGACGACACCCTCGTATACGGCACCTCAGAGGAGGAACACAACACATGCTTAGCTGCAGTGCTAGCCTGACTAGAAGACTCAGGCCGGATGTTACATCCCGAAAGCCAGAGTTGTCTTTCTTTGGATACGTCTTCAATGCAAAGGGGGTCTCGCCCGACCCAGCCACAGTGGCAGACGTCAAAAAGTGCCCAGCGGCCAACTACAGCAATGGACGTCTGGAGATTCATGAAGATGGCATCCTACTGCAGCAGGTTTATACCCTGCTTCTTGTTTGCTTATCCATCCCCAAGTCGTGTCTTGTGGGAGGATTTTACAACACTCTATGTTCTGCCGTTGACATTGGCATTCATCAATATAGTCATTTTTGTTGAGGATAACTATACCTCCACCCTTGTCTGCCCTTTTGAGGAGTATACTCTTGTCAGTGGCCAGAGACTTAATCGCTGCCCTTTCTTCATTCCTAAGATTATGAAAGACCTGGGTATCAGTAGATTTGAGTTTATTAATATCTGCCAATTCTTTATGTTCAAACACCAGAGATTCCAGCAAATGCATATGTACCAGCAGGCAGAAGGTGAATGGTTCACATAGTCCTTTGCTGTTGGTAGAAGGAGGATGTTCGCTTTTATTGAAACATTCCTAAATGTAGATCTTCCTCATAAATTTCAAACTGGTCATTTTTCTTTTATTAAACATGAATTCTAAAGCTTTATTTGGAACATGTTCTTCTGGAGCGATCATGGTGTCATTTGACAAGTTCACTATGAGCGATTCCCACTCCTTGTTTGTCTCTGGCCGTCTTCCCATCCTTCCCTGACCCGCACTCTGTATAAGAAAGGCCTGGTAGTCATGTTCCATCTACCCCCTTGCGGACAGTTATGTGTTTTCACAGATTACTCACAAATACAGCTTAAAAACAGGCTTTTCCTGTGAAATCTGGCTACCCCACTACTTACCTGAGGTAAATATTGGGATTTTTCTGCATCCTCAGTTTAGAGGAGGGATTTATCTAATATTTCCCATCATTCACATTGGTATTAATGGCTATTTTTTGTTTTTCTTATGGCAGCCTATAGTGTGGAGGGAGTAAAGTCTCTGCACAAAATACTAATTTTGAAATTGATTCAACTATGACTATAGGGGTTAAACATTTTAGAGCCCTATAGAGACCTCAATTATATTTTTCCTGATGAATGTTCACCAGAAAAGGGATTATGAACAGAGACATGTTGAGAGCTGGCCAATGTTGAAGTGCAGAGGTTTTTTGTGTCTAGACATTCTAGTACACAGAGTCATCACAACTCTTTTTAGATTGTAAATTATATACTACAAATACATTCTGCAGGCTCTATGTAGCAGAGCTTCTCCTACCTAGAGAGGTTGTGAGTCGCTGCCGAGTAATTTGTGCATATCTTGTTAATTGTAAAGAATTCTTTGTATCTGTGTTTTGTTTTTGCATATATGTGATATTTGAGATTTTGTTTGTATTTTATTTATTATTTGTTAACATTAAGTAATGAAACAATTCTATTAACTTTTTACTGACCTTCTTTGTTACATTGTTGGTTGCCATTTTTGCTAACCCATTGTTTTGAATTACTAAACCTTATGTACAACCCTGAAGATTGATACCCTGTGCATATCTATCACCGCAAAACTCACAGGCTGGATTAGCATTTTAACCAAACTCTTAGGTACTTCCTTTAGACATTGGTCAATGGAGATGAACTGAACTGGGATGAGCTGCTACCATGGGCTTGTTCGCTGCCAGGACAACACTACAGGCCTCAACTGGATAGCTTATGGAAGGAAGCCTTCTAATGCCTTGGTCATCTTGAAAGAAGGCTAGGAAGCACAAGAGGAGCCAGGGGAAGAGACAGCAAGTTTTTCTAAACAACCCAGGCAAAGTTATGGCTAATCCAGTCCATGTCCAAAGCAATATGTGAAAGTCAGCCAAGAAAAGCTGAAGAGGTTGTATGAACACGGAACCAAACTGAGAAAATGTGCTGACGGTGACCCTATGTTAATCCACAACTGGATCCAACATGGTGCCCGGAAGAAGACTACCCAAATTTACCACATCAATTAGTTAAAACCTCGAGAAAGTCAGATGGCCTGGCACCCATGGCTCACCTTCTGATTAACTAACAATAACAACTGTGCTCCATTAAAGAAGGCTTGGTTCATGATAATCTGCTGCCTCAGAAAATCAGAGATTTGGAAAACTTCTTCACCAAAACCACGGGACAAGCAGAAGTGTTCTTTCACGGAATTGAAACCCCTCCAGAGAAGGCTGTTTGTCTTCAGCACTGTTGCTTCCCCAAGATAGACAGAAGGCAGTGGTGAGGGTAGACCAAAAGATGTTGGACTTGGTAGTCATTCCCTCAATGAGTCACTGGGCCTTCCATATTCTCCTAGTCCCCAAACATGTCAGAAGTTGTAGGTTCTGTATCAACTTCTGTAAACTTAATGATATTTCATACTTTGATGCATTTCCATTACCATGCAGTGACAAACTAATGGAGAGGATTGCACCAGCAAAATTCATACCCACGCTCGACTTAACCAAGGGGTATTGGCAGATTACATTGCCACCCGGTGATCAGGAGAAGGACCGTCATATCCCTGCCATGCCTATTCCAAATCACTGTACTCCCATTTGCTCTGCTTTGTGCCCCGATTATCTTTCAACGGGTGCTAGATGCTAATTTGCAGCCCACTAGAGCTTTGCAGCAACATACTTGGATGACATTATCATTTACAGCAGGAGATCGGAAGACCACATGGCACACCTGTATGCTGTAGTTCAAACCATGAAGAGTAACGGATTCAATGCTAACCCAGACAAAAGTCATCTGGCATTACCTGAAGTCCACTGCCTGCACTTCTGACTGGGAAGGCGGGAGGTAAAATGGTACAATGGAAAACGTAATCCATAGTATAACTGTCCTCAAAACCAAGAAAGAATTGTGTGCACTTCTGGGCCTAGTCTTTATCCCAAACTTCTCCACCGTCTCTGGACGTCTCATGGACCAGCTGAAAGGGTTGGCGCATTCCAGAATCCTGTGGAACAATACTACAGAGGAGGCTGTTAGAGAATTGAATCGCTGACCAAGTCACCCACCACTCCTAATAATGCCCGACTTCAACAACCTTTTATATTACAGACAGTTGCTCCCGGGTAGGTTTGAGAGGTATACTCTCTCAAAAAAGGAGTGGAACAACCGATCCAATTCAACAGTAAGAAGCTATATCCACAAGAGACAAAATATGGCAGTGGGCTTGAGAGTTCAATGTGCATTACCTAATTGGCTGAAATTTCATACTGGTTCCTGACAATACCCCCTCACCTCTCTCTCAGATACAGATACCAATGCCAGGGTAATAGGATGTTATTTTACGGTTTATAGTCATAATGTCGACAACAAAAATGTCGACAGTCAAAAAGTCGAAAAAAAAATGTCGAAAAAAAAAATGTCGACTTTTTTTTTCAATGCATTTTTTTTTCGAAATGGGGGGGTTCCCCCCTAGCCCCCCTTTTTTTAATTTTTTTTTTACTTTTCCCTTTTTCTTTACTCCCGAACCCCTAAAATAAATATATAATTAAAAAAAACGAAAGACATTATTTTGTCGACATTTTTGTCTGTCGACATTTTTTTTTCGACATTATGACTCCCCACCTTATTTTACAATACAACCATACGTGATACTTCTCTGTGGTGCTTAAACAGCAGAGTACCAAGTTGTCAGCAGCCTCTCCTGCTTCCACAGAAGGCATGGGGTTCTCTCAGGGGTAATGGAGGGATTGCACTACACACATGGACAAAAGTCTCCCGACTAGCTGATGAATAGCGCACTGAGACCCTTTCCCCCACGCTAAGGCGCTACTAGACACACCTCCTCAGGGTACATCAAAATGTATAGGATACCAGAGCTGTAGAGGAGAACGGGAAAGGATGGTGAGGGACGATGTTAGTAATTATAAGAAGACAGTAACAATCAAAGAATCGGGCAGTTACTCTTCTTACATGCCTTTGGCAGTGTCTTAACAGTAAAGTGGCTCCCTCTCATGAAGGATACCCATAGAAACAATAACAAGGAATGAATACTTCCTTTAACGAGGAACGTGAGTATCATTCAGAGTCCCAATATTAACACTAGAAACTAAATACCTAAATTTCCTAAGGTTCCATCCAAGAATCAAGATTTCCTTCAGGAGATCATGGTTCCAAACTATAGAACCATTTTGAGAACACTGATATGCCGCTCATTCTTCCGTTTATCTCCGAGCCTTTTCCGGGTGTGATATCCTCACGTATACGTGATGGGAAGGAAAGGACCTGGTGACTAAGGGACGAGAGCCGTTAATGTGTCAATGTCCATCGTACAAACATTCCCGGGTCCTAACACAAGTAAATGTGCACTATTTCAGAATTTCCTGTGTGAAGCTCCTGAGTCGGGTTCCAAGGAAAAGGGAGAGATATGTTACCAAGTCCCCTGCCTAAGTTTGGGGAATGACAATGGGGTGGTGAAAGGGGCCGGGGTCTGCCCGCACCTACTAGCTGCTAGGGGGGGGAAGTATAAGGAGGAGATAGAGTTACACAACCCGAGGCGGAGGGAAGCGTGCAGGATCTCATACTTGCCAGAGAGCCAAGAGAGGTTCTTACGAACCAGGTCAGTCGAGTGCAGAAATCAAAGATGGGAGGAGGTACAAGACAGTGCAATTTCACTAAGGAACAGGGTGTCTATGAAAGGGGTATCAAGGAAAGGAGTGTCCCAGGAACCAGGACCCTAGAGTAGGGTGGTGCATAGGTGACAGTAAATTCCTCAAGCATGCCCCTGAAACGCTGGGAGTATGAACCGGTACTGAGAAAACTCTTACGTCTGGTGGAGAACTAAGACTGCAAGTCAGTGACCTCAGAGGGCCGTTAACCCTGACTCTCTGGAAGTGTGTTCGGGAATACTAAAAATCTGCAACCTGGAGATAATGACAAAGGCACTCCACTGTATGTTGGAGCAAGGCCAGGGCGAGCCCAAACCTAGAACTTTGTACGAGATTTTTTTTTCCTCACAATTTGTAGTTGGAGAATCCTTCTTCTCCCTTGATTATGTAAATAAACT
Source organism: Ambystoma mexicanum (assembly GCF_040938575.1). NCBI lineage: Eukaryota > Metazoa > Chordata > Amphibia > Caudata > Ambystomatidae > Ambystoma > Ambystoma mexicanum. Next base: position 220,983,576 of record NC_090924.1, on the reverse strand, counting down.
TTATAATCTTGACAACTACATCCATTGTCAGCCTTTTCGTTCATCCAACTCAGCCTGCTTGTGACGGGAGTTATGTTAGCCTTCTTAGACATGTTGGAATGACTCCCATATCAAAGGATGTGCTGTAGATTTCAGAGTTGGTGCTAGAGTGATGTTTGATGGTTGTGGTCGAGTCAGGGTAGGATGATTAAGTTGAAGCCTTCATCCTACATGAATCAGGTTTGCATAAGGGAGAGATTTGCAAGTGAAGGCACCCCACATATGAAGGTGCTGTGGATTTCAGGTGGTTTTATAATATTGTAATGTGTAGGTATGATGTTCTCTTGAAAGTAGACACTCAGTTTGTCTGCCAGCTTTTGGTGTGTGCTAGGCTCGATGACGATTTGATTAGGGCTACTAGGCACGTTAAAAGTACTGAATATTTATGCTGTGGTTGGGTAATCGGAATTTTTCTTGTTCCATTTGATGGGTTCTTGGTACCCCAGGGCACGTATTTTGCAGAATAATTTAATGTATCCTCTGATAAACAAGGTGTATGCCACCAGTGGTCCAGAATGCCACCCCGATATTTTAAAAGTGACAACTCTCAATTAAACTGTTTGTTAGAATTTCTCAGTATGTATTTGAGTTTCTTGGGGATGGACGGAGATAGGGTGTCCATAACGTTTTCTCTAGTTTGAGATGTTATGCGTTTTGCTGTGAACGGGGATGTTTAAGCGTGTTGAACATTATGGCAAAGCTCTCTTGCCACACCCTCTTCATGCCTGTAATGTATCTGTCTGGCCTAATCCTAGAAAAGGTTCATTTTGGTCAGCCTAGGAGGGTTGTATCTTTGACAGGGGCCTGAGTGTAAATTATGTTAAGGCCACCTACGTGGGTAGGTTTGTTCATCCGTAAAGCCTAGGTTTTCCATATGTGACATGGTCACCTGTTTGTCACCCCTAATGGTGACTGGGGAACTCTGGGGGACATGCGGAGTCAACCACTTTGTGAAGTGACCCCTGGAAGTGGCACACAGAGGAACCCATTTGTATTATGAGGAAAGCAGGACACGGTTACCGCAAGATGGGTATGCAGGCTGCCTGATGGAGAAAAGCTGGTTCAGAACACACATGTTGTATGGAGGCTGTTAAACTCGTAATGGCGGCACTACAGGTAAAAACATCTCATGGAAGGAAGTTCTCCATCTCCTAATACAGTTTTGAAATTCTTAAATGTCTAGCCTAAAACCTAAAAAAAAGGATGTTTGCACACATTTGAAAGGCCCCCTGAGCATTCAAGCTGAATTAGATTTGCTGATGGAAAATGTATGTTCAACTTTTTAAATATGTATTAGTGCTGTTGCACAAGCCAAATAGAAGAAGAACAAGAGAGGAAGAACAACTCTTAACCTAAGAGCAACAGGGAAACAAAAGTGGGAGAGGTCAGACACAACAACAGAGAGTGACAAATGTGCCAAAACAGGAGATGGTGGAATAATCGGAAGAGAGAGGCCAAGAAGCTACAGAAAGTAGAGGAACAAAGAAAGTGAGAGAAAGGAAAACGTAGTAAACAACAGGACCAGCAATAAGAGTGAATGATAACAGGAGAGCAAAAGACAAATTTAAAGACAAGACTATTAAGAACCAGATCAGCAGCAGTTGGGATAGATGGCATTGGAAAGAGCGAGAGAGGAGAAAAGAAGACAAATAACAGTAGAGACAGTGAAAGAAAGATCATCAACAGTAGAGACTGCAACAGAGAAAATGGGAATGGAGAGGGGGCTAGAGTAAAGATACGAGAGAGGCCGAGGAAGAGGGGTGAACAGGAGAGACAGAGGAGTTACAGAAGGAGAGACAGCTAGGCAGAGGAGAGAAACAGCAATAATAGGAGGCAGAGAGAGGAGAGCCAGAGTGACAGAGAGGCGCACAGTAGCAAACCCCAACATGTGGCATAGCAACACTTAATACTAAGCGATGGAGAAATAGAAAGGGAGAGATACGGTAGATAGAATAGCAGTGGGAAGGAGAAAAAGAGCAAAATGATGGGCAGGGCACAAAACAGCAGAAGAAGTGCCAGCCAGCAACAGTAGGAATGAGAGGCAGAGAAATACTGCTGGTTGAGTTACGGACTTGATTTATGAATATCCGGTGTAACTAGCTGGTATCTGGCTCTGTATATGCACTAGTTCCTTAAAGAGTTCCTGTGTCCAAGTATCATGAAGATGCAGCTGCGTAGCGCGCGGCTAGAAGTTGATCTGTGGGACATGCTTTTCTACAAGTGTAATACATTATTAGAAACCAGAGAACTTTGATATACAACTGTTTTGTTTCTAATGTTTTTAAAACAGTGTTAACTTTATGCAAGAGTGGATGGATGTCTGATACTGTTTAATTGCGAAGGAGAAAACTAATTTTTACTCACTTGAAATTTGATTCAATATTTGATTAAGAAAATAGGGAGTAAAATACTTCCACCTCAAAAATCCTACCTGGAGCATTGTGTGGAGCCATGAACGTTTTCAACCTACGTCCTACTCTGCTCACATCGCCATGCATGGGGAGGGACTTGGCAAGTGGCACCAGCCGGGTTTGTTAGCCGCAGTAGGGACCATGATCCAGAGCTAAATACAATTTCCCTGAGAGCAGTAGGCACAGCCGGCCTTAAGGGGGGGCGAGCCGGGCGATCGCCAGGGGTGCCACAACCCACCAGGGCGCCTTTTGCCCCTGCCACGCCAGCTCGGGGGAGTCTTTCAAGGGCTCCCCCGAGCTGGCGTTGTGAGACAAGGCGCAGCAGGCAGCCTTTTGCTGTAAAAGGTGCCTGCGGCGGTGGGTGCATTTAATGCGCCCCTCAGCCATGGACACTTTTCACAAGAAAAGGCGCCATTAGCCCCCCACCATGCCAGCTCCGGGGAGTCTTTCAAGCGCTCCCCCGAGCTGGCGTGGTGGCAGTGGCAGAAGCTGTGGCGGGCGCCTCATTGTCATTGAATGAACCCGCGATGGTGTGCTCATTCAATGACAATGAGGTGCTAACGGCACCTATTTAACCTCCTCGCCGGAGCGAGGAGGTTAAAAAATAAAAATAAAAAGTTGCCCATCCTGGCCCCACCCCCTTCTGCCCGGCCTCTGTTAACTAGGGGGGCGCGGTGGGCGGAGTGGGGCGCAAAATAGTCCCAGGGCGCTGCTGCCCTTAAGGCCGGCCCTGGCAGTAGGAAGTACCCAGATCATGCATCCGTGACTACTGTGAGAACACTGGCAATAGCAGAGACAAACATTTTATCAATCAAGAGCGCTAGAAGATGGGGTAAGTGGGCAACCATGACAGGGATTGCGGATCCCAACATGATGGCTAAACACCACAGTCAATGGCCTTTGGGCACTGGCCAGTTTCTGCTACTGAAACACCATCCCACCCTGATATAAAATGGAATTAGAGACAAATGGAGAGGAAGTGAAACCATTCTGGCCATTAACACATCACAAAGCTAATGGGAAAGATAGCACATCTTGGAACAATCGGTCTAGGCATGCACTTATGAGAAGAAGAACAAACCTCTGGAAGTGGACAGCTTTCCATAGAGAAAGGTGTGTTGCAGAGAGAGGAGAAAGAAAGTCGAGTTGGAGAATTTGAACAAATATTGGCTATACCAACCAAGCCAACTAGTTAGTAGTAGAGTGAACCAGATGGAGCAAAGCCAAAGGGTCCGCCATCTAGAACAGGTGAGGTTGAAGTGAGAGGCTAGAGTTGTTGTCGTTGTCCAACTCCAGGCCTAGAGGGCGGGTATCCTGATGGGTTTTCGGGCAATACCTCATTCAAATTCATGAGGAAAAATGTGTATGCGTTTAGAATCATTGTGGGCACATTTGTCACATGAATATTACTGAGGGGTATCCTGAAAACCCAACACGGGTCCGGCCCATCGAGGCCTGGAGTTGGACAACCCTGGGCTAGACTAAAGAGCCTGCTGTGAAACCAAGACCTATAGTCAGAAAGGAGTCAGGCCTTCAGATGGCAGAGAACTGCCATCTGGGAAAGCCGACCAGAGTTTGGTGGGAGCTGCCAGAACATCAGCATTAAAAAAAAGCTACTTTCATCTTGCTGCCCAACTAAAAAGATTTCATTTTACTGAGGAGAGAGATTCAGAGGGACAGATCAAATCCTACCCGGAAACTCCCAGATAAAGGCAGAATAACTTTTCAAAACTAGCCATGTACCCCAAGGCAAGGAGGCTGCAATATAGGGCCTGCTCGGGTATGAGCCTCCAGGACGTCATCGATTCCAGGAGACCATGGGAGGAAAGGTTCAACCAGATAAGATAAAGACAAAGGGAAAGGCACATGCAAAGATTATTACAAAGGCAAAGGCTAGGAGGAAAACCTGGACCAAGGCAAAGACAAAGAAGCAAGCTGGATCCCTCTAAACCCCCCGCGACTGCTAATGACTTGGTGTACCCTGTCCTGTGCAGACACTCAGGAGACTGATGCTGAGATTATGGCATGGACTCAGGGACTTAGGTTCTTTGAGATGAGTTGCTTCACTGAGTTTCATTTATCATTACCCCCTCTCACTATGCCCTAAAACACCCCTCCTTTGGTTTCTCCCACCCTCAAACAGGCATTCCTCTGACAGTGCTTCTAGCACTTTAGAAGTTAAGGGGCCATATTATGTGAAGCCTAATGCCAGCATGCATAAACCAGCCCACTGCCACTTATGTTCCCTCCCCGGCAGAAGTGTCAGTGCAAAAAGTGTTAAGTAAACGATCTCGCAATGCTGTGCCTACATTGATAAAAGAGAAAATCTAAGCACATGCATAAAAATGTAGACGTTGGACAGAAATCCCCCCAGAAAGGCAGCAGTGGAGACTTGGTTCGAAACAGGCGGTTGCCAAAATCTTTGCACTGGAATTTCCACCTTTGGCTTCGCATCATCCACCTGTATGTACCAACCAGGGGTAAATACCACTTGCTGTAATTTCTGGAGCCCAGACAGAAAGTGAAGTAGGAGGCAGGGAAATTTCATGAAGCACCAAGGCATTCTGTGAGCTTGTGACAGGAAGACCAGGAGAGAGAGAGGGAGACAGAGGGAGGAAGAATCACAACACACACACACACACATACACCCATCAAGCTGCCTAACCTCTGATCCAAAGCAAACACCACTGAAGTGAATCTGGCTGGCCCAAAGAGCATCCCAGAACACCTGCAGGAAAGATGAATGAGAGAAAACACACCAGCAGAGGCAGGCACATCAAGTTCCCCACGTGAACAGAGCCCTGATGAGGATGAGGATAGTCTGAGTACTCCAGCCCACCATGACTGTGGTGGCGACGAACATTTACATATAGTGCTGAGGAGCTGAGGGTCCTGAGTGAGAAGGCGCCAATAAACGAAGCTAAACTCTATGCCCCCTATGGCAAGAGCGCCACAAAGCACGAGACGAAGACAAGCAGGCGCAGAGCACGCCACGTCAATTACGTCAGCCAGGTCCACACAAGCACACACATACCAGACAGTGTACGGAAAAGCTGAAACGGCCTAAGGAGGGAGGCCAAGAAAAAAGAGGCCTTATGGAGTGATTTCAATAACTTATATGAGTGATTTATTTAGTTTTATTAAATGTATTTTTGTGTGTGTTGTGTCGTAATGGATTTGTTTTGTTGGTATTGTGTGTGTCAATTGATTACATTTCCAATAGATATAACATGTTACTGCCACTAATATGATAAGACTATGTTTGGATATTTTGATGCTTTTATGGTCGTTTTTATTACTTATTAACAATGTGTATTTTAATATGTTAATCCTTGAAGTTATGTGATGTTTAATATTCATATGTATTGGAAGCATACTTTTTTATGAATACACATTATAAATAAAAAGTGGAGAGAAAAAAGAAAAAGTCGGCCAAGACATTGTTTCATCCAAGAAATGCACACATGCCCCAGCAGCATGGGGCTGGGTCGCAAATGGCAGGACTTTGTCTATATGCAAACTCATAGCACATCCCATACAGATCATCACCTATGTCACAAAAAGGGGCACTGATAACAGAATGATGAGGTGCCAGAGGAAAGTTGATAAGGCACTGGGGGGAAATAGACATAATGAATGACTGCAAACATGTCCAGGCACAGGACATGACAAATGATGACATCACATGGTAGTTTGAGGTAGGGGTGTTTCAGAGAAAGGTGTGGTCTGCATCAGTTGCAATGTGCTAGCACACGCCTCAATGATGGTTGTGGTGGCATTACTGTGCTTGATATATTAATGTGCCAACTGTGCGTCTGGATATGTGGAGAGCGTTACCTTGGTAACAAGCTTGCAGGTGTTGCCCTTGTGGGGTTTTAAAAGTCCATGAAAGGCCAGCTACTGTGATGAATTGATGCAAGTGACAGGACAAAAGGGAAGTGCCTGTGAGATAATTAGTCAACAGAAATGGAATCATTTGTGACAGGAGTTGGATTCTCCAAGTGAAAAGGGGAAGTGAAATACATGTCAAGGACCTAAAGGACAGAGGATTAGTGACTTATACCCACAGGAGCCCTGCACAGAAACAGCTTTCTCATACTGACATATGCCTGTGATCAACACCTTCAAACTTGCAGGCATGACATGTACTCAACCTTGTCTCCTGTGCAAGGGATCCATGGATGAGTGCCCTGTATACATGTGCTATCCCATGGCTCGGTGCAAGCTCACTCAGCTCCCAAGCACACCTCTCACATAGTCATATGTAACCTCACATGAACGTGTGTCCATCAGTACATAGCCCTTGCCCCTGCAGCCGCCACGTCCTCCACCAACCACCATCTCAGACCCTCACAATATAACTGCCAGGGATCTGAGTGAATGTTCAGTACTAACATTGTGTTCTAGCCTCAACTGGGAAAGTCTAGACCCACTGGTGAGACCATAATCTTCATCGTCCCTTTGAAATGGCATTATCATACATGGGAACACAACATCAATGTAAGACACAGATTGCGTGAGCATTCCAATGTCAGGTTTATAGTGCATTCGTGCTGCGTTACAGAACTTCATTGAGCAGGAGCCTTCAACACAAATGCAATTTACATGACACAGCACGTCATAGAGTGAACATTTGCAACTGTCTTTGGACATTTGTTACATTCAACTGCCATAACTGTCTTTCCCATAGCATAGCAACACCAATCTCTCTGATATCATAGACTTATTTGCCTCACTTGAGTCGCATATGGAAACACACATTCTTTTTAACTCTGTTACAAACGTTTCTAAAACATACACATGCATCTGGCATTGCACAAAAGCAAGGGGAAAGTCCATGCTACTTCACAAGTGTCAACCACCCACTCTAGTGAAGCGCCTGCTGTAAGGACCTCCGTTTGTGCAGAAGGTAACACAGTTGGGTTCATATGGATTACAAATTTGCCGGATTTCTTCTGGCAGGAAGGACTGATCTGCATTGGCTTTACACCAGGATTCGGAATCTACTAGCAGATATTGCCAACTCCACCCACGCCATTTTTCCACTGGTAGATTCCCAGTATAAAGCCAGAGCAGTTCAAACTTTAAATCCAGACCTTTCCTGGGGTGGAAAACCGGCAGATGTTCACAATAAATGGGCCACTGGGTATGTGTTGTCTTCATGGGAGAAGAATAGGGGTATGTAGGACATAAGAGGACCCTCCAAGAGCAACACATTGGTATACTCTGGCTTTCCAGAATTCAGATGTATCTTTTCTCCTTTCATGATGTTCAGGACTCCACACACAGCGCCGTTACGAAACGGTGAAGCCCCCAGTGTGGGGGCTTATTGCTATTAGCACCTGGGGTCAATTGAGAAACCGGAGGTACTAGCAGCAATGTACATTGTTTGAAATGAACACGCAGCTTTGCAGCGTACCATTATTTTCAAACAAAATACTTACCCAAGATGGCCACCGTGGAGTTGGAAGATGGGGCTCCAAACAGAGCACCTCTTTAATTTCCATGTCGGGGGCGGCGAGAACATGGAGCGGTGGCTAGGCGACGCTGCAAGGAATCATTTATTTGGTGAAAGAATTTTAAAACCGAGGGGGAAAGATGGCGGAGTGGGGCGGGTAAAGTAGCCATCAGGTTGCTTTGAACGCAGGCTTGGATCGTGGGATTCAGCCAGCGATCCAAGCAACCTGATTGGCTGGCTCCCACGCCAAGGATGCTAATCTTGCCTAGGCAGCTAGAGGGAGGCTAGCACCAGTTTGATCAGCATTAATGACAATTATGTACTGGTGTCCTACCCACACATGCCCTGCAGACAAGAGTCAATCCTTCAACCCTTATCTTATGTGCCACGGGGGTGTCCTAAAAGGCAGACTGAGCATTGTATAAGTGCAAATACTACTGTGATAGGTATCCAAGGTAAAGTGCCACAGGTAAAATACTGAGATTGCCGTTCGGATTGACACAGCAGGAATTCAGGGGTTCATCACTAATTGACTGATAGGGACCTCTATCTACAGGGACACACCTTGTGACATCCCTGACCCCTAGAATTTGCAAAAACCGGTTCCAAGCCATCTGTTAGTGGTGGGGCCAACATGCCCTGCAGATCCATGTCAATGAATGTTTGCTACCAGGGACCATACACTTCAGAAGACGTGTGCTTGGGTGCTCATCATGACACTAATACATCCTGTGTATTTCTTTCAGAACCAGACATTCCCTGCCCATCTCGCACCTGTGCGGCCAGAGACATAGATTGAAGAGACAGTTCAATGTAGACATAACATCATACGAGTGTGTGACCATCACTCACACAGACAGAGCCATAACTACAGCAAGCACTGGACCAGCTCATGTGACCCAACCCGATGGACAGGCACGCAATCACAAACACAAGGTCATTACGGACCATGCCATCTGGACAGCTGGTTTTACAGTGCAGGGTGCCAGCATCTTTACTCCAATTGCAATAGATGCCACAGCAAAAAGGTGTGACTCACTCAGACAGGGCACTACGACTGCATGCAGGAATATCCGACATGGATTGTGGCATGGTTCAAGCAAACAAGCAAACAGCAGATATAAGTGATGCAGGAATACACAGACCGTAGACACAGCATAGAGATGACATCAGGGGCAAGGTTGCTAGGTCTCAAAGTCACTTGCAAATAATGAGGCAACTGGAAACATACAGGAGCGATGATTTGGCCACACCTGCTCCGTTTGAGAGGCACTTCTCTGGTATGGAGGCAAAGCATGACGGGATGCATGACATCACGGGAAGCCATCTAAAGGTTGTTGAGGGCATCATGAAGGAGCTGACAATCATAGCCCAATGTTCTTGGACAGCAAAACCAAAGTAAATTGCTCAGTGACCACAGGAATGTGCCCGCATGATTTCCCTGATGCAGCAGAGCATCACTTAACAGACAAACTGCATCTGAAACAAGGCATGTACCTGGAACCGTTTTACCATAAGTGACCCCAGTTATGGTACCATGGCAACTATTTCCTCTGTGTAAGCCTCAGAGGTCCTGTGGACGGGGAATAATTTAAAGGTCAAGCACAGATGAAAACTGCCAGTCAGTGCCACCCAAATTCCTTACATTAAGCTGTGCATGGAAGGGGACAGCCATGAAGACGCGTGCCAGTGCATGCAGTGTTTTTGGCAATAGTTGAAGTGAACGGTTGTTGGCTGAACTAGAATACACGTGGAATGGGCTGGTTCCATCATGTACATGCTGTCCAGGAAGCAAATCATCCAGGGGGATATTGCAATGTATTGTCCCTTGTCACAGGGCAATATGACATACACAATGGAGATCATACGGTGGGACACCAACCGATGCATCCATGCATCTCCACCATGACCTTAGCACCACAATTGCCTGCCCAATGACCAAAGGTGTCCTCACATTGAAATGGTTACATCGTCTTTCAGCAGATGTCTGGAGAGTCAATACTGGCATCACTAGGTATGGACGTAGTGGGTATTCAGTATCACCTGTATAGGAGTATGAAAACATCTGAGGCCCATGGGCATCGGGTGCATTATAAATATTAAAATCAATACATAAATATGGCACATGCATATTGAGCTGGCTAATTCCCCTTTATCAGAGGACTCAATGGGGCATGACTCTTGCGAGTCCATTGGTATGTGTTCTCACCTAGCAGTAAGAATGTTCCATATTGGCCTGCTTTCATCTGTCATGGACTGATGAGTTCTCAAAGATGTATGCATCATCTACTGACGCTAGCATCCGCACGGGGGCATTGATGAAGATCACCTCGGAGTCGCAAATCAGTTGTCCATCGCACGGGGACATTGATGAAGATCACCTCGGAGTCGCAAAATAGTTGTCCATCGCACGGGGACATTGATGAAGATCACCTGGGAGTCACAAATCAGTTGTCCATCGATGATGTGTTTGCCACAGTGGTTCACACATATGAGTGTATTCTGTAAGGGTGCACCTATGGGTATTTGTGTTCCATCTATTGTTCCTATTGAGTTTAGCATGGCATACATAGCCGGTGAGATAGCACAGCGAGTAGAGCGCTTGCTTTGACATCCTTGCAGAGCCTGCTGACGTAGGTTCGAATCCCGGCATGGCCAAACTCAGCATTTCATCCTTCTGGAGTCCATAACTGAGCAACACACACCGTGGCTATATAAAAATGCAAAATTAAATATATGTCATAGAACCCTCTCTTGTATTACACTGTTCTTCTCTTGTGTGGGGCATGGTGATCTGTGCATACTGGCCTCCACTATCTCATGTAATAGGAGGATGCTGGTTGCCGGCTGGTAGATCCAAGCACACTGGGTGGCTGTACTTTTGAAGCCATCAGATGCCAGCATGTGTGGGAGGGGTTGTTAGTGTGGGATGTTTTTACCCATGCATCCAAGCCCTACCACAAAACTGTGCATTAATGGCATTGAAAACATCATGATGGCCAGAACTCCGCAGAAAGTGCACAGGGAAACATGAAGAATAGGCTGCCACCCATTTGTGCCTATGTTTGTGAGCACAGGAGGGCACTGCCTAAAACCACCATTGGGCTACACACACAGTAGCCTGAAACCATTGGGAATGGCAATGCTGATTGCCAAAAGCAACTCAGAGGTGTTGGGAATTCATTTTCTTGATGTCAAAAATGTGCTAAAATCATGGCTCACAAGACATCTCTAAAGATTCAACCTTCTTGTGGGGTGTTCCACATCACCACTCTACTGTAAGGATTCCCATCAAAACAATGTTAAGCAAGGATCACATACTATCAAGTAAAACCCCCTTTTTGAAATGGAATTAATTCAAGACAGATCCCAAAAATGGGTGCCGTACCAGCATTGGACACAAACCGGTGCTAGCGGTCTAAACTCTGACTGGGGACCTGTATTGCAGAAGCTAAACAGCATCCTGAGCCAGCTGGGACTTCAAAGGTTTGTTCCCAGGAGGCAGTCTGATTCAATTAAAACAGTTCAAAGGGCCTCAGTGCATGGGAAGCATTCACACCAGTCCTTACCAGCAACAGCCCAGGAGATCACATGGTCATGCTAACTAAATGCACAGTGGCCCCCTGGTCTGCTGACCTCAGTCAACACAGTAGACTCTTGCCATTGAATAGGGTATGCGGATTTTAGGTGTCTACTGTCAACACACTGCTCTGGGAGAAGCCAGACATGTGATCTCTGACTCACCAAGGTTCTGGGGGCGGACCCAAACACTGAAGTGAAGTGAATTGAAGGCAAATATATGTTTTATAAGAATACTGATAGCTAATTGTAACCAGATGACAGAAATGTACAACTTTGGGATCTTTAAAATGATACATTCACTCCCTGTTCAAGACTAGGCTGGTCGCTCTGTGATGTTCTGAGGCAAAACCCTGGGAATTTTGAATGCTGCAAACACTGTATTTATGCTAGAGTCACGATAACTTAGATTAATATGCTTAGGAAGGGGTTCAGGTCTGTGTAAAATTTGAGGAAAAACCAATACGGCGAAAGTCACTAAAAAGCACAAAAAAAAGCCATTTGTGAACCCAGGCTCTGAGGGGAATCAGAGTTGGGCGAGAGTGTATCTTAAATCTGTGAAATGTGTATGTAATTTCAACGACGTGTGTATCTGGGAAACCTGTTAGTTATGAAAAATTCATTTTCTAAGTAAAAGCAAAGGGGCGTTTCTTCAATAGACTGTAAGACTCTGACTCACTCTGACACACTATCCCTTCTCAAATCAGGTCACAGAGAATCCTTGACCTATCAAATCATGAGAGGGTTGGGCATGCAGAATGAGCCGACCCACCCACTTTCAAAACACATAAAAAGAGACTGCTTGGACAGACAGAGATTCACTTTCCACTTTCTTGCGGAGCATTTTGATGGACGACTTCACATCCAGATTCCAGACTTTACATCCAGAGATCCAGAACTTAACTACAGAACTTAAAGCAAAGGCCTAACCCACAAGCTGCAAACTCTTCTCAGCAGGCCTTCAGAATCCAGCAATCCAACCAAACTATTCTACAGCCGGGCGAGCTGTTGGATTCTTTGCTAAGAACTTTTGCCAGAACTGGTAGCAGACCCAGAAAGCAGTGCTGTATCCAGAGAGATCAGACCAGATCGCTGTGAGCAGAACCGGAGATCCAGACCAGCAGAGCAGAGCTGACCCATATAGCTGTGACTTCAGAACCAACCGCCCGGAGACCAGTCCCAACCTGACCAGACCCTGACGGCCTATTTCAAATTCATAGTGTGAGTACTCAGCCAGAACTGTGCAAAACCATCTCTTAGCTTAAAATAATCTAATTCGAACCATTTCCACTTATCTAGAACTGCATCATAGAATTGTGTGTCCATCCTGTTGATCCAAAACCTTCTACAGCGCATCTGTCATTCTGAAACTTTAATTTCATTTCTGAAAATCTATCTCCACAAAATCGTCCGTATCTTTGGAACCGTGTGGGCTAGGGACGAGATTTAACTTTCATTTGAAAGCTAAAGACTTTCTACTCCTTTTTTTCCCGGAATCTCGCTCGACGCATTCGGAAAAATTGCCGCGAATTGAAAAATTAGCTCCTGTCAAAATAGCTGCTTTTGCTTGAACTGCTAAAATTCGTTTTCAACCTACTAATCACTCATTGAGTATTGCCAGTGTGACTTGAACTAACCTTAAGTAGCTATCACCTACCCTGAATCTCCTATAGGGAATTAAAATCATTTTTAGCATATTTTCACTTCTTTGCATACCACATTTAAAGTACTTCTGCCTGTGTTTAAAATCATCCCTGTTTCTCTAAGCTTGCTGGGGGGAACGGGAACTGAATTGCATGTTGATTGTATTCCTGAAAACTGTGTGCTTTACTTCCATCTCCTTATATTGCATAAAGGGGGGGAGTGAATTGCCACAAGGGGAAAAGTGAACATATTAGCTTTTGTTGAACCCATATCAGTTTATTCCTGTGCCTCATTCTTTTCCATCACTGCATTCCTTGAAACCATAAAAGTATTCTCTGCTACCTTATCCTTTCCATACCAACTCCTAAGTAATAAAATAAGTGTGCTAGTGTAAGATTATCCATTGTTGATCAACATCATATTCTTAAGTGTGATATCAAATATTAAGTTATTATAAAAGTGTGATATATATATTGTTTAATTTTCAATAAATCTTTTAAATTGCAAAACAAACCTACTTCTTGGCTCAGTGAGGTCAGGGGGATTCAAATAGAGGGGTGTTATATAAGGGTTTATCATCCAGATTATAACTTGTCATAAAAATATATAAATAAGGGCTTCCCTTGAGCAATCCCAGACAAGTCACTGACTTAGTGGGATTGCTGAATTGAAGTCATTTGACATTTAGTTCGAGTAGCAGAGGTATTGCCTGTCCTTACTAATTGATGGGTGCGACATCTGCTTCTAGCTCGATGAGTATTCTTTCAAGTGGGGAAACAGTAAAGGGTAAATGTCAATGTCATCGGAAGCGGGCGCTACTACCGCAAGGATTTCACATGTCTCGAGGTGTCCCAGGGAGTAAAAGGAGAGGAACTGGAAGTAGAAAACAATGAAAGACAGGAACTTACAAGGGTTGGTCAAACAGAAGGGTTTTTACCTTCTTTCTGAATTGCGATAAATTAGACGTTTCCCTAATATCCAAAGGATGCGTGTTCCAGTGTCGGGAGCCAATAACCATATAAAACCTGCTTTTGCTAAACCTAGGAAACAGCAGCCAGAAACGTAAAGAAGATCTGAGCACTCAAGATGAGCCCTACCAGGCAAGATGTTTCCTCGCGTAGAGAGGGGCAGTGCCATAGAGTGCCTTGTCTTTCATCGTTACCATTGTGAATTTAATTCTGGCACGAATGGGATACCGGGGAAGCCTCCTGAGGAAAGGGAGTCATAAGATCCCTCCTAAGGTTCTTTGTAATGAGCAGTTGCATTTTGTAGGATCTGCAATTGTTGGATAGGTTGTTCAGTGGATCCTGCATATAAGAAGTTGCAACAATCAAGTCTTGATCCAATTATGGACCTAGATACAACAGGGTGTGCATTTTCACACTGGTCTGGGCAATTGTGTTGCATCTAGTCCTTTGTAACCTGGCTCTGTGCCTTCTCATACCCAGCAGAGCTGGTGTAATTGTAATTGTATTTGGTTATTTATAACACGCTTAATACCCAGAGGTTTCTAAGCGCAGACCGGCGGATCGAACCTGTGTTGCAACGCGTGGTCTTGCTTCCAAGGCGAGCGGTTGCCCCTGAGCTACCAATGTGTAGCATACCACTGATCTGCCCTTTCATTGTTGCTTCTTTAGTTGTTGCTTTTCTGGGAGTCAGAACTTTTTTGTGGCTTTACTTTACTTTTTCCTGAATTCACGCTGGTTTCCCAGCTGATTGATGGAGCTTTAGAGTGCTCCCCCACCTGCTACTTGTTTTAGGTTTCTAAATGGCTGGCCTTCCTTTTTAGACCTGCGCACGCCGTATATTATTTGGGGTGTTTAAATCACACACAATAAGGAGCTAAACTGTGCATGTTTGCAGCTGGATCATAAGTCCCCGACATTTTTGGGGAATGTGATATTCTATTTAGGAAGAGGGTATGACACTGGTATTGTAATGATAGTGTTGTGGTTCATGGCACATTTAAACAGTAGGTTTTCAATGGGTATCTTGGGGTTGTGGCCGGGTGGCCCAAGTAAGTCGTCTGAAGGTGATCTGGGCTGACAAACGCCACTCCACCCTGAGTTTTCCCTTTCATCTTGTTTGCTAGACATTTATACTCCAGTTAGAAGAGGGGAACTGCCATGGTGCTATAGTTCTCCAAAAAACACATTCCCGTGAGTCCTAGTAGATACATATTGAATTATTTGAAACTGTTATGAATGTGGTTTGAGTACTTAATAGCAGTGTTCAGGTTTTCTAAAAGGTGTTTCTCCTGCTCATGGAGAGATTAAGGTGCAGTTGTGTAAACAAACTCCAGTCCTGGAATACGTGGGGAAAGTGATGGATAGTGGATGACAAAGAATAGCCTTTCCCCAGCGATGTTTGTTTTCAGCGCTCAAAACACTGCATACCAGAGAATATCGGTGGTGGAAGACTGCTTGGGGAAGGGTTTTGGAAATAGGAGGTATTTTTGTGTCGCTCCTCTTTTCCCTCTTGCTGGGGTGATGGAGCCCTTTACATCCTTAACTGTTGAATAATTCGCTTCAAAGAGCTGTTAGTCATGTGATTGTCTAATTACAATTACACAGATGCTGAAAAGATGGTATTATCTTGTTCCTGTAGGCACTTTCATTTGAACAAATAGTTGCATCCATTTCTATTTTGTTTTGTGCATTGGCATGGTCTTGCACTGGTTACTTTATAGGTCAGAAATACATGATCTAACCAATACGGGAGGGGCAGACATTTTCGAACTGGAACCCCCACTGAATATCTCCACACCTGTACATTTAAAATATAATATTAACATAATTCAGCAAAGCAAAGGTCTCTAGAATTCTCTGCTCAGTCACGAGTGAGTGGCAGCAGCAGCTTAGGGGATTTGCTCGATGTCCTTCCATGAAACTAATAGTAAAATGACTGCTTTGACTCGCAACCATTTCCCTACACACTCGAACCTGCTCAAACACATGCAAACGCACCCACACATCCCCAAATAAATATATAGACAAAGAAAATACAGCCTGCGTATACGCCCGGCAAATACTCAATGTTTACTATAACAAGAGCTAAAATAACACAAGCAGCAAAGGCAAAAGCGATTAAATGCCACCCACCAACCCGTGTGATTTCCTAAAACTAACGTGCATTAAAGCAGATATAATGCACGGGAATTCCAGCCCCTACTGGTGCCCGTAATTTGCTTGCATTCCTTGTTCCTGATTGGCTGAACCAAGCGGAACGTTTGATCCAGGGTGCTTAATGTCCTGCCACTCCGCCTTTGTCACCACAGCAACACAGCACTGACGGAAGCCGTTGATACTCGTTTTTTGTTGTTGTAGATTGCATCCCTTCTCCCACAGGTGCTAAAAGCCTTACTGCCCGGGCTGGAGTTGGAACTCACAGGCATTAGGTGCCTGAAGCCATCCTTAAAGCCCTTGTTTTACTTGGGACATTAAATCAGGATTCTTGGAGCATAAAGTCTATTCATTCCATTCCCCTCGACACTAAGACTTAGGGGCATATTAGTCTGCTCAGATTTTGGTCCAAATCCTCTTATTTCCATGTTCCAAGCAAGCTGGAGCTGCTCACCCGCTCCTGAGTGCCCCACGTAGGGGTGGCTCATTCATAATGGGCAAGGAGGTGCCGAGCCGCCATTATGGAGGCACCGCGGCTTAATCTGTCAAAGAGAAGCGTGGTTTCCGTTTGACAATTTATGGCCCCCAGCATAGCATACATTTCCAATGGACATTGAAAGGCTGGAGGCGTTTTGTTTCCCCAGCCTTGCAAAGCGCATTGGAGATGGATGCTGGAGAACTGCACATCTGAATGTGCAAGGGGGGCGGGGTGGGGCGCACCTGAACCTCCTCGCACATTGAGACTGAATGGACGCTGACAATGTAGCACTCTGGCTCCTGTGCATATGTACAAGGACCAGGACGTTTTTTGTGCTTCGTTGTTCCTGTTCTTATGAACGGGAGCCGGTGTTACGCTTATCTGTTAATATTAAATGTAGTCAGCAGAAATGCCAGTATTTCTGGTATTGCCAACTTGAATTCAGGTCCAAACCGTAAGCAATTGTAGTTAGCACTAACCTGGGCAGTTAGCAGGGTCCAGAGGAGACAACACCGCAGGAAAGAAAGGTCTCCCGGAAAATCCTGCCCCCTCCCCACCAAAGAGTGACTACTCAGTGAAAGAAGGGGCACGACTCCCAGGGAAAACCCTCCGGGGAAGAAATACCCTGAGTAGAGACAGGTGAATGAAGTGGTCTGATGGTCGCTCTCTTGGTTATGTCTTGCCGAAGTCAGGATAGCTTGAAGACGGTGAGTGCTGTCCAAAAGTAAGAGACAGGAGAGATCAGTACTCAGTGGAGGGAGGAAGGGAGGTAATGTTAGTTAGAAGGGAAGGAAGAAAAACGTACTCCAGGACTGAGGCGGATAGGCTATTCAACTAGAGTGGAGCTTAATTCCAGAGCAAAGTGATCTCTACACCTAACAATATGGGAAAGAACATGGATAGAATGCCAAAAGACAGAGGTTAGGATTGTACCGGGAAAAGAACAGAAGTAGAGTGGAAACGGATGGGCATGGGACCCGGGCGACTCACTTTCCAGCAGTGGCGGGGGAAACAGCAGTAAGGAGCGATGAAGAAGCCGGATGTTCTGGTTGAAAGCTAGCGAGTAAGAAAGATCTGCAGAGGAAATGGTAGACGGATGAATAGTAATAGAGAAAGTCAGACAAGAGGAAATTCACAACTTGACACAGAAAGCAACAGGTTCCTAGGAACGAACTTACGAAGCACCGTGTTGGAGAGTAGCAACGCATTTGCTTGACTTCCCGGTTTCCATATATGGAGTCACGTGACAAAGCCTGTACGTATCCAATAGGCGTACATTGGCAGCACTGTTGCTCGTAGAACAGCCAACAGTACCGTTGGCCATGTTAGGTGAGTATCGTAGAGTTGTATTGCACAGCCGCTGGCGCTGCCACAATGACCAGCGGCGGAAAGGTGTAACAGCCGGAGGGCCCTTGTCACGGGAGGCAGAGTCGCCGGGGGTGCGGCAGGATCCGGACCAGGGCTACGGTTTGTGTAGAATTTATTTTTTATGTTTTGTGTGTATGTGGTTATGTTTGTGTCTGCATTCATCTAAGTGAATGAGCGAGTATTTAATGTATCGGTGGTTGAGTGCGCATTTGAATCAGCGAGTGAAGGCTTTCTAAATGCTGTTTGAATGCTGTGTGAAAGGACGAGTGAATGGGTGTTTGAATGAACAAGTGAATGCTGCCTGAATGTGTGTTTCAATGAGCAAGTGAATGCTGTGTGAATGAGCAAGTGAATGCTGCATAAATGTGTGTTTGGATGAGCAAGTGAATTGCAGGCCTCTTATCAATCCCTGAATCCCGTGGGAACTACATCCTTTGAGGACATTAGGAAGTGGTTATTACATCCGGTCGGTCAGACGGAAATGTTTTACTGTCAAAAGTTCAGAGAAATAAAACTGAACCAAAATGAGTGCCCGGTACAACTACGTGCGTGTATACAAAATACTTTGGGCCTCATTACGACCCTTGCGGAAATGGAAAAATGATGGCGGAAATGCAATACCGCCATCGAACACCGCTCGTTGCGATCATGACCCGTCACCGTAAAGTACGATGCCATTAGCGACACCGCAGTGAACGGCAACGCTAACTGCACCAAGTACGCGCACGCGCGCCTTGCAAAACCGGAATCACCGCCATGGCGCAACGGTACGCGAATTCTGACCCTAGCGGACATGTACTGAACGCCATCAAGCACGTCGTAAAGTACCATTCCGCCATGGCGAGAAATACGGCAACGCGAACCAACCGTAAATGGCCCACTGAGTGCCTGTACTCCACTCCCTGGCCTCATTGCACAACTCCTGGCAGGCGCAATGTACTCACACTATGCAACCAGTGAAATCCACAATTCACCCATGCATGCCAACGTAGAAAAGCATGCAGGGGCTCAAAGCGCCCCGTGAGTGGGCATCCATGTACGGCATGTCACCATAGCCGTACTGACGCAGCACAGGCATGTGAAGGTACAATACATCAAAATGAAAATCAAGAACACATGACACAAAACAACAGTAGTCCCCCATCGCTTGCCACCAGCGCAAGGCAACATCCAAAACAGCATCCTGAGGGGGATTGCACCAGCCCTGTACTCATGCCAGTAAACAAACCAACCATCAGCAGAAGCATGTACCACACAAGTCGGCAGAGTGACTGAGCAGCCAGGCTCATCCCAAGAGGGGCCGATGGGAGCTGCAGGGCACAGATGGCATCAATACAGAAGCTATTCCAATGGACATGACCCCAGTCCCCCTCCAACAAACGCACGCAAACACAGTCACCTGTGACCAGCCACATTCTGAACAACCCATCATTCCACCAATCGACCTGGCTGACAGGCACCAGTCGGCCAAAAGCCAATCCCCCGCCCCTGAACAGCACATCATGTAAACAGTCACAATGGCAGCCCCTATCCGTGACCATACTGTGCTACGTAGGCAAACGCGGCCAGTACTGTACCACACAACTCAACTCAGAAGGCGGAACACAATGCAGATCATCACGCAATACATACCGCCACAAAGCGAAAATCGCCACATCACCTGCAAAGAACAACGCAACACGACAAATATCGGAATACAATTTAAATGCACATCCAAATGACAAAGGCCCCACAGCAATTTGCAAAATACCACCAAAACAACCATCATCACCGAGGGCTGCATCTGCAATAATTGACCGGCTTCCACTTGTGTGACGCCCTGTACCATCATGGCACACAGGGCCTACATCAACGTTCCAAAAGGCAACATGGAAGCGGCAAGAACCGCAGGTCCGTCCCATGAGGCAGGCACTAGTCGAGCTGAAAGGCCGAAATGTTGCACCTAGCCACCAGTACAGCGTAAGGGCATGTGGCCCATTGGCGATCGTCCCATATGATCGAAATGGTGCTCCACTGATTCACCCGAAGCTGCAGGAGTCGAGAGTAAAAACCATCTGGAGGAGTGGCGTAGAGATGGCATCTGCAATAGGGCAGGAGATACCTGTCACCCAAAAGAAACACAAATCAACCAATTGCATTACGGGACTCATGATGCATTACAATCTTCATTCAACACACCAAATCCACACCCATATGCATGCTAGCCCACTCCAAAGGAATATACACACCCCTAAATCAGTATCGAATCATAACGAAACCAATCGAGCTAAATACACCATTGTCAACGTCGGTTACTGTGCATGCGTCCGTCAAGATAGAACCCATGACATGGGATTAGTAACGTGCCTAGACACAAGTGTATGAAGGCGCGTCGAGACAGGGAGGATCCGACAAGGGCAGATAGACGTATGTCCCACTATGGCAGCCTTGCATCACATAACGCAGGGGAAGGGGAGTGAATCAAAAAACCCATGTACATGGCAGACCCTAAACGGAATCATCAGTCCATGCATCCACACATCATTCCCTCATCCCGCAATGAAAACGCATGAATATTCACTCACATAATATGTGAAACTTCCATCGCGTCTGTGCGTAATGCAGTCCGCAAAAACCACTGTGCCCCTGGCCGGATCTGTAGTGTTGTGAAGCAAGATGGATTTGGGAACGTCCTGCCTTATCGTCCACTACGCTATTGCGCATCCCATTCAATTCATATCATTCATTGCCTGCTCGTTATGGGCCATGTCCCAAGGACATTCTACAATAGAACGTTACATTTCCAGCCAGACCTGTGGGCGTATCCTCGCCGCTACTTCAAAACCCAAAATGCTGGCCTTCGAATTCCTCACTTGCAACATTACGTCGAAAAGGCTTCTGTGAACGCTTGCATTCACAATTACATCAATGTAGTGCGGCTGTGTGTCATGATGCTAACTGGCTGCAATCACAAATGGGACGCCACGCCCGTCGGTGAAGTACGTTACTGTGCTGCATGAGGGTCGGCCATCGATCGAGCCCTACATACCACTGACTCTTCACAGGTATGTAAGCGGCTGCAATCATAGCATGTGTAACAATGGGAGCATAGCATGAAGATCAGTCAAAGTACATCACACTGCCATCGGGATTAGATACATGATTCAAATCCCAAGATGCCATGCGGCCAAATGCAGCCTTACGTGCGGGACGTGCTCGACCAGAAGGGATTGCATCTGCCACAGATTCATTCAATCAGCACAGGTGGAGGCCATACAGGCCGACAGCACATATATTGCAGACCCAAACCCCTCCCACAACCACTCCCACTCCAAAATGCTACCGGCAGGACTAGCGATGTTGGGCCTGGGGTACCAGATAGCACTGCAAGTGCTACAACTACAAGAAGACGACGAACAACAACAGGTACAACAACCGGGCGCACAGGGGAGACGGAGGAGAAGGAGGAGGAGGAGGGCAAGGCAGGGTCAGCAAGGCCCACAAGCACTGCCACTACCACCACGCAGGCGGCCCGCAATCCCACGCCTCCGAGCCGATCCGTTCAACCTCACTGCTGAGCAGATCCACACCCTCTACCGTTTGGACCGGGACACCATAATCGCCATTGTGGACATGACACATGCTGACCTCGTGAGCATGATAGATAGCCCAACCGCCATCCCACCCCTACTGAAGGTGGTGTCTGCACTCCACTTCCTGGCCACAGGCACCTACCAGCACACAGTGGGACAGTTGCATGGCATTTCACAGCCACTGTTCTCACGGACACTCTTCCAAGTGCACGATGCCCTCCTGAAGCACGCCGACGACCACATCACACTACCACGCACGTACCAGGAGATTACCAACGCTAAAGTGGGATTCCATGCACTTGGCGGCATCCCGGGTTGCATTGGTGCCATCGACTGCACCCATGTTGAATTGGTTGTCCCACATGCCATGGAGGTCCAGTACCGCAACCGGAAACAATTTCATTCAATCAATGTGCAAATGGTGTGTGACTCCAACAAGATATTTACGCATTGTTGTGCCAGATTTCCAGGATCTACCCATGATTCTATGGTCCTGAGGAACACAAGAATACCACGCTACATGGAGCGACACGCAGGGCACAGATCCTGGCTACTCGGTGAGTCTCATTCCATGCATGACATCGTGGCCCATTTGATGCGTCAATGACCTTGCAGGGGGGGGGGGGGCTACTTAGCACTATCATTCCACTGACACCCTTTATTCGTCTCATACAGGTGATGCCGGGTATCCACTGAAGAGATGGCTCCTTACACCAATCCGGAACCCACAGAACGAGCATGAGGAGGACTACAACCATGCCCACTCACGTACCCGTGTGGTCATTGAACAGGCATTCGGCCTACTGAAGGCTCGTTTCCGCAGCCTCAGCAGGTCTGGCGGGGCACTCATGTACAGCCATGAGAAGGTTTCTAAGATGGTCATGGCATGTGTCATGCTGCACAACATGTGCATACGTAGGAATGTGCCCATGCCCCCTGACGCTGTACTGCATGCACCTGAAGATGATGATGATGATGAGGGTGGGGATGTGGAGGCACCTCAAGGAGTCCATGAGGCACAGGATGCACGTGCAATCCGACAGAGCATCATAGATGCATGCTTCTAGCAACCACGCATGGTGCCTATTACACGGAAAGGGGACCTGTGGCACTGTGTGTGTGTAGTACAGGCACATTGTGGACTGTACGCCTATGAAGGCCTCGTACGCAAATATCAATGTCCACACATGTCATTGGATGATAATGAGGTGCTGTATTGTTAATGTGATTTGATTTATACACCCTATGGAGCCGCCACCCAGTGAAGCCCAACACACCCCCTCCACCCTACTACCTCCCCCCCCAACACCAGTGTCCAAATATGCATGCTGTCCGTGGGTAGACGCTATTGCAAGCCCCCTCTACGGGTATCAGGGGCACCCCTGCCCGTGGAGCGCAGGTTCCTGCCAGATCTGCGTTGGGGGCTGCCCTGGACGGAACTTGCCACGGATGATGTCTCTGCCTGCTCGCGTCCATGCATGTCTCTGAGGGTTTGTGAGAGCTCCGAGAGCACACGGCGCACAGCAGCAAGTTCAGCACAAACGTCTTTGGACGTCGCATGCAGTTCCCCCCTCAGGCTCTCGGTGCTTTTCTCCATTTGTGCTCTCAGGCTCTCGGTGCTTCTCTCCATTTCTCCCCTGAGGCTCTCACTACTTTTCTCTATTTGTGCCCTGAGTGTCTCGGTGGATGTTTCCATGGCTGCCCTGGAACCCCCGCATTCATTTGCATGGTCCTTGAGTAGCGTGGACGCTTCCTGCTGTTGCTCGATCAGCAGGTCGAGGGACTGTTGCCTCTGCTGGGCCATGGACATTTGCGGTGGTGTGACAGGGGGGCTGCTCAACACATGTTGCCTTGGCACAGGACTTGTGGGGGTTGGCCAGTCGTCGTCTTCAGGGTGCCCCTGCGTGGTTTCGTCATGGTGTAGGGGATGGAACATGCAGGGGGATTGGGAAAGGTCATGGATGGTACCTACGTCGCCAGCACTGTTTTCCGTGTCGGAGCATGCTGGCATGACAGCTGTGTCACCTATGGTGCTGCTACCACCAGAGGCAGTGCCATCAGATACGTTCTTTGGGGGGACCTGTGGTGCTGGGGTTGTGGACTTGCTGGCTGCTGGGGTGCCTGTTGCAGTCCCCTCCAGTGTGCTGCCACTTGATTCCTGCTGCTGCCGTGTCTTGATCCTTGCACCTGAGGTGGAGGCTCTTGGGACGTTGGTCCTGGCCCTCTTTGCAGGCGTGCTGGTAGGGGTGTCCTGCAGCTCGTCGTTGGTATCGGACCCTGTGGTGGAGTAAAGAGGGGCGAGCGTTAGTTATGGGTCTGTCGGATTTGGAATGGCAACGTATCAAATGCATTGGGGTGGTACATGAGGCTGATTTGGGACTGGGCCTTGGAGGTGGTCTCATTTTCGTGTGGATTGAGGATGCATTCATTTGGCTGCCTGCAGTTAGGGGGTGCATGCTGCACATGTAGGGGTTGTTTATGGCTTCTTGATTGATTTGTTTGTTCATTCTGACTTTTAGAGGGCGCTGTCAGGGCAAAGTATGTATTGCACTATGGGGTCACATGGTACTGCACATGTTCGTGGTTTGTGGATTTCGCATTGTTTCTCTTGGCCAACCTACCTGATTCTCCGGATGTCGGCACTCCTTTCTCCATCCCTCCGACTCCCTCTATGCTCTCCATTCCTATGGTGGAGGCGCAGATTTCCTCCCAGGGGGTCAACTTGATGGGCGACTCTGAACCCCCCCCGGTAGCTGTGGCGATGTTCCTGTTCGCAGAAAGTATGCTGCGTACGCGGATCCGCAGGTCGTCCCACCGCTTGCGACATTGCTGTGGCGTGCGGGGTGTTGTCCCCACCGCACTTACGCGCTGTGCCACCAGGGCCCATATGGCCTTCTTGTTGGCAAGGGCCGTCCTGGTCATTTGACTGGAGAAGACGACGGCGGAATTTTCCTGGAGGGTCTCGGTGAGCACGGTCAGTTCCTCTCGGGAGAAGTGTACCTGCCGCTTGCGGTCACACGCTTTCTTGGCTACCTTTCCCATATTTATTTTTTTAACTGGGGTTGCTAACGGGTTGGGATGTGTGTCAGGGTCGGATTTTTTATGGTTGTGTTGGGATTCGGATTTTATAGTTGTGCGGCGTGCTGTTTCCCGTTCCGGCCACATGCTTTTACTTCCGTTTCCGTATATTTACGGTGGCCGTAATTTGCGGTGCACGCTCGTTACGGTGACCGCTCATTACGGTGACCGCTAAGATGGGTGGCGGTATTGCACCTGGTGCAGCGTACGGCGGCGGTAAGGGCCGTTTTGGGGTCATTTCCGCCATCGCAGCCTTTCGGATTCCGCCATGGCGTAATGCTCGTGCCCGATGGGTCGTGATTGGCCGCACTTTGCTCCTTCGTGCAATGGCGGAAACGCTATTTACGCTGTTGCGGTCCGGTCAGTCACTTTCCGCCAGGGTCGTAATGAGGCCCTTTGTCTCTATGGCTCAGGAAGAAAACCCTTCCTGACGCAATGGAAGCCCTATCCATAGAACAACTGGTCAGCAGTTTACCCCCTCCTTAGAGAGGGCAGTCTTACAACTAAATAATCCCTCTTTTACTGCTGCTGTTGATGCCACGGCGAATCCCAGCACACCTTGGGTACACTGCATGTGATGTCACAGCCCGCATTCGCTAAGGTGCTGGACAAAGACAAGGATCACCCAGGCGCAGGTGCATGCAGAAAAGTCACGTTTCAACAACATTGCCCATTTCAACAATACCATAGCGGCATTGGATTGCACAAATGTGGCAATGGTACCCCCCAAGGAAACTGAGCAGGCATACAGGAACAGGAAACAGTACCAATCAGTGAATGTGCAAATGCCATGTGACACAGACCTGACAATCATCCACTGCTGCTGGGTAAGGAATAGGCATACCTGACGCACAGGATCACCGTCACACACCTGGGGCTCATAATGTACAGCAAAGTGTAACTACTGCAAGTCCCATGATGCAATGACAGAAGTGTACTGAAAAGGCCCAGAACACTGACGGACCCACTGCGGTAGACAGACAGTACTCATGTGACGACACAGGGTATCCTGCCATGCGGCAGCACAACGCATTCAGGACACCTGCCACACCCATAATAACAATGTACTGCAACAACATAACTGAAAAGTGCTTTGCCGATGACATGACACTAACAAATACTTGATTATGCTGAATCCTGCAATGTGACTGACTGCCATTGTACCATGTTTGATGAGTCACATCAACCTCACACAGTACATTTATGTCTTGCAGGGGATGCTGGCCATCCGCAGTTAACATGACTGAGGCCACCATTGAGGAACCCTCGCACACCACAGTTGGAAGCCTACGGTGAGGCACAGAGGAGGACAAGGCCATGCATTGAGTGCACATTTGGATATCCGAAAAAGGCAGATTCATGTTCCTACGCCCCACAGGAGGTGCCCTCATGTACCAATCAGAAAAAGTAGGCAAGATAGTACTCATCACTGCACTGATGCACTACTTGTGCATTAGAAGACACATTTAAATGCCACGAGAGGAGGCCCAATCACCCCCTAGCTCGAATCAGGGTGACTCTGAAGGTGTAAACAGGTCAGCACAGGACATACGTTGGGACGTGAAGGAAGGGCCGATGGTCTGCAAGGACCTCAGGGACAATTTCCCATATTCATGCAACCATAGAATAAACACCTTACACGAAAAAGAAACTTCAAACAGTGATTTATTCTGAACCTGACATACCCTGATCCCCAACTACACCACCCGCCCCACACCCTGATCCCCCACTCCACCGCCCACCCCACACCCTGATCCCCCACTCCACTGCCCACCCCACACCCTGATACCCAACTACACCACTCACCCCATACCCTGTCCCCAAATCCACCACCCACCCCACAGCCTAGTCCATTGACATGAAAGCACTAGCGCAAATTCTTGTCCCCCTCGTCAGGAGCCAGTGTGGCATTTGCTGCATAGCGCTGTGAGCGCCTGGGTGGGGTGCTCGCTAATAAACCCTCAGTAGTGGTAGTGGATTGTGAACTCCTTTGTGTGGCTCGGCGGACATGGTTCATGGTGAGGTGGATGGCCCTGGCCATGGCCTCATGGGAGGATGACAACTGTTTACCCAATTCAGGCACCCTTTGGCTCATCAGACACTGGCTTGCATTGCTGCGTTCTGTGCTCCTGCACAGCTTCTTGATGGATTTGGGCCACCGCCTGGATGCCCCCTGGATACAGTCCTGCATGGCCTGAGAACATCACAATTGTTTCTGGGCCATGGAGTGCATCTCAGCCTGCCTCTGCTCCATCCTGTCGAGACGGTCCCAGATGACCTGCATTGTGTGGCCAGGCACTGGCTGGTGTGAATAGCTGCTGCCATGGTCGGCCTGCTGCAGTAGACGGGTGTATGTCGACCTGCTTCAGCCTGGCCATCGGAGGAGGACTCATGACGGTAATGGAGTGCACGGCAGAATTCCCGATGTGAAGGTTAGGTGTGCAATGGGGAGAGGCTATGCAGGGGAGAGGATTCTGGGGAGAATGTGGGGGACTTGAAGAGGGGGAATGCATAGTCTGACAGCACGCCTGCTGTGCCAGCTGTGGCCTGCTGGGATTGGGTGCTGTCATCAGCACTGGGTTTCACATAAGGGGCCACAGTCGCCCCAGCTGTGGTTGTGTTTCCCTGTAGCCTGTAGTGCTGCTTCTGTGACAGTGTTCTGGTAATGCACCATGGATGTGTCCTTCCCAACGGTTGTCGGACCTGTAGATTGCACTCTCACAATGTGCCTTTGTTTGGGTGGCACACTCCCACTCTCAGAACTGTCTGACAGTGTGTGCTTCCTGCCGCTGGTTGGTGGTGGTGTCCTGGAGGGTCCGGCAACATCAGTCTATTCCAGGGTGCTTTGAGTGCCTGTTGGGGTCTACATCAGACGTATATTAGCACATTGTTGCTGAGGGGCACGGCAAAACAACATTGATAATCACTTGTACAATTTCATCACTGTGCATTGTTCCTCTGGAGGGGCATGCATCATGTGTCTGCCACTGTGTTGGGACCATGTATTGGGTAGGAGCCACCAGGTGCCAGCTATGGGGTACTCTGCATACTATGGATGACCAACAGGGTGTCTGTGCACGGGGACTGTTGAGGCTTTGATTGTGGTATAGAAGTAAGGTGATTGCACTGCATCGAGTTGTGAGTGAGTCAGGTGGACGTGATGATGGGCATGGAGTGGGCAATGAGTGTCTCCATAGTGCACTGATGCAGATGGCCTGTGTGTGTAACATCCATGCACATGCTAGTTTCAAATGGTTGCATGTTGTATATGTTGCATGTGCTTGGGTGGACATGATGTGCCAAGGGGGCGGGGGGTTGTGCTGTGAACTGCGTGTGTGCATTGAGCCTTCAGTCTTGCATGGATATGTTGATACTTTGATGTCACCCCCTCCACTTCCTGCCTGGCTTCCTTGTATGGGAGTCATTGCTTTGCTCACTGGATTCGCTGTGGACTTAAGCCTTGCATGGATTTTGTATTCTGGCTAGGGATCATGTCACTTGGATGGATTTCTAATTTTTGTGGCATGCATGCAGGGTTGTCCATTTACGGATGCACATTTCACACAGGTACTCACCAGATTCAGCCTGGCCGCTAGCTCCAAACTCTGCAGTGCCCACGTCCTCGATGCCAACCATATGCATGATGCCGGCAACCATCTCCTCCCAGGGTGTGAGCTGAAGTAGTTCTACTGTGACACCTCCAGTGGCAGCTGTCTCCCTGCAGTGTATTGCTATCAGGCTCCGTACCCTGGCCTTGAGGTCGTTCCAATGCTTTTTCATGTCCACCTCATCCCGTTGGACATTTCCAACGGCCACCACCTTGTCCCGGATGTCTGCCCATATGGTGTTTTTGCACTTCTGGGAGGTCTGGCAGTGTTGGTTTCCATACAAATCCGCCAAGTGAGCCACCACCAGCTCAGCCAAAAGGGTGAGCTCTTGCTCTGTAAATGTAGGTTTCCGCATTCTCATGTCCGACACCCTTGATTTCCCCTTTACCCCCGACATGATTCCACTTGTCAGTTGTCCTGGATGGCACTCCTCTTTGCAGATCTTTGAAGGATTGTGATTTCCAAAATGGCTGCTGCAGGGCTTCCTCTATAGGCCGTGACAAACTTCCACCTACAGAAAATCCATCGACGGAAATTCAGTCGGTGGAAATTCCGCCATGGTGCACGGCAGTAACAGTAATTCTGCTGATTATGAACAGAGTTCACGCCTTTGGGTCAGGTTTCAGTAGTAACTCCGCTGGGAGGAATTACTGTTACCACCAGTAGGGTGTGCGCACGCCCGTAAGGTTGTAATTCAGCTGTATCACCACTGATGAACATGGCGGTAATGCTAATTCCACCATGGCAGAGTTACCACCGCAATATCGCCTAACTCATAATGAGGCCCAAAGTCCACATACTGAATAAATGCCTTTTAATGTTGTAACAAATGTGCCCAAGTTAGGGTATTACATTACTACAGCATAGACATAGGAAACAAATGTCCATTCACCTCAAAGAGCCAAATTATTTCTAATTTTCCACTAGGTCTATGATTAATGTAATAATGTGCATAGCCACAATTACGCACATTTTTCCCTGGTCATAGCACCACCATACCTGCTCCTTTCACATGGGATAGGATGAAAGTGACACAGCATATGAGGCAGGGACAGAGCAGAACACGACTGTGGCAGGATATATTAGGTTGCTTATACTTCACACAACCATTGTTATCGAATAGTACCTACTATGACTGGTTAGACTTCTAATGTTTGACAGAGGCTGTAACTGTCTTCCAGTGACGCCCCATGTAGATTTTGTTCTCTTGTAGATTTATATTGAATGCATGTAAAAAAGTGTTATAAATTCATGACATTGGCTATATATTTGGGAGGCCAAACCCACTCCTGTGTTATCGCCACGTCACGCAGCAAAGGCCTAAGTTCACAGTCCCTGTCTTCAGAGCTCACTTCGACCTCAAAGAGGCAACGGCGCAGATGCACGCTCCTAACCACATTTTAATATACATTTTATATTAACTTTATATCCTTTTGCTATAAAACTAGAAAAACACTTTATATAAAGAAATATACATTTGATATAAAATAGATATCCCCTTAGATGTCAATTTTATATTTATATTTGTGAGTGTCATTTGTACATATGGCTCCTTTTAACCAGCTGAACTGGCCATCTCGCCAACACATATTGACATTTTTCCACTAGGTGTCTTCTTGTCAATGTGGGTCGTACTCCCTGCACCTGCAAGCTCATTCCACAACACATAAACATGGACTTAGAAAACACTAAGAGTAGGACTACAAGTACAGCATCATATCCAAGGGCTGCACAGCACAACGGTAATGACAAGGACCTGAATGTCTATTTGCTTGAAAGGACTTCTATGTCACACAGTACATGATGTACTGAGGCACACAACTCAAATGCTTCAGCGGTTTAGGTGTTACAAGTGTTATTGAACACATTAACTGAAATGCAATCCTGTGCTTAGATGCCCATACCCCATTAGGTTTCAAGAGTGAAGTGCACCTTATATTGTCTGGGTGAAAAAAATGATATAAAGAAAATAGGGAAACACTGTTTGACACGACTTGAACACGTTTGTAACAGTTTTGGCCCTGAGCTTATTGGTTGTTAGATTGTTTACAGAAGATATTATTGTTACAAAATGCATGAGCCAATGTATCACCAATTCAATGACTGATTTTATGAACAGCTCAGAGAGTCAGAGTCATTTCATGTTCTACTGTCCTTTCATCAGGACTCAAAGTTCAGTTGATATCTGAAACTCCAGTGTGGCAGAAATATGCTGCCATATTATGGGATGATTAATGGGGTCTTTCTGCCTTAAAACAATGTAAAAAACTGTCTTTACAAAAGTGAAGAAAGTGCCAACTCTCTGCTGTAACTGTTTGTGACTGTTTGATAAGTCTTTGTATAGGCAGGAATGTTGAACTGACCCAACAAAAAGAAACAGGACATAGATATAAACATAATGTGCTCAGTATTGTCTACTGAAAAACCACCATTAGTGGAGCAGATCATACCCTGGTTCCCAGTTGATTAAGGAGTTCACCAGACCGAATTCTGATTGCAAATCGATTGAGGATACACCAGACGAGTCTTCAACCTCAAATTCACCAAAATGAGGGGAACAAGGGGTGCCTAAACGCCTCAGTTTTGGAAGATTTCTTTTGCCATAATGGTATCTGTGAATATTTCATAGACTCTTCCATTAGTGTCTATGGCAATTGGTTTCTTTTCTTGTTGGTTATTTGCTTCTTCATTGAAATATGGTTCTGTGGTACTAGTATGAAGCCATCACCTGCACAGAGGTTAAAAACGGTATCTATGTTCACAATGCACATGGGTAGAGTTTTTTTGTAATTTTCAAATTAATATTGTTAGTGGTGTTATTCTGTTTAAAACTAATATAAATAGTTTTCTTTTTAGTTTGAATGTGCTGTCAATTAGAGCTTCAAGTATCAGTTTTCTTTGGTAATTTTTAAGCAGGGAAGGTGACTTTTCAGATCTTTTTATGAGATTGGTAAGATCTCTGATCTGCAACATTGTGGGTAAAATATATATATTTTTTTATGTTTTATTGCTAGATATAGTTTGGAGTTCATTTTCAGTTGTTATATTTGACTACATATTTGATTACTTTTCTTTTTTGATGCAGGAGCAATACTTTTGTTAGTGGTGACTGTTGTACTTTGCAAGAGCACAGTTAATTGTACTCTTGCTTATACATTTTCTATAAATTGATTTAGTGGAGGGGGAGTATATGACTTTCCCTTCTTTTTATCTGCTCAATCTAGTCTTTGTTTTTTATAGAGCTGAGTTTTAGTAGGCATTGTTTTGTATCTGTTGGAGGAAAGAAAGTGTGTACTTTAATGTTGCAGAAGGGTTCTGTGGGTGTTAGTGTACAAGGAAGAGTCGTGTATGGATAATAATATTGCTTAATACTGGATACTGGGACGAGGAAGAGGGGCCTTGAAGTCATAACATAGATCATAATTGTGAAGTCGCATGAGGAAGAGGGGTGTGGGGATAATGCAGAATAATGCGATTTCAGTAATGTTATGATGGAGGAGGAAATACAACAATTAATGCATTGTTTTTTGTGAAGTCACCTAAGGGGCAGTAGTGTAAGCATAAAGATATGGATCAATGTTGGGCACTGGGATGAGGAAGAGGGGTGTTGGAGTAATAATATAGAATATAATTGTTCAGTAGAATGTGGAAGGGGAATGTATAGATAATGGGAGCTATGGAGTAACACATTTGATGAGGAAGAGGTTGTAGACCTCTGGTGTAGTGGTTTGAGGAAGAGGGATGTATGGATAATGTAAAAGAATGTAAAAGAATATGATTTCAGTAATGGTATGAGGAAGAGGGAAATATAGAAATGAATGCATTGTTAGTGAAGTCACATGAGGGAGAGTGATGTAAGCATAAAGATGATACTTAATGTTGGGTAGTGGGGTGAGCAAGAAGTTTGTTGTCTAAGAGAAATGAGGCAGGCCGATGTATAGGTGATAGGAAGTGTGGTAGAAAAGATTTGTAGAATGACAGGTTTTAGAACGGTGGGGTATTGAGTAAATGACATGGATTGCAATTGGAACATGGTTTGTGGAAGAAGTATAGTTGATGGGGGTTGTGTGATAAAATGTGTGCTGTCTTATGGGTCGGAGAGTGGTGGTGGTACAGGATAAGGAGTAATGGTGTGTTGTAATAGTAAAGAGTTTGATTGCTGCAGTGGAATGAGGAAGTGGGAAATATCATAGAATATAGTATGAGTGGATAGTTTAGGATAATACACAGTATAATTCTGTTATTCAAATGGTTACAACATGCATGTCACATCAATATACTTACTTTGTGTAAACTGAAGGGTTTTCTTTCTTCAGTAGGATTTTTTAGTAATCTTTTCTCTGCAAATGAAAAAGAAAGATTAGTCGTAAGTCTGGAGATTGTGCATTGCGATAAGTAGTTGCACATGGGATTCACTATGGAAGCCAAAGGCATTTTAAAAGCACTATCAAACTATTGCAATGGCTGATGCAGTGAAGCAGGTTTTGCTGGATAGACCACCACTTCAAGTTAAAGGGAAGGCACTTGTAGTAATCACTATGCAATCAGAAGTACTTTCAAAAGCGCCCATGAGATATTGGTTATAGTTGAAGAGAAGCTAAAGGCAAGGTCGGGTAATAAAAGATGCCATTATTTGTGGACTGCAGCTTAATTAAGGTACTTTTAACTATGGAATTGTGCAGTGCTATAAATAGTAGCACATGCAAGTCACTAGGCAAACAGAAGGGCTTTAAAAAGCACAAATTAACTATTGGGATATATGCTGCAGTGAAACATGTTTTGCAGCACAGAAAGCCAGTTATTCTTGAAGTCATATTATTAAAAAGGTTGTATAGAATATTACTTTTGAAAATTAAAACATGCCTGTAATATGTCTTCTTGGATGTAGTTTCTGGAATGTAGATCCTGTCGAATCTAGAAATGGATATCTGTAAAGGTTTGTGCAGTAGGTTATGATAGAGCAGGCTTTGAATCACAACACACACGCGCTGTCAGAACTGAAAGATACATCTGAACTGTTAAGCTAATGTGAGAAGATTAGATGTAGGGTTTTGGATGTGATTGGTGGATGGGTGCTCTGCCTGAATTTAGCAAATCAGGGACTGTTGCAAAGATAAGGG
The DNA here is from genome assembly GCF_040938575.1 of Ambystoma mexicanum. Classification (NCBI taxonomy): domain Eukaryota; kingdom Metazoa; phylum Chordata; class Amphibia; order Caudata; family Ambystomatidae; genus Ambystoma; species Ambystoma mexicanum. Next base: position 220,950,099 of record NC_090924.1, on the reverse strand, counting down.
TAGAAAGGGAAGAAGGGCTGGCCTGTGCCCCGACGTCTGCGGACACGCAACCATTTGTGGATGTACCACACATGCCATATGGACTCTCACCTTGCCCTGCAGGAAAAGAGGACTGCAGAGGCCTTGGATGTCCGGAGTCTCATCCAATCAGGCCTTCTCTTTGTGGAGGAGGAGTTCAACTGCAGAGGAAGACAGGGCAGAAAGTGCTTCATTTCTTGTTTGAATTTCTAAAAGCATGGAGCTCAACAAGAAGTTCTGTTTGGATTATAAGAGATTTTTGGGTTAATTGGCTGCAGATATATACAGATCAGCTTGGGATCTCACATAATCCTGGCTTTGAAAAATTGGAAGTGGTATGGTATGGAGGTGTGGCATTAAATGGAGTCAATTGTTACCCATGCGTGAAGATATGGTGAATTTAAAACATCCAGAATTAATTGTAGTAAATTGTGGAGGGAATAGTTTAGGGTATTTTTTTTATTGTTTTAGCTGATATAATCAACTTTTACAATTTAATTTAACACATATCAAAATAAAAAGAAATCTGAATTAGATACATTCTCAAAATAGCAGCATGTTAATGCAAAACAAAGACTCCAAGTTCAGATCATAATATAAAACACATTTTTGAATGAACAACTAAACATAATATAATTTTTAGTTTTCATTTGTATCAGGAAATATTGCAGTCAAAAATTGCACAATCGATATGCGAACTGTTAATTTAGAATTATCAAAAAGATGTTGCCATATCACACTTGTTTCCATGTTGCCATACAACAGTGCACATTCTTTTTAAAAAATAATTCTCTTAAGATTAAATAATCTAGGACAAACCGGTCAACAATGCTCTAACGTTTCTTTTGAAGCCAGATTTTCACAGAATCGACAATAAATTAATTATTTCGGTATTAATTTCCTTCTCACCAAGATCTCACTAGTCGGCCATAGATTCAGTCTGAACCTGAGATATTGATTACGCAGTCTAGGCACAGGACACTTGATAAAATAGTCTGGCATTGTGCGGAAACGCTTGTGTATAATTGGGTTAGACCAGAAATCTTTGTAGTTTATGCACGAATTACGGTTGACTATCCAGTCATTTTAGTGCAGTTTTGTTTTAGCACGTTTAGGGTTGGTCAGAAGTAAATCTAAGGAAATTGAAGCATCAGCTAATGCTTGTAGTGTGTAATCACACCACATTTTAGTAAAGGTCTGATCCCGTGCCAGGAGATGTTCAGCCATAATTCCCAGTAATTTGCATGATGATAAACCTAGAATACATTTCCCAAGTAAGGCAACCATTCTCCATTTTACTTGTACTTCAAGTGAAAGTAGGCCAAGTTCATGCCTAATTCATGTTAGTGGCACAGATTCAAGTATATTCAGTAGTTGTTTCCAAAACCGTGATTCAAATTGTTGCCAGTTGATGTTTTGATGCAGAAAGTAGTCAATCCCATACATCAACCCAGGAATCACCTTCTTTTGGTAGAATCTCATAATATGAGTTAAGGTGAATTTCCCAAATTTGCCCTTCAATACTTTTGCTTGGCATATTAGAGACTGAAGTTTATTACGCATGTCTAGTTTAATAACTTTGTTGGACAAGGAGTCCACAATACTTACTCCCAAATATTTGTACTGATGAACTTTGACTAGACATTCTTTTTAAAGGTACCAATTGTACGATTTTATTCTGGTACTTTTTTGAGGTCGCACACCATAATCTGCGTTTTTTGGAGATTGATGATCAAGTTGTTACTAGATACATACTGATCCAGTTTATTAAGCAAGAGTTGAAGACCCGTTGGAGTTTGGGATATAAGAATGAGGTCATCAGCATAAAGTAGGTGTAAAATTCTGTGTCTCCCTAATTTAGGGGAGTCACAATGCCCAGACCGCAATTTTTCACCTAGGTCAAGCAGAAAAAAATAAAAAAAATTGTTGATGCTAATATGCATCCTTGCTTTACGCCTCGATAAGTATGAAGAATTGCAGATCATTTTCCTGCTAAAGGTTTTTTTGAACGTTTTTTATTGTTTTAAACAACACAACAAGCATTACAAACAATTAGGACTTCCATGTTTAAGTTTTACAGCATTACAATACAGAGTACACTCTTCTGTCCTTCCCCCTCCCACACCATTAACTCGAGCCCCTGTGTCCATATCATCAGCCTGTTCATCTTCAGACGTATTCACTGCCTTTGTCTCTTCCGTGTCATCATCACTATGGTCGGCCTGGGAGGGACCCGCCATTGAGGCCACCAATTGTCTCCATGCTATCAGGGGTCCCACCTTCTCCCCCCCCCTGCTGACCGCCTCGTACCAGGCGGCCGTTTCTGCCTCTGCCCACTTCATGAGGTCAGCCCACCACATCTCAATTCTAGGCCTGTAGGCTGCTTTCCAGCCCATTGCAATCCTCCTTTTGGCCAGGATGTAGGCCATGTCCTTCATCTTGCTAATGTGCCTCAGGTTGCGTGGTCTGGGAAAGCCCCCAAGCATGCATGCCCAAGCTGACTCCACCTCCAGCGTGATCCCTTTCTCTGCCAAGCGCATTTTCAGTTCTGTCCAAAACCTTCCCACCTCCGGCAAGCCCAAAACATATGTAGCATCCCGGCCTCCTCCTCCCCACATTTAGGGCATTTCTGTATCACCGGGCCACCAAACCTGGCAATTTTGCTGGGGGTCAAATATGCTCTATGAGTGATATATAATTGGATCTACTGGAGCCTCGGGTTTCGGGACACCTTCTTATGATACTTTTGAGCTCTGTCCCATTGCCCATCCGACATGGGTTCCCCCACCTCCTCTTTCCAATCTCGCCTCAGTTGGAACAACTCCTTCCCCACCCTGGTTCCGAGTAGCTCATATATGCGGGATATTTCGTGCCCACCCTCCGAGATGTCATACATCGTCTCGATGGTAGCATCAGGTTGTTCCGCTAGCACTGCCGAAGGCCACCTTTCTCGCGCCTGTCTGATGAGTCTGGAATAGGTAATATGTTGGCCCTTATGCACTCCGGTGTCCACTGTTAGCCTCTGAAAGTCCAGCGCCTCCCCTTCCTGCCATATGTCCCCAAGAGTAGCCAGGCCCACCGGTTCCCAGTATTTATGGACCCCTTTTATCATTTGGGAGTCCTCTCCGCATAGCACCACTAGCGGTACCTGCATGGAGAGCGAGGCCAGGCATCCCACGGTCCGCCATGCTCTATGCCATACCTCCCAGCACGAGCATCCTCGCCATTCCCAGTATCTTCGCCTTAGGCAACCACATGGTCTCACTAAGGAAGTGGGGAACAGGATCCTTACATAACAGCCTAGCTTCAGCCGTTTCCTCCTCAGACAACGACCTGGCCACATATTGCAGCTGTCCCGCCAAGTAATACAACTCGAAATTCGGTAGGTTTATACCACCCTTGTCACACAAGTTTTGTAGTTTCCAGAGGGCCACTCTATTCCTGGAGTTATACCATATAAACCCCCTGCACAAGCTGTGGAGTCTTGTGAAGAAGTGCTTGGGGATCACATATGGGATGTTTACAAAGAAGTGTAACAGTCTGGGCAGGACTACCATTTTAATCAGGGCCGCTCTCCCCATCATGGCCAGGGGTAGTCTGGACCAAAATCACATGCTATTTTTAATACCTTCAACTGCCTTTTCCATATTGTGTTTGTGTTCTTCTCCTGTCGTGCGGTAAATGTCAATACCCAAGGTATCGGAATGTCTCGGTATGTCAGGGTATTGGCAATACCGTTAGGCTTCTCGGTAGCACACTTCTATATCTCCCCAGGGGAAACAAACTAGATTTCTTGGGGTTCACTGCTATGCCCGAGAGGGTAACGTATCGTTCCATCACCTCCAGGACATATTGTAGGTTCTCCTCTGGGAAGCGTAGATATAAAAGTATGTCATCGGCATACAAGGATATAAGATGGGAGCCTCCTGCCGTGTGGATCCCTATCTCCCCATATTGTTGTCTGAGGCATACTGCCAGTGGCTCCAACGCTAGGATATATAGCATAGGCGACCAAGGGCAGCCTTGTCTAGTGCCCCTGCTAAATTGCCATTTATCTGAGATAGTAGCACCCATTTTGACCCTTGCAATTGGGGAACTATATACCATTTTAACCCACCTTAGGTACTGCGGCCCCATTCCATATTCTCTAAGAGTCGCTAGCAGCCAGGGTCATCTCACTGAGTCGAAGGCCTTAACTGCATCCAGCGAAACAATTGCCAGTTCACCAGGGTCCTGCTCTGTTTGGTCAATAATATGGTGGAGTCTCCTATGGTTGTCAATTATATTCCTACCAGGGACGTATCCTGTTTGGTCGGGGTGTATCAGTCTCCCGATGACTCGCTTAAGCCTGTTTGCCAGCACTGCCGTGAGGATTTTGCTGTCCTGGTTAAGCATTGATAGGGGTCTATAAGACCCACAGTCTGTGCTTGGCTTACATGGTTTTAAGAGCGTAATGATCACCGCCTCCCGTAGGGACTCCGGCAACCTACCACGCTCAAATGCCTCATTAAGCATGGCCAGCAGCGGGGGGAGCAGCTCTTGTTTATATGTTTTATAGAATTTGCTGGGGAGCCCGTCCGACCCCAGAGCTTTGCATGTGGGCAGGTACCGGATCACTATCTCTAGTTCGTCTAAGGTGATTGGAGCATCCAGGTCTGCCCATTCCAGATCATCTACCGTGGGCAAGCCTATGTCTTCTATTGTGTCCTGGATCTCTTGGGCCTTATCTTCTCCTATGTCCTCATAAAGGCGCTTATAATATCTAAGGAACTCTTCGTTTACTCCCTCTTGGGTATCCCAAATCTGGCCTTCGTCTCCCCTAATTTCGCTGATCACTGGTTGTGATGTTTCACATTTATATAACCAGGCCAGCAATCTGCCCGGCTTGTCTCCCCGCGCATGCTGTCTTTCGACATATTTCTTGTAGCTCAACTTACATAATCTATCCCAGTGCTCACTGCTGGCTTGTTGTAATAGCCTCACCCTTACCCCATCCTCCCGAGTGGTGCCTCCCTTACGCATTATGTCTTCTAGCACCCTCTCCGTTTTCTGCAACTCCCGTTCTATGCCCCCCTGGAGCCCTCTTGATTTTGATATAGCTACGCCCCGCATTACAACTTTGAATGCCTCCCACACGGTTCCCTCAGATTGGACGCTACGGATATTACTATTGAAGTACTCAGTGATCGCCTCCCTTAGGTCCTCCCGGAATCCCGAGTCCTGCAGGGCCTCAGCTCTGAGCTTCCATGTTGGGATTCGAGCTCTAGGGGTTGGGTTCGCCACTCCAGGATTAAGGGGGAATGGTCCAAAAGCACTCTGGCCTTCTATTCTGCGCTCATCATTTCTCCCATTAACCCAGCCGTAGCAAACACATAATTCAGCCTTGTGTGCAGATCATAAGGTGCCGCGTAGTGTGAGTACTGCATGTCCGCTGGATGCAGCTGCCTCCAAATGTCTTCAAGTCCAAAATCTCTCAACAGGGCCTGTAACACCTTTGCGGCCGGGGTGGGTTTGCATAGTTTGCCATCTGATCTATCCAATTTAGGGTTCAGTGTACAGTTGAAGTCCCCTCCCCACAGGATCGTGCCACCCAGCAGGGGGCTAATGTTCCCATATAGAGTCCTAAAATAGGCCGCCGTATCTGGTTAGGGGCGTATAAGTTTATAATGCTTACCTTTCTGTTTTCCAGCATCCCTCGCACTACTATCATCCTAACTTCCGGGTCCCCCGTGGATTGAATCAGTTGAAATGGTACATGCGGTGCCACCCATATGAGAACACCCCTTGCGTAAGCTGAGTATGTGGCTCCCATAATGCTCCCCCTCCACTTTCTCCTGACCACCTCCAGGTTCTCCCTAGTATAAGATGGGTTACCTGTAGCAATGTTATATCGATCCTCATCCTTCTCAGGTACATCGTCACTTTGTTATGCTGCAGGTAGCTATTGAGGCCCCTCACATTCCAAGTGACCACTCTGAGACTACCCGATGCCATTTATCCTGCCTCCTCTCCCAGTTTTCCTCCTGTCTGAACTGACATAAAATTTTGCTTGTTCCCTTCTAATTTCCAACAAACTCCTCCCTCCCCCCTTTCCCAACTTCAAACCACTGCACACAACCCCATCCCTCCCCCCACCCTGCCCAACCCCAACACGTGCCCAGCTCCATCCCTGGATCTCAGGCTCCCCCGCGTTTGGTACTGCCTCAGAATGCCGAGGCCAGGAACCCGGCAGGGTGTCACAGGACTACCGATGACCTAACTAGACTTCTCGTTATGGGGTATGAGGGCAGGCTCTGTAAGACACCCGCCCTGATATCAAAGTTTCTCGGTGCCAACGGATCCTACATACATATGGCCCAAGCAACACCCGCCGGTAGGCCATGCCTCAGACTATATTCCAGTCCCATTGTCCTTGGCTGAGACACCCTGGGTGCCCCAGACTTCTGCTACTTATCTTCTCCTTCTCCTGTCTGGATATCCGGTTCTTGGGGGCAGCTCTGCGTGTCCAGCCATCCCATGGCATCCTCCGGGGTCTCGAAAATCAAAGTTCTGTTCTTGTGGAACACCTTCAATTTTGCCGGGTAGATCAGCATGTACTTGTGACCTGATTCACGTAATCTTCTCTTCACAGTCCCAAAGTTCATGTGTCTGCGCTGCACCTGCAAGGTGTAATCTGGGTATTCGGTGAAGTGTGCCGACCCCCTTTGTGTTGTTCCACCCTTCCAAAAATGTTCGAGAATCTTTTCACGATCCCGGTAGTTCAGGATCTTGGCGATCAATGGCCTAGGAGGGGTCCCCAGCAGCCGCCTCCTCATCAGGGCCCTGTGCACACTCACCATTTATCTCCTGCAGCAGCATGGATTCAATGTACTCCATGGGGTTCGGTCCCTCAGCTCCCTCCGGCAGACCAATGATGCGGATATTATTCCTTTGGGCGCGTCCTTCTGCCTCCTCCACCCTACTTTCAAGGTTCCCCATGCGTTGTACTAGGGCGTGAAGTTCCGATTTATGGTTGCGCAGTCCGCTGTGTTTGGGGCCACCTCTTTTTCTAAGATCCCCTTGCCTTCCGCCAATGATCAGACATCTTGTCGGAGAAGATTCACCTCCTCTTGCACTGCTCCAACTTTGAACTCCAGTGCCGATTTCAATTCGGTCATGGACAGACCCAGTTTGGTCTCCCATGCCACTTTCAGATCAGCAATCGCAGCAAGGATCTCCTGGTTCGTGCCCATGGTGGCTGTGCCCACGACGGGGGTTTTGGCTTTGCTCCTGGCTCCTTCAGCACCCAGTGATGATCTAGCGTATTTGTCGAGCGTGGGTTGCTTACCCTTTGTTCTTAAAGGTTTCGTGTTGTGACAAAGGAGTGCGGGCGAGCCCCACAACTTGCAGCCCCCGGGCTTAGTAAAGTTTTAGACTGTTATTAATGTTAGGGCCCGCAGTGTCTCATCTCATCCTCAAAGGTCCTCCTTCGCTGGCACACACGCCGGGCTTGGTCTCCGCTGCGCCTCGCCTGCCACCTCTCCCTGCGACGCAGCGGTCAGTTAATATGGCCCTTTGTTCACCGTCTGCCATTTTGTTCAGCCCCGAGACTCGGGCTCACCAAATCTTCCAGCATCCGTCCCACGCCTGTCACGCCATGGATCGGACCCTCATTGCGCTCCATTCGTGCCTCCGACGTTCATGCATCCATAGGTGTGCAGCAGGCTCATGTGGCAAAGGTGAAGCACGTTTATATCCAAGGATCAATGTCGGATCTGCAGGAGCCGTCCAGAAACACGTCCACTCACGCGGCCATGTAGCCACACCCCCCCCCCCCAAATTTTCCTGCTAAAGTTAACCTAACTTGTACTGAAGTATTTGAGTGGAGTCTCATAATCAAGGATAATATGGAGTTGGGACAGTTGAGCTGGGTGAGTTTTCAATATAAAATTTGACGATCAATAGAATCAAAAGGAGAACGGAAATCTATGTATGCTATGTAGAGGACTTGATTTTTGATGCCATATTTCGATTTTAACATATTCAATACCATCAAATGTGGGCTGTTACCCAGTCCTGCTATGAATCCCGTTTGAAATGGGTCACGGAGTTGGTTCACAAAAATCCATTCAATAAAGTCCCTTAAAATCAATCTAGTAAAGATTTTTCCCAGAGCATCTAATAGAGCTATTGGTCTATAACTAGCTGGTAGAGTTTGGTCCCCCTTTTTATAAATTGGGACCATTATTGAATCTTTCCACGATGCCGGAGAGTTTGTGTTACATTGATTAACGTAAATATGTTAAATAATATATTGGACCATAACTCCGGATGTTTTTTGAATGTCCTATTAGATAGCCCATCTGGACCACAAGCTCCTGACTTACTGATTTTGTTTATGTAAAATTTGATATCGTCTAAGTCAAAATTTTGATAGAAATGCTCCCAACATTGGATTGGATTAACAACATTATTTTGCGGGACTGCATATAGTTTTAGAAAATTAGTGCTCCAATACTGTTCAGTGACATTATTAGCTTGTACAATGGCTTGTGAGTGGTGCACTGTCTGATTTAAAAGAGACCAAGTAACAGCCATGCTCTTGGAATGAATTGATGACAACATACTTTCTCCGTCGAGCTGATATCTTTTAGCCTCAGTCACTTTTAGCCAGTTTTTATATTTGGTCTTAATATTGGCTAAAAATGAAGCTTTCTCTGTAGGTGATATTTTGAGGGCTTCTCTTTTTTGCCGACAAAATTCTGCCTTCCTAGCTCAAGTAGCCACGTCATACACATGTAGTTTCGGTCGCAAAATTTGATGACTAAACAGACCTTTACTATTACTTGAGCTTTGGAAGTGTTGTAACATATCCAAATAAACAGGCTGTGTTTCAGACAAAACCACTCTGTGATTACAGCATTGTGAAGCTAAAGGCTCATTCAAGGAAGTCAATGATTTAACAGACCATCTTAGGCGGCTGCCACTGATATTAACCATTAACTTATCATGCAGGTGGTTCTTCTGAGTGGCTACGATGGAATTCACACTTGGCCATTGGGTTACGAGTTGATTGTGGTCACTATGCTTGTTTTCCAGAATACAAAACTTAGTTATACTGTGGAACATTTGCTAATTCACATAGATAAAATCAATCGTTGAACAGCTACTACCATGCTGCCAAGTGGGTCATGGGGGAATATCGGACGGAAAAGCTCCATTTAATCTGATCAAATTATGATTAGATGCAAAAGCTGCCCATTTTGCCAATCTGGAATTGTTCTTAGAGGCGTATTCAATCGTACACGCAAGATTGAAGTCTCCCGCAATTATGATTCGAGAGACTGTTGTGTCCATTGCTATTAGGTTGAATAATTCACCAAGTGTTTTCATGAAACTGCCATCCGATATTCCCACAGGATTCCAATACACATTAATTAAACCATTCGTGTCATTGTGAATTTTCACTTTGACTAATTGCATCAATTCGTTCGGTGTTGTCCATACTTCTGCACAAGTACCTTGTTCTATTTTGATGGCTATAAGCAGACCAGATGATGGCCTGCCTTGAGATCCCTTGACTGCTGGATTAAAAAATAAATCATAATTGTCCCACACCGGGATTGACACTAACCAAGTCCCTTAAAGCAAAAGTATACCATATTGGGTCATGTGACTATCATTGATGTTTATCAGTTGGGAAAATCCTCTTGTATTCCAACTTAACAGTGAAATATTTCGAGATTTTGGGGACTGTGCTAATTAGGAGAAGTTAATAGGCACACTGCATGTGCAGTCAGCCATTTTACACGGTGGAGTGCTTGATTTAGGTACCACAGAGTTGGAACAAGGATTTCTAGGTTGGTATTGTATTTTCATTCCAGTCTCACTGCCCACTGTTGATTCTGTACTACGTACAAAACCCAATGTTAGCAGTTCCTTTTTGGCCAGCCAGATGGTATTTTGGACCAGCCTGGGATTCATCCAAATCCGTACACACTGTAAGTTAGTTTTCACTGGGAATTCCACCAGCACCAAATCGGTGGAGGTGATGGCTTCTAGCATCGCTATGTCAGAGAAGATGGCCAAAATGGACCACCAGTTCAGGTCGTATTGCACAGAAGGTCTCTGTTTACAAGCCAACTTCAATGAGAAATTGGCCGGAAACTTCTTGTTATGACTTTCAAGGGGGCCACTAATTGCCAATTTGGCAGGTAGCTCTGCAGCGACAGGGGCACTTACTAGATTAGAATTAGTGCCCATGGCGGCTTGAATTATTTGGATGATTTCAGGTCCAACCTGAGCTAGCAGAGCATTTTTGCCATTTGGTAGAGTCACAGTGTCTTTCTCTATGTGCCAAATTGAGTCATGCTTCTGTTGATTTGATACCGTATCAAATGCCACCTTTTCTGTTATTTTTTCTAGATTATGGTCTCTGTTACCCACCAGTATCATTTTATTGGCCACCAACCCCGGCAACTGGATCTCATTTCCCCGTTTGTCTTTGAAAGAGACACTTTTAGTGTTACACTTAGCTGGGGTTCTCGAGGAAATGAGATAGTGATTAGAAGGAATTACAGCAGGTTGACTGCTCATGTAAGCATCAACTGCTTTCCTTATATTTTGACGGTGGTAATCCCTAATATTAGAGGCTGAATTTGAGTCTTCATTCATGGGGAATTTAACGGGCACAGCAGGATGGAGTCTAGCCGCTTTAGAACTTTCATGCGTTTGTTGCAAGGCTGCTTCCTTGACTAGAGCGTCTAAAGGGGCATACGACGCATGCCGACTAAAGGGCTCACCCTCTCCTCTGCTCACTTTGTTGGAATTCATAAGGTGATATTCCTTAGATATAGCTTGAGCAGTCGCTATAGAATTTTTGGCCGGTAAACTCAGCCTTTTGATGAAGGTCTGCATCTTAGCGCCTTTTTTGTTTGTTATGTTGGGCTCATTTTTTGGCAACTTAGAGTGCGAACCAACAGATGGTTTTGTGCTACATCTAGCATTTTTTGAGAAGATAGTATATGCAACTTGTGAAGGTTTCATTAGCTCCAAGGGAGTTGAGCTTGAAACATAGGATTCACTCTGCAAAGGGATGTTTAAACCTTTATGTGACTGTGACCTATCACGATTGGTGTCAATATCATAAATTATTTTGCTGACTTGTGGAATTGTGTTGAAGACAGATTTGGCCCCTAGAGGCATTGACCCTACAGGTTGAAGGAACTGAGGGACATCAGTCTCCGTGCTCGTTGCCACCATACAGGAAGTCGGAGCCGGTGCCTTGACTGGCTGAGTTAGACATTTGCCTCGTAATTTGTGAGTGATTTTTTGTTGCCATAGAATCAATTTCTCAATTTGGGTCGCTTGACTAATTTACTTTGCTGTTAAGGGTGTCAAATAACTTAAGCAAAGTAGATAGAGAAAGTTGCATGGTATTCAACGCAATTTCCACCAAGGTATGGCTACTTAATGCAGAATTAGCGACATACGCTTTTCTGCAGGGCACTGAGGTGGTTGTAGGTGAGCTCAGCAGAGGCACTTCTACCGATTTCACTGGGACATCCTCAGGTGTAGACACCAGTGGAGTACAAGCTCGATGCGGCGTAGGTACACAGAATGATACGTGAGTGCTAGAGTTGTCAGAACTAATACTGGAAAACATTACTGGTGATTTGGACAAATTGTCGGAAAGAAGCTGCGGGGAAAAACAAGAATTTGATGAATTTAAATCAATTATGACAGCATCAGACACCCCCCGCCCCTCACAGGTGATCATGTTTGCTTCAATTGGAGCTTTTAAAGGTACAATATTCAAAAGACTATTGTCAGTTATTGATATGTTCAGTTTTGGATGTTCCACAGGTGATTCATGAACAGACTTTAACTGAGTAATTGGCACGTGATCCTTATGTTGGGCTAGAGCTTGAGAACCAACTTTCACATAAGGAACAAGAGAAGCAAGTCTGGAAGTACTCACTGCATTTAGCGCGAGAGCAGCATCTGTGACGTTAAAAGGATCTGTGCAGAATTTCCGGATGTCCATAAAATCCTTTGCACAGGTTATTAATGTTGCTGCCTTCCGTGAAGCCTTTGGAGTAGACGTATGATTTAAAATGCAGTTCTTGGTGTTAATAACGGCAGCCCTGACGGCCGCAGGTTGTTTCAAAGGTAAAAGGCCCTGCAGCATACCTGATTTGAGTGAAGTGCCCATAAAACAGCAGCAGCTGAAGGGACCGAGCAAGTCCCAAGGTCCAATGAACCACGACGCTGCGGCGAAGAGGCAAAGAGGGACTTGAAGGGACTTGCTCGGTGCACGCGTGCTGGTGCGTGCGGACTGCTGCCTTTGTAGTCACGCAGCAGGAGGGCGTGGCTTGCACGTATTTTTGGTATTCTAAATAAACAAAAGATAGATAGAGGTCGTATGTAATGGCTATAATATAAGCCAAGCTCCTTATAAGAGCTCAGAAGGCAATTGATACCGTGGATCAGCCAGAAAGCAGTCTTGCAGAACACACGCAGGAAGCATTTCAAACAGCGTCCTCGGCAAAGAGGGACTTGACAGGACTTGCTCGATGCTCGCGCGCTGGTGCACACGGACTGCTGCCTTTGTAGTCACGCAGCAGGAGGGCGTGGCTTGCATGTATTTTTGGTATTCGTGGATCAGTCAGAAAGCAGTTTTGCAGAACACACACAGGAAGCATTTCAAACAGCGTGCTCAGCGTCCTCGGCAAAGAGGGACTTGACGGGACTTGCTCGGTGCGCGCCGAGTTTAGGGTATGTAATTGGTGTATCTTTGCAGTTTGCCATGAAAGATACTTTCAAAAGTCTGATGAAACTATTTCCACAAACAGTGTTTATTTTTCCACCAATTACAGAGGGACAAGTGTGGAAAACATGCAATTTGCTTTGTTCAGAAATAGAATACGACATGATGGAGAGAACAATTTTAGAAAGGATGGAGATGGAGTACATCTTACAAGTGTTGGAAATTACCATTTTCTTTTCTTTGCAATATTTGGAAAGCATTGAAAAGATTTTTGTGAAAGAAACTAAATTGGAAGAAGAGTATGTAATAAAAATATGATGCAGTAGTCATTGAATGTGTACATATTAGGCTCACAGTCTTACAAGAACAAAAAGGCTCTTTTAAAAGCCAATATTAAAGTACCAAGTTCATATAGCTTCCATTCTAGGTTTTTTGATTGTATAGACTGCGGACATCAAGGGTGGAAATACACAGAAAGGGAGCTCCTGGAAGGTGTAAAAGGCTTGACTAAGGCTTTAACACCTTCTATTCAAACTGTGCTGCATTTACAATTGTTTGTATGACAGAGAAAAGGGGTGGAACAGAACTTAAACAAAAGTTGCTTCACTGAGGGTAGTGGTCCAGGCTGGCTGTGATGCACTGGATGCTGAAGGTATGAAGGTAAATCTTTGCGCAATGCTACTTGTCTTCCTGGAGGCTTTATCGGCTTGCGGCGCGTAGCATGTTTCGTGCTGTTCACTCTCGTCGAGTAGCGCAATGCTCCTCCTAACCCCAGGTGCGGATGTCGCAGAATGTCTTTGCTGAATTCACCGCTGCGCAAAGGATGAGTGAGGCGGAAGATCGCTTGTTCAGGTAAGTCTGTGCCAAATGGGAGGCTCGGTGGGAATTAGTAGTTAGATTCAGTTTCTTCCTATTGTTATCTCGTTTCAGGAGCGAGCTGCGCTTGCTGTGGACCTTGATCGGCTACGATTCCAAGTGACTGTCGGGACGGAAGCTTGAAGCAGAACTCTTGCGATGAAGCTCTCAGGTATGTACGGCTGCAGGTGAGTCCGGGCTACGGTTCCAGGTGAGTATCAGGACAGAAGCTTGAAGCGGAACTCCTTCGATGAAGTCTTCGGTTAAGTATGGCTACAGATAAGTCTGGGCGTGCACCGCACGTGGAAGAATAGGAGCAGTAAGTATTACACTGCTCTGGTAGGTAGCAGACGAAACGCTAAGCACAGGGTGTGGCCTGGGCGTGGTTTTATAGCCTCAGGCAGCGCTCTGTTAACACTAGACCACAGGGATATCAGATCTTCGGGTCTGCCGGGGGCCATCTTAAGTTGCATGATGGGCCCTGTCTTGGCAACCATGTTGGTGTGGGTCAAGGCAGCTCCCATCAAACACCTGCGAAAGCCAGCCACCCTACATGTCCAACTTCTCCCTACATTGTTAGGGGAGGATATGCCCCGAGTCCTAATGCACTTGCCTTGTGCCATTACTGGGATTGTGACAAATGGGGCTGGTGGATGCCTGTGCTTCTTGTTCATATCTGGGGTACGCGGGTCGCTCTCTCCAGGTTAGACTACTTTTTTGTTCAGTCCAGGGAGGTCCGTAGGTTGAGAGCAGTGACCTTTTTGGCCAGGGGCATCTCTGACCACTCTCCTTTGATCATGGTGCTTGACCTGAGTAAGAAGGTGGACGATCGCCGTGGCGACTGAATAACTACTATTTGGGGTTCCCTGACTTTCTGGAGGGGGTGGTCTCTAAAATGAATTAATATTTTCATATAAACACGGAATCGGCAAGTACTCTGGCAGTACTCTGGGAGGGCTACCAGACTGTCCTGCGGGACGAGATGATATCCCTGGTGGCGGCACCCAGAAAGGCCCATAGGTGAGAGGTGCAGGAGGCATAGGAGGAGCGGGTGGCTGAGAAGGCATACTTGCAGCAAGGTACCCGAAATAGACAGGTGGAGCTTCACAAAGCACAGGAAACACTGCGGAACATTGCGCTGGATAATGCCAAAAAGGCACAGTGGCTTAAAAAAAGTTAGATATACGAATCAGGGGATCGGGCCGGTAAGATGCTAGACTGGCTGGAAAGCAGGGAGGAAGGCCGTAGGTATGTAAGGGAGGTAGCTGGTTCAGGTGGGGAGCAAGTGGTAGAAGACGAAGGGATCGCGGAGGAGCTTGCCAAATTCTTTGAGAAACTCTACAGCACCAGGATGAAGGGGGAGCAGGAAAGGAGTTTTCCATTTTTAGATGCCATTACACTCCTGCAACTATCTCCCATTCAGAGGGTAGCCCTAGATGCCGACATTTCAGAGGAGGAGGTGGCAATGGCGGTGTCACAGCTGAATTCGCGGAAGGCCCCGTGGGCCCAATGGGTTTCTGGTTGAGGTCTGGAAAAATCTATGCGAGACGACGCTAACTCATCTGCACAAGTTATTCACTTATGCAGACTCTATTGGTATACTCCCACTGGACCTCAGAAAAGCATCCATTGTGATCATTCCCAAGGCAGACAGACCCCCAGACTCATGAGCATCCTACAGGCTGATCTCTCTTATTAATGGGGAGGTAAATATCCTGGCAAGAGTGCTTCCTAACCGCCTAACTAGAGTTATCAAATCCTTGATCCAACCAGACAAATGCGGCTTTATGCTGGGGAAATCCATGAAGATGAACATCTGCAGACTGTTTATGGCCATATCCCAGGCAAACATGGTGGGGGACCCATTGGCACTTCTCTTAGTGGACCTGGAAAAAGCCTTCCACTCAGTTGAGTGGAGTTTCTTGTGGGAGGTCCTGTCGCGCATTGGTTTTGGAGACGGATTTAGGGGATGGGTGCGACTCGTGTACGCATCGATGGTCGCTAAGGTGAGGGTACACAGGGTGACTTCGCAAGCTTTCTCTTTGGAGAGGGGCACAAGGCAGGGATGTCCTCTATCCCCTCTTCTCTTTATGTTAGCAATGGAACTACTGGCCATTCGCCTGAGGACGGACTTGGTCAGGTTTCTGTTGGGAACATTGGGGGGAGATAAAGTCTTACTATACGTGGATGATTTCTTGATGCACCTCAGTAGGCCAAGGGAATCATTTACAAGGGTTACTCAATTAGAATAAGAGGGCTCCTGGTTGCGACCCTATTCCATCCAGGAGGGTTAATAATCAATCAAGCACAAATGTACAGGGTCATCAGAACCACAAACACCCATTCCTATAGTTTATTTAACACATTTGGACAAATGATTTTAATATAGGTCACAAAGTGGCGTGTATCTAGAGTGGTTGAACACAGGAGACTCAATAATTACAGGAATAGGACAACAAATGGTACATGTGGTGTTAACCCAAGGTGACTGCCTAGGATTGTGATTCAAGAGTAAGAACATACATACCCTACTGTCATACCAAGACTGACAGGGGTTACAACAATATACATACAGAACAGTTCACAGTGCTGTATTACACAATAATAAAACAGTGTGTGTATTTAGACAGTGGGACTTGAAGTCATGTAGTCAACCCAAAGGTGTTTCGGCCTCAAGGGGCTAGATAGTGTGCCTTTCTTGTATGGACCTTCATCAGGACGGAGAAAACTGTGGAGTAAGAGTATCCTGCGTGCTCTGCCGGGAAAATAAGACAGGGGAACATATCAGGAAGGTGAGTATGGTTCCACGAAAATAAAATGACTATACAATTGATTCACAATAAATGTTACTCAGACATTGGAGACATTTCAAGGGGCTAGCGGGTTTACAGTGATTTGGGATAAGGCCATTTTCTTTCCCCTTCAGGGAGCAGGGGAGGCCCTAGCCCAGGATTGTCTGTATCAAGTCTGAGTGGTGGGCTTTAAATATCTGGGGGTGTGGGTGAGCCTGGATCCGGCGGACTATGGGCCTCATTACGACTCAGGCGGTAAGGGGTTTACGGCGGCGTAAACAGCGCCGACCCTTACCGCCTGATTCCGAGGTCCCTTAGCGCCATGGAGGTTTTAACACCTGCTTCTAGCAGGTGTTAAAATCCATGGCGCTAAGGGACCTTGATGTTAATTACGGCACCGTAATTTACGGTGGCGTAATTAACGCCTTCCCCACTCCCATTATGCCCTATGGGGCAAAAATGGGAATGGGGAAGGGTAAATGGGGATTGGGGACTTACCGCCCCGCCAACCTCGGAATGGGGCGGTAAGTCCGCCAACCACCATGGCGTAAACATAGTTTACGCCATGGTGGTAAAGGTACGACCCAGGCGGTAACTTACCGCCTGGGTCGTAATGAGGCCCTATGTGTGCCAGAATCAGCATCCTGTAACTGAGAGATTTTTATGAGAAGTCACGCACTGGAAATCCCCCTCGCTGACGCTGCTGGGGAAGCCAGCTCTGTTTAAAATGCTGGCCTTACCTCGATACACATATATTCTCCAGAATGCTACGCTACCTGTGCCCAAGGTGGAATTTAAAAGGGTGGATGCAGCTCTTAGGACGCTTTTGTGGGGGGGAGGGCAGTCTCGCATCGCCCTGGTCATGTTGCAACGCTCGATGTGCGAAGGAGGGGCTGGACTCCGGAACTTGCGTAGCTACTGCTGGGCTGCCCAGTTGGCAGTGGTAAATGACTGTTGCTCCCACATATTGGGAATGAACGTGGGTGGATGGTAAGGATGCCCCCTCCCATGTTCTCTATGGTGGACAGAAGACGAAGCCACTTCCGCCCGTGATGCAACAAACTAAACAGACATGGAGGGACGCTCCCCGCCATGTGGGATGGGGAAACAAGCCCACAATGATACAGCTATTATAGGATAACACCCAGCTCCCGGAAGTGGGGAAGATAGGCAGGTTTGGTGCCTGGGAGAGATGCAGGGTGCTGAGAGTGGATGTGTAAAGGACAGGGTGATGATTCCCTTCAAGACACTGTGCGAAGGGCTTGGGCTGCCACGAACCGAAAAGTATCACTATATGCAGCTTTCCCGTGCTCTAGTGGCTCAGTTCCAGTCATTAAGTGAGATCCCAGACTGCTCATTTGCACCCATAGAGGCGAATCTTCTGCCATGGCGCATAAAAAGCAAAGTTATCTCTACCCTCTATCAGGTCCTTTCTGCCTTTGCCACAAAGGAATTGGTCAAGCTTAAGTCCCAGTGAAAGGGGGACCTTGGCTCGATGCAGCCAGAGGATTGGGTGGAGGCACTCCTCTTCCCCAGGGAGATTGCTATATCGACCTGGTTAAGACTGACCCAACTCAGGGTCCTGCATAGGGTCTACTACTCATGCACTGCATTACACAAATGGGGATCTGATATGATATACTTTATTTGTATTGCGCTCATACACAAGTGTTTCAGAGTGTGGCAAGGGAGGAGAACAGGGGAGAACAAAACAACGACCTTACTAGGCCCAGTGACCTTGAGAACGTGCAAGTGCATGGGAAAGGGAAAGGGGAAAAGAGCATGGAAGGGGGAGAGTGGAAAGTGTGGAGCAGAGGAGAACAGATAAATAATAATGAATACAAATAAATAGATAATGGAGCAAACAACAGGGGTAGTGCAGTCAGCAAGTAGCAAGTAGTGTGTTTACGGCAGCAGAACTGGGTAAGTCTGATACGTGCATAAAAAGAAGAAAATGAGGGGGTGGGGGACTGTATAGGAACAGATACAGTCCCCAGTGCAAGGGGTGGTCGGGAGGCAGTGCAGAAGGGACATGTAGATCATCCTCTATGCTTGAGGTGTAAAGGATAGGAGGGGACCTTTTTCCATATCATATGGAGATGTCCATGGGTTTGCCGTTTCTGCCAGAAATGTCTGGACAGAATACGCTCAGTGACTGGTCTGAACATAACAAAAAAAACGAGAACATTACTGTTAGGTATCTGGGGGGGGGGCTCAGGATTTACTAGGTCTGAGAAACTGTTTGGATCCATAGCGGCTGGACTGATAAAACTGACCATCGCGGCACTGTGGAGAGCAGCGGAGTGCCCGAGAGTGGCAAAGTGGGCGGGGGAAATGGACTGCTGTATGGCCTTTGAAAAAAAATTATATAATGCAAGAGGGTGCCAAGGGTAATGGGAGAAGATTTGGGGGAAGTGGGCCGTGGAAGGCCAGCTCATGCTCTCTTGCAGCCTGCCTATGCTGGATAGTTCCTTATTTTTTTCTGTGTATGGACACGGAAATATATGTGATATATTTCCGTGTCCATACACAGAAAAAAATAAGGGAGTATCCTATGTTGCAATGTTTGTATGTTTTTGGAACTCTATAAAACAATCAAATGTGTTTAATTCATCACGTCATTGCAGACACATTCATTGTTCGCGAATGACCGCGCAGCTGGGGGATGTCATTCGAGCGCACTATGCCAACCATGCCCTGACATTCGTGAACTAATGAAAAGTGCGTCATTGTTGCCACGGACATGGCTGTAAGTTTTCAAATTTCAGCTCGTGACATCACCGTATATGATGGTGCAGACACAAACCTATATATAGTCCACAGACTTCAATTTGTAGTTTTTAATAAATAAAATGGAATACGTATTTGCATCACATTTAAATTGATATACATTATGATAGGGAGGTAGAATCAATGTGAGAAACAAAAATAGAGGTATGGGGGTGTTATATGTTCATGATTGGGTGAAGTATAGATAGAAATCTCATAAAACCATTGATCAGTAATTTCCTCTTCTAATGATTGTGGTAATTGATGGGGAAAAGGGTCACAGGTACAGGTAGGGCAATGCAAATCAATATTTCGCATGCCATGATTTTTTACATATGTACATAATTCTGTAATTTGACTTGTTAGTTGATTCATAGGTACATATAATTTGTTCATCTGAGGTTTTTTTTACATTTCAATTTGTATTGAATTTTATGAGGATCACAGTACACATATGAAACCGTGGATCTGTAACCCGGATTGACATAAATTGAAAAGAATACAAAGAGAACAACTATGCGAGTGCGCCCTTTGGCCTTTCCCCCTTCAGCTCTCCAACCCCACCCCCCCATATCAACTTAACAAAAGAACGACTCTCATTCATTTTTCGTTACACATCTAGGGGAATCCTTAGTTTTCTGAGTGGGTGTCAGTTCCAGTATGTGTATGCTAGTATCAAAGTTGGGAAAGTCGAGGCTTTGTGGCTCCCCCTCGCTGTCCTATAGGGCAGATATCCCCTGGCCTAGTGGAAGTATTTTTCACAGAAATCAACCCATTCCATTTCGACAGATCCCACGTCTCCGTGAATGGCGATGGTTAAACGTTCCATCCGGTATTTGTTCCGGCCCGCATTGATCCAATCGTTTATTCTCGGGGAAGCTCTCTTTTCCAGTGTGCTGCCAAACAAGCCCTCCCAGCAAGGCGCAAGCTGTGAATCATTTTTGCTAGCCTTATGTATTCTCCTTCCTGCTCTTGCAGACCAAATAGTATCAATATCAGGGTTTCCCCCTCGTGACCCTGTCTAGGTCTTTAATCCAGCTAAGGACCTTATCCCAGTAGGACTGGACCACCCTGTATCCCCACCACATATGGCAGTGGTCGGCTCTCGATCCACACTCATGCAAACACATGGGACTCATACTTTGAAACATCTTGGAAAGCCTGACTGGATTAATATGCCACCTGTGAAGGAGTTTGATAGCATGCAATTTGTACTGGCAGGAAATGGATGTCTGGGAGGCCCCCCCAAACATCTTCTGCCATGTCTGAGGGGAGAGTTCTCTCCCCAGATCTCCTTCCCAGCGCTGCCTCGCCTTGTCTGAGGATCCCCTTTTCGTCTCCACAGGGGCCTTGCATAGTGCACCAATTAATCCCCTGCAATCCGACCCTTTGTTTAAAATCTTCTCGAAGGGTGTGAGTTCCCTCTGTAATTTCTCTTTCCAAGCTTCCCTCATCATCACCACCTTCAGGTGTAGGTATGAGAAGACGGAGAGTGAGCCAAGTCCCAGTGCCTCTTCCAACTCCTGTATTGTATGTAATAAGGCTACCATCCCTCCACAATTGTCCTGCCCTTTCCAGACCGACTTCATACCAGGTTTGGAACATTTTCGGATTCGGGATAGCGTCCCTGATCCTCAGGATCCACAGATCACTCAGCGGGGATGGCCAAGTTGTAACCCCAGCTAATCCCGCTCCTTGTTACCAAATGTTCCAAATGGTGCCCAAAATGGCGTGCCCCCTTATCCACCTCAGTAGCTTCGACCTGGAAACCCATTCCATTCAGCAACCGTCGCCGGCCATAAGTGGTGGTTGTCAAGGCCCACCTATTGCAGTTGAGTCTGCTACCTAATATTCCCCCTGGGGGTGGCAGCAAGCGGGACCTCACAGGGAAAGACTCCCATTCCGCAGAGGTACTCCCTAAAACACTTCCCTTTGACGCCACAGGGACACCATCAAACCAAACCAATGCGTGTTATTGTAAAACAAGATTCAAGATTCCCCTTGAAGAACAATATATTGTCAACACCATGAGGAAGAAGAATGATGAAAGGGTAATAATGAGTACTCCCTGGTCTGGAACTAATAGTACTGTGACAAAGAAGATTGAAGCAAGAATGAACAGTGTTCAACAAACAAGAGAGGATGGGCTACGATCGCCCTGGCGAGGACCCAGCAACCTGTAATAAAAAAGGAAGAAGGACTTCCATTATACAGAGAAAGAAACGAAGCCCGGGTGCTTGAAATCAGTCAAGTCATGACAGAATCACGAGCATGAAAGATCGTCTGTTGGAATGCAGAAGGTGTTGTCAGCCAGAAGCCTCAAGGGAGTCCGAGGCAGACAAGCAGAGGGTAAGAAAACCCCAAGAAGGAGAAGCAGACAACAGTGGTGGCATGACCCTGGAGGAGTGGACTGGTGAGTTCAGCAACTACGCCTCAGCTGAGACCGTTGGAGTCTTGAAGCCGCGTAGCAGAACCCAAAGCAGATGGAACGAGAAACCAAGCTGTCCTGAACACGCATCAATTCCCTCTCCTATGAACAGGCATGGTGATGCCAATCCTCGAAAAGCAAGGTAACAGGCACAATGGGAGTCCCACAAGGGAACATGGCAATAAAGAATACTGTCAGCCTACTCATCCCAGTAAGTGGCCTGAAGTTTAGAAGGGTTCCAAACACTCTGGGACTCAACCTACTCACCCCAGTAAATAACCCAAACTTAAGAAGTATAAGAAGTATTACACACACTCCGGTACTCAGCCTGCTCATCCCAGTGAGTGGTTTAAAGTTAAGAAGAATGATTAACACTCTGGGTCTCACCCTACTCATCTCAGTGAGTGGTCAGATGAGAAAACCCACTGTGAAACCCATCCTACTCCTCTCAGTGAGATAAGAACTGGACAAGAGAATTACTATTGGGTCTACAATAAGAATAGCAGGGAGGAAGGCGATGAATCAGAAGAGAGGGAATATGATATCAGCTGTTTTATGCACAAAGAGTTGAAGAACTGTAACGACAGAGAGAATAAGAACCGCCCAAAGAGGGAATCAATCTCCCTAGTGGAAGCAGGAAGAGAAAGGTTTTTAGAGAGATCTTTTTCCAGGATTTCCATAGCTAACCAGCCTGAGGAGGAAAGGTCTACCAAGGGAACATGCAGGGGAAGCTATGACTGGGAAAAGTCCCCTACAAGAACTAAACCAATTACGTCACGAGATAGCCTAGCAGTATCTCAAGATTGTATACTAAAACTGAAGAAGCTTATCCAGGAGAACAGAGTCATTCTCCTTGTCTTTTGTTGTTTTCTATTAGTGATAGGGACAGAGTAGCTTAGAGTTGGATGGGGGACAGGCTGTTTTATTTTGGACTTCACAACAGACGACAAGCACCTTAGTTAGTTTGATACATAGGGAAACCGATTGGCTAGAGATAGCAAAGTATTTCTACTTTATTATTTAAATAAAGAATCTTGAAATGACAAAAAACTGGTCTGTCTCCTCCTTCTGACCTACCACAAATGTTTATGTTTAGTTATAAAACAGATTCGCAACTTATTACAATTACATACTGCATGTTTATAAGTGAAATGCAAAGGTACTGTTTTACTTACAAATGTTTTGAAATGATCTTCACCGCAACCATTGTTGTGCTTCAGTGCCTGGCAGGTGGTGAAGTGAATTGTTTATACAGGGTATACCGTTTTTTAAAATATTAGGTACAATCCATAATATTGTGTTATCATTTTAAAAACAGTATTTAATTTTCCAACGTTATAAGGCATGTGAAGCATGGTTGTATTCATTGTTTACATTATTGCTCTATGTATAATTTTTCTACTAGAACAGAAAAAATGGATGCCACCTCTCCCCAGGTAGGTCCGCAGACTAGCGATAATTTGCACTGACCTTATAGCTATTATGTGACAGAGGAGAATGATTATTAAGTGCAAAGTTTATGAAGGGAAATTATTAAATTGCTAGTAAATTAGGTTGCACTGGTAAAAACCTATGAAATTCAGTGAAAAAACGTTGCTAAAGGGACGTTATGGTTAAGTTGCACTAATAAAAACCTATGAAATTAATTGAAAAAAACGTTGTTAAAGAGAAGTTATGGTTGCAAGGTAAAATCGAAAAAACCAAAGAAATTCGCTAGTTATGGTAAGCTATGCAACCATTTTATTTTTATTTATTTTTATTTATTTATTTATTTGCATTTGTTAAGCGCACTTGCAGCCCATGAGGCATCGAGGCGCTGTTACAGAGGAAACACAGATTAAGATTAGGTTTTTTCTTTGTCTTAGTTACGTATTTATAACGCGCTTAAACACTCGGAGGTTTCTAAGCGCGGACCCGGGGATCGAACCAGTTGTTGCTTTGTGTCGTCTTGCTTCCAAGACGCGCACGCTGCCGCTGTGCTATCCTCCCGGGACCATAACTCGCGCCACCTCACTGCACTGCTAGGACTAACACCCAGGACATCAAAGATGACATCACAAATGACATAATTGATGACATTGATAACATTGATAAGAAGTACACACATAAGCACATGTTTATGTGGGTTTACCCACCTAGGGTGAAACCCAACTCTTTGAATCCTTGCCTCAGAATTCAGGTTGCTGACTCCAGAGCAGCTATGAAGGGTAACGTCCTCTTTCAAATTCCCAGTGTGGGCTGGCATGCATGTGACGGGAAGCCGGAGGGGACATGTCCGCTGCAGTTTTCAGTTGAGAGGTAGCACCAGACAAAAGGCAAGGTGAGGGGGATCGGTGTGGAGGGGCAGCTAGCTCGGTAGGGGTCAATAATGGGGGGCGGTCAGGCGGCAGCACACAGAGGAACATAAAAAAGGAAAGGAAGTCTGTGGAGAAGGAATGGAAGGGGCAGTTCGATAGTCTGGGGAGAACAAGAACAGAGGTATATGGTCAGAGACCCCATTTAGAGAGAGAGAGAGTGGGGAGGGCGTGGGAAGGGAGGATAATACGTGGGGGTATTAGAGGGACCTGGGGCAGAGCCTGGAACCTGTTAAACTGATTTGCTGAAGGAGCACCAGATAGATATGTCATTGGGTAGGTTTTGATTGGTAGTGTTCAGCAGGTCCAAAGTTCAGTGCAGCATTCTCGGAATTACACACATAGGTCCTTCGTGCAACCTTGATGGAAGGGATGAGAATTTACATTTAAGAACTATGCTAAGGGATGAACTATAGGCCCTAATGCAGCATGCTGTTTTAAATGTCTCGTTACAATGAATGTTATGTCATACAAAAGCCAATATATCAGCATTTATTACAAATTAAGATCATTGGGAGTGGTACCAACCAATCAGGCGGCTAGTAACACAGGTTTAAACTGCCAGTATAAGCCTGCATTAATTTCCTACCTCTTGCACCACTCCACCAAGTCACATTGTTACTTCCCGCAGCCTTGGCCCAAGCCCCAGTTTCCCTCCCTTGCCCTACACCTTAATACTCCGGCCCACCTTCCACCAGCTGCCTCCCGCCCCTTACCACTATGACTTACCGCTACATGCTGTTCGCCGCAGTCAATGTTTCTTTGTCTCTTTGTCTCGCTCCCGGCTCAGCAATGGAAAGAGTAAAGTATTTACTCCCTTTACTCTTACCTCCAACTGCCACCAACCTTTGCATATAGTTTTCTAAAGGAAATTGGGCACTTATGAAACTTGCAGTGTCTGAGTCCTTTAAGATACTATTAGCACCCCAGAAGAACGCCCCGAGCTCTTACAATGTTAATGTTCTCATCGTACACTAATAATATTAATGTTCTCATCGTAGGGCCAGCTTGGCTGATAATGGCCCTGAGCCCAGCGCCTGCCTTGGCTTGGGCTGGTGAGTCATTACTGGACAATCATGACCCACTAGAAGGGGTCCTGACTAAAAATCACTTTCTAATTTAATAGAAAACAAAATAGTTTGCTTTAGAAAGAAAACTCTGAGATTGCTCACAGCAATCTAAATCAAACTGTCACGCCCTTGCCAAACGTGCTCACGCAGGGGCTGACAGGCGCAGCCAGTCCGGAAGACGGAAGCCGCGGGTGTAAAAGGTGTCTGTTTGTATGAGTGCCGTGAATGCTGACGGAGAATGTTTGAGGCGCGGAAGCGAGGGGGAGAGGATGGGGGAAAAGGGAAGTATAATTGTGTTTGTGTGGGGGATAAGGAGCAGTGTTTGATGTGTAGAAGGGAGGCGGCAAGTGGGTGAATGTGTGTATTTGTGTCTGTCTATTTCTGAGGGGAAGATGGGGGTTGAATAGGAGTTTTAATGGCATGGAGGGACAAGGGACCAAAGGGGGCTCAGAAGGTTAAACCCCCTGAATTAAAAAGTGAGGACGGGTGGGGGATTCTGGTGGGTGAATTCCCCACGAAATAGTTATTATATCCCAATACTGATGACTACACCAAATCAGCTGAAATAAATCAGTTTTTTTAGCATACAGCCTTCAATAGTCAGAAATATCACATAGAACCCTACAAGCTTGTTATAGAAATGGTACAATATTCTGCCGAATATCAAGGCTTTTACAATCTAAGGAAGATGTGCTAGCTGTCTGTCACCACAAAGCGACAGAGAGTTCATAATGGCAGGATCTCCTACTCCACGTCCCCGAATATGAAAAGCAAGGCTCTCTCAACCTCAACTGTCAATCCTACTGAATGCTCTTGGTGGATGACAAGATAAGGTCCAGAACTGGGTATTTGAATATCAGTTCAGCAATTAGTTATGACTTAAAGTCAAAACACAAACGAGAAGTGACAATCCTCTTCAGAAGCAACTTCAAACATGACTGATAAAAGAAACTAAAACCTTTCATTACCCGCACTTAAAAGATTTGTTAGGATAATTTGACACTAAGTATAGCTTCAAAGGCTTAATAATGTGGAATTTTTCAGGTTTTATCTAGGGCGTCCATTGAATAAGAGCTATTTCCAACAATACACAAAAATGGCGCGCCTGTAACAAACGTTCACATTAACATGTCTTCTATATATATTATATATGCACTGACATACAGTTACAGAACACTGTTGATGCACATTATGCCAAGAGCTTGTCCACAGAATGCCTAGCGAAAACATCATGTTATTTCTGGTGACCTTGTCTGGAAGTTTGTGTTTGCTTCCCTTACTGGATAATTATACATTTGTGATGTTGTTTTCTTTCAATGTACTTTGCAGGGCTCTGCTTTGTATCAATATAAGAAATCTCATTGCAATAGTTCCTGATCTCTGACTCACCGGTCTAACCATGTCTTATTTTGGGTTGCATTATTTCCATTGGCTTATGAAGAAAGGTCATTAGCTCTCTTTGGCTGCTCCATCAATAGTTTTAAAAATGATGGAACTCTCTGAGGATTTGCCAAAGTAAATACCAATCGGCTAAGTAGCTTCAACCAAACAGGTGCCAGCTGGTGGAGTTCCAAGCATTGGGATTCTTACTGTTCTTGTAGGAATGACCACAGCGAGAAAAAAAGGTTGTTTGATGGAAGAGAAATTTGCATCATGGCGTTGGAAATTCCAATTTAAACATTCTAACTGCTGAATAAATGCTTGATAATTGTTAAGCAAGCATTTCCCTTTGTTGTGGGTGTATCCATTGTGGAGGCAGAGTTTCTTGCACAAAATTGGTACACTTGTCAAGACTATTTTAGTTGAAGAATCGGGACTGTACATTTCACTAGTATTCCTTCCACCAACAAATGACAGTGATTGGGCATATTCAGTATTCCCAAGTTCCATGCCTACTTTTATTGCTATGTTTGGATACATTGAGTAGCAATCACCCGCGCTGGGTCCCTAATTGCCAATGTTAAAAAAGAGAATAATTATAGGTGAGCTTTCTGCAGCGTGTGTAAGGGTGGTAAAAACCTGTGCCCGGCCGGCCTAGATGAACTGTATCAAGTAACTAGTTACCCAATCCAACAACGCGCATAGAATGTTTATAGAAAGAACAAAAATGGTTGATCATCAAAACCAGATGGTTGTTTAATTCATGGATACATATACAACTTTCAAGGTAAAGCACAATAGTGTGTAACAAGAACAACCAGCACATGTTTTGACCCTAAAGTGGGTCCTTCAGAAATAATCCAAGACTTTATACTCAAATGCCTCCAGACAAACACACCACAGCTGCATGGGTTCTAAAACACTTCAGTGAACTTCGTGGGAATTAGTTTCCAATTAGAAATTGAGCACAAATTCTTTCAGCCTTGAAAAAGACCCACATTAGGGTTGAAACATGTGTTGGCTGTTCTTCTTACACGCTGTTATGCTTTCCCTTGAAAGTTCAATATGTATCTATGAATTAAACAACCATCTAGTTTTGATGATCAACAATTTGTGTTCTTTCCATAAACATTGTTCTATGCCTGTTGTTGTCTTGGGTAACTAGTTACATCATTTTAAAATGCCTGTGCAGACCAGGAGGCTTTATAAAAGTCATAGAGGCAAGCAGATCTGTGTGGTTCCTGTGATGTACCAGACATTATCTTTGCACAAGACTATCATATTACTGTTGTTTTATATATTACCTCTAGAATGCAATGTTAACCAATGATGTAGCCACCTCAGTGCTAAAGATACATGAAAATACCCACGTGAATGATTACATTTTAGACCATCAGATTTTATGGCTTTTCAAAATTTCATAAGATCTGATTCCTGGCAAAGTTGAAACCAAATGCAATTCAGGAGCAGGGGGGTATCATTAGAAAACCTACCGCCTCAGAATGTTTTCTTGAATTCTGGTACAGCTAGCAGCTGTGAGTGACCGGAGCAAAGACATACGGCTGGTCTACAGACAGAAAAGGACATTAAAGAGAAAAATGGCACCAGGGATAGGGATCCAATGAATGCAAGGACGGGTCACAGTAATGTGGTCCAAGCACTTCAGTTGGCAAAGCATCCTGGCTGCCAGGTTCTGCATCCTCTAGAAACAGGGAGTGGTGTGGTATTCTCGCTTTCTGGACAAATGTCGAATGTTGTGATATGAGTGTTCCACCAGTGGCAGTTCGAATCAGAGATGCTGGGGTGAGGATGCTACTGGAGGGTCTACCTGACCAATTTATCTAATTTCTTGGAATTAAACTGTGACTAAGAAGAACATAGGTTTACCTTTCTGCAACCTCCTTACTACAACCTGTCCATTTACCCGTAGCCCTCTTCACCAAAATGGCAATGAAGTGGACTTTCTGGAACCTGGTGTGAAGGGGACAGCCTGTGAAGACAGCGAGAAACCAACAGCCAGCATATCAGTATCAGGATCCTATGTTTAGTTTTCTTTGTACAGACTGGCATAACTTTTGATCATGTTCATTATGTTGCAGCACTCCACACATCATGACTGAGCAGCAGTGCAGCAGCCCAGAAGAGTTCAGCTGCAACTAGGTTCCAGGATACCCTGTCATCACGGCCGATCCTGCTTACACATAACACTGGGGTCTGTGATTTAGCGGCAGGTGCTCCAGTCCTGTTTCCTGATGCTGAAGATTCTCCCACAGCCCTTCCTTGCAGGCAGTCTTGTGGCCTCTTCCTCTTGGTAGTGGAATCATGCTGACCCTGGAGGTTTGAAAGCTACCGGCATGCACGGTCTTGCAGGGACTGTTATCCCCACCTTTGAGACTGTTGCCAGTGTGCAGAGTGATGCCGGCCACAAGAAGGTTGCAATCCTGACCGTTTCTGGTAAGCGGAGCCTCTCTGGTGCCATGATTGAGAAGTGATAAGTAGGAGTACAAGGAAGATTCCACTGACGATAAATAGAAACTGACCCAAACCCAAAGTAGCAATCAATGGTAGTCAAATGCATGTGCTTAGAAGACATTCTGAAGAGGCACAAGAAGGTGTTCAAACCCTCCACTGGAACACTCAAATGATATGTGCACATGATCTGGCTGGGGAAATGTTCCATCACTGTGAAATTCAAATTAACAATGGTCCCGGTGACTGACAGAGATGTGTAAGATAAGCTACTAGAACTCCTCACCACAGGTGACATTAACAAACCTGTAGAAGCCATAGAGTGGCTAATCACGAAAGATGTGACCTGCAAAGCTAACAATAATCAGCTAAGACTCTGCATCAGACTCTGCATCAACCTGCACAGCCTCATTCAAGAAGTTGTGTGCAATAACATGCTGCTCCCCAACTTCACAAGCTGCTGATGGCACTGGATGTCCACGAATCTGGGCATAAGTAGTGTCTACATAATAAAGTCTGCATCCCAAATCCAGAGGACCTACTGCCTTTGCAACTCACATTACCATGCCCAAATATACCTGGATTCCCTTTGGAGCAAGGTGCGCAGAAGAGATCTTTCAAAGGCTTATTACAATGAAGCTTAAGGGGCTCAAAAATAAAGTACTTCTAAGACAGCATACTAATACACAGAACAGAGTAACAAGACCATAACGGAAACGTACAGGATGTTTTTTAATGTATTTTATTTATATTTATTTACAGGGAAGAACAATGCGATTTTGATCCCAAAAGAACGTACAGTAGATAAAATATCAGAATTGACAGGAAGCAGTGACCGTCTTACAATGGGGTGAGCTTGAATGGCATTCTAACCAGTTTGTGGAGGGGAGTATATGGAACAGTCACCATGGACAAAAGATGGGTGGATTTACCTAGATTAAGGACAATCAACATTAGACATTTTTAAATGCACGTTGGTGGTACTGCCAGCTGTGTTAGGATTGTGACCATGATGGATGAAGTGCTAGAGTGGAGGCAGAGAAAGTGAGGGACAGAGGCAGGTTAGGTGCGAGGGAAACATTTTAGCTTCAATGCAGATGAGAAGTAGGTTAAGAAGGTATCTCGGAGATGAGGAAATAGGCTTTCAGTTTGGTTTTGAACACAATTGGTGTGGACTGTTTCTCAGATGCCCGCGGAAAGAGAATTCCATGCAAGTGGACAAAGAAGAGAGAAAGGGCAGCGGAGAGAGGAAGCACAAGGAGGTAAGGTGCCACAAGGGTAGTTGAGGAGGCAGAGCAGAGATCATGAGAAGGCTTGTCGAGTTGGATAGAGGGTAGATACTGTGGTGCCTTACCATGGATATATTGGTGAACAAGGATAAGTAATTTCAATCTGGCCCCATTTTGCATCATCAGCTATCCAGCCTGGTGACAGTAAAATGAAGTTGGTGTGAAGTAAGGGAGTTAAAGGTGAGTCCTGGTTGCGAAGTTAATCATCTTGTCTAGAGGATAGAAAGTGTAGTTCTGATTTACACTTAATAAAAAAACAAGTGCACATTTAAAGTGAAGAGGGTGCATTTGTTTGGGTGCTACCTCAGCTCCAATGTTGATCTCACAGAGGCGAGATCGATACTACAAGTTTGAATAATGGTGATACAATAAGCATGACTGAGTCAACAATCCATTTGATTTATTGTGCAGTTCTGAAGCATGGCTGAGTTTTTCCTTCCTCTCTCACTCTAGCTGAAATTTAACATTGGTGGGCGTGGAGTGAACAGTTGCGTGGCAATGTGTTGATGGGATATTTTTCCCAGCTATCCCATTGAAATATCATCATCACATCTGGTTTATTCGGATTAAAAATCCATAAAACACATTTAAATTGCAAAACATTATAATATAGATACAAAGGCCACGAATACAAAATATGTACATTAATAATGCAGACCAGAATAATCCCTCATTAGTGCAAATCCCAAAAGGTATAAAATATTAACCCTTAAATAATTCAATCCACATTAGATGAGCTAAAAGCCCTAATTTGGTTAAACTTTGTACCAATAAAAGGCAGTTACAATCAATATGCTAAAAGGTCAGACCGTCATAGCATATTACTATTTTAAAGTGCTAACAAAATATAGCTAACCTGCAACAGAATACTTGATTGTCTATTGTTGTATTGTGCATTTGTTCAATCTTTGAACTTTTACACATTAACAAAACAATCAAATACAAATGTACTTTAGTACTAATAATCGATAAAACAATCAGTAAAGCAAGCTATATAAAACATTGCTTTCAATAATATAATTGACCAAACACATTTTTAAAAATAAGAAAATTACATTTTAAAAACATCAAAAAAGAACAAAAAATCTAAACAATTTCATTTTTTAAGTGTAAGCCTCAATTCATCTAACATTCTGATAATTTCTGTCAAGAAAAACCTCATTTCCAGAGCTCATTCTGTCACAGACTTCTTGAGCACTACCTGCATTAGGTATAATAAAAATCGTACTCAGAAATCGGCTTCTCAAGTCTCTTAAGACAGCGCATTCTACAAATAAATGGTGAATATTTTCAACAGAACAGGAGTCTCTACAATATTGGCATGAACTTGTGTCCTCCCCCTGCATTTGTCCCGTTTTGAAAGAATTTCGCCCGTTGGAAGAAGGTTTAATCTAAAGCGCAAGAATTGAGCCCTAACTTTGGCACAAGGGAATTGTTTGAGATATGTTGGAAGTAGACCTCGTGGCTTATCAATATTGGCAAAAGTAGAGGAGATCTTATAACCCATTACACTTCCAGATTTCTATTAAACAATCTGTGCTAGTTTAGCTTCATTTCAATATTCTTATAGTCCGTCGGATTGAGTGATCTCAGAAGTGCTAGCAGCCATTTTCTTCTCGGAACTCGATACGAGTGGTAGAAAAAAAAGAATGTGAGCACTAGTTTCATGGTGCTCCACAACACAATTTTACATTCTTGAACAATTCCCTCAAGATTGTGTAATGTAACAGTAAGATATTCAAGCGCAGTCTATTGTAGGTCACTGGTATAATATCAAGGTAATTAACAGTACGGGAATAGGGCAACAACTCTAAGTATTCTATAAAGGAGTTCTTGGTTAGGTTTCACACTGAGCAAACTCTCATATGGTTAAATATGGGTAACTACAGCTTCCTTAATGCTTATTGTGCAGGGCTTGCAAATTTGTTAGTGAAGAAGTGGCTGTAAATATGTTATCTCTGAAGAAGATATTTCCAAGAGGAACAAATTTAAAGCATTGACCAGCATCATGTTTTTCCGTTGCACTGTTGGACATAGCTGCCTGCTTAGACTTGGTTTGTGGTCAAAATGCCTTTTCCTGATGAATTTCTCATACTTGGCAGATAATAAATATGTTGATGCTTGATATGTCATTTTTAGCAATTTTTTTAATGTGTTGTATTATTTAGGTCTTAATAGGTTTAATCTTTTCAACATTATAGGATGTGTATGTATTGTTAATTCATTTTATGAGTGAATAGATGTGCCATTCGGTGAGCAAGCTTTCGTGATCTATGTTTATTTACATTTGACTGTAATAAAATATATATCAGTTTCTGTGTACATTCCCCAAGATTAAGACAGACAATACAACAGATTATGTTAACCTAAAATGCAGTAAAGGGTACTTTTGACATCATTGGGCGAATGGAACAAATGGGGAGAGAGGTGAGCTATGCAGTAGTCCCAGTGGACTGCATATGCAAGAAGCTTAGAGTCAAGTTTGTCAAGGAGATTTCCACAAGGAGTTCATATCAGTTCCTGACATAGATTTTTCAAAAGAAAGGAATCCCTTCAAACTGGGTTCCATAAAATGGAGTACAATCTTCCCTCAGCAAACATAAGGGATGCCTGTTGCAGAGTTGCATTACCCATTTTAAAGTTGCGCTGCACTACCTACACGCAAATGGCCAAGCGGAACAGAGAGAATCAACTGTTACATTAATGGAATATTCCAGACAGCATACAGTGCAGGTCTGAGCTGCAGAAGACGTGTGGAAGGCCATTGGATCACACAGGGTTACACCAAACAGTAGGACAGAAATAACACCTTTTAGGTGTGTGAGAACCTGCCATGCTAACACCACAATTGCTCCCACCGAGATGATGGGGAAGGGGGCATTGACTGAGATCCACCTGGATGCTGTTCAGGAGGAGATAACTAAATCACAATGCTGCACTATAGAAACACATGTGGCAAGGAATTTTAAAACCCCTCAAAGGAGGATGGTAAACCATGACACACAAATATCCCTCAGACAAATAGAAAGCATCAGGGAAAATCTACATCAGAATAGCTAACGGCAACACTTGGAACGTGGACTGTGCAACAAATCACAATGTACCAGAATCAGTGTGAAGAAAGCAGGGGCACCAACAGAGAAAAGTATGGAGTAGAGTGTGATGCTGGAAATTAATTGGAGGGACAGGGCCTCCATGTCCTTGCCCTGTACTCCCTTGTCATATGTGTTGTGTTATTTTCTGCACAGGAGTCCACGTGGGACTCCTGGCAGTGCAGCTCTTCCTCTTTATGGTTGTCTTCAACAGACCCTTGGGATACCCTTATGTACCCCTAGTGTATGATTTTGGGCACCTGTTTGTGGCGCACACAGAGCATGTTTTGGGCTGGTGGCAGCTACATGCTGAATTTGACAGGTGCTCTGAGTATCCTCCATTTTGGGATACCCATGCCCTGCCTTAGGAATTTGTTGATTCCTGATAGGGGACACAATGGCCCATGTGGCCTCCTGCTTTCTATTGCCTGTTACCTTGTTTTCCAAAGATCTGGGAAGCCCTGACTCTGTCCCTTCCCCTGACTGGTTGTTGGGTGGAAGTTCCATATATGGTATTGTGAGGAAGTCCAGGCCAGACTGGCTGCAGCCTTCCCAATGACTGTATGTTGTGGGTACACCCTTGGGGTGAGACCTGGGTGAATGGAGTGTGTGACCAATATACATTTCATGTTATGGGTGTCTGGTTTCTGGTGTGTGACACCAAGAGTGAGACATCCCTTCCCGAAACTTGCATGAATGCAGCGTGGCGTGCTGAAAGGCAGTAATTTCCCCAAACAACATTCCTTGTTGTGAGTGTCTGGATGGAAGAGAATGGCCTGAATGCACTGTGAGCCTGATTGGTTGCATGGCTGTTGAATGCCCTTCTGGATGATTGGCTGCCTGACACTGGCTCAGCAGTGTGAATGAAAGACATAACAGTATATCTGGGACCTCTCGCTTACCAGAATTGTTCAGAAGCTGAAGTCGAAACTTGATGCTTAACCTTGAAGCCCAGCTGGAAGAAGAATTGCTGTTGCGTTCCTTCGACGCAATCCGAAAGCTGTTGTGTCTCCAAGAACTGATCCAAGAGAGGACCTGGCTAGGAGACCTCTTCCCGAGCTATGAGGGAACATCAGGCAAAAGCTAATCTTCTTCAAGGCGCCCTGTAAGTCAGTCCTCGAAAGGCTGCCAAGCAGAGACTGGATCCGCCAAGAACCTGAAGTGAAGCAACCGGATATCGAAGTCCACCGCCATCGTCCAGGGTTTGGAGAACTGCCGTAACCGTGGGAAGCCCGTTGAGTCGTGCTGCCCAGAAGCGGGATCAGCTTTACGCTGTGCTGCTTGACGACCGGAGCCTCGCCACTAGACCTTTGCCTAAGACACTTTGAAATCAAGGACTCCCTTGCCATCACAATTCACTGCTTTGTCCCGTCCGAGAAAGTCGAGGTTGTCGATGAAACCAGGAGAATCTGCCATTGGGTCTCCCGCCACCCGAAGTCCATAAAGACACTGATGAAGATCCGAAAGCCAGCCGTGTTCGAGTCCCGATCGTCGACACCAATGCTGATGACCCGACGCGCTTGCTGGACCAACATACTTCATCGATCTGCTTTGCAGCAACAAACTCTTGTCATTGAGGTGCACCGCATGCCTCATCTTCAAAGGACGTCCACGACCGATCATCGACGAGCACTGCGAAGGTTGAAGCTGCTCCCTCGGCAACAGTGTTCACATTTCTTTGTAGGAATCTCAACGACCCATGGCTCTTTCTTTAAAGGGAGTCCACTCATTAGGGATCCGTCGACGAACCATCAAAGAAACTCTGATAAACCAGGCACATTGGGGTAGTAGAACATTTTTAGCAGGAAATAAGACAATCTTAAACATATATATATACTGGGCTTGTTGATACACTTTATTTACAGGTTGCCCAGGTGGGGGGATCCTTACACAGAACGGTTTCATGGTAGTGGGATAAACTATTCTGCCATTGTGCAACCTAACTTGTCTTCCTTCCTATGTCTGATGGTGATTAACTTTACTAATTGATTTGAAGGAATCAAGAGTGAACTGTGGTACCACAAGATATTGTACATATTTACCATATTAGAATTGCCAGAGTACAAATTGTGTTATTGATCGTGTATATATTCTGAACTTTATTTATATAAAGAACTGTGTTATCACCTAACATAATGTGTGGACATTCCTTTTTGGGGGCTTGAGACTACACTGTACTTAAGAACCAGCCTGCATCACCTCCTGAGAGCTTAAACCTTGATTGCTAGTCCATTGCTACCGCATAGAGAATCTTGGCTGAGGTGCTCTGTGCTTCTACTATGCCATATAGAGGGCAAGAGTGCAGAAACCCCCTCCAGTCTTTACACTGGTGGCAGCTGTGGAATACTAATGGTTTTAAGGATCAGTGTGTAACCTTGCCACTTACAACATATACACACTTTGTGAATTTGCGGTTTAGTTGTGTACTAAGATCACTACATTACAAGCAATGGCATCTATTGCAAATGGTAAATTGACTAGGATGTGCTTAGAGGCTATCCAGAGTGCAACCATCGAGGACCCTGCCCCTGGGGTTCTTATTGAATCTGTTTCAGGGAGTGCCACCTCTCCTGCTGCCTCTATTCCAAAACCCAGCAATGTTTCTTCAGGGGATTCCTTGGAACTTGAATTATTGAGGATGAAATTGCCCTTTGAATATAATAAGTTGGAAACTGAGGCTGAATTTAAGAAGGAGGAGTTGGCACAGCAAGTGATACTCAAAAATAGGGACCTTGAACTCAAAGACAGGGATCTTGAACTTAAAAACAAGGACATTGAATGTCAGAGAATCCAGCTAGAGAAAGCTAGAGTGGAGACTTAAGCCAAACCAGTTGAGAGGGTCAGGTCCCTGCCACCAAGTTTATAAAAGATTTGGTTGGTGTGGATGTGGATTGCAGCTTTTGAAATGCCTTGTGGAATCCATGATGTTGCTAAAAGAGATTGGGCTAAGTGTTTGTTAAGTAGAGTACCTCAGACTGGTTATGACTGTATTCTGAAACTGAGTGTGGAGGAAATGGGTCAGTATGAGTGCATGAAATCTGCTTTGATTGCCAAGTTTGGCAAGACACCTACCCAATATGTTAAAAGGTTCAGGGATTATAAGAAAAGAGAGAATGTGTCTTGGGTTGACTGGGTGAGTGCTGCGCATGTAAACATGATGGGATGGATACAAGGTGAAAACCTTTGTTGAAATGTCCCACCTGTTTTTATTTTATTTTTTTATTTATTGTTGTATTTAGTTTAAAATTTTGAAATTGTACCACCTTTTGTTTTTTGAGCATTTTTCTGAAACTCCCCTCCAATCTTTACAAAGAGGACACACCTTCCGAGAGGGAAAAGAGAACCTATCGAGAAGTGTGAAGATAGACCTGTGGAAACAACCTGGCCACCAACATCAAAGCGACTCCCAAACAGGTTTAGAGACATTGGCATGACTGACCCCACATTGGTATGTACCGTCTTTTTTTTAAGGATGGAAGAGGGTGATCTAAAATTCCCCTCTGACTTTAAGCACACTGTTATCATGCCTATTATTAAGAAATCTTTTCTAGACCACTCTTCTACTTTTAATGTTTGCCCTTTCTTTCTGCTTCCTTTTCTTCATAAAATTCTTGAATGCACAGTCTAGGCTCAGGTTTCTACTTATCTTGATCACCACTCTCTATAATCTCTTCTTCATTCTGGTTTTCACATGTTTCACTCCACTGAAAATGCTTTGCTCAATGTTGCTAATTCCTTATTCTCTGCACGGCACTCTAATTCTTGTCCTCCTTCATCTTGCAACTCCTTTTGGTACCTTTGATCACACCACTCTTTCCTTCTACTACTGTAACTCAATGATTCCATCTTTGTGATTTGAGTTACTCCGGTTCTTGGTCTGGTCAATATTCTCCTGCCCACCCTCTCCGGTGTGGGGTTCCTCAAGGCTTTGTCCTTGTACCCCTTCTCTTCTTGCTTTATACTATCCCTCTTTCTGCTATTATCTCTTTGCTTAATCTGTCCTATCATTTCTTAGCAGAAGATTCACAAATCTATTTTTCTTTTTCTTCTTTTTCTGACTCTCTCTACTCTGCTCTTTCTACTTGTCTTCTACAAATGTTAAGATAAATAAATACAGTCTTGGATGGCTGCACACTCACTTCAAATGAATTCTTCTCACACAAAATGTTCTTTTTTCCTGCAGCTTGCATTTCACTGTGTGTTCCTCCTCCTTTCATCTCATTGCCTCCAGCTCAACTTCCAATTTCTGCCCCGGCTTGCAAACTTAAAAAGAACCAACCAAAAGTAGGTTGTCCTCTTTACCCCTCATCACCAGGGACTTTAAGACACAGAGCAACAAAAAAAATGTTGTGTCTGAAGGGATGAATTAATATTCAATTCAAGACATCGGGATGCCAGCCAGCTATTCCAGTAGATATATGTCACATCCCACTCAAAATACAGTATATTTTATCTAGAATATCAATACATCCATGTTAACATACAATCTCAGGATACTTACAAAAACTGCATAAAGTGTTCTGGGCTAGATTTATAATCTCATCCAAATGTGAAAATGTGCTGCATCAAAGTCTGTTGCTTTACAAGACTAAAAAACATTGTTAGCTTCAACAAAGTCTTACTTAAATTGATAAAAAATGTGCATACATTAAATGGACAATGTGTTCACATTTTAAGAAAGAAGTCTATTATTCTCATTGTTAGCATAGTCTCAAGTAATGACGTTAGAGAATAATAGAAGAAATCTATTATGTACTTCTTAGTTACATGGAAAACAGTCATATTTAAGAGTATTTAAGAGTCAACTAGTTGAGACAATGCTGGAATGCTCATGGTGTCTTCATAACCATTGGGATCAAACTGTTCTAATTTAATTTAGACCAAAATCACTACTTTCAAATTTACTTGGAAAGTACACACATAACATGATCCCCCAACTTCAATGTATTTTAAAACAAAACTTTATGGAAGCATGTTATTGAAAAAGAGAATGATTATGGCTTCATGTTCCCCATCACCAAGTCAAGTATACAAGTACCAGAAGAGTAAATTATGTTAGCTTAAAAGGTTTAATCTGGGGTTTTATATTGTATTTTAAAGCTTTAAATACACTGAACACACAGACTTCTGGACTGTTATTTATGATGTGCAGAATACTTTTAAAATCTTATAAAAAAGCAAACCATGTCTTATGCCAAATATACACACCTGAAAATATTCCCTCCAGAGGCCTGTGATATTTGGCCGGCTCTCTTCTGTATAGGACCAGTTCACTTAAATGGCCTACATAAAAAGAAGGATCAGGCAATGGACTAAACAATGTCACCAGTATGTGAAAGGGCAAACCTTCTCATGGAAAGCCGCAGAGTACTGTACAGTGAGATAAGATGATTTGTTCAGGATCACTGTATTATCTGCTAATTAGCTGAGTAGCAGTCTAAGCAGTGGACTCTGCGTGGAAGTCTTTCCACTGTTGCTACGACTGCTGGAGGCAGAGACATTCCCCCCAATACCCCTGACATACCGCGGAGCGGCGAGGAGTAGCTGAGTAGCAGTCCAAGCAGTGGACTCTGCTTGAAAGTCTTTCCACTGTTGCTATGACTGCTGGAGGTGGAGACATTCTCACCAAAATCCCTGACATACCGCGGAATGGCGCAGAGTATCTGAGTAGCAGTCTAAGCAGTCCGTGCGGTACGGGTGGTGGAGTGGTGTGCTAAGGACGCTGCGGCCAATGAAATGTGACATAAAGTAAGAATCACTCGGGTGGCATGAAAAAGGGTGCAAAAGAGGGGTGCTCCTCCTTCTTCTTCTTTGGACTAACCCTTTGAGGTTTGGGTCGCCGCATTGGCTCCTATTTAACTTACTTTGGCTCTTAGCATCAAAAATGAAATCAAAGAAAAGCACCCAACGGGTGACCCTGCGTATCAGTCGTTACCTTTCTGGTAAGCGCCCCTTTAGCCCGCAGGGGGAAAAGATAAAATTAATCTCATGGCCTTGTCGAAAAAAAGACAAACATGAGAGAGAGGGCCCCACTGAGCCAATGCAATCCAAGATAGAGGACTTTTTCGGGAATAACTCTGGTATGAAAACGAAGGGGCAGATTGTCAAGCTTCAAGTGGCGCAAAAGACAACAGAGGTCGAGGCCCCCTCAGAGAACATCTCAATGGACAATAATGGCTCACTGTTAAAGTTATGCAAGGTCATACAAAGAAATTTTATGGGCCCAAAGAACTTTGCGTACGATAACAATTTGGCTTCTCACCTATCATAGACACCCGATTTGGAGAAATTCCTTGCCACCTATGACTCCACCAGTGAAAGTGACACTTAGGTAGAATTTTTTGTTAGAATATAATAATAATATGCATCTTTCTTAGCCCTAAGCTAATACCTTTTTGTGATCAAAATCCTGTTCTCTTAGTAATGTTAAAAAATGGATCGCATTTTTCAGTCCTCGAGTAAAAACAAAATGGAAATGTGTTTTTGGCTTTTCTGTCAGTCATTTCATGAAAATACTCGGTCCGTGTAGAGGGCATGTTTTAGCCGCCTGGCCTTCACTGATAAACTTAGGTTAAACACCATTAAGGACAGGTCCTCCCCTTCAGCTAAATAAGAAAAGCTGTTCCAATATGGTTCCATTCTCTTAACTAAAAGCAAAGACCGACTGCACTAAGCAGAGGTAAGTTACACACTGAGTCATAGTGTTCACTTTAGTTAAATGCACAAAAGGTATCTTTTAAAGGTTGTGCAAATCGGGGGACCATTGTTGGAACGAAGGGCAGGTGGTTTCTGTGTTTAAGACCTCAAACATAAGTCACCGTCCGTGAACTGGGGGCTAAAGTAGATGGTTAAGCTATAAGCAAAGCGAAGATTTTGGACATAGCAAATCAACTCTGTTGAAAATGCGATTTGTCCTCCTGCCCTCTTCGTTTTAGGCATGTTTGCGGTTTAACCATATTTATGTTATTATCTTTTGCAAATAAATAACAAATGTTGTTTTGTATAAATAGTGCCACAGTGAACCATTCAGGCACTTCACTTCTCCACTCTCCATGAAATACTGCCCGTGTATCTGCTCAAGTGTATGATATGCACAAAATATATCTTACCTTGCAATTTTGAACCTCTGTCTCAGATGCTCTACTTTGTTTGAATTATAGCGTTTAGAAGACTCCCTTTGTCCGAGGTCTCGATGCTCTCCCAGACCTCCCACAAAGTTTTTTACTCCGGAGGGGTGACCCTGAAATCTATAGAGGCCACAACTGAAGCAGTTATAAGCCCATGTGCTAAAATGGCGCAGGAACAGCAAGGACATAAGGAAAATGTGGCAAGAGTGGTAGACATCATCCTGCTGGCTAGTCAGGATCCCGTTGCGTCTGGGTCTGGCATTGCATATCACGACAAAACAGCTCGATAGCACCATCAGATTGCCCAATAATCCTCTATACCAGTGTAAGAATGGGAAAGAACCATCGAAAGGGAGGGCTATGGCTGACACTGGGGAGGGAAACATCTATCCTCCTCTAGCTTCTTTGCCGCCGGGAGCCCTTTGTGCAGAAATCTCTCTCCTGGAAGACACCCCCCTCCCCCACCAAGAGAACTTTAAATAAGCGACAGCCACCCATAAGGAAGAAATTGCAGAATAACCAACACAAATTAAGCACAGAAACGACTGCAAAAGATGATGCAGACAGGGGCCTAAGAAAGGCAGTGGGTAAAAAGATTATATGCAGGTGCATGAGGGATGGTACAGTCAGGAGGGTACAGCTGCATGGCACTCGGGACAACTGGATGGCTAAAGCTAAGAGGAGTGGCATACCTACACTCCATAGTCAAGTCGCCTGCCCCCCACAACCCTTGTGTTGAGGCCGACAGTGACAAAAGTGGGCTGTTTAGCTGCCGAAACATCCATCCCATGGGTGGGGGCACAAGAGGTAACCCACGGCACAAATACCGAAGAACCAGAGGAGAGGGAAGTGGAGTGGGGGCACGAGATTCAAGCCTCGTCTAACCCTGTGGCCAAATTTCCAAAAGACCACGCCAAGACTGGAGAACTTGCCCCCCCAGCCCAAACAGGCAATTGGATGAGTAGAGTTGAGGAACTCTGCCCTTCCACACAGGCCAGGATGGGAAACAGGAACAAAGCCGACTATTACAGAGAGCATTATGTTAAATTTGTGGAGATTAACCCTACTTCTTTAAGCCCATTTCTCAAATGCTCCTGGCTCTTTGAATTACTCCATCTTGTACCAGATTTTAAATCTATCACATCAAGGGATATAGGGAAGCTGGAGCTCTCTCCATATGACAGTATAACAAACTGGGTATTGGCTAGTTTTGACTCATCTTTCCTGGTAGAAAATGCTTGCATAAATGCTCCAGCATTTAAGGAGCTGGGGTTTGAGATTCTGGTTTTTCACCCAAAGGAACAAAAGGGCCCTTCCACTGTATCCTCCTTATACAATCTGAAGCTGACATCATGGGAAGCATGGGGGGACAGGCAAAGAAGTGGGAGGCACGGGTCTCCAATTAAACAAGTACATTATTAGCCACCTCAGGGGGTGGAATACTGGCAATTAATCTCCTTGAATAGCAGGGGTCATCAATCCTTCCTTAATTACCAGCCAGTGCTTAAATTGATAATGAGGTCGGAGATATTCTGCCTTCAGGAAACTTGGTTGACCACAAATTTTGAATTGGATGGTTATAATACTTTATTTAGCCTATCTAGCCGTCCGGAGAAGGGTCGTCCTAAGGGAGCATTGTGAATTGGGGCAAAGTCTCATATGAATTTAGTAGAGTTCCCTACAGCGAGTCCCCATCGTAACCTATTATGTGGCTATTCTCCAATCTACTTGAGGGAGTAGGAGCCACATTGGTGGCCACGCTATATGACCCCCCACCCCCAAACTCCCACTCCACGGGGGGAATAAATGGAGGTACTGAGGGAAGTCCTAATAGATACCCTCAGGAATTGGAGCAATAGCTTCCCAAAGGGAGGCTTTATCTTGGCAGGAGATTTTAACATGGACTGTGTTTACGATTCTCAGGGGAATGTCTGTAAGGGGAGGAAGGAAGGCTTAGGATGCAGGGCAGGAGACTGGAGAGAGGCCCTGGATGAGTTTGAACTCTCCCCCCTGATTGTAGAGGATGGAGAGGGTCAAACAACATGGTCTAATGCATGGGTGCACAACATACAGCCCGCGGGCCAGTTGCGGCCCGCCATGCTGTTTTTTCCGGCCCGCGAGGCACAAAGACTTTCCTAATGGAGGGCGGCCCGCAAGCAGCATCGGCCGACCTCCATTAGGAAAGTCTTTGTTGTCTTCGGGGCCGGACAAAACACTGGCCGTCATTGGCTCAGCACATACGCACCACGTCACTCCTACGAGCCACGTAGTGCGTGTGTGCTGCACCAATGGAGGACCAGCACTACGGCTGGCGTGGCCATTAAGGCTTGATGCCGGAAGGCATTTCAGCCTTGCTGGCCACGCCAGCCGTAGTACGATTCCACTTACCTCGCCAGCGTTCCAGTGTACCTGCCTTCCAGCACGTCTCCGGTAAGTGGTCTGTGCGTTTGTGTTTGTGTGCCGGGTGTGTTCTGCTGTATGTTTGTGTTGTGTATGTTGAGATTGGGGGGTGGGGGGCGTGTCGTTCTAATGGAACCTATAATAGTAGTATTGATTTTATATTTGTTAATACACTAAGTACTGAGTCGTTCACCCAAATTTGTAATAACGCCTGCCCCGAGTAGTTACCACACAATACTCAGTATGAAGTGCAGAGACAAGTTGGTGAGACCCACTATTGCTGGGTTAGGTAACCCCACAGTTAACCAACAATGCAATAGGCTGCACTGGTCGGTGGCAAGGATTCAGCGCTTTGGCTGTGCAGTAAGGGCACAGGGCCAGAACCAAGAGGAAATCTTGGGGTGATGTGATTTGGAGCTAAAGAGGTTGGTTACCTTGTTGGTCACTCCCTCCACCC
The DNA here is from genome assembly GCF_040938575.1 of Ambystoma mexicanum. NCBI lineage: Eukaryota > Metazoa > Chordata > Amphibia > Caudata > Ambystomatidae > Ambystoma > Ambystoma mexicanum. The sequence goes on along the minus strand of NC_090924.1, from coordinate 220,906,851 downwards.
CCCCCCCCCCCCACACAAGATATTCAGTGGTCCTGGACCAGCTGGGTGAGGTAAGACCTAGGTTTGACATGGGAATATACAAAGCGAAGAGGGCCCTAAACTCCCTGATACGGAAGACTAAAAGAAGACGGGCCACCTCCTGGGCAACTAAAAAAGAAATCCTGGCATGGGCGAGGTCCAAACATAAATCCTGACTTCGGAACTACAAATATGGGGAAAACTCAGCTGCCTGGAACTCTATTAATCAGATGATCAGGACACATGACACACAGAAGTTCTAGCACCTGATTCGTAGTAACAGGGTGGGCAGCGCAGCGCTGGGGGTTTGTGGTGTGGCAGAGGATGAATGGGGTGCCCTTATTGAACAATCAACTTAAAGAGACCAGAGGTACTTTTTTACCGACCACTTATAAACAGCCCTCCATCGAATTTTTGATTAAACAATACACTATGTTTACAGAGTCACTTGCTTCCCCACTATCCTATTGTGGTTTCTTCTTTTTTACATATGATTTATACTCATTATCTTGTCATATACCACACCAATTAGTATCAAAAATAGTCATTTATTATTTTTTTAGACACATTGTTAAAAAAACACCTTTTTTTACAATTTTCTATTCTACAATTGTAGAAATTTGCCACACAATTTTCAAACAACAAACATATATCTCAATGATTTTCAATTTCACTATGCACATCTAATAACCTGTAGTATTTCATTAGTTAACAATTTTTCAGAATATAAATTTCAGAAGGATCTGTTGATTGCTCTCCTCTCTCATAGAGAAGCACATCCCAGTCCATCAAACAATTCACTCTATATTCATATCACCCATGCTTACTTTCATACTGCATTCAAACCATACCCGACATGTTTCATTCCTTACACACTTTCATACAACTCACAAGGAAATTCTTCAGGGGTAAAAACTTTTTTTTAAACCACATTTCATTTCAATATTCAATTATGTTTGTCTTCTTTTAGAATGTTTTCTAAGGATCAACTATCAATGAAGTTCCATTTGTCCTTCCATGAGGTCCAACCACCAAACGGATAACTGTGGGAAGCAAGAATGGGATATTCAAATTTTAGTGTTCGAATCACATCCCGGTTTACATTTCTATTATGTATAACCTGCTACATTAACTAGCAGCACAAAGGAGTACATTATTTTATTAGCTCCTTCTACACATCTATTGACAAACACTTTGTTTCTCCATCTTAATCAGTGCAGGTCACTCATCAAATATTCCAAAGCTGGGTAGGCTTTAAATACTTCATTCAATAATTCTCAATGTTGTCTCACCCGATAAGTTATTGGTGTCAATTATAACTTATATAGGATTAAAGGATAGTTCCGGGACTTTTTTTTTATTGTTCCTATGGTTCGGCCATGTGTTTTTAAGCATAAATCGGTAGATCGTAGAAAACTTTCCTATGGACCTTACCCGACTTTTCGTCCATTAACGCACTCGAAATCAGCCGCCATTTTCTGATAATCCTATCATTTCCCCCCATCGCCCTGGCTCACCTGCTTTTGCGGCACTAAATCAAATCCCCCGCCCCTGAGCCTGACATCAGCAGACGCGTACCGCCCATTTCCCAACGCCAAAGCACGTTTCGTGTCAACAATCGCTGCGCCTCAGCTAATGAGGTGTCGCCATGGAAATGGCAGGACGCCTCTTTCCTCAACAAGTATAAACACACCGTTTCACAACACACAGCAGCAGATTTTCGATTCCATTCCTCTCTCTGTGTTACTTTGAGTATTCTGTGACTCGTTTCTGTGCTCTGGTCAGCTACCTTCGCCGCTTCTAGGCCTTGTGAACACCTGTACCATCTCTGTAAATTATTTTACTTTCTTTACCACACAATGGCTACAATAATGCCGTATATGTACGAGCCCGAGTACACCGAGGAGGAACTACTGGAAAGGCAAGCACGCGGAAACGATGGGGATTCGGACGGCAGTTGGGAGGACCAGTCAACGGATGAAGAGCCTGGACCATGTCGCATGGACGGCGTCTCCACCTGGTGCACGTGCAATCGGTGCGAGCTAATGCCAACTGAGGAGGAGAACTGCTGCTGCCGTGAAAATTCCGGGTGCTTGGCCTACATTTCGGAAGGCGAGCCAAGTCCGCAATGCATCACCGAGCTGCCAGAGTTCAGGGAAGCCTGCCTCTCACGGACCGTGTTGAGGATGATGATGGTGCTTATGCACGAACTTCGCGGCACTGTTCGTCCGCGTAATCCGAGTAACGAGTAAGTATACTCTGGTTGTGATGTCAGTGATGCCACTACTATGTCATGGTCGTCTCCCACATATAAAATTACATCTACATATCATTCGAATGCATGTAAATTGGTTCCATATTGTGCATTTTCTAGATAGAATTTTTTTCAAAGCAGAATGACATTTTTTACCTGAATCGACAGTGATACGAAAGTTTTGTCATTTTAATACAGTTTGCATCTTTCATTTTCACAGGTGTTACAGGCTGGTGGCCTATCGTTGCTTCACTTGGTGGCTTCACGGGAGGCTCGGACACCGCGTTCGGAGAGTAATACCTGCCTGTGCGGTACTTGCCATTAGACAACATTTCCCCAGCGACAGTGGACAATACCGCGGATTTTCCCTGGATGTGCTGCAACCGGAACTTTACAATGTGTAATGTTTATTATTTATGTTCAATTGAAATTAAGATCTAAAATAAAACCCAACATATATTTTAACAATGGTTGTTTTGATTTTTTAAATGAATCTAGTGTGTCTCCATTGAATAGTCTTCCTGTGCCTTGTCTTGTCACACCACATGTCTCCGGCCAGCATCCTCCCTCACGCAGGCCGCCCACCTTCAATCCACATAACCGTTGAACCCATATGCAGCAGACATACATATGTTATTTTGCGGGTTGGCATCAAGCCTCCCGGCCTTGCCTCCTCCCCCAAAAATACTTACCACACCACTTTGTTCAAGCGTTGGCAATAAAAGGAAGGCCGTTGGATTTTATTGACACAAAACATGGTTATAGGTAAATAATCAATATGGTTGATCATAATAAATCATCCTTTTGGGCACCGGGTACAGAGATGACCCCCTCTGGCCCGTGCCGCCTTGCCACCACAGGCCAGCCTGCTGCTGACTAACTGCCTAGGCATCCAGGGTCTCCAGGGTGAACTGCACCCATATATTCTCCTGGGAGGCTGAGGTATTTATAAACTCACCCCCCTGCCTTCCATGTACTAGATCCTTCAGCCTGCCTCTTACATGCAGTTAGATGGCCTCTCCTTGGTGAGGCCCTGCGGCAAACGAGTCTTGTCTGCACGACCAGTGCCCCAATCCACACCCCCCCCGCCCTAGCAAAGGCAGTTCGCACCGGGGTACTTGCGCTGCCAAGTGGAGCTGTCGGGGAGCGATAAAGGCCAAGAGGTGCCAAAGACCATGTACACTTCAAAGTGGTCTATAGAGCATGGGTTGTTGTTCCCATGTCTACCTCCAGACCCCGTGTCTCCTGCCAAGCATCCCCCCTCACGCTGGACGCCCCCCTGCAATCCACATAAGTGTGCCTCCATTCATGAGTCTTCCTGTGTCTTGTCTGCACGACCACCGCCCCAATCCACCCCCCGCCCTATCAAAGGCAGTTCGCACCGGGGTACTTGCGCTGCCAAGTGGAGCTGTCGGGGAGCGATAAAGGCCAAGAGGTGCCAAAGACCATGTACACTTCAAAGTGGTCTATAGAGCATGGGTTGTTGTTCCCATGTCTACCTCCAGACCCCGTGTCTCCTGCCAAGCATCCCCCCCTCACGCTGGACGCCCCCCTGCAAACCGCATAATGCCACGACATATACACGTCATTCATTCACAAACACACCCCTGTTTCGAATCCTTTATAACCCACTTCATATTTCTAATGAGCACTTCTTTGCGCTTTGCTAGTCAACCCGTGAAGGTGCTGGTTATCTGCTCTTCGTCTCTGTGAACTTCCGTGACCACTTCGAGGAAACTCCTCAGTTTGCAACCTGTGAACTGCTCCCTGTTCTACGACAAGAAACTACTCTGATCCCTGCATCTAACTGTTTGTTCGTCAAGGTAAGGCCATGTACCATAATCATTTTGCGTCCAATTTCTTTTCGTTCAAGACAGTACATGCAAGGAACTAGTCACATGTTCTGAGTTTAGTCAAATTATTTTTCTATTTTTTTAAAGTTATTCAAATACTTATCCGCATGTGAATAACGTGTATAGTTACAAGAATCAAAACGAACCTTGCATTGAACCTTTTATGTGTCATTTAATTTTTTAACACATTGGTATTCATAGAGAATTGTTGATCTTTACTTTTCAGAACTTTCCACAATGCCTGCCTGTTCCATTGGCGGTTGCCCTTCGAAGACCCATAATAAATCTGAAGGTACTATAATGCATGTTTTCCCTAAGACAATAGATCAGATAAGAGAATGGGTCCGATATTGCGGATATCCACCGTCTGAGCTTGAAAGTAGAGTCCTGGAAGTCTTTGCGGACAAGAGGGGTGATCGATACCGCATCTGCAGCAGGCACTTTACCTCTGACATGTACTCCACATCATTGCTAATAAAGAAGAACACACCGCGAGCGAGGCGAAAATTGCTCTCAACCGCTATTCCCACTCTATTCGTCCACATCCCTCCACTGGTGAGTCAAGTTTACGTATTTATCTCTCGGCCTTGCGGTAGTGTGTAGCATTAGCTAACAATAATTTCCCCATTTATGTATCCACTCAATATGAAGGCGGAAGATTCTCCATCCATGTCGTTATTGCAGTCATCAGCCACTTCAAGCGCCTTTCGGGTAATCTTACTTGGCTATTCTGCCACTGACTTGTTTTAGGCATGTAAATCAATAGTTTTAATTTATCGTGTAATTATTTTACCTAATGGTACACCCTTCTACTCGTCCTCTAGTCTTTGTTTTCAGTTATAATTATTGTTATCCAAAATAATGCAAGTACTGTCTTTCAGGGAACAACTGAGGAGTCCAACGTATTGACGACTACCGTTGATGTCACTCAGATGCTCGAGGTACGTTTCCGGACAGTTCCATCGATGGAGATCATCAGATCTTGCATTCTTGTAGCGTGATTGTTACACACAATGTTTCTTTCGTTTTTAGCCATTGATATGTCCTTCTGTCGTCGCCCTCCTATGTGTCTTCTTTTTTCAATATTGTGTTCATTACTAATGAAAGTCCTATGTTTCAGGGAGTCGATGGAGCATTAGTCCAAGAAGAAGGGGGAGCATGCAGTTACGGGTCGGCGCAACAGCTTGCAGAAGTGTGCACCGCAGTTACATCGTCCCTTGATGTTCTTATGCATTTCGAGGTATGGATACTGACAGTTCGATCAAGCGAAATCATATGACGTGATTACATCCGCTATACTTCCTTCTTTATTAACGCAAGTACTATGTTTCAGGGAGATGACGGACCTTCTTCTACAAGAACATCACCCCTAGTAGTTGATGCAGATCTCTGGGTGGTGACACTTCCAACGATCGAGCAAATCGAATCATATTTACATATCCATTATTTATTTTAGACAACTGATCATTTGTGCAGGTCTATTTAGATGAGCCGTTGACGCCTGCACAAAGTTTCTGTTCTTTTTATCAAAATAGAAAACCATACTAATGCAATTACTGTGTTTCAGGGAGTTACTGAAGCATCATCTTCAATAATATCATCAATGGAAGTCTATGAGGAGCCCGAGGTATGGATCGAGACAGTTCCATCTAACTAGATCAACTATGCGTGAATAATTGTCGTTTGAATGTTCTACACAAAGCGTTCATTCGTGTTTTGCTATTGAGATGTACGTGGGTATTGGTCCCCAAGTACATTTTGTGTTTTCGATATTATTATACATACTAATGAAAGTTCTATGTTTCAGGGAGTCGATGGAGCGTCAGTGCGTGATGGATGTGCTTATCATGAAAATATAGTCGTTGCAGCGCAAGAGGAAGTGGAGACATGCATCACACGAGTCGGAGCAACAGCGTCCTGATGTTGAAGTTCGAGGCAAGAAAGTTTCAAAGAAAAGAAAGCAAAAGAAGGTTAGTGTCCTGGTCACTATATTATGTTGTTTTTCACTGTTAATAGTTCAATACTGTAAGTTGTGTTTAAACTGAACATCCCTTTTCCAATCTGTCCTCTAGTTGCGAGTGGGTGTACGAACTAGATCTACACAGACAGTGAAGCGAACGAGAGATGTTGCTTGTCAAACCTTTTGGCAGGGACTTGAGACTGGAGATGCATCGTGCCAATGGGAAGAATATGAAGTGATTGACAACGGAGCTATACCACCACCAGCCATTGATAGTGAATGTCCTCCTGGTAGTTCGGATGCAGTCGGAGATCAATTCACAGAATCCACACCCGCAAAACTAAGACCGCGAGAAAGTTGAAGAAATTGTCTTATTCACCCATCACCGGAGAAGGAACAGATGTTGCAATGGAAGAGAATGAAGTGGACTACAATGAAACACCATCAATATCACTGAACATAGCGGAAGACGATATCAGAGATTCTACCTTTCATGTGAGTGACATGTCCTCAACGTTACAGGCCGAACCAGCTGGGATGCAGAGTGACAGTATAAGGAAAGAGGCCAAATTCATTGTATTCGATAGTTGTTTGATTGATATTATTATTCGGTTGAAATGTGGGCATTCGGTAGGTGGGGAAGTATGTGGGGAGCCATTGATTAATGCGACTCGTGCAATTCGAGGCACTAACCTTAAAATACATGCCACCTGTACAAAATATCATCCTTTCTCATGGTCTGCACAACCCATGCTGGGACAACTGCCAGCAGGCAATCTACTTTGTGCAGCGGCTGCACTTTTTAGTGGTTCAAGTTTTAAAAAATTAGAGTCTTTCTTTCAGTTTGTGGGAATCCATTTCATTGCGAAAACTCAGTTCTACAAATACCAAACCGATTATCTATTTCCAGCCATTAGCGAAGCTTGGAGAATGGAAAAAATGTCTATTGATAGTACATTCGCGGGCAAACGGTTCAGGCTAGCCGGTGATGGACAGTGCGACAGCCCAGGATTTTCAGCCAAGTACTGCACCTACCACTTTCAGGACATGGAAAGTAAGAAAATTGTGAGTTCGGTGGTCGTGCAGGTGTCACAAAGTACATCCTCAGTGGCCATGGAGAAAGTTGGCTTTGTAGCATCATTGCAAGAACTACAATCGCGGGGAATGGTGATCGACCTGATAGCCACGGACAGACACGTTTCAATTGCCAAGACAATGAGAGAAGAGTACAAAAATATAAATCACCAATTTGACGTTTGGCATCTTGCAAAAACAATCAATAAAAAAATGTCGGCTGCAGGTAAAAAAAAAGATATGCAAGGTATTTCACAGTGGTCCAAGTCAATCAGCAACCATCTTTGGTGGAGCTCAAAAACATGTGGAGGGTCGTTGGAAATTCTACTGGAAAAATGGCGGTCAGCAATGCTACACTGTACCAACGTTCACCGTTGGAACACAAACCAACATTTCCACAATTGTGAACATGGCCATTTGTCCACAGAGGAGGCACGGAAGAAGAAGTGGTTGATTCCTTCATCACCCACTCACAAAGCCATTGAAAAGATTGTATTTGATAAAACTATAACAAGAGATTTGAGGGGACTCACGGAATTCTGCCACACAGGAGATTTGGAGGTGTTCCACAATATGTGCCTAAAGTACAGGCCAAAACGATTGCATTTTGGCATGGAGGGCATGATAAATCGGACTCTTCTAGCGGTCTTGGCACATAACCATAATGTTGGCCGTCAACAAAGTAGGACGACCGGAACTTTAGGGACGCTTCGCTACAATAAGGCCTTCACTAAAAGAAGTAAACAATGGGTGATCAAACCAGTGTTTGAAGATATGCAATATGAGTTTATTGAGAGACTAGATAGGCACATAAATGGAGTTGTGAACGAACCTGTGCAGGGGACAACTGCACTGCCACCCAACATTGCCTATGTTCCATGTCCACCTAAAGAAGAGCTCATTGAGAAATACACATCACGGTTTAAATGATTGTAATTTGATTGTCTGTTCTCTCGAGTCTCCTCATGTCGCAGGCCCATTGAATATGTGTATCTATGTAATGTGTAAATAAAAGTGATTGCTCAGTGTACATGCAATGTGTCTATCCAACCAAACAGTAATATAAATCATTTTTCAAAAAATATAGAATGTCTCCTTATTTATGGTTCTCTGGGGCTGCAAAGCACGCAGACAAAATGCAAAGATGGAGTGTAAATTTCAAGTCCTGTGAGATGGCCTTACACTGAATGTAGCTAACTAGGAATGTGTGCTCGTTCAAAGTGAAGGTCAGCTGCTTTGATTTTTTGCTCGGGTGCCGGAATGGCCCACGACTCAGTATAAGGTTCTATTGTTATTTGACCTTGACAGGCCGGGACCATCCCGAAAGACTTCTTTTTGGGGGTGTGGGGCAATAACGTAAGAAACGATAATGAATATAATTTCAGAAACGAAAGCCATTTCATGTTCGTTCATTAGAAGAAATAACGTCGGCATAGAAGGAGTGGTATTTCGGGGCTGCCCTACGCACAGACACAATGGAAAATGCAAATATAATGTAAGTAACTCTTTAGATGAGTTTATACCGCAATTTAATTACTATACAGTAGCTTTAAAGACGGGTTAAGTTGTACTTGTTCGTTCTATGTGGCATATTGTTTTGTACCGCGCACTATCTTGAGGAGAACCATCTCCTTTTACGGAAGCACCTCAAAACCTTCCTCTTTGCTTCTGCTTTCTCTCTCCCTCTCCCCTGCTACAACTGGTCCACTGTCTGCGACCTCGGTCCTGGGCCCTTCCACTCTCCACCTGCACTGCCTCCCTGTCAACCCCTGCACTGGGGGACTGTCTCAGTATCCTACAGCCCCCCCTTGACGTATAATACCCAGTTGCACTGTCGTAGCTATGAAATAATTTCCCGACCTAATATATAAAATGAATAATTTTAATAAAGATCTGATGGTGAGACTAATTTCATTTTTTATGTTTGTCAAACAGGTACATCATCCATTATTGTCTGTGTCACGAGTACCAGACACCGGCGGATGGGTTTTTCAACCGCCAGTTGCTTCTCCGCGTGAACAACGTTACCACCCTGACCATTTTATGGGACGATCGCCAAGTACAAGTATGCCCTTACGCGGTACTAACGGCTAGATGCAACATACAGACCGTTGTGGTGGCCTAGTGCCTCGTTGTTGGAACAGCCATGCGATTATCAGTGCGACCGCTGAATATTCAAATCGCTGAATATTCTCAAAACGTTTGATGTCAAATAAATGTACTTTGCCAAATGTACAATCTTGCCGTTTGCTTTTAAACCACAGTTTCATATTCCGAATTGTGGCGCTGTATTGTGAGATGATCTAAGACCCTGTGTACAGCAAAGGAACATCGTGTGCCTCAAAACAAACTTTTTGGAACGTGAGCAAATAAAAATGCAAATCGCTGAATATTCTCAAAACATTTGATGTCAAATAAATGTACTTTACCAAATTTACAATCTTGCGGTTTAATTTAAAAGTACAGTTTCATATTCCCAATTGTGGCGCGCTGTGTTGTGTGAGCTCATCTGTGTTGATTTCCTGGTTCTGTGTGGAGTCGCGTAGAAGACGCCTGGGCGCGTTTGCCTACGCAGCTCAGTCACGTCACGGATAGAGGCGGGGAATATGAATGTTTTGATCAAGTCTGTTTCAGGGGCGGGGGATTTGATTTAGTGCCGCAAAAGCAGGTGAGCCAGGGCGATGGGGGGAAATGATAGGATTATCAGAAAATGGAGGCTGATTTCGAGTGCGTTAATGGACGAAAAGTCGGGTAAGGTCCATAGGAAAGTTTTCTACGATCTACCGAGTTATGCTTAAAAACACATGGCCGAACCGTAGGGACAATTAAAAAAAAGACCCGGAACTATCCTTTAATTATCTTCAAATTACATCAATGTTTTTCACTTCTTCTTTTAGGTCTTCTTGGACTGTCACCTTTAGATAGTTACTCTGCTATGTCCCCTAGGTGCTGACTCCCAAAAGCTATCTGGGGGAGCATCCATGCTCTTTCCCTATTTAGAAGAGACAGTACTTGTTTATCTTTACAATTTATTAGCCCATTTTTCTTTCATTATTTAAACCTTATGGAAAACACTTATTGGCGAGACATTGAACTTGATGAGCAAGGGAAACTCTCTCAATGAGGGACACTGTTGTGTCGGACCATTTAAGAGGAGCTGACATCGAGGGGATCATATCCAAGATGAATGCCTCGATGACCATAGGTCCGGATGGACTTTGTAACATAGTTATAAAGAGTGACCCTTCACTGTGGGGCTCTTTGTTACAATGCCTCTTTTTACATATATGCGAAACAGGAATTATACCCAATAGTTGGAAAAGCTCTATACTCATCCAGGTGCATACAAAGGGCCCCCATAACCTACCTGCAAACTTCAGATTTCTGGCAATGCTGGACCATAGTGCTAAGAGTTTTGCCACCATATTGTTGGATCTCCTGGCAGAGTGGTTGAAGAGAGAAGGCCTGCTTCCCTTCCATCAGACTGGCTTTAGGAAGGGAAGTGGAACTAGCCACTCTATCTGGATACTGCTGACATTGGTAGCAGACATTCAACATTACCCTGGTACTGTTCTTTACCTTGCCTTTGTGGACAACTCAGCTGCTTTCCATAGTGTTATTAGAGTTAAATTATGGGAGAAGTTAGAAAGGTGGGGTATAGATCCCTCTCTTCTTTGCTTTATAAAATTACTGTATTCGGAAACAGAGGTTTGGGTGAGAATGTTAAAGGATGGCACTCTTTCAAAACCTTTTACAATGAATAGCGGTTTTAAACAGGGCTGCCCTTAGGGCCCTTCTTTATAACCTCTCCATGGCAGAGCTAGCATTGGTGCTAAGGAAGGCACACAACCACCCTCCTTTTTTTGGAACAGAAGCCCTGTGTTGTTTAACATATACGGACGATACGGTCATTTTGGACCAAATGGCCATAGGCTTGCAATGTTAATTGGAGGCTTTGCACGCTTTTTGCATTGGAGCATGGCCTGAGCCCTAACACTTCAAAAACAAAGGTTCTGACAGTGGGGAGAGGAGCATATGGGGCTCCTTCCTTTAACTGGAATTTACGCTGTGTCATTTTGTAACAAATCGAAGAATATAAATACCTCGGAATGGGGATTAGAGCAAAAATGACTCTGTCCTTCCTAAGGGAGGGGGTTACCACCAAGGCGTGGAAGAAAGGGCTGGCACTGAAAAAGACCATCGATACGCATGGTGGACACTCGATGGAGGCAAAGATCAGAGCATACAGGCAGTCAATCATTCCTAGTATATTATATCCTTTGGAAGTCTGTCCGATAAGTCTTGTTGATTGGCTGCCCAAATTAGAGGCAAAAATTGTCACGCCTTGGGGGAGATGGCGGGTTTGGAATCGCTGGCGCGGCGGTCTGCCATTGAATGTTCCTTCACGTCTCCCTGTACGACCTGTGCGGGTCTAGTTCTTTTGCTTGGCGCAAGTAACCGGTAGCACTTATTCTGCTGCTTCCGGTTCATGGACGCGTTGCAACGTTTCCTTGGTTTAGCCTGTATTGCCAGCGCTTGTGTGCTTTCTTCCGTGCGGTTCTCCGCTTCCTCCTGGTCCTTTTCCTCTGTATTTCTCCCCTTTGGGTTCCGCTTATTCCTGCCGCCCGTCCGCTCCTTTCTTTCCTTCCCTGCCCCTCCTCGCTCTATTTTTTCCTTTCATTCCATTTTGGACTTCTCGTCCGTTTCCTTGCTGCCCTTTGCTCTTCGAGTTTCCTCCTCCTTGCTCTTTCCTTTCCCTCCTCTTACTTTCTCTTACGGCCCGCCTGTGTACCGGACCCCTGCTTGCATTTGGACTGCCTCTGCTATTCGTATTGCATCTTCTGCTCACCTGTGTATCGAACCCCTGTTTGCCTTTGGACTGCCTCTGCCATTCGAACTGCATCTTTTTGCTTACCTGTTTACCGGACCCTTGTTTGCCTCTGGACTGCCTCTGTCATTCGAATTGCATCATTTTGCTCACCTGTGTACCGAATCCTTGCTAGCCTCTGGATTGCCTTCTATCATGTCTTGCATCTTCCTGCCTTTCCGTGGACCTAAGTCCGCTCTGCTCCAGCCTGTGGAATTCTCATAGAGGTTTTTTATGCCATTGGCTTTTTCCCCTCTTTGACGGTCATGGAGGATCGTCCACCGCCCCACCTATACGGTGGCACTGTGGCGTCCTTCCATGGACGTCCCTATCTGCATAAAAAAAAGGAGAGACCCGGGAGCAAAGAGAAAAGGAAGCCCAGGAGAAAAGACAAAGGTGAGGTGGAAGGGGAGGGAGTTGAGACGTAGTCCTCCTTTGAGGAAGAGGACATAGCAGACCCTTGTGACTAAAATACTTCGGTAGCGCCCTTTAAATTATGGGTGAAAATCCAGTTGAGCCTTATCATCTCACACTCCAATCGATTTTCTAAAAGTAATTGATACTGGGCATTGGGGAATATGGTGGTACAGCACTTTGAGGAACTTGGAATTGAATCTCTTCTGGTAACTTGGATGGAGCTCCATTTGATAAAACTGGAGCAGAACACCAGACACCATGACATCTCGCGAGGGGTGAACCATCTGGCTACACTGAGAAGATATGCAATCTTTTCTCAGCAAGGTTTTTTTTTTTTTTTAAAACCTTTATTTTTGGTAAGGTTTTGATAAGGCCTCTCCTAAGTCTTACCTCACCAAACTTAGCACTCCTGCCTTAACGAGATTTATTCTGACATTGCGCTAAAATATTCTTCCTGTGTTGGAAAATACCGGGGCCTGGGTGGGGATTCCTTGGGCCCATAGACGGTGCCGCTTGTGTGCCGAACAAGTGGAGTCTCAGAGGCCCATTCTCACGAACTGCGTGGCCCTTGCAAGGGAATATGAGAAGGGATACGCCAATTTTAAGTTGCATTTGACGGACCAATTTTGGAACACGATCTTTGGGTCAGAATCGCTAGTGATCATAGCAGCTGCATACCATATATTGCTACGGGCTACGGAAAAGCTGAATGCAATAATTGAGACACAAATTTAACTAAACTCTGGCACTCCACTCAAGTGTCCTTTATTTCTACTTTATACAAGCTGGGAGTGAGGGATGCCCCATTAGATTAGGGAAACTATTTTTGATTTTCAGATTGTTTTTACGTATTATGTACAATTCCAAGGTGATAAATTGGTTTTAATGTTGGGTTTATGAATTGTATGCTCTGAATGTATATGAATATTTGTATTCATTTTTAAAGTGTAAAAGGTCGACATTGTTCTTCTGAAAGCACTAATAACACAGAAATTGAGAAGATGATCTGCTGTCAAACCCAGGATATGAGCTTCAACCAGTTCCACAGGCATGAATTTACCTACCTTATCACATCTTCTGTCTAGCATTGTATACTCTTTATTGTGTGTGATGGATAGTTTTTACAAGCCTCATTTGGGCGAACCAAGCTCTAGACCTGCATCCTACTGATGCTATGTTACTTGTTACAGCTACCTCCATCTTATGAAGGTACATTGTTTTGTAGCTCAGTAGGTGTTACTATCACAAAAATATATGCATAAAAGTGTATCAACTGCAGATAAAGGAAAGACTGAGCCTGCCTTGCTGGAATTTGGTACTGTTACCAGGCGTATGAAGACAGATTTCCGCAGAGGGTACTTACCACACTGCAATATCTTCTGAAAATGTGTGGCACTCAAATTTATCAATATGCATTTCAACTTTCAAGATTGCACATGATAATATATATCACCACAGAAGGTTGAGAATGCTACAGAAGTTGTACTGCACTAGGCCAGATTCTCGAAAGAGAGGGCAAATGAAAAAGCGCAGAGGATACTCTTTTTATACATTTTCACTCATTTCAGAAATGCGCCGGACACCTTATTCTCAACGGTGTCATGCGCATTTCAAGAGTATCTGAACGGCAGAGCAAAGATACACTGCCGAGCCCACTTAACTACACTAGTGTCAGAAGCATGTTCCCAGCACTAATGAACTACTGGCTCCGAGGACCCACGTGGGTACTTGGAGTGTATTTCAGAGTGGGCTGTCCTTAAATGTCCTGCCACTGTGAAATGTGGATAGAAATGCAAGGGGGGAGAGCAGCGGTTAACACTCCCATGTCAAAGAAAATGTATGCAAAGTTCCGAAATAAACCAATTGCGCATTTGGCCTTCCCCGCCTTTCATTTTTGTTCATTTCAAAATGCACCCCATTTGTGGATTTGGGATGCACATTCAAATGCTCAAAAATATCCCCTTATATGCACACTTGAGAAAAGGGAGTTTAAAAATCTGAATGAGTGCATCGAAGATGCCCACATTCAAAGGCCTTTTGTGGATTGGAGTGCACCTTTTTTGGTGCAACTGATGAGATGTGCTAGTGCATTTCGTCACTTGTGCCAAAAAAGGCTTGAGAATCTGGCCCACTGTGTGTGCCACAGTGAACACAGATGTACAGGTTTAATTGATCAGAATAGAATGTACTTGTGAACAACACCCAGGCAGCAGGTTTAGCGCTTCCAAAGCAAACCATAAAACATCCTCGCACCTTTTGTAAAGAATATGCTCTGATTTCTTTGAATTAGGCAGCCATGGGTACCTCCCTCCCCCAAAGATGGAGGCCCGGGCATGAGCCCCTTTTGTTCTCCCATACAGACGTATCTGCATCAGCCCACTCCTCTCTAAACCTTCCCCCTGGGAAAATGCAATTTATCCTTTGATTTCCCTACAATCTCATTCCCAATTATGCTCAGATCGTTTTCCCCTTTACCTCTTTCACCCCTGCTATGTCTGTACATCATCTTACTCACAAGAATCCGTCACTGGATGGCACTACTCTGTCTGGTGTTAACCTCCTTTAAAAATGAAAGTCATCTTTCTCCCTGCCTTCAAGACAACCCCACTCTGACATCTTTCCTCTCCCAATCTCCCAACCTCCTCAATCAATCACCCACATCTTGCAACCTTATAGTGCTCTACGTCAGTGGCGCAAGACTCAAGCAGTTAATTACTTTCGACTGCCACAGCTGGCAGAATTAACCTTCCAAGTATAACGAAGAGCTGTCCTGACTTCACATATACCACGTGGCTAATTCTGATCTCTATCCTCATTCTCAGCCGACTTGACTACTGCTCGAGCCTACTCTTTGGTCTTCCACTCTACTCTAAAAAAAAGTTCTCAATTCTGATACAAACAGCCTTTACGCCCTACTAGACTTATATTAGACAAAAAATATAACAATTGCAAATTTTATTTAGTTGAAGCAAAAGTTATGGGAGCAAGGATGGGTGGAAACCCAGATTACCGTAAATAGGTATGCGCTATTGACAGAATACACCAAATTTCCGGTGAGGGTGAAATGTTTCCCTTTTTATTTATGTCAATTCCTGCTTCCAAAATATACATTTGTTTCCATGAGATTTTGCTTGAATGTGATTGTTACCTTTTAGGTTATGGGCTCAAGACCTAAACTAAATAAAGGAACATCTCTTGACTTTGGCAAACTTTCTTTGCAGGAGGAACCCTGAAGAAGCTGAAGTTGTATTGTAAAGCTGTTCGTCCGACTGTTTAAAAAAGAATCAGTTGCAGATTCTCACTGCTATCGACCAATCTCGCTCGCAGATATCTTGAGCAAGGATGTTGCAGACTGCCAGTTGCGAGGTTGGAAGAATGGGTCTTAGAAAATAATGTTTTGACAGAAACGGCTTCTCTATAATAGATCATTGCTTTGTGCTGAATACCAGAATAGAGAAGTACACACAGGTCAGGTGTAGCCGAGTATTTGCAGCTTTTTTAGACTTCCAGCTGTTCGTTGTTATAGGGCAAATGAGTATTCAAAATATTTTCTCACAAATAGTGGGGTTAGGCAAGGCTGTCCCCTAGCCCAGCTGCTTTTCATTCTGGTTTTTTCCGACGTAGTTCATCAGCTAGGCTGATCCCACCCTTATTAAATGGGATCAAATGTAGTGATCTGTTTTATACCAATGATATAGTCTTAATTGACCTTATTCCGGGGGGTGTACAGTGGAGCCTATTGTATACACATTTATTTTTTAATTATCGTGTTTGAAACTGCACATGTTAAAAACAAAGATCATGGTCTTTGGAAAGGTAAGGTCAAAGAGTAGTTGGGTTATTAATAATGAAAAAATAGAGTTTGTTAATTCTATAGATATTTGGGGTTTGGTGTTTGCTAATAATGGCAGTTGGAATATGCAGATGAAGATGTTGCCAAGCAGGTTGCTTCAGGTTTTAAGGGGCTTTTGCATTTTTACCATTGTTATGGGTGGGTGGGGGCGATGATTGGACAAATGCCTTTTGAGTGTTGAGGCTATGCAGAACACATTCTTGAGGAAAGTGTTTGGGTTGGCACCTGCCACCCTCGGAGATGCACTGGTGTGTGAGTTAAGTGCCGTTAGCACAACCTGCCAGGCCCAAAGGAGGTTTTTAGAATTTGTTTTAAAACAGTTTATCCCTCAATAAAGCATAATATAGGAAACGCCCTTACAGAGGTGGTGTCTTCCCCATATGGAATAGGTTTCGCTGGTATTCAAGTGGGATTGCTTTAAGGAAGAGGTGGGTTTTTTTCAGAGGTAGCTGTTTTCAGTAACATGCCAAAACTACAACGAAAAAAGCTACCTACTATTGTAGAAGTAGTGTATGGCTTAACACAGTCTCGAATCGAAAGGTTACCGTCATTAAGGTTTTATAGTAATGTCTGTGCAGATGTTGTGCCAATTAATTTTAAAAGTAAAATTAAGTCTTGTGAGTGTAGCAGATCAGCCCTGATGATTAGGTTAAAAGTGCTCCCTGTAAAGGCCCGAATGTTCTGTTTAGGTACAGACACACTGTTTGCTTGTGGTTACTGGATGGGCAAAGATGAGGACATAATGAACTTTTTAATAAAAGTCTGTTTTTATTGATTTTAGAAGGAGATGGCTTAGGTCACATTTTATTAAACATGATGGTAGATCATGCACTGATGCCATGTTCCTGTTTATGAACTATACGAATGAGGATTTATGTATAATGTTTTAAATTATGTAAAAGTGGCTTTTAGAATACGTTTTAGAGCATTCAGGGGTTATGTTTGATTAGATGATTTACAATGTTTTTTTTCAAGTTGTGTTGTTTATGAATTTATTAATGGGTATTCTCAGAATAAAGAGTTTACCTACCTTTACAGCTGGAGGAAGATTCCACCATTGTGTTTCTCTATGCCTCTATATTTCCTTCATGTCCCCTCCACTTCCTGTATCACAAAGCACTTTGGATTTGATGCCAGAAGGCAAAGTCCACTTGTTCCAAGAACAGGGATTGGACCCCTAAAGCAGGCTAGCTTTTGCCTTTAAAAAAAAGGGGTCTCCCGCTCCTTCACAGATTTACTTTGGAACACCTAAGCAAGAATTGTGTTGGACTTCTGTTGGGAGAGTTGACTTTACAAAGCCCTCTACCAGTGAAGTGAAGACTGAGCGTCCAGGGTTGAGGCAAGCTATCTTTTCTACCCATCTCATGGTGAAGGATTCCTGGAAGTGTGCACCAACCTCTGTTGCATTGGGAGCCCGAGAACAAGGATTACATTTGTCCACAAGACCCAGGAGAGAGACTTGCAAAACTTAAGAACCGGAACAGCCAGGATTCCTGAATTTCCCGCACTGCTGATCTGCACGTTCGAACCTGTTCACTATTGCACCGCTTTAACTGAGGTCATCTTTTTCATGGCTTGTACTACGAGCTATTTGTTACATTTGTCACCTTTGAACCACTGCTCGCCCCACTAACTTCGCTACCGATCGTCAGTGCCAGTCAAACAGACCATGGTGGATCCTCAAGCCTCGATCATCAAATGCTGCATCAAACCGCTTAAACCAAACTATGCATCCAGTCACCAGCGTCTTCGCCGATTGCTTGACTGTTGAACCAGCCTTGGTGGCCCTCATGATCCACAGCCCCTTGAGCATTTCAGTGAATTGATCCCACAGTCCAGTGCATCCAGTTACCAGAAACTTCACAGTCAAACTGACCATCCAATCGACCTTGGTGGACAGGGGTGGACTGGGAACCAAAAGAAGCCTTTGAGATCATTTTCAAAGTGGCCCCACATTACACATGTTCAGCCAGCCCAGACCTTTTCCTATGGCAAAATGTAGAAATACCACACAAAAGAGGCTCAGGGGGCAGAGGCCTACCGGGAAATTTCCAGATCCAGAGTTCCCTATAGGCCAGCCCATCCTTGCTAGTGGACCCCACTATCTTATCATCTTCAAGCATCGTCTTTGATCCAGAACAAGCTCCTTTTCAACACCGGCTATACACCACTCCCCGCTGAGAACAGCGTGACTACCACATTCAAACAGCCTCAAAGCACACAAACAGCACTGAACAGCCGGGTACGCCAAACTCGAACTGCAGAGAAGGAACTATTGGCAGATCACTGCCCCCTTGGTCCATTTTGGGCCCTAGAGACTGGTTAGGTCACTTGTTGTCATGGCCACAGGCCCCAGAACACAAAAACCACACCATCTAGTGATGGGGACAATGGGTCACTTGACTCACTTATGTCCCTTTGGGACCCATAAACACAGGGGCCCTGGCTGGACTCAGTCCTGGCGCCTTTGGCGCCAGACTCATATAGAGATGTGAGCAGGAACACTTTATTTCATTGCAGGAGTGCTTTTACTTTATTTCAGTGAAGGAGTGCTTTTATTTTACAAGAAATTTCCAGGAGCTGATACATCCTCAAGGCCGTTGCTTCGCGTTACTGTGCACTCACGTGCAACGTGACGCTCACCGCCGCTTGGACCAGATTACTTACCTTTCAAACCAGGCGTTCTCCTGCATACTCACCTCCAGGAAACCAGTGTTTCATCGCTTCATCTGCAGACTCATCTCCTGACATCTAGTAATCTTGATCCCGACGCTCAGCGCCGCGCTCCGCATCCACAAACTCGGACCCTGTGAAAAAGAAGAAAGACAACATTAGAACATCTGTCCTAGGGCCGCGCCGCATTTGAACCCTGCGTGCCCTCTCGTTAACAACTTACCAGCTCCTGTACCGCTGCAGCTTCGTTCCTCGTTCCCTCCAGCTGCCGCTTCGAGCTCTGCAGCTTCTGCCAGGCCGGCAACATCACCTGCAAGGGAAGAATGCAAAAGAGCAAACATCAAAGGTGGAACAGACAGCCATACCAGACAACGAACTTTACAATACAACAAAAACAGACGAGGAAAGACAAACGCAAACAGGAACACTTACCTGAAGTATAGTGTCTAAGTCGCAGCAGGACTGGATTACCACGTGCAAGGGACCAGTGAAGGAACTCGGTCCAGATCATACAAGGACCCCTGCCAGAAGCAGCAGGACGGAGTGCTCGCCAAAACTAATCAACAGGTGAGCTTTCAAGGGACAGCGCATCCCACGGGTACCAGGGTTTGGGAGAAGGGGTCTGGAAGGGGATCAGGTGCACAAGCTGGCATACTCACGCCCCCTATTATCCACGCAGGAGCAGGCCTGAGCAGCATCACCTATTACCCCCAGTCACCACATAAGCGCAGAGGGCGAAGTCGTACCCGAGTGACCTCACCCCTGGGAGGGCTGCAACCGTGCCCCAACGCCTCCGCAGAGACCAGGTGAGCGTAACAGAACGCAAAGCCTCTTTCGAATCTCTGCCTGGGCATTATGGAAACTTCTGAAACTGACCAGTTGGCCCGATTACTGGGAAAGTTACGGGCTGAAGTTCATGCCTCAAGACAGGAAACCAATGCCGTAAGGAGGGATCTAATTGTGAACCGGGGGCGGACAGATGAACTAGCAAGGCAAATACTCCAGGCACAGGCAGGCTAGGTCCCATGGCCGGGGTATGCCCCTCCTGCTGCGCTTCCACAGCCCACGCCAGTACAGGTGGTTCTTCCAGGGGGGGTTCCCCTGACCCCGCCAGAACGCTTCACAGGCGATCCGAATAAGTATGCCATCTTTATGAATCAATGTCGCCTACATTTCTTGTGCAGACCTGGGGCATTCCCCAATGATCAAGAAAGAGTGGCATTTGTACTCTCATATTTGGGAGGTAGTGCAGCGGACTGGTCAATACCCTTGATAAACTAGGATGATCCTTTGCTTTGAGACTTCAGAGGTTTCCAGCGTGAAATGGAGAAACTATTTGCACAGCATACTCAAGGGCGGGCTCTGGACAATGAACTGTTATCACTACGGCAGGGTAATCAAGACCTACTAACATATATCGCTTCCTTCAATCGTCTGATAGCACAAACTAACTGGCCAGAGGAGAAAATAACTACGCTCTTTTACCGAGGTTTGCGAGGGGAACTTAAGGATGTATTAGCCCAAGTAGTAAATCCCCCAGAAAGATGTGCTGAATACATCGACCTGACAGTGCATCTCGATCACAGATTGCAGGATCGGAAGATGGATCAGGCCAAGGCAGAGGGTTGGTCGGTCTATATGCGCCCCATGAGAATCAAACCAAATCCCACGATCAGTCCAAGCCAATGCAAATCGGAGGCTTGCGGAGCCGACTCACCAAGGCAGAAAGGGAGAAAAGGAGACAGCAGCAGCTTTGTTTGTACTAAGCGTAGGGGTCCACTTGTCGAGTGGTGAAAAGGAACCTATACAGACCTCACATCTAGTCATCCCTGTGCTCCTGGTAAACCACAAGCAACCGTCGTCAATACATGCCTTGGAGGCATACATTGACAGTGGGGCTGTGGGAAATTACATGGACCAAGATATGGCTACCCGGATAGGCCTTCCTCTCCGACAGAAGCAGGTTTCGGAAAACGTCACAGCAGTTAGTAAGAGTAAAAAAAGAAGACGAGTGGAAGACGGCCTTTCGCACGAAATATGGCCTTTATGAATATCGGGTTATGCCCTTTGGACGATGTAATGCCCCGGCGGTGTTCCAATTTTTCACTAATGACGTGCTCCTCGAACAGTTGGACGTCTGCGCTTTTGTCAATATTGATGATATTCTTATCTATTTGACCACCAAGGAGGACCACGTCAACCATGTCTGGGCAGTTTTGGAGAAACTGCGGCAACACCGGCTATATGCCAAATTGGAGAAATGCTTCTTTCATGTGACTGAGGTAGAATTCCTCGGCTTTATTCTCACACCACGGGCGTACGCATGGACACGCGCAAGGTAGACGCTATCCTCGACTGGCCCTCACCGACATCCATAAAAGGAGTACAGAGTGGATTCGGGTTCGCCAACTTTTATCGCCGGTTCATTCCAGGGTTCTCCCAGATCGTCCACCCAATCACCTCTTTACTAGGGAAAAATAAACAATTTAATTGGTCCGCAGAGACAGAGAAAGCCTTCAAGGAGCTAAAACAAGCATTTACCACAGCACCAATTCTACGGCATCCTCGTCCATAACTACCATACATGGTCGAAACTGATGCTTCCAACATAGCAATGGGAGCAGTGCTGTCACAAGACCCTGAAATAGGTCAGTTACATCCCGTGGCATTCTGGTCTCGCAAGTTTTCAGCCCCTGAATTGAATTATGCAATTACTTATAAAGAACTGCTAGCAATTAAGGCAGCGTTCAAAGCCTGGAGACATTATCTTCTTGGAGCTAGACATACAATCACCGTTGTCACGAATCATCGTAATCTACAATATCTGAAGACCGCTAAAGCACAATCATCATGACAACTCCACTGGGCTCTCTTCTTTGTGGAATATGACTTCGTCATCACCTATAGACCCAGAGCACGCAATGGAAAAGCGGATGCCCTGTCTCGCATGAGTGAGGGAGAAGAGGCATTCACTACACCAGACCCCGTGGCCATCATCCCGGAAGGACAAATCCAAGGCATGATTGCCGCAACCACCACTCTAGACAACTTAAAATCTGACCTGCAACACTTGATGAGTCCACCAGCGCAACAGGAATGGCTAGGGAAGGGAGATCGGTATACGATCGTGGACAACCTACCATACTACCAAGGATGATTGTACATCCCGGATAAGAAATTATAGAATCAAATCATCGCAAACTATCACGATTCATTAGTAGAAGGGCATCCGGAATAGCCAAAACCCTAGCTAATATAAAGTATTGTGTCAGAGGTGGCCTCCGATTGTTCTACTGACTGGTGGAGAGGTGCGGCTTGACACACCACGTCAGTTGGGAAGGCTTGTGATGGCTTCCTGCCTCATTGCAGGAGTGAGCTGGGTCCTTTACTCTAAACGCCGGCAGCGAGAGAGGGAGAGCTCTTCTTCTCGCCAAGCCTGCGTGCGGTGTACGGCGGTGGATCACGGTGGATCATAGCAGCAGCTAGAGGTGGATTGGATCTGTCGAGCTGCAATTTAAGGACCGTGGGCTACCATCTGGAGTCCGGGTACGGCAACAATAGGCACATTAGCGGTGAGTTAACGAGGAGCAGTAGCTTACAGCCACCCTCTTGTAATACAGGGGGCAATGCTGTTTTTCCTCATTGTGTCCTAGTGTAGTGACTTGGGCTGGTGACAAGGTTTTGTTAGGCCTAAACCCTAGCAGGTCACGGCTTTAATTGACTAGGGCGAGGGGTTGGCTCTCGCAGTCCACTTATTGTTCTCTGTTTTTCTCTTTTTTTTACTACTGTGCTAGACATGTTGAAACAGGTAGATGCGCCCATAGTTTGAGGTGCTGAAACGCTCACCTTGTATCCACAGGGACGCCACTCGACTGGTCTGGGACGCTTCTGGGAACACTGCACCTTCTCCAGGATTCGTGCTGCCAAGGGCCAGTTTTAGAAGACAGGAGGTTGGTTTTAGCCACTACACCTTCCCTCGAGGCCCACCTTCCCGTACTCCCCTTGCGATTGCCCTTGGAACTTTTCTCACCTTGGGTTTCGTTTAGGTGCGCTCTATGTCCTGCTGTGCTGGGCAGGGGCGCATCGTAGCTGGGCAGCGTACCGCTGAGTTACTTCACTGGCGTGGGCCTGGAGTCCAGACCGGCAGCGACTCCACTTTTGAGGTTAAGTCGTATTAAGAATGAATGTCTGTAATTGTAGATGTTCCAAATAACCTTCACCTTCTTTCTTGCAGATGCCGAAGGGATGATGGAGAAGACGAGCTGATACAGGAGGCTGAGCTCGAGAAGGTAAAAGGTGCGCAAGACGCGACACTAAGCGCGTCCTTGGAAGTTGGCTAACCTGTGCTGTTGTTCCTTGCAGGTCGCCGGAAGAATCCTGGAAGAAAGTGGTCGAATGAACCTGATGCCAGATGGACGATGTTCATGTGGCTGTGAACTTCCAGGAGAGCTTGGTAAGTAAGCTTACTTATTGTCTTTTTCTTGTCCTTCTTCCCAGGGATGTTGCTGGAGGAAGATAGCGAATTTCCAGGAAGACTCCGGATGGATGGCGAAGCTGAATGCTGGGCAGGTAAGGATGACTAACGTGGTTCTTCTTCTCCTCTTGCCCGTTCAGGCCAAGATGCTGAGCATGACCCGGTGAATGTCACACTGCAAGAGCAGAATAACGCGAAGTGCGTGCCTCGGATCGGGCGTGGTTTAAATACCCAGCAGGTATCCCAGGTGCCTTCGGGGCGGGCCCTGCCCTGGATGCTAGATTGCATGTTGCAGTTCCCCATTGATCCTTGTGGGGGCAGCCATGCTAGTCCATTGCCCAATGGAATCCACACCTGCCATGTGAGCCTGATGCCACCGGCTCCAGGACTAACTCCAGGGCACCCGAGAGGGGCAGAATTGGGCCCTTTGGGCCTTGTTAAAATACTGTGGCGAGGGCCAGATAGCCCGAGTTCCTTGGCCTGGGGTTAAGGTCGTGACAGTACTCCCCCTTAAGGCCCCTCTCGAGGTGGTTCTCTTGTCCGGTCCTGGCTTGGTGGGGTGCTATTGATGGAAACGCTGAATCAGGCGCGGAGCATGGATATACTCACTGAGTTCCCATATCCTGTCGTGTGGACCGTATCCCTTCCATTCTACTAAATAGTACAGTTTTGTTCTCACATACTTGGAGCCCAGGATGTCCTTTACCTCGTATTCAGGTTCCCCATGAATGATTACGGGTCCTGGTGGATTAGTTACTCGAGTTCCCGGCTTCACCGGCTTCAGAAGGGATACGTGAAACACCGGGTGTATCCGCATGTGGGCTGGCAGCGTCAGCTTTACTGCAGCTGGGTTAATGATGGATTCAACAGGGTACGGCCCTAAAAACCGTGGGCGAAATGTCCGAGTCCCATTTAGGGGTATATGTTTGGAGGCTAGCCACACCATATTTCCTATTTGGTAGTCAGGGGCTTTGGTGCAAAGCTGGTCTGCGTACCTCTTCTGGCGCGCCTTGGCTTGGTGCAAATGTTCTTGGGCTCTCGTGAAAGCCTGCGAGATGGTTGTGTGGAGTGTTGTGACGGCCGGCATTTCTAGGGTCGTAGGGACGTCCAGTTTGGAAGTGCGTGGGTGTCTCCCATATACCATAAAGAACGGTGTTTGCCCAGTGCTGCTGTGTAACGAGTTATTATAGGCGTACTCAGCGATCCATAAGAGATCCTTCCAATCCCCTTCCACCTGGTGAAGCATGCAGTGCAAGTATTGCTCGAGAGTCTGATTCGTCCTCTCCGTTTGACCGTCTGTTTGGGGGTGATGGCTAGTGGACAATCGAATGTCTATTTGGGCCAACGAGCAACACTTTCTCCAGACGTTGGACACAAATTGGGTCCCTCGATCCGAGATTAAAACTGATGGGAATCCATGCAATCATACCACATGTTCGAGGAAGGTTCTGGCGAGACCGGATGCAGTAGGCAGACCCGTGAACGGGAAGAAGTGGGCCATCTTGGAAAACAAGTCCAGGATCACCAGAATGGTGTCATAACCTTGACAGGAGGGTAGATGGGTAATGAAATCTAGTGATAACGTGTACCATGGAGCCGGTGGGATGTCCAAAGTTTGTAGGAGTCCAGCGGGTCTTTGCCTGGAGGATTTGTTCGGAGCACAGATACCGCAAGAAGAAATGAAATCAATTACATCCTTACACCACGTTGGCCACCAGTAACTTCTTTTTACTTTAGCCAAGGTCTTGGCAATCCCCAGGTGCCCTTCCCGAGGGAGTCATGATACTCTGAGATGACCTGTTCCTGAAGTTCTTTCACCGGCACGAACAGCCGATTTCTGTAATAAGGCAATTGGTCCTTAATACAGTAGTGTTCTCCTCTGAAACCCCACTCTCGCAGTTGCTCCTGGATTAAAACTTGCCGAACTTCATATAGCAGCTTGTCCTGAGTCATGGTGGTTGTGATGCCCAAGATTCTGTCCTCTGGAATGATAGCCATGGGGTCCAGAGGTATATGCACCACCTCATCGGTGCCCATGCGAGAGAGAGCATCAGCCTTGCCATTCTGTGCCCATGCGAGAGAGAGCATCAGCCTTGCCATTCTTAACGCCGGGTCGGTATGTGAACACATAGTCGTACTCAGCGAAAAAAAGGGCCAGCGAAGTTGCCGAGATGATTGAGCCTTTGCATCTTTCAGATATTGGAGATTTCGGTGATCCGTTATCACGGTGATGGCCTGTCTGGCTCCCAACAGGTAGTGTCGCCAAGCCTTGAAGGCGGCCTTAATGGCCAGTAACTCTTTATCTGTGATGGCATAGTTGAGCTCCGGCAGCGAGAACTTTCGTGACCAAAAGGCCACCGGATGTAGTTGGCCAGTGTGTGAGTCCTTTTGCGATAATACAGCACTCATTGCCATACTGGAAGCATCCGTCTCCACTACATAAGGAAGATCTGGCCGTGGATGTCGCAAGATTGGAGCGGTGGTAAACTTCTCCTTGAGTTCCTGGAAGGCTTTTTCAGCCTCTTCTGTCCATCAAAACGTCTTGTTGCACTTCCTCAATAATGAAGTGATTGGGTGTACTATTTGAGAGAACCCGGGGATAAAACAGCGGTAAAAGTTTGCAAAGCGCAACATTCTCTGGACTCCCTTGATTGAATTTGGCGCTGGCCAGTTGAGGATGGCGTCGACCTTGTGAAAGTCCATCCCTATGCCTTTAGGTGAAATGATGAAGCCCAGGAACTCTACTTCCGTAACATGGAACAAACATTTCTCAAGCTTGGCATAGAGATGATGTTAACGGAGCTTGGTAAGAGATGCCCGTACGTGCCTAACGTGATCTTGTTCGGATGCCGAATACACCAGGATGTCGTCGATGTAAACTAACGCGCAGACATCATTTAGCTCTCTCAGAACATTGTTCATGAAATATTGGAATGCCGCTGGGGCATTGCACAGGCCGAACGGCATCACTTGATATTCGTATAAGCCGTACTTGGTACGGAACGTCGTTTTCCACTCGTCCCCTTCTTTAATGCGCACGAGATGGTAGGCACCTCCAAGGTCCAGCTTGGTGTAAATATGGGCTTCCTTGACCTGATCTAATAACTCTGGGATCAGAGGCAGGGGATAACGGTTCTTCATGGTGATTTGGTTCAATGCATGGTAGTCGATGCATGTTCTCAATTCTCCTTCCTTCTTTGGTACGAAGAATAAAGGAGCCGCTGCCGATGACTTAGAAGGGCGGATGAAGCCGTTGGCTAGGTATTGTTTCAGGTACGTCTTCAGGTGTTGGTTTTCTGATTCAGTGAGCGTGTAAATTCGCCCACATGGAATTCGGGCTCCAGGTAGCAGATCGATCTGGCAATCGTAGGGCCTGTGGGGTGGCAAGGTGTTTGCTTGCTCCTTTTGGAAAAAATCTTGAAAGACACTTACAATACCCTCTCGAACGGGAGAACTAGCATGCTTCCCTTTCCGTCCTTTTGGATAGCAAGTATGCGTGCAGCCATGGGCGAAGACCAACTCGCGGGCACGCCAGTTAATCCGTGGGTTATGCGCGACTAGCCACGGCATCCCCAGGATTAAATCGGAACTGCAGTGCTTTGATAAGATCAAAGGTGATGATTTCGCAGTGACCATCTTCAATTTGGTAAGACCAAAGTGATGTTTTTTTCCAGTAACAAGATTGCTCGTATAAGACTTGAAGTACAAGAATCTGTCATATTATATGCACCTTCCTATAGATATCTGGGCATTGAGTTTGAGATGACCAACGACTATTTGCTCTTCATTCAAGCTTGGAAAATTAGAGCAGCTCAAATCACGGCTCTGGTTTATCATTTCAGTTTGACCCATGGAGGATTTTGCATATGGGTGGCTTACTATTGTTTCAGCAGGTTTTTACCCCTTTGATGATTTAGGGCCCCGAGGCCCTCCAAAAAATTGATCTTAAATGGCTACAGGTGGTGCAGGGTAAATTTTTGCAAAAAAGTGTTGGGCCTCCCTACCTGTATCCCGATGGCCATCATCAGACTTGAACTGGGGTTGCAATCTGTGAAATCAATAGTGCTCAAGAGAAGGACAGAACTTTTCCTGTAGCTCAACAGTACCTCTTGTAACCAACTGCTGCTCTCTTTGTGGCAAGAACTGTGTATGGAACCCAAGAGGTCGCTCTTAAAAACCAGTATTGAAAATCTTCTCTACACTATAAACTGGAGCTGTCGCCAGGTTAAATTTTCCCCAGCAGTTAAATCTGCTTTGTCAAGGAAAATTTACTTGGGCGACTGGATAGATAACTATGCTCACCTAGAACAACTAAACAAATATCAATTTGTGAAGCACATTCTTTATATACACAAAAGACCCAACAATATTTAAATTTATGTCCAGGTATTAAACTCAGACAATTTATTTTACGTATTAAGATAAATTATCTGCCAGTTCTGGAAAACAATGAAGTAATAAATAAACTAACTGGTGAGGAGCGATGCTGTAGATTATGCGAGGACAAAGAAACAATTGAGTCAGGGCAACATGTGTTGACCTGCTGCCCGAGAATGATAAACAACCCCATAATCGCAGAACACCTACAAAAGACATTATGGGAAGTATGTACATAATATAGAGCATATAAAGGAGGTAATATTCTGGTGGCGGAATTTGAATTCCACAAATTTGAAATGCTTAATTGCAATGTATAATGTGTGGTTAGTGATTGAGAGACGATTAGGTATTTCTGTCTGATACAACTGTAGTGCTTGGGAATTATTCTTGTGTATAGCAAGAGGCTTAGGGAATTGAATGTAGAATGGATATTCATGGGTGCACATAGGATAATGTTTCATGGTATATTTTATTGTATTTATTGTATCTTAGTTATTATGATATGGTTTTAGTAAGTATTATGAGTATTCATTCTGAATATGTAAATGGGTTTCTGTTATTAGAATATGTTTATATAATATGTAATCATGTGAAAAGTTTTTTTTATTAACTGTAGCACATTAATAAATTATTATTAAAATAAAGAAAAATTACTGGTGGCCAACTTGGCGAAAGGACATTGTCCAGTGCATCGCAACCTGTGGCACCTGTACACATCACGAGTCCCAAAAACAAAGTCCCGCAGGTCTCCTACATCCTTTAGAAGTACCCCCAGCACCTTGGCATACGCTATCAATGGATTTTATTACAGACCTTCCCTCCTGTAACGGATACAATACCATTTTAGTCGTCATAGATCTGTTTTCCAAAATGGCCCACTTTATTCCCCTGAAAGGTCTCCAAACTGCTTCTACTTTGTGTGTTTTTTGGAACAGATTGTCCGGCTACATGGGTTCCCATCAATATTGATATCAGACCGAGGAACTCAGTTTGTCTCTGCATTCTGGAAAAGGTGTTGTAAAATTGCCAGAAATCGACCTCCGGTTATCTACAAGCCATCACCCCCAAACCGATGGCTAGACCGAACGGACTAACCAGACCCTCGAGCAATGCATAAGGTGTATGCTGCAACAAACCGAGGATACCTGGAAGGACATACTTTGGTTAGCAGAATAAGCATAAAACAACTCCATTCTACATAGGGTACGGTTGACATCCAACGACATCCGTTTCGACTAGGGGTGTACCGAATTGTGAAATTACTATTCAGCCGAATACCGAATAGTTAGCAAAACTATTCGGCCGAAGCCGAATAGTGAGCCGAATAGTTGTTTTTTTTAATACATTTTCCAGCACATGAGAAATACTGCTTCACAAGACATTAAAGAGCATGTGAATGGATGCATCATGGATGCACACATTCAGCTGCCCTTTTCAACACCATTTGAGCCTTTGCACAACCAAAAGAGGCCCTGGAAAGAATTTTAAAATTGGCCCCATATTACACATTTTCAGACATTTCGTTGTGTTCATCCTGCGTGCAGTTCCGAATATTAAAAGGTTGTAATTGTTGGCTCGTGTTTGATGACTAAATTGACGCTGTGCTTTGTGTTTTTTGGATACCTGTGCAAATGATAGCCTAGTGATGACACCCCAATTATGGCACACCTAAACAAAACAAAACATCCAAGTAAAATGCCATCCACTAGGAGTGCAGGTGTTGAGGGATCAATGGGCACACACTGTCTCTTCTGCTACAGCTCTAATGTGGTGTTTTCACATCACTGCCTGGGCCCCACCAATACATTTATGAAGTTGGCAACCATTGTAACCTCATGCAAGGCCAGTCTTTACTCTAGCAGTGCCTTGGGCAAAACAATATTTTGTGCCCCCCCCCCTTTCCAGGTCAAGGGTGGAGGCACATTTTGGGTTGCCCTGTCACACCAGCATGAGAGCAGCACCCTATTGAAAGGGAAAGCGCCCATCTCTCGTGCTGGAGTGCCTGGATCCAGCACGAGAGCAGGGCACTTTCATTTCAATAGGGTGCCTTCACCACACTAGCTCGGGAGAGCCCTTAAAGGTCCGCCATTGAAAGACACCCCCACCACCCCACTGAGCTGGCATGGCAGCAGCACAAATGTGGCACCTCGAACAATTTTGTCCACAATTTCATCGTCGTCCAAGAGGGAGACATTCATCCGCCAGGTGTTAGACCTAGGAACCGGGAAGGTCAATCGCAAGTCTATGGAGATTGGAGCATGGTCCGAAACAAGTAGTGATCCGATGTTACCCCTTTGGAATGATTGTGTACAGAGGCCAGAGGTCATAAAGAGGTCAATTCTCGAATAAGCATTATGCCTTGCAGAGAAGAAGTATATTGTCTCGTAGAAGGGTTTTGCAATCTCCAAACATCTGTGAGGTTCCATTCATCAATTAGTCTCTTTAATGCTGTTCTTTTCAGAGCGTTGGCATTGTCCACACCCCCCACACTTTTATCAAGTCCAGGTTCTAAAACCACATTGAAGTCCCCTCCCAAAATCACATTAATCGCATTTACATTCTGCAACATTTGCGTTAAAGCTACAAAAAAACTACCATCACCCCCATTCGGAGCATATATATTGCAGAAACAATACTGAGCATCCTGAATATGTGCAGTGACACATACTATCCTTCCATCCCCATCCTTCACACACTTCACCCCAGTGATCTGGAGATTCTTCCTAAAAAGAATACACACACCCCTAGAACCAGTAGTGAGAAGAAGCGAGATTCTTTATATCTGTGAATTGGACTAGTGAAGTCCGGGTGGAGTTTGTGTGGGAAGCCTTCAAATCATATATGCGAGGATTGTTGATTGGTTTGTCCAGCAAAAAGAAAAAAATGAGAGATGCAGAAGTGAAAAAGCTTATTGTGGACATTCAGGATCTTGAGAGAAATAATATTCAAAACTTTTCAGATGAGACTATTAAAATATTGAAGCAGAAAAGGAGACGATTGGAAGATTTGTATTCTTCGAAGGTTGAGTGGTTGCTTTTTAGAACCAAAAGCAACTACTATGAAAAAGGAGAAAAATGTGATCGACTTCTGGCACATCGGTTGAGGGTTATGGACAGTGGCAGATCTGTCAATGCAGTGGAAAGACAGGATGGGTTGGTGACTTTTGATCCTGTGGAGATTAATGCAGCATTTCTGTCGTATTATAAAACCCTGTACTCTTCAGAGATCAACTTATCTGAGCGTACAATTGGTCAATTCATTGATGACTGCCATCTGAAGAAAGTGAGTTTGGAATCCTTGGAGTGTATGGAAAGAGATTTGAACGTGGAGGATCTCAGGTTGGCTGCTTATGCGCTGAATTCTGGGAAGTGTCCAGGCCCGGATGGGCTACCAGCTGAACTTTTCAAAATGTTCCCAGAAGAGGTGTTTGCTTTGATGCTAGAGATGCTGCGCGCCTCTTTGAGGAATGGGTGCCTTCCAAGTTCAACAAGACATGCTTCAATCTCCGTTTTTCTGAAGGAGGGACGATCACCAGTGAAAACTGGCAGCTATAGGCCGATCAGTTTATTGAACACGGACAACAAGATTTTCGCCAAGGCGTTAGCTTTGAGGATTGAGAATGCGCTGATGGATATCATAGATGTAGGCCAATCTGGATTTGTAAAAGGCAGACATGTTTCAGAAAATGTGAGAAGATTGTTGCTGACACTGTATGAAAGCAAAGAACACCATAATGATGTGGTGACGTTGTCCTTGGATGCTGAGAAAGCTTTCGACCGTATTGAATGGACATATCTTTTAAGTACATTGAAAGGCTTTGGTTTTGGAGATACCATGATCGGATGAATAAGACTGCTGTATTCCCGGCCGACTGCTTGTGTTCGGACTAATGGCATGGACTCAGGCATTTTTGAACTTGGGAGAGGGACGAGGCAAGGCTGTCCACTGTCGCCAATTCTGTTTGTGATCGCCATGGAACTGCTGGCTGTGAGGATAAGAGAAGAGGATAGAATTGAGGGCGTACGCTTTGGTGCAGCCTCCCAGAAAGTTTGGTTGTATGCGGATGACATGCTGGTGGTGGTTCAGAATGTGGAGAGCTCCATTCCTGTGCTGATGGAGTTGATCGATGTGTTCAACAAGGTTTCTGGATACAAGATCAATTGGACCAAGTCGGAAGCACTGCCGGCATCAACCACTTGCACTGTTTTGAAGATGCAGGGTTTTCCCTTTAAGTGGTGTCCGAATAAGATGAGATACCTTGGGATTTGGCTAACGAATGATGTCTCGAAAATAATGGATGTCAATATTACACATGTGATTCAATCTTTGGAGGTGGACCTGAAGAGATGGAATGCACTTAAATTGAGTCTCTGGGGGAGAGTGAATGCCATCAAAATGACATCAACACCGCGAATCAACTATGTGCTCAGTGTGCTTCCCCTGGACGTAAAGAAGGGCCATTGGCGGAAAATTGAGAGTTTAATCCAGTCTTTTCTCTGGGAGAACAAACAGCCACGCCTCAGCTTGTGGAAATTGCAGCTGCCCCAAGACTGTGGAGGTTTGGGGGTTCCTGACTTTGAGAATTATCATTTGGCCTTTGGAGCCAGGCATCTGGTTCCATTTATTGAAGATTCGGAGGATGTTTGGACTCTGGCGGAATCAAGTAGTTCTCTGTTGCCCCCTAGGGCCATACTGTCCACGGGTGATGGATCTGGTTATCGCTCATTTCCGCCGACAAGATTCCTGAGAACTTGTTGGAGGGAACTATGGAAGAAAAGTAAGCGTAAGGTATGTGATAATGATTACATCCCTATCTGGTTGAATCCAGGTATTTTGCTGAATGGGAGGCCGCTATTGTGGTTGAACTGGCTCCTGAGTGGTGTACTATGGTTGAGTGATCTGATGGAAGACGGCAAATGGATCAGCTATAGAAGACTTTCACAAATTAAAGATCTCAGAGACTGTACAGTGGGTGAATACAGAAAATTGAGAAGTTTGCTGCGGAACCAGAGAACTGTTGATGGCGGTGGTTGGCAGTTATGGCTACCTGAATATAAGACATTAGGTGGTATGGCGTCCAAAGTATATAGAAATCTGAGCCAACAGTACACGCCAGCAGAGGGGTTGTTAACTAAGTGGTCTGAGGTCCTTGGCTCTGATATGTCTGTGGAGAGGTGGAGGTTTCTTTGTAAAAACGTAACTCTGACATCCATTAATCTTGGAGAACAATGCCGCCAAATCAAAATTCTTAATAGAGTGTTTTGGACTCCCCAGAGACTTTATGCGAGAGGGATGATTGACTCAGAGTCCTGTTGGAGGTGTAAGCATGATGTCGGCTCCTTTGAACACTTGATCTGGGACTGTTATGAACTGAGGACATTTTGGAGGAGTGTCACTGAAAAGATTAATGAGGTTCTATTACTGCAAGAGGATTTTGATTATAACACTATCATCTTGGGTGAGGATGATAAAGTGGAAGATCTCACTTATCCACAGAAATGCTGGTTTTTTAGGGCTACAAATTCTGCGAAAAAAATTGTTTTGAGAAAATGGAAATGTGATGAGAGACCGACCTGTTCAGAATGGGTGGAGGACTTGAGGCAAGTGGCCAGAATTGAGAAGGTTATCCTTCGCAGGAACAAAAAGTTGAAATTGTTTGATGATATGTGGGGTGGGTTTTTGGATGACATGTGATAATAAGTTGGCCTGTTTTGCTTTTTAGATTCTGTGAAGGTTGGGGATGGATATGGGGTGTGGATTCTATGCAATGAGTTCTACGATTACAATGCTGATAAGTTTGTTGCTTGTATGTTTTCTATAAAATTCAATAAACTTAATAAAAAAAAAAAAAAATGTGGCACCTCGAGTGACTGACTGGGTTGCCCATGCCTAAAGGCAGCCCTTCACTCCTCTTTGACACTTTCCTTTATGATGTTGGAGGGGTAGTAACGCCACTGTGCTTCATTCCTATTGCATGCGATCTGTCAGAGCCCGGATCCGCCGGCCATGTGCAGACGGGAAGTAAATCATCGCAGTTCTCTTCTCTGGCCTCGCAAGATTCCGGCCTCTCTACGCCAACAGCGCAAACTGTTTAAAGACCACGCTTTCTTCAAAAGTTATAGGCCGAAATGCTACTGATTTTCAAAGTGCAAGCCAGAAATTCAAGTTTGTATGGCAAGGAGATCTAGCTTTGCCCAGGGAATACGCTGGGATTAATCAATGTATGGAAGTGTAGCCACAAAATGGAAGATTGTTAGGCAGAAACCTGTGCAGTTCCCTCTGGGACCACTGCAAAAGATTTAAGACAACAGGTGTTTGGCAGTAAACCCACTTGGTAGCAGTCTGTACCACACAAATTCACTTGGTAGCTGTGGCTGAGCAGTCAGACTTCCCTCAAGAAGAGTTAGGCAGTATTCACAATAGGTCAAAAGAACACAGTAGAACAAGTAAACACTGACCAGAGCTTGGTGTCAAAGAGATATAATTATTTATTTAAAACCACATCTAGAAAAACACACAGGCACTAATGTTAAGCAGTTAAAAACACGGTCACTAAAAGATATACACTCCCTTAGAAGAATATTAGACAAGTCTTAAGTAAAGCCCCACTTATTTTCAGACAGCAGTGAGCGCTTAACGCAGATGGCACTCTAATAATTCGTTTTAAAAGGGAGAGAAAAGCAGAGTATAATTTGAAACAGATCCCAACACTTCCATAAGAACACAGCAAGAGAGGAAGGCAAGTAAAACCGTGAAGTTAGAGTTCAGAAGGCCGGATCCACTTTAAGAGGATCAGAACGAAATGTGTCCAAGGTCACACGTTGAAGTGCACAAAAGTCTTGCAAAGGTTCAGAAAGAGTTGGACCAAAAGAAAGGGACTAGTTAGAGGGTCAAGGCGGCCAGCCCAGTCCAGAAGGTTAAGGGATTATTATTACCTTGTTACCTTGTAGCAATCTTTAGAAAGGGAGGCCTGGCGGACACGGTACCTTAATGTGATGAGATACTCCAGCGGGGGCAGTTGTTCCTGGCAGCGGATGCAAGTCGGTGCTTCGTCCGGGGGAAGAGAGGATCTCGTCGGGAGGAAGATAGGAGTCCGTTGCACTGCCAGGGAAGAAACCAGCCGCGGAGTTCTCAGGTAAAAGGAGCGGTCCTTTTATTCGCGTTCCAGGGGTAAGTGGCTATCCGGTCGCCGGGGTGCTTGGCACGGGCAATTCGACCACAAGACGTCCTGGGATGCGAGGAAAAGAAGGTAAACTGGTTGTGCCCACCAGTCAGGGGAAGAAGCCTCTCCAGCCGGGAGATCTTCTCTGTCGTCGGGAAGTGGTGAGTCGGTTTCGCAGGGCTCCACCGGTGGTGTCGTCGTGGCAGGTCGGCTCAGCTTCTCCCTCGTCGGATTCTCAGGTCCTGTGGCGACTTCTGAAGTTCCAGTCCCCAAAGCCCTGCTTTTATGCAGCACACCCCCATTCACTCAGCCTAGCTATCAATCAAACATGCTAAGTGGTGAGCCGGCCGGCTCACCACTTGGGCCAATCACACAAGAGTGCGACTTGAGTTACCAAGGTAACTCAGTCCAGGGTGCCTAAACCCCCTCCCACATCCCCTGTGGTACCCAGACAGAGTGGCACCACTTTTGGAGGCTTCTGTGGAGAAGCCTGCCAAAAAGTGGAACAAAGGGCTCGACTTGGGTTGGAGTCACAGAAGAGAACACAAACGCCATTTTAGAATCGAGTCCTGGCAAAAAATACCAACCGGCGAATTAATATTAAATAAATAAACCGGCGGTATGTTCGAGGCTATGAGAATTAAATAATTAAAGTTGGTAGCCTCGAACAATGGGAAAATCCCATAGGGATATATTCGCGGTCGAATATAAAAAGTAGTATCCACTGCCGCCAGCCAAAACTCAATCAGGGGGGACAGAGACGTGCCCCCTCGACTAACAGACCCCGGGGCAATCGAATTGCCCCGACCAGTATGTCCACAATATGATGGTGTGTACCGGTTTCTGTTAATAATTTGGGACTAGTAAAGCCAATGGTGACTTTACATGCCCTGGGAGACAGTAGTCAGTCCCAGGGTATGGAGTCTATGGTGGGGTGTCACCATGACACCCCTGTGTCACTGCACGGAGGGTGCTGTGTAACACACATAGTAAAAACACATGAGACGCTATCGAGTAAATGACCCCATAGCCCATAAAACACATTAACAGTCAAAGGAACATCATAAATCATGTCCAAGAGTGGGAGAAAAAGAGTCTCACTCTTGGCAGGAGAAAGAAACAAACTCCAGAAATCCAGCAAAGCTGCTGGGGGACTCACTAGGTTAGGAAATTCAGCCTAAAGAGAG
Source organism: Ambystoma mexicanum (assembly GCF_040938575.1). Taxonomy (NCBI): domain Eukaryota; kingdom Metazoa; phylum Chordata; class Amphibia; order Caudata; family Ambystomatidae; genus Ambystoma; species Ambystoma mexicanum. The sequence goes on along the minus strand of NC_090924.1, from coordinate 220,870,679 downwards.
AATTCTCCCTAACACTCGCCCCCCCCCACCCCCAGACTAAAGGACAGGAGGATTTAATCCACTCCTGGATGAATCTCATACCTCTAGTCGATGACATACATCCTAGAGAGACCATCAGCATTTTGGTGGTGACACCCTGACCTGTGCTCAATGGTGAAATCAAACCCTTGCAGGCAGATTGACCATCTCAATAGTTTTGGGTTTTCCCCTTTCATTTGCATTAACCCTCTCAAGGGTTGGTGGTCAGTCTGAATGACAAATGTAGAACCATACAAGTATGGCCTAAACTTCTTCAGAGCCCACACAATAGCAAAACACTCTTGTTCAATGGTTGCCCACCTTGTTTCAGGATCCTTCAGTTTTCTACTGATGAAGCAAATGGGGTGCTCCCTACCTTTCCCATCCAGTTGACTGAGTACTGCACCTATTCCTACATTTGAAGCATCTGTTTGCACAATGAAAGTTTGGTGATAGTCAGGAGCTCTGAGTACTGGGGCTTGGCAAAGAGCCTTTTTCAGGGTTTCAAATGCCTGATTGCATTCCTCGTTCCACCTAACCTTTTTTGGGAATTTTGGAGAGGAGATGACATTCAGTGGAGTAGCTATGGACCCATAGTTCTCAATGAAATTCCTGTAATACCCAGTGAGTAGTAGGTGTTGTCAAATTTTGCACAGCTTCAATCTTACTGGGAAAAGGCCTTATTTCTCCACCTCCGACCCCATGTCCAAGGTAGACCACTTTGCTCTGTCCAATCTGGCATTTACTTGCCTTTATGGTCATATTGGCCTTTCCAAGAGCCTGCAAAACATATCTCAGGTGGTCCACATGTTCTACCCAGGAATTGCCGAACACTGCTATGTCATCCAAGTATGCCATGCAGAAGTCCTCCATCCCATTCAGAACCTGGTTTACCATCCTTTGAAATGTAGCAGGTGCATTTTTCAATCCAAAAGGCATAACCTTAAACTGGTATAAGCCAACTGGGGTAGAAAATGCAGTTTTCTCCTTGGCATGGTCTGTCAGGACTATTTGCCAATAGCCTGACGTCAAGTCAAATGTGCTGAGGAACTTGGCTGCACCAAGTTTATCTACCAACTCATCTGTCCTTTGTAAAGGGTGGGCATCAGTCTTAGGGACTGCATTAAGAGCTCTGTAATCCACACAGAATCTAAGTTTTTTAGATCCTGCCTTTGGTACTAACACAACTGGGCTAGACCATGGACTAGTAGAGGGCTCTATTACCCTGAGATCAAGCATCTTGTTGACCTCACCTTTGATGTGGGTCCTTACATTCTCTGACATTCAATATCCTCTGCTTTTGACTGGCAGACAGTCACCAGTGAGTATGTCATGCTGTCCCCAAGGGGTCAAGCCTGGTGAAAGTGAGAACAGGGAGGCAAACTGATTCAACATAGATTTGCACTCTTCCTGTTGCTCAGGTGTCAGATTTGAAGAGAGATTTACTCCTTCAATCTTTTCGTCTAAAGGTAAGCCTCTGAGGAGATCAGGAAAAGCTTCACTCTCTTCTTCTTCCTCTGTTGATGCTAGAAGCAAGGCTCCTACATCAGGTCTGGAGACATACGCTTTTAGTCTGTTGGTGTGGAAGACTGTTGGAGCCTCCTTGGGATTGCCCAGGTCCACCAGATAGTTGACCTCTCCACGTTTACCCACAACTTTGAAGGGTCCCATCCATTTGTCTTGCAAGGCCCTCTGCCTTGTTGGAATCATAACGAGAACTAGCTGGTCCTGAGTAAACTCAACCCTGTTAGTCTTTTGGTCATGCCAGTGCTTGACCAATGCTTGTCCAGCTTTCAAGTTATCACTTGTTTCTGCCATCATTTGTGACATTCTCCTTCGGAGACCTATCACATAGTCAGTCACTCTGACTGGCTTGGGGGAAGGAGCACTCTCCAATCGCACCTTGATCAGGGCCAATGGACCTCTGACCGGATGACCATAAAGAAGTTCAAAGGGAGAATAACCTACTCCCTCCTGAGGGACTTCTCTATAAGCAAAGAGAAGGCATGGCAGTAGAAGGTCCCACTTTCTTTTAAGGGGGTCCTCTAAAGCACCTATCATGCTCTTCATGGTTCTGTTGAACCTTTCAACCAGCCCATTTGTCTGAGGGTGGTATGCGGGTGAGAACTTGTAAGTAACTCCGCAGGTGTTCCACATGGCTTTCATGTAGTGGGACATAAAATTCGACCCCCTGTCAGAGATTACTTCCTTAGGAAACCCAACCCTGGTAAAAATACCAAGGAGGGCCTTAGCCACACCCGGAGCTGTAACAGCCCTCACAGGAATTGCCTCAGGGTATCTAGTAGCATGGTCTACTACAACAAGTATAAACCTGTTGCCTGAGGAGGTTGGAGGATCAAGGGGACCAACAATGTCAATCCCTACTCTCTCAAATGGGACTCCCACTACAGGGAGAGGCACTAAAGGTGCCACATTCTTGGAGCCAACCTTACCAGAAGTCTGGCAGGTGTGGCAGCTCCTGCAGTACTTATCTACTTCAGCCCCCATCTTTGGCCAATAAAAGTAGAGTGAGAGCCTTTCCTTAGTCTTCTTGAAACTCAAGTGACCAGCCAAAGGAATCTCATGGGCTAACTGCAAGAACTGTGGTCTGTTCTCTTGGGGTACTACAAGTCGTTTGTTGTCCCCAGGTGCAGACTCCGTTGGTTCACTGTAGAAGAGGCCATCTTCCCAGTGTAACCTATATTTCCAGGCTCTTGCCCTTCAGCCTGAGCATCTGCCTGGTGGCGAAGACCTTCCAGAGTTGGACATTCTCTCTGTCCCTTACTGAAGTCTGCCCTGTTGGGTCCACCTTCAGCCAGTAAAGACTGCAGCTCAGGATGGTCAACAGGATCCAGATCTCCAATGAGTTCCTGGCCTTCCACTAGCTCTTCTTCAGAGTCTAGTTCAACCACACAGGGTTGTACCTCCCTCTCAGGATCAGCTGGAGGGGGAGTTACGGGTGTAACTTTGGACAACCTAGGAGAAGTCCTTGTTGGCTGCACTGGAGTGCTGGCTGTGAGGTTCTTTTTAGAAGTCTTAGGTTTCCCTTTCCCTTCTAGCTTCTTAGAGACAGCAGCTGACATCTCCAGTGGAGCAGGAGTGATCTCTTTCTTCATCATCGCCTTGGGAGCACCTCTCATGGTTCTCTCCCTTGCAGGTCTGGTGAGCTCCTGTAACCTTTTACTAGGAGGTCTGGGGGTATGTGACACTACTCCAAGAGTTTTTAAGTCATTACCCAGCAGAACCCTTCCTGCCACCTCACTTTGTATGCTGACAAGTATCTTCACAGTCATGTCATTACACTGGATGAGAACTGGTAATTGGGGAAGCATGTGCACAGGCCCTCCAGCTAACTTGGTGAGGCATTTGGGTGCCTTAGCAACATCCTCAGCCTGAAAAAACGATTTGTCCACCAAAGTTATGCTGGCCCCAGTGTCCCTAATGGCAGGAGTCTCCTGATCATTCACCTGGACACTGTCCTTATAATACTCTTTAGTATTATCTGGGATAGAATTATAGACATCTAAGTTCTGTTGTTCCCACAAACCCAGAGACACTAAAGAAACACTGGCTGAGACTCCAATGGGTTCATCAGCCAGTAATAGAAAGTTTCCACTTGCCATTTGTACTTCCTCCTCTGGAGCGAAGGCTAAGGAGACAAGCTGGACCCCTGAAGGTTTACCCTTACATCGGGGATCTCCTTTCACATGGTCAGTAGAGCCACAAACAAAGCATTTACCAAATGCTTTCTGGAATGGTGGCTTGTTCTGACCTCCTTCTGGTTTGGCACCAGGAGGTACACTAGCCTGGTTTGGTTTCCTTGGTGGCTTACCCTTTTTGTTTTGTTTGGGGCCCTCTTTGGAATTGGAATTATTAGAATTCTCTTTGGAGTCCTTTTTTGGCTGTTTTCCCTCATCCTTTTTCTGAGTAGCCCCAGAATCCTTGTGAGTGGCCCTGTTGGCAATCCACAAGTCAGCAGCCTTAGCTAACTTCCTGGAATACATTTCCTTTGAGTCAGCCAAGTGCTGTCTGTGTCATGACCCAGCGAAATTGCCCCTTCTGGACCTCATGGTCATTGTCACGAAGGGCTTGTACTCCTTGTTCCTCCCAAGATGGCCATACCAAGCTCCCTGCTACGCACTAGCTTTTCACGTCGTGGCACGTACTATAAATTGGTCATGCCCCTGCGGGTCCGCGCGTCTCAACGCTATCTTCGGTAGTGACCCGACGTGTGCTTACCTTCTACATTGGTTCCTTTGATCCTCTTACTTCCTTCCTTGCCTTTTATCCTGTTCCTGGATTCCCCCCCTACTTACTTGTTCATCGCTAAATCCTGGATACCCTGGAACCACGAACTTCCTGGAACTCTGAACGCATCCTGCAACCTGATGAGGCTCGGGCGAGCCTATTCAAGACCCGAACCATCCACAGGAAGAGTACAGCGGCCGAACAAGGGAGATCCCGATCACAGGTGAGACGGGGGGAGATTTACGACAGTTTGAGACTCCCAACGATCAATACGGATTCTACCAGGGAGAATGCTATTCAGGACCTGATGCGCGGAATGCAAGAACTTTCCACAGAGATGCAGAATTTAAAAGCCGAGATTGCGGCGCTAAAACAGCTTGTCTTGTCACGTGACTCCGCGAACAAGGACAGCGTATTATTGGGAGGAGTGGTTGATAAATACGATGGTTCAACAAAGACCTTACGTGGATTCCTGGATTCTTGTTTGGTACATTTTACCTTCAAGCCCTACTATTTCTCATCTCCTAGGGCTAAGGTGGGCTTCATAATATTGCATATTTCCGGTAATGCCCTTACATGGGCCACTCCTTTACTCAATTCAGGGGATGCTCTCCTGGATGATTATGAAGGGTTCATCGCGGAACTCAAGACCATGTTCGAACGTCCAGAGCTGGTCCACGGTGCTCAAGAGAAGTTACTTGACTTCCAACAAGGATCCCAAGACATGTTGACCTATGTTAAAAGATTCAAACAGCTAGCCAAAGAGGCGGACTGGCCCCTGGAAGCCAGTTTTACCTTGTTTCGCAGAGGTCTAAATGAAGAGATTAAGGACGAATTAGCCAGAGTGGCACGTCCTAGTTCATTCCAGGCCCTCCTGGACTTGTCTATGCAAATAGACTTCAGAATCCAAGAAAGAAAGGCCGAAAAGAAAAAGAATAACGTCTCAATTCAAAGAAACTCCTCAGAGAATACTACAAGGACCGAATCTGCCAAGAATCCAAGCACTGATTCTGAACCCATGCAACTTGGAGCCTTTCGTGGACCAATTTCCCCGCAGGAAAGGTTAAGAAGGATACACACAGGCTTATGCATGTATTGTGCCTCAGATAAACATTTAGTTAAGGAGTGTCCTCTGGCTCCTCCCCGACGCTCGGGAAACGCCAGCTCCCGATCCTAAATGGAGCAAGGTTTCGGGAGAGCGATGTTTGCTCCACATCAATTCCATCCTTGAACTCTCCTGGACAAAACAAACTGGTGATATTACAGGCCTTTTTATCGCCATTCAAGGACATGTCTACCCCATACTGGCCTTGGTGGATTGCGGAGCAATGGGAGTCTTCATTGATCAAGATTGGGTCAGAAGTCATAACATTCCTTATGAAGCAAGAGGTTTTTCACAGCCAGTGGAAGCAATTGACGGAAGATCTCTTTCCTTAGGACCCATAAGTCTGCAAACAAGGGAGATCCATCTTTCCATAAATCATCATCAAGAAAGGATTGTGTTTGACATTATAAAATCAGCCCATTACCCCTTGGTTCTGGGCATGCTCTGGTTACAAAAGCACAATCCATATATCAACTGGACGGCCGGATCCTCATTCCTGGGCTCGGAGTTCTATATGAACCATTGTTTAAACCTGGATACCTCAGTCACAGCTCCCATAAGTCTACCAAGGTGTCCAGAGACACCACTCATGGTTTCCAATATTGTACAAGTTCCAGAGATCTATCAAGGGTATGCTGATGTATTCTCTATTGCCGTTGTTCAAGCCTTACCTCCACATAGACCCGAAGACAGTGCCATAGATACTGAACCCTCAGCAGTGATTCCCTTTGGCAGGATGTTTATCCTCTCAGAACCCGAAAAGAGAGCCCTCCGGGAATACCTAGACACTAATCTTGAGAACGGCACCATAAAACCTTCAAAATCACCAGCTGGTGCTTCATTGTTCTTCGTTCCAAAAAAGGATACCAAAGAGCTCAGACCTTGCCTGGACTATCAGGGCCTAAATCAATACACCCTGAAAGACAGATACCCACTACCCTTGATCTCGGATATCCTTGAAGCTGTGAGAGGTGCAGTGATATTCACGAAACTGGATCTCCGAGGTGCTTACCATTTGATCCGTATCCGGGAAGGAGTCGAATGGAAAACAGTCTTTAGAACACCCTTTGGTCACTTTGAATACCTAGTCATGCCTTTTGGTCCGACTAATGCTCCCGCAGTCTTCCAGCGTTTTATGGATAGGGTGTTCTCTGACATGTTATTTCTCAATGTTATCGTCTATTTGGATGACATATTGATCTTCTCCAAGGACCAAGGACTCCTTGAAACATGAAGAACATGTAAAAGCAGTACTTCAATGTCTCCGTGAAAATCAACTCTTAGCCAAACCAGAAAAATGTTTGTTTCATGTTACATCAGTTCACTATCTGGGATTTGTCCTCAGTTCAGAAGGAATTAGTATGGACCCTTCAAAGGTGACGGCCATACTGGCTTGGCCCGCCCCAACATCTGTTAAGCAAATACAATCCTTCCTGGGGCTTGCCAACTTCTACCGGAAATGTATTCCCACCTTTTCCGAGATTGTTCAACCCATTGTTAATCTCCTGAAGAAAGACGTTCCATTTAACTGGTCTATACCACAAGACAAGGCATTCCAACGCTTGAAAGAAGAATTCACTCAGGCCCCCATCCTGGCCCAACCTGACATAAATCGTCCTTTTCTAGTGGAAACTGATGCCTCCAATTACGCCATAGGAGCAGTTTTAAAACAAGAATCTGATGATAAGTTGGAACATCCCATTGCTTATCTCTCACGGACCCTGACCATCAGCGAGACCCACTACTCAGTTCTGGAGAAGGAGCTATTGGCTATTCGTCATGCCTTCACTGAATGGAGACATTTACTCCTGGGTGCTAAATATCCAGTTCAAGTCCGTACTGATCACCGAAATCTTCAGGTCCTACAATCCATGGAGTGCAGGAACAGTAGACAAGCTCGATGGGCCTACTTCTTTGCTCAATATCAATTTCAAATTTCACATGTTTCTGGATCGCAAAACTTGATTGCCGATGCCCTTTCTCGGCGTCCCGACTACGTTCCCTTGGAGGATAAGATCTATCCTAAAATGTTTCCACCCACAATCTTTGTAGCTCAAGTGATCAATCTCCTGGAAGAAATCAGAGCACAGACTCAATTATCTGAACTCTGGAAGGACATATCGAAGAAAAATCCCTGGCATCTGACAATCAAGGAAGGATATTTATTCAAGAACAAATCAGTGGTCATCCCGACAAAAGAACTTCAACAGAAGGTAATGAATCTATGCCATGATACTCTTCACTCCGGCCATCGAGGTGTAACCAACACCTTCCGTTTTATACAAAGACAGTTCTGGTGGCCAGGGATGAAGTCCAGTGTAGTTCAATACATCAAGACCTTTGCTATTTGTAGTCAGAACAAATACGATAATCAGAGGCCGGCGGGTCTGCTTCTACAACCTACGTTGCCAACCAGACCCTGGGAAGTTATTGCCACTGACTTCATTGATGAATTACCACCTTCCCGAGGATATACAACCATGATGGTAACCATTGACTTGTTCACTCATCTAGCTCATTTTACACCATTGTATAAACTACCATCTTCATCAGAACTTGCTGGAATTTTCCTGGAACATATTTTTCGTCTTCATGGCCTTCCTTCCAAGATTATTTCGGATCGGGGACCTCAGTATATTTTACAATTCTGGAAACATCTCTGTCGTGTTCTAGGAATACAACGTGCCCTTTCTTCAGGCTATCATCCACAAACCAATGGGGCAACGGAACGAGTAAATCAAACCCTGGAACAATGTCTTTGTTGTTTTGCCACCAAGGTTCAAGACGATTGGTCTCTCCTTATACCTTTAGCCAAATTTTCCTACAATAACTCAGATCATTCAGCTCTCAAGATCAGCCCTTTCTATTGCAGTCAAGGTTATCACCCGTCTGTTTTACCATCAGTTCTTCCAGAATCTACTCCGGTACCTACCCTTGACTCTTGGATTCAGACGCTGATCGACTTACAAAGAGAGGCAAAGGATCAGTTAGAACAGGCCCAGACTCGAACCAAAAGATATGCGGACTCTAAGAGAAGACCATCACCTTCCTATTCAGTTGGCGATCAAGTCTAGTTAGCCTTGAAAATGTTACCTCGACATCTACGACCAAACAAATTAGCTCCTCGCTATTATGGTCCATTTTCTATAAAGGAGATAATCAATCCTGTCTCCTTCCGACTTAAGCTCCAGGATTCCTGGAAGAAGATACATCCAGTCTTCCATACTTCCCTGTTGAAACCCTACGTTAGTTCTACTCGAAAACCCTTCAAACCCACACCTGTTGTTGTGGACGACCAGTTGGAATATGAGGTGTCCAGGATATGTGATTCCAGGTATAGGAGGGGTCGACTACAATATCTGGTCGAGTGGAAAGGCTACCCCCCTAGCGAGAGAACATGGGAACCATTTTCTAATTTAAAGACCCCTCGTTTGCTCAGAAGATTCCATCTTATTCCATCTTATTCACCCAGGCAAGCCTGGAGGAACCAGTCTTCGGAGGGGGCATGCTGTCATGACCCGGCGAAATTGCCCCTTCTGGACCTCATGGTCATTGTCACGAAGGGCTTGTACTCCTTATTCCTCCCAACATGGCCGTACCACGCTCCGTGCTACGCACTAGCTTTTCACGTCGTGGCACATACTATAAATTGGTCACGCCCCTGCAGGTCCGCGCGTCTCAACGCTATCCTCGGTAGTGACCCGACGTGTGCTTACCTTCTACATTGGTTCCTTTCATCCTCTTACTTCCTTCCTTGCCTTTTATCCTGTTCCTGGATTTCCCCCCCACTTACTCGTTCATCGCTAAATCCTGGATACCCTGGAACCACGAACTTCCCGGAACTCTGAACGCATCCTGCAACCTGACGAGGCTCGGGCGAGCCTATTCAAGACCCAAACCATCCACAGGAAGAGTCCTGCGGCCGAACAAGGGAGATCCCAATCACAGGTGAGACGGGGGGAGATTTACGACAGTCAGGCATCATAAATTGACTCCAACATTATAAGATTCTTCATTCCTTCATAAGTGTTAACTCTGTAACCCTTAATCCATCCCTCTAAGTTTTTCAAACTTTCACTCACCAGGTAGCCTAAGGGGTACCATCATGCTTTTTGAGGGTCCTAAACCTCTTAAGGTACTGGGAAGGGGTCTTCCCAAATCTAGCTATCAAAGCTAGTTTCACACATTCATAATCCTTCTTATCCACCTCCCCCAACTCCATTACCACATCAGTTGCAACAGGGGGAAGCCTAGAGAACAACCAAGGAAGTAACTCATTCCCTGTGATGTCCTGGAGCCCATGATTATACTCAAACATTTTCAACCAATCCAACACATCCAACTTAGGTTCATACATACCCACTAATTCCTTAGGCATCTGGGGTCTTTTGGGACTGGAACTCATAGAGGAACCAGAGGAGAGAGAAGCATTTTCCACAGACAACTTCTTCATTTCTAGTTCATGATTAAGCTCTATTTCTCTGAGTCTTAACTCAGCTTGCTTCTGCTCAGCCTGGGCATTCATTCTTCTGAACTCTAGCTTTTGGTTTCTTTCAGATTGAGCAATAAAACGTTTGTACTCTAATTCAAGCTTCATTTTTTCAAGTTCAAAATAAGCAGGGTTACATGTAGGACCTGGTATAGGCCCAGTAGGTACAGTAGATAAGGCAGATAGAGGTTCAGAGTGGCTCACTTCATTAGGTTCACTTTCCTCTTCTGACTCATTATCAAGGCTTTGATTCAGATCAATACCAGAACTGTTTTCTACATTTGCTGGGGGGAGGGGGGTAGATTCCTCTGTACCACCCAGACTTTGGTTTTCTAACAATCTTTCTATAAGTTCCATTTTCATGCCCTTCTCACAGAGATTCTTATGTCTACACAATACTTTTAAGCAATCAGCAGTTTTGGCAGACAATGATTCTAGGGTATAACTCTCCATAGCAGACATAGTTTGAAAATCAGCTTTTTAGTGCTAAGCTCTGTGGTTAGTTGTCCTAAAGTGTTCAAAAAGCACACTAAAGGGTTTACTCAATACAAATCCCACCGCTGTACACCAGTGTTAGGCAGAAACCTGTGCAGTTCCCTCTGGGACCACTGCAAAAGGTTTAAGACTACAGGTGTTTGCCAGTAAACCCACTTGGTAGCAGTCTGTACCACACAGATTCACTTGGTAGCTGTGGCTGAGCAGTCAGACTTCCCTCAAGAAGAGTTAGGCAGTATACAGAGTATTCACAATAGGTCAAAAGAACACAGTAGCAACAAGTAAACACTGACCAGAGCTTGGTGTCAAAGAGATATAATTATTTATTTAAAACCACATCTAGAAAAACACACAGGAACTAATGTTAAGCAGTTAAAAACGCGGTCACTAAAAGATATACACTCCCTTAGAAGAATATTAGACACGTCTTAAGTAAAGCCCCACTTATTTTCAGACAGCGGTGAGCGCTTAACACAGATGGCCCTCTAATAATTCTTTTTAAAAGGGAGAGAAAAGCAGAGTATAATTTGAAACAGATCCCAACACTTCCATAAGAACACAGCAAGAGAGGAAGGCAAGTAAAACCGTGACGTTAGAGTTCAGAAGGCCGGATCCACTTTAAGAGGATCAGAACGAAATGTGTCCAAGGTCACACGGTTGAAGTGCACAAAAGTCTTGCAAAGGTTCAGAAAGAGTTGGACCAAAAGAAAGGGACTACTTAGAGGGTCAAGGCGGCCAGCCCAGTCCAGAAGGTTAAGGGATTATTATTACCTTGTAGTAATCTTTAGAAAGGGAGGCCTGGCGGACACGGTACCTTAAAGTGCTGAGAATACTCCAGCGGGGACAGTTGTTCCTGGCAGCGGATGCAAGTCGGTGCTTCATCCGGGGGAAGAGAGGATCTCGTCGGGGAGGAAGATAGGAGTTCGTTGCACTGCCAGGGAAGAAACCATCCGTGGAGTTCTCAGGTAAAAGGAGCGGTCCTTTTATTCGCGGTCCAGGGGTAAGTGGGTATCCGGTCGCCGGGGTGCTTGGCACGGGCAATTCGACCACAAGACGTCCTGGGATGCGAGGAAAAGAAGGTAAACTGGTTGTGCCCACCAGTCAGGGGAAGAGGCCTCTCCAGCCGGGAGATCTTCTCTGTCGTCCGGAAGTGGTGAGTCGGTTCCGCAGGGCTCCACCGGTGGGGTCGTCGTGGCAGGTCTGCTCAGCTTCTTCCTCGTCGGATTCTCACACATAGTAAAAACACATGAGACCCTATTAAGTAAAGGACCCCATAGCCCATAAAACACATTAACAGTCAAAGGAACATCATAAATCATGTCCAAGAGTGGGAGAAAAAGAGTCTCACTCTTGGCAGGAGAAAAAAACAACTCCAGAAATCCAGCAAAGCTGCTGGGGGACTCACTAGGTTAGGAAATTCAGCCTAAAGAGAGAACTCTCCCTAACAAAGATAAAAAGGAAAAGTGGCAGAGGTGAGGCGGAGAAGAGCTGGAAATGCGTGGAAATTGAACCTTGCCTAGTTTCATGCAGAGGAAATAGCATGTTCTGCTGAGTGAGCGCCGGGGGTTGCCCATTTCCAGGTCAAGCTACTGGCCAGGCATACATGGGCCACTCGCCCCCCCTCAGCGGTACGTGTGCGCACAGCACACCGCTACTTGTATGTTTTAGAGCTGGCGAGTATGCTTTTTCTCACCCACCGCAGTCATCCAGACACGCATCCATTCAAAATGAGCCTGCTAATTGAAAATGGCACGAACTCAGTTTCCTGCCATTTGCTTACTAAGTGAAACTTGTGTGCTCGGTGGCCTCATTCAGTGGTTGGCCAGCATGTGTTCCTACATTGTGTAAGAATTCCACAGTAACTAGGTTCGCACAGTCTGCACACATCGAACAAAAGTAAATGAGTCTGCAACCCAACCCGTGGCTCCCCGGGTGTGTTTGGACTACGGGTGCCGTGATTCCTCACACTTGCCTATGCTGGTTAAAATGGTTTAGAACCTCCCACCCCAACACAATCTTGTTATTTAATGGATGATGCAGTAGTACAGCACCAGATCCCATGTTTTATAGCACATTGTTTTTGGGCTTCTTAGGCAATTTCGCCCATCCCTCTTGACTTCATGGGATGGGAATGACTTAAAAAGCACTGCATTTCTGGGCAATAGCCAAGTTGCTTCAAGCAGATAAAGCACATGCATAACTCACAGTGGGTCCAGGGTCTCAGAAGCAAAGCGCAGTCCGGGGGTGTGGGGGAGGACTCTTGGTGTAAGAGAGACAAAAGACTTACCTGATGCCGCCTCGATGTCCGTCTTTCCTCGGGCGTCTTCTTCCAGTCTCGACCTCGGTGCAGGGTATTTTTCCTTGTGCCTCTTGCAGCAGCCAGTAAGCTATCAGCTATCAGCTTACTGGCTACTGCTGCGTTCCCCCTGTTCTACTTTCTAGGATTGGCTATCTTCTCTCACACTGAGAGAAGATTGCTAATCATAGATAGAGGACTTATTTATAACTTCGGCTTCGAGTAAGTGTTCCAGGAACCTTCGGCCGAAGCCGAATAGGTGGTTTTCAGCCAAAATTCGGCCGAATACTTACTCGAAGCCGAGGTTCGGTACACCCCTAGTTTCGACCCACTCGAATCATTAGAAATGCCCGCTGTAACAACCTTACACAATACAATCACCCAGGTCCTTAAGGAAGCAGCAGAGCATCTTGTCAGAGCCAAAAAGAAACAGAAGCAGTTTGCGGATCGACACCGAAGGGAAGCTCCCAACTACCAAGTCGTAGACAAGGTTTGGATAGCATCCAAACACATCCCCCTGAAAGGACCACGGGCGTTCCATCCCAGATATCTGGGACCCTACGCTATCAAGGCTGTGATAAACCCTGCGGCCATGAAATTAGAATTACTGGCCCACATGCGGATCCACCCGGTGTTTAATGTCTCCCTCCTGAAACCATTGAGACCAGGTAGGCGGATCGATACTCCACCGGATCCCGAAATAGTTGAAGGAGAACCAGAATACGAAGTTAAAAGGATCCTAGACTCTAAGATGGTCCGGTCCAAGTTATACTACCTTATAGACTGGAAAGGTTATGGACCCCAAGATCGGATCGGACCTGGGAACCCACTGAGCATGTCCACGCTCCACGATTAATCAGGCAGTTCCACCGCAATAACCCCACTAAACCAGGGCCAGGGGGAAACCACCCATGAGAGAGGCCTTGAGGGGGAGTGCTGTCATGGCCACAGGCCCAGAACACAAAAACCACACCATCTAGTGATGGGGGCAATGGGCCACTTGACTCACTTATGTCCCTTTGGGACCCATAAACACAGGGGCCCTGGCCAGACTCAGTCCTGGCGCCAAACGGCAGGCTCATATAGGATGTGACCAGGAACACTTTATTTCAGTGAAGGAGTGCTTTTATTTTACAAGAACTTTCCAGGAGCTGATACATCCTCAAGGCCGGTGCTTCGCGTTACTGTGTACTCGCGTGCAACGTGACGCTCACTGCCGCTTGGACCAGGTTACTTACCTTTCAAACCAGGCGTTCTCCTGCATAGTCACCTCCAGGAAACCGGTGCTTCATCGCTTCATCTGCAGACTCATCTCCTGACATCCAGTAATCTTGATCCCGATGCCGCAGACCGCGCTCCGCATCCACAAACTCGGACCCTGTGAAAGAAGAAAGACAAGGTTAGAACATCCATCCTAGGGCCGCACCGCATTTGAACCCTGCGCACCCCCTAGTTAAAAACTTACCAGTTACTGTACCGCTGCAGTTCGTTCCTCGTTCCCTCCGGCTGCCGCCTCGAGCTCCGCAGCTTCTGCCGGGCCGACAACATCACCTGCAAGGGAAGAAAGCAAAAGAGCAAACATCAAAAATGGAACAGACAGCCATACAACACAACAAACTTTACAGTACAACAAAAATAGACGAGGAAAGACAAAGGCAAACAGGAACACTTAACTGAAGTATAGTGGCTTAGTCGCAGCAGGACTGGACTGCTACGTGCTAGGGACCAGTGAAGGAACTCGGTCCAGATCATATAAGCACCCCTGCTAGAAGCAGCAGGATGGAGTGCTCGCCAAAACTAATCAACAGGTGAGCTTTCCAGTTACAGCGCATCCCACGGGTACCACGGTTTGGGAGAAGGGGTCTGGAAGGGGATCAGGTGCACAAGCTGGCATACTCAGGCCCCCTATTCTCCACGCAGGAGCAGTCTCGAGCAGCATCACCTATTACCACCAGTCACCACATGAGCGCAGAGGGCGAAGTCGGACCTCAGCGACCTCACCCCCTGGAGGTCTGCAACCGTGCCCCAACGCCTCCGCAGAGACCAGGTGAGCGTAACACTTGTGTACCTTTTTCCTCAACACACATCCATTTAAAAGAACATTGTGGTGATTGAAATGGCCTCCCGTCCATGTATTCTTGCCCAGAATTTAAACTTGCATATTCTCTGCTCTTTCCACAGGGGTGGTTTAATACGTGTTGTCTATTACATTTTTTTTCAAATGCTGTGTTTACTTAATGAATATATTTTTATAGAACCTTGATTGGACATTCCCTTTATTTTTGACTGTTATACTTAGCTGTTTGGGTTGCTACTGAATCACATTCACACCCCTCTTCACAATATATCCTTCACTTGGTCCATGGTAGCACAAAAGACGAAGGTGGTATAGCTCTTAACTGCGTCTGTTTTACCTTTATGATTGGGATCACTATTGGTTTTTAGAAGTGTGAGGATTGAGCAGGTGGTGTATTCAATTCAATTCCTTTATTTCGGCATGACTGCCATAAAAGGTAAACAATAAAAAAAAACTGCTATAATCATGAATATCATACATCTAAAACAGTGAGTAATAAAGTCCTTAGCCATGAGCCTTCCCAAACACACAGACAGGTTAAAAAGGTACCTGAACAATAACATTCTGTTATTAAAAACAGATCTAGAAAATAGGATTAAACTGCTAACACAGAGGAGCCATCTTTTAAAGGTCAAACGGCTGACAACATGGTGGGCAAAACTAGCTGACTCCAAACCGGGATGAGCCAACACACCCTTGCCCGGCAATGTGCCGACAGAAAATAAAAAGAGATGTGCCTCATCTTCACGACCTCTGCCACTGAAAGGACAATCGGAACTTTGCAAACTAGCTTTTTAATTTCACAGACATTTGGAGGTCCAAATATGCCTCCGGACCCTAGGCGTCCTTGAGCTGTAGATAAGCCCTAGCTTTTTTCCCCCCGGCAGGCAATTATCAATCATCCTACTCCACACCCAGTCTTTATATTTATTCTTGACTACCGCTTTATAACCCCTGCCTAAGCTTGTGGGGTCACCCCATAAATCCCCTGACCCAATGTTGAAAAGCATATTTTTACATGCCTAAACCATGCCTAAACCAAGACAGCTTCCTACCCCCTGGTAATGATAGCAGCTCCTCCAAACCTTCACTAAATGGGGATAAACCGTTTGAACTGCCGTCCCGGAATAGCTGCTTCCTCATGCGTTCGGCCTTGCTCAAAGTGTGCTCTCATGCTCCGCATTTTATCCCTGTGGGGAAGGGAAAGGGCCGTCAGGTGTGTGTAGTTATCAGCAATTGCCTAACTCTCTCTGACCATTGTGTTGGGTCATGTCAGGTAAATAGCTCGGGTGTTAGTCTGTTGTCTTTCAGGATGTGAGAAGGTGTTTGTGTAGGAAACGGGGGAATGGGGTAGAGTTTTTAAATATGCCACGGGCTAGGATGGGGAACCGTTGTCATAAGGAAGGGGATACAACGTCTCACCAGTCGGTGTCCCACTTCCAATCCCCGAACACCCCCCATCCAGGTGATCCTCCTGCACTGGTCTACCCCCAGGAACTGGATCCAATAGCAATGGTCATTTCCTGGCCACCTGGATGACAGATCCCCGTAGACTAGTAAGTGAGACACCTTCAGGTTTCTCACAACAGTCTAACAAGAATCTCCAAACATTTGTCCATATGTCCAGCACCTGCCCTCCTTGGTTCACTCAGTCCTCGCACTGCTGCTGCCAGGTCTTGTAATCTCTGGTCCAAACACGCCATCAGCGATGAAAAACATAAAGGAGTCTTCAAAGCTTAAGGAAGCAGGGGCCAGCACCACCTGCACCATCCCCTCCCTCTCCCTCAGTACTTAAAGCAGGAGACTGAGGAAACTGAGGAAACCGAGGAGACTGAGGACCAACGTAGCGACTCATGTTCTATTGCAACATAGATGAAGCCTCAAGGCCCTGCCCAGACATGATAATTTCGGGTACCGCAGGGATTCACTACTCACCCGTAGACTCCTGCAGAGCAGAAGTCATTTTATTTATTTTATTTTATTTATTGGACATTCGGTTTTTTCAGGTGCCACAAGACAGGGGGATAAAACAACAATAAATGCTCCAACTAGGTCTTGTGGCTGCAAGTGTAGTAAGGAAGTGCAGGGGGTGTGCAGGTCGGGATGAAGGGGAGGGGAAGGGAAAGGGAGGTTGGGGGAGTGAGGGCCCATGGGAAGGGCAAGTGCGCTGGGGACGGATTATGGGTGAAGTGCGAGGAGGGGGATGAACCAGACTCAGTAGTCTAGTCAGGGAAGGGTGCCCCGATGACACGTGCCCCTCCAGTGTGGACACCACCCACCAGCCCCCCTGACCTCCGACAACAACCAAGCAGCCCTCCTCACCTCTGACATCACCCCAAGCAGCACCCTCACCTCCAACATCAACCCCACAGCCCCCTCCAGTCTGGACACCACCCAATAGCCCCCTCCAATCTTGACACCACCCACCAGCCCCCCTCACCTCCGACATCCCCCCAGGTAGCCCCCTCCAGTCTGGACACCACTCACCAGCCTCCCTCACCTCTGACATCACCCCAGGCTGCCCTCTCCAGTCTGGACACCACCCACCAGCCCCCCCTCACCTCCAACAACACCCCAGGCAGCCCACCTCACCTCGGACATCACCCCAGGCAGCCCCCTTCAGTCTGGGCACCACCCATCAGCCCCCCTCACCTCAGACATCACCCCAGGCAGACCCCTCCAGTCTAGACACCACTCACCAGCCCCCCTCACCTCCGACATCACCCCAGGCAGCCCTCTCCAGTCTGGAAAGCACCCACTAGCCCCCTCCAGTCTGGACACGACCCACCAGTCCCCCTCACCTTTGACATAATCCCAGGCAGCCTCCCCTCACCTCCCACATCACCCCAGGGAGCCCCCTTTAGTCTGGACACCACCCACCAGCCACCCTTACCTCTGACACCCCAGGCAGCCCCCCTCACCTCCGACATCTCCCCAGGCAGCCCCTTCCAGTCTGGACACCACCCACCAGCCCCCCTCACCTCCGACATCACACCAGGCAGCCCCCTCCAGTGTGGACACCACCCACCAGCCCCCATCACCTCCGACAACAAAACAGGCAGCCCCCTCCAGTATGGACACCACCAATCAGCCCCCCTCAGCACCGACATCTCCCCAGACAGCCATCCTCACCTCTGACATCATCCCAGGCAGCTCCCTCACCTCCGACATCAGCCCCACAGCCCCCTCCAGTCTGGACACCACCCAAGAGCCCCCTCCAATCTTGACACCACCCACCAGCCTCTTACCTCCGACATCACACCCAGGCAGCCCCCTCACCTCCAACATCACCCCAGGCAGCCCCGCTCACCTCCGACATCACCCCAGGCAGCCCCCTCCAGTCTGGAAACCACCCCCCATGCCCCTCCAGTCTGGACACGACCCACCAGTCCCCCTCACCTCTGACATAATCCCAGGCAGCCCCCATCACCTCCCACATCACCCCAGGCAGCCCCCTCCAGTCTGGACACCAGCCACCCTCACCTCTGACATCACCCCGGGCAGCCCCCTCCAGTCTGGACACCACCCACCAGCCCCCTAACCTCCAACATCACCCCAGACAGCCCCCCTCACCTCTGACATCACCCCAGGCAGCCCCCCTCACCTCTGACATCACCCCAGGCAGCCCCTTCCAATCTGGACACAACCCACCACCCCCTCCAGTCTGGACACCACCCATCAGCCCCCTCTCACCTCCGACATCACCCCAGGAAGCCCCCCTCACCTCCGATATCACCGCAGGCAGCCCCCTCCAGTCTGGACACCACCCACCAGCCTCCCTCACCTCCGACATCACCCTAGGCAGCCCCCCTCACCTTCGACATCACCCCAGGCATCCCCCCACAGTCTGGACACCACCCACCAGCCCCCCTCACCTCTGACATCACCCCAGGTAGCCCCCTCACCTCTGACATCACCCCAGGCAGCCCCTCACCCCGGGCAGCCCCCTCCGGTCTGGACACCACCCACCAGCCCCCCTTACCTCCGACATCACCCCAGGCAGTCCCCCTCACCCTTGACATCACTCCAGGCAGCCGCCTCCAGTCTGGACACCACCCACAAGGATTTGCAGTGATTTGCCCGCGGCTGAAAGTACCGCGGGCGAAACGTTTGCATGAGAAAGGTGCAAACTACCAAATGTTTGCACCTTTCTCTTGCGAACACACATACAAACTCACACCCACACACACAACACATCCATAACAACCCCCACCCAAACCCTCAGCACACCCCCACCCACACCCCCAACATAAACAAACCCCAGCTTACCTTCATCTTCACGCTGGGTTCCTGCAGCGCCAGTTCCCTTTCACTTCCGTGATAGGGAACCGGCGCTGCAGGGTCCTTTTCTTTTCTTTTTTTTGCAATGGAAGGCTGCGAAGTGTGCCCCGCAGCTCCCGCTCACTATACCATAAAGTATGGTGAGCGGGGGCTGCGGGGGACATCCCCGCAGGCCCTGTTTTTTTTTGTTTTTTTTTTTAAACGGAAGGCTGCAGGGGTGTACCCCGGAGCTCCCGCTCACTATACCATAAAGTATAGTGAGCGGGGCGATGCGGGGGACACCCCTGCAGCCCCCATTTTTTTGTTTTAAACAGAAGGTGCGGGGGTGTCCCCCGCAACCCTGCTCACTATACCATAAAGTATAGTGAGTGGGGCGATGCGGGGGGCACACCCGCAGCCCCTGTTTTTTTTTTACAATGCTACCACCAAAGGCTCGAACTTTTGGTGTTCGAACCTTTGGTGGTATGGTAGCAATTTTAGAACATTTGGTCATTGCGACTACTTATTTTCGGTAAAATTGGCCTAGACCCCCACAATCCCCCTCACCCTGACATCACCCCAGACAGCCCTCCTCACCTCGGACATCACCCCAGGCAGCCCCCTCCAGTCTGGACACCACTCACCAGCCCCCCTCACCTCTGACATCACCCCAGGCAGCCCCCGTCAGCTCTGACATCACCCCAGGCAGGCCCCTCCAGTCTGGACACCACTCACCAGCCCCCCTCACCTCTGACATCACCCCAGGCAGCCCCCCTCACCTCCGACACCACCCCAGGCAGCCCCCTCCAGTCTGGACACCACCCAAGAGCCACCTCCAATCTTGACACCACCCACCAGCCCCTCTCACCTCCGACATCAGCCCCAGTCAGCCACCCTCACCTTCAACATCACCCCAGGCAGCGCCCTCCAGTCTGGACACCAGCCCCGTCCAGCCTGGACACCACCCACCAGCCCCCTTCACCCCCGACATCATCCCAGGCAGCTCCCCTCACCTCCAACATCACCCCAGGCAGCCCCCTCCAGTCTGGACACCACCCACCAGTCCCCCTCACCTCTGACATCACCCCAGGCAGCCCCCCTCACTTCCAACATCACCCCAGGCTGCTCCCTCCAGTCTGGAGACCACCCACCAGCCCACCTCACCTCTGCCATCACCCCAGACAGCCCCCATCACCTCTGACATCACCCGGCAGCCCCATCCAGTCTGGATACCACCCACCCCCTGGCTTTTCAACCAGTATCTGGCACTCCTTGCCCACCGCATCGCCGCTCTATGCCCCCACTTCCAGTGCTATCCGGACGATACCCAGCTCATTTTCAGGCTACCCTCGGCCTCCTCCTCTCCTTCCCTCATCTCCGACTGTCTGTCTGCTATCCAGGAATGGTGTGCTGCCAATGACCTCTGCCTTAACGCCAGTAAGACTGAGATTCTACTCATCGGCACACCCACTCCCTCCTTCCCTGCAGCTCTCTGGCCGGCCTCCCTTGGCCCCCTTCCCGCCCCTACCTGCAAGGCTAAAAACCTCAGGGTCATCTTCGACTCCACACTCTCCTTCTCTCCTCATATATCTGACGTCTCTAAGAAGTCACACTACCAGCTGCACCTCCTCAGAGGTATTCTTCCCTTCCTCTCCTTCCCCCAGAAGCTCACTGTCTCCCGAGCCCTGGTTCTCTCAAGGCTGGACTACTGTAACAGCCTCTATCTTAATCTGCCTGCCTCCACTCTCCGCCCTCTGCAACTTATCCAGAACAGAACTGCGAGACTTGTCCTTGGCCTCAAGCCCAGGGACCATATCTCTCCAGGACTGAAATCTCTTCACTGGCTCCCAGTGGATGCGAGGATTAAGTTCAAAACCCTCTGCATTGTCCACAAGGCCTTCTGGGGCCTGGGGCCTAAATACCTTCAACTCTCTCTTCCTAAATATCTTCCTTCACGAGCCCTTCGCTCATCCGTCTCCAACTCCTTCATGGTCAGCCGCTTCTCGAAGCAACGAGCTGGGGGTAGATCTCTCTCCGCAGCAGGGGCCTCCCTCTGGAACAGCCTTCCTGCCTCCCTGAAACTTGAGGAGAACCATCTCCGGTTCCGGAAGTACCTCAAAACCTTCCTCTTCGCTTCTGCCTTCTCACTCCCTCTCCCCTGCTAAACCTGCTTAACTCCCCACTGAATTCTGCACTAAACCTGCATCTGGGCCACTCTCAGCGACCTCGGTCCAGGGCCCAGCCACTCTCCACTTGCACTGCCTCCCTGGCTCCCCCTTCACTGTGGGACTGTCACTGTATCCCTACAGCCCCCCTTCCCAGCACTTCTCAGCACTTGCTCTGCACTTACCTCGCACTTGCCACCAGCTGGCCCTTTTTATTCATTATTTATTATTTTATTACGCTACTTCCTTGTACTGCACTTCCCCCCCACCTCCTCCCCCTGCACTTTCTCCTTTTCCCCTTACCTCTGCACTTGCGCGATCTGAATGACACCTGGCCTAGTAAGATCGTTTGTCTGTCTTCCCCCTGTTTCCCTCCCTCCCTGCCTCGTCGCGCCTTGAAACACTTGTGTATAGGCGCGTTACAAATACCATATCATATCATATCATATCACCAGCCCCCCTCACCTCTGACATCACCCCAGACAGCCCTCCTCACCTCTGACATCACCCTAGGCAGCTCCTCCTCTCTGGAGACCACGCACCAGCCCCTCTCACCTCCAACATCAGCCCAGGCAGCCCCCTCTGGTCTGGGCACCACCCACCAGTCTCCTGCAGTCTGTACACCACCCACCAGCCCCCCTCACCTCCGACATCCCCCCAGGCAGCCCCCTCAAATCCGACATCAACCCAGGCAGCCCACTCCAGCGTGGACACCACCCACCAGCCCCCCTCACCTCTGATATCACCGCAGGCAGCCCCCTCCAGTCTGGACACCACCCACCAGCCCCCCTCACCTCCGACATCACCCCAGGCAGCCCCCTCCAGTCTGGACACCACCCATCAGCCTCCCTCACCTCTGACATCACCCCAGGCAGCCGCTTCCAGTCTGGACACAACCCAACACCCCTTCCAGTCTGGACACCACCAATCAGCCCCCGTCACCTCCGACATCACCCTAGGAAGCCCCCCTCACCTCCGATTTCACCCCGGGCCGCCCCCTCCAGTCTGGACACCACCCACCAGCCTCCCTCACCTCCGACATCACCCTAGGCAGCCCCCCTCACATTCGACATCACCCCAGGCATCCCCCTACAGTCTGGACACCACCCACCAGCCCCCTCCCCTCTGACATCACCCCAGGTAGCCCCCCTCACATTCGACATCACCCCAGGCCTCCCCCTACAGTCTGGACACCACCCACCAGCCCCCTCACCTCTGCCATCACCCCAGGTAGCCCCCTCACCTCCAACATCACCCCAGGCAGCCCCTCCGGTCTGGACACAACCCACCAGCCCCCCTCACCTCCGACATCACCCCAGGCAGCCCCCCTCACCTCTGATATCACCCCAGGCAGCCCCCTACAGTCTGGACATCACTCACCAGCCCCCTCACCTCAGACATCACCCCAGGAAGCCCCCTCCAGTCTGGAAATGAGCCACCAGCCCCCTCCACTCTGGACACCACCCATCAGCCCCCTCACCTCCGACATCACCCCAAGCAGCACCCTCCAGTCTGGACACCACCCACCAGCCCCCCTCACCTCCAACATCACCCCAGGAAGCCCCCCTCACCTCAGACATCACCCCAGGCAGCCCCCTCCAGTCTGGAAACGAGCCACCAGCCCCCTCCAGTCTGGACACCACCCATCAGCCCCCCTCACCTCCGACATCACCCCAGGAAGCCCCCCTCACCTCTGATATCACCACAGGCAGTCCCCTCCAGTCTGGACACTACCCACCATCCTCCCTCACCTCCGACATCACCCTAAGCAGCCCCCCTCACCTCCGACATCACCCCAGGCAGACCCCTCCAGTCTGGACACCACCCACCAGCCTCCCTCACCTCTGACATCACCCCAGGCAGCCCCCTCCAGTCTGGACACCACCCACCAGCCTCCCTCACCTCTGACATCACCCCAGGCAGCCCCTTCCAGTCTAGACACAAAACCCAACACCCCCTCCAGTCTGGACACCACCCATCAGCCCCCTTCACCTCCGACATCACCCTAGGAAGCCCCTCTCACCTCCGATTTCACCCCGGGCAGCCCCCTCCAGTCTGGACACCAGCCTCCCTCACCTCCGACATCACCCTAGGCAGCCCCCTCACCTTCGACATCACCCCAGGCATCCCCTACAGTCTGGACACCACCCACCAGCCCCCTTACCTCTAACATCACCCCAGGAAGCCCCCTCACCTCTGACATCACCCCAGGCAGCCCACTCCAGCGTGGACACCACCCACCAGCCCCCTCACCTCTGATATCACCCCAGGCAGCCCCCTCCAGTCTTGACACCACCCACCAGCCCCCCTCACCTCCGACATCACCCCAGGCAGCCCCCTCCAGTCTGGACATCACCCATCAGCCTCCCTCACCTCTGACATCACCCCAGGCAGCCCCTTCCAGTCTGGACACAACCCAACACCCCCTCCAGTCTGGACACCACCAATCAGCCCCCGTCACCTCCGACATCACCCTAGGAAGCCCCCCTCACCTCCGATTTCACCCTGGGCAGCCCCCTCCAGTCTGGACACCACCCACCAGCCTCCCTCACCTCCGGCATCACCCTAAGCAGCCCCCCTCACCTCCGACATCACCCCAGGCAGACCCCTCCAGTCTGGACACCACCCACCAGCCTCCCTCACCTCTGACATCACCCCAGGCAGCCCCCACCAGTCTGGACACCACCCACCAGCCTCCCTCACCTCTGACATCACCCCAGGCAGCCCCTTCCAGTCTAGACACAAAACCCAACACCCCCTCCAGTCTGGACACCACCCATCAGCCCCCCTCACCTCCGACATCACCCTAGGAAGCCCCCCTCACCTCCGATTTCAGCCCGGGCAGCCCCCTCCAGTCTGGACACCACCCACCAGCCTCCCTCACCTCCGACATCACCCTAGGCAGCCCCCTCACCTTCGACATCACCCCAGGCATCCCCTACAGTCTGGACACCACCCACCAGCCCCCTCACCTCTGACATCACCCCAGGAAGCCCCCTCACCTCTGACATCACCCCAGGCAGCCCACTCCAACGTGGACACCACCCACCAGCCCCCCTCACCTCTGATATCACCCCAGGCAGCCCCCTCCAGTCTGGACACCACCCACCAGCCCCCCTCACCTCCGACATCACCCCAGGCAGCCCCCTCCAGTCTGGACATCACCCATCAGCCTCCCTCACCTCTGACATCACCCCAGGCAGCCCCTTCCAGTCTGGACACAACCCAACACCCCCTCCAGTCTGGACACCACCAATCAGCCCCCGTCACCTCCGACATCACCCTAGGAAGCCCCCCTCACCTCCGATTTCACCCTGGGCAGCCCCCTCCAGTCTGGACACCACCCACCAGCCTCCCTCACCTCCGACATCACCCTAGGCAGCCCCCCTCACATTCGACATCACCCCAGGCATCCCCCTACAGTCTGGACACCACCCACCAGCCCCCCTCACCTCTGACATCACCCCAGGTAGCCCCCTCACCTCTGACATCACCCCAGGCAGCCCCCCTCACCTCCAACATCACCCCAGGCAGCCCCTCCGGTCTGGACACAACCCACCAGCCCCCCCTCACCTCCGACATCACCCCAGGCAGCCCCCCTCACCTCCGATATCACCCCAGGTAGCCCCCTACAGTCTGGACATCACTCACCAGCCCCCCTCACCTCAGACATCACCCCAGGCAGCCCCCTCCAGTCTGGAAATGAGCCACCAGCCCACTCCACTCTGGACACCACCCATCAGACCCCCTCACCTCCGACATCACCCCAAGCAGCACCCTCCAGTCTGGACACCACCCACCAGCCCCCCCACCTCCAACATCACCCCAGGAAGCCCCCCTCACCTCAGACATCACCCCAGGCAGCCCCCTCCAGTCTGGAAACGAGCCACCAGCCCCCTCCAGTCTGGACACCACCCATCAGCCCCTCTCACCTCCGACATCACCCCGGGAAGCCCCCCTCACCTCTGATATCACCACAGGCAGTCCCCTCCAGTCTGGACACTACCCACCATCCTCCCTCACCTCCGACATCACCCTAAGCAGCCCCCCTCACCTCCGACATCACCCCAGGCAGCCCCCTCCAGTCTGGACACCAGCCACCAGCCTCCCTCACCTCTGACATCACCCCAGGCAGCCCCCTCCAGTCTGGACACCACCCACCAGCCTCCCTCACCTCTGACATCACCCCAGGCAGCCCCTTCCAGTCTGGACACAAAACCCAACACCCCCATCAGTCTGCACACCACCCATCAGCCCCCCTCACCTCCGACATCACCCTAGGAAGCCCCCCTCACCTCCGATTTCACCCCGGGCAGCCCCCTCCAGTCTGGACACCACCCACCAGCCTTCCTCACCTCCGACATCACCCTAGGCAGCCCCCTCACCTTCGACATCACCCCAGGCATCCCCTACAGTCTGGACACCACCCACCAGCCCCCTCACCTCTGACATCACCCAAGGTAGCCCCCTCACCTCGGACATCACCCCAGGCAGCCCCCCTCACCTCCAACATCACCCCAGACAGCCGCTCCGGTCTAGACACCACCCACCAGCCCCACTCACCTCCGACATCACCCCAGGCAGCCCCCCTCACCTCCGATATCACCCCAGGCAGCCCCCTCCAGTCTGGACACCACCCACCAGCCTCCCTCACCTCCGACATCACCCTAGGCAGCCCCCCTCACCTCTGACATCACCCCAGGCAGCCCCCTACAGTCTGGACACCACCCACTAGCCCCCCTCACCTCTGACATCACCCCAGGTAGCCCCCTCACCTCTGGCATCACCCCAGGCAGCCCCCCTCACCTCCAACATCACCCCAGGCAGCCCCCTCCAGTCTGGACACCACCCACCAGCCCCCCTTACCTCCGATATCACCCCAGGCAGTCCCCCTCACCTCTGACATCACCCCAGGCAGCTCCGTCCAGCGTGGACACTACCCACCAGCCCCCCTCACCTCCGACAACACCCCCGAAAGCCCCCCTCACCCTTGACATCACTCCAGGCAGCCCCCTTCAGATTGGACACCACCCATCAGCTCCTCTCACCTCCGACATCACCCCAGGCAGCCGCCTCCAGTCTGGACACCACCTACAAGGATTTGCAGTGATTTGCCCGTGGCTGAAAGTACCGCGGGTGAAACGTTTGCATGAGAAAGGTGCAAACTACCAAAAGTTTGCACCTTTCTCTTGCGAACACACATACAAACTCACACCCACACACACAACACACCCATAACACCCCCCACCCAAACCCTCAGCACACCCCCACCCACACCCCCAACATAAACAAACCCCACTTACCTTCATCTTCACGCTGGGTTCCTGCAGCGCCAGTTCCCTTTCACTTCCGTGATAGGGAACCGGCGCTGCAGGGTTCTTTTCTTTTCTTTTTTCTTTTTTTTGTAACGGAAGGCTGCAAGGTGTGCCCCGCAGCTCCCGCTCACTATACCATGAAGTATAGTGAGCGGGGCGATGCGGGGGACACCCCCACAGCCCCTGTTTTTTTTTTTACAATGCTACCACCAAAGGCGCGAACTTTTGGTGTTCGAACCTTTGGTTGTAGCAATTTTAGAACATTTGGTCATTGCGACCATTTATTTTCGGTAAAATTGGCCTAGACCCCCACAATCCCCCCTCACCCCTGACATTACCCCAGACGCCCTCCTCACCTCGGACATCACCCCAGGCAGGCCCTTCCAGTCTGGACACCACTCACCAGCCCCCCTCACCTCCAACATCACCCCAGGCAGCCCCCCTCACCTCCGACACCACCCCAGGCAGCCCCCTCCAGTCTGGACACCACCCAAGAGCCACCTCCAATCTTGACACCACCCACCAGCCCCTCTCACCTCCGACATCAGCCCCAGGCAGCCCCCGTCAGCTCTGACATCACCCCAGGCAGCCCCCTCCAGTTTGGACACCACCCGCCAGCCCTCATGACATCTGACATCACCCAGTCAGCCCCCTTCACCCCCGGCATCATCCCAGGCAGCTCCCCTCACCTCCAACATCACCCCAGGTAGCCCCCTCCAGTCTGGACACCACCCACCAGCCCCCCTCACCTCTGACATCACCCCAGGCAGCCCCCCTCACTTCCAACATCACCCCAGGCTGCTCCCTCCAGTCTGGAGACCACCCACCAGCCCACCTCACCTCCAACATCACCCCAGGCAGCCCCCCTCACCTCTGACATCACCCAGGAAGCCCCATCCAGTCTGGATACCACCCACCAGCCCCCCTCACCTCTGACATCACCGCAGACAGCCCCCCTCACCTCTGACATCACCCTAGGCAGCTCCTCCTCTCTGGACACCACGCACCAGCCCCCCTCACCTCCGACATCAGCCCAGGCAGCCCCCTCCGGTCTGGGCACCACCCACCAGTCTCCTGTAGTCTGTACACCACCCACCAGCCCCCCTCACCTCCGACATCCCCCCAGGCAGCCCCCATCAAATCCGACATCAACCCAGGCAGCCCACTCCAGCGTGGACACCACCCACCAGCCCCCCTCACCTCTGATATCACCCCAGGCAGCCCCCTCCAGTCTGGACACCACCCACCAACCCCCCTCACCTCCGACAACACCCCAGGCAGCCCCCCTCACCTGGACATCACCCCAGGCAGCCCCCTCCAGTCTGGGCACCACCCACCAGCCCCCCTCACCTCAGACATCACCCCAGGCAGACCCCTCCAGTCTGGACACCACTCACCAGCCTCCCTCACCTCTGACATCACCCCAGGCTGCCCCCTCCAGTCTGCACACCACCCACCAGCCCCCCCTCACCTCCAACAACACCCCAGGCAGCCCCCCTCACCTCGGACATCACCCCAGGCAGCCCCCTCCAGTCTGGGCACCACCCATCAGCCCCCCTCACCTCGGACATCACCCCAGACAGACCCCTCCAGTCTAGACACCACTCACCAGCCCCCCTCACCTCCGACATCACCCCAGGCAGCCCTCTCCAGTCTGGAAAGCACCCACTAGCCCCCTCCAGTCTGGACACGACCCACCAGTCCCCCTCACCTTTAACATAATCCCAGGCAGCCTCCCCTCACCTCCCACATCACCCCAGGCAGCCCCCTTTAGTCTGGACACCACCCACCAGCCACCCTTACCTCTGACACCCCAGGCAGCCCCCCTCACCTCCGACATCTCCCCAGGCAGCCCCTTCCAGTCTGGACACCACCCACACCCCCAACATAAACAAACCCCACTTACCTTCATCTTCACGCTGGGTTCCTGCAGCGCCGGTTCCCTTTCACTTCCGTGAAAGGGAACCGGCGCTGCAGGGTCCTTTTCTTTTCTTTTTTTTGCAAGGAAGGCTGCGAAGTGTGCCCCGCAGCTCCCGCTCACTATACCATAAAGTATGGTGAGCGGGGGCTGCGGGGGACATCCCCGCAGTCCCTGTTTTTTTTTTTTTTTTTTTTAAACGGAAGGCTGCAGGGGTGTACCCCGGAGCTCCCGCTCACTATACCATAAAGTATAGTGAGCGGGGCGATGCGGGGGACACCCCTGCAGCCCCCATTTTTTTGTTTTAAACAGAAGGTGCGGGGGTGTCCCCAGCAACCCTGCTCACTATACCATAAAGTATAGTGAGCGGGGCGATGCGGGGGGCACACCCGCAGCCCCTGTTTTTTTTTTACAATGCTACCACCAAAGGCTCGAACTTTTGGTGTTCGAACCTTTGGTGGTATGGTAGCAATTTTAGAACATTTGGTCATTGCGACCACTTATTTTCGGTAAAATTGGCCTAGACCCCCACAATCCCCCTCACCCCGACATCACCCCAGACAGCCCTCCTCACCTCGGACATCACCCCAGGCAGGCCCCTCCAGTCTGGACACCACTCACCAGCCCCCCTCACCTCCGACATCGCCCCAGGCAGCCCTTCACCTCCGACACCACCCCAGGCAGCCCCCTCCAGTCTGGACACCACCCAAGAGCCACCTCCAATCTTGACACCACCCACCAGCCCCTCTCACCTCCGACATCAGCCCCAGGCAGCCCCCGTCAGCTCTGACATCACCCCAGGCAGACCCCTCCAGTCTGGACACCACTCACCAGCCCCCCTCACCTCCGACATCACCCCAGGCAGCCCCCCTCACCTCCGACACCACCCCAGGCAGCCCCCTCCAGTCTGGACACCACCCAAGAGCCACCTCCAATCTTGACAACACCCACCAGCCCCTCTCACCTCCGACATCAGCCCCAGTCAGCCCCCCTCACCTTCAACATCACCCCAGGCAGCGCCCTCCAGTCTGGACACCAGCCCCGTCCAGCCTGGACACCACCCACCAGCCCCCTTCACCCCCGACATCATCCCAGGCAGCTCCCCTCACCTCCAACATCACCCCAGGCAGCCCCCTCCAGTCTGGACACCACCCACCAGCCCCCCTCACCTCTGACATCACCCCAGGCAGCCCCCCTCACTTCCAACATCACCCCGGGCTGCTCCCTCCAGTCTGGAGACCACCCACCAGCCCACCTCACCTCTGCCATCACCCCAGACAGCCCCCATCACCTCTGACATCACCCGGCAGCCCCATCCAGTCTGGATACCACCCACCAGCCCCCCTCACCTCTGACATCACCCCAAACAGCCCTCCTCACCTCTGACATCACCCTAGGCAGCTCCTCCTCTCTGGAGACCACGCACCAGCCCCCCTCACCTCCAACATCAGCCCAGGCAGCCCCCTCTGGTCTGGGCACCACCAACCAGTCTCCTGCAGTCTGTACACCACCCACCAGCCCCCCTCACCTCCGACATCCCCCCAGGCAGCCCCCCTCAAATCCGACATCAACCCAGGCAGCCCACTCCAGCGTGGACACCACCCACCAGCCCCCCTCACCTCTGATATCACCCCAGGCAGCCCCCTCCAGTCTGGACACCACCCACCAGCCCCCCTCACCTCCGACATCACCCCAGGCAGCTCCCTCCAGTCTGGACACCACCCATCAGCCTCCCTCACCTCTGACATCACCCCAGGCAGCCCCTTCCAGTCTGGACACAACCCAACACCCTCTCCAGTCTGGACACCACCAATCAGCCCCCGTCACCTCCGACATCACCCTAGGAAGCCCCCCTCACCTCCGATTTCACCCCGGGCAGCCCCCTCCAGTCTGGACACCACCCACCAGCCTCCCTCACCTCCGACATCACCCTAGGCAGCCCCCCTCACATTCGACATCACCCCAGGCATCCCCCTACAGTCTGGACACCACCCACCAGCCCCCCTCGAACTCTGGCATCACCCCAGGTAGCCCCCTCACCTCAGACATCACCGCAGGCAGCCCCCCTCACCTCCAACATCACCCCAGGCAGCCCCTCCGGTCTGGACACAACCCACCAGCCCCCCCCCACCTCCGACATCACCCCAGGCAGCCCCCCTCACCTCCGATATCACCCCAGGCAGCCCCCTCCAGTCTGGAAATGAGCCACCAGCCCCCTCCACTCTGGACACCACCCATCAGCCCCCCTCACCTCCGACATCACCCCAAGCAGCACCCTCCAGTCTGGACACCACCCACCAGCCCCCCTCACCTCCAACATCACCCCAGGAAGCCCCCCTCACCTCAGACATCACCCCAGGCAGCCCCCTCCAGTCTGGAAACGAGCCACCAGCCCCCTCCAGTCTGGACACCACCCATCATCCCCCCTCACCTCCGACATCACCCCAGGAAGCCCCCCTCACCTCTGATATCACCACAGGCAGTCCCCTCCAGTCTGGACACTACCCACCATCCTCCCTCACCTCCGACATCACCCTAAACAGCCCCCCTCACCTCCGACATCACCCCAGGCAGCCCCCTCCAGTCTGGACACCACCCACCAGCCTCCCTCACCTCTGACATCACCCCAGGCAGCCCCCTCCAGTCTGGACACCACCCACCAGCCTCCCTCACCTCTGACATCACCCCAGGCAGCCCCTTCCAGTCTAGACACAAAACCCAACACCCAACACCCCCTCCAGTCTGGACACCACCCATCAGCCCCCCTCACCTCCGACATCACCCTAGGAAGCCCCCCTCACCTCCGATTTCACCCCGGGCAGCCCCCTCCAGTCTGGACACCACCCACCAGCCTCCCTCACCTCCGACATCACCCTAGGCAGCCCCCTCACCTTCGACATCACCCCAGGCATCCGCTACAGTCTGGACACCACCCACCAGCCCCCTCACCTCTGACATCACCCCAGGAAGCCCCCTCACCTCTGACATCACCCCAGGCAGCCCACTCCAGCGTGGACACCACCCACCAGCCCCCCTCACCTCTGATATCACCCCAGGCAGCCCCCTCCAGTCTGGACACCACCCACCAGCCCCCCTCACCTCCGACATCACCCCAGGCAGCCCCCTCCAGTCTGGACATCACCCATCAGCCTCCCCCACCTCTGACATCACCCCAGGCAGCCCCTTCCAGTCTGGACACAACCCAACACCCCCTCCAGTCTGGACACCATGAATCAGCCCCCGTCACGTCCGACATCACCCTAGGAAGCCCCCCTCACCTCCGATTTCACCCCGGGCAGCCCCCTCCAGTCTGGACACCACCCACCAGCCTCCCTCACCTCCGACATCACCCTAGGCAGCCCCCCTCACATTCGACATCACCCCAGGCATCCCCCTACAGTCTGGACACCACCCACCAGCCCCCCTCACCTCTGACATCACCCCAGGCAGCCCCCCTCACCTCCAACATCACCCCAGGCAGCCCCTCCGGTCTGGACACAACCCACCAGCCCCCCTCACCTCCGACATCACCCCAGGCAGCCCCCCTCACCTCCGATATCACCCCAGGCAGCCCCCTACAGTCTGGACATCACTCACCAGCCCCCCTCACCTCAGACATCACCCCAGGCAGCCCCCTCCAGTCTGGAAATGAGCCACCAGCCCCCTCCACTCTGGACACCACCCATCAGCCCCCCTCACCTCCGACATCACCCCAAGCAGCACCCTCCAGTCTGGACACCACCCACCAGCCCCCCCACCTCCAACATCACCCCAGGAAGCCCCCCTCACCTCAGACATCACCCCAGGCAGCCCCCTCCAGTCTGGAAACGAGCCACCAGCCCCCTCCAGTCTGGACACCACCCATCAGCCCCCCTCACCTCCGACATCACCCCAGGAAGCCCCCCTCACCTCTGATATCACCACAGGCAGCCCCCTCCAGTCTGGACACCACCCACCAGCCTCCCTCACCTCTGACATCACCCCAGGCAGCCCCCTCCAGTCTGGACACCACCCACCAGCCTCCCTCACCTCTGACATCACCCCAGGCAGCCCCTTCCAGTCTAGACACAAAACCCAACACCCCCTCCAGTCTGGACACCACCCATCAGCCCCCCTCACCTCCGACATCACCCTAGGAAGCCCCCCTCACCTCCGATTTCACCCCGGGCAGCCCCCTCCAGTCTGGACACCACCCACCAGCCTCCCTCACCTCCGGCATCACCCTAGGCAGCCCCCTCACCTTCGACATCACCCCAGGCATCCCCTACAGTCTGGACACCACCCACCAGCCCCCTCACCTCTGACATCACCCCAGGAAGCCCCCTCACCTCTGACATCACCCCAGGCAGCCCACTCCAGCGTGGACACCACCCACCAGCCCCCCTCACCTCTGATATCACCCCAGGCAGCCCCCTCCAGTCTGGACACCACCCACCAGCCCCCCTCACCTCCGACATCACCCCAGGCAGCCCCCTCCAGTCTGGACATCACCCATCAGCCTCCCTCACCTCTGACATCACCCCAGGCAGCCCCTTCCAGTCTGGACACAACCCAACACCCCCTCCAGTCTGGACACCACCAATCAGCCCCCGTCACCTCCGACATCACCCTAGGAAGCCCCCCTCACCTCCGATTTCACCCCGGGCAGCCCCCTCCAGTCTGGACACCACCCACCAGCCTCCCTCACCTCCGACATCACCCTAGGCAGCCCCCCTCACATTCGACATCACCCCAGGCATCCCCCTACAGTCTGGACACCACCCACCAGCCCCCCTCACCTCTGACATCACCCCAGGTAGCCCCCTCACCTCTGACATCACCCCAGGCAGCCCCCCTCACCTCCAACATCACCCCAGGCAGCCCCTCCGGTCTGGACACAACCCACCAGCCCCCCTCACCTCCGACATCACCCCAGGCAGCCCCCCTCACCTCCGATATCACCCCAGGCAGCCCCCTACAGTCTGGATATCACTCACCAGCCCCCCTCACCTCAGACATCACCCCAGGCAGCCCCCTCCAGTCTGGAAATGAGCCACCAGCCCCCTCCACTCTGGACACCACCCATCAGCCCCCCTCACCTCCGACATCACCCCAAGCAGCACCCTCCAGTCTGGACACCACCCACCAGCCCACCTCACCTCCAACATCACCCCAGGCAGCCCCCCTCACCTCTGACATCACCCAGGAAGCCCCATCCAGTCTGGATACCACCCACCAGCCCCCCTCACCTCTGACATCACCGCAGACAGCCCCCCTCACCTCTGACATCACCCTAGGCAGCTCCTCCTCTCTGGACACCACGCACCAGCCCCCCTCACCTCCGACATCAGCCCAGGCAGCCCCCTCCGGTCTGGGCACCACCCACCAGTCTCCTGTAGTCTGTACACCACCCACCAGCCCCCCTCACCTCCGACATCCCCCCAGGCAGCCCCCCTCAAATCCGACATCAACCCAGGCAGCCCACTCCAGCGTGGACACCACCCACCAGCCCCCCTCACCTCTGATATCACCCCAGGCAGCCCCCTCCAGTCTGGACACCACCCACCAACCCCCCTCACCTCCGACAACACCCCAGGCAGCCCCCCTCACCTCGGACATCACCCCAGGCAGCCCCCTCCAGTCTGGGCACCACCCACCAGCCCCCCTCACCTCAGACATCACCCCAGGCAGACCCCTCCAGTCTGGACACCACTCACCAGCCTCCCTCACCTCTGACATCACCCCAGGCTGCCCCCTCCAGTCTGCACACCACCCACCAGCCCCCCCTCACCTCCAACAACACCCCAGGCAGCCCCCCTCACCTCGGACATCACCCCAGGCAGCCCCCTCCAGTCTGGGCACCACCCATCAGCCCCCCTCACCTCGGACATCACCCCAGACAGACCCCTCCAGTCTAGACACCACTCACCAGCCCCCCTCACCTCCGACATCACCCCAGGCAGCCCTCTCCAGTCTGGAAAGCACCCACTAGCCCCCTCCAGTCTGGACACGACCCACCAGTCCCCCTCACCTTTAACATAATCCCAGGCAGCCTCCCCTCACCTCCCACATCACCCCAGGCAGCCCCCTTTAGTCTGGACACCACCCACCAGCCACCCTTACCTCTGACACCCCAGGCAGCCCCCCTCACCTCCGACATCTCCCCAGGCAGCCCCTTCCAGTCTGGACACCACCCACCAGCCCCCCTCACCTCTGACATCACACCAGGCAGCCCCCTCCAGTGTGGACACCACCCACCAGCCCCCCTCACCTCCGACAACAACACAGGCAGCCCCCTCCAGTATGGACACCACCAATCAGCCCCGACATCTCCCCAGACAGCCATCCTCACCTCTGACATCATCCCAGGCAGCTCCCTCACCTCCGACATCAGCCCCACAGTCCCCTCCAGTCTGGACACCACCCACCATCCTCCCTCACCTCCGACATCACCCTAAGCAGCTCCCCTCACCTCCGACATCACCCCAGGCAGCCCCCTCCAGTCTGGACACTACCCACCAGCCTCCCTCACCTCTGACATCACCCCAGGCAGCCCCTTCCAATCTGGACACAACCCACCACCCCCTCCAGTCTGGACACCACCCATCAGCCCCCCCTCACCTCCGACATCACCCCAGGAAGGCCCCCTCACCTCCGATATCACCGCAGGCAGCCCCCTCCAGTCTGGACACCACCCACCAGCCTCCCTCATCTCCGACATCACCCTAGGCAGCCCCCCTCACCTTCGACATCACCCCAGGCATCCCCCTACAGTCTGGACACAACCCACCAGCCCCCCTCACCTCTGACATCACCCCAGGTAGCCCCCTCACCTCTGACATCACCCCAGGCAGCCCCTCACCCCAGGCAGCCCCCTCCGGTCTGGACACCACCCACCAGCCCCCCTTACCTCCGACATCACCCCAGGCAGTCCCCCTCACCCTTGACATCACTCCAGGCAGCCCCCTTCAGAATGGACACCACCCATCAGCTCCCCTCACCTCCGACATCACCCCAGGCAGCCGCCTCCAGTCTGGACACCACCCACAAGGATTTGCAGTGATTTGCCCGCGGCTGAAAGTACCGCGGGCGAAACGTTTGCATGAGAAAGGTGCAAACTACCAAAAGTTTGCACCTTTCTCTTGCGAACACACATACAAACTCACACCCACACACACAACACATCCATAACAACCCCCACCCAAACCCTCAGCACACCCCCACCCACACCCCCAACATAAACAAACCCCACTTACCTTCATCTTCACGCTGGGTTCCTGCAGCGCCGGTTCCCTTTCACTTCCGTGAAAGGGAACCGGCGCTGCAGGGTCCTTTTCTTTTCTTTTTTTTGCAAGGAAGGCTGCGAAGTGTGCCCCGCAGCTCCCGCTCACTATACCATAAAGTATAGTGAGCGGGGCGATGCGGGGGACACCCCTGCAGCCCCCATTTTTTTGTTTTAAACAGAAGGTGCGGGGGTGTCCCCAGCAACCCTGCTCACTATACCATAAAGTATAGTGAGCGGGGCGATGCGGGGGGCACACCCGCAGCCCCTGTTTTTTTTTTACAATGCTACCACCAAAGGCTCGAACTTTTGGTGTTCGAACCTTTGGTGGTATGGTAGCAATTTTAGAACATTTGGTCATTGCGACCACTTATTTTCGGTAAAATTGGCCTAGACCCCCACAATCCCCCTCACCCCGACATCACCCCAGACAGCCCTCCTCACCTCGGACATCACCCCAGGCAGGCCCCTCCAGTCTGGACACCACTCACCAGCCCCCCTCACCTCCGACATCACCCCAGGCAGCCCTTCACCTCCGACACCACCCCAGGCAGCCCCCTCCAGTCTGGACACCACCCAAGAGCCACCTCCAATCTTGACACCACCCACCAGCCCCTCTCACCTCCGACATCAGCCCCAGGCAGCCCCCGTCAGCTCTGACATCACCCCAGGCAGACCCCTCCAGTCTGGACACCACTCACCAGCCCCCCTCACCTCCGACATCACCCCAGGCAGCCCCCCTCACCTCCGACACCACCCCAGGCAGCCCCCTCCAGTCTGGACACCACCCAAGAGCCACCTCCAATCTTGACAACACCCACCAGCCCCTCTCACCTCCGACATCAGCCCCAGTCAGCCCCCCTCACCTTCAACATCACCCCAGGCAGCGCCCTCCAGTCTGGACACCAGCCCCGTCCAGCCTGGACACCACCCACCAGCCCCCTTCACCCCCGACATCATCCCAGGCAGCTCCCCTCACCTCCAACATCACCCCAGGCAGCCCCCTCCAGTCTGGACACCACCCACCAGCCCCCCTCACCTCTGACATCACCCCAGGCAGCCCCCCTCACTTCCAACATCACCCCAGGCTGCTCCCTCCAGTCTGGAGACCACCCACCAGCCCACCTCACCTCTGCCATCACCCCAGACAGCCCCCATCACCTCTGACATCACCCGGCAGCCCCATCCAGTCTGGATACCACCCACCAGCCCCCCTCACCTCTGACATCACCCCAAACAGCCCTCCTCACCTCTGACATCACCCTAGGCAGCTCCTCCTCTCTGGAGACCACGCACCAGCCCCCCTCACCTCCAACATCAGCCCAGGCAGCCCCCTCTGGTCTGGGCACCACCAACCAGTCTCCTGCAGTCTGTACACCACCCACCAGCCCCCCTCACCTCCGACATCCCCCCAGGCAGCCCCCCTCAAATCCGACATCAACCCAGGCAGCCCACTCCAGCGTGGACACCACCCACCAGCCCCCCTCACCTCTGATATCACCCCAGGCAGCCCCCTCCAGTCTGGACACCACCCACCAGCCCCCCTCACCTCCGACATCACCCCAGGCAGCTCCCTCCAGTCTGGACACCACCCATCAGCCTCCCTCACCTCTGACATCACCCCAGGCAGCCCCTTCCAGTCTGGACACAACCCAACACCCTCTCCAGTCTGGACACCACCAATCAGCCCCCGTCACCTCCGACATCACCCTAGGAAGCCCCCCTCACCTCCGATTTCACCCCGGGCAGCCCCCTCCAGTCTGGACACCACCCACCAGCCTCCCTCACCTCCGACATCACCCTAGGCAGCCCCCCTCACATTCGACATCACCCCAGGCATCCCCCTACAGTCTGGACACCACCCACCAGCCCCCCTCGAACTCTGGCATCACCCCAGGTAGCCCCCTCACCTCAGACATCACCGCAGGCAGCCCCCCTCACCTCC
Organism: Ambystoma mexicanum; assembly: GCF_040938575.1. Lineage (NCBI taxonomy): Eukaryota > Metazoa > Chordata > Amphibia > Caudata > Ambystomatidae > Ambystoma > Ambystoma mexicanum. Next base: position 220,833,087 of record NC_090924.1, on the reverse strand, counting down.
AACATCACCCCAGGCAGCCCCTCCGGTCTGGACACAACCCACCAGCCCCCCCCCACCTCCGACATCACCCCAGGCAGCCCCCCTCACCTCCGATATCACCCCAGGCAGCCCCCTCCAGTCTGGAAATGAGCCACCAGCCCCCTCCACTCTGGACACCACCCATCAGCCCCCCTCACCTCCGACATCACCCCAAGCAGCACCCTCCAGTCTGGACACCACCCACCAGCCCCCCTCACCTCCAACATCACCCCAGGAAGCCCCCCTCACCTCAGACATCACCCCAGGCAGCCCCCTCCAGTCTGGAAACGAGCCACCAGCCCCCTCCAGTCTGGACACCACCCATCATCCCCCCTCACCTCCGACATCACCCCAGGAAGCCCCCCTCACCTCTGATATCACCACAGGCAGTCCCCTCCAGTCTGGACACTACCCACCATCCTCCCTCACCTCCGACATCACCCTAAACAGCCCCCCTCACCTCCGACATCACCCCAGGCAGCCCCCTCCAGTCTGGACACCACCCACCAGCCTCCCTCACCTCTGACATCACCCCAGGCAGCCCCCTCCAGTCTGGACACCACCCACCAGCCTCCCTCACCTCTGACATCACCCCAGGCAGCCCCTTCCAGTCTAGACACAAAACCCAACACCCAACACCCCCTCCAGTCTGGACACCACCCATCAGCCCCCCTCACCTCCGACATCACCCTAGGAAGCCCCCCTCACCTCCGATTTCACCCCAGGCAGCCCCCTCCAGTCTGGACACCACCCACCAGCCTCCCTCACCTCCGACATCACCCTAGGCAGCCCCCTCACCTTCGACATCACCCCAGGCATCCGCTAAGGTCTGGACACCACCCACCAGCCCCCTCACCTCTGACATCACCCCAGGAAGCCCCCTCACCTCTGACATCACCCCAGGCAGCCCACTCCAGCGTGGACACCACCCACCAGCCCCCCTCACCTCTGATATCACCCCAGGCAGCCCCCTCCAGTCTGGACACCACCCACCAGCCCCCCTCACCTCCGACATCACCCCAGGCAGCCCCCTCCAGTCTGGACATCACCCATCAGCCTCCCCCACCTCTGACATCACCCCAGGCAGCCCCTTCCAGTCTGGACACAACCCAACACCCCCTCCAGTCTGGACACCATGAATCAGCCCCCGTCACGTCCGACATCACCCTAGGAAGCCCCCCTCACCTCCGATTTCACCCCGGGCAGCCCCCTCCAGTCTGGACACCACCCACCAGCCTCCCTCACCTCCGACATCACCCTAGGCAGCCCCCCTCACATTCGACATCACCCCAGGCATCCCCCTACAGTCTGGACACCACCCACCAGCCCCCCTCACCTCTGACATCACCCCAGGCAGCCCCCCTCACCTCCAACATCACCCCAGGCAGCCCCTCCGGTCTGGACACAACCCACCAGCCCCCCTCACCTCCGACATCACCCCAGGCAGCCCCCCTCACCTCCGATATCACCCCAGGCAGCCCCCTACAGTCTGGACATCACTCACCAGCCCCCCTCACCTCAGACATCACCCCAGGCAGCCCCCTCCAGTCTGGAAATGAGCCACCAGCCCCCTCCACTCTGGACACCACCCATCAGCCCCCCTCACCTCCGACATCACCCCAAGCAGCACCCTCCAGTCTGGACACCACCCACCAGCCCCCCCACCTCCAACATCACCCCAGGAAGCCCCCCTCACCTCAGACATCACCCCAGGCAGCCCCCTCCAGTCTGGAAACGAGCCACCAGCCCCCTCCAGTCTGGACACCACCCATCAGCCCCCCTCACCTCCGACATCACCCCAGGAAGCCCCCCTCACCTCTGATATCACCACAGGCAGCCCCCTCCAGTCTGGACACCACCCACCAGCCTCCCTCACCTCTGACATCACCCCAGGCAGCCCCCTCCAGTCTGGACACCACCCACCAGCCTCCCTCACCTCTGACATCACCCCAGGCAGCCCCTTCCAGTCTAGACACAAAACCCAACACCCCCTCCAGTCTGGACACCACCCATCAGCCCCCCTCACCTCCGACATCACCCTAGGAAGCCCCCCTCACCTCCGATTTCACCCCGGGCAGCCCCCTCCAGTCTGGACACCACCCACCAGCCTCCCTCACCTCCGGCATCACCCTAGGCAGCCCCCTCACCTTCGACATCACCCCAGGCATCCCCTACAGTCTGGACACCACCCACCAGCCCCCTCACCTCTGACATCACCCCAGGAAGCCCCCTCACCTCTGACATCACCCCAGGCAGCCCCCTCCAGCGTGGACACCACCCACCAGCCCCCCTCACCTCTGATATCACCCCAGGCAGCCCCCTCCAGTCTGGACACCACCCACCAGCCCCCCTCACCTCCGACATCACCCCAGGCAGCCCCCTCCAGTCTGGACATCACCCATCAGCCTCCCTCACCTCTGACATCACCCCAGGCAGCCCCTTCCAGTCTGGACACAACCCAACACCCCCTCCAGTCTGGACACCACCAATCAGCCCCCGTCACCTCCGACATCACCCTAGGAAGCCCCCCTCACCTCCGATTTCACCCCGGGCAGCCCCCTCCAGTCTGGACACCACCCACCAGCCTCCCTCACCTCCGACATCACCCTAGGCAGCCCCCCTCACATTCGACATCACCCCAGGCATCCCCCTACAGTCTGGACACCACCCACCAGCCCCCCTCACCTCTGACATCACCCCAGGTAGCCCCCTCACCTCTGACATCACCCCAGGCAGCCATCCTCACCTCCAACATCACCCCAGGCAGCCCCTCCGGTCTGGACACAACCCACCAGCCCCCCTCACCTCCGACATCACCCCAGGCAGCCCCCCTCACCTCCGATATCACCCCAGGCAGCCCCCTACAGTCTGGATATCACTCACCAGCCCCCCTCACCTCAGACATCACCCCAGGCAGCCCCCTCCAGTCTGGAAATGAGCCACCAGCCCCCTCCACTCTGGACACCACCCATCAGCCCCCCTCACCTCCGACATCACCCCAAGCAGCACCCTCCAGTCTGGACACCACCCACCAGCCCCCCCACCTCCAACATCACCCCAGGAAGCCCCCCTCACCTCAGACATCACCCCAGGCAGCCCCCTCCAGTCTGGAAACGAGCCACCAGCCCCCTCCAGTCTGGACACCACCCATCAGCCCCCCTCACCTCCGACATCACCCCAGGAAGCCCCCCTCCCCTCTGATATCACCACAGGCAGTCCCCTCCAGTCTGGACACTACCCACCATCCTCCCTCACCTCCGACATCACCCTAAGCAGCCCCCCTCACCTCCGACATCACCCCAGGCAGCCCCCTCCAGTCTGGACACCACCCACCAGCCTCCCTCACCTCTGACATCACCCCAGGCAGCCCCCTCCAGTCTGGACATCACCCACCAGCCTCCCTCACCTCTGACATCACCCCAGGCAGCCCCTTCCAGTCTGGACACAAAACCCAACACCCCCTCCAGTCTGGACACCACCCATCAGCCCCCCTCACCTCCGACATCACCCTAGGAAGCCCCCCTCACCTCTGATTTCACCCTGGGCAGCCCCCTCCAGTCTGGACACCACCCACCAGCCTCCCTCACCTCCGACATCACCCTAGGCAGCCCCCTCACCTTCGACATCACCCCAGGCATCCCCTACAGTCTGGACACCACCCACCAGCCCCCTCACCTCTGACATCACCCAAGGTAGCCCCCTCACCTCTGACATCACCCCAGGCAGCCCCCCTCACCTCCAACATCACCCCAGGAAGCCGCTCCGGTCTGGACACCACCCACCAGCCCCAATCACCTCCGACATCACCCCAGTCAGCCCCCTCACCTCCGATATCACCCCAGGCAGCCCCCTCCAGTCTGGACACCACCCACCAGCCTCCCTCACCTCCGACATCATACTAGGCAGCCCCCCTCACCTGTGACATCATCCCAGGCAGCCCCCTACAGTCTGGACACCACCCACCAGCCCCCCTCACCTCTGACATCACCCCAGGTAGCCCCCTCACCTCTGACATCACCCCAGGCAGCCCCCCTCATCTCCAACATCACACCAGGCAGCCCCCTCCGGTCTGGACACGACCCACCAGCCCCCCTACCTCCGATATCACCCCAGGCAGTCCCCCTCACCTCTGACATCACCCCAGGAAGCTCCGTCCAGCGTGGACACTACCCACCAGCCCCCCTCACCTCCAACAACATCCCCGAAAGCCCCCCTCACCCTTGACATCACTCCAGGCAGCCCCCTTCAGAATGGACACCACCCATTAGCTCCTCTCACCTCCGACATCACCCCAGGCAGCCGCCTCCAGTCTGGACACCACCTACAAGGATTTGCAGTGATTTGCCCGTGGCTGAAAGTACCGCGGGTGAAACGTTTGCATGAGAAAGGTGCAAACTACCAAAAGTTTGCACCTTTCTCTTGCGAGCACACATACAAACTCACACCCACACACACAACACACCCATAACACCCCCCCACCCAAACCTTCAGCACACCCCCACCCACACCCCCAACATAAACAAACCCCACTTACCTTCATCTTCACGCTGGGTTCCTGCAGCGCCAGTTCCCTTTCACTTCCGTGATAGGGAACCGGCGCTGCAGGGTCCTTTTCTTTTCTCTTTTTTTTGTAACGGAAGGCTGCAAGGTGTGCCCCGCAGCTCCCGCTCACTATACCATGAAGTATAGTGAGCGGGGCGATGCGGGGGACACCCCCGCAGCCCCTGGTTTTTTTTTTACAATGCTACCACCAAAGGCGCGAACTTTTGGTGTTCGAACCTTTGGTTGTAGCAATTTTAGAACATTTGGTCATTGCGACCATTTATTTTCGGTAAAATTGGCCTAGACCCCCACAATCCCCCCTCACCCCTGACATCACCCCAGACGCCCTCCTCACCTCGGACATCACCCCAGGCAGGTCCTTCCAGTCTGGACACCACTCACCAGCCCCCCTCACCTCCAACATCACCCCAGGCAGCCCCCCTCACCTCCGACACCACCCCAGGCAGCCCCCTCCAGTCTGGACACCACCCAAGAGCCACCTCCAATCTTGACACCACCCACCAGCCCCTCTCACCTCCGACATCAGCCCCAGGCAGCCCCCGTCAGCTGTGACATCACCCCAGACAGCCCCCTCCAGTTTGGACACCACCCGCCAGCCCTCATGACATCTGACATCACCCAGTCAGCCCCCTTCACCCCCGACATCATCCCAGGCAGCTCCCCTCACCTCCAACATCACCCCAGGCAGCCCCCTCCAGTCTGGACACCACCCACCAGCCCTCCTCACCTCTGACATCACCCCAGGCAGCCCCCCTCACTTCCAACATCACCCCAGGCTGCTCCCTCCAGTCTGGAGACCACCCACCAGCCCACCTCAACTCCAACATCACCCCAGGGAGCCCCCCTCACCTCTGACATCACCCAGGAAGCCCCATCCAGTCTGGATACCACCCACCAGCCCCCCTCACCTCTGACATCACTGCAGACAGCCCCCCTCACCTCTGACATCACCCTAGGCAGCTCCTCCTCTCTGGACACCACGCACCAACCCCCCTCACCTCCGACATCAGTCCAGGCAGCCCCCTCCGGTCTGGGCACCACCCACCAGTCTCCTGCAGTCTGTACACCACCCACCAGCCCCCCTCACCTCCGACATCCCCCCAGGCAGCCCCCCTCAAATCCAACATCAACCCAGGCAGCCCACTCCAGCGTGGATACCACCCACCAGCCCCCCTCACCTCTGATATCACCCCAGGCAGCCCCCTCCAGTCTGGACACCACCCACCAACCCCCCTCACCTCCAACAACACCCCAGGCAGCCCCCCTCACCTCGGACATCACCCCAGGCAGCCCCCTCCAGTCTGGGCACCATCCACCAGCCCCCCTCACCTCAGACATCACCCCAGGCAGACCCCTCCAGTCTGGACACCACTCACCAGCCTCCCTCACCTCTGACATCACCCCAGGCTGCCCCCTCCAGTCTGGACACCACCCACCAGCCCCCCCTCACCTCCAACAACACTCCAGGCAGCCCCCCTCACCTCGGACATCACCCCAGGTAGCCCCCTCCAGTCTGGGCACCACCCATCAGCCCCCCTCACCTCGGACATCACCTCAGGCAGACCCCTCCAGTCTAGACACCACTCACCAGCCCCCCTCACCTCCGACATCACCCCAGGCAGTCCTCTCCAGTCTGGAAAGCACCCACTAGCCCCCTCCAGTCTGGACACGACCCACCAGTCCCCCTCACCTTTGACATAATCCCAGGCAGCCTCCCCTCACCTCCCACATCACCCCAGGCAGCCCCCTTTAGTCTGAACACCACCCACCAGCCACCCTTACCTCTGACACCCCAGGCAGCCCCCCTCACCTCCGACATCTCCCCAGGCAGCCCCTTCCAGTCTGGACACCACCCACCAGCCCCCCTCACCTCCGACATCACACCAGGCAGCCCCCCCCAGTGTGGACACCACCCACCAGCCCCCCTCACCTCCGACAACAACACAGGCAGCCCCCTCCAGTATGGACACCACCAATCAGCCCCCCTCATCCCCGACATCTCACCAGACAGCCATCCTCACCTCTGACATCATCCCAGGCAGCTCCCTCACCTCCGACATCAGCCCCACAGCCCCCTCCAGTCTGGACACCACCCAAGAGCCCCCTCCAATCTTGACACCACCCACCAGCCCCTTGCCTCCGACATCACACCCAGGCAGCCCCCTCACCTCCAACATCACCCCAGGCAGCCCTGCTCACCTCCGACATCACCCCAGGCAGCCCCCTCCAGTCTGGAAACCACCCACCAGCCCCCTCCAGTCTGGACACGACCCACCAGTCCCCCTCACCTCTGACATAATCCCAGGCAGCCCCCATCACCTCCCACATCACCCCAGGCAGCCCCCTCCAGTCTGGACACCAGCCATCCTCACCTCTGACATCACCCCGGGCAGCCCCCCTCACCTCCAACATCACCCCAGACTGCCCACTCCAGTCTGGACACCACCCACCAGCCCCCTAACCTCCAACATCACCCCAGACATCCCCCCTCACCTCTGACATCACCCCAGGCAGCCCCCCTCACCTCTGACATCACCCCAGGCAGCACCCTCCAGTCTTGACACCACCCACCAGCCCCGCTCACCTTCAACATCACCCCAGGAAGCCCCCCTCAGCTCTGATATCACCACAGGCAGTCCCCTCCAGTCTGGACACCACCCACCATCCTCCCTCACCTCCGACATCACCCTAAGCAGCCCCCCTCACCTCTGACATCACCCCAGGCCGCCCCTTCCAATCTGGACACAACCCACCACCCCCTCCAGTCTGGACACCACCCATCAGCCCCCCCTCACCTCCGACATCACCCCAGGAAGCGCCCCTCACCTCCGATATCACCGCAGGCAGCCCCCTCCAGACTGGACACCACCCACCAGCCTCCCTCACCTCCGACATCACCCTAGGCAGACCCCCTCACCTTCGACATCACCCCAGGCATCCCCCTACAGTCTGGACACCACCCACCAGCCCCCCTCACCTCTGACATCACCCCAGGTAGCCCCCTCACCTCTGACATCAACCCAGGCAGCCCCTCTCACCTCCAACATCACCCCAGGCAGCCCCCTCTGGTCTGGACACCACCCACCAGCCCCCCTTACCTCCGACATCACCCCAGGCAGTCCCCCTCACCCTTGACATCACTCCAGGCAGCCCCCTTCAGAATGGACACCACCCATCAGCTCCCCTCACCTCCGACATCACCCCAGGCAGCCGCCTCCAGTCTGGACACCACCCACAAGGATTTGCAGTGATTTGCCCGCGGCTGAAAGTACCGCGGGCGAAATGTTTGCATGAGAAAGGTGCAAACTACCAAAAGTTTGCACCTTTCTCTTGCGAACACACATACAACCCCCACCCAAACCCTCAGCACACCCCCACCCACACCCCCAACATAAACAAACCCCACTTACCTTCATCTTCACGCTGGGTTCCTGCAGCGCCAGTTCCCTTTCACTTCCGTGATAGGGAACCGGCGCTGCAGGGTCCTTTTCTTTTCTTTTTTTTGCAAGGAAGGCTGCGAAGTGTGCCCCGCAGCTCCCGCTCACTATACCATAAAGTATGGTGAGCGGGGGCTGCGGGGGACATCCCCGCAGTGCCTGTTTTTTTTGTTTTTTTTTTTAAACGGAAGGCTGCAGGGGTGTACCCCGGAGCTCCCGCTCACTATACCATAAAGTATAGTGAGCGGGGCGATGCGGGGGACACCCCTGCAGCCCCCATTTTTTTGTTTTAAACAGAAGGTGCGGGGTTGTCCCCCACAACCCTGCTCACTATACCATAAAGTATAGTGAGCGGGGCGATGCGGGGGACACACCCGCAGCCCCTGTTTTTTTTTTTACAATGCTACCACCAAAGGCTCGAACTTTTGGTGTTCGAACCTTTGGTGGTAGCAATTTTAGAACATTTGGTCATTGCGACCACTTATTTTCGGTAAAATTGGCCTAGACCCCCACAATCCCCCTCACCCCGACATCACCCCAGACAGCCCTCCTCACCTCGGACATCACCCCAGGCAGGCCCCTCCAGTCTGGACACCACTCACCAGCCCCCCTCACCTCCGACATCACCCCAGGCAGCCCCCCTCACCTCCGACACCACCCCAGGCAGCCCCCTCCAGTCTGGACACCACCCAAGAGCCACCTCCAATCTTGACACCACCCACCAGCCCCTCTCACCTCCGACATCAGCCCCAGGCAGCCCCCGTCAGCTCTGACATCACCCCAGGCAGGCCCCTCCAGTCTGGACACCACTCACCAGCCCCCCTCACCTCCGACATCACCCCAGGCAGCCCCCCTCACCTCTGACACCACCCCAGGCAGCCCCCTCCAGTCTGGACACCACCCAAGAGCCACCTCCAATCTTGACACCACCCACCAGCCCCTCTCACCTCCGACATCAGCCCCAGTCAGCCCCCCTCACCTTCAACATCACCCCAGGCAGCGCCCTCCAGTATGGACACCAGCCCCGTCCAGCCTGGACACAACCCACCAGCCCCCTTCACCCCCGACATCATCCCAGGCAGCTCCCCTCACCTCCAACATCACCCCAGGCAGCCCCCTCCAGTCTGGACACCACCCACCAGCCCCCCTCATCTCTGACATCACCCCAGGCAGCCCCCCTCACTTCCAACATCACCCCAGGCTGCTCCCTCCAGTCTGGAGACCACCCACCAGCCCACCTCACCTCTGCCATCACCCCAGACAGCCCCCATCACTTCTGACATCACCCGGCAGCCCCATCCAGTCTGGATACCACCCACCAGCCCCCTCACCTCTGACATCACCCCAGACAGCCCTCCTCACCTCTGACATCACCCTAGGGAGCTCCTCCTCTCTGGACACCACGCACCAGCCCCCCTCACCTCCAACATCAGCCCAGGCAGCCCCCTCTGGTCTGGGCACCACCCACCAGTCTCCGGCAGTCTGTACACCACCCACCAGCCCCCCTCACCTCCGACATCCCCCCAGGCAGCCCCCCTCAAATCCGACATCAACCCAGGCAGCCCACTCCAGCGTGGACACCACCCACCAGCCCCCCTCACCTCTGATATCACCCCAGGCAGCCCCCTCCAGTCTGGACACCACCCACCAGCCCCCCTCACCTCCGACATCACCCCAGGCAGCCCCCTCCAGTCTGGACACCACCCATCAGCCTCCCTCACCTCTGACATCACCCCAGGCAGCCCCTTCCAGTCTGGACACAACCCAACACCCCCTCCAGTCTGGACACCACCAATCAGCCCCCGTTACCTCCGACATCACCCTAGGAAGCCCCCCTCACCTCCGATTTCACCCCGGGCAGCCCCCTCCAGTCTGGACACCACCCACCAGCCTCCCTCACCTCCGACATCACCCTAGGCAGCCCCCCTCACATTCAACATCACCCCAGGATCCCCCTACAGTCTGGACACCAGCCCCCCTCACCTCTGACATCACCCCAGGTAGCCCCCTCACCTCTGACATCACCCCAGGCAGCCCCCCACACCTCCTACATCACTCCAGGCTGCCCCACCGGTCTGGACACAACCCACCAGCCCCCCTCACCTCCGACATCACCCCAGGCACCCCCCTCACCTCCGATATCACCCCTGGCAGCCCCCTACAGTCTGGACATCACTCACCAGCCCCCCTCACCTCTGTCATCACCCCAGACAACCCCCTCCAGTCTGGAAATGAGCAACCAGCCCCCTCCACTCTGGACACCACCCATCAGCCCCCCTCACCTCCGACATCACCCCAAGCAGCACCCTCCAGTCTGGACACCACCCACCAGCCCCCCTCACCTCCAACATCACCCCAGGAAGCCCCCCTCACCTCAGACATCACCCCAGGCAGCCCCCTCCAGTCTGGAAACGAGCCACCAGCCCCCTCCAGTCTGGACACCACCCATCAGCCCCCCTCACCTCCGACATCACCCCAGGAAGCCCCCCTCACCTCTGATATCACCACAGGCAGTCCCCTCCAGTCTGGACACTACCCACCATCCTCCCTCACCTCCGACATCACCCTAAGCAGCCCCCCTCACCTCCGACATCACCCCAGGCAGCCCCCTCCAGTCTGGACACCACCCACCAGTCTCCCTCACCTCTGACATCACCCCAGGCAGCCCCCTCCAGTCTGGACACCACCCACCAGCCTCCCTCACCTCTGACATCACCCCAGGCAGCCCCTTCCAGTCTGGACACAAAACCCAACAACCCCTCCAGTCTGGACACCACCCATCAGCCCCCCTCACCTCCGACATCACCCTAGGAAGCCCCCCTCACCTCCGATTTCACCCCGGGCAGCCCCCTCCGGTCTGGACACCACCCACCAGCCCCTCTTACCTCCAACATCACCCCAGGCAGTCCCCCTCACCTCGGACATCACCCCAGGCAGACCCCTCCAGTCTAGACACCACTCACCAGCCCCCCTCACCTCCAACATCACCCCAGGCAGCCCTCTCCAGTCTGGAAAGCACCCACTAGCCCCCTCCAGTCTGGACACGACCCACCAGTCCCCCTCACCTTTGACATAATCCCAGGCAGCCTCCCCTCACCTCCCACATCACCCCAGGCAGCCCCCTTTAGTCTGGACACCACCCACCAGCCACCCTTACCTCTGACACCCCAGGCAGCCCCCCTCACCTCCGACATCTCCCCAGGCAGCCCCTTCCAGTCTGGACACCACCCACCAGCCCCCCTCACCTCCGACATCACAACAGGCAGCCCCCTCCAGTGTGGACACCACCCACCAGCCCCCCTCACCTCCGACAACAACACAGGCAGCCCCCTCCAGTATGGACACCACCAATCAGCCCCCCTCAGCCCCGACATCTCCCCAGACAGCCATCCTCACCTCTGACATCATCCCAGGCAGCTCCCTCACCTCTGACATTAGCCCCACAGCCCCCTCCAGTCTGGACACCACCCAAGAGCCCCCTCCAATCTTGACACCACCCACCAGCCCCTTACCTCCGACATCACACCCAGGCAGCCCCCTCACCTCCAACATCACCCCAGGCAGCCCCGCTCACCTCCAACATCACCCCAGGCAGCCCCCTCCAGTCTGGAAACCACCCACCAGCCCCCTCCAGTCTGGACACGACCCACCAGTCCCCCTCACCTCTGACATAATCCCAGGCAGCCCCCATCACCTCCCACATCACCCCAGGCAGCCCCCTCCAGTATGGACACCAGCCACCCTCACCTCTGACATCACCCCGGGCAGCCCCCCTCACCTCCAACATCACCCCAGACTGCCCACTCCAGTCTGGACACCACCCACCAGCCCCCTAACCTCCAACATCACCCCAGACAGCCCCCCTCACCTCTGACATCACCCCAGGCAGCCCCCCTCACCTCTGACATCACCCCAGGCAGCACCCTCCAGTCTTGACACCACCCACCAGCCCCCCTCACCTTCAACATCACCCCAGGAAGCCCCCCTAAGCTCTGATATCACCACAGGCAGTCCCCTCCAGTCTGGACACCACCCACCATCCTCCCTCACCTCCGACATCACCCTAAGCAGCCCCCCTCACCTCCGACATCACCCCTCCAGTCTGGACACTACCCACCAGCCTCCCTCACCTCTGACATCACCCCAGGCAGCCCCTTCCAATCTGGACACAACCCACCACCCCCTCCAGTCTGGACACCACCCATCAGCCCCCCCTCACCTCCGACATCACCCCAGGAAGCCCCCCTCACCTCCGATATCACCGCAGGCAGCCCCCTCCAGTCTGGACACCACCCACCAGCCTCCCTCACCTATGACATCACCCTAGGCAGACCCCCTCACCTTCGACATCACCCCAGGCATCCCCCTACAGTCTGGACACCACCCACCAGCCCCCCTCACCTCTGACATCACCCCAGGTAGCCCCCTCACCTCTGACATCACCCCAGGCAGCCCCTCTCACCTCCAACATCACCCCAGGCAGCCCCCTCTGGTCTGGACACCACCCACCAGCCCCCCTTACCTCCAACATCATCCCAGGCAGTCCCCCTCACCCTTGACATCAATCCAGGCAGCCCCCTTCAGAATGGACACCACCCATCAGCTCCCCTCACCTCCGACATCACCCAAGGCAGCCGCCTCTAGTCTGGACACCACCCACAAGGATTTGCAGTGATTTGCCCGCGGCTGAAAGTACCGCGGGCGAAACGTTTGCATGAGAAAGGTGCAAACTACCAAAGGTTTGCACCTTTCTCTTGCGAACACACATACAAACTCACACCCACACACACAACACATCCATAACAACCCCCACCCAAACCCTCAGCACACCCCCACCCACACCCCCAACATAAACAAACCGCACTTACCTTCATCTTCACGCTGGGTTCCTGCAGCGCCAGTTCCCTTTCACTTCCGTGATAGGGAACCGGCGCTGCAGGGTCCTTTTCTTTTCTTTTTTTTGCAACGGAAGGCTGCGATGTGTGCCCCGCAGCTCCCGCTCACTATACCATAAAGTATGGTGAGCGGAGGCTGCGGGGGACATCCCCGCAGTCCCTGTTTGTTTTGTTTTTTTTTTTTAAACGGAAGGCTGCAGGGGTGTACCCCAGAGCTCCTGCTCACTATACCATAAAGTATAGTGAGCGGGGCGATGCGGGGGACACCCCTGCAGCCCCCATTTTTTTGTTTTAAACAGAAGGTGCGGGGGTGTCCCCCGCAACCCTGCTCACTATACCATAAAGTATAGTGAGCGGGGCGATGCGGGGGACACACCCGCAGCCCCTGTTTTTTTTTTACAATGCTACCACCAAAGGCTCGAACTTTTGGTGTTCGAACCTTTGGTGGTAGCAATTTTAGAACATTTGGTCATTGCGACCACTTATTTTCGGTAAAATTGGCCTAGACCCCCACAATCCCCCTCACCCTGACATCACCCCAGACAGCCCTCCTCACCTCGGACATCACCCCAGGCAGGCCCCTCCAGTCTGGACACCACTCACCAGCCCCCCTCACCTCCGACATCACCCCAGGCAGCCCCCCTCACCTCCGACACCACCCCAGGCAGCCCCCTCCAGTCTGGACACCACCCAAGAGCCACCTCCAATCTTGACACCACCCACCAGCCCCTCTCACCTCTGACATCAGCCCCAGGCAGCCCCCGTCAGCTCTGACATCACCCCAGGCAGGCCCCTCCAGTCTGGACACCACTCACCAGCCCCCCTCACCTCCGACATCACCCCAGGCAGCCCCCCTCACCTCCGACACCACCCCAGGCAGCCCCCTCCAGTCTGGACACCACCCAAGAGCCACCTCCAATCTTGACACCACCCACCAGCCCCTCTCACCTCCGACATCAGCCCCAGTCAGCCCCCCTTACCTTCAACATCACCCCAGGCAGCGCCCTCCAGTCTGGACACCAGCCCCGTCCAGCCTGGACACCACCTACCAGCCCCCTTCACCCCCGACATCATCCCAGGCAGCTCCCCTCACCTCCAACATCACCCCAGGCAGCCCCCTCCAGTCTGGACACCACCCACCAGCCCCCCTCACCCCCGACATCATCCCAGGCAGCTCCCCTCATCTCCAACATCACCCCAGGCAGCCCCCTCCAGTCTGGACACCACCCACCAGCCCCCCTCACTTCCAACATCACCCCAGGCTGCTCCCTCCAGTCTGGAGACCACCCACCAGCCCACCTCACCTCTGCCATCACCCGACAGCCCCCATCACCTCTGACATCACCCGGCAGCCCCATCCAGTCTGGATACCACCCACCAGCCCCCCTCACCTCTGACATCACCCCAGACAGCCCTCCTCACCTCTGACATCACCCTAGGCAGCTCCTCCTCTCTGGACACCACGCACCAGCCCCCCTCACCTCCAACATCAGCCCAGGCAGCCCCCTCTGGTCTGGGCACCACCCACCAGTCTCCTGCAGTCTGTACACCACCCACCAGCCCCCCTCACCTCCGACATCCCCCCAGGCAGCCCCCCTCAAATCCGACATCAACCCAGGCAGCCCACTCCAGCGTGGACACCACCCACCAGCCCCCCTCACCTCTGATATCACCCCAGGCAGCCCCCTCCAGTCTGGACACCACCCACCAGCCCCCCTCACCTCCGACAACAACCCAGGCAGCCCCCTCACCTCGGACATCACCCCAGGCAGCCCCCTCCAGTCTGGGCACCACGCACCAGCCCCCCTCACCTCAGACATCACCCCAGGCAGACCCCTCCAGTCTGGGCACCACTCACCAGCCCCCCTCACCTCTGACATCACCGAAGGCTGCCCCCGTCACCTCTGACATCAACCCAGACAACCCCCTCCAGTTTGGACACCACCCGCCAGCCCTCATCACATCAGACATCACCCCAGTCAGCCCCCCTCACCTCCGACATCACCCCAGGCAGCCCCCTCCAGTCTGGACAACACCCACCAGCCCCCTCACCTCCGTTATCATCCCAGGCAGCACCCCTCACCTCCAACATCACCCCAGGCTGCCCCCTCCAGTCCGGACACCACCCACCAGCCCCCTCACCTCCGACATCACCCCAGGTAGCACCCCTGACCTCCAACATCACCCCAGGCTGCCCCTCCAGTCTGGACACCACCCACCAGCCCCCTCACCTCCTACATCACCCCCAGACAGCCCCCTCATCTCTGACATTACCCCAGGCAGGACCCTCCAATCTGGACACCACCCACCAGCCCCCTCCAGTCTGTACACCACCCACCAGCCCCCCTCACCTCTGACATCGCCCCAGGCAGCACTGCTCACCTCTGACATCACTCCAGGCAGCCCCCTCCAGTCTGAACACCACCCACCAGCCCCCCTCACCTCCGACATCACCCCAGGAAGCCCCCTGACAGTCTCCCACGATACCAGTGCAATGCATGTCTGCAGTTTACCTGAACCTCTGTGGTCTGCCAGCACCATTGTCATGATCTCTGCTTCCAAAAGGTCAGGGTTTTCCCAACTCCCTTGGAAGCAGATCCATAACCCAGGTTCCGAGTGCCAACCAGTCCCAATTGGGACCTTTTGGACCCAGTCCTGGCGCCAGTGGCACCAGGCTCATAAATATGCCCAGTCCCAGCGCTGGAAGCGCCGGGCTCATAATGCTTGGGTGGACTTACCTGCAGCAGACCATGCTGCTTACTTGCCTGCCAGTTGAGCCTCTGATCCCCTTCTGTTTGGAACTACTTTTCCTGTTGGGTGGGGCTGGAGCCACTCCCTAGATTCAGAACACTGGAACTCTTCTGGAAAGCAGGAACTCTTTTCTTACCTAGGCGTGGCTGTGGAAGGAGACACCGAAGCACTACAGGAGGCTATTTAAACCACACCCGGTGGATGAATCTTGCTTTGCGTTATTCTGCAACCTCTGCAGCAGAACGCTCATCGTGTCTTCTGCATCCGGTCCTGGGCCTAAGGAAAAAGGCTTACCATCCTGAATCCAGTCTTCAGCAACACCTATAAAGACAAGAAAGAACAGGTTAGCATTCCGGCATCTGAAAGGCAAAGGCTTACCATCCTGAATCCAGTCTTCAGCAACACCTATAAAGACAAGGAAGAACAGGTTAGCATTCCGGCATCTGAAAGGCAAAGGCTTACCTACTCTTTGTGCGCTCCGGAGGTCTTCACACTGCATTCCGGCATCTGAAAGACAAAAGCTTACCAACTCTTCGCACGCTCCGGAGGCCTTCGGCGCTGCATCCCGCATCTGAAAGACAAAACAAGGTGCGTTTAAGACATTGGGGAACTTTAATACTCACGTGCCATTACTCCTTTCCACATCTAATCCACTGGGTATTCCGGCACCCTGCAGCCGCTCCGAACTCGTACCTGCAAAATAAAAAGACAGTTAGAGCGCATCGTGAAGCAGGCAACAAGCGCTTACTTACGTGCTTCCAGGCCTTCTATTCATCACACGGGCTCCATCTTCAACTCACTTCAGCCCGTCATCCGCATTTGCCGGAACCCTGCAAAACAAGAGACATCATTACTAAAGACTTTACAGACATTTGAATGACTCGAAACTTACCGTTCGTGCAGTAAACGACGGACAGCAGTCCTCTGAAGTCAAGAGGCCTGCGCTACCTATCCAGTGAAGAAACTGGTTACAGCACCCTGCCCCGAGGCAGATGGAGAGCTCGGCATTCACTTACCTAAGGTGAGAGCGTTAACCTTCGGGGGTCTACAGGAGAGGAGAAGAGGAAAGAGATAGGGACACCCCAATAACCCCAGTTCATTAACCCCTTATTTTCTATCTGCAGACATCTTACTCTACACGTCAGGCATACAGTGCACAGAGGTCCAGCCCAAAGAGCCAACCGGGTGCTACACATCACCTTTGAAGATACGGTAGTCGCCCAGTCAAGACCGGCGCCTCTGCGAGAATACAGTGAGCGTTACAACCATGAAGTGGACCACCAACATGTCCACCGCAAACACGATCATCTGAAAACACCAGAGATCCATCCAGGATTGGAGCATCTGCTGACACATCCTGCAAGACCTTAACCTGAGAAGCCCATACACATGTGACAAGTGAATGCAATGCCAGGTGGTATGTGCATGTTGTCCATTGCACATTGCCAAGACATCAAAGCACACCAACTGAATGTGTCCCCACGACAGAAGTAAACCTACTAAAAACTAAACTATGTGAAAGATCCACAAACAATGGCCAGGCACGTCACAGCCTGAGCATCAGTGACCTGAGTGGAAGAGGTGGCAAAATCCCTGTCAGGGAACAATAACATGACTGGTCCACGCATGGGTGATGGGAGGGCAGTAAGAGAGTGCACGAGTCACTGAGACAGGAAAAGTGTGCTGCCACATCGAAAGAGCAAACATTGCTCACTACTGCATTCCAGTGTTAGAGGTGGAGCGACACATGAGAGAAGGCAGTGCGTGACTGCACATGCTGGTGTGTGTGTGTGCATGAAATGGGAGTAGCAAATCAATGACAAACTAATGTGCAAGTGATGTGACCATGCCACCCATCCACATTGACCCCATCACCCAATGCAGCAACCACAGATAAACTACACCGTGAATAGAGTGTGTGCGCATACACATTCCCAGGTATTTGCAAAGGGTACACATGAACTACAATGGACTTCAAATGAAAACAAGGGTGAACCCTGTAAACACAGAGGAACCTGTGGCATGACATCCACAATCATTTCCAAACAAAATTCAATTAACACATCTGCACATCAATGCAACCGTACATGGATGTAGATCATCTTACACACACCCGAACCCTACACCGCAACCACAGTGATGGCAAACACACATTGATGCAGCACAGGTAAATGCAATTTCAAACATCATGTGCAGCCCCCAATTAAATGATGTACCCACCCCCACATGTTTTGCACTAGACAATCACTCCACCCGCAACCATCACACTCACACACACAGGCACGCCACAACACCCATGACCTGCAATGGAGAAAAGCACTGGCTGAACTATCAACAATTAAAGCTGCAGACACACAAATGAACTGCATGAAGTCTGGAATGCAACCATAATAAATGTGTATTTACAAAAACAAAGTTGTTTAGAAAAAATAAAAATGAAGATCCATGTCGTCCATGTGCATATAAAATAAATACAAATAACCTTACACCTAAAGAATTATATACAGGAAAAACAAGGAAGGAAAGTCCTATTAGTCGGGGATAAAAAAAAAGGAAAACATGAAATAAAACCTAAACCTAAGCAACTATATACTAAGGCAGCAGGCTAGTCCTCATCTCCAATATCAGCCAAGCTATCCACCAGGGCTGAGTTGCAAGCCACGTCCTCCTCTATCAGGCGGGCATCCGTAGACTCCCGGAGAGCTTGCATGGTGGAAAGCATTTGTTGTTCAGTCTCCCAAGCCACTCTGCAAGTGGCCTCCAGGACGGCAGCCCCCCTCCTCGCACAATGCACCGCTCTCTCAGCCCTGGCCACCATTGCCCTAACTTTCCATGCCCGCTGTCTCTCTGACATCAGCCCCCTCTCATAGCCTTTGAACACGGAAGACATAGCCTGCATCATTGCCAGATGTCCCTCCTGCCCCAAAGGTGCAGCCTGCCTCCCTGGTGTTGTATGCCCTGTCACTGAAAGCCTCCTCCTTGTTGCCACCTGCTGCCACCGTGCACGCTGCATTGGTGTGCCCTCCAACTTGATGGTGATTGTGGGAGGCGTACCGCACCTGCACAGCTCCTGGGTGCCTGCTGTCCCTCCATTGCCTGTGACTCTGTCGGTACCTGGGTAGGCACAGTGACAACCTCTGCTGCTGTGCTTGGGACTCCCAACTAGGACAGCGATGTGAGCTCTACCAGATGGGGTGTTGTGAGCAGGACTGGTGCACAGGGGGCCGTGCTGGTATGTTGGTTGGAAGGCACCCTGGAGGATGACTGGTGCACAGAGGAGGAAGACGCAGAGGTGGTTGCAGCAGTGTAAAGGCCATGGAGTCCACCAGGGAACAAGCCTGCAGCAGGCAAGGCCACAAGGTGGTATAGCTCATTGTGATAATGGGCAAGCAGACAAGTATCCTGCCCATCATCACGAATTACACCTGTCCACTTCCTCAACCCGGCCAGCAGGGGAAGCACATGATCCCGGATGAACACACCAGCCGACAAGGGGGTGTAGGTCTGGGTGGACACACCAGCTGAGAAGGGGGTGTCGGTCTGGGTGGAGGCATCCTGGCAGGTGTACACTACTGCATTCGATGGCTGAGGGACAGGATTTTGCAGGCACCTCCACAGTGGCCTGCACAGCCTCATGCTTCTGGGACAGGACTGCAGCAGGCACACCCATCTCAACACCCCCACTTGACCCCATGGGCTGGGCTGCAACGGCCACCTAACCTTCCATCAAACTGGGTGAATCTGGGGCATCTTCCGCCATGGATGGCCCCTGTGTGGCATCACCTGGACCCACTGCTGCTGAGGAGTCGCCTCCCACCTTCATCTTCTTGGACTCTCCCCATCAGCCATGCCCAATGTCACCTGCCCTGCCACAGCCACATCGATCCCCGAAGATGAGCTGGCACGGGGCGGGGGGTGGCTGGGCCCTGCATCTCTATCTGTTGCAGTCATCCTTGCATCCATGCTCCACAGCACTGCTTCCGTCCTCTTCATCAGATGCAACTGTGGAAAAGGAGACCCAGAACAGCAACATCAGTGTACTGAACCAAAGCCAGTGGGGCATCTCCAACATTTACAGCAACACTGGCATTTGTTGGCAGTGTCTATTCGTCTGTGTGCAACATGCATGGCCATTCATACTCACCAATGAGCCATGGGTTGCCATGCTTCCCAGCTTCCAGGGCCCAGTGTAGCGGGGACATCCTGAAGATGAAACCATCATAGAAATCCTGGACCACTGCTTGCCTTTCTGTCTGTGTTCTGGGCATATAGATATGCCGGCGAACAGAAGGTTGTGCGGTTATGCCTATCAACACCTGGTGTAGGCAGTGAGACTACATGGCCAGGGAGATACCACCTACTATGACAGTGGTCCGCTGGAATGACCCAGTGGCCAAAGACTGCAGAGCAGTGAGCTCCTTTTGCAAGGGGCTCGGTGCTTGGGAGCACATGGTGGGTGATGTGAGGTCATCTTCACACTCCCTGACCAGGTCTAGTATGATATGGGGGTAAACATATACCTGCCATAAACCTGGTCATCAGGCATCCTAAAAAGGCTGGTCCGTGGGTGGAAGATCTGGGTCCTGGCCATCCTCCTCCTCCTCCTGACGTGTGCCAGGACGGTTGCTGCAATTAATGGTGCATTCATTGTGGCTGTATCAGTTTGTTTGGTGTGTCTTGCATGCTTTATAGGTATTTGTTAGGGTGCGCGTTCATGGCGTAGGTGTGCTGGGATTTGCACTTGCTTTTTCGCGACCCGACTTCCCAGTTCAGTTCCATGAATATGTTTATTTTGCGCACGTACGGGCGGTGCGATTGCTTGACGGTGGAATGTCCCTCGTAACACCCACATTTTTGCGTGTTCTTCCTCATTCTGCGTTTTTCAACCCATTTTTAAGTGGCGGCACATGCCTGGCCCACCCTCTTCTTGGAGTTTTGTGCAAGGCGTTTGTCGAGTCGCAGTGATGAGGGGGACCGGCCATCCCCGTCTACATTTGAAAATAAAAAACCCTGATATATGCCCCACCCACAGCCACACAAGACTCCACCCCTTTGCACACAGCTCCGCCCACACACCACACCCATATGTCAAAATGTGCAGTTTGCACTTTATAGTGGAATGCAATACATTTCATTAAATTGGGTATTCATAACCACCCAAATTGCATAGGACGAATGGCATACGCCTTCCATAAAATCAATACACACGCCAAGTGAGGATATTTTCTTCAAATAGTGTTTTTGAAAACGTTAAAATGTGTGCATGTTTTAAACTCCAAGAACCAAGACAAAGGTTTTCCCTGGAACTTGCAGTAGCGAAATTGGACATTTCACTTTAGTTGTTTATTGTTTTTCATCAGGTTATATAGTGCAGTGGTGAGGTGACCAGCCTGCAAACCTGATGGCTGTGGTTCAATCCCTTAGGTCTGCTTTAATTCATGAATTCAAAGAGGAGCTTCAATGTTTCTCACTTTAGCTGGGGAAACGGTGTCCACCCAGTGGGTGGACTCAGTCCACCCGCGTGTACCCTCGACTTGAGCCCTGGCAAACTGGCCAAAAAGAATGAAAGCTGAAGAAATAAGAAACGTGGAATACTGCTTTCAATCCGGTGTCATTAAAGACACCGGATTGAAAGCAGTATTACCGTGTTTATTTTGCGTAAGCTTTCATTCTTTTTGGCCAGTTTGCCTTCTATTTTAGCCACCCTTTAATTTAGGTTGACTAAAACTTAAGGGAAACTGGCCAAAAAGAATGAAAGCAGTATTTAGCGTATCCATGGAAGGGCAAAAGGGCCAAAAAGAATGAAAGCATAAGCAAAATAAACACGGTAATTCTGCTTTCAATCCGGTGTCATTAATGACACCGGACTGAAAGCAGTATTCTATGTTTATTTTGCTCCAGTCTGCATTTTTTTTGGTCCCGCCCAGACCTTCACCCGATTGGCTACAGGCAGCGTTTTTCTGCAGCCAACCGGATAGAGGATTGGATGGGACCCGGAAACTGCAGCAAAAACCCAGAGACTACAGGGTCTTCCCCAGAGACTGGGAGAAGAGGCTAAAAACCCAGAGTCTCTGGGGAAAACCCAGAGGTTAGGCAGGTATGGGACCGGCGCGTATTGTGTGTCACCCCGTCTGGAAACATGGTAGCTCCCAGGATGGGTGCAATGGTCACATGGTGCTAACCGTGTGACCAACCTAATAAATAGGATGGGCTGTTTCCGGCCGTTAGTCTAAGAGAGAGCTGACTCCGGTGTCGTTATTTCAGGCACCATGCTGGTGCTGCACCGCGTGCAGCAGGCCCAATGGCGGGTCCCTGCACTGGGACGGCGCCCCTGCTGGGCAAAACCGTCCCCCGTTGCGGTATGGGCCATGTGACCACAGCTGTCTGTGCAACCCTGGCCTGGGTGCCCCCAGAGCCGGGGCTGCGGTGAGCTGGGTGCCCCCAGCCCACGTGTCTTACTCCGGTGATCCAGAGATAGCAGGGTGACCCCTGCCTGGCATCCGCTGCATGGATGCAGCCTCATTGTGTATGTCGGGTGGCCCTGGTGATCCGGTAATGGGCCCCACCACAGCGTGGATTCCTCGAAGTTCCTGGTAAACCCTGCGCATTGCTTTCCATGAATCGACAAACAGGGATTTGCGCGCGATTTCGCACGCATGTTTAATTTTTTCTCTGCACAATATTCCATGAATCGGGCCCCTAGTGTAGAAGGGGTGTCCAAGATAAAGGCATATTTATGAGGATGGGAACTACTAGCAATGGACTACAACTAACAAAAGGTGCATTTTACCAATAGACAAACATGGGTTAATACGGGGGTCATTTCCAAATTGTACTTTTTTTTTAAAACAAAGTGAGATGCGCACTCAGAGAACGGGGCTACACCTAAAAACACTGCTTTGTAAATCATGTAATAACTATCAGTAGAGTTCTAATGGATACATCCTAAATATTTTATGCAACTAATACATCAAAATAATATTACCTCCAATCTTGTCTCACGTGGACATATATTGTTTATTTTCATAACGTAATTTGGTGTCATTCACAATTGCCCCTTCGCTAAAATGGCGACCGCCTCTAACGCATGGATGAAGCAGGTCCCGCTAGCTTTTTAGGGACAGAGCTTCGGCCTCATTGGGGTAGGCGGTGCTGGCGGTTACGTCGTCATTGATAGGAGTGGCTAGGGAAGGAGAGGGCGGGGAGAAGAGCCCGAAGAGGCGTGGCCTATGGCAGCACCGCAGAGCGGAGCTTGAATCCCAAAGACTCTCAGGCACAGCTATTCCAAGCGACGGGAACCTGGTTGGACGTGAAGGGGAAAGAGAGGTGGGAGACTGCGCCTAACGCCTAGATATTGCGAAGGACAAAGCAAGGAAGAGTCGGCACCGCCGGAAAGCACAAAGCTCGTTCAGGGCCAAGGGGGTGCTCGGCTGGACACCGTCGACTGGTCAGCTCTCTGCAGAGGACACGAAGCCCCCTCCTGCAGAAATGTGACCGTGGCCCCTGCCTGGACATAGCAAGCTGCCCTGCAGGCTCCCTACACCGGACTGTAAGTGCCAACCATGTCAGTGTGGGTCCATGTCTCTAATGCCAAAACCAAATTGAGGGTATGTTAAGATGCCCTGGTGTGCATGTGCACACGATCTGCACCCCCTGACCCCCCCCTCACCCCCACCCTCACACTTACCGCTATTCCTTATATGTACGTCTGGCGCTGTGGCTCGCGCGTGATGACCCCCAGCAGGATCCCACTAACCCCCAGCAATGCCCTCTCTGGCTCTCTACAATCCATCAAGCAGGCACACACCGTTAGCAATAGATGCGTATGAGCGATGCTACACGTATGCAGTGACATGCTGTTGGCCGTAGGTGCATACAAAGGCCCCCTATCGTCACATAACATGCATAATAGGACAGTGGCCATAAGGGTGTGCATGCACCTGAAGACTGTCCGATAATGCAGAGGGCATAATGCACGTTGCTAGGTCTGGGCGCCTATGCATAAAATGCCATGCCCACAATTACACAGGACGCACAAGAGCTTTGTGCTGCTTACACCATCGTACGCTGCACAAGACCGTATCCAATATTATAGCGCACTCATGACATGACTATTGAAGGCATGCAATGCAACACTGGTCCTTAATCTAACACAAACACTGCATGCATGCCTCGAGGACCACGGCTAGGCTGCATGCATACCCCTCAATGTATGCAGCCTGAAATAAGGTACTGGGTGTGAGCCGTGTTGTGCAGCATGCACCTAGACACCGAGCCCTGGGTACGCCTGGGCAGTATTACATGCCGTACCAATAGACATTGGTCGATAGAAGCAGAGCAGCAAAAGGCACGTTCTACCTCGAGGCATTGTGACGAGCGACAGTGGACATAATGGCATAGAGCATAATACCACATGCAAAAACACCCAGTGACCAATGTGTGACTATGTGAAAACATGTGCTATTGTGACTGCGATGCTGGCGAATCCATTGTCGTCTGGTGTTACTCGCGTGTAATCAGCAGGGCAGACCAAATACAGAATACTTCAATAGAACGTTGTGTATGGGCGTCGGGTTGAGTGAAGTCCCTTTCTTGGCCACATTGCTTTGCGTGTTCTGCATGCTATATGAGTCTGCCAACGCATGCAGCCCTTTAGAAGTGTGTACTGTGAAAACTCGAACTCACATGACTGTCACTTGTATACACGCCACATACTATCATGTTATATACAACTGCACATCCATAAACAAAGACATTGACGAATGTTTGATGTGAACGGCGCCCATTGTTCCCCAGACACGCATCCATTGGACACCGTGTATAGATCGCTCTGCAGAAACACGGTAGACAGGCATGTCGGCATCTGACAGAATTTCACACATCCCATAAAACATCATGGAAGTGCCAGACCTGTGATGGTTCGGGTGCTGTTGAGCCAACAACCAACTTTCTGCTTCTTCGCTTTGTGGATGCGGGAGGTTAAGGGGGGACTGACCTTCCGGGACTGTATTGATTATATCACCGTGTTTAGTGGGAGGGCAGCAAAACTTGTCCACGTCTAGTGTGCACGGGAGCAGAGGGTTCACAACCAGGGGTCAAGTCCTAAACATAAAAGTGTGGGGTCTCATCAACAAACACAATGGGATGCGACGCTGCCACATTTCAATAAATTGGCGTTGCATAACCACACAAATTGCACAGGACTAATGGCATTTGCCTTTCAAAAAATCAACACACACACAAAACCAAGAGAGGATATTTTCTTCTAATAGTGTTTTAGAAAACGTTGAAGGTGCGCATGTTTTAAACCCCAAGAACCACTACAAATGTTTTCCCTGGAATGTAGTTGTTTGTTATTTATAATCTAGTGCAGGGGTGAAGTGTCCGGCCTGCAAACCTGACAAGGTCGGCTTTAATTCATAAATTCAAGGAACACTTTCAATGTTTCTCATTTTAGCTGGGTGGCTGGGGGGGGGGCTGAGTCCACCCTCTGAAAAAAGTGGGGGTGGGGGCTCCGTTCTCCCGCGTTTACCCTCGACTTTAGCCCTGTTCACAACATAATGGTTTTGTGTGTGAACCCTGTTAGACTGTGGAAGTCGTGGGCAGCAGAGAGCAGTGTATCTGTGGGACCCTGGCTTCGGCAAGCAGGGGGGTTATAGCGTGCTCATTAGTGGCAGGGACATGCACCGAATACATTATTAATTCATCTCATTGGATTTTGTAAACACGCACATTATTTAATAGGTGGTGAAAGGCAAACGCACACACTACCCCTCTCAGTGCATTATGTAACCGCCCGATTGAGACCTGCCTGTTCGCCCAAAAAAAAGAATTGACAAGTAAATCTTTATGGTGTTTATTCTGGGGCAGGCGGTAGCTCTGTTATGGCCTGCCCCGCCCCCAGCAGAGAGAGTCATTCTTCCAGAAGCCCGTTCCCACACACCCACCCCACTCACCACTGTCAGGAGAAAGCTGCACTTTTTTTTAATGCATCGCTCAGCCTCAGCGCTCGTCTTATGCCTAAAAAGAGTCATGGCCGGGCCTCCCTAAAACCGTTTTAGCACCTTGTGGATTTTGCTTTTCTTTCCAGAATTAACACAACAAAGCAGGCAGCAGGGCGTTGTTTTGTGTGGTAGGCCAGCAGGCAGGATATCTGACTGTCCTCTCATGGTGGTGACACAGTGAACTGCTCTCAACAAACTAGGGAATAATGGGGGAAATGGTCCGCTCTGTGAAGGCTTCCAAACAGGTGCTCCGCTGCTCTCCCAGAACCATTAAGGACATCTCCCCTCTCACCCTGGCTCTGGCTGACTTCTGTAACCACTCATTCGCCACTGGCTCTTTCCCTCTATCCCTCAAGTACTCCTTTGTGCACCCTTTCTTTAAAAAGCTGTCTGCTGACCCCTTCTGCACCAGCTATCGCCCTATCTCTACTACTCCCTTCCCGGGTAAACTCAGTTGGTTCTCCCCCAACTGACCCACCACACTGATCTTGTTGGTTGCCTTTGTGACCATAAATCTGGATTCCGGACATCCAAAGACACAGAAACTGCTCTCCTGGACACCTGTGAAACCATGCTCGCAAATCTCGACTCCAACCCTTCTGCCGTCTTCATTCTCCTCGAACTCTCCTCTGCCTTTGACACGGTTCCATCCTCATAAAACAACTCTGTGACACCCTCGGCATCACTGATCGGGCACTGGTCTGGCTGACCTCTTTCCTCACTAACTGCCCTTCCCAGCTGCAATTGGGCCCTTTCTCCTCCACTGCCACCCTCTACCTGTGGTATCCCCCAGGACTCTATCCTATCACCATGGCTCTTCAATATCTATCTCGCCCCTCTTGCTTACCTCCCTCTTGCTCACCTGATCTCCTTCTCTCCAGATTTCCAGTTACGCTGATGACACACAGCTTTCCTTCAAACTACCCTCTACCGCCCCTTCTTCCTCCTCTCTCATCCCTGACTGTCTGTCCACCATTTAGGCATGGTGTTCCGTGAATGATCTCTGTCTCAATGCCAGTAAGACAGAGATCCTCCTCATCGGGACACCTGGGGCATCTTTTCCTCCTACCCTCTGGCCACCCTCTTTGGGTCCTCTAGCCCCACCATCCTGTGAGGGCAAAACCTTGGGGTCATCTTAGACTCCGTTCTCTCCTTCACCCCTCACATGATGGACCGTAGCAAAAAGTCTCACTTCTAGCTCCACCTCCTCAGAGGCATTCTTCCTTTTCTCACCTTCCCCAGAAGGTCAATGTCTACAGAGCTCTGGTCCTCTCGAGGCTGGACTACTGCAACAGCTTATTTCTCAATCTCCCTCTCGCCTCCCTTCGTCCCTCCAGCTAATCCAGAATAGGGCTGCAAAAAATCTCCTTGGCCTCAAGCCCAGGGAATGTATCCCTTTAGCCCTAATATCTCTACACTGGCTCCTGGTGGCTGCAAGAATCAAATTCAAGACCCTCTGCGGCCTGGGAAAACGTTAACTGCAACTTTCCGTCCCTAAATACTCCCCTGCATAAGCCCTAGGCTCCTCTTATTCCAACTCTGTCAAACGCTTCTCCTATCAGAGGGTGGGGGCTTGGTCTCTCTCCTTGGCTTTTGCCTCCCTTTGGACCAGCCTCGCTGCACCTCCTTAAGTTCCGGAAACTGCACAAAACTCTGCTTTTCTCTACCTTTTCCCTTTCTTGTTAATCACTCCACTGCCGATGTGGCGGGGGCCTGATCCTCATGAACCTCACAGGATCTCAGGCCCTTCCTCCCAGTCAATACCAGCACCTGCCCCCCACTGCACTGCCCTGTGGGCCCCTGCCTGGTGGCGCCACATCCCATCCTTGAGAGTCGCCTGTACTAGCACTTAGCCTGAGGTTCTCCTCTTTGACTCCCCTTAGCACTTCCCTCCCGGACCCTCCTCAAACACTTGTCCACTCCTTTGCTCCACCTTCCATCCCCTTCCCCTCACTTCTCTTCAATGCACTTGCACAGCCGAATGCCACAAGGCCTACAACTGTATATATATTACTGTTGTGTTTTTTTTTGCCACTGTTATTACTTCCACTGTTCGCTTCCCATTTATCCTTGTGGTGCTTTGAAACACAATTATGTTGTATAAAGCGCCTTACAAATGCTCAATTAAATAAAAAAATAAAAAGCCATTGGCTAGGTAAAGTACAGCACCATGTTAAAATGTCTTAAGTTCTCTTTTATTAGAAACATGTTTAAGCAAATCATTGCATATTTCAATATATTTAAACCAGCTATTAATTGAACTCCATATATATATATATTGTAAATGTCATGAATATTCATATTTTCTAAGCCAACATTTTGACAGTTTGTAGCTAAATTTTAATTAGGAATGTATGTGTATCGAATTAATTATTGCAATATGCAAGATTGCCCTGTTTGGATTGGAAGTGCACAATGAACCATTTTGAAATGGCCCCTGCATTAAAGTGTCTTTGGTGGGGGACAGGCACCCCTGTCAATCCATTGACGTGTTTTTTGTTATAAAAGGTGTCCACGACTCACACAAAGCTTATGAAACTGGAGTGAATGCTGCATGTGTCTCTGACTTCTTTACTGTGGATGCCCTTGCAATGGGTTTTTGTTAAAAAAAATGTGTTTCAACTGTGAGTTGAAATGATTTGGCCAGGATGGCACACCTTTGTTAAGTGATGAACCTGGGATGTGAGCCCTGTCTGGGATTTTAGCACTTTATGTATTTATTTATTTATATGCAGGTAGAACAATGCTGTTTTAATCACAAAAGAATGTACAATAGATAAGAAATTAGATTTGACAGGAAGCAGTGAGCTTCTTACAATGGGGTGAGTTTGAGGGAAATTCTGACCAGATTGTGGCGGGGAGTAAATGCAACAATCACCAGGGATAATACATAAGTGGACATTCATAGATTAAGAACACCCAACATTGGACATTTTTAAGTGCAGGTGGTACGGCCAGCTGTACTTGGGATGTAACCACAATGGGTGAAGTGCTAGATTGGAGGTAGAGGAAGTGAGGGACAGAGGCAGGTTAGAGGCGAGGGAACAATGTTAGCTAGCAGGCAGATGAGAGTTAGGTTAAGAGGGTAACTCGGAGCCGAGGAGGTAAGCTATTAGTTTGGTTTTGAACAAATCGGTGTGGACTGTTTCTCGGGTGTCCAGGGGAAGAGAAGTCCAGGCATGTGGAGCAAGACGAGTGAAAGGACAGAAGCACAGGGAGGGTGAGGAGGCACAAAGGTAATCAAGGAGGCAGAACAGAGATTACGAGAAGGCTTGTAGAGTTGGATGAGGAGTACAGGTACAGTGGTGCCTTACCGTGGATAGATTTTCAAGAGAAGAAATGTAATCTATTTTGTATCATCAGCCATCCAGCCTGGTGACGGTATGCGGAAGTAGGTGTGAAGTGAGTGAGTCCTGGTAGTGAAGTTAATGATCTTGTTGAGAGGACAGAAAGCATAGTTGGGGAGACCAAAGAGGATGCTGGCACAGTACTCCACTTTAGAGAAGACAAGAGTGGTTAAGAGATACTTGTCAGTGTTGAAAGGAAGGAGGTGCCTGATTTTCCTTATAATTGGGAGGTTGAGGCGAGCTGCTGTTCCAGTTTTGCAGAGGAAAGTAGAGAAGATGTGAAAAGGATCTTAGATGACGCTGAGGTTTATAGCTGACTTAAGCACTTTAACATGGTTTCCCAGCACTAGGTCTAGATTTTACAAGTGTGTGTATGTGTGTGTTTGAGATTGGCAAAATATTCTATTTTCTGTTTTACGCAGCCATTTTCCTGGCTCGGCTTGCGTTTGTGACCCTGAGAGCCAGGCCAGACCCTCCGACTAGTCCCTACTCATGTACTCCCTGGCTCTCCCAGCTCTAATTGGTTCATGGTTTGATTTAATGAACTGGTAGAATGACCCTTGCAGACTGCCCCGCCTCTGGCCGTCATCTATAGGATAATGAGCTTGCTACCTACTAAAGGAAACAAAAAGATCCAACTGCAATCGCATCATAAGTGGCAATCTGGAGTTTCCTACAGGGGCTTCCCCAAAGAAAGCTTGGGAGGAGGGGCGGGGGGAATTATGTGATTCATCACACGTGTCGCACTTTTTCGCCTCTGTAGAGCAGTTGTGTGACAGGCCCCATGTGGTCCTCCCATGCACAGCCCAGCTCGAAGGTTCCGCTGCATCGAACGACGCCCAGCTTGAACTTTCCCCAACCTCCTGGAAATTGGAAATCCTGGCCATTTTCCTGCTAGTTTAAATCACTTGTTTTGATATAGAGTTGCCGTTTAAATCACTTGTTTTGATATAGAGTTGCCGTTTTCGGAACTCGGGCCAGTCAGTACCCCTGGCCTTCGCCGCAGAGGCAGTTCATACTGCCATGGTTGGCTGGTGGGTGAAGTGGCCACTCTATCCTCTATACTTGAGCACCGGACCAGCACACCAACGGCTTCTCTTCTATTGGGGCCCTTCACACATTTACATACGTTGGGCAATCCCCCCAGCCCCGCACGCATCACTGCTCGTTATTTGCAGCCATGAATAGAATACGCACCACTCTCTTTGAAGCCGGTCGATCAGGGCGCCTTTTTAATCTTGAGCAAAGGAATGAGTCATCGGGCAATTTACAACACCGTTTTTCAATGGGAAAACCTCCAACGAAACCCTGGACACACTGGACGGCAGCGTTAAGGTGCTTTGTGTATGTCGTGCATGGGGAACCTTTTTCTGAACTCTGAAAACACAAACATCAGGCGTGATTCTATTTGATTTGTTTGGAAAAGTCCAGATGCACCACCAGGGAGCAGTAGAGCGGTTTATAGAGCATGGGGGAGTGGAGCAGAAGAGCATCAAACACGTGGGGCTGCTTCCTGTATGTTATGTAGAGCCTGGTTGACAGAGAGATGGGAACTATGCTAGCTGTCACACTTCACCCCCCCTTCCACCCGTAAATTTACAAATTAAAGCTCTGCGAGAACTGGTTTTATGCTACCCGGAGTCGATTGATATTTTCCTACAAGTGTAGAAGGACAGCAGTTTGGTTACTACACCGCGCCGCTCATTTGTATGGAGTTGAAGATAGGGGACACGCTTAGTAGCAGAACGGTGGTTATTCAAACTCACTTCCATATTTCCAGACATGGATTTGCATGTGGGGGAAAAGATGAAAAAGCCACAGAAATGGTCAGTCTGGTGTACATAGCACACATTTTGAAACTGCATAACCCCCTCCCCGCTTCTTGCTTGGAAATTGAAATGTCTCTTATCTGTGTTGGGAAGTAATAGGGAAGACGGCACGAGCTGCGCACTTGAACTGCGCGCCGCGCGCACGCGATTCACCAAGCGTTTTCGAATGGGATTGCGCCATTATAAAATACTTATGTGAATCAGGCCTACCCCTCTTCGCTCCCCCCCCCCCCCCCGGCTTGGGAGACTTCGTGGAGGATCATCTGCTGCTATGGTGTGAGCGGTACACGAAAATACTCACGCCCATAGACGACGTTTTAGTCGGGGTTCGATTCGCTATAGAAATGCACACGCTTTGCTTCACGAGGCACGTTGCTCGTCGACGTCACGTCGCTCGGGCCGCAGTGCACCCCGCAAAGGTGTCCGTGTCCTCAGCAGCGCCACCCCGGCAGGTTCCCTGGTGCAGGAGTACCGCAGTTCACCGGTGAGCTGGACTTGGGCTCTGGCTGCAGATGGCTGCGCACTTTCATAGCAGTAGCAGCCCAGCAGCGAGCGCTCTCCCGCAGCCTCCGACCCTCAGGATCTTGGTGCGAGATGAAGGACAAGCGGAGAAGGCCAACTCAGCAAAAGACTGCAGATGACATTTCGTTCAAAAGCAGGCGACCCCAAAGCTCAGCTGCAAATGAGAGTATATTAACCCCTCTGCTGACACCGATCATGGGCCCTCACTCAAATGCAGCTTCCAAGACTAAAAAAAGCCGATATGTGCTAAGAGATTACACTTTTTGTTGGTAATATATGTTAATTATATGTACACTTTTTGTTTTCATCTGAGTATTAGTAGCTTCCATACATAATCTCTTGTGACATTGTTTTGCTTAAATCAAAGCTAGCTCTAACATTTACATCATAATCTAGACATGCACAGACAGGTCACACAGTGTTTCATACCATACTGTGGACAGTTGCTAAGCACTATCAGTTAAAAAAATATGAGTACTGATATGGGGGATGACATCATTGGCCCAGGATCGCATATTGTGGTCAATTCGTTGGCGACTCAGCCACTGGACACAAACTTCTCTCTAAGAATAGCGGTAGTTATTATAAAGAGTTGGAGAGAGAACAAACCAGGTGTAGTGTTTATTGTGTGGAGTGGCACAATTGTTTATTTTCGTGTATTGCTCACTGGTCTATAATCCAGCCTGATTTTGCGAGCATTAAACATAGATCAAAATATGGACTTTTAAAACATGTAAATTAACTTCATTTCAATTGTAAGGATTGCCAAAAATGTTCTGGAATGTGAGTCTATATTAAGCAAATGCTCATTCTTGTCTGATCTAGAGGTGTTAAAATAGACGCAAAGCATAAAACATGGCTACCATCAATTGATAAACCAAGAATCTATGATTTCACCAATTAATATCTTTATTCTGTTGATAAACCACATACACATAGGATATCTCCATCAGAAAACAGACCATGGTTAAAAAGAATGCACTAAATGGCAACAGTGTATTCTCTCCACCTATCTTTGAGTGGGGCCATGATGTATGTTGGTGTTTTTCTTAAAGTGTAAACAAGTGGGCTGGCTTTGTGACATGGCTGTAATTCTTCTTGCTGACATGATGTACGTAAGTAAATAGTCATTTACATTGCGCAGCTAGCACCGTAGTGGTCTTCCATAACAGAGGCTTGGCCGAAAATGGTTTTGGACCCACGCCCATGGTAACCAGACCACTCTTGGCCAAGGCGAAAAATGACATGGCGGAGTAAATGGGGGGAGGTGGGGTTGGAGAAGGAGCCCCAGCAGCTCATTCCAGAAAGTGGGCAGCTATAATCTCCAAGGTACATGAGCTGTTCTGCAAGTGTGAAATCGAAGCTGGCTATTGAATACATAGCGTAATAGCCAATGAGTTTGTGTGTGGGTACCCATATTGTTGGGGTTAGATCTTTGCTTTCAGTAGTGATGTTCACCGGATGTTACCATACAGTCCTGAGTTAATGGTGTGTATTTGAAACAGTACACTAATACAATGAGGGGCAATGATGGGAACTTCTTAGCTGTCGCCAGGTTGCCATTCCCTCTGGTTATCCTCATGCTAGTCTCCTATTGATAACTTTGAACTGCTGGCCATGGTTTTGGGTCCACGCCTCAAGTCTTGTCGCAGTGTAATGCAGGAGTTCTGACTCACAGTCAGAGAGGATCAGAATAACAGAATGTGTTTCCTTAGAATCCATATTGTTCAAAATTAATTGAGATGTTGGAAATAGTGTAAACTGGGATCCAATCAGCCATATCCCTAACCTTCAGCAAGGAAACTTGGGTGGAGGAGAGGAGTGTTTTCCAGCATACAAAATTGTAGCAACGTGGTCTGCTTCGTGATTACCAATCCTGATTCCGCCCCAAATGCAGCACGGAAATAGCAACCATCCAGGTGCTCTACGCCATCATTCAGATTATCGGAAAAGAGGGCTCTTGCCTGATAGTCCTCCTGGACCTTATTGCTGCATTCGACTTAGTCGACCCTCACACACTACTCACCATCCCTGCACACAGAATGGGCTTCCTTGACACTGTCCTGAAATGGTTCACATCCTACCTATCAGGCAGACATCAGGCTTCCCAAATGGTCCCCATCAGATATGAATGCCCCCCAATCACCCAGGGAGTCCCTCAGGGTTCCATTCTCTTCCAGGTCATCTTCAACCTCTGTATGGAACAGTTCTAGATGATCCCAACTTTGCTATACACTAATCTGCAGGTGATGCACAGCTGTAGCTAAGGTCAAGGGCCTAGAAGATATTGCTCTCCTTTGCACATGCCTTGCAGCTATTCATGCTTGGATGACTAGTGCCTGTTTAAAGTATAACCCCACCAAGACCGAATTCGTACTCCTCGGCCACCCCTCCAATTTGGAGCCTACTAAAAGAAGGCTGGATGAAAGGCATAAATGCATAGGCTTTATTGGTGATAGCAATCTATCCTCCCGAAAACAAATCACGAAAAAGGCTCAAATGGCTTGGTATCTGATCTATCTACTCTGCAAGTTCAAACCCTTTCTCCTGTCCCAGGAATAACGGACTGTGGGTTTAGGCCCTAGTGATTTTGCATAATGCCAGTGATAACACCCTCCTTGCTGGGATCTCAGCTGTTTACAGTGACCCAGCCTGCCACGGCTCTCCCCATCACTGGTTTTAGGGAATTTGACCACATCACTTTACCATGCACAAATTACAATGGCTCCCCATTCCAGCTAGGATTTTGTGCAAAACCGCGTGCCTCACCTATAAAATAACCACTGCAGGCACAACGGCCTACCTGACAGCCAAACTAAACACATTGGGCAGCACACAGTCACTGTAAGACTATCACCAGAATGGAAACTAGACTGGCTCACAAGGAGAAAACTAGCAAAACGTCCTTCTTAAGCTATGCTTCTGTCTTTTTTTAACTCCATCCCAGTGTCAATCTGGACAAAGACCTGGCTCTTCTAACAACACCATGGTGAACCTAGTTCCCGGCTATCTTCTGCACACCCACATCTGTTTATTGTACTCTGATCAATTGTACTAATGTTTACTAGAGCACATGTTAAATTCTTGCCCCCCAATATCTTGCACCATGACCTGTACACAGCTCCCATGCGCCCAAGCTTGGTTCACACTATAGAAATATATAAGATTAAAAACTGGCAAAACTGAACACCATAATCCCTCCTAGTCTCTAAATTTCTGTTAGGACCGTAGACATAAGAAGCAGAGGTAGTGAGGAATGGGGCACTGGCACCAATGGGCAAAAGACACAACTTAAGCATTATTCCTGCCATGAACCAACCGCTCTCACTATACACACACATATATACACACTTGCTCTGTTCCCTATGTTGACCCAAGTGAAAATCCACGGCACAGGTTAAAAGGAAAGAATACAGATACACAAAGAAGTGCACAGATGAAACTGAAACTACCATCATCAGGGTCATTACCACAAACTGCACATTCTTTGAAGGGATTGCAAGCAAATGCCTTCTGTGGCAGAATCCATGCATTGTGTTGGGCACTATATGCAGACCACTTGGGGACCCTTCCCGTACCTTCAAAAAATAGCCTGACTTCATCCCCAATTTGCAAGCTATCACCAATTGAATGATTGCCTCTTTGATTTAATTCGCTGGCTAGATGAGGTGTGTGCAATCCTTGGCGGCTCTGCGGATGTGATGTTTTGAGCTACAATTTCTATTAGCCTTAGCCCACATATAGAATGAATGGTCGGGCATCTTGAGAGTCGTAGTCAAAGACATCTGCAGTTCCACAACTGCCTACACTGGAAGGAACACTTTAAATGCCATCATATCTTCTCAGCCTCACCTTGCTGACCCACAGGTCACTTCTCTTTCGTGGCTATGCCACAATCTATTGTTAACAAAACTAGTCAAACCAATGAGGCAACGTAATCAGTCACTCCTGACTAACTTGGGATTCTGCGCAAGTCAGACCCATGAAGAGGGTCTCCCCTGAACACTTCTCAGTTACCTTCAGAATCTCTGCCCAGCAAACGGACTCCCTAGAGACATTGCTTATTAATCTGCATAATGAACTCGCCAGAACCCTGGTCCTCCTGACCCTCCCCATTACGCTGTCAGAATAAACCATTGGATTGATGCAGAACTGGTAGTGCTTAAGAGATTTAACAGAGTAGCATGCCATTATTGAAAGAAAGAACAAAACATACCTGGATGACTGCTTTGCAAAAGCCAATAACCCATCCTCGAAACTCATCAGGATTTACCATAGAATGAGATACCCTCCTGAAAGTGTCGCTTCACCTGTTGCCACTCCAGCCCTGACAGATCTCTTCACTCTATTCATCTGAAAAAAGATCCTAGCTATCCAAGACTCTACCTCTCACCGTGCTAGAACCTCAGCTGCCCTGCCTCTACCAGGCATAGAGGCTGGAGTCTCTTTCTCCACCTTCCAGCCACACTCCATTGCAGACACTGCTGTGATAGCAAATAAATAACGAGGGCCGCTTCCCAACAGGTCTTCCCATATCCTGCCTAGACCACCTAAACCAGTATCAACTCCCTGGCTCCATCAATCACTAACCTCATCAACTCCTCACTGGGAACAGGAATAGTCTCTGCCCCTCCTTAAGAAAACCCATATAACGCATGCCTAAAAAAAAAACACTGATGCTCCTAACATTCCATCTCCCTAAAAGTCCATCCCAAACACTCCTTTCTTAAGAAAGATTCGGGAAAATGTAATTCAACAGTTTGAGGTCTACTGTGAATCTTACCTGCTTTTGCATGACCACCAATCTAACTTGTGGCCAGCCAGGAAAACGCAGCCTGAGGGACGCGCTCCTGAAGTCGTCAGACGACAACTGTCCGGCTGTACGCATCCTCCTGGAAAGGGCTAATTCAGCTTATTGTTGCCCCGCTTAAGTACTGTGTTTCTTGATTGAAGTACTCATCTCTCTCTCAAAGACAAACACTTCATAAAATATTTAGGGCTGTTGGAATACTATAAAAACTCTGACGAACCACCATGTGGTAGCCTTTAGAGCGCAATGCTTTATGCGAAATGTGAGGCGGCAGGATGCCAAGATTCCCACCGACAAACTTTTATTCAAGAAAAGATTGGCTTGAGTAGGGCTCTTCTTGACTTTGGCTGCAGCCTTGTGAGTTGGAAACTACCAAAGGACTTCTTTAGTTGGTGACTGCTTAACAGATCCTTTCAGATGAAAGGGCCTTCACTGCTCTGCTCTGAAATCCTAAGCACTGAATGACAGATCCTGTCCTGGCCTTCTCTATTAATGATCCGAGATCATTGCAGTCTTTCAGCGTAAATGAAGGACTTTGAAAGCATCTATAATTTGATTTGCATGTCAAGACCAACCCAGTACGATGCATGTACAAGGTTGTCACTGCCTGCGTTTCAAGCAAATGTTTTGTTTGTGCCTCTTGAGTGCTTCACTCAACTTGTATACCCATGCCATGTTTTATTTTTCATTGACTTGTGTGTTAAGTGAATCAGAAACACGTCTACAAAAATCTCTCTGCTTTTGGGGTAGGCTTGGAATCAAAAATGACCCAGTTAATGTTTTTCAAGGTGGCCTCATATTACACTTGCCAGCAAATGTAGCGAGCAACTTCAACCCGTCTGAATAGAGTTTGAGTGGTTATCCCCTAAAGACAATGTAAAAAAATTGTCAAATTGGTGAATTTTGAAGCACATTTGTCCATCTATGAAGATTAAAAAGTAGATAAACATAGCCACAAAAGTGACACGTGAGATTTGCTAAGCGTCAAGAATAACATACTGAAAGTTTTATAACGAATTCTTTAGTTCAAATGGATTTGGGGGAGAAAGAGAGATTGAAGGAAGTGAGTGGCGTGGATGTGAGAGGGAAAGAGGAGTGGAAAGAGGCGCATGGTGCTTTGCCCCCCTGGTAATTTTACGATTTATCTTGTAGGCCAGTCTACCTCTGTGTTTTCATTCAAAATATAATCTCCAACTATAGATGTTAACTGCATTTCAGGAGCTCCAGGCCCTATTAGATTTGGTTATTAGGTGGCGCTAAACCTATAAGCCGAAACTATTGCCTTAGAGTGCAGCTAGGGAGAAATGGCATATGAGTACGGACACAAAGCTTGTAGGTGCTGTTGGGTTATTTGCCCACCGTTGACTACCCATGGCCTAGCAAATGTCTCTGGCCATTCCCACCCAGTTCCTGCCCCTCCCACCCAAAAACATCTGGGAATTCTTTGACCTAACCTTTTCAAGCCATAGCTTCAAACTTTGTGAACAAAGTGCCTGCCAGTGTTTTTTGGAAGTAGTCTGAGACTGAATGACTTAATTGGTGCTGTGAACGCGCTAATGGTGGATTCAAAATGTCAACCAGGTCTGCCTTCAGCCACTCGATTTATGAGCAGTCGGCGTGTCCACTGAAGTCTTGTTTAAACAAGAATTGGCAAAGGCAACAGTTTTGTGTAGAAGTATTAGGCATTTGACAGGCACTGCTGACAGCATTTTCAAGCTGCTACCATTGATGGCCAGTTAATACCACAACGGTAATGCCTGGCAAATGCCTTTTCCATACTGATAACAAAATCCCCAACTGTTGGCATTGACAAGGTCTATTTTTTTTTAATGTATCCTTCCTATCCGCTGCTACACTCTGTTGACATATCTACTCACAAAAAAATCGGCACCACCCGTTTATAAACGCTTCTTTCAGCTGAAACAAGTGTAAACACAGACTTTTCTAGCCGATCCACCTCATTGTGATGTTTTGGATCGTGCTTAACACATTTGAACCTGAAAAGCGCCAGGTTTCTTCATGTGGCCTCCCAGCTTTGATATCAGCCCAACCTCCCTCAGGCTGTAACTCCAACAGTCTCTGTCCCTTTATAAACAGTGGTAGATCGAGCGTGCATTGAATTTATTCCTATATGGCTCCCTTAAAACGACCCCACTGCGCCTCTTCAAACAATACAGGTTTATTTATTTATGTATTTTTTATTTGTAGAAGCGCACTAAGCCCATAGGCGTCAAGGTGATGGTTACAGGTAGGTAAATATTATTTAGATTCAAAGACAGGTAAGGGTTCAAGGCATAGAGTAATTTGAAAAGGAAGGTCTTTACTTGTTTCCGTAACCCATAGTAAGAGGGTTCTGCGTCGAGAGAAGCGAGTTCCAGAGTCCAGCCGCGGTGACGAGAAAACATTCAAAATCAGACCGTAGAACATTGCACGTGTTTAATGGAGGCCTGTGCCTGTGCGAGTGTAATTGTTTTACTTTTAAGTTGGGTTTGTCAGGAGAAACGACCTTCTCTGGTTGGTCACTGCGTCTCGTTCATGTCTGAAATGTGGCTAAAGACGCCTGGAAGTCACAGCACGATTCGCCGCCATCTGGCGAAAGACCCAATAGCGTGACTGATGGTCGAAATCGGATCAGCCAAACGCTGGGGAGAAGGTGTTACTATACCATTAGCCAAATAATGGGACTGAACGTATCGACCTGCAGGTTGGCCCCACGTCTGGGAGCACTGAACCAACTGAGCTATCGTGGCAGATGTTGATAACACACTGAGACAATGGAGGGAGGCTTGACCTCGGCCTTCTCTCGGAGGTGCTGTATTCCAAGGAGACAGAATTGCCAGTGCTGCAGCTGCTTGCCTCCTGTGTACGTCCCTGGTTCCATTTCCTGGCTGTCCCAACTTGCCTGCATAGACTTTTCCAAATGACCTTCCAACAGTGGTGCAAGTAGACTCAAATTTCAGGTGGCAGGGAGCTAACCCTTCAAATGTTGGGAAAGGAGCGAACTTCAGAGAATGGGGGGAGGGGCAATGTTAACATTGCAAAACCATTTCAATTGCCTAAATGTAGGCATACAAACGTAGTTGCTAACAATGAAATGCTTTACAGTAGTCATTTGTTAACAGTGCAGTCCTGAGAATCCTTTATCGCCTGTATCCTGTACTGACTACCAACCAACGGCCCTGTAGATGAGCCAGGTCAAGTCAACATAACCAACATTTCTTAGGAGGGGGGCTAAGCCCCTTTTGCCCAATGGGTGGTGCCCCATTGACTTCCACACATTGTTTCCCCGGCCATTCTTTTTCTGTTCTCTCTGTAATGTGTTCTTACAGCCAGTGCTGGAAATGGAAAACATTTATTGGGGGAACCGTCACTTCTTAGGAGGGGTGGGACCAAGGGGCGTGGCCCCCGGCCAGGTTGTGCAACACAGTATCTCTATATAGAACTCAATCCTGGCGATTTGCGTAAAAGCAAAGAGAATTATGGGAACAACATAATGTCCACAATTTTAAATATTAAACATGTCTTAGTCATTCATTAAGAAAACCTTTTAAGCGAATAATGGACTCTTCTGTTTTGATTGGTCACAATAATCACCCTAATAAAGAGATGTCTTTAAAATCCAGGACACATATACCAGTTTGAACAACTACAAAACCGTGTCTGAAACTTCAGCAGTTTCTGTGTGCAGGCTCCAGTACTGCGTGTTCTGAACGCTATTTGCGGAATGGGTTGGGAAGCAGGGAACAGTCTCGTCAGGAAGGCAGAGACTTCTGAAAGCGGTCTGCTGGATGAAACACAGGATCGGCTAGAGTAGATTGTTGGGCCCGCTGGGTCTGGAGGACAGAGCAGGGCTCCGGCAAGACATTCTTTTACCAGAGCGCTGCTCTGTCCTGCTCCACTCCATTTCCTGCACTGCTTACAGCCAGTGTTATAGGCCACCTGGGTCTCCAAGCAGCTTTTTAAGCAACTTGGATAATTATCTGGGCACAGAGGCATTATGTCACAGAACACTTGTTATTCTTGGTGATCTTAAAATTTGGTGTAACAGCCTTGACAATCTCGACTGAATACACGTAACAAAATATTACAGACTTGAAGGTCATATGACTGAATGCAGAGCTCATGGAACTTTGGGTCGGTATGCATCAACACAGTAGCACAGCAATTTTGTTTTTTCCCTCTCATCACTACTAATCACATCCATATATGCAACCCATTTGGGGGGGGCATTGTCTGGATTCAGTCTTATTCAGAGGGCTACAACTCTCCCACTCTGAACATTTTCCAGTTCCTTGGTCAGATCATTTTTTAGTTACATTTTCCATGGCACTCTGTTGGCAGTAGTTTAGTCGCTAAACCACAACTATTGCGCCAAAAGAAGAAATTGAACCTCATCACTAGTGAGGAGCTATTGATTAATGTCAACCATGTACAGCCTGATCTCAACTTTTCAGAACTCTAGCGTACGATTATGGATGGCTTACAAAATAACAGCGATGAAAGTGCCCCTATTCAATACTCCAAAGAAGGAAGGAGGAATAAACATAAAACCCCTGGTATACTGATTCATTAAAACTATCACAAAAAATCTATCTAAAAGGAGAAAAACTATGGCTACTTAAAACTGGAGACACTGCAGATTGGCTAACTGCCAGGTCTGCCTTGAAAACTTATAAGCAAGACATCCTTGCTGCAAAGTCTGTTTATATACAGAAAGAAATCACTCCGGCAGAAAATAAATCCAAAACCCTGTTCTCCACGATCAGGAATTGTGTCTCTCCCTCTTGTACTACCCAGAGCCTTCCCCCATCGCCTAAAATGGCTAATGAATTCAATGTTTTTTTCCTCTGATAATATCAATCAAATGTCTATGAATATCGACTGTCAGTCACCACATAGGAAAGGATTACTAATGTGGAAACTCAATTGAATGAAAAACCCTTGGCTGCCACCTTCTCTATTTCTCCTGTTAGTTTGCAAACACTTGTATCATTTATGGAAAAACGTAAACGTCTAAATCTTTTTTATGATCCCATTCCGGCCTATCTTGCTAAACGGTACATACCATCCTTAAGTGAGATCCGCCACTCTCTAGTCAACCCCTCATTGAGTCAAGGAAGTGTCCCATCTGAGCTAAAAAACTCATACCATATCTCTCTCTTAAAAAAAACATCTTTGGACAACAAAATCCTATTTAATTATCGTCCAATTGCTGGCCTACTTTGGCCTGCAAACATCCTGGAGAAGATAGTGACAACACAGCTCCAGAGCTTTGTGGGAGAGCATGCCATTTTGGATACATACCAGTCAGGGTTCAGACTCGGCCATGGGACAGAATCAGGTCTGGTCACAGTGTGTGCTGATATCTTGAGGGCTGCCGACGAGGGCGACATTAGCATGCTAGTTATGTTGGACCTGCCGGCAGCCTTTGACATTTTAAAACCCTCCTTTCCAGACTCTCGACAGTTGCTCATGTATCTCAAGGGGCCCTGGGATGGTTTTCATCTTTCCTGTCTGACCGAAAACAACAGGTCAAATTGGGCCCATTTCTTTCTGACCTTCTGCCCTTGGTGTGTGGAGTGCCTCAGGGATCCTCCTTGTGCCCCCCTGCTTTTTAATGTGTACATCCGCCCGCTTTTGAAACTCTTTTCAAAATGTAATCTGCAATATCATTCATACGCGGATGATACATAAATCTATGTGCGGTTAACAAGTACGGTGGATGCAACAGCCAGCATTTTACAATGTGGTGAGGCAATCAACACCTGGATGCTGGAGAATAAGCCGCAGTTAAAGCCGTCAAAAACGGAGATTATCGTATTTGGCCCAAAAAACAAATTAGCCAATCTTATGCCAATCCATTGTCATCCCCTGGGGGCAACCAGACGTGGGCTCCCTGCTCACTGTGGTTAGAGAGGCTCAGCTTCACCTCACTGATGATGCCCAACAAGGCTGAAACACGTGTATGGGGTTGCTGATGGTACTCTTGTTCAGAGAGGAATTGCCATAGCATTTCGGTGCTGGACTGCCCTTGTGGGCGGGACAAAGACTGATATGCAAATGGATATATTTCCCATCTGTGAAGGTACAGTGAGCAAAAAGCAATGGCTGCGAACTCTCAATGTGGTTAATAACCACTGAACAGGTTATCATGACTTGTTCTTTCGAGAGAGGGGCGCCTGCTACCTTTTTTGTATTTTTGAAAGGAACTTGGGGTTGGTCACCCTAGGTTACCTGGGGGCAACCAGACGTGGACTCCCTGCTCACTGTGCTTATAGAGGCTCAGCTTCACCTCACTGATGATGCCCAACAAGGCTGAAACACGTGTATGGGGTTGCTGATAGTACTCTTGTCTTGTTCAGAGGGGAATTGCCATAGCATTTCGGCGCTAGACTGCCCTTGTGGGCGGGACAACGACTGATATGCAAATGGATATTTCCCATCTGTGAAGGTACAGTGAGCAAAAAGCAATGGCTGCGAACTCTCAATGTGGTTAATAACCACTGAACAGGTTATCATGCCGTGTTCTTTCGAGAGAGGGGCGCCTGCTACTTTTTTTGTATTTTTGAAAGGAACTTGGGGTTGGTCACCCTAGGTTACCTGGGGGCAACCAGACGTGGACTCCCTGCTCACTGTGCTTAAAGAGGCTCAGCTTCACCTCACTGATGAGGCCCAACAAGGCTGAAACACGTGTATGGGGGTGCTGATGGTACTCTTGTTCAGAGAGGATATTTGCCTAGCATTTCGGTGCTGGACTGCCCTTGTGGGCGGGACAAAGACTGATATGCAAATGGATATATTTCCCATCTGTGAAGGTACAGTGAGCAAAAAGCAATGGCTGCGAACTCTCAATGTGGTTAATAACCACTGAACAGGTTATCATGCCTTGTTCTTTCGAGAGAGGGGCGCCTGCTACCTTTTTTGTAACCCTTTTTAATGTACAGACAGACTATTCGCAAAAAGTCAAGAATCTTGGCTGTATCTGGCAAGCTAACATGCACCGCAATGGCCAGATTAATCAAATTATTAAAACAGTTTACTA
This sequence comes from Ambystoma mexicanum, assembly GCF_040938575.1. NCBI lineage: Eukaryota > Metazoa > Chordata > Amphibia > Caudata > Ambystomatidae > Ambystoma > Ambystoma mexicanum. The sequence continues at coordinate 220,789,869 of NC_090924.1, read as the reverse complement.
TCAACTCAAACTGCTGAAACCTCTCATGTTTCTTATTCTGGACAAAGATCGGTGCTCAGTGGTCGGTGCCCTTGTTAATTCAAGTGTCGACTGCTGTAACTCCCTTCTCCTGGGTATTCCCAAATACCAGGTTCAGCGATTGCAGGTTGCTCAAAACTCCACAGTGAGACTCATCTTCTCACTGCCAAGGAGGGCATCCATTTCACACCTTCGCAGGAGTATTCATTGGCTCCGTGCACAGCAGCATAGTTTGTTTAAAACCCTTGTCTTGTTTTTAAATGCATTAATGGTTTGGCGCCAACCTACCTTTCAGCTAAAATTCTTCCCTATCAACCAGGTCGACCGCTGAGCCCCTCGGAGGGCCGCCTACTCGTGGCTCCATCCTCTAAATCAGTTCGCTATGGGAATAGATGTTTCTCAAGAAAGGCTCTGCAGCTTTGGAATAACCTTCCATTTGAATTAAGGAGAGTGGAATCACTGGAGGGGTTTAGGAAGAAGCTTAAAACCCACCCTTTTCAGTAATCTGGTTCACTACTGCTGACCGTACATAATTAAATACCAACTGCGCACAGGTGCATCTTTTTGCTTGCATCTTCGGATATGCGCTCCATGAATGCCTTTTCCATTCCATTCTATTCCAGTGTTGTTTTAAAACAAATAGCAGAGGAATTCAAGCCATTGAACTAAGGTCAGGCTGAAGGATGGGGCATATACCCTCAACAAAACAGCTGCGTTGGCATGCTGTGGTGCTGACCCCCTCCTTAATTGTATATGGTGCCCTTGCTGGGCGTTGTTGTCGCATAACTCAACTGTAAAAATAGACTGTTCCGTCAAATTGGAATGCCTGCCAACATTGTCGGTTATCCAGGACTACACATCCTGGAATGCAAAGTTAAAACAAGCATTGACATTGCCAATTGTTTGGGATTTTGTGTAGTCATAGAAAAGACACTTGCCAGGCACTGCCCTGGTGGTAATAACTGCCCATTGATGGTGGCAAGTGCAAAATGGTGGGAGTACCTGGACATCTGATAGCAGTGCCTGGCAAATGCCTAATACTTATACACAAGCCAAAACTGTTGCTTTTGCCAATGCTTCTTTTTAACAGGGCTTCAGTGAAGGACACTCATTAGTGCTTATAAATTGAGTGGCTGAAAGCAGACCTAGTTAAGACATTTTTATTACACCAGTAGTGCGCTTACCGCTCCAATTAAATAATTTACTCTGTTATGTTATTTACATTTGTACAGCGCACATACGCCCGAGGGCATCTTTGCGCTAAGCGGCAGAGGTGAGGCAGTTGTAAGAAGACTCAGAATACTGCTTAGAAAAAACACTGCCATGTACTTCAAGTGCAAATTTTGATGGTATGGCTTGATTGATGCAAGCTCAAAGAGTTCCCATGAGGCAGTGTTTTGGGTGGGGAGGGGCAGGAACTGGAGGGATGGTCATAGGGATTAGCATGGCCATGGGCTGTCATTGGGACGGCAAATGACCAAATAACTAGAAACTTTGTGTCCCTCCTCATATGCCATTTCCCCCTAGCTGTACTCTAATTTTGGCTTATAGTTGGCACTAATAGCCCAAACGAACGAGGACTTAACTAATGTCTCCCGAATGGAATGGATAATGTTGACATGTATTATTATTTGTAATTGTGGCACCTTTTTGCAATTAGTCTGCATGCTTATGAGGCGACCCATTCAGGGTACAGTTCAGGAGTTCGTGGAATGTTCACTCATTTATTTGTTTTGTTCTGCGCGAACCCGGGCAGCCCAGGCATTGGTGTGCTGCGCTCAATTGCTATTTTCTGCTCTCAGCATAACAAAGCACACGCCGGTGAGAAGCAGCCAGCATTTCTGCGCAAGCCACAATTTTGCCCTCTCCATGGCTGTAATCCTTAATAGAGATAACATCAATCGAAAAGCGCACGTCCCAACCCTAGAAATAGTATGAGGGGCATCACGATGGTCCTTTTTTTGGGAGAATAAGCTACAGTGTCATGGGCAACTGAAATGGTCAACAAATGATAATTGACAAGAAAGTAACAGGAAAAACGAAGCAGAAATGTTAAGAAAGAGCATCAGGGCCAAAATGCTATATTGATATGCTTCCATACTGCACCAAACCACCACCTTAATAGTGCCAGAACGCCTGAGCTTGTCTGTTGAGTGGCATACACTGCCCTTGCCAGGGGTGCCCAGACCATAGCTTGCTGGAAGAAAGAAAAGGATCGAGGGAAAGATAAAAGGATGGGAAAGCAGGAACTAGATGCCAAGAACACATCTTCAGCGGGGTAAGAAGGCTTTGTTTTATGTTATGTTGATTTATACCGTGCAAAGCTACCACCCAGAGGCAGTCTCCAGGTGCTCATGTGGCTCTGCATGAGAGAAGGGCTGGGTGTGTTAGTGTGGGTGCAGTGATAGGATAGACCCAAAACCAGGGGAAACTTGCGTCTCTTTGTGTTGGCTTGCAGATGGTTGATTGCCTGCACTGGCTTGTTGTATCCGTACGGGTAAGTCCCAATGTCTTATTTTTCTTTTGGAATGTTTGTTATGTTGGGGGGGGGTGTCTGTGTGTTTTAAGTGTAGGTTGGCTGGTATTTCCGTTGTGGTTGTGCGCACTGGCTTGTTGTATCCGTACAGGCAAGGTCCAGTGTCAGGGATCGTTTGTTGTATGCGAGTCATACTTATGTTGGGTGTGTGTTTGTGTATAATCTGGTTAGCCCAGTGGGCGGTATAGTACTTGGTTGGTGTGTTGGAGGGGAGCAGAAGCAGGGTGGTTAGTACATTGGCTACTCTCAAGTTCTTCTAGGTGGCTAATTTACACAATTATATCTAATGTGATGTATCGCTAATCTTCACAGCACATCACATTGTGGTAACACTAGATTCAACACAACAATAGAGAGGAGGTTGATCTCAAGGGTGAAGCCTGCATATCCAGTGGCTCACAAAGACATGTCCTTGGTTAGTGAGGCCTGGAGTAGCGTGACTCCAGTGGGAGCGTGCTTGAAACCCGCCATCCCCTTCCCACGGAAGTGATGTTCACCGCTCAAACAGGGGTCAAGTCCTACAAATTAAAGTGGGGGGACTCATCAACAAATGCAATGGGATGTGACGTCACCAGAAATGAGCCGATCAAGGTAAAATATGCACATTTCCTTAAATTTGCTTTGCATAACGACCCAATTGCACACGACAATTGGCATTTGCCTTTCATAAAAACAACACACACATAAAACCAAGAGAGGATATTTTCTTCTAATAGTGTTTTTGAAAACGTTAAAAGATGTGCATGTTTCAAACTCTAAGAACCAATAAAAATGTTTCCCTGAGACGTGCAGTACCGAATTGGGACAATGTATCTTTAGCTGTTTGTTATTCTTCACATGTTATATAGTGCAGTAGTGAAGTGGCCAGCCTACAAATCAGACTGTGGTTCGATCCCCGTGGTCAGCTTTAATGCATACATTAAAAGAGGACATTCAATGTTTCTCATTTTAGCTGGGGGGACTGAGTCCACCCTCTGAAAAAAGTGGGTGGACTCCGTCCCCCCGCGTATACCCTCGACTTGAGCCCTACCGCTCAAACAATCCCTGAACTTTGCAGGGCTATGGCTGACGTTTGCACTGTCCTTGGAACGGTTATGGGTGCTTTGACAAAGGCCTGTGCCAGAGCCTAGGGAGTGGGGTGACCTTAGGGGCCGGTAGCCAACACCTACCCCAGAGGAGGTACACAGAGGATGCCCCAGACTCCCCAGTCCATTACCAGCCCCAAAATGAGTGACTTCCCCAAGAGCCCTATTGACATATACTGTGCCAAGTTCAGAGAGACTGGGGCAATCTAAGGTCCACTTTTCCAAGGGGATATGGGGCCAGAGTGGAAGGTATTTACTGGGAAGGAAAACAAGGGTAACCCAATTCCAACGTAATCCTTAAAACACCCAGCAGTCCTGTGAAGACTTGGGGAAAACGGATGAGCCCCTTATGTTCAGAGGGAAGTAGAAACCCTAGCTGGCATAACCTATGCCCCCTTACAAACTAGAGTACTCCAAGTCAAGCCTGTTGAAGACCTCTGCCTTCAGTCAGGAGGGAACCGTTACACGTAATGTTGGGGGAAAAATCCTTGTAATGACCTAAAGACTGCTATTTTACAGGCAGAACATTTCACACGTGACTGTATATAGAAATGAAAAGGGCTTATTTGCAGGACAGTGCAACGCCTTCAGCTCTCTGGCACGCAGGATCAGTAGTACTGCAAAGCTCTGCGAGCCAAGGCGAGCAGCACCGGCAAAATGGTTTGAACAGAGTCGAGCTTCACTGTCACTGCTCACTCATGAAAGTGCCATGGGATTCCCGGGACCCTTCACGGCACTGGCCAGACAAACACACAGAAGCAATTACTACGCACTAGGTTAAAGCAAGCATCCGAGCCACTCCTGTATTGATTTGGGAATGCTCATAGATGTTGAAGCTGAGGCTGCAGTTCCTCCTCCTGGTAGCATTTCTTCTTTACCCTATCTGGATTATTGTGGTTGTAAAGAAGCTGGAGGGAACTGTGCACCACTCACTCTAGAGCGTGCGTTTATGATGTTCACTTTGCACTCTATGTAATTAACATCCAAACTGGTTATGTCAAGTAATTGTTCCCTGTATTATTAGAAGTATTTACTGGTGTAGCTATATTTGGATCTGGAATAGTGCAGTTGTTTTTTATAAGAGCTAAACCATGGGGCTACGTAAGTTACATATATTTCTCATTAATCGTAGCTGACACGTGTTTTCGCGCCCACAGTGCTTCCTCAGGGCTTAGATTAGAAGGGAACAGGGACAGAAGAGACACGAGAAGGAGGCAAGAACCTTAAAGTTAAAAAGAGGATCAGGGAAGGTGGTGGGGCAAGGAGTATTTCAAAGGAGTAGGGGAGAAGGCTTAGGAGAGTGAAATAGAACAATTAGAAGGAGAAGAGAAGATACGAGGAAGAAAGCCAGGAGTGGGGAGGAGGACATGTGCAGAGCGTGGTGAATCTTCATGGAAAAAAGGAGGAGACATATACCCGAGGGAGGAGAAAACTAGAGAGAAGGAAGGGGCAGACAATTAAGGAGGAGTAAGTGCCCAAGACAAGATGCAGAAAGCCAAAGGAGTGGTCGAGATCCATGTATGTGGAGCGTCCATGGGGACGTATGTGCTCAGCACAAAAGGGGTTTTAAGCCTGGCAAGCCCAGGGCCCACTGCAATCTTTGCTAAAATACAGGAGAGTTTTACTCCTTGAAAATGTACAGACAAGCCAAGGCACCAGAGATGGTGTCGTCGGTTCCACTAAATCGGAGGATCAACATCCTTACAAAGTATATGAGAGACAAGCATCCAAATTCAAGAGCCAAGAAAGAAATGCTGGGGCACTTAAACCCCAAAAGACTGTGATGGACTCTGTACCCGCTGTAAAGGCATCATGAAAGAGATACAGACAACTAAATAAGGTTTGGGCTATAAACCTTTATTAAAGAAAATGAAAATGAGGGTTGCTAAAAATGGCTAACTTACTCTATGCTAAGGTGGGATTTACCTACCTAAATGAAACTAATGATAGTCTTTGTCAGGAAGTCCAAAGCAAATGTGTGTCTGTGTCCCAAAACCTATACTTGCCTTCACATCTAATTGTATACAATGTGTAGGGATGTCAGCATTAAAACGAGGGTGTTACAATAAGAGTTCAGAGCTTCTTCCAGCTATTGGTTGGAAAAGGGGGATCCCTTCCCCAGGATTCAAGATAGTTCACGTTACAAAAAGAGGGGTTTCCTTCCCCAAGCGTTCAAGTCTCTCAAGGTTCCAAAACAACCCAATTCATTGGGATACTTCACACTTCTTCTGGCTTGATTGCCTTTCACCAATTTCACAAATATCATAGAGTTCAGTTCCTTAATTTCAGATCATACAAGTTTTCCTGTATATTCAATCACAAGCTAATGGGTGAGTTAAGTGGCTTTTCCTTAGGTGGGTGTACTTGGTCTAGGTGCAGTTGTCTGACAATCCGGTCCACCCATAACAGGTCACGCAACCAACACACCTTACTTGCTTTTTCTACACAAGTACACTGTTACTGTTTCAGCTTCACTGTTGTACTTGACATTCTTATTTCACATCCCCTGGATGCTTTACTACTTGTTTTGCCACCATTCACTTAATGCACTTTCAAACTCTTCTCAGGGCTTTTACCACTACTTACTCTTTCAAGTTACACAGTTCCTTATATCTTTATGGCACTTGCCAATGCTTGTTATCTCAGGTTGAGCAGTTCCTTTTTATCAGGGAATTGCACCAAACTGCTTTCCATTCAATTGGTAGTCAAACACACTTGCTTACTTTCGGATCTGCATTCAAAAAGGCTTCATTTTGTCCAAATCAGTCACATTGAATAAACCAACAGCACATTCCCAGTTTACTCTCTTGCTGGGTGTATTCACACAAGTTCAAATATTACTGTTTCCCTGGCCCTCTCTTTTCCTTGTCATGTTCATCATCTCTTTTATAGTTCGGTATTCCCCAAAAAAAACTTTCCCTCAGTTTTCTCAGCAGCTTCAGATTATCGTGCTTAGCAAACAATCTTGACTGGCATTCATATCACCCGCACAGTCCTTTGCTCACTCGCGAGCGAACCTACCTGCAGCAAACACGTGGTTCACACCTCACCATCCTGGAGTCATTCAGGCTTCTCTGAATACTGGGTATGGTGTTTCCAGTTGCTGTTCTCTGCGGCGGCAGGCTCGCTGTGGCTGTCGCTGATCCCGGCTTGGCGCACCTCTCCTCTTTAATCTCTTCCACCTCGGTTGTACAGAGAGGGAGTCTTTCTGACTCCAAGAGGTATGCAGACCAGCTCTGCTACCGGAGACCTTCCAAGTGCTCCCGCCACGATCCGCTTCCACTGCAACAACTCTGCAGCTTGTAGGCGCTTCCGGCACGTGTCTCCCTGGCTTCACCTCCAGCTTCTCCTGCAAGTGTTCCACAGGCAGTCATCTCATTAGCCTCACCTGAGTGGGCCATTTATACCACCCCCTTTGGCCTCAGGTGCAGGCAATCTTCATTTACTACATAACGGTCCTGGTACACGGCATCCCTCTTCCTCGTCCCAGTACCAGTGTGGTGTCTGTGTGTGTGAGTCAATAAAGAGAGGATGTATGACTCTGGTTTGTCTCGTCCTCATCCGAGTACCTGACTGTTGTGTACTGGGAGACGGTTTCCTAGAACAATAGGCAAGGGACTGGTAATACCCTACAAAGGCCTGGGGGATATCTGACTCTTTATGAAAGTGTAATGGGAATACCGTGTCTCACCCAAGGGCGCTTCATCCCCACTCCCCAAGTCTCCTCCACCCAGGTGATCCTTCCTCATATATCCACCCCCAGGGCCAGGATACAATAGCAGCAGCCTTTTCCTGGCCACCTGGGAGGAGGATATATTGGGGAAAGAAGTGAAGACGCCCTCAGATTCCTCACACCACCAGGTGGCAAAGTCTAAGGAAGACAGTGAAGGACTGAGGACCATGGGAGGAAAGATAGCTCAGGGGCGACGGGTTTGTCTTGGAAGCAAGACAACGCAGTGCAACATAGGTTTGAAACCCGATTCCGCGCTTAGAAACCACTCATTGGTATTAAGTGCGTTATAAAAGAACTATTATAATTAAAGAGAAAGCTTGATACTTGTTTGTGTTTCTTGAGCAATTACTAAGTGATCTGATTTAAACCCAACCACCAGCATTTTTGTTTAGTCAATAAAGACCATTGAACTTTAGACTTTCTCTACGAGTTGTCTGCTGACCATAACCCCCCTCACAGTGATGATGCAAATTCCCAGTAGTCCGTAGGTGATAACCAAGTGAGGTCCTGACGCCTATCTGAACAGGCTAAATTCCCTCCACCCTTCTAAAAACCACCGCTTCTTAACTTGCACCCCATCACAGAGGGCAGGCCACATAACTTTTGGAGGCCGCCCCCTCTGCTCTATGGCATCACTGCGGATGCACCCACTCTGAATCTCGACGTGCACACCCTCCTGCCTTGTTGTCCAAATAGCTTTGATACTTCAGTTGGATAATTTGTTTTTTTCTTCTGAAGAGACAGCTGATGTTTGTTATTGCCATTATGGTTTTCACATAGACAAGCGGCCTTGCCCATGGACACTTTCTTGACCATCTGCCAAAATGCAGACTGGATTCCAGGGAGAGGATATGGACCAAGGATCAAAGCTCTGTTTTCAAACCACTTTTTCAAGCGTCATCCTCATAACTATTGACACCTTGTGGCACTGGAGGGACTATTTTGTTCCAGGCCAGTGGAACATCCATTCCTTACTGTGATTTCTTGGTGTAACAAACCTCATCAAACTGTCATTATGTTTTATGGGTGGAGTGATATTTGTTTTCATGTTGAGCTACACAACCAATGCCGCGCAGAAGCTGCTAGCTACCATGCTGGTTATTCTTTTTTCCATGTGCCAAACAGTTTTCGAGGGTAGTGCTGTTTTTTGACTGGTTTTTCATTCGAATTTTATTTGTAGAGGCTGGGGATGTATTTTTTTAGGTTATATTGATATTTGTATGGTATAATGTTTTGTTTATCCGGCAGGTGGGATAGGTGTTTTATGTGTACATTTAGAGCAATGTAGAATATATAGTGTGCCATGTTATGTAATGTTATTATAATGTGTACCGCGCAGCACTGCAATTTGCATAGTTTCCAAGAGCGCTGGGGGATCTGCAAGAGAGTGGTTTGGTTTGGTAAGTTGGTATGACTGGGGGAAAAACAAAATGGCGCTGCTTTGCATTGATGGTGAGGATCAGAACTACCCCGAGGTCTGGATTTGTGGCAGCCTTCTAAGTGGGATGTGCTACAAGCATTGTGGACTTTGTGACCATAGAGACAACCTCACGCGTGCAGTGCGTGTGAGTGTTGGCCAGGTGTGTCAGCCGGTCTGCAGAGGGGGTCTTTTGAAAGCCACGCGCGGTTGGCTAGTTTGAGCTTGTGTGTGACGAGCAAGGTGGCGAAAACGAGGGTTAGTCGGTAGGGTGGAGGATTGGTCCTGCAGGACTTCCTTATCGGGTTCAAGCATATGGTGGCCGGTGTTCATGACTTGAGAATGCCTAAAGCCAACAGGCCCCACAGACTAGTGCATGCATCATTTGTTGGCGCCAGGGGTGCATGTGTTTTTACTTTGAAGCCCTTCTCCTGGGGGCCCCGCCCTCCTCTCTCTCTAAGCGGGCCCTTTTCTGTCCCAGCCACTCCTCTGTATTCACTCTGAGCAGGGTTCTCATTTTATATTCGTAGCCAGACATAATTCATATGCTGTAATTGGTACAGGATGGGAATGGGGCGCCCTGGTGCTTGCATACTTAACCAGTCAGACCATTTAACACGTGTGACATAACATGGAACAACACAATAGATAATTCAGGCCAGACCCTTTTTTTTTTTTTAGTAGATGTCTTGGAGAAAAGTATATTTTACTATAGGTATTTTGTTGCAGCACAGACATACATCCAAGGAGCACCAGATCACTCGGCCACTGTACACAGAACAGTGCAAAGCGTGCAGGGTAGCTTGATGCAAGATTACAGAAACCAGGAGGTAATAGGAAGCGGGTGTTAGAACAGCACACTGTGCCATTAGTTTACATATTTCGATCACAGTTTATGGGCACAAAGAGAAAATCAATGATCCGCCGAGGATCACACTATATTTAGTAAAGCCGGGATTAGGATGTAACACTGAAAGTTACAAGATCAGCAATTTCCTTAAGAAAAGAAATGTCTGGTATAAAACTGTACCAGACCTGGTGACGGCAATTGGGGGTAGAAAATACTACCATCAGAAAGTTCAACAGTAACGTATGTTGTAGTCTTTATTCGGCAATTTAGCCATTAGACAGCCACTCCCTTTGGGCTAGTAAGCTGATAGGTGTCAGTTTCAAAAGCTGAAATGTGCAGGGAACATTAACGTGCGTGATGTGAGCAAAAACATTCAAGCAGAGCCTGCAGCAAGGGGTCGCGAGCCGGATACAGAATGTCTCCAGGCTGGCTGCCTTACCCATAGCCCAATCATCCGTCATTGAAAGATCGAGGGATTCCAAGCAGGGCAGACTTGTGATCTTAGGCAGCCAATGGGCACGCTGTGCTCCTGTGCTCTACATGAATGCATCACATGGCATTTTAAACACATTACAATTAATAATAAGGTTCTATAGCAAACTACTGTTGGGGGCCATTTTGCAGAAAATGCAAAGCGCACGTGGGGGACAACCGATGTTTGCACGCATGCGCCGTGCAGTCCCCTGCAAGCAATTTTTTAACATTTCCAAAGCAAAGAGTAAAACCTGGAGAAATCGCCCTCACCATTCCCTTTTGCACTCCGCTTTGAGAGAGATAATGCAGCGTCGGCAAATCGCGCCTTGCAGGAGGCAGGTTATTATGGAATCCACCAAGTCTTTATCAGGTGCTGAGCCAAGCCGCATTCCGTTGGAAGTCTTGCTTTTACACACGCATGAAAAGGTCCTGCAGGCGTAACACCGAGTGCTTGCATTTACGCGTTCATTTTCCTCTCTGCTCATTTTAAAATGACGCAGATCGTTTCCATTTAACTTTCTCTTTCCCAGATGACCTTTTGTTCTGCTCAATTAGGAGCCTTCAGCTTGCTCTCACTTCCCTGTCAGGCATGGCTGTTGTGTCTGGACTCCTCTTAGCACTCGTGCAGTGTCACGTGCTTGGCACACATGCACACACCATGTAATGCCTCCAAATAAAAGGGGTGCACGGCTTCCTGTGCGCCAGTTTCACACCGAACTCACAGACTCCTGTGTCCCATGCAGACAGAGAATGCAGGAGGGGGTCAGGCCATACCAGGCTGTGGCACTAAACCTACATTTCGGGAGCGGGGGAGGAAGGGGAGGGGCGCTAAGTGGTGATAGGAGGGGCCACTTCAGAAAACAGGTGGGGCAAACTGTTCTACCCCTTTCACCCCCATGGTCTGGTGGGGACCAACTATCAAATAGTATATTTTAAAGGGCAATATGCCGAAAGGCGATGGAAGTCTTCCTTGAAAGTAGCAGCTTTAAAGTTTAGCTGCGTTTGTTCAAGTACATTTATCTGAACAGAGTAAAAACACCGCCAGTTTTGGGGAAAGGCTGCCCTCACCCCTCTGCCTAACAAAATGCAAGTGTGCACATCCATGGGTGCACCTAGGCTAACATTTAGGCGGGGGCTTTACCTTCAAATGTCGGGAGAGGCGCTAACTTCAGAGACGGTGGAGGAGTGGCAAACTTACTTGTGTAGGGGCATCTAACTTCATTACTCATTGTAATGAGACTATTCTAGTGCAGCTTCAATGATACAATCAGTTAACCAGTTATCTCTCATTTAAGTCTGAAACCCCCACTTCTTGCAGATCCTGAAGGTCCTAGAAAGTGTGAAAATGGTAGATGGTGTGCAATGAAAGACTCCATATCCTAGCATAACAGGACATTGCAGGGTGTGGGGCAGTACTCTGGACAGCCCAAGCAACGTCAGTGGCTGGGAGCAACAGGGTAGAAAATGTAATGTTGTTTCTACCACAGTTAGTCCGCTATACTAGAATCTCTGGTGCACTGACTGGCTGGTGAGACTATGTCTGCCTGTCAAATCAAGTGATTCAACACTGGAGGAGGGCCAGCGCAGCAATAATGGAATATGTGGCAGTAGCGGAACCACTAGCAGAGGAGCACTAGGGGACACCAATTTGTCCCTACACTTATTAAAACTGTCCTATTGTAAGGGTGTAAGCGTAATCACTTATAAGGACTCGAATTTTTGCAATTGAAGTCAGGGTGAGATTACATAATTTGCCAAGGATCACACACTTACGCTAAACAGCAAAGCAGGGATTTTAACCCACTCTATGAATTTGGGCACGGCCACCTTCTTCCATACTTTACTTGGAACAACTATTTAAGTTTTGGGGTCAAGAACTGCAATAATACTGTCCTATAGAGTTTACTTGCAAAATACACAAATTGCATAGTAAAGCTTCATGAAAACATGTAAATCCTTATAGCAGCATGTTGGGCAAAATAATATCAGTGTACCTTTATTTTCCACATCCAGAATGGAAAACTATAAGATGCAAAAGGCAAAATATCTATTTACCCACTTTATTTTCAGCGCTTTAAGACACAAAATAAAATAAGTTGTGTCATAAACTCACTTAGGTTTGGAGATTCGTCACAAACCTCCAACGTTTTGTTATGTATGGTTTAAGAACATTCAACTAAGGTCATCAAAGCAAACTTTTTAGCATATGAAGCTGTTAGAGGTGATGGGTATGAACACATTTTCAAAGGGTGCTTTATTGTGTTGCTCGCTTTAATTGTCACAGATTTGCAAGGTGGTCTTTCGGTTGGAAATTCACCATCATGCAAAAGAAAGGCTATGCTGCTGATGACAAAAGAAACGTGTTGTCGAGTTCGTCAGGGACGCACAGCCAGTGTGTGTGTCTCAGGGGGGCTGTGACTCTGGGAAACGGGCAGTTGCTTGCTCATATGACGCGACTCTATATAGTAGATGTGCCCCGGAAGAAACAAAATTCGGCCAGAAGCATGTTCGTGATCTTTTGAACTGTTAAAGGGCATGGAAGCCCCGCCCCAGAGCTAACATTTGGGGGGGGGGCTTCAGCCTGGTCAGGTCGATGACGTTGCGCACCTGATGCCAGGCCCCGTAAGGATGGGGAACTTGTGCACACGGCAGAGCCTGCACAGAGAATGCAGCGAGCAGCAACCATCCCATTGTCACCTGCCTTTGGTTGCTTTTTGAATTCCTCGAGTCAGCAGCAAAAACCGTGAATATTTAGCGAGCGCCAACCACACATTTTGCAGCCTGCTATTCAGATTATGTACACAGGTAATGTTGAAATCCTGCTTCATAAACTTGACCTGTTTTATGTGAGTGAAGCTTGCACTTTTGCTGCACATGTTATGCCTGATCTGGCTGCGGCTTAAGCTTCGTATCATCTCATTGTGTGAGTGAAGCTTGCATCGCTATTGCCTATTCAGCATAGGCTCTATGTGCAAGGGAAGCTTATTCTGCTCTGCTAACTATGCTGTACCTGTTGTGTGTGTCACAGAAGATTGCATGGCTGCTGCCCAGGTGGCACTAGCTCTGTGAAGATGGTGCAGCTGCATGAATCTTGCATGGCCACTGTCCAGACAGTGATGTTGTGCGGGGGCGAGCCGAGCTATGCAGGCCCCTGCACGTAGCACAATAAAGAAGACGCACACATATGTCTTGCGGTCTCGGAGCTGCAGTATCCTCGTGCTCTTTCCGGCTCCCTTTTATTTACTTCCACACGTGGTCTCTTACGGCCACGTCCTTTGGTGTCATGTGACTACAACACATGACTATCACACATACTATACCAGCTCTGTATGCGTCAGAAAAGCTTGCAAAGCTGCTGTCCATGTCGTACCAGCTCTGTGGAGATTGCACGACTGCACGAATCTTGCATTGCTGCTGTGCATGCTATGCCAGCTGTGTGAAGCGTGAACAACTGTGAAACTTGCATAGCTACTTCCCATGCTGTACTAGCTGTGTGTATGTGTCAGAGAAGCTTTCACATCTGCTGCCCATGTTGCAGCAACGGTGTGAAGCTTGCATGGATGTGGGAATCTTGCATTCTTTCTGTCCATGCTAAAGCAGCTGTGTGAAGCTTGCACACCTATGTGAATCTTGCATGGCTGCTTTGCCTGCTGTATCACCCATGTTAAGCCTGCACAGCTGTGTGAATCTTGCATGGCTGTTACAAGCCGCGCGAAGGCCTGCACAGCTGTGTGCATCTTGCATGGCTGCTATCCATGCTGTACCAGCCACGTGAAACCTGCACATCTGTGTAAATCTTGCATGCCTGCTGTCCATGCTGTACCACCCCATGTGAAGCCCGCACAGCTGTGCGAATCCTGCATGGCTGCTATGCATGCTGTACCAGCCACGTGAAACCTGCACATCTGTGTAAATCTTGCATGCCTGCTGTCCATGCTGTACCACCCCACGTGAAGCCCGCACAGCTGTGCGAATCTTGCATGGCTGCTATGCATGCTGTACCAGCCACGTGAAACCTGCACATCTGTGTAAATCTTGCATGCCTGCTGTCCATGCTGTACCACCCCACGTGAAGCCCACACAGCTGTGCGAATCTTGCATGGCTGCTATGCATGCTGTACCAGCCGCGTGAACCCTGCACATCTGTGTAAATCTTGCATGCCTGCTGTCCATGCTGTACCACCCCACGTGAAGCCCGCACAGCTGTGCGAATCTTGCATGGCTGCTATGCATGCTGTACCAGCCACGTGAAACCTGCACATCTGTGTAAATCTTGCATGCCTGCTGTCCATGCTGTACCACCCCACGTGAAGCCCACACAGCTGTGCGAATCTTGCATGGCTGCTATGCATGCTGTACCAGCCGCGTGAACCCTGCACATCTGTGTAAATCTTGCATGCCTGCTGTCCATGCTGTACCACCCCACGTGAAGCCCGCACAGCTGTGCAAATCTTGCATGGCTGCTATGCATGCTGTACCAGCCACGTGAAACCTGCACATCTGTTTAAATCTTGCATGCCTGCTGTCCATGCTGTACCAGCCACGTGAAACCCACACAGCTGTGCGAATCTTGCATGGCTGCTATCCATGCAGTACCAGCCACGTGAAGCCCGCACAGCTGTGCGAATCTTGCATGGCTGCTATGCATGCTATACTAGCCATGTGAAACCTGCACATCTGTGTAAATCTTGCATGGCTGATATCCATGCTTTACCTTCCGCGTGAAACCTGCACATCTGTGTAAACCTTGCATGCCTGCTGTCCATGCTGTACCACCCCACGTGAAGCCTGCACAGCTGTGTGAATCTTGCATGGCTGCTATGCATGCTGTACCACCCCACGTGAAGCCTGCACTGCTGTGCGAATCTTGCATGGCTGTTATCCATGCAATACCAGCCACGTGAAGCCCACACAGCTGTGCGAATTCTGCATGGCTGCTATGCATGCTATACCAGCCATGTGAAACCTGCACATCTGTGTAAACCTTGCATGGCTGATATCCATGCTTTACCTTCCGCGTGAAACCTGCACATCTGTGTAAATCTTGCATGCCTGCTGTCCATGCTGTACCACCCCACGTGAAGCTCGCACAGCTGTGCGAATCTTGCATGGCTGCTATGCTTGCTGTACCAGCCATGTGAAACCTGCACATCTGTGTAAATCTTGCATGGCTGCTATCCATGCTTTACCTTCTGCGTGAAACCTGCACATCTGTGTAAATCTTGCATGCCTGCTGTCCATGCTGTACCACCCCACGTGAAGCTCGCACAGCTGTGCGAATCTTGCATGGCTGCTATGCTTGCTGTACCAGCCATGTGAAACCTGCACATCTGTGTAAATCTTGCATGGCTGCTATCCATGCTTTACCTTCAGCGTGAAACCTGCACATCTGTGTAAATCTTGCATGCCTGCTGTCCATGCTGTAGCACCCCACATGAAGCCCGCACAGCTGTGCGAATCTTGCATGGCTGCTATGCATGCTGTACCAGCCACGTGAAACCTGCACATCTGTGTAAATCTTGCATGCCTGCTGTCCATGCTGTACCACCCCACGTGAAGCCCGCACAGCTGTGCGAATCTTGCATGGCTGCTATGCATGCTGTACCAGCCACGTGAAACCTGCACATCTGTGTAAATCTTGCATGCCTGCTGTCCATGCAGTACCAGCCGCGTGAAACCTGCACATCTGTGTAAATCTTGCATGCCTGCTGTCCATGCAAGGCCAGCCGCGTGAAACCTGCACAGCTGTGTGAATCTTGCATGGCTGCTCTGCATGCTATACCAGCCGTACTTGCAGCAAGAGCGGACAGCTCTGTGGTTGCCTATAATTTACCTTTGTACGCTGTGTATGAAGCAACGTTTCTTTTTACTCTCTCTTCAAAATGTATGGGATTGTCATATTGTTGAATTGAATGAATATCACCCAAATGGTGCACGAATTAAGTGAATACATTTCAAACGGTTTGTAGTTATTATTTCATGGCAAAAAATGTTGAATGGTAACTTTTGCACAAAATGTTTGCGCATTACAGTGTCATTGTCAAGTAACTGTAAAGGCGCGCCGCACACATTTAAAGGATGTGTTTGCATTTAATACAGGCTACAGCTTAAAATGAGAAACGCAAATCTAGATTTAGCCTATAAAATGATTGTGAAGTACTGTACTTTACAATCTTACAAACAATTCACACAATAAAACGAATAGCAGACTATATATAGACTGATCTTATTGGACTTGTAACCTTGTCAAGCCCTATTCATTCTGAACTCTCTAAAGAAATACGATATGCCAGAACGCTCCTAAAATTAACCGCTGAGCATGCGCAGTGATGCATAGCCTGGGCCCGAGACAGCTGCCCGCTTGCACGCCGTCAATAAAGATGTTCAGCCCGACCGGCGGCAGCTCTTCCGAGCCAGTAGTCCGGGCCGCCTGTCGTTACCAAGACTCTAAATATAATATAAAAGCACGGTTGGGGAATGGATGTCCAATGTTTGCACAGACCAATAAGTGCAAAATGTGGTTCTTATACTGGTCAGTCAGAGCCTATGTAATGTCTGTACCAGTGGCGTAACACAACATTTGGGGGCCCCTGCGAATCATGCTGAGGGCCCCCCACCCAACTCGGCAACAAATCATGGGTTGCGCCACATGTCCCACTCTGGGCCGGCCTAGATTACCACGCTTGTGCAATATGTACGAACGTGCTGCTGCAGGGTACGTCGCACACTGCACAAGGAGAAAGATATAAATATGTGTTTTAATGCGTTATACAGCACACTTTCTGAGAAACATTGGCTAAAAGGACAGAGCGCTTGCAATTGTTTTGTAGGGTAACGCCAATCTAAAATTCCAATACATGCAAGTCGCCAACAGTGCACAGGAACATTAATGCTTTAATTAATATAATGCTTTGCTATTAAAAGTGCCATGCCACAATAAGAACATGTCCAACTGGCTGCACAATTTAGACCAGTCTAGACACGTAATAACATATTACAGCAAAGCATGCCAGGCCACATTTAGACCTACCTAGACTGGTTGCACCAAAACGGAAGTCGAAGCATTAACACTTATCATGTTTGTTTTATCACAGATGCCCAGAAAAATATACAATGCTGCAGTAAGAAACGGCTAGACTGGCAGCACACAAATACCAGTCTCGCCAGGTAATTACACGTAGCAGGACTGCTTTATCAGAGATGCCCAGTTAAACAAAGTCAAGCCAAACTAAGAAATTACTAGAGTGGCAGCACCAAAAGGCCTCTCTAGCCACTAATACCACATAGCAAGCTTACTTAGCCTGGACATGGATGACCATTACGATTTATTGCACAATCCCCATCCCACCCCCCACATGCACCCACAACCCCTCTCTCTCCCACCCCCTGCCCCAACCTCCAAAATCAGCTTCCCGGCCCAGAATTAACTCCATGTCCTTTTTCCTTGTCCCAGTGCTTACTTATGAGGCTCCTTGCCTCATAGGTAAGTACTGAGATGAGGAAGAGTGGGACAAGGAGTAATGAAGATTACAGGTAACTAAGCCAGGCATTACCTCCATGTCCCGCTACCTCATCACAATACTTGTGTATCGGTCAAAGTGCCTCATACACAAGTACTGGAACGAGGAGGAATCTCCATGAGTAATGAAGATTACCAATGAGTAACCTAGGAATTAAACACAAGTAGTGCTGCAACACCATTGAGCTGATTGGGCTACAGTTCCCCCTGACATTTTGGGCTATGTTGACTCGACCTGGCTGACTTACAGAACCATAAGCATTTCACTGTTAGTGCCGGCATTCAAATGCATAATTCTTTAGGCAATTGAAATCTTGATGTGGGTTTAGTACTTGCATGCCAGGGAAGTGACTGGAAGGGTAGAGAGGCGACTGGAGACCTCTTATTCTCACAGCAGTCCAAAAGTGGGTGCTTTCAGACTTAAAGGAGAGAGTTAACTGATTGTAACATTGAAGCTGCACTAGAATAGTCTCATTAGAATGCATAAAGAAGTTAGATGCCCCACACAAATCGGTTTGCCCCTCCTCCACCGCCCGTGAAGTTAGCACCTCTCTCAACATTTGAAGGGCTAGCACCCCCCCACCCCAAAATGTAGGTTTTGTGGTGCCCATGAACACAAGCACACACAACATTCACCATACACACACACGCACACCCAGCCATCCATACATTTAAGCGTGTACCCTTTCACCATACAGGCACAACCAGGCAACCAACCACACATTTAAGTGTGCACCCTTTCACCATATAAGCACGCACACCCAGGCAGCAACCCATACATTTAAGTGCACACCTTTTCACCATACACTCACACAGGCAGCCACCTATACATTTAAGTGTGCACCCTTTCACCATACACTCACAGACGCACAAGTTATGGGGTTGAGGGGAGCCCTGTTACTTTAAAAAGAAACTTTTTTTTTTTTAAAGTCACTCCGACTTCATAAAGAATTTATTTCCGTTAAGGACCGAACCATGGAAATAATTTCTGTATGAAGGCAGAGTGAATTCAAAAAGAAACTAACTCTTTTTGAAGTCCTAGAGCTCCCCCACCACATGACATGGAGGCCTCCAGCCTAGAACCTTCCATGTCATGGGGTGGTGGGAACACTCAGACTTCAAAAAGAAATAGTTGCTCTTTTGTAGTGACTCTGCCTTCATAAAGAAATGATTTCTGTTACGATGTAACAGAAATAATTTCTTAGAAGTCCAAAGGACATGTGGTGGCGGGACCCCCGCACCGCGGATGGTGCGCGGGGGGCCCCCTGTTATGCCAGTGGTCTGCACAGATAACTCAGTTCCATGACATTTTCACACTGCTAAGTCGATGCAAATGTCAGTGCAAAATGTCTTATCAGCTGGGCAAAATTGCCTGTGAGCTGGTCTAAATTGCCCCTCACCAGCGCTGGTCAATGTGCCGGCTCCTGCCGGTTATGAGATCCAGCATGATATGTCTCCCCGGACCTCGGACGCAGTCTATCTCAGTCCCAGGAGCTCTTTTCAGAGTCCGAACAGGAAATGTCTCCCCTAGGCAAGCTCATTGACAAGATGGTGCCGAACAAGAAAGGTGTCTCGCTGGCACGACAATGAGGATGCCGAGCAGGGCAGGGTTCCTGCTCAGAACCTTCATTGTCCTGGCAGCCAGGGCCTGCCCCAGGCTGCATGGGCAGTCTCTGCAGCTGACCAGGGCCTCGCAGGCACCAGATGCCTGCTTAAAGCATATAAATAAATGGTTTCTAGTGTATAGTCCTAGTGAGGCAACGTGTCACCTCTCAGTCTCCTGCTGTGACGCGCTCGAGACAAATTCCCTCCTCCCATTGGCCCATCAGACCCTGCAGGCCCCGTAAGTGCTGCGTATCACTTTCTTTCTTCAAGCAGGGCATTTAAAGTGTAAGTGAATTACAAGAGATGGCCCATTGAAGAGACCCTTGTTTTGGTCAAGACGTTAACGTTTCCTTGTTAAGAACTGCAAAGGGCCATTTTTATTTTGAAATCACACACAAAGCACTGGTTATCTGCCTAAATCTATGCCTTCCTCCAGGACAATTAAACGTACCCCCCCAAACCTGTTTAAATTATCTGCCTTATTTCCACATTCTCATATTTATCACACCAAAGGCATTTATTTAGGTAGAATGTAACATTTTCATCACATTACATATGAAGCATGTCTTTGTCAAACATTGAAACACAAATCGGTTACCTTTTTTCACATTACATTCTGTTATGAGACTAAGTCTTGTAAGAACATTTTCAAAATCAACAGGCAATTTTTTGCCTTCTGCTGAACTACATTTTGGTATTTGTAGTCTTTCAATCAAGGCGGGTAGAGGGGCTAATGCCACAATTGAAAACATTTTGCTTAGCAAATTTCTATAAAGATGTATATATTTGTGCAAGCACTTTATTATGGTTTGTGGACTTTTCAAGTTATCTTTATAAAACAGAGCAGTGTTGAAAGCCAAAGACAGGGGTGAGAGAGGAAAGGACGAGAAGGTGAGTATTGACTTTTTGCCCAGGATGTGGCGGTTATTTTTCCCTAATTATGGCCATGTGCTTCTTTTCAGGGCACAAGGAAAGGATACATGTGGGTGGACAGTGTTGCTTTTTTCAGAGGGTAGACGGAACACCCCTTGGGTGTTTTTGATGCAGGTAAGCTTACTCAAGTGTTTGGCTACCAGGATATAACCCAGGTTGTCACGTTCCCAGTGTTGACGCTTACCCACAACACCACATGAAATTGTCATCAAAGCACATGCCTCATAAGTGGATTTTGTTTTCCTGGGACTAGTGCACTACAGATTGCTGGGTATAAAAGGTGAGCACCTTTTATACTTTGCCAGTGTAGTTATTGGAAAATGTAATCTCTCAGCTATTTGATATGTTCATTTACTGTGCGCATTCCTGGGTGCCAACTTTTGATTTTCTCTAATAGGGCACAAGTTCCCACACCCAGTGAAGTGTGGGTGCCAAACTCATCCCCAGATCAAAACAACACATTTTACAACACATTTTGCAGCAGGAGGCAGGCAAGCAGAGTTCACCAAACTTGCCACAGAATCTGCCAATGTTCTAAAATTTCAAGGGGTTACTTTGCATGGAAGGAGAAAGGTTGATATAGAAATCAATAGACAGCAATTTTTCCAAATTCTGTCAAATGCCATGCAAAATAGACTGCTTACCACAGCCTCCTCACATGTAATCCTTACCCCAGTGCTTGCAGTTTTCCTTCACGCCTCATCAGATGATGGGATCCCAACGTGATTTTAAATTTGAAATGATAACCTATTTTAGGTGCACCGCTGTCATGTAAGTGAATTAAAGTAAAATTGGTGTGCAGTGTGGAGTTTGGAAAGAAGCAGCATGAAAGAAATTTCACAATTTTTAAACTATTATTTTGAACATTTCCTTTGAGCAGAGTACAACTGCCAGCTCAGCCGCTCTGAACTCCGCCCTGGGGTGAACTGGCCTATAGGGAACTCTGGAGATTTCCCTTTGGGCCTCTGCACCCTGGGCCTCTTTTGTGTGGTATTTCCAAATGTTATCATGCATTGAAAATGTGTCCTATGAGGGCACTTTGCAAATTATTTCCAGGGCCTCTTTTGGTCCCCAGTAATAATTTCCAGGGCCGCTTTTAGTTCCCATTCCACCCCTGACTCACTCTGCCTCCTCAGAACTCCGTCCCCAACCCTCAACCCTTGTTGGATCCCCCTTTAAATTGTTTCCATTTCCACCACTGCCCATTAGAGTGGCCAACTGTCCCGTATTTTGCGGGATTGTCCGGTAATTGGGGAATCTGTCCCGCAGTTTCCAGAGTGGCTGTGCAGGACGGAGGTTGTCCCAATTTGCTTTGTTCCCTGGAGTGTGACTCTCGGGAGACAGCAAGTCGGGACAACCTGCGTCCAGCACAGCCACTCTGCAAACTGAAGTGGCCCTCTAGACACCATGGCGCTGCTACCTGCTGCTTTCTTTTCCTGGGCGGCTCCGTGGCCTCGGCTCCTTTTTTGAGTATGCAGGTCGAGCTGTCTTCATCCCAATGCTGATGCTTTGTTCCTGGGGTCGTGATGGTCATGTTTGCAGTTAAAAAACGTAACCATCACCTCCAAAGGACAAACCATTTGCATTGCAATTAAGCCAGGTGTTAAGAGCCATTAACACATTTAAATTACAAATGGGGCGGGCCAAACGTGAATGACGCTGTGACGTCATCAGTGCCTTGTGGGCAAGTGTCCCGCAAAAGGATATCAAAAAGTTGGCCACCCTACTGCCCATTACCGTTGCACATTATAGACTCTGGCCACGATTTGGAGTGGTAGGTGCGATGTGGCACCTGTCTCAGGCAGTGGAGAAACGTTGCTGAAAATGTTGCGGGGGGACATGACCTCAGAAGAAAAGGTGACCCATTCAAATGAATGGGGACAAAATAGTGTGCCATGAAAGTTGGGGGGGACAAACACCCCCGCCCCCCCTAAAATTACGCCCATGGTCTCAGGGCCAAGCAGGCATGATTGTATGGTTGTGTTCGACAAATGTCTTTGCAATTTAAACACAAAATATAAAAACCCTAGCGCCTGAGCTTTTGTAACACACCACGTCCTTACAGAAGGGCTCTGAGCACAAAGGGACAGTGGGAAGGGGTTAGTTAATACCTCTCCAGGAATCATTCACAGCATTTATAAAACCGGCCCTCCGGATATCTAAGGATGCAAGCTATTCTGGGCCATTGGCCTAGATGATAGTGGCATAAGGCTGCCAGGTTCCACATTAATATCTGAAAGATCTTTTTCAATAGTAAGGTCTTGGAGCATTACCTCCTCGACGCATCTTCCTCGTCACAGTCTATACCATGTGAAGAGAATGGGACGAGGAAGATGACTTGGCGTAGTGAAGATTACCGGTAAGTAATAGGGCCTTACCTCCTCATCCCAGTCCCGGGATTTATGAAATCTAGGTGATCCGGGTTCAAGCCTTATTTTTTGGGGAATAAGGCTCCATAGCTCCGAGCTTTTGATGCCAGCCATGTTTCCTGAGGCCATCTTGCACTGGCAATATGGTCATATATCCGTTTTTTGGGGAAGAAAAACAAAATTAAAATGGATGCCTTTTTCGAACATTTTTATATTTATTTTTTCTTATGTATATGCTCTAAACCTTATTCCTTCACTGTGCTCTTGGGGGCATTTGAGTGCCCTTTTCTGCTGTGACAGTTTCCGCTTCTGTCACCCCCCCACACCCCCCCCTTGCACAGCAGGAGGCCGATGCCACAGCGTGCGTTTCTGCTGCGGAAAAGCGCCTTCTGGGCACACGTGACATGTCACTGCACAGGAAGGCTTTCAGCTTCAATTACTGTAGCAGCAACAACGGGCCATTATTATTTGTCGCTTGTGAGACGTGAACACGGCAATTTTACTGCTGGATACGCACTCAAATGTTTCAATGTTACGTGGGTTTTTGTTCATTATTGTGTATTTAATGCACTCGTATCGGCAACTCGCGTCGCAGTGTGAGGTGGTTGCAAGCAGTGCTGGACGGGTATACAGGGAACTCTGGAGATTTCCCGGTGAGCCTCTGCACCCTTGGCCTCTTTTGTCTGAGTACCCAGATGTTCTGCTCCCCCTAACCTCTCCACCGTGCACCCTGCCCCTTCCTCCCAGCTTTCCCATCGCCCATCCCTTTGAAATAAAGTATTTGTTATGAAGCTTCCTGTATGATGTTCCACAATATTAACCAATGTTATATGTTTGGCTATTTTTAATCCCTATAAAGGGACAAACGTGTTTTCCAATTCACTATTTTGACCCATTTTTCGAAATATTCTTGTGGGAGAACCCTCCACCCCCAAACACAGGGCAATACGCTGGAGTCCACCCCAGATTGCAAAGGGAGGGAAGGTGGGGGTGGGGAAACAGATATGAGGAACCGGACGTGGGCAAAAAGAAGGGACAGGGAGCCTCGTTTCTGACTCGAAGAGGTCACCCCAGAGGTCGCGGCAGGCCTGAGGTGTTGGAAGACTCCCTTGAAAATCCCTCATGATTGCTTCATGGACCACTTTCATTTGCCCCTCACAGGGACAATGCCACTCCAATTTCATTGGCAATGTTTTATTGTGGACATTAAACAAGCTTAGGAAAAAGAGTGCAGGATATGTAATTATTAATGACCAGTGCACTGGGCACGTGCGAACAATGTTTAAACATCTATGCCTGTGTGAACACGCGCGAACTGCCAACGGTCTGGTTGCTTGCAGGGGCCAGAATAGGGGCTAAGAAGTTGTTTGCCGGTTTCGAGGGGCGGGCCATGTGTTTTAACAATCCAGGGGGCATTGGGAGCGAGAGGCGCAATAGAATGTTCAGGGCTGTGGTGGGAGAAGGTGATAGGGTGTTTTGGAACAAATGTTGGAAAACAAGGAACATCAGCAAGGTGCTCTAGGGGACAAAACTGCCTGTGTCACGTGTAACAAATCAAGAAGGAAATAAGAGGTTAGAGAGAGAGAATGATTTACTGGCTGCTTTTAGTGTCAACCTGGGCCCTACCTCTTTAATCAATTTTCAACGTAATCGAATCTGCTCGCGCAGGGATATG
The DNA here is from genome assembly GCF_040938575.1 of Ambystoma mexicanum. Taxonomy (NCBI): domain Eukaryota; kingdom Metazoa; phylum Chordata; class Amphibia; order Caudata; family Ambystomatidae; genus Ambystoma; species Ambystoma mexicanum. The sequence continues at coordinate 220,765,655 of NC_090924.1, read as the reverse complement.
TTTGAGGATTGGAGCCTTCTCCATCACTCCTTTTGTCAACCCAAGTGGAACGGTAAGCCCAGACGCCTGCCCCAGAGTTCCATTCCTAGAGACCCAAGCTACACCTCACTGATGAGGCCCACTGAAGCCAAAAGATGTCTGGGGATGCTTGTAGTCTCGTGTAGATGGGATGTGACCTAGCAGTTCCGGCTGCATTGTCCCTTCAGGGGTGGGGCCAAGCCTGATTTGCATATTGTCTCCCATTCTTCAGTGCGTGGCGGGCTGAAAACGATGGCCTGGAGGAGTTGTCCAGAGTGATGCCAGAGGTTAAGATTAATTCAAAACCTTGCAGCCAGCACTGCTTTTGTTTTGCTTTGTTTGATTACGAAGCACTGAGATCACACCGACACTAAACAGTACCCTGATACCACACGCCACCCTGATACTAGATGCCCGAAAAAGAGCTTCCACTCTCCCCTTGCCCAATCTACCCCTGCCAGGGCAATCTTAAGGGATTTTGGGACCCAGAGCACAAACAAATGTGAACACCCCCCAACCAAAGAAATTAAGGGATCCAAGAATCTGTGATTTCGTGCCCACCTCTGCCCACCATTGTCCCAATGGCAAATCAAAGCTTGTTATGCTGCCATGGTAGTGGTCAAATTAAGCACGGGGACTCCTTGAAGTCCTCTTACCCCTTTCATCCATGCTGGAATCTGAATAGTAAACAGGTGGTCTTTTATGGGCATCATCAGTTGTCAATAATACTTGAGTTCTACAATAGACACAAGACATAGTTTGACCGATAGTAGTAATATGTGAAGCTACACAGACTTTAGCACTGTCACAGGGCACCAATCAGTAGCCATATGGACAAGGTACACATACAACCAACGTAGACACAGAACTCAGATTCCCCGCCTCACAAAATGTACAAGTGCTCAAGCTTGGACGCAGGAGTGAGAGCGGAAGAAACCAGGAGGGTTCACATACCATAACACAGAAAGAGGGCACGGATTACGAATCAGCATTGGCAAGTCTATTTATTTAGCCAGTTGAATGGCAATCTATGGGCTGTTTTTTCAACAGTATATTAATTTGATTTAATTCTGCAATAGTCTTTACTACACCATTGGCGACCCAAGGTCTTATGGATGATTGTTCATTGGACATTATTTTTTGCTCACGGATTACGAATTGCCATGTCTGAACATGGACTGAGATTAGAAGTTGGCCATGGTTTTCATGGGGTGTTTCCATGCACGAGTCAAGAAACTGGTTACTTTGTGGTGTGCAATATATCAATGGTCACTATTTTAATATATGAAGAAGCAAAACCGTATCCAGGTAAACCATTTGTGGGGCTTTTTTGAAGAGCCCACCTTGGGAACTAAATCACTCTTAGGGGCCGACATTTTTTAAATATTTAGGACTGGCACATTTTCCTCCATTTGGCGCGTTAGGCACTATGAGATTAAATTAGTTTCCCAGGATCACACACATTGGGGAAGTAGTGAAGCTGGGAGTTGAGTCAATCTGTAATTTTGGCACCTAACTACATTATTTGAAAGTTCTTTTAGTACAGCAAGGTGCATTTATGTGTGAAAGTTTGACTTTCATGAATTAAAATGGTAACTTGGTTTGTAGTCCTGATTTTGAAAATACACAAATCACACGCTAAACCATATTTTAAGAAAATGCTTACAGAAATATGTTAACGAAAAAGAAGAATGGTTGTAACTTAATTGTCTCCATCATAAATAGAAGTCTATAAGAACCAGAATACTAAATGATGTGATCCTTTAAAACATCATTTGTATTTTACTACTCTTTTGTAAAGATTTAAATATAATTTACAAAAGATTATACGAGATAATGTCACCTGCTTATCATCATTGTTTGACACAGACTTTCAGATTGTTATTCATGTCTTGAAGAAGAACATATGATCTGCAGAAAAGAGGAAACACTTTATTTCATGTCAAATAACCATTCCTGAAAATAAGCTTACCAGGGGCCCTTTAAACATTTTGGCCCTGATTCATGGATTATTTGCGCCGAAAAAAACAGGATTTGTGCGCCATTCTGCCCGCAAATCCCCATTTGTTAAACAAGGATTTGCAGGCCAAATGGCGCACAAATCCTATTTTTTTCCGGCGCAAATAATCCATGAATCAGGGCCAATTGTCTGCTCTCTCATGCCTGGGGCTTCTCCCAATAAAATGCCATAAAAAAAGAAAGTGCAAGCAATGGGCTAAATAATTCCATGGGAACGTGTAACAGCAAACCTTCTCACTGAGACGACAAACAGTGAGATAAAATGATCTGTCCAGGATAACAATATCGTCTGCGGACAAATACGGAAAATGACACATTGGTTCCACCTTTCCAAATTTAGCTACCTAGTCATGGCTCCTGACTAACACATGGTGCTCTTCATTGTGGTTGGCTGTCCAATTTCCACAGCTCTTTGTTTTCGGAGGTTCTACGTTCTAGACCGGCAGCATACTGATGCCACGTCACTTTCGTAATACGTGTTTTCTGGTGCATGGCACATTGTCACCAGAGTTTGTATACTCAAGTTAATCAACCTTAGAAGAAAGGCTGAGTCTGCCATGTTCGGATTTGGTACTGGGATGTGGGATAAAAACACGGATCACAGCATCAAGTGCTTAACACGCCAGGCTTTTTTCTGAACTACTGTACCACTCAAAATCATCACTATTCGTTTAAACTGTGCTTAATGCACGTTATCAATATATTCCCCCAAAGGACGGTGGAGATGCTACAAAAGTTGTGCTATAGTGAACCCACAAACTATATGTACTGCACCCACAGAACGTTTTGCAGTATTAATAGATCAGGTTGGACCTTAATTGTCAATAGCCCGTCAGCAGCGCAGTAAGCAATATCATTAAAGGTTTTATTTAAGTTTTGTAAAACAAATTCACTGGCTTCTTTGTATCAGATAGCCAGGGGGGCATCCCATGGTTGTGGCCCGGGGACCCAAGCCCCTTTTGCTATATCAGTAAAAATGTCTCTGAACCTGCGGAAGTAGGACGCAAGATCAGGCCACATTGAGCAAGCAGAATGGCGACCAACCCACAAATGTACTATCAGCGAAACAATGAAAACGAGGCAGCAGTGCACCACATAAGCAGCTTTTATTCTTCTTTAAAGAGTAATATATGGATCTCAGGGCAGAAACGAGCGAGAGGAAGCGAAGAACATCAACGACATACCCCATAATCCCTTGCGGCCTGTTCTATGGCAGCTCTGTGCCGCCAGTACCGTGCACAGCTGGGGCAGTGCACTGCACATGGTATTACACCACCCTCACACACACAAACATACACTAGCACATTGTTTGTTTGTTTATTCATTTGTTAAGCGCACCAGACTCGTGAGTAAACGGGCGCCGTAATATGGAGATGCAAGACTTACATAGTTGCGTATACACATGTTACAATATTTACATAATAGCAAGAAATACATTTTTTACATGAGTACAGGATATATACAATGTACAGAAAAGGACGAAGAAATAGCCAGTGAAATTAGATAAATAAACAGTAGGCACTATACAGAGGATAATTGTGCCACGTGGGGCCCTTTGTAGAATACTAGGCTCCCGAGTGGGTCACAGTGCGCAAAGTCTTCAGAAACTAGTGCAAAAGTCAAAATTAGTACAGTGGTCCACAGTTACTGCAGGATGACCAAGTCACCAAGGAGGTGGGCAGGTCCTCTAAGGGTGATGGGAGACTAAGGATCCGTGGCAGGGATATGTTTTATTACATTTTTTCTGAACTTTAGGTAGGGTTGTTCTGCTCTCAGCTCCTGAGGCAGTGGGTTCCAGCTTTTAGCTGCCTTAACTGTTGCCCCCAATGGTGGTGAGCTTGTTTTTTGGAATCGTCAGACAGTTAGTATTCCCAATTCTGGTAGGTCTGAGAGACATTCTTCTCTGGAGTTTGTCTATGAGGTAGCTGGGGGCAGCGTTGTTGAGGGCTTTGTGAGTCAGGGAAAGCGTTTTTAGTAGTATTTTGTTGGATGTAGATAGCCATTTGTGTTGACGTCTCAAGGAAGAGATGTGAGTTTTTTTATTTATGCCTAAGGCTGCTCTTAAAGCATTATTCTGAAGTGTTTGGAGCTTTTGAGTGGTAGACTTGTTTGCACCACTGTAGAGGGTATTACAGTAGTCAATTCTGGAGAGTATTAGAGCTCTAGCCAGGATCAGACAACTATTGTCAGAGAGGAACGGTTTACCAGCTCTGAGTAATTTGCAGGTGCAAGCCGTGGCAGAGGTAAGGGATTTGACCTGTTTATCAAAGGACAGTGTGGAGTCCAAGTAGAATCCAAGGGTTTTTACTTCTTTGGAAACTTTAATGGTATTGCCGTCAATATTGAATGATGAGAATTCTTGGCCTAGTTTTTTGATATTAGCCTGCGAACCCAAAATTATAAGTTCAGTTTTATCATCGTTCAAACACAGGCCATGAGTGGCCATCCATGCTTGGATGATAAGGTAAACTTTGTTCACTAAGCCCGTGTCCGTACCATAATCCCCAGAAAGTGGGAGGAGAATCTGAGTATCATCTGCATAATTAGTGTAGGTGATACCCAGCTGGTCCAGATCGTCGAACAGTGGCTTAGTGAAGATATTGTAAAGGGTAGGCAAGACGCAGGACCCTTGGGGAACACAGCATAGGATGGGTGTGGGGTCGGCAGCTGCTGAGGGGGAGAAGACTCTCATGGTTCTCTTGCTCAAGAAGGACTCAATCCATTTGATGGCACCCGTGGAGAAGTGAGCTACAGAATCAAGGTGCCGTCATAAGACCTTGTGGTTGACCAGATCAAATGCGGCAGAGAGGTCAAGTAGGAGCAAGAGTACGCTCCTTCCTTTATCTTTCAACTCGTCTATTTGGGACTTTAGGTCGATTAGGGCTGTCTCTGTTCCACGTAGTGGACGGAAACCAGATTGTCTGTTGCCTAGAAGTTTATGCAATTCCAAGTGTTTTTGAATTTGAATGTAAGCGGCTTTATCCAATATTTTTAGTAGAAATGGGACCGTGGTAATGGGCCGGTAGTTGGTGGGAATAAGAGGATCTATTGTCTGTTTCTTGAGGAGGGGTAGCACCCAGGATTGTTTAAGGTTAGCAGGTATGGTACCTGTAGCGAATGAGGCATTTATCAGTTTAGTTATAAATGGAGAGATCTTTTATTAGCTGTGCTGGGCAAATGTCGCCTTTACAGTTCGAGGGCTTCAAAGATAGGATGATTTTTTCTACCTCTAGGGTAGACATTTTGGAAAAATTGAAGGTATTATTGTGTGCCGATGGTGACTCGTTAGGCATGAGGGTGTTAGGCGAGTACTGTAAGTTCAGAACTTGTTTTTTTTGTTGAATTTTATTCTGGAGTGTGTCAATTTTATTTGCTAAGGCATGTTGGATGTCAGTACACCAGGATTTGTCCTTAGTGCAGACATCAGGAGTAATAATTGGGGACTCTAGTTCTTTGAGTATGCAAAAGAGTTCTTTCATACTTGGATTTCAGTTAGCAATACGCTCGTCGTATGAATTGCGTTTTGCCTGGCAGATTTCCTTCTTGTAGTGTGAAGAAAGTGAGGTTAATTTGGCTTTGTTCTCAATAGAGGGGCAAAGTCTCCAATTACTTTCACTTTTATTCTTTAAGGTGCAGAGGTCTTTAAGTTGTGGGGTGAACCATTTGTTCAAGTGGGCTATTGGTTTGCTCGGCCTAAGTTTGATAGGGGCAATTTTATCCAGTGTGGTGAGCATAATGTTGTTAAATTCCTGAACTAGGCTGCTGGGGTCAAGATTTTCAGGTAGTGCGTTGAGTGTGGGCAAAATGGCAGGGATAACTTTCTCTACCGTGATACTTATTTTTAACTTCTGGTTGAGCATGGTGGCGCTAGTGGTAGAACCAGTAGAATAGGTCTTATAGTGGATAAGTGAAAGGAGATCAGATAGTGGTCTGTCCATGCTGAAGGCAGGATAGATGAATAGTGGCTGAGCAATTAAGGTTCCGCTATCCAGTCCAATTTTCTCCCTTTAAGGTGAGTAGGTTTATTGACTTTTTGGGTGAGGCCTAGTGCTTTGATCGTATTGGCTATTTCAGTAGCGTTTTTATCTATTTGGTCATTAAAGCCTAGGTTAAAGTCACCTAATAAGAGTAGTTGTGTGGTAGGTTTAAGGTTATTCATAATTATGTTATGCAGGTCTTCCTCAAAGGTACCAAGAGGGCCCAGTGGTCTATATATAAGGTGTATAGTAAGGGATTGCAAGTTATTTATCTGAATTTTGGCAGTGAGAGTTTCACATGATTGTGATAGTAAGGTGGGGACTAGTCTGAGCCCAAGAGCGGTTTTAGAGATAATAGCAATACTGCCACCTCGGGCATTATCACGGTCTTGTCTGACTATAGTGTAGCCATCAGGGATAGCTAGCATAAGAGCAGATCCTGCTGCATTATGGAGCCACGTTTCCGTAATTGCAAGGAAGTCCAAGTTCCCTTCAGTGATTAAGTCGGCAATATCGGTGGCGTGTGCGACTAGTGATCTTGCATTGAGAAGCACTCCTTTGCGAGGGGAGGCCTCAGGTGTTTTGTTTACTCGGCTAAGTTTGTCAGAGATATTGCAAACTTTGGGCTTATGGTTGTTAAGTTGCGGGGTATTCGCATTCAAGATGGACCTTGGACGGGGCGGCTTAGAGTTGGGGTTGTAATTTGTTTTGAGATTGGTGGCCGGAAGGGCTCTTCTCAGTGGTTCGTGTAATTTGGCTAGTCTGGCGCGAAGTCTTTTATTTCTATTGGACGTGGCGCATGGTAAAGAGGCGTAGGGTATTATCTCTCGGGCCTTGTAGAGTATGGAGAGATTAGGTTGCACCATGTTTATAGGGGTTAGTAGGCTAAGGTCTAAGGCAGGTACTGCTGACTGACCAGTGTATTCTTGGCTATTGGAGTCCACCTGTATGGCAGTAGCCATGGTACAGAACAGTATTGCAAGGTTTAGCATACTTCCAATTCCAGTATCAGGATGGTGTAGTATCATAGGTAGGGGATTCTGTTGCCGCTAAATGGAGCAGATAGGTGGGTAGAACTGGGGAGTGTCTAGCGTGATGTGGTCAGCGGTATTAGGCAGGCATAGCATGAGGCACGTCAATGATAACTAGTGATCATAGGATACAACACAGTCAAAATATGGTCTACTAGTGACCATAAGGCACAACACAATCGGAATGTGGTCTGTTAGTGACCATAAGGCACAACACAATCAGAATGTGGTCTATTAGTGACCATAAGGCACAACACAATCAGAATGTTGTCTACTAGTGACCATAAGGCACAACACAGTCAGAATGTGGTCTACTAGTGACCATAAGGCACAACACAGTCAGAATGTGGTCTACTAGTGACCATAAGGCACAACACAGTCAGAATGTGGTCTGCTAGTGACCATAAGGCACAACACAATCAGAATGTGGCCTACTAGTGACCATAAGGCACAGCACAGTCAAATAGGGTCAGTTAGCATGATCCATACAAATGTTGGCCTATGTGGATGAACAAGCACTTTCCATAGGTGTAAGTGGGCAGGTGAGGAGCGAGGTCGCATGGAAGGGAGAGACGTAGCAGATTGGGTGTTACATTACTGTGTGCATTTTAGCAGACAAAGGCAAGGTAGCTTATAATCTATTGCTAGAGCGCCTAGATTCGATGTCACGATGGGCCGCTGGGACACTTAAGAACAGACATCACAGTGTGTATCTGGAACGTAATATGCGGACTGATGGCCTGTTAAAGAGCGGGAGTGCCACGGTACAGTGCAATACAATAGCATAATAGTTAATAAACAACAGTAAGGTGCTGCATATAGCACAGTGGTCCGTGAGCATCTGAGCAGTCAGGTGGCTTAGGCAGGTACAACTTAGCAGTGTTGTGTATTGCAGGGTGACGATTTACTCACATGGCCAGATGGATATACAGGTCCGTGGTTGAACTACATCGTCAGTGGTGTCACGATTGTAAATACAGGATACAACGGAGGCCCACAATTATGCACCCAGGGTAAAGATAGCTCAGGAACCTTCCCAAGGCAAAGCTTTGGATGGACAGCGTCTGTGGCCCAGGCTCAGATTGCTGTGAACAGGCGCAGGAACAGGCCTTGTCCTCAAGGGCCTTCTCCGTGGTGGGCCGGCTTCCGCCTGCCGGCTGGGGCTTCTGGAAGAGTAAATGAGTGGGTTGCTAAGCAACCAGATGCTGGTCTCGCTTACATGCCGTGTCGGTCGGCCATTTTGAGATCAGGCTGGCGGCGTTTGCTTCGCACTCGCAATCAGCTGATTGTGGTTCCGAAGCAGAAGTAAAGCGGAGACACGTGAAATGCTGTAGGATGTAGCAGGAGCTTGCTACACTACGTGCTGCTGATGGGACTCCGGTCCTGTGTAGCTGCAGCTCGAGGCGAGGGATCGATGGGGAACTCCTGGATGGGTGGAGCTCAGGAGGGGCTTCTGCCCGCTCCTGGGATTCCGGCACATTGCTATTGTCTGTTCTATGTGGATCTGCCAACTTAAGTCATCAAAAAATGGGGTTAACAACCTCATCTTCTCCAATCGGACACCTTCTTTTCCCCAATTTGTCAATATTTTAGGTAGGAGGGCTCCACCAAACCCCCGTGATTCCCGTACCTTCCTCCTCCCCCTGCACTCTCTCCATCCTTCTTACTTCACCCCAAGTCTGTGTTTTTTCTTGGACATGTGTAACAGAAATTCAATTTGTTAAGTTACATTTGTTAAGAACATAGCATCTAATTATTGTCTAGTGTCTGTAGTACCTCTCTTCTACGGCCCTTGTAGATTAGTAACTTGACCACTCCAGAACTAGGATGCTCGCCAAATCAATTTCAAGGAAGATTTCCTATTTTCACAGAGAGGTTTGACAGGTAATTTTCCCGCCTGTATTTGGTATTTTGGCCATGTGAGCTGTATTTCATGCTGTAGCACAATTATAGTTTTCTCACACAAGACCATGTTCTCCAGAGTGCCCCGGATCTGCAAACCCAAAATATATCGGTTTGCAAGAGGTAGCGGTCTTCTGGTGCTACAGCATCTACTTCAAGTTCAAACATGTCAGATGACTGGAGTACACTGTGAGGAATTACCATCTGGAATCAATGTAAAAGGGTGATTTTTATTAAATATAAAATGATATGGGTGAGTCCATCACACGTAGGGTGGTCTGCTAAACAGACACCCCTTTCTGTAAAACCTCATGTCAAAAGCACAGTGACACATGCCCTGCTCCATCAGTCTCCTGATCTGCCCTTCCAGCTCTCGAGTGGCACAGAGCAGGTTCAAAGGTCCCATGTGCCCCCCCCCCGTGACACCTACTGTGACAGCGATGTCACTGCAGTGAACAGGCTGCATTCAAACTTTGCATCTCTTTTCCAAAACGAAATCATTTTGAGAAATTGTCATCTGGGTGGCAGTTTAATCTTTAAACAAAAGCCGAGTTGGGGGTATGGTGGCTGTTAATTCACATCATTATTAAGCCACATCTGATTTGATTCATACACATGCCAGTACCATGAGCCCAGATCAGCTGTGGAAGGGTTGTGTCTATTCTAATCAGAACAGCCTGTCTCTGCAGCCAGCAGGACAAGATACTGGAAGACTATGCCTCTCTTTTGATCCTCAGTGGGGTCAGGCAACACATCTCTCCAACAGTGGCTGTCCTCAGAAACAGAAATCAAAGGAAACATCATACACCAGGGGACTAGCCTCAGACCAGGGTGTTGCATACCAAAGGGCATTTGATGCTATAGGCAAGAGAAAAGGCAGAATTAGTGTAGTCACTGGGAGCTCAGCAGACCTGGGGAAGGGTTCTACCATCTTAATTGTCTCTAGACTTCTCTTTCCTTTCTGTCTCCCACACTTCCTACAGCACTAAGCACTTTGGGTATGATGCAGGAAGGCAAAGAACACTTGTCACAAGGACAGGGATTGAACCCCTTAAAGCTGGCTTGCTTTTGTTCAATCACATGTGGATATTTGCCTATAAAAGAGGGGGTTTCGCCTCCGCTAGTGAGGGGAAAATAGAATGTTTCAAGACAGAGGCTAGCTGTGCTGCCTACCCACTCTCGGGCACATTGAGGCTGAACTGCTGCCGTAGCAAGTCCTGCCTCTCTGCCACCTACACTGATACCCAGGACCTATCTGGAAGCAAAGGACTCCTGCAAGTGTTAGCCAGCATCCTTTGGATTGGGAGAAAGAGAACATGGACTCACCTAGTCCCTGAGCCCCTTGGTTGGGATTCAAAGCAATTGGATAAGCCAAGCCCTCTGGTCTACTGCATTTTTGGCATGTCCAATCGCATCAAACCTTGTGGACTGCATTCAAACACATTCAAACAAACAGAATCAATGGTGCTGCCGGTTGTATACGAATTGTTCGAACAACAATTGTTCGAATTACAATTGACCTTTGAAGAATTGACCGAATTGTGAAGGTCAATTGTTACATATATGCGGGGAGAAACCCTGCGCAACCCCCATCATAATCATATATATATATATATATATATATATATATATATATATATATATATATATACGGTCAATTGTGCAAAGGTCAATTCGGACCCTTGACTTTCGGTCATTCGAACAATTGTGTTCGAACAATTTGGGTAATACTGTGCTGCCTTTGGCACTTTTTCAAACTCTTTGAACCAATGCTGATGCTGCTGTGTCCTCGAATCGGTTTGTTGCTGCACCATACTGGCTGAGCACGTCGTTCCCTTTGCTTGAACCAGAATCTCCCCACTCTTGGAAGAATTCGCACCACCACATCTCGACCAAGCACTTTCACCCCCAGCATCTTTGTCTTTGACCCATGATCGAACCAACCCTTGTGGTCCCATCAACTCTCTTAATTAGAATACTGCATTAAACTTCCACGAGTCTCACTTTGAACAATGCCTGCTCCTCGCCCGGATCATCGTGACTCACCACATCCAAACCTGATTTGAACCACGCACACAATGACAAGAAGCTTGATTTGATGCCATCACACCTTCAAGAACTGATTGAGGTACTGTTGGAATGCCCCAGCCCACCTGCTCTATTTGTTGGGACCCTAGAGACTGGTTGAGTCCCACCTTTTGCACCTTTTTATCAAGGAGCATATCCCTTTGAACATTGTGGTCATTTATTGCCCTTCTCCTCCCTACTAAATATCGAGAGTGCTTCCATCTTTACATTCTGCTTGTCTGTCTTCCTTTCCTTTTTGTTAGTGTTTTATGTATGGGAAATTTATGGATATATGTGTGTGTCTGTTGAACATGTTCAGCATACTTCCCAACATGCTACAAACCTGAAATTCGGCATGTGGGTAGGTTCCATGGTTTAAACAATGTAAAAAGTATAAAATATGAATATACCTTTGTCTAATTCCTTTGGGAGGTGACATCTGTGGATGTGTGTGTGAGTCTGTTTGAAATGTTCAGCATACTTCCCCAACATGCTACAAACCGGAAATGTGGCATGAGGGTAGGCTCCATGGTGTAGACAATGTAAAAAGTATAAAGTATACATTTTCCTAATTTCATGTTTTTTAAGCACTTCATTTTACGCAGTCTGCAAAGCTTGGATGTGTGTGTGTGTGTTTGAAATGTTCAGCACACTTCCCAACATGCTATAAACCTGAAATTCTGCATGTGGGTAAATTCCATGGCGTAGGCAGTGTAAACAATATAAAATGTAAATATACCTTCGTCTAATCTTTTTTCTTTTTAGTATGAATTAGTGTGCGAAGCACGGGTAGGTGATTTAGCCACTACTCATCCTAGTACTCCTGCGGCACAGAGGCCATTTTCATCACATGCACCATTTTGGTCAGTAACCTATCTGCTTGCACAAATATCACTCACATTCATTTGCGAATGAAGGTTATGAGGCGTATTGCAGCCACCCTGATTTACTTCAAAACAAGACCAACCAAATTCTGAAGACTAGAATATTAAGACAACATGTAGGAGTTGCTTTGGCTCTGGTCCAGCCATATACATGGAGCTCTATCTGGCAGCCATGATGTTTTCAATGAGTCACAAGTCAAAGCCAATATGTTTTCATTTTTTTTTAATTAAAAAAGAAACCATACAGGAAATAGGGGTCTGTGATTAATCCAGTGTAGTCATCACTGTTTCCCCAGCGGTGACCTCCTCCCATGTGGCCAGGGGATGGCAGCCGCTACCTGTTCCTGATCCTGACCCTGGGGGCGGTTATATGAGGGAGGATCACATGGGAGGAGATAACTACCGGGGAGATCAGTGACTTCACTAGAGAAGACGTGGTATTCCCCCCTTTCCTATGAAGAAGAACCCCTCATAACATATTTCTTAATGCCCCATTGCCATGTTGGTCAGATCCCCACCTTTGACTCAAACACTCACAACACATACATAACACCCTTTGTTTCCAATATGCCATTATGCCATTTTGTGGAATCCCTGCGAAAAAACATGTAAGAGTTAAAAGTCCTATGTTATCTATAGACTCCAACTCCCATAATCACTAAGGTACTAAGACGAGGAAGGGGAGGAAGGAGTGTATGCAAAGTAACAGGAGCCCCATCTACAACACGCAGACTAGTTGTTGCTCCAGACTCCTAGTGTTCGGGACATTTAAAAATGACTACTGCACTATGAGAGAAGGCAACGCAGGAGGCAGTGCAAGAGGCAGTACAGGATAGCACGCTACACTCTCGGCTGGTGCCTGTGAGCAAGAAGTACAGAGAAAAGATGCTGGCATGGAGAATGCCGCTGGAACAGAGGAGGAGATGCAGGTGGGCAAAGAGGGTCACAGATACACAGGGAGCTGCGTAGGTACTCCTGGAGGACAGACCGCACACAGAGGCCACACTTTTCAGCCCGGAATGAGAGGGGAAGCTGGCGTGCCACGGCGGAGCTGTGCAGGATGCTGGAGGAGTGTCTGCACTTGCCACAGTGGAAAGCGAGTGAAGGAGCAGTCCCACAGAGACATGATCACGATCGGAAACACTGGAATAGACCGTTGAGTCTGACCAATGCAGCTGGGAAGTCTGTGGCGTTCCGAAAAATGCGATAGACCAGTTTTTTGAAAATTACAAGATTGCTAATGTAGAAAATACCCAAAGGCAGTTTGAATGTTGCAAAGATAAAATACAAAGTTCATACCCAATAAGAAGAAGGTTTGAATGCAGAAAGGACAAAGTAAGAAGAATGTTGGAATGTGGGCAAGACAAAGTGCAAAAGCAAACCCCAATCCAATACAGATGCATGAAAGGTCAGTGTGGGGCAGCAGTTTGAATAAGTGATAACAAAGATAGATATACCGAGTATTCACGGTATATGTTATTTTGATACAATCAAAGAACTGAGAAGCGCACAGGAAGTCCTGGCAGGCAAGTATATCAGGCAGTTGAAGCTGTGTAGCGATTCCTGGCAGGAAAGTATACCAGGTCATCTGAAAACCCACAAAGAAGTCCTGACAGGCGAGTACACCAGGCAATTGAGATTGAACACATATTCTTGGCAGAGGAGTATACCAGGCAATCCACAAGGTTACACGAAGTCTACAGAAAGACTGCTACAGAACCTTATTGCTGAAACCAGAACTTTGTGGGCTCTGAGAAGATCCAAAGGAACTGTGAAGAGACACTTTTTTTCATCCTGTTTAAAGAATCCAGGGGAAGGGAACCACCCTCTGGATCCGAGGGTCTTTTCCTTGGTGAACATTTTTGTTGGAGTTATTGTAATACTTTTGATTTTTGAACACTTTTGCTAACATCAAAACAAAGACATTTCTTTGGAACATTTGTTGTTTTGTTTGTAGTGTGAGGGCCAGGATTGAACGTTTTCGACAGACGGACGACTTATTATTTACTGACATCCTGACACAGACAGATGCTTAGTTTTGCTTTTTTAGGTAGGGAGATTCCTCTTTAGAATAGGGCTAGAAAGGTATTTCCCCAACCCATTTTTCCTTTAATAAAAGGTCTTTGGTTAAAATTATGAATACCTCGTGTCCGCCTCTCATTCCTGGGCCCTCACAGGTCCCAGGTCTACATTATGGCTGTACATTTCCCCATTGGCTCTAGTTCCATCTCTGCTGCTCCACTGTGCCCCTGTAGTGATTCTGGGGAACCTGTGGTGGGTATTGGGATTCTCATTGGGCTCCTGAATGGGGAAGCTTAGTCCATTTTCATTTGAGCAAACCATTTTGTTCATCCTGAACTGGGTCAGGTCTTGTCCATTGGACCCGGGTGCATTATGGTACTTGTAGACCCGGTTGTTATTTACGTTGTTTTTCTTTCCAGGATCCACAATCCATCACAAGTTTCTGAAGAGTCTGGTGTGTAGAAATATTTATTGGATTTATTTATTTATAGGTTGAGCTAGGGCGACATACGTTATTTCATTCCCCCTGAGATACAGTGCAACTAAACAAAATCTGGGCAAGAAAAACAGACAGTGTGTTTCTTAAAACTAGAAATATATTTAAAGAAATTGACTCAAATTTAAACACAGGTGTTCTCCAGTTTTACCAAGGAAACCACTACAATATTATGGGCCTCATCACGAGTTGGGCGTTAACGCCGGCGCTATTAGCGCTGGCACTAATAGCCCTACCGCCAAACCCCCCGGTGCTATTAGCGCTGGATCACGGGTTTGGCGGTACAGTTATTGCCCATTCCCCGTTGGGCCCTTTCAGGAATTCCTCATTCCCCATTGGGCCCAATGGGGAAAATTTGCGCTATTACCGCCGGTGGATTTCCCGCTTGCAGTAAACGTGCCGAAAATTGGCAAATTTGCCACGGATTTCCCTCCAGCTCAGAGCTGGGGGGAAATCCGCCATGGTCATGATCTGGCGGACCCTTAAATGCAGCGGTAATAGCGCTACCGCCGAATTTAAGGCTTACTGCCAAACTCATGATGAGGCCCTATGTATTGTCACTCCTAGACCCCTTGGATCCTCTGCACAGGTGGCCAAGGAAAGGCCATCGCAATTGTATCCCAATCTTGGGGGCAGAGAAGCGAGGGAGGATCACCTGGGTGGAGGGTCCTTGGGTAATGGGAGTGGGGTGCCCTTGGGTGAGACATGGTATCCCCCTTTCCCTAGTGACAACCAACCCAACCCTTCCCCAACTTTTATGGGCTATTGTAAACCAACTCACCTAATTTCTCCACAATTGAAACTGGACAGAACTGGGATGAAGAAGAGGCAACTAAGAGCAATGAAGTCTATGCTCTTTTAGCACTCTAGTACTGGGAGGAGGACGATGCCTGCTAAGAGCAATAAAGTTCAGGCATCGCCCTTTAATTATGGTGAGGCAGGGCTGAATAATCATCCACACCTGCAGCCTGTCAAGGGGCTGCAGGTGTATAAATGGGGCCCAACCCAGTGGCAGAGAGAGAAGACAGGAGAAGGACCAGGGGGCCACTGTAGGCAGCAGTGGATCCTACAGCATGGCGTGGGAGTGGGGACTCCAAGGAGCAGAATAGGAAAGGTGAAGTGAGCCATGCTGGAACACCACCCTGTTCCTTTCTATTCAACGAGCGTGTTCCCCTTTTGTGGAGGACCACCTCAAGAGTGTCAGAGGGGCAGGAACTGGAGCTCCAACATGAAAGGAAGAAGGCTGTGTGATCCGCGCTGCAGGTCAAACATTCAAAGCGACAGGTGAGTTTTTAGTGCTTGAGAAACCCGGTGCGCGTGTGTGAACTTGAGCAATTCCTGAAATACTTTGTATCGGAGTGGTCGCTTGTAGCAAGAAGCACATTTTCGAAGATCTCCGAACATTGAATCGCCCAATTAAAGTGAAACGAACAATTATACTTGTTAATCATCTAGCAAAAGAGAAACAATTTGTATCGGAGTGGCCGCATGTGGAAAGGAACACGTTTTCAAAAGTCTCTGAAACCGGAACTATTCAATTAAAGTGAAACAAAAAGTTGCATTTGTCATGTATTAAGCAACAGGGAATATTTAGATAAAAAGAACCCTAAGCCAGAGGTCTAACTAATGAATAACCAATTGAACTACAACATTGCTGCTAAACAGAATCAAACCATCATAGATTAAAGTGCTAAAATGAATATAATTCTTTATCAAACACAGTATGCTGCGATATAATATGACTTGCAAAGGAGAGGCAAACAAAGGATACTGAAGCCTGATTTACAGTGATATTTCCAACATGTGTGAAAGTTACAAAATTAACAGAGCTGTATATTTGAACTGTGTCTTTGACGACAACAGTAACTAAACTGTGGAAGACAAGGACAGTTTGTGTTTCTTTTTGAAGTGTGACACTTGGAACTTGGGAAAGGGAACACTGAGTCCTGACTTGAAGCATTTCACTTCAAGGATATTTTGAACTGTGCAACTTGGAACTTGGGGAAGGGAACCCCGAAATTCTGACTTGGGGAAGGAGACTATTGCATCTTAAATCAGTGTGGTACTATTTAATATTTGGGGAAGGGAGCTGAAAGGAAGCTTCGAGCTGGAAGAAGCTCAGAGGTTTACGTTGAACACTGATTTTCTTGGTTGCTTACATCCTTACACTTTATATAGATTAGTTGTGAGGGCAAGCATAGGCCTTAGACACAGACATATTTCTAAGTTGAACTCTTTGTCTCAAACTTTCCTTAGTTTTATTAAGGTAGGGAAATCCCGCCTTAGTATAGGGCAAGTTAGGCCTTTTTTCATCCTGGCATTTAAGTTAATAAACGTGGTTGTTTTGAATTTAGAATCTGTTGTTTGTGGCCTTCTTCATGATGCCTTCACAGTATCCATAAACACTTAGTCAACCAAACATCAACCAATCAAAATTCTCCTGCCTACACAAATCTCACTACTGGTTCTCACGCGAGCATTCCTTTCCATAATAAGATATTTATTTATTTATTTATAAAGCGCACAAATGCATCAGAGAGCTGCACAGGATGTACATATGTCATCATAAGAACAGGTCAATACCTTATCTGTACAAATACGTAAAATAAAATAAACAAGCATGATAAAAAGCAGAAACAAGTCTAGTCTAGTCAAAAAGGTAAAATTATCTATAACATTTTGCAATAAAAAGTGCCTAACATTATACAGAGGTGACCACTGAACAAATTACAATCTAGATCAGAACAACTATTTAAATACAGAGTTCCATAACTAGTCTTCCAAGGATT
The DNA here is from genome assembly GCF_040938575.1 of Ambystoma mexicanum. Lineage (NCBI taxonomy): Eukaryota > Metazoa > Chordata > Amphibia > Caudata > Ambystomatidae > Ambystoma > Ambystoma mexicanum. The sequence goes on along the minus strand of NC_090924.1, from coordinate 220,748,450 downwards.
TCCAAAACGTATTATAATCTTGAATCCTACGAATATTAGGAGGCAAGTAATTCCAGGATGACACTGAAGCACCAGAAAAGCAGCATTTGCAAGGGACTTCCAAGCGTAGTACGTCTTGGCTACGCTGTCCTTTTGAACCTCCAGAGATCTACAATTTATCATCAAAATAATGTTGGAGATATGACGAGTTGTCCCGTATCACTCTAACATCTACTGGCAAGGCCAGGATACAGCATGAACGCTTTGGTTCCACTGTCTTGAATTTGGATACCTTATAACCTTGCCGAACTAACACTTTATGATCATCATTGGAGGTGGCTGCCTAGGGTTTACAACTCCCCATCTAAACAAAACAATGTCTAAACCTTCCCCACATCGATGCTATGTTTATTTTTATAGCAACCGCTATCTAATGCAGGCATACTGCAGATAATAGTACCTGTTGTGCTACAAAACAAAGTACATGCAGGTTTATCAACTTCAGACATAGGAAAGGATGAGTCAGCCTTGCTGGTTTTGGTATTGTAATATTTCATATGAGCACAGATCTCTGCAATGAGGGCTTAACACACTATCTTTTGAGCTATCGCGGGACATGCATTTATCAATAAGCATTTCAGCTTTGGCCATTGTATATGATCAATATAATCCCCACGGAAAGGTGAGAATACTACAAAAGTTGTGTTGTAGTGAACAAACTATGTGTACCACTGTGAACACAGAAAACATTACAGAATTAACTGATCAGAGCAGAATGTGCTTGTCAATACCAGACAGACAACAGGTTTAGAGCCTCACCAGCATACCATAATACATCCTGATTGCTATTTAGTTTTGGTGAACAATGAGAACTGATTTTTTTTAGCTCAGGCTTCCGCGTGGGGCCCCCCTCCAAGGCGGGGAACCAGGGAACGTGCCCCCTTTGCCCCCATAAAGATGTCTCTGCAGCATAAGAGCTGGAGTGGGACACACACTTGCTGTGCAGGACATGATCGACTGCAACACGGCACCAGCGGAAGACATCATAGTTCTGATCATTTTGAAGGAGAAGCCTACAGCCTTCTCTTCCAACCAGCTTTTCGCAATTCTCTTTTCAAACACAACTTCCTCTAATCTCTGGAAGATCTCTACCCCCACTCAGAACGTCGTCTGAAGTGGTCTCACACAACACGCAACACGACAAGTAACTCTAGTTGGGGAAGCTTTCTCTTTAAGGTGTCTCTAGCCAACATGTAGTGAGTGCACTTCCACTTTAAACTCTGCCCGATGATTTGTTTTCTCTGTTTCTCTCTTTCTCTCTCTGCCCCTCACCTCTCTCCCTCTTTTGTTGTTTTCCTTCTCCACCACAATGCGTGACCTGACCCAAATTCTTTTGTCTAAAATGTAACAGAACCTCTCCTGTTTGTTTGTAACAAAAAGCAAAGGCACAGGATGCCCAAATAGCAACATATTGTAAATAACATACCGCAGCATGTCAGAAAATCCGCACAAAGAGAATTCCATTGGGGGGGGGGGAATCCTCCTGGCAAATGTCTGGCAAGGAGGATGCCATGTTGAGTGAAGTGCTGTTAAGCATTTCACTTTTATTTGCAAAACTTGAAATTAATATCCTGCTGGCTAAACACACACATGTACCAAATGTGTTGTGTAGAGAGTCCCAAGCTACATCTCGATCATCGGGCCTATTGAGGCCAAGATATTTCTGCCATTGCTTGTGATCTTGTGCAGAAGGGATGTGACCTAGCAGCTTGGACTGAACTGCCCCTTTGAGAGTGGGCCCAAACCTCATGTGCAGATGTTTTTCCGCATTCTGCAAAAGTACCAGGGGAGAGAAACTCTGGAAATGAAGCCAGACCAGACTAGAGTAATTTCCAGTGATTATGATGAATTCAAACTGTTGGCCTCTATCACTCTTCGGTGTTCCAAAGTCACCCTAAGCGGCACAGGTGTGCCCAGATTTGGGACCAAACTTTCTGTCCCTGGAGTCCGATATATCTCTGTAGTGATGACACCTACTGAGGCAAAAACATGTTTGGGGTTGTTTTGGGTCCTGTGCAGTAGGGATGTGGCCTGGTAGTGTGTATTGGGCAACCCCTTTTGCGGTCGGCTGTGTCTGATTTTCATATGGTTTTTCCCTTGCTGTATTGTTACAGCAGAATAACATTTTTTTAAAAACCTGATGGCATCAACGGGTTCCCAGAATAAGTGCAAGTGGTTATGAGTACATTTTCTATCACTCTTGCAAGGTCACCCTAAACGGCACATATATGCACAGATAGGGCCCTACAGCTGACTATGCTTAGGGGGCCAAGCTACAGCTCATTTACGATACCGGTGAGGCTGGACTATATTTGGGCATGCGGGTGGTCTCATGCAGAATGGATGTTGGGCTGGAATGCCCGCTTTGGGGTGGGGTGGAGACTGATTTGCAGATGGGCGTCCTCCCTCCTGTAATAGTACTGAAGGTTGAAAAAAACAAGTCAGAGGGACAGAGGTGATCACGCCGGTGTATGATCTCAGCGTTCATGTACAGGTCTATATAGGGGTACACGGGTGTTGCCCTCTCCGCGGATACTTAAGCAGTGTGAGTGAATGGCAGCGCATTCTTGTAGGTATTGTTCAGTCGGGGAGAAAATGAAACACAGGCCTGTGTGCTAAACTGCACCCCTCCCCCTTCATCTGCGCACTGATCAGACTTTCCAAAGTTTCAGGACAAATACAAAAAAAGGGTTAGCGATGATCGACATGTAACTCTAGTGTGTTTTTATCACTCCGATGACATAATGGCTGTTTAATTTGGTACGCACTTGTTTCTTTCTGGCGGTATATGTCTCCTTACCGGCCCTGACCTTGAAAAGTATCAGTAAACGGTTTTTTGCCTTAGATTTTCTTTGTATTATTCTTTATTTGCTATGCCCATATGTATGCAACCTTATTTATCATAATTCTTGGAATGTGCCTAGATACCCTAGGGTGTGGTGCGCTTTATAAATCAATAAAACAAACAAACAAATACACATGTCCATGGAATGGAAGGCCACAAACACATGTGTTCAAATAAGTCTCCAAAATGCGAGCATGCAAGAGGCTTTCATAGGAAGTGGCTTCTCTAGGGCCAGGCTCTGCAACCTGAGGCTCTCCAGATGTTTTGGACTGCAACTCTGGGACACAATACCTTCTGCAGGGGTGCAGAAGCCTGGGCTTTTTTGATTTGTAATGAGAAAATGAAGCAGGCAGCTCTGCCTCTGAAAGGGAGCTCTGCTAATCACGCTAGCTTTAATAATCCCCCATGCCTAAAAGTACAACACACATGTACCTCTGCTGGTAGGTCGCCTGACATCCCCCAGCAAAAGCATTGCCGTGGCAACCTTGCAGGTTCAAAGGCCACGGCTCATGTGCATTCCAGAACACAGCTGCCGGAACCCAAAGTTCTAACAGGCAGACGTGATGACATCTAGTTCAAAATATCATAAGTGTGTGCCCCCTAAAGCCAGGCGGCAATTGGTAAAAAATGGAGTATAAACATTGTGTGATTTTGATAAGGTGGTTATGGGTATTAAAAATCAATACAGCCACAAGCGCTTGATGCCATTTGTTGATCAGCTTGGTGGGCAGTAACTCAAAGACAGGTGCGTATTCAGCTCGTCTGGGCTAGCTATACCCACAGCACCACGTAGACACCACACAGGCAACCCTCTCCTTGATCCCCCTGAGAAAGTGTGTCACATCCTCTGAAGCACAGGAACGTTCCCTGGTGATTCAGCTGGGAACAGGTGCTTTAAGGAAAAGCCTGCCATTACATTGGCCACCTCACAGCAGGGTGTTGATTAATGGAGTCATTTTGATGTAGGCAGGAAGGGCCAGAGTTAGGCTAGACCAGGATCGACCTCAGTCAATGGAGGCGTCCCACCATCCGAGATTTTGCTGGTGCTCCCATTCCACTTCCTGCAAAGCACTCCGACTATGAAATCACAAGGCAAATGGCTCTTGTTTCAGCAGCCTTAACCACACGCTTGGTGAGGGGCAATCCGCTGTGAACTTTTTACCTCTATAAGGGGGTGAGACCCTCCCCATAGCGGATTCATCTTTGGACAGTTCTTTAAGACAAATTCATCTGGAACCTGATTGAGAGTACAATCTACTAAAAACACCTCTGCTAGAGAGGTGAAAACCAGGAGCTCCAAGGAAGATGAAAAAACATCACAATGGCATATCTGCTGTGATCAGCTAGACAAGGCCTACTGCAACTGTGATCAGTTGCTCACTGGAGGTAGCAGAAGCCTGCACGTGCTCTATATAGACCTTCCTAGCTGGGAAGGGCAGACGAAAGAACTCACCTTGCCCTAAAACCCTGGATTGAGTCTCCCAGCAACAAAAGAACCAAGGAAGCAACCACTGTCTCATCCTAGATCTTCAAACCGCCTCAATGCCAGTTTGTGCACCTTTGACGCTGTCCAGACAGTACACCCCGTTTTGGCGCCACCGATTTGGCGTGGGCCGATTCGCCGTGGCCAGTTCGGCAACGGGATATTTGGGCGCTGGGATGTTTTGGCGCGCCGCACACCAGTGCACATCGCCTGCTGTTTAGAGAAACGTTCAGTGCAGTGCACTGAAAGTGTGAGTTTCAACTTCATCCCACACTATTTTAAAATGAAACTGTTCTAGAGCGGTTTCATTTTTAAATAGTGTGGGATGAAGTTGAAACTCGCACTTTCAGTGCACTGCACTGAACGTTTCCCTTAACAGCAGGCGATGTGCACTGATGTGCAGCGCACAGGGCAGATTAGATCTGCCGGCTCACGAGGGTGGGGGCTGTGCTGCTCGGAGCAAACTGCTCCGAGCAGCACAGCCCCCACCTTCTCGGGCCCGGCTGTGTAGTCTGCGTGGCTGTGGTGCCTGCATGAAGAACTTGCAGGACATTTATGTGCGGCCAGTTCGGCTTGGGCTGCCACGCCGAACCGGCTCCTGCCCCCAACTCAACCCCAGCTCAGCATCAAAAGCGCTTAGACTCCCGGATTGGTGCTGAAAAGTCTGCAAAGCGAAAATAAAGGTACTGGTAATGGTTATGTCTCCATGGCCTGCCATAAATGGTCACAGAGACTTCTTAGGACCCACTGTCTGTCTTTTTAAAGATATTGAATAGCTTTGACATTTGCTGCTGAAATCAGTCCCTGTGGACTCCTATCTTCAACCCAGAGTGCCTCTTATTCCAAAGTCTGTATTCTCTGTTTTTGCCTTTGCAAAGGTGGGTGATAGTGTTTTGACTAGTTTTCTTGTATTTATTAGTTTAATTAAAGTGCTCTATTTTTATAGAACCTTAGTTGGACATTCTTGTATTTTGGTACTGCGAGGAGCCAGGAATGGGGCACGGACGCAGGGGACTCATGCTTTTAGTCATTAACTTTTATTGAAGCACAAAAGCGGTTGGAAAACGTCTCTCTGTCCCTACTCTTAGAGGTATTTCCCCAGCTAACACAAAACTAAGGGTCTGCCTGATGTCAAGATGTCCAAAGCAAAATGTCCTGTGTCCAAAGTACTAGTCTGGCCCTCACATTCTAACTCAATTAACTATAATGTGAAAAGGGTAATGTCTTTGGCCTTCAAAATGCACACATGTTCAAGTTCAAAAGTAAAGGCATAACTCCAACATAAAATTCCCACTGGCTAAAGGTCAGAGTTCATAGGGGATTGCTCCCTTCCCCTATGATTCCTCTTCACCGTGCTTTACACTTTTATAGACATCAGTTTCTTTTGGTCAACAAAACAAATGGTATGCAAAACAACTTGGCTGTTAGGTTTTATCTTGGTATGATACCTGGTGTACTTCCTTGGTTACTGTATATTATACACTGCACAACATGACGATGCCTGGTAGGCTTTTCAGACAGGGTTTCCTTTCATGAACACACTTGCAACTTGCATTCGCCAGGTATACTCTCCTGCCAGGGTTTCTCTTATATCGACACTTGTAACTTGCATTCGCCTGGTACACTCTCCTGCCGGGCCTTTTCTTCTATGCACACACTTGTAACTGGTTTTGCAAAGGTTCACAAGGTGAGGGGTTTTCTTCTCCCCCCTCAACCTCTCTCAGGCTTTGCCTCCTTTGGGTGTGGGTCCTAGACTTGCTACTAATATGGTTATGCAAATGTTCACAAGATGAGGGGTTTTCTACTCCCCCCTCCACCTCTAACAGGCTTTGCCTCCCAAAATGATTCTCTTTAAGAGATATTGAGTCTCGTTCTTTCTAATATGTTTCATTCCCGTCTATTTGGTTTTGGTAAACATGCCAAAGTGCCCCGGTGTCCCTGCTTCCCTTGGGTGGACTCACCAGCTCTCTATGGCAGACGTTGTCTCTCCCGCGGCAAGCCTGCAGCGGCTCTTTGGAGTCCTGTGCCTTTTCTCCAGGTTTGCTACCTCTGCTCTGTGGCCTCTGTACACCTCCCGGGTTCCCACTCACCTGCTCTGGGTGTATTTGGGCTGAAACGGCATGGAGGCTGCCTTTCGGTACCAGCGCACACCAGGAATACTTTCTTTCTCTTCCTCTTGTGGCGTTCCCGCTTCTGCATACCATCTCCTGCTCTCTGCTCTCCTCTGTGAGCCGGTCAGCTCCACAGACCTCGCACCAGAACCATGATCCCTCGATCGGCACTGAGAGGATAAGACTCCTCCATCCAGCGTCTCACTTCCCAGTATCTTTCTCCCTCCTTCAGTGGGCGAACTCTCTCAGTGAAGGAGCTTCTAGCTTCCCTGTGGCACATTGCTGGTGCCTAGGGGTTCACCCCCTTTTTGTAGGCCCAAGTGGTTCCCCCAGTGGTCCCCAGTTCTCCACAAGGTGTTGGGGTGCAAGGTTTCCCCTTCTCTCCTCTGGAACAGCAGTCCAAGGCCCCTTCTTCTGCAACAAATGAATCCTGCAATCAAGCCTTCCAAAGAGGGCCTCTCGCACACTTCCTGAGTCTTTCATTGCTTTTATACTGGCTCTGGTCAATATGATTTTGGGAAAGACTAGACTGCTGTATGTTGTTCTTACAGGTAATCCTCATTCCTTCCTTCTTCTCCCTCGTCACAGTACTGATCTTCTAACTTCCTTGTGAGTCATTAGGGGATCTTCCCCATCACAGTACTGTAAAAGTGATATCCATTCAGGATACTCCTATTCTTCCTCATCCCAGTACTTTTTAGGAAAATGGTAAGATAAGTACAACTCATGAGTCTATTAAGGAAGGGATGGTTCTTAAGGTTGTAAGAAGGGGGTTTAGGGTCCATTAATTGGTGGGGATACTGCAGCTAACCCGATGATGTCATGCCACTCCCTTGAGGGCCGACTCCCCCCCATGTGATCCTCACTTATATAACTGCCCCCAGGGTCAGGATCAGGTAGTGGCTGCCGTCCCCTGGCCACATGAAGAGATGTCCAGCTGGGAAAGGAGGTATGGCACCATTGGATTCATCACAGTATCCTCAGACTATTGTTGTTTGGTTTGCTTCTGCACCAGCTCACTCCCCCCTGAAGTGCACAGCCGGCCCTTCGCCTGCACTACCCTTAGAAGTAAAGGAGGAACACCAGTCGGCTGTGACTTTTTTCACCCTCATGTGTGGAATCACTGCTGATTTATTAGTCATGTGGGGCTGAGTAGGCACTTAAGCCGCTGCTCATTTCTGTGCTGGAGTCTTAGGTGTTGGGAGCAGTCATTGCCGAATTTTGCCGTGATACAGATTGGAGAGCGAGTGTGTTTATTATTGCATTGCCTGAGAGGTGGAATCACTGACCTAAAAATACTCAGCACAAGCGGAGAGAGTGGAGTGCTGGAGTGTTAGGAATTGGGTGTGGGGCGTGTTGCGTCTGGAGGTTTTGGACCCAAAGCAGCTTCCTAGCCATCTCTGAACTTGACCATCACAAGGACAATTAGGAGCTGCCACATTCATGGAGCGGACTGATTTGGCTGCGAGTGCCAGCATAAGCAAGTCTGGCGGCAGTGGTGTTGTTCCTACTGCAGCATGAAAGCAATCTGAAAGGAGCTGCTGACTACGTAATGCTCCAGAGGAGCCTGTCCAAGAACACCAGGGAAGACCACCATGATACAAACCCAAATAGGTAACCATTCTTACTGATTTGGCTGCGAGTGCCAGCATAAGCAAGGCTGGCGGCAGTGGGGTTGTTCCTACTGCAGCATGAAAGCAATCTGAAAGGAGCTGCTGACTACGTAATTCTGCAGAGGAGCCTGTCCGAGAACACCAGTGAAGACCACCATGATACAAACCCAAATAGGTAACCATTCTTAATTTGAGGCTGTTCTGATCTCGTACCAAACCTAATATTCCACACAACATGGTAAAGAAAACAACTACCTTAAGTACGGTAAATAAAGATAGACTAACTACGATCTCAGGCTTTCTTCCGCCAGTGACCAAAAAACAAACAATGTCCAACTGTCGGGATGTAGTAACAACAGTCTGCACAGTCTCTCCAACGCCATCGACAACCATAGATAATAATGACTCACTACTCAACCTATGTCTGAACCTACTGGAAAACTAATCTAAAATTTTCAAATCTGTGTCGGAGCTCAGAAGCATGGCAAACACAAACCTCTCACTCATGCCTGATCGGAAAGAATTCAATCTTCATCCTCGGTCCATTCTTTCACTAGTAACTTTTCCAACGCTTCAAACAGGGGCAATTATTGAAGAGATGTAGGTACTGACTTGAATACTTCCAAATGGTTAGCACTACTGGCCACCACAGACGCCATATTTGCTGTGTGTAACACATTATTACAAGAACAATGGGATCAAATGTTCGACTGGCGCGAAGAGTTCACATTATCCTGGCAAATAGCCAGGGGTTGGTATCAACAGCCACTCATAACAAAGAGGAACTGGGGTACAATTAACCCTGCTCTCGGATTACAGTACACCACCGTCACTGCCATCTAGTTCCTCTTACATACAAGGATTCAATTGCACCTACTAAACTGGAGGCGAAACTGAACAAGTGGGGAAACAAAACAGTGCCCAAACACAAAAGGCAAAAAAAGAAGTACTCTTCACACAAAAAATAGATGGGCAAGGGCCAACTGATGAAGCAGCAAAAAAAAAGAAAGGATAAATAGCCAAGCATTAGCACAAAATAAGAGCCATGGACAAACTTGCGTCAAAGGCATAGATGGCCACATAATAACACAAACAAGTGCCAATAAAGAAAAACAGCCGAAGCCACACAAAGCCCATACCATCCAACAACTCGACAAAAAGCTTTGATTATTAGAGACAGGATTGGAGTTGCAGCCAGTAACATAAGATGGGCAGATGTGAACATCGATCTGGCTAATAAAATACTAAGTAAGGAGTGTGAGGAGTAAACACACCGCAAATAATTGCGGATCTAGCGCAAAAGATTACTGAGGCTGTCAAACTGAACAAGGGAACCCATTTCGTTATAGATCACACAAAGAACCTATACAATGCTGCGATAAATAAGATAAAGAAGTAACATCGAAGAGATTCACGACGGGTCAGAAAATCGATGGCCCTAAATCACGAGGAGAAGGCACTGGCTCTGAAAACACTACAGACTAAGTATTGATCTATGATGAGACACCACAAATCAAATAAAAACTCAAGCAACTGGCTGATGGCTTACAGATTAATCAGGGCCAAAGACACCAAGAGCTTCTGGCAGCTATATTGCACCTATATAGTGAAAGATGTGCTAAAAGTATTGACGAACATAACAGAAGCGTCCTGGGTAAAATACATCAGACAATCCTTCAGTATAGAGATAAAGAGCACAGAGCAAACACGAACATGGCAGGAGTCATCCCAACCAGGACATCTAACATTTGATGAGGGCGATATCTACCAATTGATTATAAAATCTAAGTACACACAGGCTCCTCGTCCGGATAATCTATCTAATATTGTGATCAAAAGGGATCCGGTAATATGGGCAAAGTTCTTCTATCAAGCCTTTGGGGCCATTGTGAGGTCCGGCCAAATCCCAGATAACTGGAGAGCCTCTGTTCTCATACCTGTCCATAAGAAAGGAACGAGAGAAGATCCCAAAAACTATAGACTGCGGGCGATGTTGGATGCCAGCAGCAAAATGTTTGCAAAAATAATTTTGAGGGATCTGGACAGGTGGTGTGAGAGCAGAGGATTGTTTGACATAACCCAAACAGGATTTTGCAAGGGATGTGGCACAGTCCATTTTATCTGGGCTATTAAGATAATATTATCAGAGATTTAAAAAAATGGGGGCTTGTCTACATGTGTCCCTTGTGGACTACTCCTGTGTGTTTGATCGAGTCAAAAGCTAACATCTTGGGGTATCGATGTTACACTTTTACATTTTATAAAGAAACTATACTCAGACACGAATGTAACATTCAGAACACATTTAACAGGAACACTTACTCTCCCAATAAATACTAATTTGGGGTTGAAACAAGGTTGTGTGCTCGCCCAACACTATACAATCTATATGTGAGCGACCTATCTGGTGCCCTGCAGAAAAACCGCAATCCCTCAAACCCCCAGAAATTAGCTGGACAACCTGTGACTTTTTTGTCTTACGCTGATGACACAGTCCTCATGGATCAGACCCCATTGGGATTGCTAAAATCACTGGCTTGCCTAGAAAAATACGCCAAGGAAAATGGTTTAATTAATAACCCAAAATAAAACCAAGGTCATGATCCTTGGGAGGAGGAAACAAATAAGTCCTAAATTCAGCTGGTATTTGTGAGGGCCCAAGCTTGAGGTGGTTGATTATTATATATACATAGGATCCCCTATTATAGTGTCCCCCAGCAACCGAGCATATAAAATGTTAGCACAGATTAAGATTCTTGCTAGATGGCAAGTTATTAAAAATGATCTGAGTTGGAGATGTGGAGGAAGTATTGAGGCCATGCCAGAGGCATATGAGAAAAGTGTGGTGCCAGCTACACTATACGCCCTGGAAACCTTTCAGGAGAAATTGGCTTGAAAAAGTAATAGGGCCGACTCGTATGATCCATCTTGGGAATGCCTCAATCAGTTCTGGTCAAGGCATTGCACCGCAAACTGGGTCTGAAATCACTCAAAACACGGTGGAAGATTGCTAGATTGACTCTATATATAAAAATAACGTGTAAACTACATGAGGCCCTTACTTTAAGAAACTCTGTGTTTGTCCACTCGAAATGGCTAATTAGTAGATCAAAGGGAACTTGGATAAATCAAGTCTACTCTGACCTAAGCTGCACCGCCATTCAACATTTTGACACAATACATATTTTGTTGGCAGAGATGGAAGATACAGATCAATTTGTAAAAAAGCTGAAACTAAAGTCATTCTTCAATGACAAAGTGAAAAGTATGGAACAGCTAAGGAAAACACAGAGATACATAGAATATGTGAAACAGGGTTTTCCGTTAAAAAAAAATCACAGAGCTGTCTTATGAAATGGCCTAGCATAAAACTACACAGGTTTGTGATCTACCTACGTTTTAATGTATTGCCTGTATGAGAATACACTGGTGCATGGGACAGGACTCCCCATGATAAACGGATATGTAGACTATGGTCCGAGCAAGTAGTGATTTTATTAAGCATTTGATAGTGAATACAGTAAGACAAATGATTAGATCAATCTATGAGTAATTTTTCATGAACTAAAATATTGGGGAAAATGCATAAAGTTGATATATACATGATACAGCTCAACAATGGGAGTATTATAACATTGTAGGAAGGGTATAGTGGTTAACGAGTTTGATGATCTAATCAGCTTATGATGATTATGATTGGACCAACTAGGGGTAGACATACAAAAGACAAACCGGGTACAGAAGGAGAGAGGGAATGGGGGAGGATATTAAGAATTGGGTATAGATAATATGAATACACATGTGATCATTCTTTGAAGCATTGAAACATTGGAAAGGAGAATATTCAGTAAAAAAGACCATTTAACATCATGTTTGAGTCTCACATTAGGAGGCATTGCCATGCAGCGTTACAATCTGTGAATGTGACATACATTGTTCCACCAACATTTGACTGATAGATTTTCGGAATCTTTCCAATTGGTTGTGATGAGTTTGATGGCAATTGCAATAAATAAGTCATAGAGACTGTAGGCAGAATGTGTTTTTCCCTTTCAAGGGATATTTTATTTTATTTTATTGTTTTTTTATAACGTGCCTAATACCATACTTGAGTTTGGTTTCTAAGCGCAGGTGCAGGATTCGAACCTCTGTTGCTCTGCATGGTCTTGCTTCCAAGACCAGCGCGTTGCCCCTGTGCTATCCTCCATTCCACTATATTACCTAGGAGTATGTTCATGAATGTTAGGGGGAGATTGACTTTGAAAATGATGTTCAGGAAAGACCAACATCATGGCAGAATAAATGAACAAACGTGTATTGAAAGAACATATGACTATAGGATCCGCGTATATCACTACAAGTCCAACAGCGTCAAACTGTGCCAAATTTAGTCTTCAACAGGTGCATTGGGGGTTATAAAGGCCCTGTGGAGAAAGAAAAATAGATTTTGTGATATGTTGGCTGCTGTGGAGATAGTTTTGGCCCTAGTCCAGAGTAATTCCCAGATTATGTCATCAATCTGCTTCCCACTGAACTTGGATAGACCATCTATCAGTGGGAGAATCTTTGGCACCTAATAATTTATAAAATTGGGCCTCTCTGACGTTGGAAGTAATGGTCATGAACAGGATTCTTGTGGGGTTAGGAATAAGCTCATTTCGAGTGAAATGCATAGCTATTAAGGCAAGCATCGACTAATTTGTTATAAAAACTGAAATCTGATGAGGGTAAGGAAAATTTTCTTTTGAGATCTTGGAAGGATTCCCAGCCTGAAGTGTGATCAATTTGATGAATGGATCTAATACCCCTACTGATCCAAGACCTCCTATAAAATGACTTGCTATTAAATGTAATATGTTGGTTGCTCCATAAAAATGGCGAGAACTTGAGAGTCAACGAGCGAGTAGGTTGGAAGAGAAAGGTTCTGAGGGCAGAAACAGCAGCCTTGATCGGGTTGGTAAGCTTATAAGAGGGAGATCCAAACACATAGACCAAATCTTGGGTTTTGATAGGGGCAGTTAATTCCTTTTCAAGAATGAACCAGGAAGGGAGATCCTCAGTTTCAGAAGAGGTAAGCCAGATGCATGATTGTTTAACTAGGAATGCGTAATGGTAATGTTTAAAGTCTGGAAACTTGACACAGCCATGCTTACAGGGGGCTCTATGTTTTCTAATAGCAATTCTCTTATTTTTACCAATATCCCATGAAAAGTTGAGTAGGATAGAGTTAGTAGCAGAAAAGAAAGATATAGGGAGTGGAATTGGAAGCATTTGTAGATAATAGAGAATAATGAGTAAAAGCATCATCTTGATCGTTTTGAGACGTCCCCACCAAGAAATACACAAGGGAGACAAAAGAGAGGTAAGTTCCTTGAGTCTATGGAGGCGAGATGAAGAGTTTAGTTTTATAGTAATCCTGGTGGAAGAGGTATAGAGAAGACCAAGATATTTGAGGGATTTGTCACACCACTTAAAGCCGAGCATAACAATTTCATGTTTGAGGCAGAATGAGTTGAGAGGTAAGATCTCTGATTTGTCTTTATTTAATGTATATCCAGAGGCTAAAGAGAAATCATTTAAAATGGATAGTCAGGGAATATGATCTTTTGTTTTTTTTAATGAGGACGAGAATATCATCAGCGTATGCGGCAATTTTGAATTCTTGTTTACCACAAGTTACACCCGGAATCTGAGTATCACTTCTAATATGTTGTAATAAAGGTTCGAGAGATAAAACATATAAAATGGGTGATAGATGGCAGCCTTGTCTTGTGCCCCTTTAAAGGGGAAAGTAGGAAAATGATTGACCATTAATTCAAATAGAAGATTTGGGATTGGAATAGAGAAGTTTGATCAGTGAGATAAAACCCTCCCCACAACCATGCCATTGTAAAGATTGAAACTAGAATTCCCAACCAACCCGATCAAAAGCTTTTTCGGCGTCAAGCGCAATGGCGGCGTAACCTTGTTTGTCTGCTTTATTTTTCACAATAAGATGGGTGGCATCAAGTAGGAGTCTTGCGTTTGAAGAGATGTTTCTCTCTTTTACATAACCAACCTGATCTGCTTTGATTAATTTGGGGATGAAAGATTGGATTCGGTTTGCAAGTATTCTTGCAAAACATCTTGCATTCAACATTTGGTAAGATAGTCTGAATGGAGAATCAGGTGCCGCAGCTAGAAGGCACAAGTGGTGTAGAGAGATCCATGCTGTTAGCTTTGAGGGATCTTATGAAGGATTAGAGATCCGCCGGGTCATCAAAGACAGACCTTCTCCCATTATGTGTGACTTTGAAGGAACAGGGATGAAAAAGATCTGATATCTGATGTTGAGTTGCTCATGGGCAGGATGATATAAGAGGAACTCTTTCCGCCGCTCTACGGTCTTTCACGCAACATCCTGAGAGATGTATATCCTGTTGCCTTGCCAGATGAGAGTGTTTTTTTCCTTTGCTTTGGAAATTATGAACTGCAGCTGTGTTTATTCCAACAATAAAAATAACAGTATGTGGCATAGAATGATGTGACTGAGCAGATTTTAGGGTTCCAGTTCAATACGCTCGTTGGATATTGAGGATGATGTCCGGTGGAATATGGAGAAGGGCCGAAAGCATTTTCTGCAGGACCAAGATGGCTTCTTTCCCTTCACATCCTTCAGGCAGGCCTGAGATACAAAGATTATTTCTTCTTCCTCGATTTTCAAGCTCTTCATTGTGCCTCTGAAGCTCTTTAACTGTACTTTTGAGTGACAGTACACTAGGAGAGAGAGATCATCCTCAACGCTTATTCTTTTTATCCACATCCTCCATTCTATTTTTGAATGCACCACACCTGTCGTCGGGTTGTTGCAATTTTAAATTGGTAATCTCAATGAAAGGCTTTAAAGACCTTATCTCCTGTAATAGTACTTCCATGCTGGGGTTAGAGGAACAATATGGAGGAGGAGAGTCAGTATTGAGCCTTTTTAGTGTGGCTGAGGATGAGGCTGACTGGGAGTCTTTCTAGGCCTGTGCTAGCTTCTGTCTGCCTTTTCCCGATGCCATGATGTATACCAGTACAGTCTGTTATGATATCCCAGAGAATATAGGGTTTAAGCCAGGAGAATGTCTGTGGTTGTATTGTAAGTAAGAACAAGAGTGATATTCCAGTCAAGTTTACAGCTGTAGAAAGCTGGGGAA
Organism: Ambystoma mexicanum; assembly: GCF_040938575.1. Classification (NCBI taxonomy): domain Eukaryota; kingdom Metazoa; phylum Chordata; class Amphibia; order Caudata; family Ambystomatidae; genus Ambystoma; species Ambystoma mexicanum. The sequence goes on along the minus strand of NC_090924.1, from coordinate 220,733,181 downwards.
ACGACAAGCAACCACAACCAAGCAATTAGATAAGGACTAAAAATAATTTTCACCGCAACATAAAGCATTTGTTTGAGACAGTGATAAGCTTTCTTTTCCGCTTCATTTTCTGTGTACTGTTTTCTAGAAGATGGCGTGAGCGAGAGGCCTAGCTCCGGAGACTTCTGGCGTTTCCCAACGAAGCTTGCCAAGTCTCTTCTCAGCTGTGTCGGCTCTCCACGCAGACGGCTGCCGCAGTGGAGCTCGGGAGCTCTGTGTCAACGTCTACGCCAGCAATACCGTAGAAAGTGGTATCACTCGACACCCAAAGAAAAGTGCAGCCACTGGATATGAATTAGACTTTGTATAGAGTTAATGGGACGCTGCAGGCATGTGTGAAGTGGTATCGTGGGCGGGAGGTGTATGTTCAAGCCGCCATCAGCCTCAGCGTCAACCCACGCTCCTTATTGATGATTTTTAGACAAAGAGAATGGGCATCTCTCTGCCCAATTTTGGTCAATGATTTTTATGGCTAGATCACTGGTCATCTCTGCGGCTGTTTTTCACATATGGGGGCAATTTCTAGGTAAACTACACCAGACGGCTAAATTCTGAATGTTTGGTGCACTAGAACTGTTTAAAGATTAATGAGTAAGCTGATTACTAGATATAGTAGGAATCCAAGCAGGATATGTTATATAATGAGGAATTGAAGGACTATAATGTTTCTGTCTTTTTATCTTCCTCATCTAAGAAATGTATTTTAAACACTGTATTGATATGCATGATGAAATTAGTTTGTAATATATGTTTTAGTATGTGTAAAAGGCTTGAAATTTGCCAAAAGCACTTACATTTCATAACAAGAAAAAAATAATTCTGTACTTCTGCAGAGCAGTAGACATGTTGTCCCAAACTCCATCGGCCCTATCTAGCAAGATCCAAAACATCTGGAAAGCCACAGGTTGCAGACCCCAGTTCTAGGGAATCCAACGTAGAAAAAAGGCATGTTAATACAGAATAACACATTTGGTACCCCCAATCTGGAGGATAGATCATTAATGTTCCTGGTGTGTGCACCTCGATGAGTCCAGTACCCAAATCCTATCTTCTTTGGTAGCCATTAGTGAGTGAAGTTTATGGTTCTGTCGATTTCATAGATCTGCGAGCAATACATACCAAGGAGCTCTCCCCTGGCCCTCTCTTTCATAACCTTTCGGGAGTACTGGGAATAAGACAATAGAGACACATTTGTGTTGCTCCAGTGCCATTTTGTTTGTAAAGTGTTGCATGCTAACTAATGCCCGACCATAACCTCCCACTAAAATGTCCCTGAGAGAGTGCATGGTGTGAGCCTCTTTTGTTTCTGACCTTACATACAAAGTGGAAAACTGTAGCATTGCTGTGTTGTTATATTAAATAATGAGTTGTTCAACACAAGACACAAACCTACAAAAAATGATGTCTGAATGCTGCTTGCATCAGTGTGGGTAAATGTGGCATGTGGGATTTATTCAGTCTAGCTGCAAAAATGATGAAGAAGTTTTTGGTGCATATATGTTTCGATAGAATTGTCCACAAAGTTACACATTGGCGTGATTGTTATTGTCATTGAGATATTGTGATCTTCTCCATGATTGACATTTTGTGTATACATTTGTGTATTGCTGTGGAGGTTGAGTCCTTTTATATTGTTTTTTTATATTGTCTTCAACGTGTATTTTAATGGTTTATGTGTGTGATATGTTTAATAAAATTTCAAATATTTCTTTTTAAAATATGAGTACTGAGGGTAGATTCACAGTTGTATTATCGGCTGAAGCACTTAAGTATCCTTTCTTTTGTATACACCATGGTGTATTTGTGTACATTCACACACACACATGTAAGTGTGTGTGTGTGTGTGTGTGTGTGTGTGTATATGTGACCTTCCCAAACTATGTCACATTTTTTTCTTTCTGAAGTCTATCATGTCAACATTTGGCAATACGGTGGGGATACTGTTCAGGTGAGGGACAGTCAGCGGAAAAGGGATATCAAGGGCATGGGAGCTACAAATAAAGAGGGCAGGATACGTTTACGGCTACGGTAAGAGTTAAACAGGATGTAACAGGAAATTGACAGTCAGCAACACACTGAAAAAATAACTAATGGGAGATAATGGCATACACGCATAGCAGATATCTCGACAGTGGCATTATAATTGGTTAACCAAGCAGCACAGCTCCATAGAAACACACTGTCCAAGCATAGCCCCTGTGGTGTGGCCCTCTTAAGTGTATTGCCCTTTTAAGATGTGTCATGACTGCATCATGACACAATGCTAATAAAAGGAGCTCTTGCACGCAGTAGAGAGGCCAACAGACCATCAGCAGTCCACCAACACTGACTGTCACCCGCCAAATATTTGCAGAGTGCTTGATATGTTATATGTTTGCAACTATCTGAGTCCCAATCTATGTGGTCTTTATTTTCTCTTATAGTTTCCAAGTGGTCTAAATATTGTTTTTTTTATAACAGGGGTGGGGGGGGGCTGTTGATATTCAGTGGTACTTGTTGTTGTACGTTATTGAAAAGGCAGAGTGTGGTGTGGCTAATAAGAGGAGCTCCTGCACGCACATGCCACAGAACGGCGGCAGACTCCAAGAATGGAACTCCTGTCTCAGTCTCTCATTTCGGCCTGCAGGCCCATACCGCGTGATCACAGTCCTGCAGCCCTAGCCTGCAGGCAAACACTGTGTGATCACGGTACTGCAGGTCCTGCTGACCTGGGACCTTCAGATCAGCATGGTGCCCTGGGTGTGCTCAGGCCATTCCACAACCCGGATGCTCCCGGCATCCCTGGCACCCCAGGTCCGTGTCCACACGGGCAATCAGGGTCCTCCCTGCGACTCTACAAGTTTGGATGATCCCACAACGAAGGAAGGTGCCCCTCCTCCGACAACCCCCCAGCACTGATGAGGCCAGCTTGTTATCAGCTTATCAGGAAATGCCAACTACAATGTTATCAGAAGTGGCCCGAGCCCTGGTATACTGTACCTGCTCCAGTAAAGTGAACACCTCCTGCCTTGGGGGAGAGAAACGTGCTGCCTGTGCGCTCCTGCGCTGTGTGGCGTTTTGGGGACTAATCACCCAGCATAAGCTACCATCTGGTATGATCCAATAGCACTCCTTAGAGGAAATGAAAGGAAGTGGGAGCAGGTGTAACAAACAAAAGCAGCTCCTGCCTGGATGCAACGACAGTGCCTGTCAGTGCCTGCCTACACCCACCACAGAGAAGATGGCGCCCTGGTAAAACCTCTTGCTGGCCCAACTTCTGCTGGGACGGTGGGTTCCTCAAAGACAGCCCTGTGTAGCAAGTAGGTGGCCTCAGCCCCTCCCCCCTCAAGTCACTCACCTGGCTGCAGCTCTTATCCCAAGAGAGTGCTTGTGCGGCCAGGTCAGCAAGATGATCGCAAGACCTCCTGCCTACTCCTTCCTGCGGGGAGCCTAGAGGTGGCGCGGCCGTGAGCCGCTGCCTGCTACAACCTCCTGCCTTGGGGAGGAGGGACGAGCAGCAGGTGCAACTACAATATGGTGATACTCCAGCCTGGGGGATTGTGGCCCAGACACCCTGCCACCAGTGTCTCGCTGCCCCACACCCCGCCGCCGCAAGGTTGTGACTCCTGCCTGCGGGGGCTTTGTTGCTGCGTGATGCTGCTTCTCCGAAGCCGGCCTGGCATTATGCCGGCAAAGACCTTGCCGCGGCCTTCCTCTGAGATGGTGCCTGTGCCGCCTAGAAGGGGTTGAGTAACATTCTGCCACCCCATGTCCTGTCCACATCCAGGAACATTCCCACCTGGGGGAGCCTGAACGTGGTACAGCCTAGACTCCCTGCTACCAGTGTCTCGCTGCCTGCCCTGACATCAAGGGACTAAGCCAATGTGTCCCCCGGTACCCTAGGTGTGGCTTTGCCGGCCTGTGAACTGTGCCTTTGACTGGCCTGAACTGATACTAGTGCAAGTGTGAACTGGTTTCCTGCAGCCCTGCAGATGCTTAAAGAGGACTCAGTAAACATGTATTTAGATGCTGTGAGTCTGCATGTAATTTATATGCTTAAAATGGTGCCAGTTAGAATAGATGTGAAGCTGTGCTCCCGCAGATTGTCGGCATGCTGTATATGGTGATAGTAGCTGACGATGTTATCAGTCGGTGGCTGAAGTTCCGTTCTCCCATGTGTAATAAAGTGTCTTAGAATGTGGTAGAGAGGCCAACAGACCATCAGCAGTCCACCAACACTGACTGTCGCCCGCCGAATATTTCCAGAGTGCTTGATATGTTATGTGTTTGCAACTATCTGTGTCCCAACGTATGTGGTCTTTGTTTGCTCCTACAATTCCCAAGTGATCTAAATATTGTCGTTTTTTAACAGGGGGTCGGGGGGGAGATCAGTTGATATTCAGTGGTACTTGTTTTTGTACGTTATTAAAAAGGAGGAGTGTGGTGTGGCTAATAAAAGGAGCTCCTGCACGCATGTGCCACAGAACGGCAGCAGACTCCAAGAATGGAGCTCCTGTCTCTGTCTCTCATTTCAGGCCTGCAGGCCCATACCGTGTAATCGCCGTTGGGCTTCAGGCATGTAGGCCTTTCATTATGTGATCACGGTACTGCAGGTCCTGCTGACCTGGGACCCTCAGATCATTATGGTGACCTGGGTCTGCCCAGGCCACTCCACAACCCGGATGCTTCTGGCATCCCCGGTGTTCCGGCACTCCAGGTCTGTGTTCGGACAGCCGATCAGGGTCCTCCCTGCAACTCTACAAGTTTGGATGATCCCGGCAACAAAGCAAGGTGCTAGACCCCTCTGCACTGATGGGGCTAGCTCGTGTGAGCATGGCGAGCCCCATAACAGCCCCCTCACATGAGGGCAGCATGATACCAACAGTCACCACAAAACAAGAGCTGCAAGATGAGCTATCCTCAAAGATCTGTTCATCATCTGCTCACACATCTGTACAGGCAGAACTAATCGAGTTAACGATATGTCTGTCCCTCGAATGTGTGACATCATGCGGATTGAACTCGGTATGACACAGTGCAGCTGCATAGCTCGCACATCATTCTGGTTTAAATATACATGTTCCCAAGGCACAGAAGATGCGATCAGTAAAAAGGCGAGGGGAAAGCCTTTCCAGGGCGTAACCTGCGGCGGAAAAAAGCCCATTGAAACTGGCCATTCGCGGCCCGGGCTTCACCAAGGGAGGCCTCTTCCTAGAACGTGTGGGCGCGCATGCTCATAGGAATGTGCGCGTTTCACTGGTTCCTCACCCCTGGTGTTGTTGGATAACAGCATTTATCTGATTCATCGTTCTCTCAACGACGAATCCCATGGGGCCCACGCCCTTGCTCGGCCGTGGTCTTAGTTTGAGCTCTACTTAGTGCCCTGCCAAAGTTTTGAAAATGATGTCATCCCTTCTGTCGATTTATTCCATTGGAAACCCCGTTGATATGGTCCCACCAGACCAGACAGCGAGAGCACATTCCAGTGCCTCAGGGCTGTTTGCTACGCAGTAAACAAATGGAGGTTGTGCGGGAGTGTGTCCGGCGATGCTTACCGCGGCGTGGTCTTTTAGCGGCCCTGACTCGGACGTGAAGTTCATTACCACCGTGCCAAAAAGATAACCCACCATGCTGCACACCAAACCCAAGAACTGCTCGTTTGGGTCTTATTTGTCAGAAATGGGCGAGTTGCAGCAACCGAACGTACGAAGAAACACCGGATACCTCACGGCTGCCATGCTCTGCTGATAAGAAGGAGCCACGGAAAGGCCATCCTCTTACAGCATGGAATCGCCTGAGCAGCTACGTGTTCCTTAATTGGGAGACACAATTCACGCAGACTAGCGGCTACTACATACATCAAACTGCGCCTGATAACGGGTGGGAAACCCAGTGCAAAGGAGGGGACCACGCCTGCATTGTCCTCATGCCTGACCCATTCTCTGCCACCTTGCACCCCACTCTCAAACTCCCAGAGGAGGTAAACATAGAACTTGACCTCACTGGGGACTGAAACAAAATGTGCGCAGAAGCCCCTGCAAGCAGACACACAAACCCATACCAAAGCAGCCACTGAAGGGAATGGAAAAAATAACACAAACACCCCCTCCCATACTCCCTGTGTGCACCTTCTTCATTTTTAGTTTGAGCTGTTAACCATAGGAGTACAGCAGGGGTCTGCAACCGATGTTTGGGACTATGACACCCTTGATTCTTTGTGTATGCTGGCTATGACTGATGTGAGTTGCAGTTCAAAACATCTGGAGAGCGAAAGGTTGAAGACCCCTGCAGTACAGATAGGAGGGAGATGCGATGTGAGGAGTGACACAGTCTGTGGCCATTGTTTGGTCATTTAGCTGGCCAAGACCATGGCCATCGGCCAGTCATGGCAATCCTATATTCCATAGGGCTGTTCCCACCCACTTACAATCAATCCCAGCCCAAAACCCACCATCCTCTGGAATCTTTGGTCCAACACTATCGTGCTTTAACATCAAATTCTGTGCTGTTTGGGGCCTACCAGTATTTTTTGCAAGCAAACTTCTGAGAGTGAATGGCTTAATTGATACTGTAAATAAGCTCCTGGTGTAATAAAAATGGTTTAAGCAAGTGTTCCTTCAGCCGCTTGATTAGTAAGGAATATGTGGGTCCTCGTATCTGTTCTTTGCACTGAAGCCTGGCCTGTTAAAACAAGCATTGGAAAACCCACCAGATTTTGCTTGTGTGTAGGTGACTGACATCGTATGCCCAGGTACTCATTCGATTCGAGAGCGTTGCCATTTTATGGCCAGTTAGTGCCATTATGACAGTGTCTGGCGAATACCTATCCCATGCCTGCCCAAAAGCCAAACCTGTTGGCTTTTCCAATGTGTGTTTGATTTTCAGAGGTTCTGGGGTGTATAAATGTGTTTTAAATGACCCCAGCAAACCACTTTCCCACTCTTTACCGACAGCTGATTCTACTGGTTTGTAAACAGACAGCCAAAGCGCTATCCTCGCCCAGGCAGTGAGGTCCAAGGGGCTTCTATCATTTTCATTAATGCAGACAATGTGGCAAAGCAACATCTTTTATGCTCTCATTGTTGTGCCGCTTTGACTGCGATGCGTTTCTCAGGCCTGCTCTGCGCTTGGTTGCAATGTTGGCAGGTCTGCTTGCCACCTGCATTTTATGGCGGTCTGTTCTACTTTCAGAAGGTTTCCCAATGGCAGCCCCCATTCTTTGCCCCCACTGATGGCATCCACCCAGCGGCTCTACTTACCCGCTGTTATGTCCTGCCGCCCTCCTGCTGGCCCCTCACATTAAGGCGCAGGGCACTGGCAGTTGTGTGTCTCTACTTTGCTTACTTGCTTGCAGTGTGCATATGCCAGTGTATTAGGAGGCCAGTGTACTGCGCCCCCACGATCAGCAAGAATACAGGAAACAGACTCCAATCCAGTGCCATGACCACCAAGCTAAGTTGGCCACATTTCAATATTGAGAATATTCTCCTTTTTTAGGTAAGGATCTTTCACTTAACAGGTATTCACAATACTTACCAAGGGAGTTGCTACTAACTGTTGGACCCCAATAATGAATAGTGCTCTTAGTTTCAGTGTCTTTCCCTAATATCGCTGAGTGTCTGTGGTCACTTTAGACTTTGATTACTTGAGAAAATTAATGATTGCCTTTACTCTTTATTTTTTCAGTCTTACTCTTCTGTTCCCAACTATGGCCAATAATTAGACACCTAGCAATGTGTACAACAGACACGCGCCTACGATCCTGACACCCAGTTTGTTCCTTCCTCCTGTATTCTCGGTGTTGTGTTATAATATACTGGCAATAACCAGGAGAGATAATGAAGAGGTAACAAACAATAAGACATGTTATATCAAAAGCAACATAAGGATTAAAACTAGAGATAGTTTAAATCATGATCCTTTCACCCTTATAAGAAAGTAAACTGTGGAAAGATGTGTATTCGTTTTATAAATGTATTTTTTTTTTATTGATTTGATAGTCAAGGGTAACATCGACTTTATGACCGTTAGGATCGAAGGTTCCTTCTTTCAAAACGTACCTTTTCAATTTTCCAATTTCAATTGTTTAACTGTAGTTGACCAAATGATGAACCTGCCTCTTGAGGTCCAAAGGGGTTTCTCACAAGAGTGGCAACATTGGCCGTACAGACAACCCATTAAATACTCTAAGAAACGACATTACAAAATTATGATTATAGTAAACAGTCATTTATAATTCTAACTTTCTCAACCGGCCCATTAATCCTTATATTTTTGTTCTTAAATGCAGCATTCTCCCATTTGTACCACAAGTAGACAATTTCACGCACAGGTTTTCTAGTCACTTTTGAAATGTTGGACTTAAAGCCAATTTTAAAAAAACATCCAGAATGTCTGTGATAATAAATAGGAGACAGCAAAGCATTGGTCAGTTGCACGGGCGTGTTGACGGAACTCAGCTAGAAAATGGCGGCAGCAGATGGCATCTCAATGGACAGGCTCCTGGTCTAAAGGAATCCGCCTGTCAGCACCGTGTAAAAGCCATGCTGTCCCTGAAAGGAATGGGACCTCCTAAGACACTGAAACCCTGTGGACAGCACTCAGGTGAAGGCTAACCATCTACAAACAGAACTAATCAAATCTCAATTGATGGACATTACATTTAATGCCATTCCTATGCAATTCATGACTGGGGAACCTGGAAAATAAGTCTATTGCTGCTTTGCATGGGATGCAGTGACGGCTGGTGAATTTTTGCAATGGGGGTGTACATATTTCCCATTAAGGTGCTCAAGCGCCCAAGTGTAGCGAGAGAGCACAACCAAACCAAGGAGGGTTCGGGGGGTCGGGGAGGATGAGGGGTGTTCTCCCCCTGAGAATATTTTAAGAAATAACATTAAGAGTGCATTTCCAATATGCTTTGTATGAAAACAATCACAAAGATTGCAGAGAAGCATTTCGCAAAGCAGTTTTCGGGATTTCAGTGCCTGCAATATCTGCCAGCTTTTTCCTGATAAGCCCAGTACTGCCACCGTAAGAACATACCAGTTTTGGCTTTGCCCATTTGGGCCAGTTCTGATACTGCAAGCACAGACCTGTGATGGCTCTGGCCTATAAAGCCAGTAATGACACTGCAAGCAGACATCTTTGATAGTTTTGCCCAAACGTGCCAGTAATTGCCCATATAAGCACACATCTGATGGGTGATCCCCAGGACGCCAGTATTTGCCTCTGTGCGCAAAGGCCTGTGATACATGCCACTATTTGCTTACTGTAAGAACACACCTGAGATGGCTTTGCCCCAATAGGCAAGCCTGTCTAAGAACATACTTGTTATGGCTTTGACCAGTGCTCCTGAAAAATTTTGGAGGTTAGGAGTATTGTACTCGCTATTTTTTTAAGTTGTGAGTGAAAGAATTTTTTAGGGAGTCAAAATCTAAGTCCAATTCCCAATGGGAGTATTTTAGAAGCGGGTTAACTGGAAAACTGAATTTTGTTTGTAATAATTATTTCTGTGCACCTCGTTATTCATGTATTAAAAGATACATGTTTACTTCTTCTGATTAGGAAGCAATAATAGTAGTTACTTCCAGTCGTTCTATGTGCACTACTGGTCCCAACATATCCATGGGTCTGTGTGGGCGGAAGCAGGGGGACAATGGTTTGTGTGTCTGTTTCCTATTTTTTGTCGTATTTTTACTCCCTATTTTTTATTTTTTGGGAGTATTTGCCTATTTGTAGGGAGTGAAAGTGGCTGATACACCCCTCATCTGCAGGTCTGCTTTGAGCAAAAAAGGCCCCGAAATGCCAACTTTTGCCAATTTAATAATTCACTTGTGATAGATTTGCCAAAAAATGCCAGGATTTGCCTGTCAAATAACTCACTTATCAAAGCATTGTCCAATATTTACACCATGCAAAAGTACATCTCATCTCTGCCCCAGCGCCACACACACACACAGCCTTGCTTCACCCCATCATGTGTTCCCCCTTCAAGCCCCCAATGCACACCAAGTACATACTGGCACTGCAATCTCCTCCTACACCTGCCCGTGCACACTAGTCGCCACTTTGTGACAGTCACACGGGCGGTGCAAAAACGGACACAGATCTGTTGGATAATGCAAAAAAAGACAACATTGATAAAGCAAAAATGCTTTCATGTGTTGAAGAAAGATTTAAAAAAAACGTTTTTGCAAAGAAGAAAGATTTTTTAAAAAGTGGCAATACATGGAAAAGCTGTTATGTGTAAAACCTGCAGAGTTTTTAAGCAGGCTCCAGTACACTGGAACTAATTCCCTGTGTGTAAGAAATGGATACTTACTGATGCCCTTTCAAAGCTATGGGGACAGGGATTTGGGGGGGGGAGAACACACTTTGCCTACGGGCATATCAAACTGTGCATATGGTGGCGATATTGGAGTGGACGGGTGTGTGGAGAATCAGGTTAGGGGCAAAGCAGGGGCAGTGAAAGGTATACCAGAGAGCCGATAATAGATTGATCGATCGCAGAGGGAAGCTGAGATCGGAAAGGGAGTGGGGTGAGATGCAGAAATGACCGTATTTTAGAGAAAGATTGCATTGGACGGGCATAGGAGCAAGGGGATGGGTGCAGAGAGCGGAGAAAGACGAAGGGCAAAGAAAGGCGCCAATATTGTAGCAGAGGTGCAGGGGAGAGGGTGAAGCAGTGAAGATGGGCGAGACCTAGTAAAGAGAGGGGTGCAGAGGACCAGAGAAAGTTACAGAGGTGCCAGTTAAGCGGGCAGCAGGGGTAAAGGAAATGATAAGAGGGCTGCTTGAGAGAGATGCAGCAGAGAATGGCGGTGACACGAATAACTGCAAAGAGGAACGCTTCCGAGAAGACGAAAGGGGTGTAGGGGAAAGACGCTGTCCGAGGTGGTGGGCACAGGCATTAAGGATGTGCTCGGTACAGGTCTGGTGCAGGGTCTTGCAAGGGTAAAGGGTAGGGGAAAAGCAGTCACAATTATAAAAAAGCAAACAGTGTCTTTCAAACTACGCGTGCAAACATGGAACATGGGACAGGGCAGTCCAAGTCTTGATGCACTGTGACTGTGCGAAGTAGCAGTTCTGTTCTCTTTTTCTGTGTGTACTTTGCTACAGCTGATCCACATACAGAGTGCATGCAATCCACCCGTCCATGGAGCACGGCAGGAAAATGCTTCTGAGGGTAGGCTACTACCATGCACACTCAATGTAAACAGTGCATCAGGCCAGCACGGGCCTGGTCAGCACTAGCCCCCTGGGAGTTTAGGACTATCACAGGCACAATCCCTGGAACCAGATTGGTCAGCACTAGCCCTCTGGGAGTTTAGGGTTATCACAGGCACAATCCCTGGACCCAGATTGCTCAGCACTAGCCCCCTGGGAGTTTAGGGCTATCACAGGCACAATCCCTGGATCCAGATTGGATTGGTCAGCACCAGCCCTCTGGGAGTTTAGGACTATCACAGGCACAATCCCTGGAACCAGATTGCTCAGCAGTAGCCGCTTGGGAGTTTAGGGCTATCACAGGCACAATCCCTGGATCCAGATTGGATTGGTCAGCACCAGCCCTCTGGGAGTTTAGGACTATCACAGGCACAATCCCTGGAACCAGATTGGCCAGCACTAGCCCTGTGGGAGTTTAGGGCTATCACAGGCACAATCCCTGGAACCAGATTGGTCATCACTAGCCCTCTGGGAGTTTAGGGCTATCACAGGCACAATCCCTGGACCCAGATTGCTCAGCAGTAGCCGCTTGGGAGTTTAGGGCTATCACAGGCACAATCCCTGGATCCAGATTGGATTGGTCAGCACCAGCCCTCTGGGAGTTTAGGACTATCACAGGCACAATCCCTGGAACCAGATTGGCCAGCACTAGCCCTGTGGGAGTTTAGGGCTATCACAGGCACAATCCCTGGAACCAGATTGGTCATCACTAGCCCTCTGGGAGTTTAGGGCCATCACAGGCACAATCCATTGCTCCAGATTGGTCAGCACTAGCCCTCTGGGAGTTTGAGTGCTAACACAGGCACAATCCCTGGAACCAGATTGGTCATCACTAGCCCTCTGGGAGTTTAGGGCTATCACAGGCACACTCCATTGATCCAGATTGGTCAGCACTAGCCCTCTGGGAGTTTGGGTGCTAACACAGGCACAATCCCTGGAACCAGATTGGTCATCACTAGCCCTGTGGAAGTTTAGGGTTATCACAGGCACAATCCCTGGACCCAGATTGCTCAGCACTAGCCCTCTTGGAGTTTAGGGCTATCACAGGCACAATCCCTGGATGCAGATTGGATTGGTCAGCACCAGCCCTTTGGGAGTTTAGGGCTATCACAGGCACAATCCCTGGATCCGGATTAGTCAGCACCAGCCCTCTGGGAGTTTAGGGCTATCACAGGCACAATTCCTGGATCCGGATTGCGCTTTCCACTCTTGTCTATCTTGTGTGTGCCCCGATGCCCTCGAGCGAGCTGGCACATTATCAAGAATTAAAATAAATAAATAAAGTGCAATGCTACACTTTTGCATAGAAAGCCCTGAAAAGGTGCAATTTTGAAGTACCCCGAATCGCCCTAACAATGCATGGTTCTGGGTATATTTTTTAAAGGGGTGCCACTTCATGTCCTAGGAGACTTGCCATGATGGAGGGGGACAGGCACAGGAACTGGACGAACATTGTGTCAGGCAGAGTGGCAACGCAAGTAACTATTCTCTTCTCGTAAATTTTATGTCACTCAGATCTTCTCGCCTGACTGCCTTGTTGTTTGCTTCCGAGAGCTGTTTTGCGCCCAGATGCCCACGGGCTTTGCCGCGTTAGAAATAGATAAATAAATACTTTTCGCTCCATGGGACACGTTTGTATTGATGGACGCAGGGAAGGTTAAAACATGTGGTCTCGTGCAGAAGGGATGTGACCTAACAATTCGGGCCGAACTGCCCCTTTTGGGATGGGACCAAGCCAGATTTGCATGTGGTCTTTCTGCTTTCTGTAATGGTTTGACAGACTGAAAAACAGTGGTTTGCAGTGTGGCCCAGAGTCGTGCCAGAGGTTGAGATTCATTCTAAAACTTCCAGCCATCACCTTTTGTTTTGCTATCTAATTTCTAAACAGCCACTTAATAAAAAAAAAGCATCTAATGTCTGAGAAGAAAACGAGGGACCATAAAGAGAAAGAACAATGGCCCACTCTCTGAGAGCCTGGAATGTTCGACTATCCACTGGCGATTGGTGGTTTGGAGAGTGCTGGTGGCCAATGGCAAGTGAAACTTTCCCTGGGCCTCATAACGAGTGCTTCAGACAGGTTGCCACTGGACTGACTCCTAACATTTTACAAGTCTGGCGTCCCGGGAAGTCAGGTGCCGATAAACGGTTAGTCCCCATTCCCGTGGGAATTGGGACTCAGAAGCGCCGGCACCATTGCTAACAGTGCCAGTGCTTCTGTGACCGGCCTGCCTACTGTGCCCAGATTTGTCGGGCGCAGCAGTCCCGGCAGGCAAAGTGGAAACAAGGGAAACAAGGGTTCTGATAAGCTCACCGGAACCCTTGTTTTTACGGACCAGCAAACTCGTAATGAGGCCTCTTGTCTCATTTGAGGACCACAATTCTGCTGCATAAAAGGAAATTGCTTGGCTATGATAACATTAAATCCATTAACTGTATGAAAAGCAATGTTAGTTATTTGTTCATATATGTTCTTTTTAGTGCTGATTAGTGACGTTGCCTCCACACCAGAGTGCTACTTTACATATCAGCTTCTGCAGTAATAATAACATGTTTTTTTCATTTAAGTGCTTTAATATGTGCAATTAGTCAATTTAATATTACTGAACATATTGAAAACCGGAATGTGATCACCTGTATTTGCAGGCCGTGCACTCTTAGGCAGAGGCGTTGCTAGGGCTGGGAGGCCACGGGGCTTTAGCCCTGGGTCTTTTGGTTGTAGCCCCGGATAGAAGCTTAGAGGTTACAACCAGAAAGGCTAGCTAGCCTCCAGCTCTGACAGTCCCAGAAATGTGCATAGCCCCGGATCTTTTCCAGACCTAGCAACACCCCTGCTCTTAGGTGACCACGCAACTCAGAGATTTCTGTGGCCCTGGCATCATTTTGCTCTCGTTCAGATACAGGTAAAGAGGTAGGATTGTCAGCACTGGGACTGGTAGATTAGGACTGATTCCCCAGGTACTGGAGTCCTCTTCGGGGGCCATGCGGGTACTCCGTGCCCAGCGTTCTTCACTGGGTTCTGGGGAATGTTCTAAGAACGCAGCAAGTAGGCCATGTTCCACCGTTAAGCAGCATGCAGGACATTTCAAGGAGGTAACATTAGGTTTGACAATAATAACGATGAAAACACAACACAACTAAATACACAATAAAAAACGTAACTCACAAGTTGAGTGGTGATCTCTCACATGGAGCCAGGGTGCACTTTGCAAGTTGGAATCCCGTGGTAGGACCGACTCAGCTCTTGCCTTCCGTGGTCGTTACATTCAACTACAATAATCGGGTCCTAGCCACTCTTATTAGAGTGTTAGAAACATGGCGGCATGAAATACTATATAATGTTAATTTTAAAGGTATTTATATACCGCACCATCACCAACGGAGTTGGTCTCCAGGCCCTCAGGTGGATCTGTAAAGAACAACAGTGGGGGGTGGGTTCGTGGGTGAAGAGGGCGTAGGAAAGTGGGAGGTGGTGTACTGTTGTCAGCTTCAGTTCGGTTTTCACTGTTCGCTGGGCTTGGTTGTGCATATAGGATCGAAGTGGGGCTTTGCGTGCTGTTGTTGCGATCTATGTGTTGATTGTTTGTTGTTGCGGTGTGGTGAAGTCCGTGTGGTTTGCTGTGAGAGAGGTGGTTGTGTGGGTTTTTGTGTGAATTAAGTATGCAGAAATTTGAGGTTTTGGTTAGTGGGTTGTATGCCCCATAATCCCTGTCGTTTAGTTTATGTATCAGGTTGTCATACTGGGTTGGTATATTCTTTCTCTTGGTTTACTGATTGTCCAGTTTCTGTGGTGATACCGTGGCTGGTTCCAGCCGATTAAATTGGCTAAGTACCCCAGGTTCGGTGAGCATTGTCCCCTAGTTTGATAGTGGTGTTATATTATCCCTAACCAGCTCCTTGCTATCTATTTACTGTCAGTGGTCCCTTGGGTGGTATAATTTTCTCTTCCCTTTCCTTACTGTCCAGTTTCAGGGTTGAGACTGGCATCTATCTAAGTTTGACCTTAGTACACCGAGGGGGCGAGCATAATCCCTGCTTAGGTAGTGGAGTTATATTATCAATCCCCGCTCCTTCCCATCTATTACCGTCGGTGGTCCATTGCTGTGCAGCAGTTATTAAAATTAATATATAATTATTGTTCCGCTGCAGAGTTGAGAGAAAAGCATACGCATTTGGCTGAGGAGAGACAGTAACTAGGTGTGCGCTTCTGAACAGTTGAGTCCATATTAGAATAACACACCCCGACGGGCAGTGCGACAATGCACAGCTATCAGAGCTATACTCGTGCAGCCCGGATGTCGAGTGAACACAATAGAGGCAGGCTTTGCATTCCATCGCATTTCCTGTTAATCCCCAGTTTATACAAGCAGGTTTTCAGTAGGCTCCCACAGTCAGGTTCATTTACACTGCCTGCGCCTGAAATGTTTGCCCCACCACCCTCTCAGATCGGCTGTCCTGTTTTTGGCAGGAATTATTTTTTAGAAAGCAGGGGATTACACTGAATGGCAGGAGTGGGGGAGGGGGCTCCATGGAAAAAATCTTGGGCAACGCAGGTGCCAAAAAATGCAAAGGACGATTCAGTACGAGATAAGCGCAGGAATGACATTTTGGCGCCTTTATTAATAACGCTGCATTAATAATAATTCAGTGATAAAACCTCATTTACAGAAAGAATGATACATCTTGCATTCATTTATTTACAGTAAATTCAAATGGCTGGGCAACATGTTTGTGCCACCTATTTTGACATTGCATCTGTACCCAGCGGCCGCCCTGCAACATGGGGCTGGGCAACATGTTTGTGCCACCTATTTTGACATTGCATCTGTACCCAGCGGCCGCCCTGCAACATGGGGCTGGGCAACATGTTTGTGCCACCTATTTTGACTTTGCATTTGTACCCTGCTGCCGCCCTGCAACATGGGGCTGGGCAACATGTTTGTGCCACCTATTTTGACATTGCATCTGTACCCAGCTGCCGCCCTGCAACATGGGGCTGGGGAACATGTTTGTGCCACCTATTTTGACTTTGCATTTGTATGCTGCTGCCGCCCTGCAACATGGAACTGGGCTACATGTTTGTGCCACCTATTTTGACTTTGCAGTTGTATGCTGCTAGTGCCCTGCAACATGGGTCTGGGCAACATATTTGTGCCACCTATTTTGACTTTGCAGTTTTATGCTGCTGGTGCCCTGCAACATGGGGCTGGGCAACATGTTTGTGCCACCTATTTTGACTTTGCATTTGTATGCTGCTGGCGCCCTGCAACATGTAGCTGGGCAGCATATTTGTGCCACCTATTTTGACTTTGCAGTTGTATGCTGCTAGCGCCCTGCAACATGGGTCTGGGCAACATATTTGTGCCACCTATTTTGACTTTGCAGTTTTATGCTGCTGGTGCCCTGCAACATGGGTCTGGGCAACATGTTTGTGCCACCTATTTCGACTTTGCATTTGTATTCTGCTGGCGCCCTGCAACATGGGGCTGGGCAACATGTTTGTGCCGCCTATTTCGACTTTGCATTTGTATTCTGCTGGCGCCCTGCAACATGGGGCTGGGCAACATGTTTGTGCCGCCTATTTCGACTTTGCATTTGTATTCTGCTGGTGCCCTGCAACATGGGGCTGGGCAACATGTTTGTGCCGCCTATTTCGACTTTGCATTTGTATTCTGCTGGTGCCCTGCAACATGGGGCTTGGCAACATGTTTGTGCCACCTATTTTGACTTTGCAGTTGTATGCTGCTGGCGCCCTGCAACATGGGGCTGGGCAACATGCTTTTGCCACTTACACAGACTCACAAGCACCTTCGTAACTATGTAAGTCGCCCTGCAACATGGGGCTAAGCAACACCTATTTATGTATGTATGTCGTTCAAGCACTTATGTAACTAAACAAGCCTTCTTAACAGCCGTGCCGCGATGCCCGAGCGCTGTTGTGCGCTTTATAAATTCAAATAAAAAAGAAAAAATGGTGCCTTACGTGAATAGCAGTGACTTTGCGGCGTGGCAAGTGGCAGGGGCGCAACAGAACCTACATTTGCGGGGGGAAGGGTGTTAACCCTTTAAATGTTGTGCGAGGTGCTAACTTCAGAGACACTGGGGGGAAGGGGCTCTGCAGTACTAAAAGGCGAAAACTCCAGTGAGTAGAGAACTGCTCCTGAGGAGGCAAGTGCAATGTAAATGAAGTGCAGGTATCATCAAAACTACAATAAGTAAGCGCACTGGAGTACCAAAAGGCGCTGGGTGCCAAGTGAACATAGAACTGCTCCAGAGGGAACAAGTGCAATGTGCACACAGATAACAATGAAACAACAACAAATAAGCCCACTGTTGAACCAATGAAGAGTTCCTTGAAAAGTTGTTTTTAGTCTCTTCCTGAAACAGACGTGGCTTAACACAGCATATTGCACACGGCAAACAAATCAAGTAATTTGGACCCCAGAGAACCCTTGAAAATATGTGTGGGAGCACAAGCAAAATGTTGTCCTGCACCCCGCGAGTGGTCCTGCTGGCACATGCCCCATGGCAACTTCAACTGCCACCACTGACCCACAGCCCGCCCCAAGGAACCAACTGATTCGTCCACAAGCAAATGCATTACAAAATTACTTTCTCTTCAGTTTTTTTGTGTGTCCAGGGTCACCTTTACCAAAATTATCAGTTAAAACAAGTCACTGAAGTGGAATTTATCCTGGCATTTAAAACTATTTTGTACCCAGGGGGCAAATATTCCAGGTGCGAGCTACCAGCCAGCCAAAAAAGTCACTTGATATAGCAACAGATCTGCATATATATATGTCCCTGGCCTCAGCGTTTGATCCAGAGTAATTAGCACAGTAACGTTTCGTCTTCTGCAGAACAGCAGAAATCTAGAAGTAGAGTAAATGCGCAGTATCAACAATTGAAAGCCCTGTAAACAGTGGTGGAAATGGAAAAAATGTGGAGGGGGATCCCACAAGGGCCAGTGTGGGGCTGGAGTTTGGTGGAGGGGGCGGAGTTCCGAGGAGGTGGAGTTCAGAGGGGGCAGAGCTGCCACTTGAACTCCGATCAAAGGAAATGTTCGTAAAAATGGCTTAATGTCTTTCATTGCTTGAAAAGTACACAAACCATGGTAAGGGTACCTTACTATGATTTGTGTAGTTTTCAAGCCATCTTTCTGAGCAGATCATTAAGGTCCGTGTTGACATCCCCAAAACTACAAATACCAGAATTCATTTGGGAAAGGCAATGATCATCGAGCCAGCGAAGTTGGGGGCTCTGTGAGAATTGCGTTTTCCAAATGGATCCTGCTTTGTGCGCACTGTGTGCTTTCAGCTCTGTCACAGGGTCGTAGACCCTTAGTAAATCTAATCTTCTCTGTGCGAGCGCACTGTGCACACAGGTTGTGTGTGCACAGTGCGCTCGCACAGAGCACATTAGATCACCAAGGTGAGCCCCCAGGTTCGCCGAGGATCTGCCTTGGCTCCTGCTGTGACATAGGTAAGAGTGGAGAGCCAGAAGAGCGTTCATGGCACCAATGTCCTGTGTGTGGCTCCACCCCCCCACTCCATACAGTAGCGCTGCAAGCGCTTTGGTTTGGGTTTTCTGTGTTTTAAAAAGGTAATGTGCAAGTGCTTTGGGGCTCAGGCTGGCCGGATCCCGAGATACTGGACAACTTTAAACTAATACATGCCAAAAGAGAATACCGAAGAGGAGGCAGAATCGCAATCATACACAAAGAACATCTCAACTCATCAAAACCGACATAGAAGACTGTGAATCCCTTCCCATCCAGATAGAACTCAACAACCAAACCAACATAGCATTGCTCCTGATCTACAGACCACCATCTTACAACCACAACATCTCAACAAAATAAGCGGACCGGCCGCCATTTTGTCAGCCTACCATGACAGCCTAGTCAGACTTCAACATCTGGTTCAAAAAAGAAAACGAATCCACAGCAAACTCACTCTGCGCATTCCGGAAATTTAGCTTCTCAAGCAAATAGTAAATGGGTCCACCCACAACGCAACGCAACGCAATTTTCTGCAGAGAAGGACTATGCGCATCTGCGCCACCTATACCGATGGTATGGAGCGACCACTACTTGATACCATTCTACATCACATATCAAAACTGCCTATAGGCCGGAAAGGAGATTTACCATACCAGCAAGAAAAGAAACTGGAAGAACCTAGACCTAGAGGCCTTGACAAACCTTCTAGACCTGACCCTTTCAAGCAGAACAGTACCCACCGAAACAACCGTAGACACAGCAGAAAACACACTCAACAGTTGGATCACCAAGGCCCTAGACCAGCTGGCACCAGCAAAAACATTCAAAGCAACACCAAAAAAACTGGTAGCAAAATGGTTCACAGAAGAACTGAAAGAACTAAAAAAACAACAACCGCAAAATGGAACAAAAATGGAGAGAACAATACACCCCACAAGCCAAAATAAAATACCAAAGACAGCTCAAACTATATAAATCAAGAGTCCTCAAAGCAAATAATACTATTACACCACAACAATAGAATTGGCAAGCAATCCACAGACAGATTTCAAAATCATCAAAGAGATTTAAAAAAAAACTCATCCTGCAAGAATTCCACCACCCGACACAAGCACTTTTTGACAACATCACCAACCACCTGAGATCAAAAATAGATATAATCCAGGAGACCAGGGCAACACAGCCAGGGCAAATAAAACCACAACGGCCGAACAATAGTCACCGGACAAAATGCAGGCTACAGAAAAACTCACCTGCCTAGAACAAATCACAGAAGAAACCTTTGCCCTTTGATCAAAGACACCAACCTTGCAGGATCCCCAAAACACCCCTTTCCCCTTGACATCTTCAAAGGAATCCTCAACCACAGAACCCCGGCAACTCACTTCCGGAACCTAATGAATCTATCACTCAAAAGAGGAATAGTACAGTAAGCCTTCAAATCAGCATACATCAAACGACTGATAAAGAAATCAGAAAGTGCAGAAGACCCGAGCAACTACAGACCGATATCCAACCTGCCCTACCTGGCAAAGATCCTGGAGAACCATGTATACAAGATCCTACATAAATGCGTCAAAACAAACGGAATACTAGATCCTCGCTCTCCTTCACCTGGAAGGAGCCTCCTGCATCACAGAGCATTTGGCAGGAGCCAGTGCCTCCATGCTGCTAATTTCTAAAGGTAAGCCCATGTGGGCATCTGCACCTGTGCCTGCAACAAATTCTGGCGATGCCTACAATTTATTTACCTTCCGTATCTGAATTATCTGATTTGGCTCAGAATCCACTGCGTTTTTCTGCCATCCTCGGAAGATTGCCATATTTGCTTTGAGTTTGTGCTCTTGCTTTTCTCCTGATTTCACACAGAGTGTATCCCTGATTGAGAATGCACTCCAAAATGGCCGATGGGGTCGCACTGGAGAGCTAACCCACTGCAAATAACACTGCCGCATCTGATTGGGCAGCAGCTGCTTTTAGCTGCCCAATCCACGAGTAGGCAGGCGAAGCTGGCCCTCCACCGAAGGCGCGCACTGAGGCCCGCCACTATCCTCGCTCTCCTTCACCTGGATGGAGCCTCCTGCATCACGGAGCATTTGGCAGGAGCAAGTGCCTCCATACTGCTAATTTCTAAAGGTAAGTCTATGCGGGCATCTGCACCTATGCCTGCAACGAATTCCGGTGTTGCCTACAATTTCCCTACCTTCCGTATCTAAATTATCTGATTTGGCTCAGAATCCACTGTGTTATTCTGCCATCCTCGGAAGATTGCCATATTTGCTTTGAGTTTGTGCTCTTGCTTTTCCCCTGATTTCACACAGAGTGTATCCCTGATTGAGAATGCACTCCAAAATGGCCAACAGGGTCGCACTGGAGTGCTAACCCACTGCCAACAACACGGCTGCATCCGATTGGGCCAGTGGTCGAAGTGTACAAAAAGAAGTAGTGGAGCTATGTTCCCTACTGGTCTGCACCACTCCCCGCAAACCCCATCGCCACACCCCCTCCCATGCACAATATAAACTCCCAAATGCATGCGCCTGCAGTTTAAGAGAATGTTTAGTGCACTGCACTGAAAGTGCAAGTTTCAACTGCTTCCTACACTTTTATTTTAAAACGAAAACGTTCCGGAATGGTTTCTTTTTAAAATAAAAGTATAAGAACGGTAAAACTTCATTAAAAGAAGTAGAGGAGCACCGCTCCCGACCGCTCCCGCCCACTTCGACCACTGGATTGGGCAGCAGCTGCTTTTAGCTGCCCAATCCACGAGCAGGCAGGCGAAGCCGGCCCTCCACCGAAGGCCCGCACTTAAGGGCCTGTTTACCCCTGTTTGTCCCATGAGTGCCAGTACCGCCTCTACACATTGACCTGCTCAGCCGCCTGCCACCGCAAATTTTGATCCAACCACTGCCTATCACGTCGCTTGACATCTGAGCACGAGCAATCTACATTCATCACGTAAGACCGATTTATAGGCTGTCCGTCGTAACGCTTGCGAGTACACACTTTACGCTGTCTCATATGTCTGAATGCGCATCTCCCATACTATTCATACCTGGCATAAGGTTTTCAGCGTACTGCAGGCAAACTAATCTTTAAAACTCCTCTAGCACACAGATCTCACTTTAACCCTGACCTATACTATTGCACAGACTGTGTTAACCGACCATCCCTGAGTACCAGGAGCGACGCAATACCTATCCTCTGTCTACGGCCAACAAACCACGCCATACAGCCACACCATCATCTGGAGCAGAGTGACGGATGAAGGGACGAGAGCAGCGGCTGGAAAACCCGAAGAGTTCCCCACTGGAGGTTGTTGCCTCCGACAGGCCGCAGAAGACACGTGCAGAAGGCCAAATCCCACATCAGCAGGCTACATTGTGTTTCAAGGATGTCAGCGACCCTCCAAGCTGAACGGCAGAGTTGGGGAGGCAAGGCTAAGCCTGCGGTATTAACCTTGAATCGTGAATTGAAATCGGAAAACCAAGAAAGAAACGCACACAGCCAGTGGGTTGGCAAGCGACCTGAGAGACGGGTGTGTTTTAAAAGAAAGTTTGAAGTGGCAACATTATATCACAAGCGAAGGCTGCACATGTGTTGATGAGATGCGAAGAAAGGCGGCACTGTGAATGAGCTTTGAAGTATGGACAACTGTGGAGTCGGCAATACTGAGTAACGGAGTGGTCTAGCGAAATTAAGTATCCCACCTGAAAGTCTCTGTGAAAGGTGCATTGTTTGTAACGATAAGGCAAGTGAACTGCAAAAGCGAAGTAAGCAAAGTTAACTCCTAGAGAAGGAGAGGGTGGGAGTTGAACCTTGAACTTTTAGTCAAAGTTGTCCTGCAGAGGTCTGTAAAGAAAGCCACGCACATTTGAAAATCTTCGTCATCCGAAAGCGGTCTAAGCCCAAGTGGGTAGACCCGAAGTGTAGTAAGCTTGGGGATGGGAACCCCCTTGTAAGTCGTGTTGAAATTTGTTGTGAAAGGTCTGAGGCTGGTACAGGAGGACCCATGCGAACTATGTTTATTGCGTTGAGAACCCGAGCCAGAGTGTGTCATCCTTCCTACAGGGACCGCCTTACTCCGTGTGGTCTAATGTGGGGAGGAGAGCTGAATCAAGCCACATTTATTCTTTTGAACACTGATTTTTCCTTTACATACATTGCTCCTTTATACACTTTTTGTACAAGAGATAAGGCAGGCATTAGGTTTTGTTAGCATGGATAATTTTGATTTGGCGGACTCCACTAGGACTGTTTTGTTCATTGTTTGATGGTCGAGACTACTCCCATCTTAGTTATAGAGCAAAGTAGGAGTTTTGCCAACCCCAGAAACTTCAATAAAGGTTTTTACAAACTGTACCTATTGTGTCATTGTCACACTTGTAATACCATGCCCCCCCTACACCCGTCACTTGAACAAACTGCTCCCATCCCCGTTCTGCATGAGTTCATAGCACTTCTGGGAATGTCTGGATTGGGGTAAATTGGCGCCGCCATTCAGTTGTCGACCCCAATACCACCATCCCTTCCCATTAGAGCCCCCCCCCAAGGCTCCCCCTCTCTCCTGTGCCTGGATAAGGGCCAAGAGTAACCTCTTTACTTCCCAAAGTTCCGACAAAACAGCTCGGCAATTATAGCTGCAGGATTTACATGAACCCTCATCGACTGGGACATGGGTAACTAAGGCCCTGTGACAGGATGTTGTCAGGGTGGTTCCTACTTTCACCAAGTCCTGGGGGTGGGGGGGGGGGGGAACTGGTTGTGGACACAATGTCACTGACGTGGCACTGTTTAACCTCTGTAGCTTCAGGGACAAGAGGCCTGTTCAGTTTTTACTGGTTAAGCTGCAGATCCAGATCCAACAAGTCCAACATATTCCCCTTATAGATGGAGTCATGCTGTCTTTCTCCTTAAGGGTCATTAGATCTTTCGGGTAATTCATCCAGGTTTTCCTGGGTGAACCCCCATACCCCCTACCCCAAAATTAAATTTGGCTTGTAGATAGTAGTACAGTTCTGGTCCAAAGTCCCCAGTTCTACAGCAAAATCTGATGCAGGGACGGGCGCTAAAGTGGTCGTGTCGGTAATTTGGTCTCCGGGGGGGTCTTGTGATTCATACCCAGGAATTGCTTGATTTCTTTAATCAGGAAATAAGCCTCCCCTGTAATTCTTGTAGGGCTCGGTGGTGTTTCTTTCCGGGACAAGCATCCGAGCTAGGCCACCCCCATCTTGCGCTTGACTGTCAATATCTTGCGTTTATGGATTGCTTGCTCTTTCCCCTTAGCGCTACTGTTACATAATGAAGCTTAGTCATTTAGGTTAATAATCATACTGCAGTTACTGGGGCTTCTCACCTGGCAGTCCACTTCTCCTGACTCTGTTTCCATTATTTAACTCCAGGCTGAACTCCCTGCGGGATACCAAACTCTTGCGCCCTTTCCACCGCAGGCTTTACCCTGTGTGGGGATGCCGGGATAGAAGAAGGATGTGGGTGGGGCCTCAATCCTGCTGGAGCTAGACTACAAAAGCCAAACTCCTGCAGCCTCTCCCCCACGGGCTTCCCCCTGCAGGGGGAGACCGAGATAGAAGAAGGATGGGGAGCGTGGCCTCAATGGCGCTTCCTGCTGCAGCTGAACTCCCACGCCAAACTCCTGTGCTCTTTCCCCCGCAGGCTTCTTCCTGCGTGGGGAGGCCCTGCGGGGGGAGGCCGGGATAGAAGGATGGGGGGGGGGTGTGGCCTCAATGGAGCTTCCTGCTGGAGCTGGACTCCCGTACCGAACTCCTGTACCCCCGTACCGAACTCCTGTACCCTTTCCCCCTTGGGTTTCATGCATTGGCTCGTTCTATCTCTCTGGAACAAACAGAGATTAATCCAGCTGCCTTTTAAGAAGACCATCAAAGGGGCACTGGGCCTGGCTTTTGCAGAACCCTCATTGAAGGACACGCTTTCCTGCCTTGCTGGAAAGCTCTTTAGCTCCAAGATCCCCTTTGGTCTCTTTTGGCATCCCGTCTTCCTCCTGCTCTTCATTGACTCCCAGTCCAGGGGCAGATGGTACCGTCAGTGTTCACAGTTCCGTCAGCACGGCACCACTGGATCAGGTTCTATGTGATATTCTGGAATATTATGAAAGGCAGCGCACAAAAAATCCTAATTTATTTCTGCCGATTTGATTTGCCATTTGAAATATATCACTCACCCCTCGCTTGCTGCTGGAAATCAGGGTGGATTGAACCCCCAAATCACTCTTTAATGCCACACCATTTGCCCGCCATGACCATAGCTACCAAACCCCTGCCTCACATACAACTACACACAAACGCACATATGCAGAGACACACCATTTTCCCACTACAAACACTACCCTGCTACATACACACAGGCACGCAAACAGACACACACCTGACAGCTTGTTTCCTTTTTCCCCTACCCATCCCAGCTCGCCTATCAGCCCCTGTGCACAGGCGTATGCGGCAGGGGCGTGACAGTTAAGATTTAGAAAGACTGCTCTGAGCGGTCTTTCTAAATCGCTCTTTTTAATTTTCGGTAAAATTAAAAATACTGTTTATCCGTACACTGGTTCACACTATGGATGAGAGCATGAAGGAATGGACGATCATCTCAGGGGACACCAGCTTGGATATACAGGGTAGATCATCCAATCGAAGAAGGCTTTCAGCAGTATTTCTAGCACAGAACACACTTGCCCCATTTTTGACAGCCAAACAATCTTAGTGAGGACCAACAATCAGGATGCTGAGGTCTCTGAAAATGTCAGGTGGAAACCATGATAAAGCTCCGGTGGACCTGCTCCACCTCCTGTGTCTTTGGGCAGAGGCCTACTGGATGTCGCGCATGACTTCTGAGATCCTGAGAACATCTGAGCGGAATCCTTGATGGCATTTCCCACCTCTCGTTTCTTACTTCCTGCAAAGAGGTAATTCAAACAGTTGTGACATAGCTTCAAAGTCCTTTGGCGGGATCGGTTTGTCTCCAGCCATGACTCCCTGCCACCTCACTGTTGCTACAGGAGCAGAGACCCACAGGCATGGGATATAAATGCCAGTTCCTTGGCTGGCCTGTTTGCTGTTGCTTTTCCCCCAGAACCACGTGCATTGGTGAAGATACGGAAGGAAGGGGTACCCTTTGGTGGTATTGGACATGTTGAGACCTTGAAATAAATGTTGGGTGCAATTCTCTCCCTCGTACTCGACTCATGGTTGCCATCACTTTCACATGACCCCCATGATGAGTCTTGATTTTCTCCCAGAAGGGTTTGGTAAAGGTCTCACTGTTCCCTGCCATGGCATTCGGCGAGCTGCGACTCATGCCGTTGGCGCTCCCTGCAATGGAATTGCTGATGTTGATCATCATGTGTCTTGTTAATTCTGAGGTTTCCTCTTATCTCATCCTCCCCTTATTTTAAGCCCTTAACGTGGGTGGGTTTGAAATTCCTTTCGTTCAAGATTCTGTTCCTCGTGGCGGTCACATGGGCATGTTGGCTGGGTTAGTTAGGGGCGCTGTTGTGTTCTGAACCGTATTTGCAAGTTCTGCCAGAGGTCTGGTTCTTTGTTTTTCTCCACTTTCTGTTCCAAAGGTGGAGTCAGACTTTTATCTGGTACAGGAAATAGTGTTTCCTGCCTTCCCTTTGCTGTTTAATCCTCCACGGATCAAAGGCTACATTTGTTAGATTTTGGCAGAGTAGTTGCATTATCTATCTATCCTGGGAGTGTCTGCTTCTGAGGTCCTGACTGTCTGTTGGTTCAGTTCGCAGAGGGTAAGACACTGTCTATGTTAAGCCTGAGCAAGCGAGAGAAGCAAATTATTGTTCCGGCCTGTGAACAGCAGGAGGATTCCATCCCCTTATCTAGACAGGTGCATTCCACTAGGGGTATGGCTTACTTTTGAGTAGAAGTCAGGAAGGTGCCAAAGGTTGCAATCGGAAGGCCCTCCACCTGGACTCTTTTCCCATGTGCAGAAGGGTTACACAATCCATAGTGTCCCCCCAAATATAGGATGCAAGCAATTAAGATTATACACCGCTGGCACAACCCACTGGTCCTATTGGTCAAGATGTACCCGGGAGCTGACTCACGGTTTTGGAGATGCCGATAACCAAATGCCGACTACTACCAAATGTGGTGGGAATGTACTCAAATACAGATCTATTGGGGGAAGGCGTTCTTGTGGAATAAGGGGGTTGACGGAATTTCATGGGAGCTGTCACCATGGGGCCTCCTGTTCGGGGCCTGGGATACAAATGATGGGGAAGATATAGGGAATCACATGACTCGCACCATGATGGTGGCGGTCAGATGCTGTGTGGCACAATTCTGGAAACGAAACAAAGTCCCCACTGAGAAAGAATGGCTCCGGAAAGTCAAGGCAATATATGCAATAGAATATATGACGCATATCTTGAATGAATCCAGAGTAAAGATTGGGGAAATGTGTTTGCACTTTTTCACTAAGTATGGTAATTAAGCAAAGTGAAGGAAAGAGACATGGGGGAAATAATGTTTGATGGGCGAATTCGAATCTCACATCCTTACATGTTGGTTTTATGTGCTAGGTGCTAGATGGGGAGTGGGAGGGGTAAGGGATAAAGGAGGGGGTTAAAGCAAATGGACGGCAGCCAGGAGTGTTATTGAGTTGATGCAATTGTGACCTTGTAATGTCCATTGCCATGTTATAAAATGCTAATAAACTACTATTATTTTTTTTTTAACTGCTAGTTGCCTCCATTCTACCATAGTAGATTATGCACCTTCTGGTGCCCCATGCAGGCCACCAACTGGCTATAGCAAGCATTGACAAAGCCAACAGTTTTGGCTTTTGTGTAATCATGGGATAGGCATTTCTTATGCACTTCCATTATGGTACTATCTGTCCTCAAGATGGCTACAGCTGGCAAATGGTCTTAATACCTGAACATTTTATGGCAGTACCTGGCAAATGCCTATCTAATGACTTCACATGAGATAACATTGTTGGCTTTTCCAATGTTTGTTTCTAACAGGAATTCGGTGTGAGTAGCAGATATAAGGACCCACATATTGTGTGTAAATCAGAGGGTTAAGGCACACTTGGTTTAGGCATTTTTATTACAGCAGGTGCTGGCTTACAGCTAAAAAGAAACCATTTACTTTCATAACACTTCTTAGCAATAACTTCTGCTGGGAACACAGAGCTAGCTTGAGAAGATCCTAGTGAGGGGGAATTTTGGTTGGGGCAGGTAGTGGTTGTGAATGGCCATATGGACTAGCATAACCATGGGTTGTCAATGGATGGCGTGGCAAATCTGAGGATGTTGTCCCTTTTTCCCTAGGGGGAGACCTTTTCCATCAGGCCAGTGTTGTGTGTCAACAGAACAATAATCCCTTTGGGGGTAGTGAACGGGGGGAGGATCTCATGGGAAGGGAAGCCTCCTATGGGATTGGGGACAGTCATCACCAGAGAACGTGGTATCTCCCCCCACTTCACCATGTCCTGCTCCTTTTCCAAATCCTCCTGCCCCCTCCCTGGATAGAACTAATAGGTATTGCTGTCAAGTTAACCAAACCAACCTACAAACTAACCTGCGCGATCTGAATGACACCTGGCCTAGTAGGATCGTTGTCGGTCTTCCACTGTTTTCCCCTCCCTTGCCTCGTCGCGCCTTGAAACACTTGTGTATAGGCGTGTTATAAATGCCATTTCATATCATATCATACATAACAACAATGAGAAACCGAATAGTCCAAAGTATTACCCATGCAGCTTTAAGGTTGACACTGTGATGAAGAGGATGGCTAGGAGTACAAGGATTGCTCGTGTGAAGCTGAGCAAGCAGTCTAGTTTTCCGAGCTCAGGGATAGGCTATAAGGAATACATCAACCTAATATGAGAGTTCCACAGGAAGCCAATATCAAGCTCAGGCTCGAGTGAACATGCCTGAGAGACGCGACAGAGGGAGAGCCGTCCCCAAAAGAGGAATTGCGATAGACTTATCCAGACGCAATGCGAAGTGCAGAGGAGACAGAATGCACAACCGGAGAGAAGTCTCAGTATGCAAGGACGCTGCAGCCACCGCTGGATGCCCGAACGCTACCAGAGCTCTAGAGAGAATGCAGCTGCCCAAGGGTTATCGGTACTGCCAAAAAGAAAGCAAAAGGCATGCGGGTTGCCCGGCAGCTGTTAGAGGTCCGGGGAAGCATCAGGGTGAGCTCAGGAGTTGGCGATAGAGGGTCTGGCACCCTGAAACAAAGAAGAGACAATTGTATACTTGGCAGGAGAGTGAACGAAGCACATACAATGCAAAGATGCAAGTCTGGGAGCTGCACCAAAAGAAAGGGGGCCTGGTATCCACAAGAGAGTGAGAGGGTCTAGGACCCTGAAGTAAATAAGAGACAGTTGTATAGTTGGCAAGAGAGTAAACCAAGTGGATACAACACAACCTTGAAAGTCTGGGACTCGCACCCATATGTGAAGCCAAAGTTTAAAGCCAAAAGGGTCTGGGACCCTGAAATGAGAAAAGAGGCATTACAAGGGGAACCACTTGCTTGGCATGGAAGCAAACCAAGCTGTGTAAAGTATTGGAATTCTTGGACTGCACCCACATAAAAAGATTAAGGATAAAAGGGTCAAGACCCCCTAAGGATAGCGGAAGATAGCACAGGGGCAACGTGCTGGTCTTGGAATCAAGACCATGCAGAGCAATGGAGGTTCGAATCCTCAATCCGCTTAGAAACTAAATTCAGATATTAAGCTCAACATAAAACCACAATTAAATAAATAAATACAATAAGGCTGATTAGAGAAAGGAATCCTATGCTTAGTAGGGGAGCATACCGAGCTGGTAGGATACAGGAACTGTGAAGTCAAGTAACAGTTTCTTGAGGTGCATCCAGCAATTGAAGAATAAGTCTAGGGGAAAGGAGCACAACGCTAGCCTTTGGAGTCGCACATTTTGAAACATTATTTTGCATTACTTTATTACCAGTGAGACTGGGAACTTGGTTGTTTGAATCTTTATAAGGGGGCAAATCTGCTTTAAAATTCACCATATGGGAGCATTATGTGGACATAGGAATTAACATGGCCACGGGCAGTCAATGGATGGGCAAATAACCAAACAACACCTAAAAGCTTTGTGTCCCTCCTCATACGCAATCTCTGCCCAACTGTACTGTAAGGCGGCGCTTCCACCTTATATCCAAAACTAGGAAGCTGTCTGTCAGCCCTACTCGAACCGGCTCCCCACAGGACATCTTTTTACAGTGCCCTTTCACTCTTGGAAACAGGCCTGCAGGCTACTTCTCCATGACCATGTTCACTCATATCCCGTTTCAGCATAATCGACATATTCTGCGGCCCAGTTGTCCTTATTATGGCACAACTGCATTTATTCAGCTCATGGGCACGTGGGCAGAGTGTTTTCCTGGCCCCTGCTTCCTCCCCCCCCCAAGGTCCTTTTTTCGGATGACATTTATAGGCCCTGAGAGCCTTCATTCTAATTTCATGGTTCAACACCAGATTCCCTTGATCAGTCACTTCAGATGAAACTTTATGTAGGTCCAGCTGATTTAAATCCAGCTGGCTTCAGGATAATATATCTGTAGGCTCATGCTTGGATGCTCTCTTGCATGGCTCATTTTCTTCAGCTGTGAGAGGAGCGACTTCAGGCGAGGCAGCAGATGCAAGGCTTTGAAGGGGCATATACTTGCCGAGATATCGCAGTGCGCAATACCTGCTTTCTGCTGACCCCACGTCCTATCACTTTCACAATAGATGAAAAAACATCAGACTATTGATGACGAAACAACTGTGAGATAGCTCAGCCAGTTAGGCGCATGCTTCTGTGATCACTGCGCTGCTTCCAATCTCGGTCTCGGGAAGATAGCTTGGTGGCAACGTGCTCGTCTTGGAAGCAAGATGACATGGAGCAACACAGGTTCGATCCCGGGTCCGCACTTAGAAATCTCTGGGAATTAAGTGCATTATAAATAACCTATCATATCATATCACAGGTTTTAATCCCTGCATGGCCAACTCAGCATTTGAACCTTCTCAGGATCCGTGGTGGACTGGAAACCGAAAGTGGCTCAGGAAATGTTTTCTCAAAGCGGCTGCATATTATACTGTGCGAGCAAGCCCAGCCCACTCGAAGAATAATTTGAGGGTGTTCTCCCCCCAAACCCACCAGATTTTAGGAAGAAATTGTCCCATATGGTGAATTAATTTTAAAGCAGATTTTCTCCCTTAAAAAAATTCAAAAGTAGTTAAACATGAAAACTTGTATATGTCAACCTTTAGTTAACAGCAAGGTGCAAACTTTGAAGTCTGAAGCTACTAGACACATATAAAATTCACTTGCCCCCATCTGGGAACAAAGGGCAGTGCATGACAAGATGAGGAAAGTGACTGCGCACCAAAACCTGAACACCTAATGTATAGGTGCACCGCTACACCCAGAACCATGAAAGTTGGTAAAGCCGCCAGTATTGGCCGTTGCTGCTTGCCACTGTAACTGTTCCATTTACCTTCATCTGTATAAAATAAGTAGTAAGCCGGGAAGATAGCTCAGCAAGATAAACGCATGCATCAATCATGGAGCCTGCGTGCATGTCACAAGGGAGGGCGAACTCAGCCGTTCATTCACCCATGGTTGATACAAATAAATTGCTTAGCAATAACAACTATAACTAAAGTGCTTAGAAGCAGGATCAATCTGACATGAAGCTCACATTATCAAACTCTGCACAGCAACACTTGCTCCGGCCCTAGCCAACTTTGTCAACTTATCCTTCACCTCAAACACCGTTCCGACCTGCCTTGAAACGGCTTGGGTTTCCCCCCTTATCAAAAAGCCCTCACTCAATCCCACCCTGATGCTTATTCACAAATTCAAAACTACCTCGAACAGTACCAACTTCTAGGCACCAGACAATCTGGATTCAGACTGAAACACAGCACGAAACAGCCCTCTTGGATCTCACAATCCAAATTGATCACACCCGCGACTTGGGCAACTTGGCCATTCTTTTCCTCTTAGACTTGTCAGTGGCATTTGACCTTGTAGACCATAACGTCCTCTGCCAACACCTCCTCACAAACTTTCACTTTTCCCATCAGGCAGTTCATTGGATCAAGTCCTTCCTGAGTGAGCGCATTGCCAAGGTTTTCATAGGTGACCATTCTGCTGACCCCATCCCGGTTTAATGCGGCGTCACTCGCGGCTCATGCATCTCCCAGCACTGTACAACACCTACAACAAACGCCTCTTTGATCACATCGATGCGCTGCAGATCCCTTACATAAACTTTGCAGACACGCAAATGCTCCTGCTGATCTCAGGGAATTATGGCAGAATGTCTAAGTGATCAACCAAACTTACAGCATCATACAGAACTGAATGGCTGGCCACAACCTCTGTCACTACGACCAGAAGAAGAAGCTTTTCATTGTTGGTTCCCCTCACTGACTAAGCACCCTGGACCCAGCTCACTACTTCCTCATTGATGCAATGACTATACAAGTCTCAAAGCATGTCAAGACATTGGGCGTTTATCTGGACACTGAACTTAAAATGTCACGCCACATTAATGCATTGGCGTCATCCACAGCTTACACTGCCAAGCTCATCTCACTGAGCATAAAATTCATCTCACCCACAAACTGTCTTACCCTCACACGAGCTATAATTGGCAGTAAGCCGGACTACTGCAATGTGCTGTTTTCCGGCACCTTCACCAAGAACTTGGCGAAACTTCAACTCTTACTAAATAAGGCACTAAGGGCAGCACTTGGCCTTAAAATCTCCAACCACATCACAACATTAAGAAGGCAAGTTCACTGGTTACCCATAAAAGCAAGAATTTACTTTAAAATGCTTGTCCTTGCGCACCAATGTATCCACCACAATGCCCCCTACTACCTCATCCCCCACATTGCTGCAAAACCAGTAACCCAATGTCTCTGTTCTTCATCCAGCCACTCACTACTCACCCCCAGATTCAAGCGTAAATGAGCCAGGGGCGCAAGCTTTTGTGTTACTGCATGCACCCACCCTCTGGAACACTCTCCCTGACCACATCAGAAACAAACACTCACTTTTGTCATATGTGAGATTCTCCCATGTGGACCCTGAGAATCCTCTATTCGGGTGGCCAGGGCACAGCCATCGCCTTTGGATCCAGACCCTGGCGGTGGACCAGTGTGGGAGGATCACCCGGATAGGGAAGTCTGGGGTCCTTCTCATGGGAATACCCTAGGCGAGAGCAGTATTCCAATTTTTCCAATGAAACCCTACCCATATCCCAGCAGTCTTTATAGGATGTTGTCACCAAAATCCCCCCGACCCCCAGCACTTTCCCTTACGGAATAGATGGAGAAAACAACATGGGAAATCCAAATTACCTCTAAAACCCAAAACGAATTTTACCTCACCACAATACTACAACTTCCATAATTGCATTCCCCCATTGAAATCCACTGGGACGAGGAAGAGGCAGATGGGAGTCATGAGGATTGCCCATAGGAAACAATGGGCAATGGATTCCTATGGGCAGTCTCCATGTTGTCCAGATAATGAGGTCAAGCAGAGTCAGGCAGGAAGGGAAAACTATTCACACCTGACTCCAATTAACTCTAGTTGGGAGTATAAAAGCAGCAAGAACAAAGAAGTTCCCTAGTCGGGAACTTACGTCCCCTGCACACTATCTTTTGTCTGGAAAACCAGACCAAACATTAGAGGTATTCAAACATAAGGTTCAATCAAATTAAATATATCAAGTAATAGAATAATCTTGAAAGAAACATTTCTCAGACAGAAAATTTTAGGTCACAAGAAACCATCTTCTTTTTATTCATGATGTCGAAGTCAGGAGAGGCCCAACGCGTTTCGAGTGCTTCACACTCTTCATCAGGGGCAATAAGTGATTTCTAAAGAGAAATTATAATTTGAGCTTATGTTAGTAATTTAACATAATAATTGTAAACAATTCTGACAATAAATTTGTACCATATAACTGCCTTAACATCATCATGGTATTTCTAATTTATCATTATTCGTTTATCATAACCATTTAGATTTTCAAGTGATGGAAAATTTCAATACTGGTTTCAAGAAGGCAAATCCAACTGATGTTTTGACTTATAATTCGCAAACAATAGATGCATAGATATTCCTGACTGTTGTGGAAAAAATTGCCTACCTTCAAGTGGTCATAGGGGCCAGCTAGTTAGGCTGAAAAAGATTTTTTAAAAAAAGCTTCTAACCTTGTGTTTTTCAAACTCCACAGGGTAGATATAGAGATGGAAAAGTCCTCAGGGTGAGGATTTTCAAGTTTTTAGTCCGATATGTGCGTCCAGGGGCTGACTGGGCTGCTGCTTCCCGGTTCTATCTGTTAGGTAAGGCCACAGAGAAAATTGGGACTGGGTTAATAATAGGAGTGTAAAAAACTCCATGGGGATAACTATTCCTAAGTATATTGAAAGGACTTACATGGAAGTCAGAGCGTCTACTTCCTGTTTGCAAGCGACGGGTAACACCGGAAGGTAAGGCTCTCAGGTCTCCGTGGGTGTCATCCGGGTCTAAAAAAATAAATAATAATGATGTGGGTTTTAATTAGACTATTATGGACATCTTAGAGATGGGGTCCACCAGGGGGAGGTTCAATCTAATAGTATGGGCTTAGTTCTTACCTTGAGGATGTGGCACACGAACATGGAGTCACGATCCACCGGGATAGCGAGCCTCCATGTTGTTAGTGCTTGCATTATTTATGTCAAGTGGATGCATCCACTTTTTAGACCCGGATGACACCCACGGAGACCTGAGAGCCTTACCTTCCAGTGTTACCCTTCGCTTGCAAACAGGAAGTAGATGCTCTAACTTCCATGTAAGTCCTTTCAATATACTTAGGAATAGTTATCCCCATGGAGTTTTTTACACTCCTATTATTAACCCAGTCCCAATTTTCTCTGTGGCCTTACCTAACAGATAGAACCGGGAAGCAGCAGCCCAGTCAGCCCCTGGACGCACATATCGGACTAAAAACTTGAAAAACCTCACCCTGAGGACTTTTCCATCTCTATATCTACCCTGTGGCGTTTGAAAAACACAAGGTTAGAAGCTTTTTTTAAAAAATATTTTTCAGCCTAACTAGCTGGCCCCTATGACCACTTGAAGTTAGGCAATTTTTTCCACAACAGTCTGGAATATCTATGCATCTATTGTTTGCGAATTATAAGTCAAAACATCAGTTGGATTTGCCTTCTTGAAACCAGTATTGAAATTTTCCATCACTTGAAAATCTAAATGGTTATGATAAACGAATAATGATAAATTAGAAATACCATGATGATGTTAAGGCAGTTATATGGTACAAATTTATTGTCAGAATTGTTTACAATTATTATGTTAAATTACTAACATAAGCTCAAATTATAATTTCTCTTTAGAAATCACTTATTGCCCCTGATGAAGAGTGTGAAGCACTCGAAACGCGTTGGGCCTCTCCTGACTTCGACATCATGAATAAAAAGAAGATGGTTTCTTGTGACCTAAAATTTTCTGTCTGAGAAATTTTTCTTTCAAGATTATTCTATTACTTGATATATTTAATTTGATTGAACCTTATGTTTGAATACCTCTAATGTTTGGTCTGGTTTTCCAGACAAAAGATAGTGTGCAGGGGACGTAAGTTCCCGACTAGGGAACTTCTTTGTTCTTTCTATATATGACGCAACCTAGGTGTCAAGGTTGCATTCTTCTCCTCTGCACCTCAAAACACATCTCCAGATACAATTTCGGAGATCGGAGATTTCGGTACATTGCAATCACACTTAATTTATTTTTTACATTGGGTGTGCTTATGGTGTCAATAGTCCTTTTCACAGTATAAAAGCAGCAGCCAGGAACAGCATTGTGAGTGAGCTGGTGATGCTGGAAGGTACTGGAGAGAGCCCTGGTGAGAAGGAGGGACCCTGGGAGACCTGCAGGAGCAGGAGAAGAAGGAGAAAACCGCCCAACCCGCTCAAACACTGGCCTTGCTACCAGAGAGGAGATTGCAGTCTGGAGGAGGAAACCATCCCACTAGAAGGCAAGACCAGGGGCAGCTAGGGTTGCCTGGAGGTACCAACAATTAAACTGCTCCCCTGGGCTAGGCAGGTGAATTAAGGTCTCTGGGGGCAGAGGGAGAGACCCTGACCTCCTACAAACATCCCCTTTTAGCTCCTGCTGCTCTCAATGTCAAAATGCCATTTTGGAGAGCAAAGGATGTGGGAACAAAATCAACCAAGTGCATTCTGGGATAAGAAGTACCACACCCTTTTTTTTTTTTTTTTTTTTAATCGTGACTTTTGCAAGCATGGTCATGTCCCGGAATAGGTAGGGCCTTTGTGAACCTGGAAAGCGGTCTGAGCCCGACCGAGGGAGAACCTTGAGGAGTTTCAAGAAGATTCCGAGCCTGACAGAGGGAGACCCAGAGGTAACACTATAAGACACAAATCAAACCTTCAAGACCAGCTGCAGAGTGTTCCGGCACCATATAGGTGCTCGTGTGAAAGACTCTGGCTGATCCCCTTTGTTTTGCATTTGAAACTACAGATACCAGAAGGCCGTAGAAGGGCCAGCAAACTAGATCAAAGTGGTCATACAGAGGGTCAAGCAAAATCCCTGTACAATCAAAAGACTGATCTACAAGCAGTGTGAAAGAAAGGGAGGTGAATGCAAGCAATTGTGAATGTGAAGTTGGCAAGAGGGAACCCGAACAAGGGATGCTGATGGGAGGGGTGAAGTCATCACCCAAGTACTGAAAATCAAGAGCGGTCCGAGTCCGACCGAGGGAGATCCAGGAATGAAGCCATCACCCTATGTGAAACTAGTAAACAATTGAGAAGGGTCAGCGCCCAGAAGAGGGGGACCGAGGGGTGAATCTGTATCACCCTAACAAACTTTCATTTGGTTAAAGGAACTTTTGTTTTTGTTATTTGAACATGTAAGGCATCGAAGGCAAGATACTTTCAAAGGAAATAAGACTTGCCCATCGACGGCCCTGAGAACTGCCATTGAAACTGTTGTCTCGTGCTGGAGAAGCCAGAGACTGTACAGTGTTCCCTGTGCGCAAAATGTGGGGAAGGGAGACCCATGCTACTGCATCCTG
Source organism: Ambystoma mexicanum (assembly GCF_040938575.1). Taxonomy (NCBI): domain Eukaryota; kingdom Metazoa; phylum Chordata; class Amphibia; order Caudata; family Ambystomatidae; genus Ambystoma; species Ambystoma mexicanum. Next base: position 220,696,290 of record NC_090924.1, on the reverse strand, counting down.
ACATATTATTTGAGAACCCTTCTTCTTTTTCTTGAGAACTCTCCCACACACCCTTTTTTGCATTAGTTGTGAGGTTTGGCAATAGGTTTCTTAGTATAGGCCCTTTTATTTTGATAATGCCACTAGGACTGCCTTATATTTCATTTGATGGTTGATCTAGCTCCCATCTCATATTTAAGCAATATGACCCGAGCGGTGGGGGCATTACCGACTCAGGTAATGCCCCGGGGCCCATAGTTATAGGCCCAAGCGAAGCGAGGGCCTTAACGAAGGCCCCGGGGCATTACCTGAGTCGGTAATGCCCCCGCCGCTCGGGTCATATTGGTATTAGTACCCAGGCCCGCATTATATGCGTGACCGGGGCACTAAAACCATTTTTTTTCTGTCCCGAAAAGCTGCGGCGTTTCGGGACAGAAAAAAAAAAAAACAACCAAGAAAATGGCTGCCGGTAAAGGGAAAACGGGAGTCCGTTTTCTCTTTCCATGGCGGCCTTCGGGAGCGGACGCGCTGGGAACACAAGTGTTACCAGCGCGTCCGCTCCCGAAAAAAAAAAGAAGCAGAAGGTAAGTGGGGTTGGGAGGGCAGGAGGGAGGGGAAGGGGGGAGAAAAAAAAACAAACGTATCTTCGTCCCTGCCAGGGGACGATGGAAGCCTCCAGCTGTGTGGAGGTGCGGAGTCTCCACACTGCTGGAGGCTGCCATTGTTCCCCACCAGGGACGCAGGAGCAAGAAGGTAAGTGGGGTGGGGTAGGGAGGAGGGAGGGAAGGAAAAAAAAAAGCTTACCCGAGTCCCCAGCGGGGGGCAGAGCCAGCCTCTCAGCCGTGGGGAGGCTCGGAGCGGGGATGGCCCCGCTTCGAGCTTCCTCATTGGCTGAGGGGCTGCCACGCCCCCCCCCCCCGCCGAGGACAAGGCAGCTGGAGTCCCGGCCGAGAATCGAAGGATTCTCGGCCAGGTAAGGACCCGGCGAGAGCCAATCAGAATGCGTGTTGCATTCTGCTTGACTCTCGCCGGGTACTAATTAGGTTTAGATTAGGCGTTTTTCCAACCTGCATACAGCATTTTCATTGTTCAATAAACATCCTTGAACTATGATCACTTGTGTCTGTTTTATTTGTTATTTACAAATACAGGGGGCCCCTGTGGACAGCCATGGTGGGGGTCAAATGTAATCACAAAGGGTATACATAGAACACGCTATAAATAGAATAATTAATTATTCAATATATAATACATTTTGTAAAGGATGTGTATCGACCACAATATCACGTCTGGTATCCTTAAGCTCAGAAAACACAAACTGGAGAAGTAATTTAAAATGCATGTTTTTTATTTAAACAATATTCAAACTATTGGTAAAGATACTAAGAAGACTTTGAAAATGACACATTACATGGAAGCATTAGGAAGAAAGACAATCGGTGCAGTAGGTAAAAAGGAAGAGGAAACAAATCTAAAATTAATTCACTTAAAGAGGAAACAATTAATGATAGGTGAAAAAAAGGAAGAAGCAATTCATTCATAGAACAGAAACAATTGATGAATGCAAAGGGTAGAACGGAAAACAAATCTTCAGTTCATTCATCAAATTGTGTGATCCACACCTAGAGGTGTGACTAAGCACATACAAAAATTGTGATCCCTCTATTAGACATGGTACATAAATATCCATGTGCAGACACGCATGAAGGATGAATGAACTGAAGATTTGTTTTTCTTTCCACCCTTTGCATTCATCAATTGTTTCTGTTCTATGAATGAATTGCTTCTTGCTTTTTTCACCTATTATTAATTGTTTCCTCTTTAATTGAACAAATTTTAGATTTGTTTCCTCTTCCTTTTTTCCCGCTGCATTGATTCATTGTCTTTCTTCCTAATGCTTCTATGTAATGTGTCATTTTTAAAGTCTTCTTGGTATCTTTACCAATATTTTGTATATTGTTTAAATAAAAAAGAGAAATTAAAAATTACTTCTCCAGTTTGAAATTTTATGTGATTGTGTTTTCTGAGCTTAAGGATAGCAGACGTGATATCGTGGTTGATACGGGCCCTTTAGTAAAATGATTATATACAAAAAAGGTAGCAGGCGCCCCTCTCTCGAAAGAACAAGGCATGATAACCTGTTCAGTGGTTATTAACCACATTGAGAGTTCGCAGCCATTGCTTTTTGCTCACTGTACCTTCACAGATGGGAAATATCCATTTGCATATCAGTCTTTGTCCCGCCCACAAGGGCAGTCCAGCACTGAAATGCTATGGCAATTCCTCTCTGAACAAGAGTACTATCAGCAACCCCATACACGTGTTTCAGCCTTGTTGGGCCTCATCAGTGAGGTGAAGCTGAGCCTCTTTAAGCACAGTGAGCAGGGAGTCCACGTCTGGTTGCCCCCAAAATAATTATATATTGAATAATGAATTATTCTATTCACAACGTGGATTATATGTACCCTTTGTGATGTCTTACTTGTTGCCACCATGAGTTTCTCACACATCCAAAATACTCCTAAAAACCTGCCTTGTTGACAAATATGTATAACTGGCCTAACCGATTCTCACACCTAACCGATTCTCTGTTATCTACTGCTTGACTTGTCTGGTTTCCACTTATCCTGTACAAGCGCTGTGATACCTCTGGGTATCGGCACTATACGAATGAAAAAATAAAATAAGTAAACAGTAATATTTTCTTGTTCTTGGTGCACATTGACATTGCAAGGAAGGCAAATTGGCCCAGGGTCGTTATTCATTGTGCCACTTCCATCTAAGGAATGGAAATAAAATAGTGCTGGTATTCTGCAACTCAATAGGGTACTCTGGGTCAGTCTCCTGCCAATGATCGTCATGCCCACTAAGTCATTTCTACAGTGTTTTGACGAAAAACAGGCAGTTTAAAAACACATATTCCGTAAATCCATTAGCGGCAATAAACCAATTTTAAAGTCTTTTCCGTTCTTGGCACGGTGTGATAATTGTTGCAAGTGTCAATTCTTGGTGTGTTGTTCCCCTTTTTTGTGCTAACATATTACCAGTCTGGATGAACCCTGTGTACTTTTAAGGCACCCTCTTATGATTCCACTACCATCTACACATCATTGCCTATGAAAGAAATGAAAGCGCGAGGACATTGCCGCCCTAACTGCCGTCTCATTTCTGAGCTGGTGTACGTGTAGGTCGGCATAGTTTAAAGATGGCTGCTTCAAATGCAAACATTTTAGGGGCGGAGGGGACTGGCTCCATAAGGGGCAGTGAAAACCAAGTTATTCTGCAATCATGAGAAGTTTGTTCCAAAGGACTTCAGCCAAGATTACTCTGCAGAATAGCATGTGCCTTTTGAGAGCAACATCAAGGTTATAAAACGTTTTGAGCACACCTTGTTGACAATTTTGCAGAAATAAAACGTGCTCACTGTCCAACACCAGCCATGTATTCGGATCTTGAAAATAGTATATTTTGAGGTCATCTCTCACAATAGGATTTGGCTACAATATCAGTTCCACTTTTAAAAAAAAAAAAAACATAAACTGCACTTGAAGTGTTTTCCTCTTTGTGCGGCGTTGGTTTGTCTGTGGGTTGTTTAATCCACAGAGGATTAGCGGCTCTGGGAAGGAAGAGGAAACTTGGGGAGCTGGTGCTTTTTTAAAGGGTAGGAGTAAAGTGAAGGGGCAGCGATGGAGCAAGAAAAACATAAACCCAAGGTAAAGAGGTTGCAGATCAGACACTGCAGCCCTGGTAGTCTGGCTTGGTGGGCAGGAGGCAGACTAGGGGGCAAAGTTTGCTGCTGGCACTTGGAACATCTGATCCCCGTTCTGGTGTGCCCTAGAGCTTCTCTGGGAATCCGATCATAGTACCAGAGTCCTGGAAGGAAAATTAATCCCAGAATAAAAGTGCTTTTGAGATGCGGTGCTGCCGGGGGACCCTATTGCCCAGCCACTCCCCTGAAATCTGACTGCTTATTCCCTGTGCAAAAGACTGCTACCCTTTGCACCCCCTCTTCGGGTTGCTATCCACTGCCACTTCCCAATTCCTATTCCTCCTAAGAGCTCTCTCCGACTCTTGCAGTCGTTCTCATATGTCTCTTTCCCCTTGACTGTTGCTTTCCTTTCACTCCTAGCTCTCCTTTACTGTCACTCCTAGCTCTCTTTGACTGTCACTCCTAGCTCTCTAGCTCTCGGATTGTCTTCCTTTTTTACATTCTTCTTTCCTTGCTTTTACTTCCTCTCCTCCTCTTTTACTTCTTGCTCTTTGTTTCTCCTTCCTTCAATGCTTCGTTCGTTATGATGCCTTGTTTGTTCCATGCTCCTGCTTGAAGGAAGGGTGAAGGGGGTGTACGTATGAGGTGTGCTGACTGATAAGGGCTTGAGCAAGTTCATTACGCAAAACCCCTCGAGGTGACTGTATGTGACCGATGAGGGCTGAGGCAGTGCTTTAAGTGGGCCGGGGCTCCCCCGACTAGCCCCAGCCACACGACCTTTCAGGCAGCGGACAAGCATGGTTACATGGCTGCCTGCATGTGGCAGCATTTCCGATTAGAAAAAAGAAAAGGCATGGCCAAGCCAGCCCTCCTCCTGTTTCAGGCCTTTTTTTTCTAATCCGAATGTTGACACCTGAAGTCAGCCATGTAACCGAGCAGCAGTTCGGCTTAACCTGCTGCGTGATGTCTCTTTATTCTGAAACAGGAGGAGGGCTGGGTTGGCCAGCCTCTCCTTTTGTTTCTGAGTAAAGAGCTAACATGCAGCAGGAAGCCCATTAACCGTTGGTTAAAGGGCTTGTACTGCATGTTAGCTCTTTAGTCAGAAACAAAACGAGAGAGGCTGGCCCACCCAGCCCTCCTCCTGTTATCACGCAGCAGATAGTCCACTGCCTTCAAGGAGCCGTGTGGTTGAAGCATTGCCTGGTAGGGTCAGCGATCCCTGCAGGCAATCCTTTAACTGTGGCTCCTGAAAGAATTCATACTTAGGCCATGCTCCCTAATGAGAACCTCCCCTAAATGTACCACCCCACTTAAAGCACTAGGCTGAGGGGAGGGGGCGATTGTTACACAATACTTGCTGTACTTGAAGCGACTGCCAGTTTGGGTGGTGGGGGTGGAGTAGTGTCTTTCTTTATGTGTTAAGATGAATACACTGACTGAAGCGGAACGATTAAAAGGCAGCTGATGGGAGTACACGTGGATACTGTTAGTGGCTCACCTCCGGTCCCCGGTTCGGGCCACAAAGAGTGTCGGGGCACCCGACATGGCTGCGGGCACGCAGCAGATGGCTGATGGGGATCATCCCACACGGTCCGGCTCACCGGACTGATGACCTCTGCTGGGGGCACCAAGCACAATGGAGGCTCGGACCTGAGATCACCCAGGCCGTGCCAGCTCAAGTAGGCCACGGTCACGTGGCAAACCCCAACCCCCAATAACCAAACGCAGACACAAGTTGCCGCTTCCTGGGGCTCTGCTGCACTGCCGTGTGCGTGCCAGCAGAGCCCCTTTTATTACAGAGGCGTCATGACGAGGTCATGACCCTCTCTGACACAAAGAACTAGACCAACACACAACAGATACCTTCTACCCTTGAAGAGATTGGATGTGTCTAGCTCCGAGAGGCCCAGAACACAATCTCTGAGCGACTGGCAGTTGCTTTCCTGCTGAATAATTGGGTGTGACTGTAGAAGGGCTCCAAGGCACGTGACACTTGCCGGGCACAGTACGTGCGTGGTTCCCGGGTGCGCTGTCTGCTGGGGATGCTGTTTACAATGCTCCTCCTTCAGAATAAAGTTACACTGGGATTACTTTGTAGTGCGCCGCCGTCCTCTCACCTTCAGATCAGGACAGGGGTTATTGCCTTAGCATCCACGTCTTGTGAGTGAAGGGGCCAGGGGGAGCACTTCACCGGGAGGGACTCTCCGCTTGACATTCAGGCATCTGACATGGGGATTACGTTCATGGCCACGGCCAGACATGCACAAGACTTGTAAACCAAGCGAACCTTCCCTCAGTGCATTAGTTTGGCTGGGGAGTGCTTAATTTCTTGAACTGGTGGTGAATAGGGGCTCGCGATGCAGGCATGTGGGGTGCCATGCAGTGTCGTCAATTAGCCGCCACAGTTCCCCGACTCATCTCTTTCATTAGCAGTGGGCTGCACGCACAGACAGTGCAGGTCAGCCCACCTGCACCCAATTCCTTACTCACCCCACCTTAATTATTACTCTCCAATTGTGGGTGGCGAATGCACAATTGTGCAGCCTGGTTAAGAGTGAGGGATAACATACTGGAACCCTTCCAACAAACTGTTGACTTAAAATGAATTTGGGTTACGTGGAGGAAATGGGGTGTTGTGGATGGGAGAGAGGGTAAGGAACAGAAGAAAAGCAGGGGAACCACACAAGAGGCACATGTGCAGAGACCCACCAGGAAGGCTCCAGAGTTCTCTCTAGGCCAGTCCACCACTGCTCAGTTTGATCAATTGAATAAAACATATTTGGATAATAATCACACCTATTGGCATCTGGGGGAGAGTGTGCAGCCAATCAGATGGTCCAGCATCCATCATTGACCAACCACGATCTCTTGTCCACCTGTGTATCTCCCCCGAGTGTCCACAATCTTTGTTTTGGCTACTCACCCCTGGTCCCTTTTCCCATCTCCCCCCTTACTACCCAGACCCCACAAAACCCCTCCACCCCCCACACCCATCCCACTTAACTACTCTTGTTGCTACGTCTGTCCCATACCCATTGGTCGTCACAGAAATAGAATATGGACTAAGTGCCTTGATTCTTTTCCATGGTGACCATCTTGGGTTGTAGTTGGCATCCGGGAGGAAGTCCTAGAGTGGTAATAATGATAACCACCGCAATATGGGGAGAACAGGGCCAGTAAAGGGCCACCAGTCCTCACAATGCCCTTGCTCAGGCATATATGGTCAGGTCTGGTGAGCTGCTTTGAGCCCGATTCACTCCACACAACAGTGGTTAGCACTATAGTATTACAGCTCTTGGAAGTGTTGGAGATCTGGTATAAGGAGGTGTAATTAAATGTGATATTGTTATTAAGATTATAACCTTAACTGGCAACAGTATTAAAAATAACAGTGCTCCACAACATCACATCTATTAAGAAACCATATTTGGAAAACCTAAGAAGCATAATCATTGGACATTATTGGATCATCTACATCATTGGACAAAGGAAACGGGAAGTTCAGTCACCCGGAAGCCCCTGTGCTGGCGGCTCTTTACTGCCCAACTCATTCATTTGTAGAAACTTGCCCTAACCGACCGAAGCCCACGTGAGACTAATGCCAAGCACTCAGACGTCTACAAAGGCCGTGCCATTCCTAGACCAGTTGGCTCTAATTGTAGCCCAGCACATTTAAACATAATGCCAGACACTTTTACTACCTATAAATAGAAAAATACTACCAAGAAAACAAATAGGGAGTAAAAATACACACAATAAATATAGAACATAATGTAAACTGGCTCTTGCTTCCAACCGCACAGCTCCATGGATACAGAACTTTAAGGTGAAATATATCTCAATTTACATTCATTGCCAGGTGCAAGGAAGTATGGATTACAAAATGTTTCTGTTTTTACTGGCCTAAACAAATTGGGAATCAAATCCATTGTTTTACTTCTTAAAAAGATGTTTACTCCCACCTTCAAAAAATAAGGACTAAAACACTCCTAATCAAAAACCTTATCGGGAGACCTGTCTAAGATCCCGGCTTCCAACTCTCCACACAGGCTGAATCAATTTTCTCCAAAGGCCCAATGCTTTGGAACATCTGACGAATTTCAAAACCTATATCTTTCAAAAGCAACCAACTAGGTTTAATGTGTGTTCTAAAGTGTGCCCAACAGAAAATATTACACACCTACAAATGTCTGACAGAAATTGAGCTCGTGGGAGCACAAATGTTTTGTAAACATCTTCTCCCTGAAAGTTCAATATCCATTCATAACTGACTGGCGTAGCAGGAAGAGGTAGCCCTCCACCGGTAATGGAAGCAAGATCTCTAGGCTTCCATCTTGACACCAAACTCCACATTCATATAGGTATGGCTGGAAGGATATCTCAAGTGCAGCACGCTCGCTTTGGGATCAGGACAATGCCGTGTGTCGTTTCAATACCCATTCAGATCAACACAGCCCCTCCCCTCAGCTTGATAACTTGAGTACCACATTCTGGGTAGTAATAATGATGGCAATGAGTAGCAGTGGTTGCCAAGTGCTATGAAACTGAATTCCCACGGATAGCAATGCTGTATAAAATAATAAAATTACTTTATTACATAGCAAAAGCAATCCAACTTTAACTCTAGCTTTCAGCACACAATGAGGTCATATATATATATATATGTATATATATATATATATAGCGCTGAGTGTAGCACGAAACGCGTTGTCTGCAGGTCGTGCCCCACGGCGTCCTGCCCCTGTCTGTCTCTGTGTTGCTGCCCACTGTGCATTTTATTTTTGCACATCCGTTTGCTTTTGTTTACTCATTAAAAACGTTACTTTTGTACCCCTTACAATGTGGTTTTTTGTTGTTATTTTATGGAGTTTGGCATTTACCACTGTTCCGCGGGAGTTCGATTCACCCGCTCCTCTTTTTTCTGATATATATATATATATATATATATATATATATATATATATATATACACATATATTAAAGGAAAAAACTATGGTTGCAGGGACATTAAGGTGACAACTTCCTGCAACAAAACCCTTGAACTTCAGCTAAAACCATCTTAACTTCGAGCCCCCTGTTCTGCAGTTTATGACCACAATGATGACATCACAGATGGCACTTCCAGACCACTAGCCGTGCCCACCGGACATGGCTGGTGGGCACGGCCACTCTATATTTTAAAACACTTGCAACCCATTGCTCAAAGACGTTCATCAATCACAAACTGATTTTGACTTGTTTTATATTTGTATAAAAGATTGCAGGCTTTGAGAACTCACAATGTTTTTTTGCAATGTGCAGTGAGATTACATTATTTGCCAAGGATCACCACACTTTGGTTAAGAGCGTGCTACAAGACCCTTGTTTTATGTCCGTCTCTTGGTGGCTGTTGTGATACATCGCACGACCCCAACTAACTGTATTTGAGCAGCACGGAAAATGGAAAAAATGACTGGCTGCGAGAATAACATATGCCCAGGTACATTTGTCCTCATAGCTAGCACACATGAATATACGCACAGTAAGTGAATATATATCTTAAAGTGAAATATAAAAATGTACTTAAATCCTGGTAGCCAAATACTTTAGCACGCTTGTCAACCTCCAAAAATTCCAAGGGGTTGAATCCGCCCTCAGAAAAAAAGTAACGCTGTCCACACACGTGTCCTTTACTCGTGCCCTGAAAAGCAGCCACTATCAGGGGCAAATAACTGCATCAGTGTTCAGGACTGCAACTCTCTTGCCACATCGTGGGCAAATACTCATGACTTACTTGCCCTCTGATAATTTCCCCTCCTCACCCCCATGTCTGGCTTTCAACAATAATCTGCTTTATAAAGATAACTTTAAAAGTACACATATCATAGTCTCACTCAAATATATAAATCCCTATAGAACTATGTTAGGTAAAAAGTGTACAATTGTGGCATTGTTCTCCCCATCTTGACAGTGAGACTTCACATATCAGATTACAATTCAGCTAAAAGCGAAAAAATTGTCTCTGAGTGCAATAGTTTCAAGGACTGACAATAGCATGGTTTTAAAATATATAATGCGGAAGCTGTGTGTTTTAGTGTATTATGAGATATTTAAAACTAAGAAAACACATGGCATCCGGGGCTGTAGACTGTCTCTCATCCATGCCGTAACCAGGACTGACACTGCTTAGCTTCAAAGTGAAGGCCATGTTGCTCCAACTGGTCTTGTAACTTGGGCACATTTATTAGGCAACATGGCCTGAGGGGTCCCTTCCTCTCTTTGAAGATAAGCAGGGTTGGTCCTGGTTACTGCGCGGATGGGAGACAAACTGTAGCTGGACAAATATATATTTTGTATTATGTTTAAAAGATTGCAGGCTTTAAGAACGCACGATGTTGTTAGGCAATGTGCAGTGAGATTACGTTATTTGCCAAGGATCACACACTTTGGTTAAGCAGCGTGATACAAGCCCCTTGTTTTATGGCCGGTCGCTTGGTGACTGTTGTGATACATCGCACAACCCGAACTACCCACATTTAAGCAGCAGGGAAAAGGTAAAAAAAATGACCGGCTGCAGGAATAGCATATGCCCAGGTACCTTTCCAACCATAGTGAAAATCAAAAGCTGGCAGTCATGAATATGCACACAGTAAGTTAACATATATCTTAAAGTGAAATATATAGATGTAGTTCAATTGACCTTCCCCTTAGAAAAAGGTGCGCAAGACAAAAAGTATTGGAATTTTAAAAAAAGTTATGAACACCAGAAAAATAACCTGAAAGAGGAAATGTTCCAATAAATATGCTGGCAAAGTATAAAAGGTGCTCACCTTTTAAACCTAGCAATATTTCGTGAAATATTCCATGGAAAACAAAATCCCAATATGAAACAAGTGCTTGTGGTCTTGTGGGTAAGCATCTGCACTGGGAACAGGGGCAGCCTCCTCAGGCCATGTTGCTCTAAGTGATCTTATAACTTGGACTAATTTGTTAGGCAACATGGCCTGAGAGGCTGGCACCTTCCTTGCTTTGAAGCAAAGCAGGGTCAGTCCTGCTTACTGCATGGATGGGAGACGTGGATGGCTGTCATGTCGATGGCCAGTGATTTATTTACCCCTATGTCTTATTAGCTGTAAAAATATATATATATATTTTAACTTTTTTAGCCACGGGTACAGAACTACAGATACCCTTGGCTATCTTTAGTAATATTATAGCTGCAAATATTGGAAAATGGACAGAAAGAAAAATGCTTTCCTGCTCCCCCAGACCCTCACCAGGTGTCACCCCATCTGTGCCTACTACCCTCACACCCATGATGACATCCTCAAACTTTTATGCTCTCTCCCATTCCCCCCCACAACACACGCTCTTTATGAGACGCAGTTTGCTTTCAAATGTCGGCTATATGCGGCTATTCTGTCCATAGCCGTGGCTACACAAAAGCTTTGTGCTGCAAACTCAGTCCCTAGACCCCCTCGAACTCCCAATTTTTCCTTGGTGGCATCTTACCTCTCCCCCACCTCTAGCGTGATGGCATATTTGCATGTTTTATGACTAAGGCTCCATGTTTTATGGTAAATAAATACAGACAGAAAGCAGATTGATTTCCATCTGTATTTATGTGTAAAAATCAATACAAACGGAAAACTGGAAGCCTTATTTATGACCTGCAAATGGCTTTTTTCCTGCGTTTCATTTTCCGATACCCTCAGCTATATCAACGGCTATCTCTCGCATCGAGCAAAAACAAAGTTGGTGGCTGTTTCATTTCTAAATAACCCTGGTTTTGGCAGCATAGCTATCTATTTTGGAGAAGGCCCCGCCCCCTCCATCAAATATTAAAAAACGACTTCACAGAATAACCCCAAACCACAAAAAGGCCTCAAGTCAATGCTTTGTGCCCATGTTTTTCTGGACCTGCTCCAAATCCGTCCAGCGGTTTGGGCTGTGCCGTCTGGCAACAATTGACCTTTTTTTTTATCTATGAGAAAATGATTGAGAAGTTCTACAGTCTAAAATTGTGGATTCGCAGAGGTTTCTATGAGGTTTAATCTGGCACTTGCCTGCTGCTGTGCTTTCTTCTACTTCAAGCTATGTTATTTTAATTGCACCACACTGACTACATAGGGAGGATGATTAATAAAGTTAGGTCTTTAACTGGAATAGTTGAACGTTTTTTAGAATTCAACTCTACGGACACAGCAAACGTGCTGTATAGCTCAATTTCTACTTTCATTCATCCAAACAGGACATGTTTGCTAGTGTTTCACAAAAGGTAGCAGGCGCTCCTCTTTGGAGAGGAGCGCCTGCTACCTTTTGAAAAATATTTGCAAGGAACTTGGGGTTGGTCACCCCAAGTTACCTGGGGGCAACCAGACGTGGACTCCCTGCTCACTGTGCTCAGAGAGGCACAGCTTCACCTCACTGATGAGGCCCAACAAGGCTGAAACACGTGTACGGGGTTGCTTTTGGTACTCTTGTTCAGAGAGGAATTGCCATAGCATTTCGGTGCTGGACTGCCCATGTGGGCAGGACAAAGACTGATATGCAAATGAATATTTCCCATCTATGAAAGGTACAGTGAGCAAAAAGTGTGTGCTGCAAACTCTCATCTCAGAACAGGTTATCATGCCATGTTCTTTCTGGAGAGGAGCGCCTGCTACCTTTTAAAAAATATTTGCAAGGAACTTGGGGTTGGCCACCCCGTTACCTGGGGACAACCAGACGTGGACTCCCTGCTCACTGTGCTCAGAGAGACAAAGCTTCACCTCACTGATGAGGCCCAACAAGGCTGAAACACGTGTATGGGGTTGCTGTTGGTACTCTTGTTCAGAGAGGAATTGCCATAGCATTTCGGTGCTGGACTGCCCATGTGGGCGGGACAAAGACTGATATGCAAATGGAAATTTCCCATCTGTGAAAGGCACAGTGAGCAAAAAGCGTGTGCTGCAAACTCTCATCTCAGAACAGGTTATCATGCCATGTTCTTTCTGGAGAGGAGCGCCTGCTACCTTTTTTAAAATGTTTGCTACTGCATTTAGAATTGAACTATAAAACACACAGCATTGGTATTACTTTCATAAGACTGGCATGAAACACGCTAGTTTTTTGAAAGTTATAACACCAAGTGTTTGCAAGGGACACGTGTGGTCTAGTGGTTAAGTGTAAGTCATCACAGCCACGCAACCTGGGTAAGAGTCCCAGCCTGTTTACTTCCATGGTGCTCCACATTTTTTTTTTAAATGACTAAAAACACAATTTGTTCCACCATAGAAATAAACAGGCCGGGCGGGGCTCGAAACCAGGTTGTGTGGCTGTGAGTATTAACACTTAACCACTTGAGCACACAGTTCCTTGCCAACACTCGGTGCTATAACTGTCATAAGACTAATGTGTTGCACACCAGTCTTATCACAGTTATAACAACACGGCAAACACACCCTGTTTTGCTGAATGGAAGTAGAAATTCAGCTACAGGTTGCTGTGCCTGTATGGAAGTAGAAATTCAGCTACAGGTTGCTGTGCCTGTAAAGGTGAATGTAGAAATTCAGCTACATGGTTGCTGTGCCTGTATGGAAGTAGAAATTTAGCTACAGGTTGCTGTGCCTGTACAGGTGAATGTAGAAATTCAGCTACATGGTTGCTGTGCCTGTATGGAAGTAGAAATTCAGCTACATGGTTGCTGTGCCTGTATGGAAGTAGAAATTCAGCTACAGGTTGCTGTGCCTGTACAGGTGAATGTAGAAATTCAGCTACATGGTTGCTGTGCCTGTATGGAAGTAGAAATTCAGCTACATGGTAGCTGTGCCTGTATGGAAGTAGAAATTCAGCTACATGGTTGATGTGCCTGTATGGAAGTAGAAATTCAGCTACAGGTTGCTGTGCCTGTACAGGCGAATGTAGAAATTCAGCTACATGGTTGCTGTGCCTGTATAGAAGTAGAAATTCAGCTACAGGTTGCTGTGCCTGTACAGGTGAATGTAGAAATTCAGCTACATGGTTGCTGTGCCTGTATGGAAGTAAAAATTCAGCTACATGGTTGCTGTGCCTGTATGGAAGTAGAAATTCAGCTACAGGTTGCTGTGCCTGTATGGAAGTAGAATTTCAGCTACAGGTTGCTGTGCCTGTACAGGCGAATGTAGACATTCAGCTACATGGTTGATGTGCCTGTATGGAAGTAGAATTTCAGCTACAGGTTGCTGTGCCTGTACAGGCGAATGTAGACATTCAGCTACATGGTTGCTGTGCCTGTACAGGTGAATGTAGAAATTCAACTACATGGTTGCTGTGCCTGTACAGGTGAATTATAAAGTTAGATCTTTAACTGGAAGTCTATTATTCAGACCTTTCTGAGAAACCTTTGACTTTTACATAGCACCCCTTAAAGGGCTAGTGATCTCTATGTGACTACGGTGACTGCCCCCTGCCATATGATGGGGGCTAAGTATGGATGAGCAAACAATCCCCCATATACCACCTCAGGTCTACCATCCTCTGGCTTAAGGAGGTACCTGACCCCTCTAGTCAACCCACCAGAATTCCTCTGAATTTCAGTCTACTGACCTTTCCCCAATCTTCTCTAAGAGCAACTGTCAGTATATTCTATAGACAACATGCAAAAACGCATGGAAGCAGAATCAGAAAGCAGAAAGAACAGGACAAGCTCACACTCTATGCCATTACGAACATCTCACAATTCGGGCAGGCTCAAGACACGCGGAGAAACACAAACAGAAGTGGAACTATTACGAGCCTGTGCAAACATAACCACACACACTACACTATTACAGACAACTAACCAGGCTCAATATGCTCTTGAAAAACACAGGAGCACGTTTTGTAAGAGTACGTAATTCGGTGGCCGGGACGCGTTAGGTGTCGATAGACACGTGGGCGGGTCCCCGCTGCCGAATATTGGTCGTTTGCACGGCGGAGTTTGCTTTGTGTTGGCTCATAAATCCGGGGGTCCCCATAGGGACCCGCAGCATTTGCGCCAGCATGAAAATGCATGCCGGCGCAAATGCTGGCGCAAATGCTGGGAGTATTTATATGCTGGAGAGGATAAGGGCAGCGGAAACGCAAGTTCCGTTCCGCCCCACCTCTCGGCCATACAATCTAACGAAAATAGGCAGTGACAGGAACCAATAGCATAAAAGCCTTACGCAAGGCTCGTACGCTATGAATTCCCACCGCCGTGCTTTCACGCAGGGCTGAAATTGAGCCCCTCCACCCCACACGGAGATGCTCACTTCTGCGTATGAATTGACTCAGCTGCGCACTGTCTAAATGAAATTGAATTGTGTGGCTCGTTGCTTTTTTATTAAAAACCATGTGCCATGCGCACAACATGCTGGAGAAACATGCACACAACAAACATAAGCATAGACAGCCATCAACTGGTCTTAACATGTGGTAACACGAAACTGGGTCGTTCACAAAACATGTGGAAAGCATGCAAGTATACGTGAAAAACATTTTGGAACGTATTGCATTTCTGCATGTGCATGTAAAACACACAGGCAGCTGCACCACTGTGGCTATTTATTATTTAGGAATGCACAAATACATGGAAAACGCAATAACACGTATGGAAAAGGAACATGCATGCACATATACAACCAGTCCTAACCTGCGTCTGAAACGCACAATTCAGGCATGGGCACAACCAGGGAAGTCATTTCATCAAAATGCCAGGGGTAGCAGAAGTGACATCACATGACCCTTGACCTCTGATGACATCACCAGAAGTGATGTCATTTGACCCCAGCCCGAAGTGACATCATGGGAAGCGATGGGACACGACCTTTTACTCCTTGATAAAACAGGAAGTGGCATCACATAGCATTGTTCCTGAGTACACTATGAAAATATGGTTACAATATCGCTGTAACGTGATAAGCATTTCATAGAAGAATAAATCACCATAAGTATCCGCAGAAAACAAACATGCTATAACTGCAACTTTCGAAAAGCAAAATACATAGTCCGAAATGGATGCTTATTCTACTCTAAATGCTTTTTGGAGTATTTTGTCTGAATTGTGAATTTGAGGTGTTTAAGAACAGACTAATTCAGTGACTCACCCCCTGAAGTGTGCCTGAAATAAAACTTCAATGAGTCTAGCATTTACTGCATAGAATTCCACAAAGACAAATGATTTGTTATTCCTATTCTTTCTTATTTGGGGTCACTGCTCAACGTGTCACACTTGTGGAACCCCCTGTTTTTTTAACAAGCCTGATCAAGAAAGCAAGCACTCTAGAAACGAAGAGCCACATGGCGCTGCGCTGGCCACAGCCCAGGAGCTTCACATTTTTTTTTTTTTTTTTAGGAGGGGTAGCAAGTGCGACCTCGGGTGACCCCTAAATGATGTCCGTGGGCACACCATGCATACAACACACCACATAACGAAAGGGAATGCAGAACAATAAGCATATACAAACATGAATAGAAGTCACAGGATTGGGAGAGTTATTTTATGAAAGATATCCCAGGACGACACACATCATTCAGACCTACTGAAATCTCCAGACGGTTACAAAAATGAAAGAGCTTGCTGAAAGAAAGTGGTAAACTAATGCTAGAAGTAACAATCTTAGGGTTACTACAAATACTGAGCCAAATGAACTGTTCCCGAATACATAGTCTAGCCACTAAAAAACAAGTCTTAGCTGAGCCTAAACCACTACTGCGCCGCAGCCACGTTCAATGTTAGGCAGCTTAGATCAATACTTTAGTTGGAGAGAGTAGTGGATCCGCGTGTGCTAGAACGGTAGTGGAATGGCTTTGTTTGTATTGCGCTAATTAGCCAATAGCTCGCTTGGAATGCAAGTTTGTAATAGCCAGAGCTTTGACCATTCCATTGTTTTTAGACTTCACTTTTCCCCTTTATTCCCTGCCACAAGATGTTTTTCCTCCAGCTAATAGGCATGTAATGCATTTGCACTGATCCCCCTGAGGTTTTGCTTAAGAGAGAGCTCTTTGTCACTCTTAAACAGCTGCTTCTAGCCTTGGCATCTATTGGCCAAGATGAGAGAACACTCACTACATCCTTAATGAAAACCTAGTCTCATTTCTTCTTCTTCAAAAGAACGATCTGTGAAATCAATGCTCCATTGACACAGTGGTGGCTCGAGCATGGCCCTTCCTTGCTCCGTGTGCATTCAGCAGTTTGCGTTGCACTCAACGCACTCTTTTGAAATTCAGAGATTGTGATCAGTTTTATGGGTAGATATGGGGCGTTTTGTGTCCATTAAGATGCCCAGATAATAACCGCTTTCGAGTCTTAAGGCACTTGGGCCGCATCACGAGTCTGGCGGTAACCCTTAAATGCGGCGGTAGTGCTATTACTGCCGCATTTAAGGGTCCGCCAGATCATGGCCTTGGTAGATTTACCCCCAGCTCAGAGCTGGGGGGAAATCCACGGCAAAAGTGCTGATTTTTGCCGTTATTAACGCCGGCGCGAAATCCGCCGGCGGTAATAGCGCACATTTTCCCCATTAGGCCCATTGGGGAATGAGGAATTCCCGAATGGGCCCAATGGGGAATGGGCACTAACCGTTCCGCCAAACCCGCTAATAGTGCCGGGGGGGTTTGGCGGTAGGGCTATTAGTGCCGGGGTTACCGCCCAACTCGTGATGAGGCCCACTGTCTCTTAAGAGGACACTTGAATGCCAAATTCTTGGACACACCATTTAGAGGTGCATCAAGAAATGTATTGCTTCTTGATGCAGATCATGGAGACGGATGCTGGGTACCAGTTCACAAGAAAGGGGTGTTGGTGAAGTTATAATGTCTGCTATTTATATAGCGCTTTCCATACAATATATGTCATATAGAATCCGAAATTGGTACTCATTTATCGACCTTTGAAGGATGCAAGGGTGAATTGCCTGTGCCCTGATTCGAACCTGCGACCTGCAGATCAAACACAGATCCCAGCAGCGAGCACTCAACCGCTGAGCCATTTTCCTGGCTTGTAGGGATCTGAGGTTAGCCAAATGTCTAGAAATGCACAACATACAAATATGGATGGAAGTAACCGAGAGCGCGATTTAAGCCATTTTGTTACATCACTTCAGGGACGTGGTAGCCTGGACCATCATCATCAACTCAGTGCGCCGGGGCATGGGATCCTTGTCCTGTGATATAAATTGCCTGTCGGGTTCTGAGCCCGGGAGATAGGACAGGATGGGCAGATGGTCCCCCTTGAGGATAGCCCAGGTCAACCAGTAATGGCCAGTGTTTCACCAGTCCCATCTTCATACAACGAGTACTTGGATTGCTTCATGAAACCAGTTGATCATGACTGTGGGACAGATGCTGACCTTGGGTCTGTGGTTTCTCTCCGGCCATATTATTTCTATAAGATGGTACAAGAAACTCCGTACAACTATCTTCTGGACAATGTACTTAATGGATGTATGGTTCCATTTAAATCAGCAGATGTTGGTTCAATATTTTGTGCAAAAAGATAAAAAAGGTACACTCCTGTGCAGATTATAGAGGTGCCAATGGTGTACCTCCTGTGCATAACAAAGGCCCACTAAAACCTTCCTCTGAGCTTCTGGGCTCTCCTCTGGACCGGCCAGCCCAACCGGCTGGGATCAGTGTTGGTTTAGCTGCCGCATCTACATTGTATGGACCTCATGCAGTTTATACATACCACAGTTCTAAGGGCTCTCTGCTCATAATGCCACAGGAGCTTTGTCTGTGCCAGGGTACCTGATGGCCTGACCGGTTACATACTGAACCCCCATGCCCTATCAATCCCTTTCCCTGAGTATTTGATTTGATAGAAATGTCATAGTTTTCGCTTGATCTCTGTAGAAGGTCTGGTGCAAACCCGTGCATTGGTCTCCGCAGTCTTACAAAGCTGTTTCTCCAATCTGCTCTGCAAATGGCCTGCTTCCCATTGTGACAGCACCATGTGTATTCCTGAGTGCACGCGAAGGCCACGGAGGAGAACAGCACGTGCCCGTTCAAATATCACAAGCCTTTGGATCCAGCGCAAAAGCTCCAGTGGAGACCAGGGCAGAAACCTGTGAAGATGCGCTCTCCAGGCAGCACCGCTCCTCTCACCCAGTCGACTGTTGCTACACAGTCTGAACAGGTGCTGCTTCATGGACACCCCCAGTTCCAGGGACCCAAGGTGTCACTATGAAGGAAGCTCAGACACAAAAGTCTGCACAAGCAGGAGTCTAGGTCTTCCTAGTGGCATCTATGCTCTACATGACCTAGTGATCTATATGGTAAGGAGCTGGCTGCTAGTGGCCTGATGCTCTTAGACAAAAGGGGAGCCGTTCCATAGCCTTATGGCCTTCACAGATGGGCCAAGAACCCATCCACACCTGCAGCGGAACGGAATAGTCCAGATCAGGCACGATTTCAGAGGTAAAGACTGGTATGCAAGAGATGGTCAAAGTCTGAAGCAAATTCCCTTTTTCAATCATTAAAAACATGAAGTCCTACTAGATGCTCTCATTGAAAAAACAATGTAATTGAACTGTAAAGCCATGCACGGGTGAATAAAAATGACCTCTGTATGTTTGCCAATTCATTAAGTTAGTAACCTATGCTGAAATCCTTTAACTGATCAGCAAGGCTCTCATTTATTTACTTTTTATGTTATTTTAAAGTTTTGTTAACCACTCAATTACAGCGAATTACATCAGAAAATACTCTGATACTATGATAAGCAGACAGATACAAAAAAGAAGAGCAGAAAAGGCAGACGCTACATAACCATAATTTTCAGTAGAGTTACTTGTTACTAGGCTCGGACTGGGCTATAGGGCAAAAGGCCCATGGCTGAACCAAAAACGCAAAATGCTGGTGTGAGCCAGATTTTTTGAAAGTGGGCCATTTTTTTGGCCAATGCGGGTATAATTGGTTTATAATTGGTTATTTATAACGCGCTTAATACCTAGGGGTTTGTGAGCACAGACCCAGGGATCGAACCTGTGTTCAACTCTTCCTTGTCACATTCCTCACTTATTGAGTGGCTTCCCTGCCAAGGCAGGCACTCCTTTGTATTTTCCTATACATTTATTTGCTTCTGAACATATACCCTTTCCTTAAGTAAAAGGACGGGGAGGGCATGCCACTTCTTGTTCCCCTCAAACCTCCTATTTTTGTACTCTCTGACCAGGAGAGGTAACTCTTGTGGAGTGTTACTAGCTGTTAAATTGAATTAGTTTTACTAATCTCCCTCCGTGCACCCTGTGCTTCTTGCCTCGCTGGGCCTAGCGGAGAGACGCCAGTCACTGCTACAGAGCCTGACGGAATGGAGCATGCGCGGAAGCCGGCAGTCCCGGCTAACCCATCACTGATGTTGACACTTATAGGGGCGATGCCACTAAAATGGAGGGCAGTGGTTCCAGAGTGGCAGGTGAACATTGGTATGCTTCATACAAATAAGAGACATGGCAAGGGCCCGGCCAGACAGTAACTCTGTCTCAGAGCTGGTGATGAAACAACCCCATGCCAGTCACAGACCAGCATGGGCCTATCAAGGTCACATTGCAGAAAGACGAGGGATAGGAGTGACCATAGTTGGAGACACCATTCCCAGCCCCTTACCCACATCAAGGAGGGAGCAACACTGCAGAAACCATGCCTCCTCATTCCACCCTGTGTGACCTGCACTGCCCGAAGTGATTACATGATCTGAAATTCAACTGGAAGTAGCCATACAGTAAACAGGTTACTGGATACGTGTATTCCTGCAGCACCACGAGTTATCCCCCCTGTGGCTTGTCTACAGCCTGCTATCCTGTAGCCCCACGATAATGTGGATGCAGTTCCTCCACCCAATACTGATAAAGGTGCCTGATTTTGTAAAGGAGGGGACAGTTCTCAGCAAACTGATTTTTGGGGAGGTCGTGGAGAACCGCTGGACCAACCTCAACACGAAGTCCAAGACCACATCCTCAGATGAATGTAAGGCTTACAGAAGATATGTCCCCACGCCAAAGCAAGGCCTACCACTGCTTAGCAGTGCAAAGGACATGCATGGAAGGATCCAGAGAACGCCACAGTACCCACATGCGTGTTCCACTTGTATCCTGTGCAGGGCTTCGAAGAGGAATTCCCAGAAGGCCTAAAGATAGACTACCAATCGTCACAGGCCGGACTGCTGTGGTGTCCATGAATGCAGGGCCTGCTGGAAGCATAGACAAAATGGTGGAGACAGCCCTCAAGAAGGCCCATGCTTCGTCCAATTGTTTCTTACGGGTGGGATCCTACATAGCCTACACTACACATTTCTTACTGAAGGACCTCCAGTGCCTTCTCGTGGCTTGGATGAGCATAAGGACCTAGCTCCCATGCCGGAAATGTTGGAAAAACAACTCTATCTGGCATTGAAGCTCTCCTACGATGTTCTGCGTGCAACAGCCATGCAGACCTGCACCACTGTGTCTGAAAGATGACAACTTTTAATAGCCATTCCCCTGGAACGCAGAATCCTCCCAGGGTTTCCGACTCTTGAACCTGCACTTCCCGGAAGATCTCCGGGCCCATACTAGGGGAGCTGGTATAATAATCAACAGAAGACAGCAGACTTTCCAATAACATCAAACCCAAAGCAAACGCAGCCACCCAGTTTTACCCATCCAGATACAAAGACAACAAAAACCTTCTCCAGATGCAACTTCAGGGGGAATCACTCTCACAGGAAACATAGAGGATTCGTCCTAATTAGGCCCAGACATGCTGACTATGGGAAATATGGGAGTTAGCAATGGACTTGGGAAAGTCCCAGGCCATATTATGGGACTTTGTTTACATATGGAACTCCTGGGTTTCAAACGCTTAGACACAAGGTGTTGGGGACAGGATATCATATTGAGCTCCTCCACACAACCCATACTCCAATGTTCTTCTTGCACGAGGACCCAAAAACCCAGAGAAGGGAGCTCTGGAATCAAGTATGTAGGAATTGTTCGAAAATGGAGAATTGATCCCTGTACCATAATACAATTGGGACCTTGGAATGTACTCCATCATTTTCTAGTCTGAAAACCCACAGACGAAGTCAGGTGGATCGTACCGGTGAAATGGGTCAATACGCGTGTGGAGACCATCTCTTTTCAGATGGAAAGGTTACAGACTATCAATCCAATGATTGAACCGAGAGAATGTGTCACTTCACTGGATCTAGAGGTTCAGAGATTCCTCCAATTTGCCACTCCCTTGGACCATTACAAATTCAGAGCTCTTCCCATCAGTCTAAAGGTGCTGCTGAGAGTCTTCCCCGGTGCCTTTCCCCCCTGGTAGTGATGCGTCACGAAGAAGGCATTCATGTCCAGCCTTACCTGGACGACTGGTTGATCCATGCAGAAATATTTAACCAGGCGAATCAAGACACTAGGAGAGCCTGCTCCCCACCAATGTATTTCAGATGGCTTCTGAGTCATCCCCGGTGCCCATCCAAAGACTGGGGCACTTTGGAGCACTTTTCAACACCACAGAGAAGCGTTTTTCCTAGAAAAGCAGGTTGAGCAAATTCCAGTCCAGACTGGCAATTCTTATGTCTCCCCACTTGCACCAGTGATTCTATGGATCCAAGCGCAGAGGGAAATGCTGTCCGACATTTTCACAGTGCTTTGGTCAAGAGCACACCTTAGCCCACTTGTGAGACACATTCTGAGTTACTGGTCCCCATGCTGAGGGAGTATATGAGAAGGGTCCCGTTCTTCAGCCACCTACAGCTCTCTCTCAGCTGGTGGTTGAACTCCTCAATCCCCATGAAGTACATAGATCTGGCATCTGCCAACCCCACCTGCCAGTGCTGTGGGGGGTCGTATTTGGCAAGACATCTTTGCAACTGAGTTGGTTTCCCAAGTATCACCAAAGTCCTCGGACTGGAGCGAGCAAACTGCCACAGTGAGAGCAGTGAAGCCCCTATCCCCCTTCCTGGTGAACGCTGCTGTCTTGATAAGAATTTACAACATGATAGCCATGTATTACATCAAGAAACAGGGAGGGACCCTGTCCCATTTTCTGGCAGAGAACACATAGACCTTCTTTGAGTGGGCAAACACCCACATCTGTCAAACAAGCTGTCCCAGGAGTGGACAACCACAGAGGGGACAACTGAAGCAGGTTCTTACCCGCATCCTTGGAATACCCTCTACACTTCAGGGAGATATTCATACATTTTGGGGAACTGGCAGTAGACCTCTCCACACCCCTTCAACCTGCTGCTCCAGGTTCAGGTATCCCCAAGCATGGAGGGAGGATGCACTATTCTTTGTTTGGCCTCCTCATCTTCCCTATGCCAACCTTTTCACCCCACTCCTTCCGAAGGTTTCAAAGAAGATCAAAAGTGAAGGAGCAAGGGTATGATTCACCAGCTCCAGCGCCTCCAAAATCTGGCCGCCTGGGTGGCAACAGGGTCACCCTATGGGGCGCACATCACCCGCTGCTGCGTGCCCTGCACTGGCTCCCAGTGATGCAGCGTGTATTGAGCTCAAGGTACTGTGCATTGTTCATCGGGCACTGCATGGACTGGGCCCAGAATATCTTGAAACCAAATTTATCTGCTATTGCCCTACTCGTTCCCTGCGTTCTGCATCGGCGGTGTAGCTGGTTGTGCCTACCTTTTACCGTTCGCGCATCAGTGGCCAGGCCTTCTCGGTAGCCGCTGCCCGAATGTGGAACGACCTGCCACTGTCAGTAAAGACCTTGCCAAATCATTTGGAGTTTAGAAGGGCCTTAAAGATATTTGTGTTCTAGTGGTAGGTGGCTGATGGTTGGTGGTCCTCGTCTCTCCCTCTCTAGTGCCAAGATACTTTCGGGTGAGAGTGCGCTGTACAAATTCAAATAACATAACATCTGTCATTTTGATTGTGCTTTACTAGAATAGGAAAACATGGTTCAACCTCCTCCACATATCTCTCAAACCCTACCTTTCCCTACTTGGTTCCCCTCCCCTAAATGGCTGGACCTTCACACCAGCTCCCTGGGCAAGCTCAAACTGACTGCATGGAAGCTGAGAGGGTGAATGACCTGGGCAAGGGAATATCTGGCGCTGCCACCCTGGCCCTAAAGGGCTCAAGGAGACTCTCTACCATTAAGACGTCTACTCGCCACTGGTCATCATTCTCCAGGTGGTACGGAAAACTCAAAATGGAGACTGTCGTGTGATTCCCTAAAGATCCTGGATCTACAATAGGAAGGGTTGGATCTAGACCTTTTTATTACCACACTTAGGTGCAGCTATTAACTATCAGTGTCTTTGGAGAGCAGTGGAAGTTCATAGTGGTGGCCAAACCCTCGGCAACCACTCCCCTCAAACATTTTTAAATTTCTTGCAGCAGGATTAGGCCCCCCCCTTCCATTCATGGGCCCTACCTTTCTCATTCGAACCTACATACATAATTCCTCTTTATATCCTCTTAGCAAAGCTGTGATGTTTAGTGGCCATCATTTCTGCTGGGTCGAATTAGGACAGACACCTTCCTCTGATTCCCCCAGGAAGGCCTGTTCCTACATTCCTCCTCAGACTCCAAACCCCAAGTCCTTTGAGAATGCCGTCTAAATCAGGACATAGTTGCCCCTTACCTGGAGTTATCTGAGGGGGGGGGGCACATACTCATTAAACTCACTCAATGTGGGGAGTGGGGTTTAGGATGTATCTGGAAAGAACTGATCCCTTTCAGAAGATGCAGTTCCCTGTTTATTAACTTGGGGCCCTCTGGCAGAGTATGGAGACCATCTACCAGAACCCTCAACAGATGTATTAGACAGACTATTTCCACGGCATAGAAGTTGGCAAGCATTCCACTGTCTCCGTTGTAACGGGAAAATCAACAAGAGGGATCGCGCGCCCTGGGGTTGCACAGCTTGATGTGCGCAGTGCTGCCACCTGGGCCTCTCCCCTCACACATTCATTGAACACTACATCTTGAAGGTTGGCCCCAGGGGCATTGCATTCAGAAAGGCAGTCCTGGGCAGCGTTTTGGGATTGCAGGAATACATGCCCACCCTGGGTATTACATTCATTGGGACTTTGTGCTTTCCCTGTAAATCTCCATCTGCTTGGTGGATCCTCAATAGGCGAGGACCGTGATATGGAAGATGCAGAAAGAGTAAATGGCCCGATTACCTGCTGGTAATCTCTGTTCCACCTACTCCATTTTCCCTGCCAAAGTCATGAGACTTTCCCTCCCATACAGGGGAGTGGGTGATATACTTAACTTGATCACTTTGTGTACTTCTTGGAGGCTTCAAGGGGATGGCGGGAACTTGTGTCCTCCCGCTCAAGGTGAGAGGCTTGTGAGGGTCATGTTAATAGATTTACATGAAAAGGCAAAAGATTGCCTGTCGTGGCGGGGATGCCCCTCAATAGGTGAGAACTGCGACAAGGAATATGGACTAGGGAGTGAACATACCGGTAAATAATCAGCCCACTTCTACAAGACCAAAAGGAGAGTAGGAATAGTGAACAAGAAATGATCTCAAGATGGGTCTAGCGAGGGGTTCAGTTATACAATGCAATGTTAGCGAAACGATTCGGGAAGGTTTGCCACGAGCGTTGAGGTTACAGTCACATGGTCAGGGCAGATGAGCCCACGCCCAAGGTTGAGTTATTGGGAATCTGGTGAACTCCTTTCTTCTAAGCACTGTCTGGACTTGTTATATATTACAGAAGCTAATTATGTTGGGGATACCTTGGTTGCATATTTCCAACAGACAGAGCGACCTTGATCCGTCCACTGCGGGCATTGTGGCAATGGTTTTTTTTAATGTATCGATGCAACTTCATCTTTCTTGCAGCGCAGAGCCTTGATAAATCATCCTTCTTCCACTTTCACTGGGATCCTGTACAGAACCTCAAGCAAAAAGCATGGCTTAGCTTTCATAACACAAACAGATTTCACCTCCTTCCGCCCGCCGCGCAGGTTCTGATCTATTCAGAGACTGGCCGGCACATGTTCGAATACAGACCTAAATCCATAGGGTGCATATCCCAGAATGCCTCACCAGTATAATGCTTGCCTACATGCCTTCCCTTGGGCACTCGCATTGCAATCTTAACATAGGTCGCGCATCGGCCTTGATGTGGCCCCAGGAGTGGACGCAAATAGGGCCTCGGTCCAGGGAAGTCTTGCTTCCTGTTCAAACTACCATAACTTAACTGTTGGGGGCGGGAATTCCCCCACATGCAAGTGGCTCTATCCAGTCATTTTACCGAACAAGGCTCTCAGAACATTGTTTCCAATGTTATCTTACTGTATTTCCTTTAAAAAAAATATCGATGGTAGATTTAAGACAACAGTGAATGGGGATGAAGTGGGGGGAGGTGGGGCAAGTCTAAAGTCTGCTTTCTCTGAGTTTCCCATTACAGAGATAGGCCATCAGTGTTTTTTTTATTAGTTGTGTTCCATTTCCTTTAATTTAATAGAAGATTCTATGGGCCTCATTACACGGACGGCGGTAAGGGTTAACGGTCACCGTTAATGGCAACGGTGACCGTTAACCCTTACCGCCGTACTACGAGGTCCCTTAGCGGGTTGGTGCTTTAACGCCTGCTTTTTGCAGGCGTTAAAAACCAACCCGCTAAGGGACCTCGGAGCAAATTACGGCACCGCAAAATTGCAGTGCCGTAATTAGCGCCTTCCCCATTCCCATAGAGCCCTATGGGGCAGAAATGGGAATGGGGAAGGGCAATGGCGGAAGGGGGATTTACCGCCCCACCAACCTTGGAATGGGGCGGTAAATCCCCTTTCCGCCAAGGCGGTGCCGGTAATTTACCGGCATGGTCCAGGGTGCTAATAGCACCCTGGATCACCGCCTTCCGTGTAATGAGGCCCTATGTGTACAGACCGTACCACTGTTGTTTGTGTTCCTTCTATAGCAGCTCACAGCCCCTCCTGAAGGGTTCAGCCTGCCCTCAGCCTGTGCTATCCTGAATATCTGAGGGGGGAATAGCTGTATGATTGGGATCGCTGCTGGTTTAGCATTAGTGTGGGGCTCAGCAGGCGCTTCAGCCAGAAGGAACCCCATGACTCCTGGAGAGCAGTAGTCATGTCGACACAATGGTAACCACAGAAACGGAATCCATACACTTTCTGTTAGATGGATTGGGCCGTCTGAGGTCTTCTGCCTACGCTCTCACTAAGAGACTTCCTTCCGTTGTGTTGCGCGTATCCCCTGTAAATGATGGTCTCGACCGTTGGACCAGTGAAAGATGTGGCTAGCGGAGTTGGCGGTCTATATGTTGTAGTCTCTACAGCTCACCTATGGAGTGGTGTCGCTTTGTAGGGGGCAAGGTGGGTTCCAGGGGCCCTCTTCCACCCTTGCCCGCCACTAAAGGGTGCAGTCAAAGGCTGCCCCTGTACCAACGAGAAGCTCTGCCACACATCAAAAGCACACTGGGAAGTGGGCGATGGGGGGTCACCAGTAAACATCCAGTGCGGATTACAATTGATGTACCCCTTGACCAGGGCGTTTGAGGGTAACCAGAGGTAATTTATGGTAAGTGCAAAGTATCTGGCACAAAGCACTATATCAAAATGCGATATTGATATTATGAATTAGCAGCCATTTTGCAGTCTCGGGACATCGCGTGATGGTTTCACGCCTCATGAAGGAGTGTCACCCATCACTGGGGTGCAGTGTGAGCAACAGAGCAGTGTAGTAGCAGGCTTCAAACTGCAGTGAGATCATTATGACAGCCTGGTGGCATGCTAATATATGCCAGGAATAAGAAACCAGATTGAAAAAGACGAGATGAACAAAGAGAAACCAGTAATTCATTCGACAATGAAAGTAAGGCAAACAGTACACATACAGAAATTGCAATTAAACATGAATGCCATATTTTGATTTGATATTTTCTTTAAAAAGGCAATGCTCAAATATATCTTTTGTTCAAAAATGCGTTCGTGATTTCTTATCTCTTCAGTAGTTTAGTGGTCACTGCCCCATTCCAAAAGTCCCAGCATCCATTCTGCTCTCCTCAGTCTCTTCTCTTCAGTAGAATAGTGAAAACTGCCCCATCCCAAAAGTCCCAGCATCCATTCTGCTCTCCTCAGTCTCTTCTCTTCAGTAGAATAGTGAAAACTGCCCCATCCCAAAAGTCCCAGCATCCATTCTGCTCTCCTCAGTCTCTTCTCTTCAGTAGAATAGTGAAAACTGCCCCATCCCAAAAGTCCCAGCATCCATTCTGCTCTCCTCAGTCTCTTCTCTTCAGTAGAATAGTGAAAACTGCCCCATCCCAAAAGTCCCAGTATCCATTCTGCTCCCTTCAGTCTCTTCTCTACAGTAGAATAGTGAAAACTGCCCCATCCCAAAAGTCCCAGCATCCATTCCGCTCTCCTCAGTCTCTTCTCTTCAGTAGAATAGTGAAACCTGCCCCATCCCAAAAGTCCCAGTATCCATTCCGCTCTCCTCAGTCTCTTCTCTTCAGTAGAATAGTGAAAACTGCCCCATCCCAAAAGTTCCAGCATCCATTCCGCTCTCCTCAGTCTCTTCTCTTCAGTAGAATAGTGAAAACTGCCCCATCCCAAAAGTCCCAGCATCCATTCTGCTCCCTTCAGTCTCTTCTCTACAGTAGAATAGTGAAAACTGCCCCATCCCAAAAGTCCCAGCATCCATTCTGCTCTCCTCAGTCTCTTCTCTTCAGTAGAATAGTGAAAACTGCCCCATCCCAAAAGTCCCAGTATCCATTCTGCTCCCTTCAGTCTCTTCTCTACAGTAGAATAGTGAAAACTGCCCCATCCGAAAAGTCCCAGCATCCATTCCGCTCTCCTCAGTCTCTTCTCTACAGTAGAATAGTGAAACCTGCCCCATCCCAAAAGTCCCAGTATCCATTCCGCTCTCCTCAGTCTCTTCTCTACAGTAGAACAGTGAAAACTTCCCTAAAGTCCCAGTATCCAGTCCGCTCTCCTCAGTCTCTTCTCTTCAGTAGAATAGTGAAAACCTCCCTAAAGTCCCAGTATCCATTCCGCTCTCCTCAGTCTCTTCTCTACAGTAGAACAGTGAAAACCTCCCTATCTTCCCAGTATCCAGTCCGCTCTCCTCAGTCTCTTCTCTTTAGTAGAATAGTGAACAATGCCCCATCCCAAAAGTCCCAGCATCCATTCCACTCTCCTCATTTTCATCTCATCAATAGAATTATGAAAACCGCCCCATCCCAAAAGTCCCAGCATCCAGTCCGCTCTCCCCAGTCTCTTCTCGTCAGTAGAACAGTGAAAACTGCCCCATCCCAAATGTCCCAACATCCAGTCTGCTCTCCTCAGTCTCTTCTCTTCAGTACAACAGTGAAAACTGCCTCCGAACACAAAAGCCCCAGCATCCATTCTGCTCTCCCTAGTCTCTTTGAACCTCTTCTTACCTGTACTGCTGCTAGAGAGCAGTTTAGTTTTCATTGTGTTTGTGTCTATTGTAAATTTTATTGTATTGAATATAAAGGCCTGATTGTTTTCAATTTGTGTTCATTTGTAGCTTAGTTATTTAAAAAAAAAAACTTGAATAGTTTTCCTTCTCTGAATATTCCTCCATTTTACAGGATTAGTTGTACTGTGTACCATTGCCCAAGACAATATAAGAATGTAATTTGTAATGCGTGAGTTATATAAAAAGAAAAGCGCACCCAGCCCGCCTGAACGACCCACTCATTAGGAAAGTGAAGGGGAAGAGGAGGCATTGCTAATTGTGTATTAGGGGCATTAAGTGCCATTTTCAGAGTGGGATGTGTAAAGAACTGTGTTATGTCACTGTATTCCAGTTCCGTGAGCTACACGTTCGTATCTCGCGGAACTGGAATGTGGGGTTTGAAGGTTCATTATGGATGGTGCAGTGGCATTTGTCTCTTTTCACAGGCGACAAGAATTAAGCCATTAGCGGGCCCGCCACACGCACTACATCACTGGAGGTCTGCTGGAGCTGCGCGGCGCCGACGGGCAGCTGATCGCTACATTGGAGAGGCCCCTGCGTTCTCAGCACAGAGCCATTGAGAGCCAGCGAAGGGCAGCCATGACAACCATCACGGCATAAACCGCTCCACCCCGCCCTGGGTGTAGCAGCAGCCAACGCACACAACAGGCAATGGGCACTACTGCAGCACCCACACGCTGCCCGTATAAGCTGCTCCGCTCCGTGATGAGCGTTTGATGCGGCCGACGAGACCTTGGCGTGCCTTCGTTTTGGCCCGCCCACTTGCCTCGGAGGACTGGATTCAATACAGTATTAACTGTAATATAAGGGCAGCTGAACCAGTTGGAATGCAGAGAGTCAGTACCGTATGTACTGTAATAGAGTGACAAGTAGCAGAAAACAGGCTGCCACTTAAGTGTAGAACTGCAAAGATTCCTACATTTTAATCAGCTTGCACAACAATTAGTGCACCACCTGAGGAAAGACAGAGAAGGGGCTAAACAGTTGATTGAGTGGAGGCTCTGTAAAAGTATAAATAACTCACAGCACAGTGTTTTAGACTGTGTGCCACTCTCTCATCCTACAAGTTAGCAACAGATGCCTACCACCTGGGAAAGTAAACAGAGATATTAGGTGGAGATTTGTCAGAGCACCAAGAGTAAAGACATTAGCTCGTACTGTGACCATGGCAGCAGCCAGTATGCCACCTCCCCCACCTTTCTTATCTGAACCAGCCACTCCACTCATCAGGTGGGACAGATGGAAGAAACAATTCGACACTTACCAGGTTGCCATTGGGGGGAGATAAATTTAGTCAGGCGAGAAAAGAGGCTGTCTTGCTGCACAACTTGGGAACAGAAGGGCGCAGTGTCTTTGATGGCCAAGCAGAACCCCCGGAAATTGGCCAAGGGGAAGAGGATCAGTTTTCTGTGGCAATCAGAAAATTGCAGCTAAATGTTGAGCCAAGGAAAAATGTCACGTTTGAGAGACATACGTTCTTTTCAAGACGTCAGGAACCTGTAAAAACATTTATTGCAGCACTCCGCACACTCAGTCACTCGTGTGAATTTGGACATCTGGCGGACTCACTCATCCAAGATCAGTTAGTGCGCTGCACTAACAACAGCAGAGTGCAAGAGAAACTGCTGTTGAAGAACCTGCCCCTGGAGCAAGCAGTGGAGGCGGCTAGAGGGATGGAAGAGATGTCCAAATAGATGGCTAGCATGAAGACAGACAGACAGATAAATGAGGTGGCAGCGATTCGCAATAGCAAGAAGACCAATTACACCAAGAATATAAAAATATGAAGTATGGCAGTAACCGACACGTTTCATCAAACCCATTTTGCCCGGCACGTAATGCAAATTGTCTAAAGTGCAAAAGGAAAGGACATTTTGCTAGAGTTTGCAAGGAGAACTCTTCGGTGGAGAACATTGAGGCAAACACCAATGTTAGGTGTCCTGAACAGGAAGAAAGTGCGGGAGAATATCAACAAGCGAAACATGTGTTGGAGATTGGAGATTTGTCCAGTCAGGATAAGGGATTGATTGATGTGTTCATGGTCAATGATAGGGTAGTCACAATGAAAGTGGACAGCTGTTCCCTATGGACGATTATGTCTAGGAAAACTTTCGAGAAATGTGTGAATGGAGATATCGAACAATTGCAGCTTCAGGGCATAGAACCATATGCGTATGGGAATGTTAAAATAGAATTACTGGGAAAGTTTCCGACCACCATAAAGTTTAAAGGTAGAAGCTGTGAAGCTAATGTGTTTGTCACCAAGGAAGGATCATCATTGCTAGGCTGGTCCGAAAAGAGAAAGTTTGGCATAAGGATCCAGGCAAATGCTGAGGACCCAGTTACTGTGGCGGAAATGAGAGACCAGTGGGAAAGAGAATTTTCCAGAGTATTCACGGAGGATCTGGGAAAACTAGAAGGTTACGAACATTGTATCAGACTAAAGAAGGGAGCTGTCCCTAGAATACACAAAGTTAGACCTGTCCCACAGAATCTCAGACAAAAGGTGAAGGAGGAAATCAAAGTGTTGCTTCAGAAGGGCATCATAGAGAAAATAGAAGGATCAGAGTGGTTGTCACCAGTCGTGGTGGCCACTAAAGCCAACAGAGACATAAGACTTTGTGATGACCTAAGAGACCTCAATAAGAATATTATAGTGGATCGCCACCCTTTACCGATCATCAGTGAAGAACTGGCCACATTGGGCAAAGCAAAGTGTTTCTCAGTAATTGATCTATCACAAGCATATCATCAGATACCGCTTTCACAGGATTGTCAGAACTTAACCTCATTTATCACCACTGAAGGGACATTCAAGTACTGCAGGATGTCATTTGTGTTGGCTTCAACAGCTGCTGTCTTTCAGAGGTTAATGAAGATGGTGATGGAAGGGATTAAGTATGTGATCATTTTCCAGGACGACATATTGGTCTATGCTGAGTCTGATGAAGAGCATGACAAGTTGTTGAGAGTGGTGTTGACAAGGTTGGGGGAAGCGGGTCTTACTGTGAAAAGGAGTACATGTAGGTTGTCCATGAACAGTGTTGAATATTTAGGTCACGTGGTGTCCGCACAATGGCTTAAACCCAAGTCAAGTCTAGTGGATGCTATTCAGAAAGCACCATGTCCCAGTGATAAGGATCAAGTTAGGTCCTTTTTAGGGCTGGCAGAATATGATCACAAATTTGTGAGAGACTTTGCCTGCATATCGACTCCACTAAAGGCTCTACTAAGGAAGGGCGTAAGATTTCAGTGGTCCACACAGTGTGATGAGGCATTTGAATTAATAAAACAAGGCATTGTACAAGCCCCCTCCATAGGAACATTTTATGCAAACGACAATACTGTGATGGTGGTTGATGCTAGTAATTTAGGATTGGGAGCCACATTAATGCAGTATGATACTAACAAAGGAGAGAGGGTGATAGCGTTCGCTTCCAGGGCTATCAGAGCAGCTGAAGAAAGGTATTCGGTAATAGAACGGGAGGCGTTGGCCATGTTCTGGGCAGTAAATCATTTCAAATATTTCCTGTGGGGAAGGAAGTTCACAGTACGGTCAGAACACAAACCCTTAGTGCAAGCTATTTAATAGTGGCAGGTGGGCTACTGGATCACCAAGAATAAGCAGGTGGGGCCTGGGTCTTCAACCGTATAATTTTGAGGTTTACTATTTGCCTGGGAAAAAGAATTTGGTGGCAGATTGTCTATCGAGACTACCGATAAGTCAAGATCAGACAGTCCAGGCACAAGATGAGGAGGAAGAACATGTGGTTGCTGAATTGGGCAGTGTAGACCAAGAGGAGTGGGAACATGCGGAGATGGTGGATCATGACCTCAGTCTTATAAAGCGGAGGACTATTGAAGGGTGGCCGGAAAAAGACTTACTTGAAAAAAGATTTGAGATATGGTGGGAGATACGTGATGAGTTGAGCCTAGTGGGAGATAGGTTGAGGAGGGGGAGTTGCATTGCACCCCCTGAGGCTGTGAGAAAAAGCTTACTAGAGCTAGCACACCAAGGTCATCTTGGAGAAGGTGCTACAAAAAGGAGGGTGAGGCATTGTTACTGGTGCTTGTCAACTGAGTGACAAAAATAAAGTGGTACGGGAAGTGCCTTTGATACCAAACTGTGTACCAGATCAGCCATGGCAGAAACTGGCTGTTGACATTCTGGGACCGGTACCTGGGTTAGGAGATGGGTTTAAGTACATTTTTGTGCTAGTGGACTTTCATTCCAAATGGGTGGAATGGGAAGTGGTGAGAGAAGTGACGGCAACATAGTTAGTATCCTTTTTGGAAAGAGTGTTTCTTAAGGAAGGTTGCCCTGCTGAACTGGTTTCAGACAATGGGGTGCAATTTGTCTCTCAATTTATGAGAAAGTGCTTACAGTATTATGGCATTAAACATGTTAGGACAGCTTTATACCACCCAAGAGCAAATGAGTTGGTTGAAAGAGTAAATAGATATATTAAAGGAGGGATTAAACTAGCGATATGCAATAGGCAACCTTGGAGAGAAGTATTGAATCACATGATGTGGAGCTACCTGACCACACCTCACTCCACTACGAAGGTATCTCCGTTTGTCTCTCTTAAAGGAAGGGAGCCTGGAACCAAGTTATGCCCTGGTTGGTTGGGGTTGACAGGAACAATGACAGTCGACAGAGAAGCCATAATGAAGTGGATTACCAAAAGTCAGACCAGCAATAAAGAGTCGTTTGACAAGAGGGAGTGTGCCAAGAGTAGAGAGTGTAATGTTGGAGATTGGGTGTGGGTAAAAAACCCCAGGGCTACACAGAAGTGTTTAGAAAGTACATATTTGGGTCCTAAGAGAATCGCCTCAGTGCGTGGAAGTGTTGTCATCATGGGGGGAGAAGTCTGGTCGCAGGGCATATTGGCTAAAGCTGGTAAGTGTGGTGTTGGAGCAGGTGGAGATGTGCAGAGTGAGAGTAAGGAGAGTTTGGATAGGAGTCAAGGGGGAAGTGATGAGCCTCCTGTAGATGCTCAGCCTGCAACTATGTGTGTCAGACCAGACAACAATGGTAATGACAACAAAAGAGTCACACGCAAACCTAATTGGTTAAAAGACTTTACTCAGTGACAATCTCTGTATTATAGTTTATTGTTTGGATTTCCCTAAATTTCTATTATTTTCTCCTTTTCTCTCGTCAAGTTTCTAATTAATATTTTATTGTATTTTTTTACTTTGCTAGTACTTATTTCTGGGAATTTGTATTGAAGTGTTTCCTATTATTGTTGTAAGGGGGAAGATATGTAAAGAACTGTGTTATGTAAGAACTGTGTTATGTCACTGTATTCCAGTTCCATGAGCTACACGTTCGTATCTCGCGGAACTGGAATGGGGGGGTTTGAAGGTTCATTACAGTTGGTGGAGTGAGCAGAGGTGGGCCCGCTTTTATAAAGCTTACCTTGAAGCTTATATGGCTTTTGTCTCTTTTCAGGACGCTTTATAAAAGTGACCATTAAAACATTTGCTGCCTTATTTTATATTGACTGTTAATTGCACACAGTGTACCACCAGCGTTAGCACTTACGTGCTGCGGGGTCCCTTGATGCAATTTTAAACATTCGCAAGGCGGAGGGGACAAGGAAAGAGTTAAGCGAGGCAAACTTGTTTTTACTCTCTGATTTCCTGTCCGACTTGTGAGAAAGTGCGCCTTGCTACCAGTGTTTAATAACGGGCACCTACAGAATCCGCCCGGTCTTTAGCAGGTGCAGAATCCGCCCGGCCAGGCATATGCCATAAGAATCCATCGGCCAGGCATATGCCATAAGAATCCATTGGCCAGGCATATGCCAGAAGAATCCATCGGCCAGGCATATGCCAGAAGAATCCATCGGCCAGGCATATGCCAGAAGAATTCATTGGCCAGGCATATGCCAGAAGAATCCACTGGTTTCATGCCTACATGATAATGTAATGCAATGGAAGAGGAATGCACAGCAGAGATCTTGCCTCCGCCCCGTGCCCCTCCTCCACCTTATCACTGCTTACTGCTTGTAAATTGGCTGGAGCGTAAAATGGAGGCATACAAGCAAAAGACTCAGTTTAATGCACCTCCCATTATAAAATGAGGGTGTTAAAGGTTGAAGACAAGAAAGGGGAGAACGAAAGGATGGGGCTCGGCCTGGGCGAAATGTAGCCTTGATGATCCGGGCTGTTCGAAAAGGCGCGCATCTGAAATTGTGAAGTGCCAATACAATAGACAGTAAACAGATTGTTCAGTTTTATGTCAAATAAAGATTTTTGATTTGCTAGGAATGCCTATTTTGCTAACCCAACATTTACCTTCTTGAAATTATATAAACTTTACTGGAGAGAAAGCCGTTTACAAAATGAGGAGCCCAAATGCAGATACGAGGAGTGGGATGTATTGGGGCTAGAGTAGAAGGGACACATGCAACATCACAGTATCCATACTAAGTCTTCCCTAGTGTGCAAGGTGAGGGTGGAATAAGCCTGTTCCGCATACATTAGGGGACAGATGGGGGCGCTTAACCGCTGCATCCATTAGCCACTGAAAGTAAAGAAGGATTAAAGCTCATTCCCAGAATATGCACTGGCTCAAAAGGTAAACAATGCACATTTCTCACGGGTAAGGAAATCCCCAGTGGCCCCCTCCTCCAGTGTCCCCCATTCTCTGGCCCTCTTCCTCTCTTGCCTGCCTGGTTTGGGCTGTGTTGAAATCGATGCCCCTTTGTGGTTCACTGATCATTATTCTTTTCTCGCGAGCCTCCATAGGGCCTGGGAAATGGAAATGGACAATGCCTGTCAATTACTGCGTCATGTCCATAGCCTTATGCGGGGGTTGCCAGTGTTTCCATTGTGTCACTGACACAGGGACGTTCTTCTGTGGTTTTATACCAATGTGGGACTTTTTTCATGCAGACATCTAAAACTCAGACATTTCTTTTATGAGTCGATGCCTATGTTCGCAGCAGGCGTCTTAGTCTTCAGAAGAAGATGAAATGCAATTTGCTATGATCACATGACGCTTAACGTTTGAATGTTGTCCACTGCAATAGATGACAATTGAGAACATCTAGTTATAATCAATCTAATTATATTTTTTATTTCCGGCCCACAGAAAAAAAATGAAAACCCATTCAGTCCTCGTCTTCCTCCTCCTCTTTGTGATCAGCTATGGCTCCTCGGAAAACTCCAGCATGTCCCGCGGGTGCGGGCTGGACATCTTCCCGCAGTACATCTATCTGTGTGATTTGGATTCCATCTGGGGGATTGTGGTGGAGGCTGTGGCGGGAGCTGGGGTTCTCACCACCTTGTTGCTGATGCTGATCTTGCTGGTGAGACTCCCTTTCATCAAAGAAAAGGAGAAGAGGAGCCCGCTGGGAATCCATTTCCTCTTCCTGCTGGGGACTCTGGGCTTGTTCGGCCTAGCCTTTGCGTTCATCATACAGATCGATGAAACCATCTGCTCTACCAGGAGGTTTTTATGGGGCGTTCTTTTTGCCTTGTGCTTCTCCTGTTTGCTAGTTCAAGGCTGGAGGCTGCGCAGACTAGTCCGGCATGGCAAGAGTCCATCCGGTTGGCATTTAACCGGCATGGCGCTGTGTCTAATGCTGGTTCAAGTCATCATCGCAACTGAATGGCTGATACTGACAGTCGTCAGAGAAAAGAAGCTGTCCTGCAATTATGAACCAATGGATTTCACCATGGCTTTAATTTATGTGATGGTCCTGATGGTGATCACCTTCTCCATGTCACTTTTTACACTCTGTGGAAAGTTTAAGAAGTGGAAGAAAAATGGAATATTTCTTATCATAACAATTTTTCTCTCGATCCTGATTTGGGTAGCTTGGATGACGATGTACTTATTTGGAAATTCCGAACTGAAGAAGGACGCATGGAACGATCCCACACTGGCAATCGCCTTGGTCTCAAATGGATGGGTGTTTCTCATCTTCCACTCCATCATAGAAGTCCATTGCTCTATTCTTCCATCGCAGCAGGAGAACGCACCCAACTATTTTGACACATCCCAACCGCGAATGCGCGAGACACCTTTTGAGGAAGATATCCAACTTCCAAGGAGCTATACGGAAAATAAAGCCTTCTCCATGGATGAGCATAATGCAGGTAAGAAAACATTATTTCTTTTGCAATTAAATACTATATTGAAGAACGCATGTGCTATAATCTATGTTACATTGATGTTGTGATCTTAATGAGTTGAAATATCCAAGCCAGTGAGATAGCTCAGCAAGTTGAGAGCTTGGATTACATTATCCATTATCAAGTACCAGAGTCAGTGGGTCAAAGTGTATTATTTGCCAATGAGACATTGCTCATGTGTCCTGGTTTCAGGAGGGGGTGGGGCATGAACCAGGGATTGAGCATACGACATGTCATATGGCAGATCTCCAGGAGTAGCCATGTGGGAAAGGCAATATGGGCTGTGAAGAATGGTCTTTGCGTAAAGACTTGCAAAAGAAGTATGTTTTAAGAGCCTTTTTGAACTGAAGGAGGTCTTCTTGGAATCTCAGATCTTCCCGGAGATCGTTCCATAGTATGGGACCAGTAAGCGTCAACATTCTTTCTCCCGATCCTGCTTTCTTTTAGTTGGTATCATGGGTTTGGCCAGCTCTCAATGTTCTGAGTGGTCTGGTGGGGGTGTACCTCGACACGGGGGAAGGCCCCCTCATTGACCTGCGAATAATGTGCAGGATTTTGAAGATTACACTGTGTCCTGTCAGGGGTCAGTGTAGGGATTTAGGGACTTAGGGTCAGTGCAGGGGTGTAAGCGCTTGGGGTTTGTGGACTTGTTTTCTGAGACTGACTACCAGGTGTGTTGCCCAGTTCTGGACCAGTTGTCATTCTTCCAAGGTATTCTTTGGGATCTGCGCATAGACACTGTTGCAATAATCCACCCAGCTCAGCACTAAAGCCTGGATGGTTTCCACTTTCTCAATATTATAATCTAATATTACAGTGCTTAGAAGAGGAAGAATCGGGTAAAAAACTCTAGCTACAAATATGAGACTATATTACATGATATGATATTATATAGTACCCTCCCTCTGGGAGCCGCGAGTGCCATGATAAAAATATGTTTTGCCCTGATAGGGCGCACAGGGCTTACTGCTGCACCCCATCCCACTCCACACCCTATTTAGAACGTACTCATATTTGCAACTTTTTTAGGCTGCCTGTACTCACTTCCTAAGAGCACTCAAAGGGGTTATACCTATAAAAGGCACACTAACTTCCCCTCTTTTCACCATGTTGAGTATTATTTAACCGCCTTCAAAGAGTTGGCACCTTTTGCAATGGTGAGCTTAGACTATGCTTGATCATTGATCACCTGGCTTTATTTCAACCACATGTAAATCCACAGGTGGGACGTGCCTGCTCCTGATCAAAGAGCAGGCTGCTGGAGCCTGTAATGACATATCAAGGCTCATTCACGCCACAATCTAATGCATAATATGATTTCCCACCTCAGGATTTCCAAGAAAAAATATTGGTTATATGTGACCTTACCAACCACAATTACTGAGTGGTAAATTTCATCGTGGACAAAATATGGAAAAAGACAGATTTTTAAAAAGATTTTGGGGTCCCCGAAGCCTCCTGTTTTTTTACACTTATAATGCCACCTCAACCCCATCCCGTCTCATTTTAACCCCTTTACCCCAATACCCTTTATTCATTTAATTAATGTTTGCTGGGTTGAAGCATGATGATTGATGGGTTTTAGAGTGAGGATCTTTTGTGATGACCGAAGTATCAACCAACCAGACTCCCGGTCCTGGACGCTGCATTTCTGAGCGAAGAAATGCAGAGCGCATGACTGGGACAGAAGAAGACCCATCATGACTGGGACAGAAGCATCCTGTCATGACTGGGACAGAAGCACCCACATCATGACTAGCATTCCCATCATGACTGGGACAGAAGCACCCCCCATCATGACTGGCAAAGAAGCATTGCCTTTGTGATGAGAACAGAAGCATCCCCGTCGTGACTGGGACAGAAGCATCCCCGTCGTGACTGGGACAGAAACACCCCTGTTGTGACTGGGACAGAAACACCCCTGCCATGACTGGGACAGAAGCATCCCCCATCATGACTGCGACAGAAGCGGCCCCCATCATGACTGGGACAGAAGCATCCCACATCATGACTGGGATAGAAGCATCCCCGTCATGACTGGGACAGGAGCACCCCCCCATCATGACTGGGACAAAAGCACCCCCCCATCATGACTGGGAAAGAAGAATCCCCGTCATGACTGGGACTGGAGCACCCCCCATCATGACTGGGAGAGAAGCACCCCCATCATGACTGGGACAGAAGCATTGCCTTCGTGACTGGGACAGAATAATCCCTGTCGTGACTGGGACAGAAGCATCCCCGTTGTGACTGGGACAGAAACACCCCCGTCATGACTAGGACAGAAGCATCTCTGTCACGACTGGGACAGAAGCACCCGCATCGTGACTGGGATAGAAGCATCCCCGTCGTGACTGGGACAGAAGCATCCCCGTCGTGACTGGGACAGAAGCATCCCCGTTGTGACTGGGACAGAAACACCCCTGTCATGACTGGGATAGAAGCATCTCTGTCATGACTGGGACAGAAGCACCCGCAACATGACTCTGACAGAAGCACCCCCATCATGACTGGGATAGAAGCATCCCAGTCATGACTGGGACAGAAGCACCCACGTCATGACTGGGACAGAAGCTCCCCCCATCATGCCTGGGACAGAAGCATCCCCATCATGACTGGGACAGAAGCACCCCCCATCATGACTGGGACAGAAGCATCCCCATCATGACTGGGAGAGAAGCACCCCCATCGTGACTGGGACAGAAGCATCCCTGTTGTGACTGAGACAGAAGCATCCCCGTTGTGACCGGGACAGAAGCATCCCCGTTGTGACTGGGACAGAAACACCCCCGTCATGACTGGGACAGAAGGATCTCCGTCACGACTGGGACAGAAGCACCCCCATCATGCTTCTGTCCCCCATCATGACTGGGATAGAGGCATCCCCGTCATGACTGGGAAAGAAGCACCCATGTCATGACTGGGACAGAAGCACCCACATCATGACTAGCATTCCCATCATGACCGGGACAGAAGCACCCCCCATCATGACTGGGACAGAAGCATCCCTGTCATGACTGGGACAGAATCCCCCCCCCCATCATGACTGGGACAGAAACAACCCCTTCATGACTGGGACAAAAGCACCCCCCCATCATGACTGGGACAGAAGCACCCCCCCATCATGACTGGGACAGAAGCAGCCCCCATCATGACTGGGACAGAAGCACCCCCATCATGACTGGGACAGAAGCACCCCCATTATGACTGGGACAGAAGCATTGCCTTCGTGACTGGGACAGAAGCATCCCTGTCGTGACTGGGACAGAAGCATCCCCGTCATGACTAGGACAGAAGCACCCCCGTCATGACTGGGACAGAAGCGTCCCCGTCATGAGTGGGACAGAAGCGTCCTCATCATGATTGGGACAGAAGCACCCACCATCATGACTGGGACAGAAGCATTCCTGTCATGGCTGGGACAGAAGCACCCCCGTCATGACTGGGACAGAAGCTGCCCCCATCATGACTGGGACAGAAGCACCCCCCATCATGACTGGGACAGAAGCACCCCCGTCATGACTGGGACAGAAGAAACCCCTTCATGTCTTGGACAGAAGCACCCCCTTCATGACTGGGACAGAAGCACCCCCCATCATGACTGGGACAGAAGCATCCCCGTCGTGACTGGGATAGAAGCATTGCCTTTGTGACTGGGACAGAAGCATCCCCGTCGTGACTGGGACAGAAGCATCCCCGTCGTGACTGGGACAGAAACACCCCCGACATTACTGGGACAGAAACCCCCTCGTCATGACTGGGACAGAAGCATCTCTGTCACGACTGGGACAGAAGCACCCTGTCATGACTGGGACAGAAGCATCCCCCATCATGACTGGGACAGAAGCAGCCCCCTTCATGACTGGGACAGAAGCAACCCCCATCATGCCTGGGACAGAAGCATCACCGTCATGACTGGGACAGGAGCACCCCCCCATCATGACTGGGACAGAAGCATCCCCGTCATGACTGGGAGAGAAGCACCCCCATCATGACTGGGACAGAAGCATTGCCTTCGTGACTGGGACAGAATAATCCCCGTCGTGACGGGGATAGAAGCATCCCCGATGTGACTGGGAAAGAAACACCCTGTCATGACTGGGACAGAAGCATCTCTGTCACGACTGGGACAGAAGCACCCGCATCATGACTCTGACAGAAGCACCCCCATCATGACTGGAATAGAAGCATCCCCGTCATGACTGGGACAGAAGCACCCACATAATGACTGGGACAGAAGCACCCACATCATGACTAGCATTCCCATCATGACTGGGCCATAAGCACCCCCCATCATGACTGGAACAGAAGCATCCCCGCCATGACTGCGACAGAAACAACCCCTTCATGACTGGGACAGAAACAACCCCTTCATGACTGGCACAGAAACAACCCCTTCATGACTGGGACAGAAGCATCCCCCATCATGACTGGGACAGAAGCACCCCACATCATGACTGTGACAGAAGCACCCCACATCATGACTGGGACAAAAGCATCCCCATCATGACTGGGACAGAAGCATCCCCATCATGACTGGGACAGAAGCATCCCCGTCGTGACTGGGACAGAAGCATCCCCGTCATGACTGGGACAGAAGCATCCCCGTTGTGACTAGGACATAAGCGTCTCCGTTGTGACTGGGACAGAAACATCCCCATCATGAATGGGACAGAAGCATCTCCGTCATGACTGGGACAGAAGCACCCCCTTCATGACTGGGATAGAAGCATTCCCATCATGACTGGAACAGAAGCATTCCCATCATGACTGGAACAGAAGCACCCACGTCATGACTGGGACAGAAGCACCCATGTCATGACTGGGACAGAGGAACCCACATCATGACTAGCATTCCCATCATGACTGGGACAGAAGCACCCGCTATCATGACTGGGACAGAAGCATCCCCGTCATGACTGGGACAGAAGCTCCCCCCCCCGTGCCTCATCATGACTGGTACAGAAACAACCCCTTCAAGACTGGCACAAAAGCAGTCCCATCACGACTGGGACTGAAGCATCCCCGTCATGACTTGGACAAATGCATCCCCATCGTGACTGGGACAGAAGCATCCCCATCATGACTGGGGCAGAAGCATCCCTGTCATGACTGGGACAGAAGCACCCCCCATCATGACTGAGACAGAAGCACCCCCCATCATGACTGGGACAGAAGCATCCCTGTCATGACTGGGACAGAAGCGCCCACCCCCCCCCCCCATCATGACTGGGACAGAAGCACCCCCATCATGACTGGGCCAGAAGCACCCACCATCATGACTGGGACAGAAGCATCCCTGTTATGACTGGGACAGAAACACACCCCCCCCCCATCATGACTGGGACAGAAGCATCCCCATCATGACTGGGACAGAAGCATTCCCGTCATGACTGGGACAGAAGCATTCCCGTCATGACTGGGACAGAAGCGTCCTCATCATGACTGGGACAGAAGCACCCCCCATCCTGACACGGACAGAAGCATCCCTGTCATGACTGGGATAGAAGCACCCCTTTCATGACTGGGAGAGAAGCTCCCCCCATCATGACTGGGACAGAAGCACCCCCCCATCATGACTGGGACAGAAGCATCCCTGCCATGACTGGGACAGAAACACCCCCCCCCCCCATC
The DNA here is from genome assembly GCF_040938575.1 of Ambystoma mexicanum. Taxonomy (NCBI): domain Eukaryota; kingdom Metazoa; phylum Chordata; class Amphibia; order Caudata; family Ambystomatidae; genus Ambystoma; species Ambystoma mexicanum. The sequence goes on along the minus strand of NC_090924.1, from coordinate 220,653,428 downwards.
ATGACTGGGACAGAAGCATCCCCATCGTGACTGGGACAGAAGCATCCCCGTCGTGACTAGGACAAAAGCATCTCCGTTGTGACTGGGACAGAAACATCCCCATCATGAATGGGACAGAAGCATCTCCGTCATGACTGGGACAGAAGCACCCCCTTCATTACTGGGATAGAAGCATTCCCATCATGACTGGAACAGAAGCACCCACGTCATGACTGGGACAGAAGCACCCATGTCATGACTGGGACAGAAGAACCCACATCATGACTAGCATTCCCATCATGACTGGGACAGAAGCACCCGCTATCATGACTGGGACAGAAGCATCCCTGTCATGACTGGGACAGAAGCTCCCCCCCCCCCCGTGCCTCATCATGACTGGTACAGAAACAACCCCTTCAAGACTGGCACAAAAGCAGTCCCATCACGACTGGGACAGAAGCATCCCCGTCATGACTTGGACAAATGCATCCCCATCATGACTGGGACAGAAGCATCCCCATCATGACTGGGGCAGAAGCATCCCTGTCATGACTGGGACAGAAGCACCCCCCATCATGACTGAGACAGAAGCACCCCCCATCATGACTGGGACAGAAGCATCCCTGTCATGACTGGGACAGAAGCGCCCACCCCCCCCCATCATGACTGGGACAGAAGCATCCCCATCATGACTGGGACAGAAGCATCCCCATCATGACTGGGACGGAAGCACCCCCATCATGACTGGGACAGAAGCATTCCCGTCATGACTGGGACAGAAGCATTCCCGTCATGACTGGGACAGAAGCGTCCTCATCATGACTGGGACAGAAGCACCCCCCATCTTGACACGGACAGAAGCATCCCTGTCATGACTGGGATAGAAGCACCCCTTTCATGACTGGGAGAGAAGCTCCCCCCATCATGACTGGGACAGAAGCACCCCCCCCATCATGACTGGGACAGAAGCATCCCTGCCATGACTGGGACAGAAACCCCCCCCCCCCATCATGACTGGGACAGAAGCATCCCCCATCATGACTTGGACAGAAGCATCCCCATCATGACTGGGACAGAAGCACCCCTGTCATGACTGGGAGAGAAGCTCCTCCCATCATGACTGGGACAGAAGCACCCCCCATCATGACTGGGACAGAAGCACCCCTGTCATTACTGGGACAGAAGCACCCCTTCATGACTTGGACAGAAGCACCCCCTTCATGACTGGGGCAGAAGCACCCCCCATCATGACTGGGACAGAAGCATCCCTGTCATGACTGGGACAGAAGCCCCTCCCCCATCATGACTGGGACAGAAGCACCCCCATCATGACTCGGACAGAAGTATCTCCACCATCACTGGGACAGAAGCACCCCCCATCATGACTGGGACAGAAGCATCCCCGTCATGACTGGGACAGAAGCGCCTACCCCCCGCCATCATGACTGGGACAGAAGCATCCCCATCATGACTGGGACAGAAGCACCTCCATCATGACTGGGACAGAAGCATCCCCATCATGAATGGAACAGAAGCGTCGCCGTCATGACTGGGACAGAAGCGTGCTCATCATGACTGGGACAGAAGCACCCCCATCATGACTGGGACAGAAGCATCCCTGTCTTGGCTGGGACAGAAGCACCCCCATTATGACTGGGACAGAAGCACCCCCCATCATGACTGGGACAGAAGCAGCCCCTTCATGACTTGGACAGAAGCACCCCCTTCATGACTGGGACAGAAGCACCCCCTTCATGACTGGGAGAGAAGCACCCCCATCATGACTGGGACAGAAGCATCCCTGTCATGACTGGGACAGAAGCATTGCCGTTGTGACTGGGACAGAAGCATCCCCATTGTGACTGGGACAGAAGCATCCCTGTCATGACCGGGACAGAAGCATCCCCGTTGTGACTGGGACAGAAACACCCCCGTCATAACTGGGACAGAAGCATCTCTGTCACGACTGGGACACATGCACCCCGTCATGACTGGGACAGAAGCACCCCCCATCATGACTGGGACAGAAGCATCCTCGTCATGACCTGGACAGCAGCACCCCCCATCATGACTGGGACAGAAGCACCCCCCATCATGACTGGGACAGAAGCATCCCCAACATGACTGGGACAGGAGCATCCCCCATCATGACTGGGAGAGAAGCACCCCTATCATCACTGGGACAGAAGCATTGCCTTTGTGACTGGGACAGAAGCATCCCCATTTTGACTGGGACAGAAGCATCGCTGTTGTGACTGGGACAGAAACACCCTCGTCATGACTGGGACAGAAGCATCTCTGTCATGACTGGGACAGAAGCACCCCCATCATGATTGGGATAGACGCATCCACGTCATGACTGGGACAGAAGCACCCATATCATGATTAGCATTCCCATCATGACTGGGACAGAAGCACCCCCCATCATAACTGGGACCGAAGCATCCCTGTCATGACTGGGACAGAAACAACCCCTTCATGACTGGGACAGAAGCACTCCCATCATGACTGAGACAGAAGCCCCCCTTCCCCATCATGACTGGGAGATAAGCACCCCCATCATGACTGGGACAGAAGCACCCCCATCATGACTGGGACAAAAGCATCCCCTTCATGACTGGGACAAAAGCATCCCCATCATGACTGGGACAGAGGCATCCCCATCATGACTGGGACAGAAGCATCCCCGTCGTGACTGGGACAGAAGCATCCCCGTTGTGACTGGGACAGAAACATCACCATCATGACTCGGACAGAAGCACCTCCATCATGACTGGGATAGAAGCATCCCCTTCATGACTGGGACAGAAGCACCCACATCCCGACTGGGACAGAAGCACCCACATCATGACTGGGACAGAAACACCCCCCATCATGACTTGGACAGAAGCATCCCATCGCTGTCATGACTGGGACAGAAGCATCCCCATCATGACTGGGACAGAAGCACCCCCACCATGGCTGGGACAGAAGCATCCCTGTCCTGACTGGAACAGAAGCGTTCCCGTCATGACTGGGACAGAAGCGTCCCCATCATGACTAGGACAGAAGCACCCCCGTCATGACTGGGACAGAAGCACCCCCCATCATGACTGGGACAGAAGCACCACCGTCATTACTGGGACAGAAGCACCCCCTTCATGACTGGGATAGAAGCACCCCCCATCATGACTGGGACAGAAGCAATCCATCCCTGTCATGACCGGGACAGAAACCCCCCCCCCATCATCACTGGGACAGAAACAACCCCAACCTGACTGGGACAGAAGCACCCCCATCATGACTGGGACAGAAGCATCCCTGTCATGACTGGGACAGAAGCACTCGCCGTCATGACTGGGACAGAAGCATCCCCATCATGACTGGGAGAGAAGCACCCCTATCATCACTGGGACAGAAGCATTGCCTTTGTGACTGGGACAGAAACACCCTCGTCATGACTGGGACAGAAGCATCTCTGTCACGACTGGGACAGAAGCACCCCCATCATGATTGGGATAGACGCATCCACGTCATGACTGGGACAGAAGCACCCATATCATGATTAGCATTCCCATCATGACTGGGACAGAAGCACCCCCCATCATAACTGGGACCGAAGCATCCCTGTCATGACTGGGACAGAAACAACCCCTTCATGACTGGGACAGAAGCACTCCCATCATGACTGGGACAGAAGCCCCCCTTCCCCATCATGACTGGGAGAGAAGCATCCCCTTCATGACTGGGACAGAAGCACCCACATCCCGACTGGGACAGAAGCACCCACATCATGACTGGGACAGAAGCACCCACATCATGACTAGCATTCCCATCATGACTGGGACAGAAACACCCCCCATCATGACTGGGACAGAAGCATCCCATCGCTGTCATGACTGGGACAGAAGCATCCCCATCATGACTGGGACAGAAGCACCCCCACCATTGCTGGGACAGAAGCATCCCTGTCCTGACTGGAACAGAAGCGTTCCCGTCATGACTGGGACAGAAGCGTCCCCATCATGACTAGGACAGAAGCACCCCCGTCATGACTGGGACAGAAGCACCCCCCATCAAGACTGGGACAGAAGCACCACCGTCATTACTGGGACAGAAGCACCCCCTTCATGACTGGGATAGAAGCACCCCCCATCATGACTGGGACAGAAGCAATCCATCCCTGTCATGACCGGGACAGAAACCCCCCCCATCATCACTGGGACAGAAACAACCCCAACCTGACTGGGACAGAAGCACCCCCATCATGACTGGGACAGAAGCGTCCCTGTCATGACTGGGACAGAAGCACTCGCCGTCATGACTGGGACAGAAGCATCCCCGTCATGACTGGGACAAAATCATCGCCCATCATGACTAGTATCCCCATCATGACAGGGACAGAAGCACCCCCATCCCGACTGGGACAGAAGCATCCCTGTAATGACTGGGACAGACACTGCTCCCAATCATGACTGCGACTGAAACAACCCCTTCATGACTGGGGCAGAACCATCCCCATCATGACTGGGACAGAAGCACCCACATCATGACTGGGACAGAGGCACCCACATCATGACTAGCATTCCCATCATGACTGGGACAGAAGCACCCTCAATCATGACTGGGACAGAAGCCCCCCCCATCATGACTTGGACAGGATCATCCCATCCCTGTCATGACTGGGACAGAAGCATCCCCATCATGACTGGGACAGAAGTACCCCCATCATGGCTGGGACAGAAGCATCCCCGTCATGGCTGGAACAGAAGCGTCCCCGTCATGACTGGGACAGAAGCGTCCCCATCATGACTGGGACAGAAGCACCCCCGTCATGACTGGGACAAAAGCACCCCCCATCATGACTGGGACAGAAGCACCCCCGTCATTACTGGGACAGAAGCACCCCCTTCATGACTGAGATAGAAGCACCCCCCATCATGACTGGGACAGAAGCAATCCATCCCTGTCATGACCGGCACAGAAACCCCCCCCATCATGACTGGGACAGAAACAACCCCATCCTGACTGGGACAGAAGCACCCCCATCATGACTGGGACAGAAGCATCCCCGTCATGACTGGGACAAAATCATCCCCCATCATGACTAGCATCCCCATCATGACTGGGACAGAAGCAATCCATCCCTGTCATAACCGGGACAGAAACCCCCCCCCCCATCATGACTGGGACAGAAACAACCCCATCCTGACTGGGACAGAAGCACCCCCATCATGACTGGGACAGAAGCATCCCCGTCATGACTGGGACAGAAGAACCCCCATCCTGACTGGGACAGAAGCATCCCCATCATGACTGGGACAGAAGCACCCACATCATGACTGGGACAGAAGCACCCACATCATGACTAGCATTCCCTTCATGACTGGGGCAGAAGCACCCCCCATCATGACTGGGACAGAAGCCCCCCCCCAATCATGACTGGGCAGAAGCACCCCTGTCATGACTGGGACAGAAGCATCCCATCCCTGTCATGACTGGGACAGAAGCATCCCCATCATGACTGGGACAGAAGCACCCCCATCATGGCTGGGACAGAAGCATCCCCGTCATGACTGGGACAGAAGCCCCCCTTCCCCATCATGACTGGGACAGAAGCACCCCCATCATAACTGGGACAGAAGCACCCTCCATCATGACTGGGACAGAAGCACGCCACATCATGACTGGGACAAAAGCATCCCCGTCATGACTGGGACAAAAGCATCCCCATCATGACTGGGACAGAAGCATCCCCATCATGACTGGGACAGAAACATCCCTGTCGTGACTGGGACAGAAGCATCCCCATGTTGACTCGGACAGAAGCACCTCCATCATGACTGGGATAGAAGCATCCCCTTCATGACTGGGACAGAAGCACCCACATCCTGACTGAGACAGAAGCACCCACATCATGACTGGGACAGAAGCACCCACATCATGACTAGCATTCCCATCATGACTGGGACAGAAGCACCCCGTCATGACTGGGACAGAAGCACCCTGCATCATGACTGGGACAGAAGCATCCCATCGCTGTCATGACTGGGACAGAAGCATCCCCGTCATGACTGGAACAGAAGCGTTCCCGTCATGACTGGGACAGAAGCGTCCCCATCATGACTAGGACAGAAGCACCCCCCATCATGACTGGGACAGAAGCACCCCCTTCATGACTGGGATAGAAGCACCCCCCATCATGACTGGGACAGAAGCAATCCATCCCTGTCATGACCGGGACGGAAACCCCCCCTCACCCCATCATCACTGGGACAGAAACAACCCCATCCTGACTGGGACAGAAGCACCCACATCATGACTGGGACAGAAGCATCCCTGTCATGACTGGGACAGGATCACTCGCCGTCATGACTGGGACAGAATCATCTCTGTAATGACTGGGACAGACACCGCTCCCAATCATGACTGCGATAGAAACAACCCCTTCATGACTGGGGCAGAAGCATCCCCATCAGGACTGGGACAGAAGCACCCCCAATCATGACTGGGACAGAAGCCCCCCCCATCGTGACTGGGGCAGAAGCACCCCGTCATGACTGGGACAGAAGCACCCCCCCATCATTACTTGGACAGGAGCATCCCATCCCTGTCATGACTGGGACAGAAGCATCCCCGTCATGACAGGAACAGAAGCGTCCCAGTCATGACTGGGACAGAAGCGTCCCCATCATGGCTGGGACAGAAGCATCCCCATCATGGCTGGGACAGAAGCAACCCCGTCATGACTGGAACAGAAGCGTCCCCGTCATGACTGTGACAGAAGCGTCCCCATCATGACTGGGACAGAAGCACCCCCGTCATGACTGGGACAAAAGCACCCCCCATCATGACTGGGACAGAAGCACCCCCTTCATGACTGGGACAGAAGCACCCCCTTCATGACTGAGCTAGAAGCACCCCCCATCATGACTGGGACAGAAGCAATCCATCCCTGTCATGACCGGGACAGAAACCCCCCCCCCCCATCATGACTGGGACAGAAACAACCCCATCCTGACTGAGACAGAAGCATCCCCGTCATGACTGGGACAAAATCATCCCCCATCATGACTAGCATCCCCATCATGACTGGGACAGAAGCAATCCATCCTTGTCATGACCGGGACAGAAACCCCCCCCCATCATGACTGGGACAGAAACAACCCCATCCTGACTGGGACAGAAGCACCCCCGTCATGACTGGGACAAAATCATCCCCCATCATGACTAGCATCCCCATCATGACTGGGACAGAAGCACCACCATCCTGACTGGGACAGAAGCATCCCTGTGATGACTGGGACAGACACCGCCCCCAATCATGACTGCGACAGAAACAACCCCTTCATGACTGGGGCAGAAGCATCCCCATCATGACTGGGACAGAAGCATCCACATCATGACTGGGACAGAAGCACCCACATCATGACTAGCATTCCCATCATGACTGGGACAGAAGCACCCCCCATCATGACTGGGACAGAAGCCCCCCCCATCATGACTTGTGCAGAAGGACCCCCGTCATGAATGGGACAGAAGCACCCCCCATCATGACTGGGACAGAAGCATCCCTGTCATGACTGGGACAGAAGCGTCCCCATCATGACTGGGACAGAAGCACCCCCATCATGACTGGGACAGAAGCACCCCCCCATCATGACTGGGACAGAAGCACCCCCCATCAGGACTGGGACAGTAGCACCCCCGTCATTACTGGGACAGAAGCACCCCCTTCATGACTGGGACAGAAGCACCCCCATCATGACTGGGACAGAAGCACCCCCATCATGACTGGGACAGAAGCATCCCCGTCATGACTGGGACAGAAGCACCCCCATCATGACTGGGATAGAAGCATCCCCGTCATGACTGGGACAGAAGCATCCCCGTCATGACTGGGACAAAATCATCCCCCATCATGACTAGCATCCCCATCATGACTGGGACAGAAGCACCCCCATCCTGACTGGAACAGAAGCATCCCTGTCATGACTGGGACAGACACCGCCCCCAATCATGACTGCGACAGAAACAACCCCTTCATGACTAGGGCAGAAGCATCCCCATCATGACTGGGACAGAAGCACCCCCTTCATGACTAGGACAGAAGCACCCCCTTCATGACTGGGACAGAAACACCCCCCCCTCCCATCATGACTCGGACAGAAGCACCCCTGCCATGACTGGGACAGAAGCACCCCCCATCATGACTGGGACAGAAGCATCCCCGTCATGACTGGGACAGAAGCACCCACATCATGACTAGCATCCCCATCATGACTGGGACAGAAGCATCGCCATCATGACTGGGACAGAAGCATTCCCGTCATGACTGGGACAGAAGCGTCCCCATCATGACTGGGACAGAAGCATCCTCATCATGACTGGGACAGAAGCACCCCCCCATCATGACTGGGACAGAAGCACCCCCTTCATGACTGGGACAGAAGCGCCCCCCATCATGACTGGGACAGAAGCGTCCCCCATCATGACTGGGACAGAAGCGTCCCCATCATGACTGGGACAGAAGCATCCCCGTCATGACTGGGACAGAAGCACCCCCGTCATGAGTGGGACAGAAGCACCCCGTCATGACTGGGACAGAAGCAGCCCAATCATTACTGGGACAAAAGCATCCCATCCATGTCATGACTGGGACAGAAGCCCCCCCCCCATCATGACTGGGACAGAAGCACCCCCATCATGACTGGGACAAAAGCACCACCATCATGACTGGGACAGAAGCACTTCCCATAATGACTGGGACAAAAGCATCCCCATCATGACTGGGACAGAAGCGTCCCCCATCATGACTGGGACGGAAGCGTCTCCATCATTACTGGGACAGAAGCATCCCCGTCATGACTGGGACAGAAGCACCCCCGTCATGACAGGGACAGAAGCACCCCTGTCATGACTGGGACAGAAGCACCCCACATCATGACTGGGACAGAAGCAGCCCCATCATTACTGGGACAGAAGCATCCCATCCATGTCATGACTGGGACAGAAGCCCCCCCCCCCATCATGACTGGGACAGAAGCACCCCGATCATGACTGGGACAGAAGCACCCGCATCATGACTGGGACAGAAGCACTTCCCATAATGACTGGGACAGAAGCATCCCCATCATGACTGGGACAAAAGTATCCCCCATCATGAATAGCACCCCCCTCCTGACTGGGACGGAAGCATCCCTGTCATGACTGGGACAGACACCCCCCAACCCCATCATGACTGGGACAGAAACAACCCCTTCATGACTGGGACAGAAGCACCCCCTTCATGACTGGGACAGAAGCGCCCCCCATCATGACTGGGACAGAAGCACCCCCGTCATGACTGGGACAGAAGCACCCCCTTCATGACTGGGACAGAAGCATCACTGTCATGACTGGGACAGAAGCCCCCCCCCCCCATCATGACTGGGACAGAAACAAGCCCATCATGACTGGGACAGAAGCACCCCCATCATGGCTGGGACAGAAGCACCCACATCATGACTGGGACAAAAGCACCCCCCATAATGACTAGCATCCCCATTATTACTGGAACAGAAGCATCCCTTCATGACTGGGACAGAAGCCCCCTCCCCCCCATCATGACTGGGACAGAAACAACCCCATCATGACTGGGACAGAAACACCCTCCATCATGACTGAGACAGAAGCACCCCCGTCATTACTGGGACAGAGGCACCCCTTCATGACTGGGACAGAAGCACCCCCTTCATGACTGGGACAGAAGCACCCTCTTCATGACTGGGACAGAAGCACCCCTTCATGACTGGGACAGAAGCACCCCCTTCATGACTGGGACAGAAACAACCCCATCATGACTCGGACAGAAGCACCCCCATCATGACTGGGACAGAGGTATCCCCGTCATGACTGGGACAGAAGCACCCCTGTCATTACTGGGACAGAAGCATCCCCATAATGACTGGGACAGAAGCACCCCCATCATGACTGGGACAGAAGCATCCCTGTCATGACTGGGACAGAAACAACCCCCTCATGACTGTGACAGAAGCATCCCCATCATGACTGGGACAGAAGCACACCCATCATGATTGGGACAGAGGCTACCCCTTCATGACTGGGACAGAAGCACGCCCTTCATGACTGGGACAGAAGCATCCACGTCATGACTGGGACAGAAGCACCCCCGTCATGACTGGGACAGAAGCACCCCACATCATGACTGGGACAGAAGCAGCCCCATCATTACTGGGACAGAAGCATCCCATCCATGTCATGACTGGGACAGAAGCCCCCCCCCCCCATCATGACTGGGACCGAAGCACCCCCATCATGACTGGGACAGAAGCACCCCCTTCATGACTGGGACAGAAGCACCCCCCTCCTGACTGGGACAGAAGCACCCCCTTCTTGGCTGGGACAGAAGCACCCCCTTCATGACTGGGACAGAAGCGCCCCCCATCATGACTGGGACAGAAGCGTCCCCCATCATGACTGGGACAGAAGCATCCCCATCATGACTGGGACAGAAGCATCCCCATCATGACTGGGACAGAAGCACTTCCCATCATGACTGGGACAGAAGCATCCCCATCATGACTGGGACAAAAGCATCCCCCATCATGACTAGCATCCCCATTATTACTGGAACAGAAGCATCCCTGTCATGACTGGGACAGAAGCCCCCTCCCTCCCATCATGACTGGGACAGAAGCACCCCCCATCATGACTGGGACAGAAGCATCCCCATCATGACTGGGACAAAAGCATCCCCCATCATGACTAGCATCCCCATTATTACTGGAACAGAAGCATCCCTGTCATGACTGGGACAGAAGCCCCCTCCCTCCCATCATGACTTGGACAGAAGCACCCCCTTCATGACTGGGACAGAAGCGTCCCCGTCATGACTGGGACAGAAGCGTCCCCATCATGACTGGGACAGAAGCACCCCCCCATCATGACTGGGACAGAAGCACCCCCCCATCATGACTGGGACAGAAGCACCCACATCATGACTGGGACAGAAGCATCCCCATCATGACTGGGACAGAAGCATTCCCGTCATGACTGGGACAGAAGCGTCCCCATCATGACTGGGACAGAAGCATCCTCATCATGACTGGGACAGAAGCACCCCCCCATCATGACTGGGACAGAAGCATTCCCGTCATGACTGGGACAGAAGCGTCCCCATCATGACTGGGACAGAAGCATCCTCATCATGACTGGGACAGAAGCATCCCCATCATGACTGGGACAGAAGCATTCCCGTCATGACTGGGACAGAAGCGTCCCCATCATGACTGGGACAGAAGCATCCTCATCATGACTGGGACAGAAGCACCCCCCCATCATGACTGGGACAGAAGCACCCCCTTCATGACTGGGACAGAAGTGTCCCCCATCATGACTGGGACAGAAGCGTCCCCCATCATGACTGGGACAGAAGCGTCCCCATCATGACTGGGACAGAAGCATCCCCGTCATGACTGGGACAGAAGCACCCCCGTCATGAGTGGGACAGAAGCACCCCGTCATGACTGGGACAAAAGCACCACCATCATGACTGGGACAGAAGCATCACCATCATGACTGGGACAGAAGCGTCCCCCATCATTACTGGGACAGAAGCACCCCCGTCATGACTGGGACAGAAGCACCCCTGTCATGACTGGGACAGAAGCACCCCACATCATGACTGGGACAGAAGCAGCCCCATCATTACTGGGACAGAAGCATCCCATCCATGTCATGACTGGGACAGAAGCCCCCCCCATCATGACTGGGACAGAAGCACCCCCATCATGACTGGGACAGAAGCACCCGCATCATGACTGGGACAGAAGCACTTCCCATAATGACTGGGACAGAAGCATCCCCATCATGACTGGGACAAAAGTATCCCCCATCATGAATAGCACCCCCCTCCTGACTGGGACGGAAGCATCCCTGTCATGACTGGGACAGACACCCCCCAACCCCATCATGACTGGGACAGAAACAACCCCTTCATGACTGGGACAGAAGCATCCCCATCATGACTGGGACAGAAACACCCCCCATCATGACTGGGACAGAAGCACCCCCGTCATGACTGGGACAGAAGCACCCCCTTCATGACTGGGACAGAAGCATCACTGTCATGACTGGGACAGAAGCCCCCCCCCCCATCATGACTGGGACAGAAACAAGCCCATCATGACTGGGACAGAAGCACCCCCATCATGGCTGGGACAGAAGCACCCACATCATGACTGGGACAAAAGCACCCGCCATAATGACTAGCATCCCCATTATTACTGGAACAGAAGCATCCCTTCATGACTGGGACAGAAGCCCCCTCCCCCCCATCATGACTGGGACAGAAACAACCCCTTCATGACTGGGACAGAAGCATCCCCATCATGACTGGGACAGAAACACCCTCCATCATGACTGAGACAGAAGCACCCCCGTCATTACTGGGACAGAGGCACCCCTTCATGACTGGGACAGAAGCACCCCCTTCATGACTGGGACAGAAGCACCCTCTTCATGACTGGGACAGAAGCACCCCTTCATGACTGGGACAGAAGCACCCCCTTCATGACTGGGACAGAAACAACCCCATCATGACTCGGACAGAAGCACCCCCATCATGACTGGGACAGAGGTATCCCCGTCATGACTGGGACAGAAGCACCCCTGTCATTACTGGGACAGAAGCATCCCCATAATGACTGGGACAGAAGCACCCCCATCATGACTGGGACAGAAGCATCCCTGTCATGACTGGGACAGAAGCACCCCCTTCATGACTGGGACAGAAGCACCCCCCATCATGACTGGGACAGAAGCACACCCATCATGATTGGGACAGAGGCACCCCTTCATGACTGGGACAGAAGCACGCCCTTCATGACTGGGACAGAAGCATCCACGTCATGACTGGGACAGAAGCACCCCCGTCATGACTGGGACAGAAGCACCCCACATCATGACTGGGACAGAAGCAGCCCCATCATTACTGGGACAGAAGCATCCCATCCATGTCATGACTGGGACAGAAGACCCCCCCCATCATGACTGGGACCGAAGCACCCCCATCATGACTGGGACAGAAGCACCCCCATCATGACTGGGACAGAAGCACTTCCCATCATGACTGGGACAGAAGCACTTCCCATCATGACTGGGACAGAAGCATCCCCATCATGACTGGGACAAAAGCATCCCCCATCATGAATAGCACCCCCCTCCTGACTGGGACAGAAGCACCCCCTTCTTGGCTGGGACAGAAGCACCCCCTTCATGACTGGGACAGAAGCGCCCCCCATCATGACTGGGACAGAAGCGTCCCCCATCATGACTGGGACAGAAGCGTCCCCATCATGACTGGGACAGAAGCATCCCCATCATGACTGGGACAGAAGCACTTCCCATCATGACTGGGACAGAAGCATCCGCATCATGACTGGGACAAAAGCATCCCCCATCATGACTAGCATCCCCATTATTACTGGAACAGAAGCATCCCTGTCATGACTGGGACAGAAGCCCCCTCCCCCCATCATGACTGGGACAGAAACAACCCCTTCATGACTGGGACAAAAGCATCCCCATCATGACTGGGACAGAAACACCCTCCATCATGACTGAGACAGAAGCACCCCAGTCATTACTGAGACAGAGGCACCCCTTCATGACTGGGACAGAAGCACCCCCTTCATGACTGGGACAGAAGCACCCCTTTATGACTGGGACAGAAGCACCCCCTTCATGACTGGGACAGAAACAACCCCATCATGACTCGGATAGAAGCACCCCTATCATGACTGGGACAGAAGTATCCCCGTCATGACTGGGACAGAAGCATCCCCATAATGACTGGGACAGAAGCACCCCCATCCTGACTGGGACAGAAGCATCCCGGTCATGACTGGGACAGACACCGCCCCAATCATGACTGGGACAGAAGTACCCCCCATCATGACTGGAACAGAAGCATACATGTCATGACTGGGACAGAGCCCCCCCCCCATCATGACTGGGACAGAAACAACCCCCTCATGACTGTGACAGAAGCACACCCATCATGATTGGGACAGAAGCGTCCCTGTCATGACTGGGACAGAAGCACCCACATCATGACTGGGACAGAAGCATCCCTGTCATGACTGGGACAGAAGCACCCACATCATGACTTGGACAAAAGCACCCCCCATCATGACTGGGACAGAAGCACCCCCGTCATTACTGGGACAGAAACACCCCCTTCATGACTGAGATAGAAGCACCCCCCATCATGACTGAGACAGATGCAATCCATCCCTGTCATGACCGGGACAGAACCCCCCCTCCCCCCATCATGACTGGGACAGAAACAACCCCATCCTGACTGGGACAGAAGCACCCCTGTGATGACTGGGACAGACACCACCCCCAATCATGACTGCGACAGAAACAACCCCTTCATGACTGGGGCAGAAGCATCCCCATCATGACTTGGACAGAAGCACCCACATCATGACTAGCATTCCCATCATGACTGGGACAGAAGCACCCCCCATCATGACTGGGACAGAAACCCCCCCCCCCCCATCATGACTGGGGCAGAAGCACCCCCGTCATGACTGGGACAGAAACCCCCCCCCCATCATGACTGGGGCAGAAGCACCCCCGTCATGACTGGGACAGAAGCACCCCCCATCATGACTGGGGCAGAAGCACCCCCGTCATGACTGGGACAGAACCCCCCCCCCCATCATGACTGGGGCAGAAGCACCCCCGTCATGACTGGGACAGAAGCACCCCCCATCATGACTGGGACAGAAGCATCCCATCCCTGTCATGACTGGGACAGAAGCATCCCCATCATGACTGGGACAGAAGCACCCCCATCATGGCTGGGACAGAAGCATCCCCGTCATGACTGGGACAGAAGCCCCCCTTCCCCATCATGACTGGGAAAGAAGCACCCCCATCATGACTGGGACAGAAGCACCCCCCATCATGACTGGGACAGAAGCACGCCACATCATGGCTGGGACAAAGGCATCCCCATCATGACTGGGACAGAAGCATCCCCATCATGACTGGGAGAGAAACATCCCTGTCGTGACTGGGACAGAAGCACCCACATCCTGACTGGGAAAGAAGCACCCACATCATGACTGGGACAGAAGCACCCACATCATGCCTAGCATTCCCATCATGACTGGGACAGAAACACCCCCCATCATGACTGGGACAGAAGCCCCCCACCCATAATGACTGGGGCAGAAGCACCCCGTCATGACTGGGACAGAAGCACCCTGCATCATGACTGGGACAGAAGCATCCCATCGCTGTCATGACTGGGACAGAAACATCCCCATCATGGCTGGGACAGAAGCACCCCCACCATGGCTGGGACAGAAGCATCCCCGTCATGACGGGAACAGAAGCGTTCCCGTCATGACTGGGACAGAAGAGTCCCCATCATGACTAGGACAGAAGCACCCCCGTCATGACTGGGACAGAAGCACCCCCCATCATGACTGGGACAGAAGCACCCCCGTCATTACTGGGACAGAAGCACCCCCTTCATGACTGGGATAGAAGCACCCCCCATCATGAATGGGACAGAAGCAATCCATCCCTGTCATGACCGGGACAGAACCCCCCCTCCCCCCATCATCACTGGGACAGAAACAACCCCATCCTGACTGGGACAGAAGCACCCACATCATGATTGGGACAGAAGCATCCCTGTCATGACTGGGACAGAAGCACTCACCGTCATGACTGGGACAGAAGCATCCCCGTCATGACTGGGACAAAATCATCCCCCATCATGACTAGTATCCCCATCATGACTGGGACAGAAGCACCCCCATCCTGACTGGGACAGAAGCATCCCTGTAATGACTGGGACAGACACCGCTCCCAATCATGACTGGGACAGAAGCACCCACATCATGACTGGGACAGAAGCACCCACATCATGACTAGCATTCCCATCAAGACTGGGACAGAAGCACCCCCAATCATGACTGGGACAGAAGCCCCCCCCCATCATGACTGGGGCAGAAGCACCCCCGTCATGACTGGGACAGAAGCACCCCCCCCCATCATGACTTGGACAGGAGCATCCCATCCCTGTCATGACTGGGACAGAAGCATCCCTATCATGGCTGGGACAGAAGCATCCCCGTCATGACTGGAACAGAAGCGTCCCCGTCATGACTTGGACAGAAGCGTCCCCATCATGACTGGGACAGAAGCACCCCCGTCATGACTGGGACAAAAGCACCCACCATCATGACTGGGACAAAAGCACCCCCCATCATGACTGGGACAGAAACAACCCCATCCTGACTGGGACAGAAGCACCCCCATCATCATGACTGGGACAGAAGCATCCCCGTCGTGACTGGGACAAAATCATCGCCCATCATGACTAGCACCCCCATCCTGACTGGGACAGAAGCACCCCCAATCATGACTGCGACAGAAACAACCCCTTCATGACTGGGGCAGAAGCATCCCCATCAGGACTGGGACAGAAACACCCTCCATCATGACTGGGACAGAAGCACCCACATCATGGCTGGGACAGAAGGACCCACATTATGACTAGCATTCCCATCATGACTGGGACAGAAACACCCCCCATCATGACTGGGACAGAAGCCCCCCCCCCATCATGACTGGGGCAGAAGCACCCCCGTCATGACTGGGACAGAAGCACCCCCCATCATGACTGGGACAGAAGCACCCACATCATGGCTGGGACAGAAGCATCCCGTCATGACTGGAACAGAAGCGTCCCCGTCATGACTGGGACAGAAGCACCCAGATCATGACTGGGACAGAAGCACCCACATCATGACTCGCATTCCCATCATGACTGGGACAGAAGCACCCCCCCATCATGACTGGGACAGAAGCCCCCCCCCCCATCATGACTGGGGCAGA
Organism: Ambystoma mexicanum; assembly: GCF_040938575.1. Lineage (NCBI taxonomy): Eukaryota > Metazoa > Chordata > Amphibia > Caudata > Ambystomatidae > Ambystoma > Ambystoma mexicanum. Next base: position 220,636,544 of record NC_090924.1, on the reverse strand, counting down.
AGCACCCCCGTCATGACTGGGACAGAAGCACCCCCCATCATGACTGGGACAGAAGCATCCCCGTCATGACTGGGACAGAAGCGTCCCCATCATGACTGGGACAGAAGCACCCCCATCATGACTGGGACAGAAGCATCCCCCATCATGACTGGGACAGAAGCACCCCCCATCAGGACTGGGACAGAAGCACCCCCGTCATCACTGGGACAGAAGCACCCCCTTCATGACTGGGATAGAAGCACCCCCCATCATGACTGCGACAGAAGCAATCCATCCCTGTCATGACCAGGACAGAAACCCTCCCCCACCCCCATCATGACTGGGACAGAAACAACCCCATCCTGACTGGGACAGAAGCACCCCCATCATGACTGGGACAGAAGCATCCCCGTCATGACTGGGACAGAAGCACTCGCCGTCATGACTGGGACAGAAGCACTCGCCGTCATGACTGGGACAGAAGCACCCCCACCCTGACTGGAACAGAAGCATCCCTGTCATGACTGGGACAGACACCGCCCCCAATCATGACTGCGACAGAAACAACCCCTTCATGACTAGGGCAGAAGCATCCCCATCATGACTGGGACAGAAGCACCTCTCATCATGACTGGGACAGAAGCACCCCCTTCATGACTAGGACAGAAGCACCCCCTTCATGACTGGGACAGAAACACCCCCCCTCCCATCATGACTCGGACAGAAGCACCCCCATCATGACTGGGACAGAAGTACCCCCTTCATGACTGGGACAGAAGCACCCCCTTCATGACTGGGACAGAAGCAGCACTGTCATGACTGGGACAGACACCGCCCCCAATCATGACTCGGACAGAAGCACCCCCATCATGACTGGGACAGAAGTACCCCCTTCATGACTGGGACAGAAGCACCCCCTTCATGACTAGGACAGAAGCACCCCCTTCATGACTGGGACAGAAACACCCCCCCTCCCATCATGACTCGGACAGAAGCACCCCCATCATGACTGCGGCAGAAGCACCTCCATCATGGCTGGGACAAAAGCACCCACATCATGACTGGGACAAAAGCACCTCCCATCATGACTAGCATCCCCATTATTACTGAAACAGAAGCATCCCTGTCATGACTGGGACAGAAGCCCCCTCCCCCCCCATCATGACTGGGACAGAAACAACCCCTTCATGACTGGGACAGAAGCATCCCCATCATGACTCGGACAGAGGCACCCCTTCATGACTGGGACAGAGGCACCCCCTTCATGCATGACTGGGACAGAAGCACCCCTTCATGACTGGGACAGAAGCACCCCCTTCATGACTGGGACAGAAACAACCCCATCATGACTCGGACAGAAGCACCCCCATCATGACTGGGACAGAAGTATCCCCGTCATGACTGGGACAGAAGCACCCCCGTCATGACTGGGACAGAAGCATCCCCATAATGACTGGGACAGAAACACCCCCATCCTGACTGGGACAGAAGCATCCCTCTCATCACTGGGACAGAAGCCCCCCCCATCATGACTGGGACAGAAACAACCCCTTCATGACTGTGACAGAAGCATCCCCATCATGACTGGGACAGAAGCACCCCCATCATGATTGGGACAGAAGTACCCCCTTCATGACTGGGACAGAAGCGTCCCTCCATCATGACTGGGACAGAAGCGTCCCTGTCATGACTGGGAGAGAAGCATCCCCCATCATGACTGGGACAGAAGCATCCCCGTCATGACTGGGACAGAAGCACCCACATCATGACTTGGCCAAAAGCATCCCCCATCATGACTAGCATCCCCATCATGACTGGGACAGAAGCATCCCCATCATGACTGGGACAGAAGCACCCCCATCATGACTGGGACAGAAGCATTCCCGTCATGACTGGGACAGAAGCGTCCCCGTCATGACTGGGACAGAAGCGTCCTCATCATGACTGGGACAGAAGCATCCCTGTCATGAGTAGGACAGAAGCCCCCCCCCATCATGACTGGGACAGAAGCACCCCCTTCTTGGCTGGGACAGAAGCACCCCCCATCATGACTGGGACAGAAGCGTCCCCCATCATGACTGGGACAGAAGCGTCCCCATCATGACTGGGACAGAAGCACCCCCCATCATGACTGGGACAGAAGCATCTCTGTCATGACTGGGACAGAAGCACCCCCGTCATGACTGGGACAGAAGCACCCCCGTCATGACTGGGACAGAAGCACCCCACATCATGACTGGGACAGAAGCAGCCCCATCATTACTATGACAGAAGCATCCCCATCATGACTGGGACAGAAGCACCGCCATCATGATTGGGACAGAAGTACCCCCTTCACTACTGGGACAGAAGCGTCCCTCCATCATGACTGGGACAGAAGCATCCCTGTCATGACTGGCAGAGAAGCATCCCTCATCATGACTGAGACAGAAGCATCCCCATCATGACTGGGAGAGAAGCATCCCCCGTCATGACTGGGACAGAAGCACCCACATCATGACTTGGACAAAAGCATCCCCCATCATGACTAGCATCCCCATCATGACTGGGACAGAAGCATCCCCATCATGACTCGGACAGAAGCACCCCCATCATGACTGGGACAGAAGCATTCCCGTCATGACTGGGACAGAATCGTCCCCGTCATGACTGGGACAGAAGCGTCCTCATCATGACTGGGACAGAAGCACCCCCTCATCATGACTGGGACAGAAGCATCCCTGTCACGAGTAGGACAGAAGCCCCCCCCCATCATGACTGGGACAGAAGCACCCCCTTCTTGGCTGGGACAGAAGCACCCCCTTCTTGGCTGGGACAGAAGCACCCCCCATCATGACTGGGACAGAAGCGTCCCCATCATGACTGGGACAGAAGCACCCACATCATGACTGGGACAGAAGCATCCCCGTCATGACTGGGACAGAAGCACCCCCGTCATGACTGGGACAGAAGCACCCCCGTCATGACTGGGACAGAAGCACCCCACATCATGACTGGGACAGAAGCAGCCTCATCATTACTGGGACAGAAGCATCCCATCCATGTCATGACTGGGACAGAAGCCCCCCCACCATCATGACTGGGACAGAAGCACCCCCATCATGACTGTATCAACAATGTCTGACGCTGTGGGTGTATCAGCAGGGTTGTCCGTGATGTGGTCCACCCCACTCAAACCCTGAGAGTCTTTTAATTCCCCTTCCTCCTCACCTGATGAAGACGAGAAGTCCAACTTCCTTCCACGAGGTTGACGAGTAAAAGTCCTCCTCTCCTTGTGTAGATAGGGTCTGCCTCGGGAGGAAGCCACCGCGACCCTTTGGGAATGAATTCGCGTGGACTCCCCCCCGCGACAAACAAGTGCGGCAAGGGGAAAAGCCTAACGGCACAAAAACCCCTTTGGAGTGTAGGTATCCGAAGGTGCGGAACGCAAGGAATATCCAAAGCCAGCTGGAATGCGGGATACCGGCAAAACTGACGGTAGGGAGAGGCAATCAAGGTAGAGCAGGGGGGGGGGCAGAGAGAGAAACTACAACAAGTAAGGTAAGAGGAACGAAGGGAGGAGAGCAACCGTGCCCGAGTACAAGAAGGAGCACCGGTATGAGAGAGATAGGACAACAGGAGGAATATAGGATAGGAGCGGAACTCCGCTAAGCGAGAGTACTGTGGAGCGCACGCAACGAAGAAGAATTCAGAAGTTGCAACGTGCCGAACCGCCGAGCGTGAATCGAGAAGTACACACAGCGGCGGCCATGTTGGAAAGGACTAGAACGTAAACAGTGCTAGTGAGCACAACGTGGCGGCACGGTCTGACGACGGCCACGTTTCCACCTCTTCCATAACCGCCAGAACCCAGCGGTTGTGACAGTATGCCCCCCTCGAAGTCGGGTTCCCCCCGGCTTGCCGGGATGTAATCTGTGAAACTGACGTAGCAAGAGGGGAGCATGTACATGGATCCTAGGTACCCAGGTATCTTCCGAGGAAGGATACCCCTTCCAATGAATAAGATATTCAAGGCGACCTCTGCAATAACGTGAATCCCGGATATGGGAGACCTCGTATTCTTCAGAAATGGGAGCAGGCAAAGTAGGGAGACTGGGGGTATTCTTTTTCCTGTTCCCTGATTTGAAGGGACATAATTGAGAGGCATGAAAGGTCGGATGTATGCGACTAAGATTGTTAGGCAGTTTGAGGCGATAAGCCACCGGATTGATCCTGGATAGAACATCGAAGGGACCAATAAATCGGGGGGATAGTTTTGAAGGGCGTACCCAGCGGGGTAAAAACTTAGTGGATAGCATGACTTTAGATCCTCTTTTCCACTCCAGTACAGGTCTCCGGTGTTTATCCGCTTGTAGTTTGTTACGGGTATTGGCCTTTAGAAGACTTTGGTTGGCGGTGTTAAGGGCTTCCTTTAATCTAGACAAAGAGTTTTCCAAGGATGGTATGGGAGTCTCAGTCCAGAAGGTAGGTACTATGGATTTAGGATGGTACCCATACGTACAAAAGAAAGGGCTGATTCCCAGTGCGCTGTGTACTGAATTGTTATAAGAAAACTCAGCTGTTGGTAAGAGCGACACCCAGTTGTCCTGTTGTTGGTTGATGAAACACCTCAAATACTGCTCAAGAGTACCGTTTAGCCTTTCTGTCTGCCCGTTGGTCTGTGGGTGAAACCCAGAAGATAGAGCCCTTTCGATACCCAGCAGTCTGCACAAGGCTGTCCAGAACTTTGAGGTGTATTGGCTCCCACGGTCAGACACGATCTTTTTGGGGAGACCATGTAATCTGAAGACATCTTTCATGAAGACTTCCGCCATAAGTGAGGCCGAAGGTATTCTGGGTAGGGGGGAAAAATGAGCCAACTTCGAGAAGGAGTCCACAGTTACCATAATACAGGTACAGCCCTGGGAATTAGGTAGGTCTACGATGAAATCTGTAGATATGTGCTTCCAGGGGCCTGGAGGAATCGGGTCTTGTTGAAGCAGGCCAAGGGGACTTTGTGTGGAATGCTTGTTTTGCATACAGATAAGACAGGTCTGGATGTATGCCTGAGTGTCGGCTCGCATACCGGGCCAGTAAAAAGATCTCTGCAGTAATTCCAGGGTCCCTCGTAATCCTCTATGCCCGGCTACCCTTGAGTCATGGCACCACTGGAGAGCTTGTATTCTGAGGTCCTGTGAAGGAAGGATAAGCCTTCCTCGAGAAAAGTACAGACCGTCCCTCAGATCCACCGGAGTCCCCTCCACTTGCATGAGTGTTTCTTCAGGGGAAAGAGAACTTTCTCTCACTTTTTCCAGGAAAGACGATACGGCCGAAATGATCTTGATATGGGGAAACATGAGTTCTTTCTCGTATCCCAGAGAGGCCTCATCTCTGCGAGATAATGCGTCCGCAACCTGGTTTTGGGTTCCGGGTATGTATGTTATGAGAAAATGGAATTGTGCAAAGAAATGTGCCCATCGGGCTTGTCTGGTGTTATAGCACTCTTGTTGGCGTAGGATCTGTAGGTTCTTGTGATCAGTCCGTATCAGGAACAGGTGTAAGCTTCCTTGGAGAAGATGTCTCCATTCAAGACAAGCCAGTTTCATGGCTAAAAGTTCTTTTTCTATCACGGAGTAGTTCTGTTGGCTAGGGTTGAGGGTCTTTGAGTAATAGGCGATGGGATGTTCTCAACCCTGATTTGTTTGTAGAAGAACGGCGCCAACCGCACCCGCAGAGGCGTCAGTCTCAAGAATAAAGGGGAGCAGTTGGTCCGGCTGTCTCAGTATAGGGGCTGAACAGAACCTTTTTTTTCAGGCAGATGAAACTCTCTTCGGCTTCCCTGGACCATTGAAATGGCCTGGAGGCTTTCTTCAGTAAGGAGGTGATGGGCAGGGTGAGTCGGGAGAATTCGGGAATAAACTTCCGGTAAAAGTTGGCCAGACCCAAAAATCTTTGGATCTCTTTAACCGATGAAGGGGAGGGCCAGTCTAGTATAGCTTCGACCTTCTTAGGATCCATGGCGATTCCCTCGCTGGACAAGATGAAGCCCAAATAGGAGACAGAAGACTTAGCGAAAGCACACTTTTCTGGCTTGACTAGTAAATGATGATGTTGCAGCCTGCGTAATACTTCCTTCACATGACGGGTATGTTCTTCGGGTTGACGGGAGTAAACCAGAATATCGTCTAAATAGACAACGGTATTTTGACCCAAGAGATCTGAAAATATACGGTCCATAAACCTTTGAAAGATTGAGGGAGCGTTGACCAATCCGAACGGCATTACTTGATATTCGAACAGTCCATAGGGAGTGCGGAAAGCCGTCTTCCATTCGTCACCAGTTCTTATGCGGAGCAAATGATAGGCATTCCGTAGGTCGAGTTTGGAAAACACTACCGAACCTTGGACGGCCTCCAGGATCTCAGCGATGATGGGCATAGGGTACCGGTCCTTGATGGTAAGGTGGTTGAGCCTTCGGTAATCGATACAAGGTCTTAGGTCTTTGGAGTCCCTCTTTGGAATGAAGAATAAAGATGCTCCTGCTGGTGATCTGGACGGTCGGATAAGCCCATTGGCTAAGTTGTCATCTAAGTAACGTCTAAGGACTTCTTTTTCCGACAATGAAAGGGGATACATCCTACAAAACGGAACCAGAGCCTGAGGGACTAAGTCTATCCTACAGTCCTCCGGTCTGTGAGGAGGAAGTTCCATAGGTTGTTGGTCTTGGAACACCGTGGCGTACTCCTGGAAACTGTTTGGGATACAGTGGATCGTGCTCCTCTCTGGGGCACACCCCATCTTGACACTTTCGAACAATGGTCCTGGAAGACACTTCTCCTGGCAGAAGGCCGAATGAAAACTTAGGAGATTAGCCGACCAAACGATGGTAGGGTTGTGTCGTCGGAGCCATCCAATCCCCAAAATGACTGGGAAATGAGCTGCTCGGATTATGTCGAAGTTCAGTACTTCAGTGTGTTGTTGAATGGATACTCGTACTTCCTCTGTGGTATGGGTAATGAGGCCGGAGCACAGAGGGGTACCATCTACACCCTCTACCTTCTGGTCTACCTTCTTGGCTATCCTACGAAGGCCAATCTTGTCGGCCCATAGGGTGTCCAGGAAGTTACCGGCTGCTCCACAATCCAGCAGGGCCGTGGTCTCTATTTCCTTTCCTCTGAACTGAAGCTGGACGGATAACACCATAAGACGTTGGTCCTCCGAGGGTTGAGCAGAAGTAACGGAAAGTGTTACATAGGAACTGAGAAAAGCCGCTCGGTAGTCCGTCCTACCAACTACCGAGGGCGTTCGTTTCCCGAACGTCTGGGAGGTACATCTGGGCAGTCTCTCAAGAGATGAGTGGAGGAGCCACAGTATAGACACAGGTTGCCTTCTCTTCTCCTTTTCTTTTCTTCAGCAGTCAAGGGCGATCTGGTTGTTCCTATCTGCATAGGTTCTTCCCGGGTAGATGGACGAGCGGCAGGTGAGGAGGTCGATGGGTGAGTCTCGGGGTAGGAACTGACGTTACGGTTCTTTCTCTTTTCATTTCTCCTTTCAGACAAGCGAAAGTCTATTCGTACCACTGCTTTTATGAGATCTGAGAAAGAATCAGGGCGAGGGATTCTAGCGAGCTCGTCCTTTAGCTCTTCGCGCAAACCTCTCCTGAAGATGGTATATTGAGCCTCTTCTTGCCAGCCGGCTTCAGCAGCTAGTCTTTTGAAGGAGGATATGTAAGTGAGTAGGTCAGAAACACCCTGACGTACATCCAACAGGTCTTCACTAGCCTGGTGAGCGCTTTCAGTGCGAAGAAATGCCTGCTTGAGAAGATCTTTGAATGCTACATAGTCCTGTAATACTGGGTCGGACCGGGACACCAGAGGGGTAGCCCAAGCTAGGGCATTTCCAGTCATGTGAGTGATCATAAACCCCACTTTGGCATGATCAGAGGAAAAGGTGTTCTGTCTGAATGTAAAATGAATATTACAAGCCTCCAAGAATTCTTTGACTTTTTTCTCAGATCCGTCGAATTTTCCCGACACCAGAGGCAAAGGCGGTAAATCAGTGACTTGCTGTTCTCTGGCGGTGACTCTCTGTTGGAGAGCGGTATTTGCTGTTTGAAGAGCTTGAACTTCCAGGTTTAAGTTTTGTACCGCCGCGACCAATTCTTGAAGTTGCTGGGGAGTTGCCATGTCTGTATCTAGGCGTTGCAAGCTATCAACAATGTCTGACGCTGTGGGTGTATCAGCAGGGTTGTCCGTGATGTGGTCCACCCCACTCAAACCCTGAGAGTCTTTTAATTCCCCTTCCTCCTCACCTGATAAAGACGAGAAGTCCAACTTCCTTCCACGAGGTCGACGAGTAAAAGTCCTCCTCTCCTTGTGTAGATAGGGTCTGCCTCGGGAGGAAGCCACCGCGACCCTTTGGGAATGAATTCACGTGGACTCCCCCCCGCGACAAACAAGTGCGGCAAGGGGAAAAGCCTAACGGCACAAAAACCCCTTTGGAGTGTAGGTATCTGATGGTGCGGAACGCGAGGAATATCCAAAGCCAGCTGGAATGCGGGATACCGGCAAAACTGACGGTAGGGAGAGGCAATCAAGGTAGAGCGGGGGGGGAGGCCAGAGAGAGAAACTACAACAAGTAAGGTAAGAGGAACGAAGGGAAGAGAGCAACCGTGCCCGAGTACAAGAAGGAGCACCGGTATGAGAGAGAGAGGACAACAGGAGGAATATAGGATAGGAGCGGAACTCCGCTAAGCGAGAGTACTGTGGAGCGCACGCAACGAAGAAGAATTCAGAAGTTGCAACGCTCCGAACCGCCGAGCGTGAACCGAGAAGTACACACAGCGGCGGCCATGTTGGAAAGGACTAGAACGTAAACAGCGCTAGTGAGCACAACGTGGCGGCACGGTCTGACGACCGCCATGTTTCCACCTCTTCCATAACCGCCAGAACCCAGCGGTTGTGACAGACTGGGACAGAAGCACTTCCCATCATGACTGGGACAGAAGCATCCCCCATCATGAATAGCACCCCCCTCCTGACTGGGACGGAAGCATCCCTGTCATGACTGGGACAGACACCCCCCACCCCCATCATGACTGGGACAGAAGAAACCCCTTCATGACTGGGACAGAAGCATCCCCATCATGACTTGGACAGAAACACCCCCCATAATGACTGGGACAGAAGCACCCCCTTCATGCCTGGGACAGAAGCACCCCCTTCATGACTGGGACAGAAGCATCACTGTCATGACTGGGACAGAAGCCCCCCCCCATCATGACTGGGACAGAAACAACCCCTTCATGACTGGGACAGAAGCATCCCCATCATGACTGGGACAGAAACACCCTCCATCATGACTGGGACAGAAGCACCCCCTTCATGACTGGGACAGAAGCACCCCCTTCATGACTGGGACAGAAGCACCCCTTCATGACTGGGACAGAAGCACCCCCTTCGTGACTGGGACAGAAACAACCCCATCATGACTCGGACAGAAGCACCCCATCATGACTGGGACAGAAGTATCCCCGTCATGACTGGGACAGAAGCATCCCTGTCATGACTGGGACAGACACCGCCCCCAATCATGACTGGGACAGAAGTACCCCCCATCATGACTGGGACAGAAGCAATCCATCCCTGTCATAACCGGGACAGACCCTCCCCCCCATCATGACTGGGACAGAAACACCACCTTCATGACTGGGACAGAAACACCACCTTCATGACTGGGACAGAAGCACCACCTTCATGACTGGGACAGAAGCGTCCCCGTCATGACTGGGACAGAAGCACCCCCGTCATTACTGGGACAGACCCCCCCCCCCATCATGACTGGGACAGACCCCCCCCCATCATGACTGGGACAGAAGCACTCCCGTCATGACTGGGACAAAATCATCCCCCATCATGACTAGCATCCCCATCATGACTGGGACAGACACCGGCCCCAATCATGACTGGGACAGAAACAACCCCTTCATGACTGGGGCAGAAGCGTCCCTGTCATGACTGGGAGAGAAGCACCCCCATGTCATGACTAGGACAGAAGCACCCCGTCATGACTGGGACAGAAGCACCCCCATCATGACTGGGAAAGAAGCACCCCCATCATGGCTGGGACAGAAGCGTCCCCATCATGACTGGAAGAGAAGCACCCCCCGTCATGACTGGGACAGAAGCAATCCATCCCTGTCATAACCGGGACAGACCCTCCCCCCCATCATGACTGGGACAGAAACACCACCTTCATGACTGGGACAGAAACACCACCTTCATGACTGGGACAGAAGCACCCCCTTCATGACTGGGACAGAAGCACCCCCTTCATGACGGGGACAGAAGCACCCCCATTTTGTGCGATGTTGCAAAGAATGCATCATCACACATCTTGCTTATCCGTGTCTTTTTGGACCAGTGACATGGGATTTCTTCGGAAATGCATATTCCAATTTCCTTTTCAGTGTGGAGGGACGGTCGAGAGGACTTTTCGGACTTTTCCACAAAGGTGTATCAAATTATTTTTTCAGGTCATTAAAAACGACCCCTCCTCTGCATTGGATGCACTAAACCTGGGCAAATTGATAAGGTAACTTGTGCGCTGCCATCGGATCAGTGTTGTGTGTACGTGCACGTTGGGGCCGCTGCCTTTGATCACAGTATTTGTGCAGATAGTCTGAGCTGGCTCCCAGTACAAAAGAGGAGTCGCTTGGCGTGAGTGTGTGTAACGTCACAGCTGCTCTAATTTCCATGTTTGTTTTTGTTCCGCTATAGCAACCACTTATCCAAGCATATTTGCGGTATAGGTTGTTTCGAAACCTATTGGACGGTTCACATAACATTTTGCCCACTTTTGGTTTCCAAGTGCACATGCGAGCAGAAACAAAATGCCAAAGCGTCGCCTGTGGGTTTATTTATAAAGCGTAAAACTGCACGCGCAAATGCGTCGCAACTGCACTTTTGCACATGGCTGGGTTGTGGGTGAAATAACTGGCCTGCCCGCTCAGGGGCCAGCTGCAGGGAGTGCAAGGGGGCCACCGCAACATGCTTTACACAGTGCCCATTCAGAACACGTTCCTTCCACTGTGACGGTTATTGACATAGGGCTGGACATGTAAGGTCCATGACCGGCAACTCACACACTGCACCCACGGAGGTGAAGAGATGAATTACCCTGCACCCAGGTGGGTGTAAGTGACCAATGTATGTATGGGTGTTTGCCACATGCTGATGTGCAAGGGCGGCCTGCTCGTAGCGTGGCCCTCCATCTGCACGCAACCCCCCCCCTTTGAATAACTGTCCAATCACAATTTGCTTCTGCCCCTTAAAAACGAATCTGTCAGAAAGCCAAGTACAGGGATGTCATCATAGCCTTTCAACCTTTTCAAACAAAAGGGGCCTCGAGGCTCAGGGCCCACCCCAGCAACTGCCCCCATGTGGCCAGGCGGCAGTCTTGTAAAACATAAATATATACCTTTCTCAATTTTTGTTCTGGGGTTTAAAATGTGCGCTTTGCAGCACTCTAATTACATGCTGCGTTTCCTGGAGCCCTCCCAGCCGTCACTTCCCACTGGCTTTGCAGAAGTGTTATCACCTCATTGCCATCTAACACTGGTTCCTCCACATCAGCCACTTGCTGACAAAGAAGGGTTTTATAGCTCTTCAGTGGGCATGTATTGCTTAAAATCCCTGTTGGCTGGCCGTCCCGTGATAATTGGCGACTATTAACCATATCTTTGTTGCCTTCGTATGTACGCACCGCAGAGGTGCCTCATACAGTTTTCGATCTAAGCAGGGGTCCCCCAACCATAATGTCGAATTGAGCCCCCACACATCTTCAGCCGGACCTGGCCAAGTATCATGTTCAAAATCTCACCACAAGAAATAAAATCCTGCATGGCCATCGTTCACACCTTCTCCAAAAATATAGTCAATGACTACACTCGACTCCTTAATTTGAGGTCAGTAAAATGCAGAGGAAGAACACTGCGAAAGTAAGACAACCGGAGGCCAAAACTTCTTAACAGGAAGACAAAGAGTTTGGAACTTTTTTTGAACTCCTTATCTAATCATAACTTTTCCTTGCCCTTTTCCACAAAGCGAGAAAAGCATGTTTTTCAGGCAACATAACCTAATCCCCACAGAAACAATCCCTTCTGGTCATAAGCCAGGCGATGCAAAGCTTTGGATATCCGAGAGTGTACTAGCAAAATCTCCTAATACTAAAACACCAAGGCATCAAATTCTTAAGACACCTTGATTTCCATGTTTGTGGGATTTTTGAAGCGTTTCAGGTTATTAGTGGAAGGGTGCCAACAAAAGCAAGTGGTACAGTGAAATAGCCAGCCTCTTTACTTTCCACCAACCAAATATCCTGCATTACAGGTGGAGGGCGATGCATGGAAACTCACGCTCTTCAATGTCTCTGTAGGGTTTAATATAGAGTATCACAGGACACTTCAGAACAAATTTAAGATCCGAATGGGCCTTGATATTAATTTCCTGCCTACACAGTCTAAAAAGCTAAATCGTCTAAAAGTTAAAATTGACAATTGCAAATCACCCCATATGCCGATGCAAATTCCGGTACTTCAGGATCCACTGTTTCCCTTCGACATTTAGGAAACCCTTTGGAAAATCGACAAGAAGCGTGGGCTCAACAACTGAGATGATACGCAACTGTGCCCCAAGGTGTACCAGCTGAGCAAGACATTATTCAACTTGAAAATCATCCACTGTAGTTAAATCCTCAGAAAACTCCACAACATAAATGAGGAAACCAAAGCATTTGAGGGGTTTTTGCTTACTTTTCTGGGAGTTCTTACAAACTCGGCAAATTCAGATTTCTCGCATACAGCCCCTCCCAAATGTTGTTGGGGGTCTAGGGAAATAAGGGTACGGGCTTTGCCGTCTGTTGTTTTCTTGGGCATTGCTTACATGCCCAGGCTCAACATGCAGTGAGTAATTTCCAGACAAACCCTCCTTGTGCAGAAAACACCTCCTTTTCCAGCTATTTTTCATCTTGGCGCTGAGCCCACAGAATATAGTGGAGTCGCATGATACATTCAGTCCAATTGTACACATAGCTCCTCCACCTTCTCCTTCTCATGCCTTCCTGAGCATCTTATCTATCACTCACCCTCCTCCCAACTATCTACCCGACTTTGCTGCTCCCTACCACTACTGAATGTTCTATCACACTCCTCCATTGCCTCTCTGACAGGCAAAGCGTTTCAACACCATAAACTATGGCAGGAGCCACTATACAAATGCAAGATAACATAACATGAAACTGTGGAACACCGAAAAGTCTGAACAACACGGGCCCAATGACATGCTTTGGGTCCTTAAGCACTCTGTTTAGATGCACAAGCTTTGGATTGTGGTTAAAAAACAAAATCCTTCTGGTAACTATGACATTACTGAAGAACCCCCCACCCCCCCACCCCAAATAAATCAAAATTGTTTTAGTGTGCTTTTCAGGGAGCTGTTGCAAAAAATTGGCACATTCGGACTTATGACTTGCAACCCCTCCCAAACCATTGTTGGGGGCCCTAGGAAAGTAAGCAGAAGGGCTTTGCCATCTGTGTTTTCTTGGTAGGGCTTCAACATGCTCAAGCTCACATGACACGGTGGAAGACTCAGTAGTCTGACCAAAGTTGAGCCAATGACATACTTTGGGACCTTGTGCACTCTCCCCAGAAGCAGAAGCCTAGGATTTGGTCAAGCTAAATAAATAAATAAATAAATAAACTCCATTTATGAAAGCCACCAGTTGTTTCAAAGGATGAGCCACCTTTCTCCCACCAATTGCACCCAAATATTCCTCCCTTTGGTCAAGAGAGAGAACACAACTTAATCAAAAGAGGAATGGCACCTCTTAATGAAAGGAAACAGGAATGTGCCCAGTGGCAGAGTGATGAAAGGATGTGAGGGGTGAAGCCCCTTGCCTTTGAAGACACTGTGCCTTGGCCTTCAAAAGAGCTGCCATTTATCTTGAAATTAGTCGACACAAGAGCAGCAGAAGGTGAGTCTGCAGTAGTGTGTATGCGTGTGATATTTTGCTAAGTGCCGGCACTAAGCTATATCATCTAGGCCCACACTGCTTTTGAAGTGCTACACCGTGTTATCTTATGCTACACCGTTTCATGTTGTAAGCTGTAAAAACATGTTTTTGATGTCCTGTTCTGCTTAGATAAATGTGTTATTTTCCCACAGCTAAATGCATGTTTACTAAAATCTACCTGAGTGCTGCTGTATGGAGTGGGAGGTATATGATGTCAGTTTTATTTTATACTAGTGAATTACCTCAGGTTATATTAGGTTGAGGTTATAATGTTTTGCTCTAAATGGCTAATTTTCAAGTGCTTTTGAAGCAAACTTCAGGTAGCAACCCCTAAACTCGCAAAAAAAAAACACAGAAAGGTAGACCAGGAAATTGAATCATATAACTAGACCATATACCCCTATTCTGACCTATCATTCGCATGATGTCGTCTATTAAAGGTACACAGTAATTTCAGCCCAGGGTGAGAAGCTAGTCAAAGGCTGGATTATGTAGATTACGTTTCTGAAGCGTCCAGCCTCAGCCTAAGAGGATTCCTGCCTTACAACAATTGCCTTAAAGGACCTAGCAGGACTCAGGAATCTCCAGGAAGGCTGGACTGGGCGTGTGCTCCCAAGGAAGTCATGCTCAAAATCCCACTGTCAGTTAAATCTGCCCATATTTCCTTTGAGATTTCCCATGTATAGAACCTGACTGTTCGTGGCCTAGGGGAGTAAGTAGAGGGACTTTGCATGCTGGGGTTTCTTGGGCATGCTTTTCTACATGCTTTGGCTCACCATGATACTGTGGAAGGCTCAAAATCTGGCCATAGACAGGCTTTATGTCCTTAACCACTTTGCGCACAATCCGATAGTTTCAGAAACCATGACACAAATGAGGAAACCAAAAATGGTGAGGTTGTTTTGCCCGCTTTTCGGGAAGCTTTTGCAAACTTGACAAATTCACATTTCTGACATACAGCCCCTTCCAAATGTTGTCGGGGTCTAGGGAAGTAAGCATAAGGGCTTTGTTGTCTGTTGTTTTCTTGGGCGTTGCTTCAACATGACCAGGCTCACCATGCAGTGTTTTCCAGACATACCCTCCTTGCACAGCAACATCTACTCTCCAGCTATCTCTCCTCTTGACGCTGCACACCATAGAATTCAGTTGAGTCCCATAATAAATGTGGTTGATTGTACACATAGCTCCTATACGCTTTCCTTATCATGCCTTCCTGTGCTTCTCATCTCTCCCTCGTCCTCATCCAACTATCTACCCGCCTTTGCTACTCCTTACCACTACTCTATGTTCTATCATACACCTCTTTTGCCTCTCTGACAGGCAAAGCACTTTGATACCATAAACTGTGGCAGGAGGCACTAAACAAATGCAAGATAACCTAACATAAAAGAACATTTAGAAATAGTTGTTTTCTTATAGCAGAAGAAATCTGTCCAACTCTTGTATCAAATGAAACATTTCTCCTTGCCAGTAAACTTTGTCTTGATCTGCATGCCATAAATGTGATGACCGGAGTTCAACACTAGCTAATTTGTCCAAATAAAAAATGGAGCTGCTTAATGGCCAAGTTAGTGCTGTCATGTAACTGACTGTGATCAACAAACTAGCCAGCCCCAAATATCCTTTTAACAGCATCTTTATTAAGGGAAAAAGGTACACCGGCTGGCCAAGTAATATTAACCCTCAAATACATTTTGGGATTCTCTCTTCCAAATCTTTTCTCTCTTTAGTCTCAGGGAGATGACCCCCTTCTCTGGGTTTCTCCCCAAAACCTTATTTTTTCTGGTCATCAATTATGGCTTTAGGGTTCTACACATTCTTCTCTCCTGCTCACCTTTGTGGGTTTTATAGGTTTGGCCAAACCCTTTTTCACTCCCGGCAGTCGTTGTGGGCTTGTGTTGTTCCCAAACACCTTTTCTGCTCTTCTCTAGCTGCCCCCTGGAAATTCCCCCTCAGACCATTTGATTTTCCCCTGCTTGAACAAGGGCATGACTTGCAAAGCTGTTCACCTCATTTGTTTGGCCAGCTGACCACATGCTTTTATTGATTGCTTGATTGTTTATTTATTACACACTTATACACGTGTTTCAAAGCGCAACCATGCATGGGAGGACAAGACATAAGGAGGACAAGACAAACAATCTTGCTAGGCATGGTACATTCACATCATGCAGTGCACAGAACAGAAAGTGCGTGGGGGGGGCAGTAGGGACCAAGTGCACCCAGTCCGGTCGGAACATGGTTAAGTGCAGGGAGATACCATTCTCTAGGGTCGTAACCGAAGTGCAGTAATGCTGCGGCAAGCATACAGCCAAGGGGCAGTGCAGGAGACTGGCGGGGAAAGAAGCTTAGGACCTGTGAGGCTCTGAAGGTACACAAGCAGCCAGTCAGTGAAACTGAGCAGAAGTAGTGGAGAGAGAGCGGGAGAGCAGAAAGAGGTGGTTAGGAGGGGAGAGGAAGAGAGAAGGAGGCGGCTAAGAGGAAAGTCTTGAGGAGTTTCCGGAACTTAATGAGATCAGGTTCAAGACGGAGAGAGGCTGGGAGGTTGTTCCAGCGGGAGGCACCGGCAGTGGATAAAGTTTACTCCCCCGCGAGTCTCTGCTTGGAGAAGCGGCTCACCTGCAATGAGTTGGAGGCAGACGAGCGGAGGGCTCAGGAAGGAGAGTATTTAGGGAGAGAGTGTTGCAGATAGAGTGGGCCCAGGCTCCAGAAAGCCTTTTGGACAATGCAAAGGGTCTTGAACTTTATCCTTGCAGCCCCGGGGAGCCAGTGAAGGGATTTCAGTGCCCGAGAGATGTGGTTGGTTCTGTTCTGGATGAGTAGAAGAGGACGGAGGGTAGAAAAGGCAAGGTTGAGAAAGAGAGACTGTTGCAGTAGTCCAGCCTAGAGAGGACCAGGTTCTCTGGAAACGGTAAGCCTCTGGAGGAAAGTGAGAAAAGGTAGGATACCTCTGAGAAGCTGCAGTTGGTAGTGGGACTTTTTAGAGATGGACGCAATGTGAGACGAGAAGGAGTGAGTGGAGTCGAAAATGACCCCCAGATTTTTTGCATCATTGGTAGGTGGAGGCGCAGGGCCAAGGGAGGCTGTATAAATACAGATTATTCACCATACCAGCCTGTGCCTGGTTTTGGAAACATTTCTTCGGCGAGCACATGTTATGCTCACTATGGCTCCTGTATACAGCTTCTGTGCTCACATTTTCTTGGAAGTTACTACCTTTTGCCTCCATTTTAAAGGATTGTCCATGCATCAATACATTTATAAAACTGCTACTCAACTCTTCGCCCATGGTCCCTGGGGATAATGTTGCCACTAATTAGTAAATAAAGCCATGTAGTCTCTTGGTAGTAAGTTCCTAACACAGTATGCTCGCCTGTGCCAAATTATATGGGGCCTCATTACAAGTTTTCCGGTATCCTGCTGGTAATTCCGGCGGGATACTGCAAAACTGCCCCTATCGTCTCTGCTGCCTGATATCCTGGTATTACGGTGATATTACGTGTGGCGGAGATACCGGTAAGTTCCCATTCCATGGGGTCACACAGTGCCCAATACTGGACTGGCCTATAGGATACTCTGGAGATTTCCCAGTCCCGTCTGCACCATGGGCTTCTTTTCTATGAGTACTTTGATTTTCTGCTCTTGTTACCCTCTCTCCCATGCACCCCAACCCTTCGTCCCGTCTCTCCACATTAGTATTTGGACCCATATTTCCACATTTGCTTGTGGGAGAACCCCTAACCCTACTCACAGGGCTTGCCCTTGATTACATGGTGTAATATGGAGCCACTTTCAAAAACATTTCCAGGGCCACTTTTGGTTTCCAATCCCCCACTAATGATTGCAGAATTAATTTGCTGTTAGGGGCCAGATCTACCGGCAGGTCAGGCCTGCCAGTAGATCTGTGCCCCCCACCAGCAAACTTGTGTTTACCCGGTCCGGAAAAAATGCCGGTGCCAGAATTACCAGCATTTTCATCAGCATTTATTCTGGACCGGGTGCCCCCTAAAGAGCCCAAAGGTCTGACCCATCCACTTACACTTTCAAAGGCAGAGTTTTGGGTCTGGGTGAATGTGGATGATGGAATGGGAGTGCTGGGGGTGGGGCTCAGCATGTAAAAAGCTTGTCACTTCAAGAACTCGGATGATATTTTTAAGCTGCGAATGATGTGGTGCAAAGAAAGAAAAGCGTTCTCATGTTTCTGGCTTTGCAATAGTTTTATCTTAGACAGTAGTCCATGCACTGCATTGGGAAACTGTCCACTGGCACAAGTGGGACTCATGACAGAAACCCTGCACAAGTGCACGGTCAGTGATCACTTATGGAGAAATTGCCCCGTCACAAATGCATATTCGGTCATTGCATACTTGAACCCGGGCAATGGCTGGCTGACCGAGTGCAAAGACTGTGCTGCATTTTCAGTAGGGCAAACAATACTCTAGTGCAAAAATGCATTGAAAGAATGTTTTGAAATCTAGGGCAATGTTTGCCTTAGGGCTAAAACTGTGCACAATGTCACTTGGGCCAATGCAGTTTTAGGAACGAGGTCCAGGTTCCCCAAACTAGACTCCCCAGCTGATGACATCATTGGTCTCAGAACCATTGAAACTGCTGATGGAAAATGACACTGTTTGCAACTTTCCCTCCATCCAGTTCAATGGAGCCCCCAACGTGTATGTCTATGTTTTGGTATCTTGGCTGTTTTGTGTACGGGTGAGACCTTTTGTAACCTCACTCACTTGCTGAACTCATTTATGTTGGGGGCACTGGTCAGTCACTAAGGCAACCGTGCATGGAGAGTTTGTTTCCCATTTGGATTTTCCTGCATTTTAACTTTTTTTTAACTTTGTCTTGCAATGTCTTGTGTGCCTTTATGATGTCCTTAGGACAGGCTGGTGGAGGTGAACCATGTTTTCCTGTTATAACATTTGTACTCGCTTTTAAAATACTCTTATTGGGAATTGGGCTTACGTTTTTACTCCCATAAAAATTATTTTACTCCCAATTTAAAAAAATAGGGAGTATAATATTCCCACTTCCAAATCTTATCTGAAGCACGAACAGTCATAATGCTATTTTATGGATGATATATTTAAAATGGCTGCTGCTCATGTTTTACAGCCTGTCCTTTGCCCAGCTTGCTCTTTGGCCATCTTCTTGGCCTCGCAGGCTGTAAACGACCAAATGAAGGCACGCACTTTCACAGGAGCCAGCCTTGGATTCCCGACCAGTGCTTTGTTTACTAACTGATTAGAACTGGGCTCGGGACTGTCTGGTCCCAATTCACTTTTCTGTCAGTGAATGTCTATTGCTGTGCAGATGTATCTGGCATTAGCACAGTCCTTCCTGTTTGCTGGGTCAGTGGGCTAATGCATCCATTACAGGGTGTTTGAACTCATGGTTATAGGTTCAAATCCCAACTGTTCCACTCAGCCCTTCATCCTTCCGAGGTCGATAAAATGAATACCATTAAGTTGGGTAACAATAAACATCTGTTATCTGTCAATAGCGCCAAGATGCCCCTTGGGGGCTGGACGTGCGCTCTACAAATACACCTGTTCTGTTGTTATGTTATGTTTGAATGGTTCATGTCGTTCCTATTGGAGGGTATGAGTAACCCCCAGCCTACATTTTGGATAAGAGGAGGAGGACTGGATTCAATCTGAAGGGATCTGCGTGATTTTTCCATCACGGAAAAGTCAGCGACGGAAAAGTCTGCATGAGAAATGTACGCACCACAAAACGTTTGTACATTTCCCATGCGAACATACATTTAAAACCCCTACAAACCCACACCCCCACAACACAACCACAACAAACCCCCACCCACACCCCCAACTTACCCCCATGCACACCCTACTTACCTTTCAAGAAGCGCTGTGTCCCTGCGGCGCGGGTTCCCTTTCACTTCCGTGATCGGGTACCGCCGCAGGGTCCTTTTCATTTTTTTTGGGCAGCTGCAGGGGTTTCCGCCTGCAACCCCCGCTCACTATACTGGATAGTAAAGTGAGCGGGATGTTGCGGGGGACACCCCCGCTGCCCCTATTTCTATTTTTTTGTTGTTTCTCAGGTGTGCTGCTGGGGAGTCCCCCGCAATCCCCCGCTCACTATACTGTGTAGTGTAGTGAGTGGGGGACATCCCTGCAGCCCCCGTTTTATTTGATTTTTTTCTTGGTTGTGCTGCAGGGGTGTCCCCCGCAACTCCCGCTCACTATACTGTATAGTATGGTGATTGGTGGGTTCCGGGGGACACCCCGCAGTCTTTTCTTTACCATCCTAAAATGCATGCCACCAAAGGTTTGAACTTTTGGTGTTCGAACCTTTGGTGGCATGCATTTACAACCTTTTTGTATAGGTCGGAACTTTCGGTGCGGTCATTTTGGCCTATACCAATCTGAATGTCGCCCATTGCAACCAAGAATCCAAAGAGAGAAGACAGCACTGAGAAGAGCCAGAGGACTGTAGCTGGTGGCACACAGCTTGGCCAAAGCCAATTACTGGGGATCATTTGCGTTATCTCACGGGGCTAGGGACAACATTTTTTCAGTTCCTTCCAACTCTAGACTGATGGGCAAAACCTGTCTCATGTCCTGCTGCCTTTAGTCGACTTCCATGAGCCTCTACTGAGGAGGAACCTCTGCTGATGGTGACACTGTCCCAAGTTGGAGCTCAGGACGATTTACAGTTTGTGGCTTCAGTTTGCCATGTGCAGCCGCTTCTCCCTACATTGTTGAGGGGGCTGTGTCGAGCAGGGTTTCCATTGTCACCATATCCTGAACTCGCTGACCTCTGAACAGAGTTTCTTTGCTACCTCGTCTCGCCTGCCATGTCTTGGGGGGCCTCGTGGGAGAAGCACCAGTCCCCATCCAAGGTTGGGGTCCTGTCCTACTGGAAGTCTGTTTGAGCCTCATCTACTTGCAGGATAAGGACTGCCGGCCAGCTGGACCCAAACCTGACACCTACTGCATCTACTGCCCCTGCAACCCCTGCATCTCCTGCGACCAGACACATAGTGTGAGTGAGTGGCACCCAGCTTACCTGGGGATGGTTGTCTTCAAAATCTGAGTAAAGGGCCTTAGTGTACATACCAATCTTGTCGCCCTCCCCGCTTCTCCCTTAGGGATTGCGATAGCGTTGTGGCTTATGATTCCCCCCTGGGTAAACCCTAGAGTTTAAGAACTGGGAGTGTACCCCATGTGTTTTCTAAACCTATTTGTAACATTAGTTATTTTACTTGGGAAACATGGTGACCTATTGGCTTAGGCCAATTCCTGCACAGTGGAAATTGTAGGACTTTGTGAACACCATCGAAGGTACTTATGTTTAGACTGAACTCCTTCAACAACACTGGTGGTTAGTGAAGGTGTCACATGGCTGAAGTAACAAACTACTGACACCAGAATGATTTTAATGGATTTTCTTAACCAAAAGAAAAGCATAAGACTTGTTTTTATCTTATGTTGACTTATACCAGGCACCACTACTACCAAGGGGCAGTTTGCAGGTGCTCTTGTGGCTCTGCAAGAAAGAGGACAGGGTTGGTCAGTGAGGGCGGAGGGATAAGATAAGTCCTGGACCAGGAGAAACTGACGTCTGTGTGTGTTGCGTTGCAGATGGGTTGTTTGCGAGCACTGGCTTGTTGTATCCATAAGGATGAGGCCCAATGTCTGGGTTGTTGGTTGTATGTGAATGTCTGTTATGTTGGGTGTGTGTTTGTGTGTTTTTTGTGTACATGGGCTGGAATTTAAGGTTGTGGTTGAGCCCACTGGTTTGTGTATCTGTAAGGGTTTGGCCCAGTGCCTGGGTTGTTCATTGAATGTGAATGTCTGTTATGTTGGGTGTGTGTTTGTGTGTTTTATGTGTACACTGGCTGGTGTTTAAAGTTATGGTTGAGTGCACTGGCTTGTTGTGTCCATACGGGTACGGTCCAGTACCTGGGATTGTTGTATGCAAGTGTTAGTTATGTTGGGTGTGTGTTTGTGTGCTGTTTGGATAGCCCATACGTGTGTAAAGTACAAGGAATGTGTGTAGGAGGGGAGCAGGAGCGTAAGTACATTGGGTACTTACATTGGGTACTCTCAATGTTTTTCTCGGTTGTTAATCTTCACAAATCTATCTAAATGTTACGCATGGCTAATCTTCACAAATCTAATGTGACACATGTCTAATCTTCACAAATCTATCTAAATGTGATGCATGGAAATGTGTTCAGGATGCCTGCATCATAAAGACTATTGAGAGATAGCATTTAAACTCAGGAATATAAATGAAGGACAGCAGACAAAAAGGAATTCAAAACATTCCAGCCAGGAAGGTCTCCTCTTTAGGTCGCTCTAGCATTACTTCTTCTGGGGACCACACAGCCTCACTTCCTCTTTCTGGATTTAGGGCTTCCTCCCCTTCTCTCTGTTACTAATACCCCGTTCTTGCGGGGCTAGGGGGCTCGGCCCCTTATTTCTTTTTCTCATGGATATGGTGCCCTGCTCACCTAGTGATAGGGATATGAGGCCGTGCTCACACTTCCACACCTAGTGATAGGGATATGAGGCCGTGCTCACACTTCCACACCTAGTGATATGGTGCATTGCTCCTGCTGCCACACTCAGGAATATGGTGCCCTGCTCATTAATGTCCACCCAGGGATAATGTGTCCTGCTCACTCACCCAGGGATACAGTTCCGTGCTCACTCACTCTTCACTGTAGCACACCCCTCTTCTGGATCCCAGGGGGCTTTCCTCTCCTGTTGCACATCGCCTCTTCTGGGGTCAAAGAGACTCTCTCTTTCTCTCTCTTACCTCTCCCTTCTCTTTGGCCTGGGCTATCTTTGTATTGGTCTTAAGAGGCTCCCATACCCCCTTGCTGGAGACCACTGTTCCTCTGGGGTCCCAGTGGCTCACCTCTTCCTCACAGGAGCATACCTCTCTTCAGGTGGCTCTTTTCCCCCTCACTGGAGCACACCCCTCTTCTGGGGTTGAGTGGTTCCTCTCCCCTCACTGGAGCACACCCTTCTTATGGGGTTCAGGGGGCTCTTCCCCCACTCACTGTAGCACAAAATGCATACCCCTCCTCTGGGACACAGCAATCTCCTCTACCCCCACTAGAGCAGGCCCATCTTGTGAGGTTTCTGGGGGCTTTTCTCACCCTCACGATAGCACACCCCTCATCAGGGGCATACTAGTTTCTCTTCCTCACTTGAGCACATCCCTTTTATTGGCTGAGAGCTCTCCCCAACCCCCCAATTCTGGTGCTCTCCTCTCGTCAGCTCCCAGTCCAAAAGCTACTGTTCTGGGTTTTGTAGCCCCAGTTTTAAAGCCCTCCCCATTCTCCCATTGGCTGAGGCAAAGGTTTGAATTGATTGGTTAATTGGCTTCCTATTTCAAGCAAGGGGGAAAGAAGTCTTTAAAAGGCTTGCCACCATCTTGGATTTCTTTTATTTTGTTTCCAAGTGCTGGAGCTGGTGTTTGTCGTCTGCTCTGCTCCTGCTTTGCCGCTGCACAGAAGTGCGTTTTGTGGGTTTCTGGTGTTTAAAATGCAAGCCCAAAAGACAGGAACACGTCTAATAAGTGCCCACCTGTGCAAAATCGTTTTCCCTTTGGAGCAGGGGAAGGAAATATATCTCCTCTTAAATGCAGAGGAGGGAGAAAAATATGCTCCTGCACACATGTTGCTGCTGAGAAGCAGGTTGGAGTTGGTATATGTTAGGTTTTTTTCTTGGAGGATCGTCAATTGTTAACTAAGGGAGCTCCCAGGATGTCCTAGTTTTCCCCACAGAAAATCCCCCGAATCCCTGAAATGCACTCCAGAATCTGCTCTGGATTTTGGATCTCAACCTGGTGCTGCTTGGGGGATGCAGTCCCAAATACCCTGTTTCTTTAAGACCTGGTAGTTTATAACTAGTTTCTCTCTTATGGGGTTTGGGAATAGGTCATAGCTGGTCTTGTCAGTTTTACTCCCAGGCGGACCAGGGACTGGACGCGATGCTGGTACTGTGACTGTCACAGAAGGACTGCTTCGGTAATTGGTAACTGCCTAATATCGCTGAAACAGGTTGTTTTATATTGTGTAACCACTTTTTCTCTCACCATTTTCGTTGATGCGGTTGCTACTTTTGCTCTGCTTTATTGTTTATAACCGTTTGTTAGTGTAGAATGTTGTGCAGTCCCCCTTTGCGGCTAGTGTGTGCGAGAGTGTGTGTGTGCGTGCGTGCGTGCGTGTTTGTGTGTGTGTGGTATGTAGTATACTTAAGTATTACCTGTCTGCCTTTTTGGCCTGATAGAGTATTTTTACTTGGCTAGCTCCAAGTGTTGTTAATTGTACCTACACACCAGAGCTGTGATCTCTTGACTCTGCCTTAGTGCTCAGCCTATGCTGCCAGGAGAGAAAGTTTGGTAAGAGGAAGTATGAAAAGCCCTAGCTCATCCACTAGGTTGGTGACTCCAAACCCCCATACAGTGGTCATTCCGATCTCCCTCCTAAAAGACAACATCAAGGCCTCTGTCTTTTGTGGTGGGGAATTGACTATTAAGTTGCCTTTGCTTTTTGAACTCGAAAGCGCCACTTTGCAAAACAAAGCATCATCGCTACAAAAATAGATATGAGGAAAATGAAAAAGATTTCTTCATTAAAGTTACATTTCATTATAGATGTTAGTATATGTACCATAAACCGTGCAGCAAACATTAGAAGTTCCCAGGGCTTCTCGATGAAGACAAATAATTGAGCAAGTCTCTGCATGTGGAAGCTTGGGAAAAAAAGTTTGTTTGCTTAGAAAACCAAAACAATATGCTATGAAGCGAAACATGAATTGTGCACTATTTATGTACTGTTATTTTAAAAATATATATATCTTTCTTGAAACCATGTCTTTATTTTTCCCAGCTTTAAGAAATGCTGCATTGCGTAATGGAAGCTTAGGAAACCGGCCGACTGCTCCATTTAGAAGCAATGTTTATCAACCGACTGAGATGGCAGTGGTTTTGAACGGTGGGACTGTAAGTATAAAATGTCCTGCCCATTTGTTGCCCACTGGAGCATGAGAAATGGCTCCCTTCGGGCTCGCTGTCAGAGAGCATGCTGCCTGCTTTGCAGAAAGCTTCGATTGACATTTTAAATATCAGTAAATAAGCAAGGGGCAAGGATTACAGTTTCCACACTTAGAAAGTGCACCTCTGAAAAACACCCTAGCCAATTAGAATTACTGCCTGCTTGGTCTGAATGATGCAATTTGTGATCCAATCAATTTCTACGGCAAACTATCTCCAACACAAATGATGACACCAAAAATATCTACAGCAGTAATATGAACATACACTTAACATCTATCGTAAGATAAAATTGACATGAAAATAATTGGCTAATCACAGCATCAAACACTTTCCTACAAATAAGAATAAGTGGGCACTTCTTTTGGCCACTCTTTCCAAAATGTTAACATGTAAATGTACTCTGGTTAGTGGAGGTTTGTGTTGGATGTATTTTTATTGTCTGTATTATGAAATAGAACGCTGCATTTTCGAAAAGTCTTAACAGTAGTTGAATTAGTACCCAATGGCGCATTCTGCATGCCGGAAGAAAGACTACTATGTTTGATACTTGGCACAAGTTTTAAATGTAGCTAACACACAGATCAGTAAGAGTTCCATGTGAAAATGCACCCCGTGAAAATATTGCTTCAACAATGTTGCCAGGGTGATAATATCTCCAGAGCAAAAATCTCGCAAAGCAGCCATGTTGTTTTTAAAGCCAGTACTCGCTTCCGGCGTATTATAGGAATGGGTTAATTCACTTTTCTAACTCCAGTCCGAGCCTATTCGGCGGTTAGTGCTGGATGGTGTCTTTTCCCCAAAATTTGGCTTGGGGGTATTTTTCTCTAGCTACATTATTACTATGGCAATTTTTTGCTGGCCACATTATTGTTGCAACATTTTGTGTTGACAACATTTTCTCAGTAAAACCTTTACCGGGTAAGTGTCTTCCATGATTGGGATCTGTGTACCTACCGTATTGTGCTGACTGGGGGGAGAGGGGCAGAGTCCAAGCAAAGTCTTTTTCCCATTTATTTTGCATCAGCATTTGATGTGCTCTGCACCCAGCCTATTGCAAAGCGTTGCTTGCTGTCGGATTCTGAGCAACTCTTTCGGGGACCCTGTCACCTGCATTGTGGGTATCCCACAGGCAAATGATTGTGTATTGTCAGATTTGAAGAGAGCATCCATGCCCCCATGATATTTTCATGCGTAGCTACATGCATCAAAACCATCCGTTGGCATGTGCATATTCTCATGTACATTCTCGTTAATCACTTGCTATTTTCACGCGGAAATGGGGTGTTGACAGCGACCTATATGATTACTAGATTCTTATGGCCTCATCACGAGTTGGGCTGTAGCCCTTAAATGCGGTGGTAAAGGTATTACAGCCGCATTTAAGGGCTGGCCCTATCACGAGTTGGGCGCTAAATGGGCTGTTTTACCTCCAGCCTTTCTCTGGAGGTGAAAATCCCCTGTTTTCGGCTGTATTACCGCCGGCTGTATTAGCCCGCATAATTAGCGCTGAAAATGCCCCATTGAATCCAATGGACCCAATGGGGAATGGGGATTTACCGTTAACACCCAAGTCGTGATCCGGCGGTAATACACCCGGACCGGTCGGTGCTAGGGCTATTACAGTCGGCGGTATTACAGCCGGGAATACAGCCCAACGTGATGAGGCCCTTAGTCTGAGCCGGTGGGGTTCAAAGCTAGTACTCAGAATCAAAGCACGTGTGTGGGGTGTGTGTGTCTGTGTGTGTGTGTGTGTATTTGTGTAATTAGATCTTAACTTTCTCTTCAGTCAAGGAGACCTGTTGTGGATCTCCATTGTGGTCTATTCCATGATCCCATTCTATGTTCCGCAACAGGCAGTCTCTCATTTGATAGTTGTGGTGTTGCTTGCTGTCCAGCTCTTCTGAGCCATGTTACAGCAACAGCGCATGAAAAATGTAACACACAACTTCAAAAGTGCTTGTTGTCTTGTGGTAATAGCAAATGGTCATGCTGGGTGTGGACGATTTTCTGCGGTGCTTTTCAAAATTGTATCTGTCTAATGGCATTAATAATGCATCTATTGAAGATCTCTAACGGATCTCAAAGTAGTGATTTCGCATGGCTTTGGGAGTGGTCAAGATGCATGGTTTATGTGTTGCAAATATAGCATCCGTTGTCAATGGTCCGGAAAAAAGTGAGTATTCTTCTCTTGAATGAATGATCTCGGGTAGGCTGTTCTTGTGTGACTTAATTCAAGGAAGGTCCTAAGTTACTACATTATGTTTGTATTTTTCACCTCCACCAAACACAGTGGAAAGCACATTTTATCTAAAACAGCCCCCGAGTATCTCCAATGCCAGTTCTCCCTACGGGCATGGCAAACTATTTCTTACTCGCAAGAGTACATACCCCTCACTAGTGGAGAGTGCACATTTTCTGGCCTGCATATACCAGGACCATGACATAACCGGCAACCTAACTTCCCCGCTTGTTTACTTTTTCCAATATAGTTTCACTTTCAGGATTTTGTAGTTTTCAGTGGACATTTATTTGGCCGAGTGGTTTACAATTCAGTACAATCGGTCTTAGGAGGATAGCTCAGGGGAAACGCAGTCGCCTTGGAAGCAAGATGACACAGAGCAACACGGGTTCGATCCTGGGGTCCGGTCTTCGAAACCTCTGGGTATTAAGGGCGTTATGAATAACCATTTACAATTACAATATATTTGCCGAGGGGTCATAACTGGCTGGTAGCACTTTCAAAAAGTCAATAGTAAATTCCATGTGGTAGCCCTGCAAATGTCCTAGAACACCACCCAACCAAAAAGGAAATCCAGTTGCTTGAACTCTGGAAAAATGCAAGTTGTAATGCTTATTCGAACCTGATTCGGGCAAACAATGTAGCCTTGGGCAGTATTCTTTGCAGCCCTCTTTGTGATAGACAGGGCAAGAAACATTCCGGATCCTGCTCAATTAAGAGACAATGGTCACAAATGAATGCCTGATCTCTGTGTGATCTTTGGATCAGCTGCTTACTCCGGATTCAGGTGTGGTTTTGCCAACATTGGAAAACAATAAGATCTACAGGTCTTCTAATAAATATGCTGAGTAAATCTGGTTAAGTGTAATATCCGTCCGAATCCAGTGACCAGCGACAGTTAATGTGATTGAGTGAACATACTATTATCAATGCGTGGCAATTAATGGGGATTGTAAGGAGTCGCCTGCTCGATCAACTTTGAAAATAAGCCCTACAATTTCATACTTCAACAGTTAAACACTCATTTATAAAATGTTAAAAACTTGAAAGAAGAGTGAAGGTCAAACAAAGGGGCCCATAGAAAATGAAGAAAGTGGAACGTAGGAACCAGTTCCTACTGGAATTGCAGAAGATGATTGGCCATTCGGCAGAACCCTAGATTCAAAGTGACCATCCCAGGTCTCTTTTTGTGGTCCTGCATAGTGCTGTGAGATTGATATAGGAATGTTTGGCACTACATACATCAACTCATTTTCAACCACTTTCTAAATGTTGTATACGGGCACAGATCCCTGAGGCTTAAGTAACCAAACATCTTCTGCTTTATACAGTCAATGATGGATCAGCCTAATTTATGGCAATTTTTCCCAGAGGAACCACCTCTGTCCTTCTTAGTGATGGACATGCGTTGACAGTAAGGAGAGGAAGGAGATATCGTTGGCGATATTTTATAAAGTTTCTCTTGGCAGAGTTAAAATGTATATCATGGCATCCTTCTCTCATCTGGCTCTGCCTGTTCTTTGTCCAATAAAGCTAAAAAGAGTTGAAATTCCCACTTTTCCCTCTCCTCTTGTGGCATATTCTGTGTTGAATTCCATAGGGATCTGCCCTTAATCCTACATTATGAATCCCTGCCTATGCCCAATGGCTTATCAATTCATTGCATTTGCTAGACAGTTTTTACCTTTGTGGGCACTTCTCAAATGATGAAATGTAGGCTGGCTATTAACAGTTCTGTAATGCCCCTACAACAGATGTCTGTCTTTCTGCTACACAGGGTTGGAGACAGGTAACATTCGAAACATTGAACGGCAGTAAAACTAACCTTATTACCTTTGGTGTTGATAAGAAGTGGTGGGCCATCATTGTACTAGCCAAGCTGCTTAGCAATTTGCCCAAGTTTGATGAGAAGCTCCCTACTGAAGCAGTGTCAACCCCCTGATTCTCCCAGCTATGTATCTTGAAGCATATACACCTTTTCTTCCTACTTCTCTTTGCAATTGGTTGGCTTCTGCGCATATGAACTTTTGATTGGATTATTGCTACAGTTCATACTTAGTTTGTCTTGTCTATCTGTTACGGCACGGCCTAGGTCTTCCGAACGGGACTGCTTACCTTGTGCTAAACATCCACTAGGCAGCATTTAAAAAAAAAAGAAGTGTTCATTTATAAAGCGCTCAATACCAATGAGTGGTTTCTAAGCTCGGGATCGGGATTCAAACCTGTGTTGCGCTGTGTTGCCTTGCTTTCAAGACAAACGCATTGCCCCTGAGCTATCCTTCCTCCCCAAGTATCTCCCTCCTGGCCTTGTTAGACTGCAAATACTTCTAGTGACTCAGTCGAACTTACTCAATACTTTCTGTATAATACACATAGGGTCTGATTTACAAAAGAAATTTCAATGAGACTTCCCCATGTTAAAACGTTTTTGTAAATCAGGCCCATAGCCTTTTACAATGCTGGTTTATCCTCTCTGACTCCCAGATTCCAGTTAAATAACCTTGGAACTGTCATTTTACAGATCCATAGGATTAGGCAAAGGGGGATAGAAGGCAGTATCTTTTATGGTTCCAATCTCCAATAGCTGGAATAATCTGCCGAAGGAATTCAAAAGATCAGTGCCCAGAAGACCTTTCAAAAGCATTTGAACACATGGATTTTGTAGTCGTGCCCTCTACATCACTGGGAGTGCCAATTGCCATGCATCTCTCCCCTTAGCAGCAGGATACCTTTCAGCAATAATGTGTGAGCTAAAAGAGTGTATAATAGAGCGTCCTGTGATGTGGGAGCCTTTTTGGAACCCAGTGAGCCTCCAGTGACACCCCTCTTCTTGTGGAAGCATAGATTCTGCAGAGCCGTCGCATATACTTGAGCACATTGGTGTAGGGAACGTGCTTTTCTTGGCAAACAGATGTAAAGGGGTTCTTGTAGTCAGACCTTCATTTTCGGGGTTTTCATTTTTGCGATCATGTAAGTGGCCTTGTTTTTTCATTCCCAAATAACTTTCTTCTATGGATTTGTCTGACAACCTCTAAAGAACCTTGCAACAGAGTTGGAAGATCCTAGCACCCATGTGTTTGATGTACAACCAGCACAGACTTTAAGCATTGGAAGGGAGCCAGTGTTTGGACTTGTAGCAACTAACCCTCGAAAAAGATTGATTTCCAGGTCTAAGAGCGCTTCTGCTCCTCCCTCCCACTTTCGTCAGCTAGGAGGAAAGGAGAACTTATGTTTCTAAAGGTTATCTTTATGAAGATGGCCTGTGCCTTTGATTTAGCTCCACATCATTGACATGTCTAGGGTGGAAGTTTCTGCCCAGAGGATGTCTAGTGTCCTTGGCCGATTGGCCCAGAATGCTAAGCCAGGGGAACCAGAAAAGGATCTTCCCCAATCACAGATGCAATCATTACATGGCTAATAAATTTTTTCTGCATCTCTAGTATACATAACAGAAATCTTGACCCACGGAACATGTCGCAGAAACACTGTTCCACAAAACAACTCTTTAGAGACAT
This sequence comes from Ambystoma mexicanum, assembly GCF_040938575.1. Classification (NCBI taxonomy): domain Eukaryota; kingdom Metazoa; phylum Chordata; class Amphibia; order Caudata; family Ambystomatidae; genus Ambystoma; species Ambystoma mexicanum. The sequence continues at coordinate 220,605,716 of NC_090924.1, read as the reverse complement.
TATATTTGTCTCAGTAGCTTAAAGACTGTTGTTGCCAATCAACTTTCTCTGTTCCCCCATGTCTTGCTCCTTCTTATAATAGGTTGCTGAGTCATAACGTTCACAAATATCACTTCTTTTGCCTCATAAATCAGTCATATCTGTTAATAGTTACAGCAATATTTGATATTCTCATGTCCAAGCACCATCCGTATATCCTTTTGAAAGCTTATGATGAAGATTTGCATTCTGTAAGAGAGGGCTTGTGGAAGACACTTCTCTAAAAGAAAAAATATTCCTCTACTACAAAGCTGGTTCGGTTCTATGCCAAATTTTCGCTTTTTGCAGGTCACCTAGCAAAAATACTTTTTTTCCGGCCGATTTGAGGCGGCCGGTAAACAGCAACAATATGACATTGCCTTGTCCCGACCCCCATCCTCTCTGGCGGGATGTGCTCGTAATCAGGAGGTGGGGGGTCAACCCCCGAACCGCCCTTCGTCAGCTTCCGCTGTTTCTCTCCCCACCCAAGAAATCCCAGAAACATAACACACACAAACACGCAACACACACAAACACACACACAATCACTTACCTGTTCTCCCGCGATGGCTCTTCCGTGTCCTGACGTGCCTGTCAGCCCCTGTAGGTTCTTGTGTGTGGCAGGACAATGACAGTTTGTTTTAGAAAGACCGATCTGTGCGGTCACAGAGCCGTCTTTCTATATCGATTTTTTTTTCCCGTTCTAAATAAAACTACATTTTCACTTAGGACCACAAAGCTCTGATAATTTTAGAAGGCCGGACTGAAGTAGAAGTTGTTAGTAGATGTCTCAGTGTATTATGATAATATATATATTGCATTCTTAACCAATATTTCTGACGTTGGTACTCAACTAATGTAGGAAGTAACTGAGAAAAGCGAGGTGGGGTACCTGTTAGGTTGTGCGCTAAGGCCCAAAAAGTAAGGATGTGACTATATTGGGTGAGGATTGTAGCAGCGGTTAATAGGAAATAGTGTGTCCCCCAACCCACTTATTTGAATAAAATTGAGAGAAAGATTTCCCAGCCCGCACTAAAAAAAAACTGACATGTATTTGCAGATAAACTGTTGCTAAGACGAAACTGAATTGGTCGTGAACAGTGTCAACATGTATTGAGCATGGTAGTAATTCGGAACATATAGTAAGAAAACCACCATTGGGCACTTTGTTCCCCACTGACTCAAAAGTAATGCTACGCTACTCATAGATTGGCACAGTATACCATGAAACACAAAAAAAGCAACATATATTCCTCCCACTGACTCAAAAGTAATGCTACGCTACTCATAGATTGGCACAGTATACCAAGAAACACAAAGAAAATGCAACAGATATTCTTATACAATTGGCTTTTCACATACTAGAAAATAGCTTTCTTAATTTTCATATTGATGCATTGTATCAAAGCTATCGTGAAAAATGCCCAATTTTCATATTTGATACATTATACCAAAACAATCATAAAAAATGCCGACAATCATGAAAAATGCCAACACGTGTTTCGACTTACTATCGGGTCCTCCTCAGGGCATACACTAAATTGACAGTTGTCTGAGTACTAAAAGTGATTCAACCAGCAAATACTGTTTGCATTGTTCAAATATTATCACCCAACTACATGATTCTGAAGGGTTATCAAAGCACAGTTAAAAGAGAGGGGGGAGGAAAAAACAAAAAGAAAATGCATGTTAGTCTATTGGTCTGCAATCCTGTGTACATAAGACAACATTTGCACTCTAAGCTATCGAAGCATGGTATACCAATACATGCTTAACTATTTAGCATTTTTTACGATAGCTTTGCTACAATGCATCAATATGAAAATTAAGAAAGCTATTTTCTAGTATGTGACGAACCATAGGAATTACTACCATGCTCAATAAGTGTTGACATTGTTCACTACCAATTCAGTTTCGTCTTAGCAACAGTTTATCTTCAAATACATGTCAGTGATTTTTTCGCGCGGGCTGGGAAACCTTTCTCTCAAGTTTAATGTTGGAAGTAATCAGAGAATCCTGAGTTTCCAATGAAGAATATTTAGGTGTGTTGCCTTTAGAGAAAGACGGACTGCAATTCAACATGCGTTTAGTCATCAACCTTTGGAAATAATTAGAGGGATCAAAACGACGGAACTAAACTGTATTTGCGGTTGGATGGGTCCACTCGCACCGAAGAAGATATCTGAAGAAGCTGATGACTATGGGCATGTTTCTCTGTAGGCCTTTAAACAACGAAACATCCTGAAAAAAACCAGGACCAGGTTCACTGTGTTCTCTGTACCATTGGCCTCTAACGTGAGAGCAGCAGGAACGTTGTGAAGGCTAAAGACAGCCCAGTGGCATACTATATGCTTCCTACGCTTCTGGTTTTCTGGTTCGTCTTACTGGCTTTTTGATTAAAAAAATCTTCACCATCCTCTAAAAAGTGACGTTTGAAGGCAGATCAACTCCTCTGTCCCACTGAATTTGGCAGCATCGCAGACTGCTGCTCCATCACCGCTAACTGCCAAGCCGGTCTCCCCCTTTTGAAAGCTTTGCTTCCTTCCATGGCTAAGTGTAATTTGGCACCAATGCTATGTCCCCTTTCCGAGCCTTCATCAATCTTCATCCCAAAAGAACCAACACATTCAAAAGACAAACATGCTGCATCGGGTATATAATCAAACCAAAGGTCTTTCAAAGAAAACATCTTATCTGAATAGCTGGTCAAAGCCTTCTCTTCTTAATGATGGCAGAACCTAGCATGGTACAGAGCTGGTTTGGGTTTACATTTGTTAGTCTTGTGCATACAATATTAAATAAAAATATGCTTAGGGGTCCTCCACAATGCTCAGCACAATCATAGGACTTGGAATCAAATATATTTATTATGCAAGAACAATCATGGAGAAAAAAAGGAGATGTTAAAGAATTAAGCTCTTTTGATATAGATTTATTTAATGACTGGCACCCATCGTTCTGCAGCCATCACCTTCTCTGCATCGATATCCCACACAGGCGCCAGAAACAGGATTCGCCTTAGGCTTGAACTAAGGGGGATAGAGGAGGGAAGAACAATGTCAAGCACTGGAAACGTAAAGGTCTGTTTGCCACCTACCTGCTTACAATAAGTGCCTGTCCTGAACATGTCCTTCATTGTCAGCCACTGGCAAAAATACAGGTAGCGCACTGGCTGTGGGTATGTTTGCCGAGGGATGGTTGAAAATCGACTGCGCTGAATTTGGCTGCAGAATGCTTTCTTCTCTCTGCTGTTTGATGGCTGATGTATCGTTCGTGAATAGTGATGGCTGAGCAGTACCGAGTGTGTAGTCATGGGTTTGTTGTCCTTATTTCCAGATCCCAACTGCTCCGCCAAGTTACACTGGAAGACCCCACTGGTGAAATGCTATAGATTCCAGGGAATAAGAGTCCTTACCTCACTTGTTATTCTCTGGCATTGCCTTTGCAAAGGGAGAAAGCAATAACACTAGCAGAACAGAGCCGCACAGCATCCAGAAGCCTTGGAACCCAGAAACAATGCAATCTTATGTAAATGTGAACAGCGTTGCAGTGATAAGCTAACCACAAAAGGCCAATGTTGTGAGAAATAATAGCACTAATTATATTTGATGTATATTATGCACACTTTAAATTCAAAGCAGCGGTCTAGATAGCTCTGTAGATCTGTAAACTGCTCTGTGCCCGAACTGTCAGAGTTTGGCGTGTAGGTGAATGGCCCCTCCTGTACATACCTTAAATATCTGTTAGTGAACTCTCAAATGTTGCACGGTTCTGTTGGGTTTGGTTGCCAATTGTTTTTTTGCTATGAAAAGTGCTTTAATTAGTAAATTTAATCAGGATTACTTCATGAAACTTTCTCCAGACCTGAATGCGAGAAGGTCCCTGTGAAGTGGGTGATCGCGAAGGGCTGCTTTTTGTTTTTATCGGGGGCCACCACGTCTATGTGTGGTGTGTTCCATGGTTTTCCACAGAAATATCTGCTCTGCCGGCTCTGTTCATTTGCAATTCGAAGTAGATAGGTGTGTCTTGCAAGCTTGACTGGCCAGTAGCAATCCATTTACAGTGATTATAAACAATACAGAAATGTTGAGAAATGAGGTATCCAACCATTTAACCAATGGTTATAAATCTGCTTGCTTGGATGCCCCATGCCATAGACGCAGTGTCTTTCCAGTGATGGTGCCAGTTTTTGACCAAGGTAGATTAGGCACTCCCAGCCCAATATGAAGTTAACAAAGAGCCTTAAGATGCCTAGTTAGGGGCGTTTAGGTGTTTGTGCCCAGCATGAAGCCAGTCGCATGTAGACTGCTCAGAGAACATCCATTGCGGAAGCTTTGCTATTGGCCCACTGTTTCTTGAACCCTTCTGAAGAAACCTCATAGAATCAGGTACCAGAGATCACAGTTTCTCTTAATGATCAGCAGATGTTTCTTCAAGATAATGGGATCTGTGCGGTGGAGCAAAGAGGGCGGTGGTTGTCAGAAGACAGATGGATCATTGTTTTCGCCATAGTCTCTGTTACACGTTCAGTGAATTGTTCCATCACAATCCAATATTGACCGCATAGAACTTTCATTGCATCCTCTGTGCCTGACCCACTTTCTGTCTCCATCCACGTGATCATGTAACATCCAAAACGTATGCAAGCGTGGGAGCCAAGTGTTGTAAATCTGGGGCACTGTTTGAAATGTTGTGCTAAATAAAGCTGGACATGTCTTCCATTTCATGACTGAGTCAATAATGTAACAGGATACAAGATGTTCCGAACCCGCTGGGAAAGCACGCTGGTCTCAAGGAGCTGATCCGGAAAGTCAAACGTTTTTTCTAGGAGTATGAGAAATAGAGCCTCAATAGCTCAGAAAATAAATATAAATTACAGGCACGTGGGTGGAAAAGTAATTTCAACCGTATTGTGTTTCGTTTCAATCTTTCTCTACATTTGATCTGAAGCCGGGTGCCTTCTGGGGGCTGGATGACTGGATAGATTCCTCTCGCCTGGAGCCGTTCACTGTGGGGCTCAGCTTCCACCATTGGCTACAGGGATAGAGAAGATCAAGGTCGCGTTCCTTGGCCAGTCGGATGCAGGGTGGGGATGGCGGGAGAAACACTATTTATTTTCTGGCTGTCTCAAGTTGGTCCAGGAGATTGGACCATCTTCTGCATGAGGATCCGGGGCAGGGAGTTCTGGGACGAGAGTGGCGTCATTGGGCGCAGCTGGGATTTAGAGCTTGCTCTGAGGGAACTCGCTCTCTATTGCAGCTGCCACCTGCAGCCTGGGCTCTGTTGCAGTCTCAGCAGAGAGACCAAGGACTGAGTGGACTTCAAACCTAAGCATTTTCACGCTCAACCAAAAACTATTCAAATGTGTGGCGTTAGGGGTCAATGGATTCCCCTTGCTGCCTTTGGGAATTTCTGCAGGATTTTCATTGTGACACAGTCATTCCAGAGCTTGCATCCACCCATCTGCAAGAGGGGGCTACCCCTCGCGTCACAGAGCCCCTCACATCATTTAGCCAGTTAAGTGCATACTCGAGATATTTGCGGGCAATGAAGTAAATAGAGAAACTGAATCAGTAAATGAAATGTGGTTTCATTTTGTAGTATTTAAATAACATGGTTGTCTTGAAAAGTCAAGCATTTAATTGCAAGCCTGGTTGAACAAGAACAGGTTTAACATGAGCATGCACTAGGTGTAACGTAAACGTTTTTTCTGTAAGGAAGTGAAAGCATTTTCCAATGTTTTAGCTTTCCCTTTCGTGTGTTAAATAGCATATTGAATCAAAAAAGCCACCCCCCCTCCGCCCCAGAGAGGAAGTGCCTTGCTGAAAATAACCTTGCCTGAAAAAAATGGCATTGTTGTTTCCTCGTCAACTTCCGAAGACACAATGTTCAGAATGTTGTCAATATCAGACCCATCATCCCACAGAAAACCCATCCGAAGATTTCCCCAATGTAGTTCCGTCTCTGACAACCAGTGGGCAGGGGCTGAGCAACTCATTTCTATACGAAAGCTGAATCTCCATTCCTCTGATGCCTAAAACCAACTGGGTACTATATCACGGACATGTTTCAGGTCCTTTTATCACTATTATGGAGCAGTCATCAAGGGTGGTTCTTTATATGAGACACTTGTGTGGTGCACATATTGTTAACTGGCAGCAATGGGAGACCTCCCTCTGTTTACATGCAGGAGTCTGGAACTGTTATTGACACCGATTTTTTGTCTGGACTTTCGCCAGTGGTAATTACCGCTATTGTGTGGCGGTAATTTGGGGGCGCCAAATGACTTTTATATCACCTGCATAGCAGAAACAAAGGTTCATGTAATGACATACCGTGGGTGGTACTTCATTACAGCATTTCATCCGCATGCCTTTATTTTTAATATTTTGTTGCTACCATTTGCATCACGTCTTGAGGATGACAATGCATTATAAACAGTCGCAGGTCATACCGCCAATGTGCAGTTTTTTTTAAAGGCAAAAATGGTTTTACTGCCACTTCCCAGCATTACACTACACATGCGGTGAGAAGGGTCCCACTTATTCCACCCGGTTTTTCGGAGTCCCCATGCCAATGTTTTCAACTTCACTATGGGAATAATTACTTTGAAACTATCAGGGGACCCGCCACATTTTTTTCCACTACCTCCTCGGTGTGGGTACAAATTGGAGGTATTACATGGCGGTATTCCACCTTGAAATCAGACCGTATTTTCTGCCCGTGAATTCTCTTGGAATATCACTGGCGGTAAATACCTTCCAGCTTGTAATGTGGTAGCTGGTAAACCAGGCGGTATTTGTACGAGGGGGCATTCAAGTGTTCTCGTAGTTGAATACAACCTGCAAGTGAGAAAAAAGAAGACCCTCACTAAGATAGCAAAACAGAGGATGGGTGTTTGACCACGCTGCAACCCAGTTTACTCTTAGACCCTCGCTAAGATAGCAAAACAGAGGATGGGTGTTTGACCACGCTGCAACCAGTTTACTCTTAGACCCTCGCTAAGATAGCAAAACAGAGGAGGGGTGTTTGACCACGCTGCAGCCCAGTTTACTCTTAGACCCTCGCTAAGATAGCAAAACAGAGGATGGGTGTTTGACCACGCTGCAGCCCAGTTTACTCTTAGACCCTCGCTAAGATAGCAAAACAGAGGATGGGTGTTTGACCACGCTGCAACCCAGTTTACTCTTAGACCCTCGCTAAGATAGCAAAACAGAGGAGGGGTGTTTGACCACGCTGCAGCCCAGTTTACTCTTAGACCCTCGCTAAGATAGCATAACAGAGGAGGGGTGTTTGACCACGCTGCAGCTCAGTTCACTCTTAGACCCTCGCTAAGATAGCAAAACAGAGGATGGGTGTTTGACCACGCTGCAGCCCAGTTCACTCTTAGACCCTCGCTAAGATAGCAAAACAGAGGATGGGTGTTTGACCACGCTGCAGCCCAGTTCACTCTTAGACCGTCGCTAAGATAGCAAAACAGAGGATGGGTGTTTGACCACGCTGCAGCTCAGTTCACTCTTAGACCCTCGCTAAGATAGCAAAACAGAGGATGGGTGTTTGACCACGCTGCAGCCCAGTTCACTCTTAGACCCTCGCTAAGATAGCAAAACAGAGGATGGGTGTTTGACCACGCTGCAGCCCAGTTCACTCTTAGACCCTCGCTAAGATAGCAAAACAGAGGATGGGTGTTTGACCACGCTGCAGCCCAGTTCACTCTTAGACCCTCGCTAAGATAGCAAAACAGAGGAGGGGTGTTTGACCACGCTGCAGCCCAGTTTACTCACTATTCACTGCGCAGGTTCTGGGGATCACCTTCGTTGACCTCAAAACTAGCCGACACAGAAGAACATTTTTGGCACACGCAAAGAAACAAATTCTCATATGAAAAAATGTTTGACTGGAAGGATTCATCTCCTTTAGATTAAGGCTGCTCCCACTGTTAAAAGACAGTGTATGCTTCTGCACTTGGAGTTCATTGTAGACTGTGTGTGTTACACGCTGAGCTACTCACAAAAGACGTATTGCAATTTGTTACTGTTGTGAAATGTTTTGTCCTTTAATGGTAAAGGAACATGCAGTTTTCTTGGGCTATTCTAATGTACACCTTTTTCATGTATGAATTATGTATTGGTGATGCTGCAACGTACACCCACGCCCAACAGATGTGTTGCTATTGGAAACGATGCCGGATCTGGAGGTTTAGCATGTATTTGGATGGAGGGTAGGGTGCTGACGGAGCGGTATTTATTGGTCAGCGTGGTGAATACGACATGGCACACTGGGTCGTGACCCTTAGTACCCCAGTGGGACAGCTAGACCTGATGAGACCAACACATCTGGCAGACTTCCTGGCGTTCACAAGGCATGCAATATTAATGCTGACCAACGCGCCACCCCACATACCCGTGCGCAGAGCACCTTTTCAGAACCGTGGGCCCTCACATTCACAGAAACCACAACACATATCTATGCACGCAGCATCTCCTCCACAAAGACACTTAAAATGACGCAAACCAAACAAAAACTCGAAGCATGAGTCCTGTGCGTTAGTTGCCAAAGTCTCTGGTTGCAGCGACACCTACCATTGGTCCTGCAGAAACACCAATGGCTGCTTCAAATCGGTAGATTTGCATGTGCATTTATAAAACACCCATAGCGAAGGGCTGAAAGAGATGGTAGCACTGCGCTTCAACTTTGAAAACGAGTATTCAGGTGCTTTTTGAAAAACAAGAAAAGGTTAAAATGGCGTTTTAATAAAAGTTTTGATTTAAAAAAAAAAGTTGGCTGAAGTCTAGGTAGTCGACCACTTACTTAATGTACTGGTTTTCAATAAGTATGTTATTCATTTACTAGATATACTTGAAGAAATCACTGCTAAGGTTGAACATATTTAAAAATATAGACCGCCACATACATAAGGGGTATTTTTTCTTCGCTATCTGTTATTTCAATAATTATGTCACCAGACTCTAAACCGCAGGGGCCGAAACGTTATCGTATGCATTTGTTGTGGCAATACTTCCGATGAGCATGATCTTATACCCAAAAAGCTTCTTCCATCTGTTGGTTTAGCGATGTACATAGCTGTTATCATTACAAAAAACAAGCAATAAAATCTGTAGCGCCGGACTTCAAAATTGGTACTATTGTCACTTTTTTAACCTCTGCTGTGTGAATCTGTATTTCTTTTCTGCCAAACGATGTTGCCAATGTCACACCCTCTACCATGTCTTAAAGAAAAAGGCACTTATTTGTTAAGACAGAATTATGTTACTGGGTTATATTATTTTAGCTTTCATCAAATTACCTTAGATAGAGCTGCGATGAAACATCAATGTAAGCACAATTCTCATGGCGTTGTTGTACAGTAAATATTTAATCACGAATGCTGTCAAAGCTGCAATGTCTCTTTCAAATATTGGCATATTTACTTACTCTCCCTACAGAATTAAGAGGAAATACATATACAGTATTTAAGAACAATAAACACATTGTCACGGTAGACTCAAAGTAAGATATTGAAAGAATTGGAAATGAGTATCAAAACATAATGCTTTGCACCACTATGTGTCATTAGCTGTAATTTCAGAAGTGAGCATTGTAGCTTTAAACAAAAAAAAGTTGAAATTCATACCAGCTTGACAAAACTTATGGCAGGTACTATCTGAATGGATTAGAGCTAAACCTAGTTATGAATATGTGGTTAATTTATTGTATATATGTTTTATGGTGTTTGATTTTTTTTCCTGCTGGTTTAAAGTATCTATGAAGGAATTTTAAGACAATCAATATGTATCATAATCGCTGTACTGTATATAATAATTCAAATTGAGAAAAGGCTGTGAAGCATGGGCAAATATGTTTTATTTTCAAAAATGCTGTTCTCTACAAAATAAAGGCTTTACTATTTACTTACAACATTTGTGTTAACTGTCTTCTGTATAGTAATTTCTGACACACTACCAACTTCTGGACCATTTACATTAATTCTAAAAAGAGATGCATCCAAAATATTTACTCTGTGTTACTTTGTTAAAAAAAAATAGGGGGATCTTTTTAAATATATATATATAAAATTAAGAATGAATAAATTATAGGTTCCTGTGGTTTACAAGAGTATAATGCCATAGAAACATGACGTTCACAGGATAAACTACAAGACCCGCATTTGAGTAAATTAAACCCTAAAACTGAATTATTGGTTTTTAGTTCACAGGAACCAGACGTTTATTTTTCAAATGTGTGATATAGGTTTACTCCGACATGAAAATTATATATTTCATTTCAAGGAAGAAATGTTTATTGATAGCTGTAAGATAAATCCTGAAGTATATTATTTGGTAGTCTTTAATCAAAAATAAAAGCAACAAAGTGATTTGATGTTGCAGAGATTGATTTCGAGGAGTTGCAGTGAAAACCTTTTTTGTTTCTGGTTAAAAGTAATTTTTTGTTCTGCAGCACAGGGGTTGGAGACAGCTGATCTTTTTAAAACTAAAACTGAAATGCTAAGATTATGCAAATGTTTTGTTTCCTATATACGCTGGAGAAATCGGGAGACATAGGTACTGGTTTAATTAAAGTGTGTGTTTTGTTTGGTCATGCTCCTAAAAACAAAAGGAGTCCAATTGAAAGGTGAGAAGAAAATTGGACAGAAGGAACTATCTGAATGAATGAATACCCATATTTAGCACCGCTTTTCAAACTGCATGACTAATTGAGGGAGCAAACTGAGTTCTGATTATTGACAGTTGGCTGCTACGTGCAGGGTTTGTTCTCTGAATTATGGGAACATTAGCTGCTGCTCTTTCAGTACGTAAAAGTACCAGACTATGTAATGGGATCTAACAATAACATAGTTGCATAGAAATGTTCAAATTCCCTCCAGTCCCAACTGAGGGAAAGGAACCTGCAGTGAAGTTCAAGTGAGGTGTTACGCCCTTATACTTACTAATGATTACTTATAATAATCGCTATAGCTCACACCACATCTCACAACACATATTCCTAACATATATTATGGACACCACTGATTCCACAGGATTACATTGCAAACGAATAGCACCATTTCTTTTGTGTCCAGTAATGTTACATGATATGGGATTATCTGCTTCAAAGTCTGCTTTGCTTAATGTCTTTGAGAGTGATACTTCTATAAGATTCCAATATGGAGTGAGGACAACATGGCTATCCTTCACTCTCTGACATCAGAGCAGCCAGGAAGGAATTGCGCCATAGCCGTCTTTGATAATGCAGCATTGCCCGGTTTTCCATATTTGCTGCCAGTTTTCTGTTTTTACTTGTATTACCCGTATGAAGGCACCTTGTAGATATAACAACAATACAGTAGGCAGAAGTAAGCAGAGAGCATGATCATGGGTTCTTGTAACACCCATTCACCTGCAAGCCATCCTTCCTCCCTCTACACTCCCATTCATTCTCCCTTTTAGAACAGCCAATTCCCGCAGGCCCCACGCAACACTTCGAGTTCCACTGAAAGGCTATGTTGAGCAAGGGAGATTATTTGAAAACCTCAGCCCTCTTTAGGATTCAAAAACATGTTACTGGTGAACCTGGAAAGCCCTTCTCCTAGCTACGGGAAATACAAATATTGAGCGTGACTGTAACTATGAAGAGACGAGAAGCATTAACAGGGAAACATCCTGCCCACCAATCGACCTCGGCAACAGAGACTCATTGTGGGGTCGGAGACACTATTTTATTCCGAACAGTTTCCTGCTTAGATCCGGTTTTCAATGTCAACAACAGAAACGCTGAGGATGCAATGAGATCTGACCTCCAGCTAAGGGCACTTCACTCATTGTTTGAGTCCTTGGCCTTCCACAAGCTACAGAAGAGCCTGGAATGTAAGCTGTGCAGATTTGCAAAACCTTGTCATGCGATGGCGACAAAACAAACAAGCGTAAGAGGTGTAAAGTTCAAAGTTTTCACAGTTCTGGTACCGTTGAGTCTGCAAGAAGATATTGCATGTTGAAACATCTGAGTTGTGAGCCTGGATCATACTTCATTTTATGTGTTTTCTGTTGCATTGTCATTCCATCCATCCTTTATAATAATCACGTTTTAAAAAAAATAATTACAACCACTATATCAAGATTGCATTCTCTCCTGGGAGCGTGAGTCATTCCAGCAAAAGTTGTTAACACATTAGTACATTTGATTTAGTGCAAGAACTAGTTTGTTATTTTCCTGATGAACAGTTTTAGTTAAGGATAAGGATAAGCAATTATGAGTTTTTTTGTCAACTAAGTTATTTGATAACACAGCAATCATAGATAACCAAGATCATAAGGATTAGTTATTTTCAACTCTTGTCCAATGACCTTACTTATAATCTAAAACGATTTCAATTTTGGATGGTTTTTGTTGTATTCAAATATGAAGGTAATACCAATGGTCGGAGTCTTCAGATACAAAAAAGATTCTTCATGTTAAGCTTCTTCCAGGAGTTATATATATTCAGAAGCTGCAATGAGGTATTTAGAAAGGTAAGGACCATAGGGGAACTCGTGAGAAACCTCAACCCTGCAGTTTGTCCTCCAGCTGCCGTTGGTGGGACATTCCCAAAACACATCGATTACTCAGATGCATCACTCACTCAACATTCCACACTCAGGATTGGAAGACACCACAGTATTATACTGCAGAGAACAAAACGTCCAGGGCGCCAGAGCCCTGTATTAAGACAGGTACAATGTACAGAGAAAGCAGAGAAGATGATAAAAACAATAGCATACTACAAACCGCAGAAACGAAATCTGCAATACTTTGGGGGTACACTTAAGACAAACACTGGAAAGAGCAAAAATAACACCTCGAAATGAGGAGAGGATAGCGTAAGTGTGGACAGGTAGGAGGGCAGTTTGGTAAATCACAAACTGGTCCATGCAAAGAAAGAAGACGATAGAAATAGTTGAATTCAGTAGAGGTAGGAGTCGGGAGGTAAGTGCAAGTGGAAGATATCAGCAATCAAGGAAAGAAAAGAGAGGGACCAGTTGAGAAATGCAAACAGAGAGGCTAACCACATTCAAGGGGTTACAGATAGCTGGTAGGGAGGAAGATAAGGGTGAAGATGGAGGGGAAAAAGCCAAAAAGACCTCTGTCGAGATGCAACTGAAAGAATGCAAGAGGGTGCTACCAGGCTTCTAGCAGAGATAGAAGTTAGTTAAGGAGGTGGCATGCAATCAAACCTAATAACATTCATGAGGGTAAGAAATTGTACAAAACTACATGGAGATGGAAGGGGGTGGCCACTGAAGAGCTACATCAAAGGAAAGAGACTGGTGGAGAAGTGGTGTTAGCACTTGCGGTAACGGGTGAAGGGAAAGGTTACGCTATTATAAGTTCATAGCAGCTGTGACAAGGGAAGTAATCATTTGGAGAATCTTCCAACCTCCCATTCTCCCGCCTCTCTGTCCCACCCCAGTCAACTGTGCACACAGTCTACTCTTGACTCAGCTGTGATTTACAACATGAGGCACTGCAGGCTCAGGCTTTAACAGTGTTCATGGTAATGTATTTAATACTGCATATGCTTGCAACTTCCAAGCTCACCGCACAACCACAGACATTATCCAGGTAGATTAATGAAGTGCACAGCCTTGCCTAAAATACAGACCTACAGCTGGTTCACCAATATCCCCCCATTACCTCACCAACACTTCTCACTCAATCCACCACATGCGAGTGCCCACACATCCCTACTGAAATAAACATTTCTCCAATTTCTGATCTTTTTAAATTCCCTTCTTCAAGGCTATCGGCTCTTACTAGTCTCACCTTTTCTCCCCCTTCTTTTTCCCTCCCATTTTTCTTTTCATCTCCACTGACCAGGGAGCAGTTACACTGTGGGTGGGCGCAATGGACTTTCCAGAAAAGCCACAGTGCGAGGAGACTACTATGGTTGCCGGTAGCCTAGTAGAAATCACTATCACATTTACATATTCAGAAGGAGAGAGAAGTTAGTGGGAGGAGCCAGGGTATAAAGTGTTGGTTTACAGAAAGGCCAATAAAAGGGCAACCAGTAAATGTGTAGAGTCACATAGGCCTGTCATTAATGTTGTGTGTGAGTTATACGTAAATAGTAGTGGCTTGAGGTATTTCCTCAAAGCGAGGGTGTAGGTTATGGCATGGGCACATGCATTCCCAGATGTTTGGTGCTCTGCTGCAAAAGGCTTGATTTAGAACTTACTGTTTTTGAAGTTGTGGCTTTTTAGGCAAATTATCTCTTTGTTGCAAAGAGTTCTCTGACGTGTAGAGATTGGTAGTTTGTCAGCCAATTACTCTGGGGCATTCCGATAAGTGGCCTTGTATGTTTCAAGGGGCATCAAGCTTCGACCAGGAACCAGTGCCAGTGAAGTGAGATGCGCACTGGGGCAAAATTATTGATTCCATAATGAAGATGCCTGATGTTGCACAGCAAACTAAGCTGAAATTGGAGTTGCAGTCTTTGCCTATGTAATCATACATGCATTATTCCTCAATTGAGTAAGATGGGAAGTAAATCATTTAACTCACTGTGGCAGGAACCCCAGCAGTAAACATACATACATATACACAGAAATATGATTTGCATGCATCTAACACAGTTTATCTGCCCTCCCCAAAGAGATAGCTTTCTTGGTGAGGAAGGGAGTGCAGCCTTTGATGCCTTTGTGTCAAGTTTCAAGACAGAGATAAAGAAAGGTAGAGATATGGCTCCCTGTCTATGCTCACATTTTCTAGTGGTCCCCGCTGTGTAGCAGGTGAACTCTGAGATGCGCCCGTTGGCTGCAATAGGATATAATGTCATGGATGAGCAACTAAAGGAAAAAGGTCCAACTCCGACATTAATTTACTGAGTAAACAAGGGTGTAGTTGATGATCTCAGAACACATACTGTGTGGGGACACATGACAATAGCCTTGGTGTTTGACTTGTGTTTATTTGTTTGTTCCTTGTACATTACTGTTTAAAGGGCACCTGTAGAAACAGTGCCAGATCAGAGTGCCTGGTTTTCTAAAGAATTCTTGGTACATGGACTTCTGTGCAACCTTTGGCAAAGGTGGAGTAAGTTAGCAGTACTACGCCTACCAGGTGGGATGACGCAATTGATCAAGCAATTTCACACAGAAACACAGGGACACATTTGCATGGAGCCATTGGGTGAGCTTCCTGAGCACTTCTAAATCAAAAAACAAGAAAGGGTCCATATTCACTCCTCGTGTTTAATCTCTATCCAGCCCACATTCCTGAAGTCCTTATGCCCCCACCTCCCTGCACTGTGCATAAAGCTATACTCTGCTTGATGTAGGCTGATGATACGGCAACAGTTGATCAAAGTCGACCTGTAACAACAATTAGTATCCTTGGACATCTATTAAAGAGTACAATATATTATGCTAATCTCTGAACATAACCAAAACGGTGTTGTTTTCTAACATAAAAGATCAGGCCAAATGCTTTTTACATTTTGTTACACTGAACCAGGTCTCAAGCACAAATATTTAGGCCTGTGTTCTATGTCCTGTCTTTGGTGGTCTTAACATGTTAAATAGGTTTTAGCCAAGTGCTGTTTCACCTAGAAGCCCCTTCTACCATTCAATGCTTTAAATGGAGACCTCTTAATCCTTTCCATCAGTTCTATCAGCATCAGTGAATATCCCCATATGCAACCTGCCGTTTTAGCACTTCACTTGGAACTAGGGTTGACATTCTATACATTGTCCTAAGTTGCCAAAATGAACATTCTGAGCATGTCCATGGATCCCAGCTCAGTTTTATCTGACCAAATCTGGCATGACCATTCTGAAAGACGACGCCAGGTGGGATTCGGTTGGAAACACTTTCAACAATCTTGCCCGACCTTTGGACTAACAGTTCAGAAACTGGCAACAGAGCCTAAAACTATTCAAAAGCGATTAACATTGAATCTGCACTAGTGTTTTACGGGAACTGTACATAGATACCATGCTAAGGGCAGAATCGGCTGCCATAATTCCTTAAAGCGTGCCCTTTTTGCCAAGTGCTATGAGACTTTTTTAAATCACAGATTGGCCCACTTCCGGTTGTCTTAGTTAAATCCATCTGCTGGGTCTAAGCTCCCATGTGAACAGAGGACCTCTAATTGTTCGAGCAGGGCTAAGAAATACCATACTCTATGCGGGTTACTTTATCTGAAGAGAATGAGACCATTGTATTTGATACAAGCCTGGAACCTACTAGTCAAGGGCAAGAAACAGCGAAGCATATTGGCACTAGTAAGCTTCCTCACAGCTGGTGATTAAGATGATAAAGGTTGCAATTCTTTACTGAGGTCATAATGAAGTGAACTCCGACACAAGCTATCCGAAAGCTGGGCTAGTTTACTTCAGTACATTTAAATAAGGCTACTTATTGACATTAGCCAAGCGCACATTTTTTATTTTTCACCCCAAAAGTAATGTTGTTCAAGAACTTTAAAAGCCTCTTAGGAAAAGTAACGAGACAAGTGATTTGGACACTGAATTTTACAGAGATAAATGAAATTCTGGTTTTATGGTTTTTAATGCATACATTGTCCTTGAAAGCAGATGCACTGAGCATTCAGACTTTAGCCTGACCAATTTTATATATGAAACATACTTCTCCCATCCATTACCTACGTGTAGCAGAAATGATGCTCAGGAACAGGAGTCAACGGATTCCAGGTTTTAATTCTAATTAGTGGCACTCCATCATTTGCAGCATACAACACAATGTGTTTCGATCACAACACTGGGGGCTTTCTCAGATAGGTGTGGATGGCGGGTGCCCGTCCGCCACAGGATTGTGTTCCACTAATTTGAAGTGAAGCCTGAAATCCCGCAACTAGTATGCCCAAATATCTTTTTTGCTTTGAGCTGGAAATGTGTGAGAGGTTTTTTTTAATATGAGCCTTCTACGGAACAAGTCGAAAGACCACCGCTAGACTCCGCCTCCAGCTCAGAGGATTTTTCTTTTCATTACAGAAGGCTTTCCTTTCCCTACAATTCTGGAGGCTCGTTGTTTGACTGTTGACATGACTGCAGAGGCAAAGATTGCAAAAAGAAGGCAATATATTGTGCTCTAGTGAAATTGACACCCCAAAAACAAGCAGGAAGGAAAACCCACACCGACAATCTGTTTCCATTTTCCTTGCAGAATTGTCAATGCGGCAAGTAACGCAATCGAGTACTTACAGACCACTGAATGTAAGATATTATCCAGGGAATCCCCATACTGCCCACTGTACAGATTTATTGAACGTTTACGTATGATGGTCAAGAGAGGATTACTGTATTTTGAGGTGTTGGTGAGAGAATTTGAATGAAAACACCAGAATGATTGGGCAGATCTTCTTCACCTTCTTCTTGTTCTTCTTCTTGTTCTTCTTCTTCATCCTCTTGATCTCTTTCTTTGGCTTCCTTTTTTTCTCGGTCTTCTTTTTTTTCCTGGTCTTCTTTTTTTTCTTTTTCTTCTTCTTCTATATTTTCCAATTCAATTCCGACTGAAATATAAAATAATAAGTTTAACATTAGAATGAAATAAACTACGGAAACAAACATACCCAGGCAAATGTTTCCTAATTCTTGCACACCTTCTTAAATTTGTTCATCTCCAATATTAAAATGCCCTATCAATAATACCATTTTACATACAATAAAAGGGAGCGTCTACATATATTCTGGAGCAGGAAGAGTCAAATTCATAGGGGAACTGTCTTCACTCATATCCAATGTAGTACTTCTAATTTGTGCCCCACAAATCGCCAACATCCGGACAATCACATCAAGAGCAGATTGGAGTTTCCAGATGTTTCAGTAGTTTGGCAAGAAAATACTGCGAGAAATGTCTTGCCGCCTCTAATGTTCAGTGGTATGTCAACTGAAGTATTGATCGGAAACAAGTGCACAGTAACTGAGTCCACACATAACCATGACCAGTTCCACAACTGGCACACTACTTGGCACACAAGGGCCTCGATCTCAGCAGAGAAGCAGAAGACTGAAAGGGCTTGTTGTGTGTATTCTTCAGGAAAGCAAAGTCTGCATTGCACCACAGTTTCCAAGAAATCAAATTGCCCAAAAAGAATTTTCTGCAGCATTACAATTTGAACAATGGGGATTCAGTGTAACACACTAGGCATGAATCAGTCCTACTAATGACTAGACTCTGAATATCTAGAGCCGACTCTGAATATCTAGAGCCAGGAATAATAGATATATGTTTGACTGCCTCTGTAGCGGGGATGCCCTCTGGGAGTGCTGGACCTTGCACAGGAGACATGGTAAAACTTATTGTCTGCTGGTAAGAAGAGCAAACACATTTGACATTCCAGAGCCCTCGGCCCCATGCTAACAAATAGGACATAGTTTCTTTGTGTCAGGAGATAAGCAAGCAGCTGCTTATGGGTGCAGTATGCATTGCGTGAAAGTTGGCTGCTGGTTGAGGCAGAAATTACTGCTCCACCGTACGTAGCTGTGTACATGTTTAGGATTCTCCATTTGTCTACATGTATGTTAAAAACATTATGCAAAACAGAGCATATGTACAAGCATTGACAAATTCAAGCATTTTGGAGTGTGTATAGGCATTTGCTAGCTAAGCGACCGTCATCATAAACTGATGGGTCTCAGACAAGATGCATGCCTGCAACCAAGTCAAAAGAACAATACACCTATCGCAATGCCGTGGCCATGGCCCGTGGGTCATAATGTGGCTATTCGCCCTCACTGTACCCACAGGGCATGCTCTTTTGCAATAGCCTATGGGTACTGCGCCTCGAGCAAAGACTGTGGCCTTACTGCGGTTCCATGTGTTAATATCCCCGCAAATATATTGCGATACAAAAATATTGCCATCTTTTCGCGGCGATATTGAGCCATGGATCCTGCGGGGGACACCCCCGCAACCCCTGCATTATTTTTAAATGGGCGGGGGACACCCCCGCAACCCCGGCTCTCACAAATTATCCCCCCCAAAAATATCGCCTATGGCGAGACATACGACCATATGTACGGCAATATTTTTGGTGGGGATAATATGTAGGGATACCCTTACTGCAGGTCCATTAAACCCACCCACCCTATCCGAAGTGCATTGCCTACTGCCATGTTGTATGGCTACTGCAAGTGGTGCATGACCTGCACCCCAGGCACACTAAACATCCCCAAAGGACACACTGTGCATGACTTGCAGCTATGCCCTTTGTGTACTGTCTTTTTGGGTCCCCCATACGCCCTAGAGCGCCCACAGGTAATGTGCCTGTGCCCACACTCTGTTGATACTGCACATGGAGTACAGCAGGAGGCACATTATCCACTCCGACATTACTTACTGGGACTGTATACGAGATCTGACCTATGGGCATGCGCCACTCACAGTACTCTTACCATAATACCTACAGGGTATGTCCTGCAGCCATGCTACTTTGATATGGCTCACTCCACAGTTCCACTATCGACATTACCAACAGGATGTGGCCTGCAGGCATTACCCGTTGGTAGTTCAAAAGGCAGGGAACCACAATCTGCTGATTATTTCCATTACAAATAATACCCACAGTTACTATCACTTTCCCCCTCTATGATAAGGCTGGCGATTTCTTCTCTGACATCTATGGCACTGCATGGATTCTGGGGGTTATTGTTGCATTGGTAACCATACAACGGGAAATCTAGTGGCTTGAAGGTTTTGCATTGTAACCATAATGCACATAGTCTTTCCAAGTGAACTCTGGCCTGGGAATTGTTTTTGTTTTGTTAACTTGGGTTATTGTGTATCCATGCTAGGGAAAGTAACATTCCCTTAAAAGTGTTCTCAGTGAATATATTGGGTTTTGTAATGCTCTAAGGAACTGTACCTAGCTACAGTGCCAGGGGCAGGCACTGGAACGTGGCATTTTTTCATAAACACACCTCCATTGGGGTCGATCAACATAACATTTGTACCTCATAAGCAATTCCTATCTATGTAGGGGGCCGGGTCTTTCGAGATGGGCAGCTTCCTGTGATTTTTGGAGGTGTACATATTTGAGTTATAGGAAAGACCAGACTTTTGGAGGCGATTGACAGCTTTATGCCAATGCCAGGCCTTTGGGTCTTATCAAAAAATGTTCTGACACACGCTGCAGAATGTTCCCCACACGCCATGTTGTGTATCTCTGCTCAGATGTGGTGCATGTAGTTCGCTTGCAATTTCCTGAGCTTGTCGTCTTCACTGGATCTCGCGTTATAATCAGTGTGTGTGATTTTGGCACACACTAACTAGCGGCGGCGAGCATTTGTACTACCAAACTTCCAATAGTTCCCATTCATGGGTGCAGGCAGAGTAGAGGCTGCTATGACAGCGTCTGGTGACTTGAATCATTGACATTCTCAGCTGCCGGTGACACATTA
Organism: Ambystoma mexicanum; assembly: GCF_040938575.1. Lineage (NCBI taxonomy): Eukaryota > Metazoa > Chordata > Amphibia > Caudata > Ambystomatidae > Ambystoma > Ambystoma mexicanum. The sequence continues at coordinate 220,585,305 of NC_090924.1, read as the reverse complement.
AACGCTGAACACGAGGACACTGCTAGAACTGGCTCTAGGGAAGAAACCCCTCCATTCGCAGTACTCGAAGCAGCGCATGACCAATTTCACTTGTTGTCTGTTAGACAAAGTTGGAATGAGCTGCCCTTTATTGAAAAGGTATTTTACTGACCTTATGGGTCAATATTTTCAGCACGAAGTCATATGGGACATATGCTCTATTAACATATTAAATTGTGTGCAATATAACTACCATTTTGCTTCCCTTCTATCTCCTCTCTCTTTTATTTCAATTGGCTTCAATGTTTTACAACTTTTGTATCAGATTTGAGATGCGTTCCTAAGAAATGGCACTTCGTGTTAATGGATAAAAAAGTAATCTATGGATATTTCCACATTTGTCTGACACATAATTAGAAAACATGCTTACCTAAATATATCTCTGGCTTAATGGGGAAAAAGGATCAATTGAACTTTGACAGTTTCCCGATAAGGGCTCTCAACTGAACCATCAAAGCCATGTATTTTTGATTACCAAACCTGTCAACTGCATCCCAAAACATGGCTGCCCCACAGCTCATCGGCAGCTGGGTCTCCAGTATTATTATTATGGTATTTATTGAGCGCGGACCTAGCATTGAGAAGCAACGGAGCGTTTTACAGAGGTAAAAACAGAACAGATATACAGCGGAGGGTAGAATACACGGGTACAGCAGTACAGGATGGCGGGGAGCAGAGTGGCAGACGGCATCCAGTGGGTCAGGTGGTGCGCAACGTGATGGCCTATGTGTTGAGAGACTCCTTGAAGGGGGGGTCTTGATTTATTTTCCGAATTGTATGCGTGTGGGGGCAAGTATGATGCTGACAGGGACGAGGTTTCATAATCTTGGGGCGTAGGCAGAGAAGGCTTGTTTTTTGGTTCTTTCCTTTTTGCAGTGGCGGATTTCAAGTCTGCACATGTCCGTGATTCTGGTGGTGTGCTGTCTGCCAGAGATACTGAGTTTCTCTGCAAAGTAACTGGGTGGCTTGAGGACGACTGCCTTATAGCTGATGCAGCAAGACGCAGCAAGACCTGAAGGTGATTTGTGCGTGTAGTGGAAGCCAGTGAAGGTTGATGAGGGCAGGAGGGCAGGAGTGATGTGGTCGTATCTGCGTAGACCCTAGATGAAGTGTGCAGCCGCATGTAGGACACTTCCTTCGCAGGGGGACAAGAGAGGATGACGGGAGGCCTTCGAGGAGGGCATTGACCGCATCCAGGTGGGATAGGACCAGGGCTTGAACGGTGGATCAAAAGCTGTATGGCGGGAGGAAGGGCTTGACCTTCCATAGGAGGGAGAGCTGATACCAGGCTGTCAGAGTTTTCTTAGCTACGTGTGTCTTGAAGGAGAGGTGATTGTCCATGTGGTAACTGAGGGACTTGGTGCAGGAGGTGAGCTCGGGTTTGAAGCCCTCAGGGTTCATGGTTGATGGCCAGGACTGTATGTCTGGGTGTTCGGTTTTGTTGGTGAGGAGTGGGAATTCAGTCTTGGTGAGCTGCAAGCATGCACTGGACTTCTCCAGCATGGGGTCTGGCATGGATTCACATGCTCATGAATATTCCCTGTTGTCAGGCTGGGAATCCTTGGTAAAGAAAAAAATCAGTTTCAGTTTCGTTTTGAACTGTCTTTCCACTAGTAACCAATCACTGGTCTCTGGGTCATACTGCTCCCAGCCAATGACTGCCCTCTACCTGAGCCCCTCCCTCTGGCAGCCATCTTCAGATTTTTAGCACACGTTCAAGTGTTGGGAGTCCTCGTGCTATAGCTCTCGAGCTTTTACTGCATTTTGCGATTTTTCGAAGAGTTTACTCTTATTTATTAGGTCAATCGAGCCTTAAGCTCCACTGATTCTACTTCCGATCAACGGGGACACGTTTCAAAATTTTCTACGCCCCTCAAGGGCAGATTTTCGTTGAGTTTTCACTTCTTGGAGGATTCCGGAAGATCTTAGAGGCCTACCCCGTGTGGACATGGCCCAGGACAAAGGAAACACGACGCTTGGATCCAAGCTGTTCAGGAGCTGCCCTGGATGTGGATTACAGAATGTCTTCAAGGAAGATGAGCACTCTCTGTGCCTCTACTGCCTTCACAACGACAAATCGCACGTGGAGAAGGACTGTACGTTTTGTGAGAACATGTCTGAGCAGACAATGAGGGATCGTCGTACCCGACTCACCAACTGGCTGGAGGGGAAAATCCCAGCAGCAGGTGACAAGAAGAGGAAGTCTGAGTGGTCTTCTAAGACCTCTGAGGGCGCTCCGGCGACGGGGGCCTAACAAAAGGCAAAGCACTGCGAGTCCGCGGGCACCGGGAGTGCCGATGGTTCGGGCTCCTTGGCTGCCAGACAGGACGCGATGTCACCAACACCATCAACCACGAGCCAAGGCTCTGGCTGGGTGAAGAGGAAGTCAGAGAACCCGGGTAAGCTTCGGGAGAAGCTCCGGCCGATCCCGACGGCAGCAGCTGAGGGGGAGCGAGGCAGCAACCCTCCCCCCAAGGTGAAGGCCTCAGGCGCACCCAAAGTCGCGAAGGCCCTGATTCACCCAGCTAAGGCCTCGATCAAAGGAGTCGTAGCGGCCCTGGCGAAGCCTGTGGAGGCTACCGCAGCGGAGACGACTTCTGGGCCTAGAGTTTCCCTGCTGTTAGGCAGAAACCTGTGCAGTTCCCTTAGGGACCACTGCAAAAGATTTAAGACTACAGGTGTTGGCAATAAACCCACTTGGTAGCAGTCTGCACCACCCAGATTTACCTGGTAGCTGTGGCTGAGCAGTCAGACTTCCCTCAAGAAGAGTTAGGCAGTATGCAAAGTATACTCAATAAGCACTCAGATACAATAATACAAGCAAACACTGACCAGAGCTTTGGTATCAAAGTATATAATTATTTATTTAAAAACACACAGTTGAAACACTCCAGCACTCTTATTGTAAAATATTCTAAACACAGTTACTATTGTAATATATACACCCCTTTTTCCCTATCAGATAAATCACAGTAAAACACCACTTATTTTCATACAGAGGTGAGCGCTTAACTAGATTGCACTCTAATAAGTTTGTGAGAAAGGGAGGGAAAAAGACAGAATATGAAGAGGTACACCAATCTATGATTCAGGAACACTGTTAGCAAGGCAGAGAGCAAAAAGTCACTGGTGAGCCAAAGTCCAAAGGCTGGGCCCACTCGTAGAGAGAGCAGAGCACAAATGCGCCCAAGATCACACAGTTACACTAGGCTTAGAAAGTCTTGCAGAGGGTTCAAAAAGAGTTTAGAGAGGCTTAGAAAAGTTTAGCCAGGGTGTCCCAGGCTAACCCAGGTTCGAAAGCCGGGGGCTAAATCTACCCCAGTCGGTAGCAAGGGAAGCCAGGCGGGACACGGTACCTTAAGTGGGAAGGATCCTCCAGCGGTGGCAGTTGTTCCTGGTAGTGGGTGCAAGTTGTGTCGTCGTCCAGGGGAAGAGAAGATCTCGACTTGGAGGAAAGATAAAGGTCGTTGCACTACCAGGGAAGAAACCAGCCGCAGAGTTTTCCGGTTAAAGGTGGTACCTTTGTTTCGCGGTCGTGGTAAAACGTGGTATCCCGGTTGCCGGGGTGCTTGGCACGGGCAAGGCGGCCACGAGGTACGTCGGGAAAGCGAAAAGACGGTGAAACTGGTTATCCCCACCAGTCAAAGGAAGAAGACTCTCCGGCGGGAGATCTCCTCTGTCGTTGGGAAAAGTGGTGAGGCAGTCCAGCAGGGCTCCACCAGTGGTGGTGTCGTGGCAGGTCGGCTCAGCTTCTCCCTCATTGGATTCTTAGGTCCTGTGGCGACTTCTGAAGTTCCAGTCCCCAAAGCCCTGGTTTTATGCAGCAAACCCCCATTCACTCAGCCTAGCTGTCACTCAAACATGCTAAGTGGTGAGCCAGCCGGCTCACCACTTGGGCCAATCAGTATGGAGTGCAACTTGAGTTGCCTAGGCAACTCAGTCCAGGGTGCCTAAATTCCCCTCCACCCCTCCTAAGTACCCCAGACAGAGTGGCACCACTGTGGAGGGCTTCTGTGGAGAAGCCCGCCAAAAAGTGGAACAAAGGGCTCGACTTGGGTTGGAGTCACAGAAGAGAACACAAACGTCATTTTAGAATCAAGTTTTGGCAAAAAATACCAACCGGAGAATTAATATTAATTAAATAAACCGGCGGTATGTTCGAGGCTACCGTAAATAATTAAATCAAGGTAGTAGCCTAAAACAATGGGAAACCCCATAGGAAAATATTCGCGGTAGAATATAAAAAGTAGTATCCACTGCCACCACCCAAAACTCGATCAGGGGGGACGGAGACGTGCCCCCTCGACTAACAGACCCCGGGGCAATTGAATTGCCCCAGCCAGTACGTCCACAATAGGACGGTTTGTACTGGTTCTGTTCAGAATTTAAGACTAGTAAAGTCAATGGTGACTTTACATGCCCTGGGAGACAGTAGTCAGTCCCAGGGTATGGAGTCTATACTGGGGGGTCACTATGACACCCCTGTGTCACTACACTGAGGGTGCTGTGTAACACACATTACAAAAACACATGAAGCCCTATGGAGTAAAAGTCCCCATAGCCATTAAACACATCTAGATTCAAAGAAACACACTCAAATCATGCCCAAGAGTGAGGGTAAAAGAGTCTCACTCTTGGCAGGAGAAAAAAATAAACCCCAAAAATCCAGCAAAGCTGCTGGGGGACTCACTAGGTTAGGAAATTCAGCCTAAACACCTGCCACCCCTGAGGGAAACCTCTTTTCAGCCTATCGATAAGTCCCCCGTGAAACCCCGGGTGGAGAAAGAGGGGGGCACGGTAGCCATAACAGACATAGATACCACCTCTGAAGATGAACTGGCTGGCGTTGCAAAGATCCTGGACAAGAAGTTTGAAGAAGTCCGGTCCTACGGGAGGGATCCCAACGAGGCAGACATAGAAAGCGACGGTGGAGCCGACGAGGAACCGCGGACCGTGGAGGAGACGGAGGACCCTACTCCCCAGTCATCGCTCCTGTCACAACCAGTGCCTATACCACAGGACAACTCAGGAGCAATCCTGATGGCTATCCAGGCCCTGTGTACGGAGATAAGGACAAGGTTGCCGTTAACCCCAGTGGACGATCCAGCGGCGCCTGGACCGTCGGGAAGCCCACTGAACAAGCAGAGGCAAATCCATCCTCCGCCTCCTTTCCAGCCTTCACCTTCTTCCCCTCCACCGAGGGATGAGACGGGAACGGAGACAGGGACGGACGACGACGGTGGTGATGACGGGATGGATCTCCCATCACCTCCTGCCCAGGCCTCCCCTCCCGACAAAATTGGCTCTTTCCACGCCATGATCGCCAGGGCTTCGGAGCTCTTCCAATTTTGTTCCGAAGAACAGAAGAAGGAGGGTTTCCTCTACCAGCGACGGGAGGCCAAGAGGAAGACCGTCCTCTCAGTACCATTACTAGACGACATCTGGGACGAAGGACTGTTGCTACTCAAGAACCCCCGTCCATGGCTCCTGGGAAGAGGGACCGGTATGAGAAGAAGTACCAGGTCCCAGATTCCACCCCGATGTGCCTCAGAGCTCTGCCGTCCCCCGATTCGGTGGTCTCTGCAGCGGCCAAGAAGAAATCAGCAGGGGCGACGGGATCAACTTGCACTTCCCTACCGGACGGCGAGGGGAAGAAGCTGGACGACATGGGGCGACGAGTCATCTCATCGGCGGCGACAGCCATCAAAGCGGCCAACGCGATCGTGGCGTGCTACGACAGGGAGCTGTGGTTCAAGATCGCTTCCCTCCTGGACTTCCTCCCAGACGACAAGAGGGCGGAAGCCTTTGAAATCCTGCAGGAAGGCGAGGTGGCTTCGGACCACACCATCACCGGTTTTCGCCAGATGGGCAACAGCATTTGCCTGTGCCGGCACGGTTGGCTTACGGCCACCGATTTCCGTCAGGATGTGCGGATCTGGGATTCTCGATCAACTTCGCGAAATCCCACTTGGTACCGTCGCAAGACGCCCTGTTCCTGGGAGCCAGACTCGGCACAGTGGCGCGATTGGCTTCGCCATCGGAGGAAAGGACGAAGGCCATCCTGGGCAAGGTACAACGGCTCTTGACCATGGACGCGGCCAGGGTGAGGTCCATCAAGTCCATACTCAGCATGATGTCCTCGTGAATCTACCTTGTGCGCCTATGCAGGTTGCAGATGCGACCCCTGCAGGAGTTCTTCGACGCCCGTTGGATGCATGCGGCGGGCAGCTTCGAAGACAGGATCTCACTCAACAAGACTTTCCGCCAAGCGATACGGTGGTGGGGCATCCGCGCGCATCTAGCGGCTGGCATAGACTTCCAGACCCCGGCACATCAGGAAACGGTGACGACAGATGCCTCCCTGGAAGGATGGGAAGTGCACACCGGAGATCTCCACGCAAGAGGCCTTTGGCTCCCGGAGGAAAGGTCACTACACATCAATGTCCTGGAGCTCAGAGCCGTGTTGTGGGCCCTCAGGTCGTTCCTTCTGTCCCTCAAGGGCAAGGTGGTAAGGGTCTTCACCGACAACACCACCACTATGTTCTACATCAGGAAGCAGGGGGGCACCAGATCCCCAGCCCTATCCAAGGAAGCGCAGGATCTGTGGCACTGGGCCGTTGCCCAAGGGATGTTCCTGGTACTCTACCATCTGGCAGGAATAAAGAACACCATTGCCGACTCACTCAGCAGGGAGCTGCGCTCGTGCCACGAGTGGGAACTTCGGCAGGATCAAGTGGATCTCCCATTCCGACAATGGGGAAATCCCCAGATCGACCTATTTGCGACAGCGATGAAAGCCAAGTGCCAGAGGTTCGCCAGCAGGTTCCCCCAGCCGGGGAGCATGGGCGATGCCTTCTCATTCCCCTGGGATGGCCTGTTCCTGTATGCGTTCCCCCGGTTGCCATTGCTGCTCCGACTCCCGGTGCAGGATGATCCTCGTTGCACCGGCATGGCCGAGGCAGATCTGGTTCCCAGACGTTCTGGACATGTCAGCATCCCCTCTGGTCAAACTACCGATGGACGCGGATCTTCTCGCCAGGGAGGGAGGCGCCATCCTCCATCATGACCAAGGATCGCTGAACCTGCAGGCCTGGCTCCTGCAGCACTAGAGTTCAGAGAGTACGATATCTCGGCAGACTGCAAGGAGGTGCTTGCAAAGGCCAGGGCGTCCTCAACTCTCAAGTGCTATGGACACAAATGGAAGAGGTTCTCTCTCTGGTGCCGTGCACAGAAGATTAACCCTCTGCGGATTACGGCCCCTCAAGTGCTGCCGTACTTGCTATCGCTGGCCAAGGCGAGGCTGGCACATGCCTCCATCAAGATCCATCTGGCGGCCAACTCCCGCTAGATCAGAACTCTGGGGCGGTCATCTCTGTGGTCTCATCGCCTGGTGAAGGAGTTCATGAAAGGACTGTTCCGATCGTACTCGCCGGTGAAGGCTCCGGCCCCGGCGTGGGAGCTCAACGTGGTGCTGACCAGGCTCATGGGGCCACCATTCAAGCCTCTGCATTCGGCACTGTTGAAGTTGCTGTCGTGGAAGACTGCGTTTCTTGTGGCCATCAACTCCGCACGATGAGTGGGAGAGATCCAGGCCCTCTCCTGTAAACCTCCATACCTGACATTCCACGAGATGAGGGTAGTGCTGAGGATGCACCCCTCCTTCATGCCCAAGATGCCGTCGGATTTCCATCTCAACAAGCCCTTGGTGTTACCTGTTTTCTTCCCATCGCCTTTGTCGCCGGCTGAGAGGACTTTGCACTCGCTGGATGTAGCTAGAGCACTGAAGTTCTACGTGGACCGCACGAAGAGTCTTCGGAAGACATCACAGCTGTTTGTAAACTTTGGACCTGTGAACCAAGGGAAGGCTCTCTCAAAGGCTTCCATTTCCAGATGGCTCTCCGGCTGCATCATGCACTGTCACCGGTTGGCAAACCAACCGTTGCCTGGCCATCTGAGAGCCCATTCACTGCGTTCTTGTCTGGTGTGCCCCTTCAGGACATCTGCAGGGCTGCTATGTGGAGGTCAACGCACACCTTCACGAAATTCTACTGCGTCGACCAGGATTCCAGGGAGGAGTCCAGAGCCGGCCAGGCAGTGCTGCGCAACCTCTTCGCTTGAAGTTGAGCCTGGTGAGGAGGTAAGAGATGCTTAATGTTGAGTTGTTGAAATGCTTAATGTTGAGCCTTGCCACCTCCCGTGGTTGTGCATGTGTGTACTGCTATGTATTCTTGTATTCATGAGCATGTGAATCCATGCCAAACCCCAGGCTGGAGAAGGAACAAGTTACTTACCTGTAACTGTTGTTCTCCAGCATGGGTCTGGCATGGATTCAAATGCGAACCCTCCCTCCAATCCCTCTCTGGCTCTTCTTTTGGTCCTACTGCCAATTTACGTGCTACCAAATCTGAAGATGGCTGCCAGAGGAGGGGCTTAGGTAGAGGGCAGTCATTGGCTGGGGGCAGTATGACCCAGAGACCAGTGATTGGTTACTAGTCGAAAGACAGTTCAGAAACAAAACTGAAACTGATTTTTTCTTTACCCAGGATTCCCAGCCTGACGACAGGGAATATTCATGAGCATGTGGATCCATGCTAGGCCCATGCTGGAGAACAACAGTTACAGGTAAGTAACTTGTTCCATCCATGACTGGATCAGTGAGAGGAAGGTTTTGTGCCTGTGCCCTACCTGGAGTCGATCTTGAGGTATTACTGTGTCGTAGGCATATTGGTGGATGTGGATGTTGTGAGTGGCTAGTGTAAGGAAGGCGTGGTATCAAGAATAGACAGACACAAGTGATCACAGTTCAATGGTGTTGATTAAAGTGTATAGGTTGGTTGGAAAAACACCTAATCTAAACCTAAATCTAAGATGGGAGCATGCTATGGCCATCAAATAATAATAAGGCAGACCTAGTGGCAGCGTGTCAACTAAAAGGACCTATACTAAGAAAAACCTATTGCCAATCCTTATGCTGAATACAAAAAGAGTGTGGGATAGGATTCACAAGAAAGAAAGAACTGTTCACAAATGATAAGTCAGGATGTGTTAGCCGGGGTGCTCCCTACCCCATGTTTTGAGCACGGGACAAGGCGAGACTCCTGGGCACAGCACATTCTCGAGCTGTCCCAGCACGAGACAGCAGTTCCACCTCAAGTATCAGGGCCTTCAGGGGTTAAGTCTCTTTTCTACAAAAAGTCTCTTTCTCCAAGGACCTGATGGTTTCCAAAAAAAGCAAACAAAAGAAGTTCTGTTCCAAATATATGTTGGGTGATGGTTTCACCCCTGGCTCCCCCTCTTCAGGGGGCAGTCCCATCAAACAGTTCTTATCAATATCAGAATCTTCGGAGGTTGTCTCTCCTGCTTCCGAAGATCTGTTAGGTTCAAATAACTAACAAAAAGTTCTTTCGGATTGCATTTGAGGTGATGATTCTCCACCCTTGGGTCCCCCTATCCCGGGCGTAGACCCCTCTCGAATATCAGCCTCACTCCCATCGGGTACAACTATGGCTTTTCACAAATCAATTTCTCTTTTTTTTTTTAAAACTTTTATTTTTGGTGGCAGAGGTTTGCAGTAAACACATACATCATGGCAACAGTAGTATGTAGCAAACATAAAAATGAAAAGGGAAAGGCAATTACTGGAGCAGTACAATAATCATAGTACATTAAGCACAACAATGTCCATACATCCTTACAGAGGTGAAGAAGATACAAAGGATCATGGAGTGGGGGTAGGTCCTGGGGGGGCAGGGGACAAATCGGATCCGGGTGTACCCGCACTTAGGTTGTTGAGATATGTGTTGAACGCAGTCCATATATTTTGGGGACGGGACCGGGTCGGGAGCATGGTTAGGTATTCCTCCTCACAATTTCGCGACCAGGCAAGCAATCGTAGCCATTTCTGATAGGCTGGCGGAGAGGAGCTCCTCCAATTCTGGAGTATGCATTTTTTGGCTACCATGCAGCTTATGTTCAGGAATTTAGCCGAACGTCTAGTGTCCATTGTTCTCCAGATCCCAAACAGGACTGCTAAAGGATCAGGGTCAACCACAGCTTCAGTGATCGTGGTGAGCGTTTCTAAAACACTTTCCCAGAATTCAGACAATTTGTTGCAGGACCAGAACATGTGTAAGTGATCAGCTACTTCCTCCCCACATCGGGGACAGGGGTGTTGTGAGTTGTGGTTAAACCTCGAGGTTCTATACGGAGTATAGTATAGTCTATTTAGAAGCTTATATTGCATTGCGCGGTAGCGGAAATTGAGGGAAACCTTTTTAGTGTGTTGGCACATCTTCCCCCACAACTCGTCGGGTATTTCTAGGCCCAATTCAGCAACCCACCCATCTCTTGCCCCCAGGGCTCGCACCGGGGTGGAGTCCTGCGTAATCTTGTACAATGAGGAGATGACTCCCCGGGCACCGCCCGAGTTAGCAATGTATGCAATAGCAGGGTTATCAGGGGGTTCATCCGGGAAGGATGGCCATCTGGTGCGAAATGCGGCCCGGAGACGGTAAAATTGAAGGGTCTCTAGTGCGGATCTGGTATGCCCTTGTTTCCATGTTTGGGGGTCAATAAACCTGCCCTCGGGGTAGAAGTCTGAGAGCGCCCGGTATCCCAACGCCCCCCAATGTCGGGCCAGAGCAGCGTCGTGCGTGGGCTCCAGACCAGGGAAAGACCACACTGGGAGCCACTTATAGTATGGGGAGGATTCTGGCGCTGGGTACAGTAGGCACGCCCAGGCTTGAAGAGTTGTGGCAACAGGATCAATAGGAGAGTCGGGTGTATAATGTTGATGCAGTATAAGGGACATTATATTAGTGCCATTGGTTGCCATCCTTTCCAATTTAACATGCGGATGCGCCGGGGAGCCCGGGTACCAGTGAGTGGCGTGTTGGGCTTGGGCCGCAGTCCAATAATGTGAGAAGTCCGGAGCCGTGAATCCCCCTTGTTCGTATGGTAACGCCATGTCAGACCACTTCTTGCGGACCGCGCCAGAGTGCCATAGGAACTGTGCACATAGTGTATGTAGTTTGACGAAGTATTCCCTCCCAGGCCATACAGGTATGTTGTTGAAGGTATAGAGTAATTTGGGAAGTAGTATCATTTTAATGAGGGACAGTCGCCCGGCCAGGGACAATGGGAGAGTGCGCCACCGCGAGAGTTTAGTATCAACTATTTGTGCCACCGCAAGGTAGTTATCCGCAAGCAAGGCGGATTTAGTAAGGGATATCCTAACGCCTAAATATCTGACACCGTGCGGGGACCATCGAAGAGGGAATTCGGTGGCAGGTTGTTGGGTAGACTTAGTGAGAGGGAAGATCTCGGATTTTGAATAGTTGATTGTGAACCCGGAGTGAGTGCCGATGCGCGTGATGTCACGAAGTATGGGGTCAAGGTGATTCGCGGGATCCCTGATGTATAATAGTACATCGTCCGCATATAGAGATATGATCTCGGGGTCGTCCTTCAGTCTAATTCCCTTGCGGGCGTGGTGTGCGCGAACATAGTCCGCCATTGGTTCTATTGCTAAGGCAAACAGGATCGGGGAGAAGGGGCAACCTTGACGAGTGCCCCTGCAAAGTGTAAAGAGGTCAGATGTCAGTGAATTGGCTCTTACGCGCGCCACTGGTGAGGTATACAGAAGTTTAATGTAGCTAATCATTTTTGGCCCAACACCCATTGTCTCCAATACCAACCAGATGTACTTCCAAGAGACCATATCAAAGGCCTTCTGAGCGTCAAGTGTGACCGCCACAGCCTGCGCCCCCTGATCAATCCGGGACATGACATTGAGTAACCTTCTAATGTTGTGGGAGGTGGATCTTCCAGGGACAAAGCCTGCCTGGTCCTCATGAACTAAATATGTCATGATTGGCAGGAACCGATTCGCTATGATTTTAGCAAAGATTTTTGTGTCTAGATTCATGAGGGAGAGGGGTCTATAGGATCCGCACTCATCGTCAGGTTTACCAGGCTTAAGTAGGATCGTGATGAGAGCCTCGCGCATGGAGGGCGGGAGGATGGAGTCTCGGAGTGCTTCGTTCCATACCTCAAGCAATTTAGGGGCTAAAATGGCAATGTGCTCCTGGTAAAATTCAGTGGTAAGCCCATCAGGGCCCGGCGCCTTCCCCTTGGGCAGCTCCGAGATGGCCGTGACAATTTCGTCTAACGTTATTGGGGAATCTAGCTGGTCCCTCGTAGAGGGGGCAATTTCTGTGGTGGGGATCTGGTCGAGGAGATTGCGCATATGTTGTTCCGTGTGCTCAGCAGGCTGGGTGTAGAGGGATTTATAGAACTCAGTGAATGTATTTAGGATTTGTTGGTCCGACCATTGTGTGTCGCCATGTTCGTTTTTTATAGAGGCAATCTGGGTCCGGCCAGACTCTCCTCTCACTAGTGCTGCCAGTGTTTTCCCAGGTCTGTCTCCCTCACCGTATTTCCTGGCAGCCTGTGGGCGGCTAAAGTACTGGACCTCGTTGGTGGCGAGTGCATTGTACGATTTGAGTTCTTCACTGATTTGGGCGAGTATGGCGGGTTCCGCATCAGTGGAGCTCTGAAGCTCCAGTTGCTTTAGTTTGGATTCAGAGCGACCGAGGGCGGCCCTGATTGCCTTCAACACCCCAGCCTCCCGGGAGATAGACATTCCCCTGATAAACACCTTGAAGGCGTCCCATCTGACCGCAGCGGAAGTGTCCTGAAGGGAATTGTGTTCAAAGAAGGAGTCGACGTCAGCTAATATTTCAGCCTTAAACACAATATCCCTGAGGGCCTCCGATTTAAAGCGCCAGGTGCTAAATGTCGGAGTGGGTATTCCCAACCCTATAGTTAGTGTGATTGGGGAGTGGTCTGAGAGCGTGCGGGGTAGGATCCGAGAGTCCTCAACCCTGCCCACGATCTCGGCTGACACTAAAAACAAGTCTATCCTGGATGAGCTGTCATGGACAGATGAATAGAAAGTATACTCTCGCAGCTGGGGATGTAGTACTCTCCAAACATCGCAAATATTAAGTGCCTTGATGTGGCCAAGCAGTCTACGTGCAGCGCTGGACTGGGCACGGACGGCAGTGCCAGTTCGGTCAAGGGCAGTGTCGAGGATAAGATTTAGGTCCCCCCCCATATAACCTGAACTCCAACATAGCCCAGCAGTATGGTAGCTACATTGTCAAAAAACTCGGGGGAGTCGACATTGGGGCAGTAGGTGTTAACCAGTAAGTAATCCCTATTCACCAACATACAGTGCAATATGACATATCGTCCCGCGGGGTCTACGTAGCTTTTGTGAAGGACAAACTTGATTGTTTTATGTACCATCGTGAGGACACCCCTGGATTGGGTAGAGAAGGAAGTGTAGTATCTCGCGGGGCCCCAGGATGGGGCCATCAGTTTTGACAAATAGCCTTGAGAGTGTGTTTCTTGTAGGAACAGTATCTTACAGCCATGCCTATTAGCATAGGCCATCACCTTGCGGGACTTAGTGTGGTTGCTTAATCCCCGGACGTTCCAGGACATTATGCTAGTAGACATTTCAGCAGCATATAGCTAAACCCATAGTGTATGTTTAATGAACGTCCCAGATCCAGCAGTAGTACAAGCTCCAATCAATACCATTGAGAGTGAGGACGTGGACATTCAGTACGTGTGACGTGCAACCTTGTGTGCCAATTTCCAATAACACCCCATACCCTCCCACCTCCCTCACTACTAGACCAACAGTAGCAGTGTACCCATCAACCACCCTTAACTGTACCCGGCTAAGCCGACCCCAACATGGCTCAGCCTGTAAAACAGCCCAACTGGGGCTAACCCACAACAGAGGTGTGTTGAAGAACAGTGCAATCGCAATGGGGTGCGCCATTGCCGTGCGCCAGCACGCATAGAACCAGTAGTTACGTTACAGAGCGAGCAGTGTCTGCGACAATTTAGTGCGTTTCCCCGCATTTCTAGGCGGAGATCAGGGACCAAAGTATAAGGTTAGAATATGGTAGTATGATCACGAATAAACGAAGATATGAGCAAAGTGATCAGTCCAACTTTGCGCCAGCAAGAGAACAGTGTGTGTACCAGGTAAAGAAATCAGCATTTGCATAGGTAAAGCCATAAGGCAGGCAGTCAGGGGTGACGTAAGACAGGTGGGAGTTGGGCCCGAGCCCGGGCAGACCCCAACTGCGCAGAGAGCCGGGGCACATAGAGGACGTGGACCACGGAGTAGTAAAGCCCGGCCATTACCGAGCAGTAGGGATACTTAGAGGTGTGGGACAGGCCAGCGTAAGCCCAGCAGACAAGGGCACCGTAGTTTTATACGGTATGAGCAGCGGGATCAATGAGGCAAGGCGCCTGGTGCAACCTAGCCGGTCGTCGAATAATTGGCAGTGCAGGGTAAACTGGCGTCATGTCATCATGCAAGCAGGAGCTTCACGATAGGATGGGAGCGGGGTGCTCACTCGGTGACCATGTGGTCCTCGGCCGGGGCGTGCAGAGGGATATGCGCCTCTATAAACTTCACAGCCTCTGCGGGTACCGTGAAAAAATAAAGTTTATTGTTGAATGTGAACTTCAACCGTGCCGGAAACAATATGGCGTAAGGAATGTTCCTTTCCCTGAGCAATTGTTTGACCCCCAGAAACTGGCGGCGCTCCTGTTGCACACCAGTGGAAAAGTCCGGGAATATCCTGATTATCTGTGAATCCAGCCTGAGTTCACCCTTCTCTCGCGCCAGCCGGAGGATCAGGTCACGGTCTCTGAAGCTCAGAATTTTCGCGATGATAGGCCGCGGGAAGTCCCCGGGTTTGGGGCGTGGAGCGAGTGCTCTATGCGCTCTCTCGATGGTGAAGAAGGGTGATAGGACGGGATTGCCCAGTAGTTCCTTCAGGAGGTCCTTCGATTGCCAGTTCGAGTCGGCCCTTGAGTGCATTCTCGGGGACGCCAATAATGCGTATATTGTTTCTGCGGGACCTAGATTCGAGATCATCGCACTTAGCTTTGACAGACTTCATGTCCCGGGCCAGTGTAGCCACTGTATCTTGCAATGCGGCAATGCTGTCTTCGGAAGCGCCTATTCTGGTCTCAGCTTCGGTGATTCTCGAGCCATGGTGGTCCAGTTTGGCTTTGAGAGATGCAACATTTGCGTTAATGTCGTCCAATTTCTCATGGAACGAGGCAAAATTTCTGGCCATGGACTCCATCATTACAGTTAGCTCCGAGGTTGATGCCTCAGCAGGGACAGCCTTGTCCGTCTGACCATCGGGTGACTGGGCTACCTCAAGACTCGGAGTCGGCTTGGTGAATTTATCCATTGCGCCGGACTTATTTACATTTCTGGATCTATTAGACATCTTGCAAAAGCAAAGAGAGTGTGCGGCGCAGGGAGGCGATGTCAGGAATGGAGCACGGATCCTTCAGGTGTGCGGGAGCCACCCACCGGTGCCACGGGTAAGTTGCAGATGGTGATGTAGGCAATCGATGCACGGAGAGTTGTTGCGGGGTCAAGCAGAAAGCCACCAGCGCAGCTCCACTAGTTAGTAGTGATGACGGACAGTGGGCAGACAGTGCAATCAGGCCAGGGAGGACAGAAGTGCAGCCAGCGCCAGCCCACTGCTTCAGCCGGCTCGGCGCAGCATGAGTGGGAGCGCGCTGGACTTAATTGGTGTCAGAGGCTGTATGGGAGCAGGTATGTATTGCAGGGGGGGCGTCGAGGTCCCTCCGTGTAGTTGCCCCCTCGCCGACTCCTCACCTGATATGCACTGCACAGGAAATCGCACCAGCGCGGACAGCCCCCAGGTAACGCGGCGCCCCTCCAGGGGCGCGGCACCACTGGATCTCAAAGGGTGCCCGCCGGGGGGGCAAGGAGCGGTCCGGTGCCGAGAAGCAGGAGGACGGGCCCCGGGGAATCAGAGCGGGCGCCGCCGCAGTAGAGGTCCGGAAGCCTCCGGGAGCACGAGTTCGGGCGGCCCCCAGCCTCCGACGTGGGCCACAGAGAGGCAGGAGAGCAGTACCGCGGATCGGCCGCAGTAAGATGTGAGCGGCCCGGGATGTGAGTCTCTGCCCAGAAAAGGAGCGGCTCCCGTCAGGCCACTGCGCGACCTCCCGGAAGCAGTCGGCCTCGGCAGAGCCGGCCGGGTTCAGGCCCAGAGCGAGTGAGATGGCCCGAGGCTCGGCTCCAGGGCGCGGATTCCAGCCGAAGTTACGGCCGCAGATAGCCCAGAGCAGCAGGTATGCAGGGAGACAGGTTTCTTCGCTGAATGTATCGAATTGCCGCAGATGCGAGTGGATGAAGTGCGGTGGCGCACGGAGCTGTTAGACTAGGCAGCCATTTTGCCGGCTGCTCAACAGCGCCCCCCAAATCAATTTCTCTTTTAGCACTCACAAATCGTAATGTCTTTTTAAAGAGTTCACTGTGGACATCTCTACTGGGATCACTTTTTGTCGACACACTGTTTCTTGGGACTTTTGACTTCGCCCCTCTTTATTGGCATCCCTCCGCTGGATTCACCCTTGCCATTTCACAATTCCTTTTACTTTCTTCTGATATGACCACTTTGACCTTTCTTGGCGGCTCTCCTATGGCCTTCTGGTATCAGTAGTTTCCTTCAAACATGGGATCGACCAGAGTTTCTCGAGTGAGCACCCACATGGTGCCAGACCCCTCTGCAGCTGGTCTTCCCTAAACAATTTATAGTTCTTTGCACTTTCCTCAATGTGCCACTTTCATTCCACAGTTCGGTTTCTTTATCGGTTCTCCCCTCGACTCACTGGTTGTGATGAACCGCATGGCTTTCATCGTATCGGGAGTGAATGCCAGAACCACGGTAGCAGGAGTCTCCCTCTGTCCTGCTTATCAGCATAGGCATGCTCCTTGTACCGTTGACATCTGCTTAAACACACATGGGCTATTGTTTGCGATCTTATGACGCCTTCTGTGGAGGTTTCATGGGCCTGACTTGGAAAGGGCAAGGTCGCTTCTCCCCTGGTCACCCTCTCGGTTTGCGCTGTTTTTCTCCTCTTATTGAACTGCAGTGCTGGGTTTGCTCTCTCGTCGTGTGGTCTGCCTTGTGGTCTGCCTTGCGTGTCTTTTGCTCTTGTGCTACACCTTTTATCCCTGTGGGGAAGGGCCATCAGGTGTGTGTGATTCTGGTCAGTTGCCTGACTTTGCCTGACCCTTGTATTGGGACACATCAGGTAAACGGCTCTGGTGTTAGTCCGTTTTCTTTCGTGGTGTGCAAAGGTATTTGAGCGGAAAAAGGGGAGGGGTAGTGTTTCTGGATGTTGTACGTGGTAGGATGGGGAAAAGGTGTTGGAAGAAGGGGGATGCCGCGTCTCACCCGTCAGTGTCCCACTTCCACTCCCCGAGGACCCTCCATCCACGTGATCCTCCCTCACTGGTCCACCCCCAGGAACTGGATCCAATAGCGATGGCCGTGTCCTGGCCACCTGGATGACAGATCCCCGGGGACTAGCTAGGGAGACACCTTCAAGTTTCTCACACTAGGAAGGCTCCCAGCAGCTCCATGTATGTTATGATAAAGATTCTTTTACCATGCACTGTTGCCACCTGCGTGGTTTCTTGGCGCTCTGGTGGATCAGTAGAGCAAGGGGGGCGGAGGGGAAGTTACTAGGACTGAGCAGGAGTAAAGAGCAAGAGAACTGTGATGTTGGAAGCTTCAGTTCAATTGACACCATTCACTGAGAGTATGTGTGTTTTTCGGTTGATAGCCTCCATGTGCTGTTGAGCGAGGTTATGTGTGGTTTGTTTCATTGTTGTGGTATAGTGAAGTACGTGCCGTTTATTTGCTATGTTTAATTTAGAGTTTGAGAGGTGTATGTAGAAGGGTGAGTTTTTAGTAGGGTTGGTTAGTGGCAGCATCCTTTCCTACCCCGGCTATTATGACTAACTGTGGCTCTTACCCCTTCCCCTGTCGTTCATTCTGATGTGCTGCAATTACCTCCCGTTCGGTGTATGCAGAAGTGTGGGTTTTTAGTAGGGGCAGTACCTTTTGTTAGGGAGGACTCCCAGGTATGCCAGGGTGATGCTGGGGGTACGCCGACTCACAGGGCTTAACTACCTCTCCAAAATAAACAGAGTACTCAGCCAGACGGCAAGTACACATTACTGTTTACTACAGTCAAAACCAACAGGGATCGATACAAGAACTCAGGAAGATTCCAGCATGTCACAATGTGAATGGCGTGCAGGCCACTTTTGTTCAACAAACAGGTCACTACTCCGTCAGTACTTGGGCTGTTCTCCAAAAACATATCGCTCTGTGGGATTGGCCGCCAGGAGCATAATAACCAATATGGGCACATACACATGTTATTCTACAGGCTCTTGCATGTCAGGTGGCTGGCATGTTCCTTTCCCACAATCTAACTTACTACATTGTTGCAGAGTAGTGGCTTTACAATTGGTTCTTGCCCGTTGCTACCCACCCCTAGGGTACTAAACTGTGATTGGCTAGAGCTGATGTCCCCGGGCCTGGGTCCCTAAGCGGTTCTCAGTTCACTGTGCATCTTTTCAAGGTGATGTGAATGACTATGTGTCTGAATTGTAACTTTTGTGTACCACCTTTGCCTATGAGACTATGTCCCGCTCTTTGTTGCGCATTTGTCGCAGCCTGCATCTGGTGGCCTGGGATCGGCTCTGCTTTCTCACCACTGATCACTGTCCATTGTCTGCTTTAGCTGCATCACTTGTCTAAAGACCACGAAATTGAGCTCTGCAGCTCAAAATTATGAGGATTTATTCCCTTTTTCTGCAGCTGGTCCCTTTGCCATCTGGGGATTGGAATGCCTTCATATCTCTTGTCCTTGGCTGTGGGCCTTGTCTCACATGCCTGGATCCTTGTGCAGTCTGAATCAGCTCAGCTCGTCTCCTGCTCAATAATTTGAGGCCTGCTGTAATTTTCCTAAACCTTATAATGCAGTTTCTACATTGTCGATGTTACACTACATTTTCTATAAGTTAGCTATACGTGGTTTGCTCAGGTTCCATATATACTCCTGTATGTCCACGCGGCTATTGGCTTTAAGCATCAGCAAGCTCGATCAGGATCTCTTGTGCCTTGCGGTTTCTGTGTTGTTGCCTTTGGCTTATGGCAAAAAAATAAAAGCAATGACAGTGTGTCTATGTATCTGTCCTCTAACTATAGAACTGTATGCTCATGTCCTTCATGTATTCAAGTGTGAGTTTGTGTCGCGTCACTGCGGATTGCACGTGTGCTTCATGTCTAACACTGATACATCTGTTGTCTCTGGTGATGTCAGCAGCATGGCTTCTTGGTTTTTAGTCCAGGCTGTCCATATAGGTGTCTCTGACTATAGCCGTTGGGCTTTTTATCCATGCGTGTATAGATTTGTACTGCGCCTGGTCTGTATGGCTGGCTGAGGGGGTACCTCTCTGTGCATTTGTCAATCATTGGTGCATTTGTGATTCGTCTGAAATAGAATGAGTGGTTGCAGTATTTTCTGGCCTTTCATCCTGTCATGAACTTGGTGGGAGAGGGGGGTGGCAAGATTCAGACTCCCTCTTCACTTTTCTGCCCCTGGTGTTCGAACTAGGTGCCGCCATATCCCTTCCCCTTTAGTGTATTATGGTGTGCCGCAATGACAATCCCAGCAGGTTCCACCAGGGGGATGTGTTCCCTGTGTCGTGCAGTCCATCCGTTCCGAGATCGGGACACCTCTCTCTCCGCTGTTACCTTCTTAGGCCCTATATCCGTGATCCAATTAAGTCTGACCCATCTCCCTCTCCTGCTTCCCCTTTGACCCTCTGTAGTGAAGGGTACACCCTAGGTCTCAGAACCCACCCCTCCCATTCATATGCCTCTCTTCTTCCCTGCACTCCACGCCACTCTGGTACAGAGCAGCTAAAGGAAGAACACTTAGATATGAACACAGAAGCAGTGTGGTGACCCCTAGAACTGGCGCACAGTGCTACAGGTGAAAAAACACCTAGATATGAAATACAGCCGTAAGTAGAAAACACTAAGATTTAAGATACCTGGCAAGTGGGATAAACGCATGCATTTGAAATACAGCAGTCAGTAGAAAACACTTCGATTTGAGATATTTGGCAAGTGGGAAAAAACGCCTACATTTGAGATACAGCAGTCAGTAGCAAACACTTAGATTTGAGATACCTGGCAAGTGGGACTAAATGCCTACATTTTGAATACAGTAGTAAATGGAGAACCACCTACAATTGGGACACAGCAGTGATTGGAAAACTACTTACTAGCTGGCCAACATCGGTCTGCTATGTTACGTTAAGTAATAAGAGTGGTAGGGTGTTAATGGAACAAAGTAGTTGCTGTACTCCCCACCCAGACCACACTTACCTTATCAGTTGCTGGTGGTTGATAGAAGCAGGCTTCTCAGGTGAACACGGGGAAACACGGACTGGAGCTGCTTCTTCGGGAGCTGCCCTTTGCCTGGGGGCCCTTAGCCAGTGGGGCTGCCTGGGCAGAGGCTGCCCGCAGGGGTTGGCTTAAATGGGACAGGGTGCCAAGAACAATCAGGGGTCAGGGGTGGGCAGGGAGGCGAGTGGGAGAGAGTGGATACATGAAGAGGGCTGTGGTAGGGGGTTGAGAGAAGAAAAATGCCAAAAAGCAGCAAAATTCAACAAAAGTTACATTTCAGTGCAAGGCAAATGCCGGCAAGACGAGCACTAGCTCAGAGAACAATGCCAGCTGTATAGACTGAAGATCTTGAGGAGTCCATCTGAACAAACTGCTGGCAGTTGGCAAGGTAGGGCTTAAACCATCATAGGACAAGGTCGGCGGGTCCCATGCCCTGATGTAGGGTGTATGTGAGCACCTGGTAGTCCACTGTGTCGAAAGCAGCTGAGAGGTCGAGTAGAACCAAGAGGCAGAGGGTAGCCGGCATCAAGGATGTTGAGGGTGTTGTTGACCACCTGTATGGTTGCCCTCTCTGTGCTGCATCTGCGTCTGAACCCAGATTGGTAGGTTTGTGGAGATTGTTGGTGTTGATGAAGTTGAGTGGCTCCCACATTTTCGATGTTCTTACCTAGGCAGGGAAGATGGGTGATAGGGCAATAGTTACCTGGGTGGTTGAGATCCAGATTGGGTTTCTTTAGTAGCGGGGGATTTGACTTGCCTTTATGGTTGATGGAAAGATGCCTTGAGTTAGGCAGCTGTTGATGATATCCAGGTAGTGTAGAAGAGCTTATGCTGGGAGGGTCCTGAGGATGGATGCTGGGAGGAGGTTGTCTGTATACAATGTGGCTTTGAGGGTGGCCAGGGTTTCTACCAGATCCTCTGTAGAGAGTGTCTTGAATGTTGTCCAGGGTGTGGAGATTTCACAAGGAGGGACGTGAGGTGAGTCTGTGGATGCAAAGCTGGTGTCTATGTGCAGGTGAATCTTGCTGATTTTATCAATGAAGAAGGTGTTGATGGCGGTGGATTTTTCGATGGAGTGCAATATGTTAGGGTCGGGTTACGAGTTGACGCAGTGCTTGACTGCTTTGAAGAGGACTCTGCTTTTGTTGTCGGCATCTTCTATGTTGTTCTGATAGTAGGAGGCCTTGGCTTTGTTGATTATTTTTTGTCGGGTTGCTCAGGGTTCTTTGAGGAGCGCCAGGTCGAATGCGGTCCTGGAGTGGCAACAGGTTTTCTCTCATTTCCTGATGTCTCTTTAGCCGAGGTTGAGTTCTTGCAGGCACCAGGGTTCTGACGGTTTCGGTTTGCATGTGCGTGGTTTCAGAGGTGCGTGTCGGTCGATGGAGGCTGACAGGGTGGCATTGAGTGCTTCCAGTAGAGTTGCAGTTCGGTTGGGGGTTTTCTGTCCATTTCAGATGAAGATTGGCAATGTCTTCTGTGAGGGCTTCCACCGGGAAGTTCTTGAAGGACCTGAAGGTTTGTCTGATGGGTTTCGGCTGGGACTGCTTGACTGTGGTGGTGTGCAGCATGTTGAAAGGCACAATGAGGTGGTCAGATCAGTAAAGCGTGAGAGGAGAGCTGTCCTGGAGGGAAGTCAGTGCAGTGACGATTAGGTTGAGGATGTTACCTTTCTCAGTGACTGGTCAACATTTATGCAAGTTCTAAACAAATCCCTACTATGCTGACCCAATGTTGACAACGTTGGGCCCAAATCTGGCTCACAACAAATGGTACGCTAGCTCCTAATAATGTAGGCCCAAACTCAGGCATTCCAGCACACTCATCACTGACCCTGCCAACGCATATGGGACTCAGCAATCATTGAGACAATTAGCGCTCCTATCTCACACATCTACAAGTCAAGACAATCATTTTGTAACACTAGGGTTACATACCAAATGCTTCTGGAACTCAATCACACATAATCATCATTAGAACCACAGGCTTGTACTTGACAGCATCACACTCTATTGTCAAAGGTTGACGACACAATGGACCCCCAGTCTAGAGGTGTCTGTAGGAAGCAGCCCTCACAGCATTCACCTTTCATTGTGGCCTCTTTACAGCCATAGGAAGACTTAATAGGCGCAATGATTTTCTCCCATTCCGAACCATTTGTTCCAGATATATTGCACATGGCACCACCGGTCAGCCTTCATTAACTGTAAGGGGCACTCGGTCCTCAGGTCTATCAAAAACATGACCGCTTGTAGTAATGTACCCTTGAAAATGTTGGGAGCGTTACTAATTCGGAAGTCTTTTGGGCCTATCCATGGATTTGTGATACAACCCACATTCATGAAGGCTAGTGGGACTACTAAGAGCTGTCGGTGGGAGTCAGGGAAGTGGAGGGGGTCAAAGGGTGAGCAGAAGTGTAGTGAAAACCTAGTCCCTTTGACAACCAGGAGGTAAAAGACGAGACGGAAAACCACCAATAAATGGTTCAACAAAGAATTAGTGGGCCTGAAGAGCCATGAATGAAAACTGGAAAGATTGTGTCACTAATGAGAAGAAGAAAAGAACATCACTGCTTGCAAGGTGCATGGCCTGGGGATATCAAACTGTACAAAAGGATATTAGAAGCCAAGAACAAGACCACAGAGATGTTTAAATTCCAAAACAAGTTCTCCAACCCATCACAGAGCATAGAGCTCGCACAAGCCAACCAAGGGGTACTGAAGACATCACTTTCTCACAAACAAGATATCGGAACAAAGATCAATATTCTTTAACTGAACAAAAGCCATCTTCTTTCACACATCAAGGACGAGCAACATCTTCAATTCCTTTTAATACATATTAAAGGAATCACTACTTAAGCTAGTCCCCAAACTAATAGCCTGATAGCTGGAGACCTACTCATACCCACCATCTTTCATCAAAATCGACCTGGTGTGGCAGACAGCTCCTCACTACCATCTTCAAAGTCTTTTTTGACAAAACACAGGACAGATTTCAGCGGACCTCAAGAAAGCTTTGAGCATTCCCCTTCTGAAGAAGTCAACTGCTGACTCAGAGATTGTGGCAAACTTGTGCCAAATACCCAATTTACTGTCTGAGTAAAAGCCTGAAAAAAGTGTTCACCAACCAACTACAGTCCTAAAGTGAAACACAGCCTCTCTTTGAAGACTGTAAATGTTTTAGAAAACAGGGAAGCACAGAAACCACCTTGCTCTACATCAAGAAAAGGAACTGCACAAAACGTGGCCTAAAACAAACAAACTACTTTCACGCTGCTTGATGTCTCAGTAGCCCAAACCATGATTGATCACAGCATATTCATCCAATGCCTGGAGCAAAGCATGTTTGTGATACAGCTTTGGGATCGTTGTCCTCTTTCCTGAAGGACAGACCTCGAAACCCTAACAACAACACTGGCATCAATCATGGCTGAGAGCTCTGCCTGTGGCTTTCCAATGTCTACATGAAGCCCTTTGCATCACTACTCAAATCCTTCAAGAATCCTTTATAACTCTATACTTAACACTCACAGTTCAAGATCTATGTGCAGGGTGATCGCTCCATCAGCAATCGCCTGAACGTGTACTTGTCCTAGAACCAACATTGGATGTCATTCAGCTGTGTGTGTCTAAATGGGAGAAAAACAGAGATCCCATTAAGTGGTCTGGCCAAAACAAAGCCTCTGCTCTTCTAACTGCCCCTTTCCACTGCCCCGATTACAGCAACCACGGTCACAAACCTGGGGGTGACCTTTGACGTGGCACTCAAATTTGGTCCACAAATAAATTATATAGTGAAGAGTGCACACAACTATCATCACAGACTATTGAAAATCCTTCATTTCTTAGATGAACGTCACAAAGTGGTTGTAGTTAAAGCACTAGTTCTGTCCAGGTTGGATTACTGTAGTGTCCCATACAAGAGTGTCCCCACATCTACCTTCGGGCACCTGCTCCAGAACAGAGCAGCAATAATGATCCTTGGTGTAAAAAGGCAGGTGGAGTGCTGTCTCTCACAGAGACTGAGAATTGGCTAACTTTAGTCAGAGTATCAAATTAAAGCTCCTCTGCACAGTCTGAGTCATAGGGCTAATTGTAACCAAGTACCTGGTTTAAGAACTGAACCGCTATACTCCCACAAGAAGCCAGAGATCCACAAATACTGAAATTCTCCAGGTACCCAAATATAAACGTAAGCACCTGGGGTGGGGGGGATCCGATTTGGGGTGGCTGGACCCTTAACCTGGAATAATTGTCACTGTTTTTCCACATTGACCCCTCCTTTCTCCAGCGCCTATTCATTCTAGATTGTTTTAATTGTTCTCAGTGACCTTTCCCCAGAACACAGAACGTCCAACACACTGCAGAAGCCAAGCCAGATTGCCCCCTTCCCACCCAACGAGGATGAAGCTGAGCTCAGCAAGTACTGTCTGCTTCCACAGGACTCCTAATCCTCTGGTCCCAGAAATATCTTATTGAGTGTCACCCTCTTCTCAGCAGTTTGGATCCATTGAACGGCAGCCCTTTGTTTCCATCCCTCTCTTCCTCCCTTCCTCTCTCCCTCCCTTGAGCCATCTCTCCCTATTTCTCACTCCCTTCCCTTCAACTATCTCTCTCCTTCCATACCTCCCTCCCTCCCTCTTCCTCTCTCACCCCCACTCAATGGGGAAATCCATTCAGTTGTAATCACCATCAGCAATTTTGCTGCCCCTCCCACCTTGTTGAACAGCATGTCTGCATCCCTCTGCTGATAGATGCATATTTAGCTCCTCCTCTCCTCCCTCTCACCCCTTAAGCGCTGAGAAGTGGGTTTATTTCTGCATGTCTGGTGCTTTAACACCAAAATAAATGAGTACATTCATGAAATATTCTGGACAAAACATTGATTTGTAAAATCAGAGAACTAGATCAACTTGTGTGAAACCATAATTGGCAAATCTGGCACACAAATTACAACGATGAAAGTGTGTGCTTTCAAGAAGTCAAATAGAATCAATGTTGCAGGATTTTCACTTTTCAAGTTACACAATTCAGATTGTCCCTTTTCTGATTCTCGTGATCACGGACAAGGAAATCCCCTTTTTGTGAAGCCTGCTATCAAAAGGGGAGAATCAATTTATGGGGCTCATGTGAAAAGGACTCCATCTCATGGATGGACCTGCCCATTGCGGTAGAGCATGCAGTGCAGGAATATCTTCCCCAGTAACTATGCCAGAGGATTAATGTTACCATTTGTAGTGATCTCGGCTTCATCTTAAAATTCCTATTGAAAGGATTTGTATCCAGGACAGAAGAGGCTTCCCAGGTACCACATGTGAAAGTGACAGAGGGGTAGACCTCTGTGCAATGACAGTGTGGGAGGCGACACTTCACCATCCCTTCAAATTATGTGAGATCCAATCTACCAGACGTAAATTGAGGATTCTCGTGACTATCAGCTTAAAAGAAAATGCCTCCAAGCTCTCGTCGGCCTTGCAGCCAAAGAGCTGGGAGCAATCAAATGGCATGTCTAATCATCTGGACTGGACATAGGGTGCAAAACTCGACTTTCACAGCCATGCAAATCTTCTGGCGACAGTACTCTCCGCCATTATATATGATATGATATGATATGGCTTTTGTAACGCGCCTATACACAAATGTTTCATGGCGTGACGAGGAAAGGAAGGGGGAAAAGAGAGAAGACAGAGACAATGATCTTACTAAGCCAAGTGACATTGAGATTGCACAAGTGCAGGGGAGGGAGGAGGGGAAAAGTGCCAGGGGAAAGGGGACGGGGCAGTGCTATACATGGGAATCAAACAATAAC
Organism: Ambystoma mexicanum; assembly: GCF_040938575.1. Lineage (NCBI taxonomy): Eukaryota > Metazoa > Chordata > Amphibia > Caudata > Ambystomatidae > Ambystoma > Ambystoma mexicanum. Next base: position 220,559,104 of record NC_090924.1, on the reverse strand, counting down.
AAGAAGTGCGGCCAGCAGGTGGCAGGTGCAAGGGTAAGTGCAGACAGCATGTGTCCAAAAGTGCAGGTAGGGGGACTGAAGGGTTACAGATACAGACCTAAGTTCAAGGGTTGCCGGGAGGCAGTGCGGGTGTGCAACTCGGTGGGCAGTGACCTGGGCCTGAAATCAGAGGTTAGCCAGGTGACCAGTGCAGGATCAGACAGGAAATCAGTAGGGGAAAGGAAAAGAGAAGGCAGAAGCAAAGAGGAAGGTCTTGAGGTGTTTCCAGAACCAGAGATTGTTCTCCTCAAGTTTCAGAGGCAAGGAGGCTGTTCCAGAGGGAGGACCCAGGCAAAGAAAGAGATCTACCACCAACTCGTTGCTTGGAGAAGCAACTGACTCTGAGGGAGTTGGAGGTGGAGGAGCGAAAAGCTTGAGTAGGAAAGTATTTACAAAGAGAGTGTTGGAGGTATTGAGGACCTAGGCCCCAGAAGGACTTGTGGAGAATGCAAAGGGTCTTGCACTTAATCCTTGCAGTCACTGGGAGCCAATGCAGAGATTTCAGTGCTGGAGAGATACAATCCCTGGGCTTGAGGCCAAGGACAAGTCTCGCAGTCCTGTTCTGGATGAGCTGCAGAGGGCGGAGAGTAGAAGCAGGCAGATTTAGAACAAGGCTGTTGCAGTGGTCCAGCCTGGAGAGAAGCAGGGCTCTGGAGACAGTGAGCTTCTGGGCGAAGGAGAATAAAGGAAGAATAGCTCTGAGGAGGTGCAGTTGGTAGTTTGACTTCTTTGAGACGTCAGAGATGTGTGGAGAAAAGGAGAGTGTGGAGTCAAAGATGACCCAGAGGTTCTTACCCTCACAGGTGGGAGCAGGAAGACAGCCAAGGGAGGCCGCCAGAGAGTGACAGGAAAGGAGGGTGCAGGTGTGCCAATGAGGAGAATCTCTGTCTTATTAAGGCAGAGATAGTTGGCGGCACACCACTCTTGTATAGCAGACAGACAGTCAGAGATGAGAGAAGGAGAAGAGGTGACAGAGGGGAGCCTGAAAACGAGCAGAGTGTCATCTACATAGCACTGAAAGTTGGAGCAGAGAGCGGCAATGCGGTGAGCGAGAGGTGCCAGGTATTGGTTGAACAGCCAGGGAGAGAGGTTAGACCCCCGGTGAACACCACAGGTAGAGAGTGAGATAGAAGAAAGGAAGGACCCAAGTTGGAACGGGAGGGTCGATCAGAGAGGACGAGATCAGCCAGGCCATGGCCTGATCGGTGATACCCAGGTTATCACGGAGACGATTGAGCAGGATGGCGTGGTTGACCGTGTCAAAGGCAGACGAGAGATTGAGTAAGATGAGGACAGAGGGGAGATTAAAATCAAGTTTAGAGACCAGGTCTTCACGGATGTTCAGGAGAGCACTTTTTGTGCTGCTGGCTGCTCTTAAGCCAGACTGATGGTCATGGCCCTGCTTACGCATTCCAAGGAGTCTAATCGACAGTGGAGAGACTGGCAGATGACATCTTGAACAAGGTTTAGAAAACCTTCTCTCTCCTCCCCTTCAGGGATGTGCTGCGCTGCCACAGCCGCTATGTCCCACAAGGTGTGCGTGTACTAGGCAAGGGTGCAAGTGACATTAATGGCGTTGAAGTCCATTCTGCCTGCTGAGCTCCTTCTTCTCTGAGGCATCAAACCTCTTATCCCTATCCTGAGGGATAGTAGGGTAGGCTGCAGCCTTAGAGGTTGAAATGGCTGCCTGAACCACCAGACTTTCCATGGTAGTGTGGTTTGAAAGGAAACTTGGGTAAATCGTGGCAGGTCTCTAATTCCTTGCCTGATCTTTATTAACAGCCAGTGTAGTATCTGGCTTCAACTGGTTTTCCAATACCCTGGTTCTTAAGGCTGTGTGAAAGGGCAACACAGGCTCCCTCAGGGGACCTCTATCCAGTATGTCTGTGAGAAAATACTTCTCAAAGATGGCCTTTGGTCTGCCCCAGCTGATATGGGATACATTACTCACCGTAATCATATTTCTGATGCGTGTATCTGCTTAGATTCACATGCTGTGCATAGGCCGACATCTAGTGGAAGCTGCAGAGTATTACAGTTTGTTTTTCGAAACTCGAAAATGGGCGATGACACAGGGCGTGCCAGTAATACTATCCCTAGTGTGACGTCCACTGTACCCATGATCCCTCACGCATCTAGGACTCTCAAATTGTATTTTTTCTAACATGAGGTGGCATGATGAGTAGCGTGAGTACAGATTATCCAAGCAGATAGATAGAAAGATAAGACTACAAGCATCCATGCGTCTTCTCTCAGAGGGGGGGGAAGGGTGGGTCGCATGTGAATCTAAGCAGATACAAGCATCAGAAATACGATTATGGTGAGTAATGTATCCCTTCTGAGGCTTGTGGAATCTGCTTAGATCACATGCTGTGCATAGATTAGCGAGCAATGTTAGAAGAAGGAGGTGGGATTTGAGAAGGGTCATGAGCAAATAAATGTCTTAGAACCGCTTGTCCCACTTGAGTATCTGTCTTGGAACGAGTGTCAATGCAGTAGTGCTAAGTAAAAGTGTGAATAGAGCTCCAAGTAGCTGCTTTGCAAATGGTGTCAAGGAGGACATTTGCAATGAAAGCCAGAGTGGCCCCGATGCCTCTTGTAGAGTGGGCTCTTGGCGTGAAAGGCAGAGTCTTTTCACAAAGGGAGTAACACAGCTGGATACAATTTATAATCCACTTAGAGATGGCACCTTTAGAGACGTGATCTCCCTTTCTGCCTATAGCTACGGAGACAAACAGATGGTCTGCGTTCCTTAGCTGCCTGGTCTTGTCTATATAGTATAGGACTGCCCTATGCACATCTAGGGTGTGTAGTTTCACCTCAGCAGAGCTTTGGGGTTCTTGGAAGAAAGCCGGAAGCTCAATGGACTGGTTAACGTGGAATTTAGAAATAAACTTAGGTGAAAACTTAGGGTGTGTTCGTAAAACCAGTTTATCTTTATGAACAGTAAATAAAGGATACTGCACTGACAGAGCCTGAATTTCACTGACCCTTCTTATCGATGTAATGGCTACTAAGAAGGCAGTTTTATATGTCAGTTGTTTGAGACTGCTTTTATGCATGAGCTCAAATGGGGGGCCCATGAGTTTAGCCAGCACCACATTAAGGTCCCATCCTGGTGGTGGGTTAGAAATTGGAGGGTAGAGTCTCTTTACCCCTTCGATGTAGGCTTTAACCACTGGTACTTTCCATCACAATACCTTGTTATGGGAGGTGGTGTATGCTGACAGAGCTGCCAGGTGTACCTTTAGTGAATTAAATACCAACCCTGCGTCCAGCATGTGGAGCATGTAGGTGACAATAGTGGAAGGAGTGCAATCAACTGGGTTGTTTTGCTTATTCTGGCACCAGATAACAAATATTTTCCATTTCTCAAAATAACAGTGCCTAGTGTTGGGCTTCCTAGATTCTTTTAGGATGTCCATGCACCTCTTTGGTAAGTTGAGGTGTCCAAACTCTGACTTCAGGAGCCATACTGCCAAGTTCATTGAGCTGGATTGAGGATGCACTGTTTGACCTTGGTGCTGGGATAGTAGGTTGTACCAGCACGGGAGTCTGATGGGTTCGCACGCTGCTAGCCTGTGCAGGTGTGGGAACCACGGTTATCTCGCCCACATGGGAGCAACTAGGATGAGCGTCATCGATTCTCTGTGCATCTTGTTGAGCACCTTCTCATTAGAGGAGTTGGTGGAAAAGCATAAGCAAACATCCCTGACCAGTTCGTCCACAGGGTGTTCCCCACGGAGCCTGGCTGGGGAAACCTGGATGCGAAGTCTGGGCATTGTCTGTTTTCGCTTGTGGCGAATAGGTCTATAGTGGGGAAACCCCACTGTGAGAAGATGTCTTCTACGACCTCTCTGTGTAGAGACCACTCGTGTTCTCTTGGGAGAGGATCTCTTCTCAAGGCGTCTGCTAGTGAATTGAGATCCCCTGGAACATGTTGAAATGACAGGTAAATGTTCCGTCTGAGTGCCCATAGCCAAATTGTCTGGGCAAGCCTGGACAGATTTGGCAAACAAGTCCCTCCCTGCTTGTTTAGGTAGAACATCGCTGTTGTGCTGTCTGTTAAGATTTGCACTGACAGGTTCAACAGGTGGGGCTCGAACGCTCGAAGCGCTCTGAATACTGCCAGAAGATCTAGCAGATTGATAAGATTCTTGGCCACTGTGTGAGACCAGAGACCCTGAGCTGTGTGGTGAAGGAGGTGTGCTCCCCACCCTGACAGGGATGCATCTGTAGTGACTACAGCCTGTACTTCTGGATCGTAAAAGGGTTTCCCCTTTGACAGGTTTTCTCTTGTCCACCGGTGAACACTTTGTACCAGTGTTGGCGAAACGACGACTAGATCGTCCCACTGACCACTTGCCTGAGACCACTGTTTCGCCAACCAGTCTTGCATGGGACGCATGCGGAGGCGCGCGTGGGGGACCAGGTACCAGGTAAATACATGACGCCAACATGCCTAGCAAACGCATCACTTTGCGCACCATTATCTGGCGACCGGGCAGATATAGAGGAATTTGCAGTAGTAGATTCCAAATTCTTTCCTCCGATGGAAAGGCCAACCCCTCTTGAGTGTTTAGTACAGCTCCTAGGAACTATTTGGAGGTGCTTGGCACCAGGCTTGATTTTTTCTCGTTTATGGAGAAACCCCAATTCTCTGAATGTTTGAACTGCAAATTACTGGGGTCTCCCCCATGATGAGCTAGTCGTCCAGGTAAGGGTACAATGGGATTGCCTCCCTGCGTAGGTGTGCCGCCACCACCGCCAGAACCTTGGTGAATACCCTTGGAGCCGAGGCTATACCTAGGGGCAGCACCTTGAACTGGTAGTGCTGACCGTCCACCTTGAAGCGCAAGAATCTTCTGTGCGCTGGGAACATGGAAATATGAAAACAGGCATCTTTCATGTCCAATGTTGCCATGTAATCCCCCTTTTTTAGGAGGGGGATTACCTCTTGGAGAGTAGCCATGCGAAACTTGGGGCTTGACATACTTGTTTGCAGGGCTTAACTCTAAAACTGGGCACAATGTCAGATCTTTTTTTGGAACAAGCAAGTAAGTTGAATAAATACCCTTGTTTACCTGTTTGCCCGGGACGAGTTTGATTGCGTCCTTTTCTAGAAGATTGACGATCTCCTCGAGGAGGATCTTCGGGTGGTCCAAGGAATGTACTTTTGTTGTGGGGGGTGGTTTCGGGGATGCTCGAGCAGTTCTATGCAGTATCCTGCGGACACTGTGGACAGCACCCATCTGTCTGATGTGATCCCTTCCCAAGCTTGGGTGAAGTTGGTAATGCGTCCCCCTACTGGGGATGCGTGGGAAGGGACCCTGATCTCAGCATCACTGTTTTGTGGGAGGCGTGCCGCCTCTGCTGGGACTGCCTCTTCCCTTACCACGGCCCCTCTTGTTTCCCCTGTTGTAACTCTGGGTAGACTGCTGGTTGTTACCAATAATGTACCCTGCCCCTGAGAACAGTTGGAACCTTTTGTGAATTTTGGCCGCGTGGGCGACGAAAATTGCCATTCCCTCTTTGATTAGGGGGTTTGTTGGTCAACTGTCCCAGGGATTTCAGAGTCTCATACTCATCTTTGGAATTTTCTTATGCGTCCTCTACCGCCTTGCCAAACAGTAGATTGGGCTCCACCGGCATGTCGATTAAGGATGCTTGTGTCTCGGGTTTAAACCCTGACTTTCTTAACCAAGCATGCCTCTTAATGACAGTGTTCTCTGCTATTAGCCTGCTGGCATTATCCGCGGCATCAAAGGTTGCCTTAAGGATGCAACCGGACACAGCTCTCCCCTCCAACGCAACCTGTGCCAACTAGCCCTTTAAAAGTTCTGGTGCGGAGTCGATAAGTGCAGCAACTTGCTCCCACTGGTGGCAGTTGTAACTAGCCAACAGAGTGGTGGAGTTGGCAATCCTTGCCTGGTAGGCAGAAGTGGAGGCTACCTTCCTTCCCAACCCGTAGATCTTTTTGCTCTCCTTGTCGGGGGGAGCCTCAGATGAAGATAGGGGTGTTCCCGCCCTCTTCTGGGTATTAATCACTACCAGTGAGTCAGGTTTCAGTTGCCCCTTTATGTAAAGTGGGTCTGATTGGGCTGCCCTGAACAATTTTTCGATTCTGGGGTTTACCGTCCTGTCGAGGTTAGGATTGAGAAGGGAAGGATCAATTCTCCTTTGTATACGCTTGAGAATAGGGATGGCCTGGGCAATGGGTTTCTTTTCTCCTACTAGTTCCTCGGCAAAGTCCCTCTCCTCTTGTGCTCCCTGAGTGTCTATGCGGAAGTGTTCTGCCACTCTAGACAAAACCTCATTTAGGAGAGGTTGGTTGTCGACTGGGGAGTCGGTAACCTGAGGTTCTTTGCCTACCGGGGAGTCTATTCTGTAGACTTCTGGGTCATCTTCCTCCTCCTCTTGGTCCTCGTCATCCCCATAGTAGTCCACCCAAGTTTGGTCGTCCAACGTTACCAATTCTGGATCCTCATTTTATAGTGGATCCTCACTATACTGAGTGTATGGCTGTACGTAGAAAGGGTCAGAAGACCGAGTTTGCGTTGGTGCCTCAAATCAAGGTTTCTTACCAGGGGGTTGCGGGTCCCTAGACCCTGAGGGAGTAGCCCCGTCAGGGGTATAGGAGAGGAAGTGATCTGGGTTCTTGGCATAGAAGTCTGCTAGGGATGACATTCTAGACATAACTCTGTCTATATCCTCACTGGACCATTCTTTGGAGCTGGGGATTACCCTTTCCTGGGAGGGTTTCCCTGCTGTGACCTAACTGGACCTATGGGCTTGGCAGGGGTCTTGGCTAGCTGATTATCAGAAGACCTAGCACTGTCTTTATGTAGCAGAGGTGTACAAAAAAAGGCTGAGATCTCTTCTTCTTCTGTTTTCCCCCATCCCCATGAGTGGAAGAGTGATTCCCTGGCGTTTTCACCTTCTCAGAGCTTTTTCGACGTCTGGCGCCGAGATTCGGGGGTAGAGTCCCTTTCTTTAGAGTGAGGACGTCGGGATCCTGGAGCAGGCGTCGAGCGTTCTGCTGATGCCGACTCCTGGTTTTCAGCCTGGGGATGGAGGTCGGCTTTGTCTTCCGACGATCGTACCTCCATAACTTTGGTGAGTGAGGCACTCTTGGCAACAGTGGATGGTTGCCTGGTGTCATGCGGCAATCTTGACCGAGAACGCCCAGAGGACACCGATTCGGTGGACCGTTCTTTGTGTGCCTTTTTCTGAGAACTCGACACGCGCGTCCAGTCTCGGTTGGACTTTGAGTGTTTAGTGGAAGTGATGTGGGTAGCGCTCGTGTCGCCGGGTGTGCTCCCCATAGCTGCCCTGCCGGACAATCTTCCGAGGTCGGGGACTTGCGCTTGGCTGTCTTTCGACGCCACGTTGCCCTCGCCGTCCGATAGTACGGCGTTGCTGCCATCACTGAAGGTGCCCTCCGCTTCCATGGCATCTCGTTGCCTGGCGTGGTGGGCCCAACGTTTGGTCCAACGGTCCTTTAGAGTCTTAGCCTTGAACCGGCTACACGCTCTGCAGTTCGCCTTGGGGTGGTCCCTTCGCAAGCAGAGGTTACAGGTGGCGTGTCTGTCAACCCAAGGGTACTTGCGGTTGCACTTGGGGCAAAATTGGAAAGGGGTACCCTCCATACGCACCCTGTGGCAGCGGGCTAGTGTGTGTAGGAATATATATATATAAATATATGTATGTGAGTGTAGCGTATGTACCACCCCCCACTCTCCCTACTTGAAGGGCCGAGGCCAGAGGCCTTCCAAGGCCCGGGCCGAGGGCAGAGGCCTTCCGAGGCCCGGGCCGAGGACAGAGGCCTTCCGAGGCCCAAAGTCCATCGTGCAGCTCTCAATGGTTGTTTTCTTCTCCGGGCCGGCATCGAGCTTCGAAATTCGGTGACTTGGCGTGGGAATGGAAGAAACGGGGAAATATACTATTTGCAAAATTATGGCTAAAAGCCAGGGAACTCCGCGGAATGCTTCCAACAAGTATGGCGGAAAAAAACAATCTGAGGGTCCTAGACGCGTGAGGGATAATGGGTACAGTGGACGTCACACTAGGGATAGTATTACTGGCACGCCCTGTGTCGAAGCCCATTTTCGAGTTTCGAAAAACAAACTGTAAGACTCCGCAGCTTCCATTAGATGTCCGCCTATGCACAGCATGTGATCTAAGCAGATTACACAAGCCTCAGAAACTCTGTTACTTTTCCCATAACTGACCTATAGGAAGGATCAGCATGTCCGGCAGAATCTCGAGTGGCAAAATCTGTTTCTGGTGAGGTGTCCAAGTCACTAGCATCTCTTTCAGTGTCCACAAGACTTTGCATTCTGGACTCCTCTGAGATTAATTCTTCAGGCACATTAGGAGGGCCGAACCCCAAGCCAAAAGGCACATCTCTCTCTTCCTCCTCTACCTCAAAAATCGACCCCATGGCCTTGAAGAAGTCAGGCCTTGGTAAAGGCTTGAAAGTTTTCGAAAAATCCTCCAAAGACCTTGTCGGTGTCGATGGCACTGTGGGTGTTGACAGCTTCGAGGACAACACAGGCCTCAACAGACCTGTTGCCCGCTCTTTAAAAGGAGTCGAGAAATTAGGTTTTGGCTTCACTCTATGAGTTGACAAAGCCTCCTTCGATGGAGGTCGAGGAGACTTACTGACTGGGCTCTTAGGCACACAAGTATTTATTTATTTTAAAACGTATAAAGCGCAAACTAAGGCCCAAAGGTGTCTAGGCGCTGGCATTGTCTGTACAGAGAAAAAAAGGAGCTCTTTGCAGGTTCGCACCCTTACTAGTTAAAACATATAGGTTTAAAGTGCCCTACAGAAGGGGAGGTACTCCTCAATGACTCAATGATAATGGAAGCAGATTCTATAATGTAGGAGCCATTACTGAAAAGGAGGGGCCTCCCAACCGTGCATGCTGACACCTCTGTATTGTAAGAAGTAGTGGTCTCTGAAGACGCCCTGCCGGCCTTACTAGGCACAGTGTGGTCCGAAGTCTTCTTGGGTACTTCAGAAGGGGTGGTTGGAGCCGTCTTCTTAAACACATCCAGCATCTGGAGACGAAAATTCCCCCAGTCGGCTCGAGATGCCGACTTGCTGGGAAAGCTTACCCGCTTTCTGTCAGGTGAGGCGTCTGCTAAAGAAGATTATGAGTGATGGTGACGTTTTTTTCGATTACTATGGGAGGACGATGAGGACGAGTGATGAGATCTAGATCTTGAGTGCTGATGTTTAGAGGGCTTCTTCAATGGGGAAATCTCCCTGGATTCATCCAGCAACCTCCTTTTGCAAGGGGTTTATGAAGGAGATTTAGAAAGGGGCCTACCTGCCATGAGCTTTCCCTTCCTCTCCCTCAGGGCCTTCACTGCCATCGACTGACAAGAACTGCAGTCGTCGGTTTTATGGTCAACTCCCACACACCAAAGGCAGATCCGATGTGGGTCTGTAGTGGACATTTTAGCATCACAATCGCAACACCTTTTGAAACCAGTTTTCAGAGTAGACATCATTGAAAACCTTAGAGTTTTGCATATACGCAATGAAAAATCGCTAAGGCTATGAACCGTCCGAAGTTTGCTGAGCATGCAGAAAATGGAACAAACAACGGGAGCCACACAAGCTACTTATACCAGCATCAACATCACATCAGAGTACATACAGGACGGTAGCTGTCGAGGGTCATGAGTCGACGACGTATGATGCCCGCTACTATGGAAAAAAGTTTCCAAAGCTGCAAGCAGATTTACGAATATCAAAGATGAGGATATGTGGGAGGACACAATCCATTAAAAAACAATATTTTGGAGCACACAAACAAATAAGTGTTAATATTGTTAGATATGTGCAACCATTTCCAAATTAAGATGTGATGGATCAATGAAAGACACTCTATATTATGGAGCAGCTGATTCTTAGGGACTGGGAGCCTTCTAATCATATTCTTTAACCACACCAACAGTGGCAGCCATTGACAAGTGGCAAGTTCCAATAACAATTATAATTAAGATAATTTACTGGAGCACAAAAGTAAAAACACCTCAATGCATCAAGCAGAACAAATCATGACATTAACACAAAAAAGCAATGCATCACATAAGTGGAAAACACATCGATGTATCAAGTAGCGAAGCTCTTCCAAACAAAATTCATCACCTCTCTAACGTTCTCAGAAATAGGCCAGCCCTATAAGAATGTGTTCACCACGATGTACTATTGCTGCGAGAGCTTTAGCAGAGAGCTCCTGCTCTCTCAGGAAGACCTTAAAGGTTGTTTAGTGGATTTTTTTCTACTGATTATATCAGACCCACGGGCTCAACAGAGCAGTTATGGAAGTCAGATTGTGTGAAACTCACAGGAATATAGATTCAACTTGAGCACATGCGAGTAACCACCAACAAATGATTCAAGACTGGATCCATCTTTCCCTCCCTTAGCTATATCCCCTGCGTGTATCCCTCTGTATCCCCCGCACTATACCCTATGACCTTGTTGTACAGTGCTCTGTTGTTTCACAGCTAGGTATGGACTATATCACACCCAACACATATACATAAATATACGTATAAAGGTATACAAAAAATAAGAATGAAAAATAGAAAAAGGAGCACATGCCTGCCAAGTGATCACATGTATTTTAGTGTTGGTTTTTGTTATTATATTAATAACACTTATTTTATAACAGTTCCTAGAGCAGGTCTTTCACAGCACTATAAATAACCTATTATTTTGAGTCACCAAAAGTTTAGAAACGTAAGTTTGAAAGATGGCGTCACCGCTGCGGAGATTCAGCCCTATGACTTCAGGCTGAAGGCACATCTCAGCAGTCGCAATTTGCAATACGCTATTAAAAATATGGGACGCCATGTGGTGCAAATCTGATGTGAACATAATTAAATTAGAGCAGAACACTTAAATACATACTTTAATTTGGTCTGACCCGATTGGATTTTGCCAGGCCGTATATAGCACAGTTGTTATTGGTTCAAGCATATTTGTTGCAATTCATATTGCAATGTTATTTATAAAAAAAAAGGATCAGGGGGAACGAAGGACTAAATTAAAGGTTTAGCATGCCGGCCTTGTGTCTTCCGTTTTTAGAGTTAGTGTCGAGATGGGACCCGAGTCAGTGTTACTTGAGGACTTCAACAATATGCTTCCAATCGCACACAACTGCTGAAAAGACTCCCACTCAGACCAGCAAACTCTTTCTTGGGGGCTCTAAGTAGATTAGCTGTTCCAGTTTGACACCTTCCACAGTTTAAAAGCAGAAATAATGAAAATATTATACCACTTGGCATAAGCTATAAAAATGTTAGCCATAGCATGCGTGTACAATGCGATATTATAGTCCTAAATTAGCTTGTATTTATATCCCGTGACCACAGTTATGCAGCTTGCAGCTCCAGCTCCTGCTTTAGCAGGTGTTTACCATTACATTTGCAACATGTTCTATTGCATAACAATGTTGGCTCCATTACAATGTCACCCTGGCAACATTTAGTTATCATGGCAAACAATGCTCAGACAAGTAAAATGTCTATGATTTATCAAGGACAAGCTGTCGGGAATACACGTATATGGATAGCATTGGGAGAGAAAAATTCTTGTGGCTTGCCTGAAATACATTTAATTTGACTTTTCCACAAGGGCTCTGAAATCATCAGTCATCATTAAAACAATGATGAGCTCACTTCTAGCAAACAACAAGGAACCTCTTAAGAAAAGGATACTGCTTGAAACATACAATAGGAGGAGGTGATGGATAAAGGCTTTCCATGTCTTTCTCCCGCCTCCACTGATTCTCCCAAGGGTGAGGATCCATAGTTTCACAGGGGGGTGCCCCTTTAGGATACACTGCATAGCTTTTGAAGTTCCCTGTTTAGCTGGTGCCAGTTAGGACCAACCAAGACCCTCCAGTTATTCTAGATACCTTGTCCGAACAGGACTACACTTTCCAGCTTTCCCTACACAAGGTCATCATGCAGAATGTATCTCCATTGCCTTAGATCAGGTCAGGGCAATTCCTAATGAGTCTGTGAGTGTTCATTTGGGCAGTGTACTCACTCGTTTGCCTGAGGCTTTGCTCTTCCTGAACCTTTTGAACCCCTGACTGCTATTCAAGTCCCATTCTCTTCCTGCCTATTTCTGCCGCCTGAATTTGGACATTTGGTGAGTTTTGTACTTCTTGTTGTTCTCCCCGTCAGCTTCTACACGCTTTAAATGGTATGGTCTGCCCCTACTGTATTGGTACACCTTAAACTATCCTCAATATTCATTCTGACTGATCTAGTTTTAATCTTTGGCCAGGTTCTATGGACTTGCCTCTTCCGCTGGCACCTTATGGTCACTCTTTGATCTGGCTGAGATCCCCCATTTTTCTGTGCTTCCTGTGGATTCCCTCTCTTTTCCGTTGCTTGCATCCTACTTGGGGTACAATGGGCCTCATTACGGGTTGGGTGGAATTCCGGCAGTAAATCTGCCGAAATAACGCCCAAACAAATTGCCGCCAGATTACAAGTGGTGGTGTAATTCCACATTTAATTTGAGCCCATTAGACTCAATGGGGCTCTTTTGGCGAAATTACTACTTTTTTAATTCCGCTGATTCTGCCGATTTTCAGCGGTGAGTTGGAGGATTTACCTCCAGGATTTTCCTGGAGGCAAATCCTCCACTCCAGGCCCAAACTCGTAATTTGGAGTAGTGGTAAAGTTGGTGATAACACAGTTACTGCCAACTTTACCACTCACCTCCAAACTCGTAATGAGGCCCAATGACTGTTATTGTGTTTATACTCTGCACCATTGGATCAGATATCTGCTATTCTCAGCATTTGTCCTGCTCCCTCTTACAGGATCTTGTTGATTTCCTCTCTCAGTCTTTCCCTGGACCCTTAGTTTACTGGCTTAAACCCTTTTGCGAAGGACATCTTTGCCATCAGCACCTGATGTTCTTCTCAGACCTTGGGACTTTCTTGGACTCCCGGAACTGTAGTACTGGGCCCTGTATTCCAAAGCAGCTGGATTCTCACTTAAATAACCTTCCTTTCTTTCCACTTTCCATCGCATGCTGTTGGGTAGCATAGGTGCCATTGTCATCATGCTGTCGTCACTCCTAGGTCACGGGGGGCTTCAAGGACACCAGGTACAAGTACTTAACCTTTCTTGCTTTAACCACTTGTTGTAGTGTGTCATTACCTGCACTCACCTTGATTTTTATTTATTTCTCAGCGCTAGCTTTGGAGTCTGCCTCCTTGTCTTCCTCCCAACTTTCGTCTCTGGCTCAGTAGACTGAATTTCTATTGGGCTACCCTACAATACAGGAAGTGGTTTGTGAGGGCTACCATCAAGGCATATCACCATTTCTGATAGTTTGAGAAACATTTGCCTTGATGGCCTCATGCCCCTCCTGCTGACCACTGGGTCAGCAGTGGGGGCATGAGGCCATTACTCAGGCACCAGTGACACTTTAGACCAAAATGGCAACTATGCAGGCAGCCCTTAAATCCTGGTTGGACAGAATGCAGGCAAATGTACATCCTTTACTCAATGAGGCAGCCAAACCTGGTACACTAGCTGCCTGGTAGCTCTGTCCTCTGTTCCTTCTCTTGCTTTGTCCATAGTACCATAACGGGACTTATTTTCCTAACCACCACCTGAACTCTTCTATGAAGACCCGCAAGGTTCTATCAGACCTTCTTGATTTAATGGAAGCTGCATTATCTATGTCACCCACCTGCATTCCCTCATTTCACTTCCAAGTTTGCTTTTTTTATGTCCTACTTAGGGGGTACAGCTGTCTCCTTGGCTAACCCACTCATCAAAAGCAACAATCCAATCCCGTTTGATTTCAAGACACTAACTACAACTCTGGCCTGATTCTTTGATGTCAGGTATCAAACGCAAGCAACTGACCTGGAACTCTTAGACCGACACAAGTCAAAACCCTGTGCAATCAAAGGGAAACATATACAACCAAGCCCAAAGTTTAAAAATGTCTATCTTATACACAGCACTAAGGGTGGACTTCAAGGGATGCCCTAGCCGTCTTGCCCACACCCTTCATGCCCTACTTGGATCTGTACTGCAGTTAGATCAACGGCAGGTTTAACAAAAAGGGGAAAAGAAGGCATGGACCCAATTTCTATCCCCTTCATGGTGCATCTCATTCTGAATGAATGCAAAGACTCAGACTCAAACCCAGGGACCTCTATGCAAATAACAATGAAGAGTAGGAAAGAAGAAGCGCATCCAGCTTGAATCTGTATTGAGAGAAGCCCAGTCATTCCCAGAAGGAATGCCTATTAGGATCAAGGGAACAGGAGGCAGGCGAAATAGGTACTGGAGTGGAAAAAGGTCAGAGGGAGGATGGAAGATCTGGCATGGGTGCAAATGGGATGCTAGCACAGGCCAGTAACCATGGGATAAAGAGCCTAGTTAAGTTCCAGGAATGGCATATTGTATTTCAGTATGTACCCTTCCAAGATGGCCCCCATAGACAAAGGGCTGGATTTTGCTAAGGGATTGGTTGGGAGTTATCTTCGACCCCTATGGCTTTTTCATTCCTCACATCTTGGACCTTGCCAAGAATGCCCAGTTCCAACTCTACCTCCTCAGTAGCATCCTCACTTTCCCCCAGAAGCTCAATGTCTCAGAGCTCTGCTACTGTCCAGGCTGGACTACTGCAAAATCCTCTTCCTTAATCTGCCTTCTTCTATCTGCCCCCTCCAGCTAATCCAGAATGGGGTTGCAAGAATGATCCTTGGCTTTAAACCCGGGGACTGCATCTCTCCAGCCCTGAAATCGCTCAGTTGGCTCCCAGCTTCTGCAAGGATCAAATGTACATCCCTCTGCATCATCCATAAGGCTGTCTGGGGCCAGGAACCATGCTATCTGCAACTTGCCCTCAGAAAATACTCTCTTTCCAGATCCCTCCGATCCTCCGGCTCCAACTCTCTGCTTGTCAAGCGCTTCTCTAAGCAGAGAGCAGGTGGCTGTTCTCTTTCCTCAGCTGGCTCCCTCCTCTGCAACAGCCTCCTCCCTTCTCTCCTTCTTGAGCCTGATCTCCTCAAAGTCAGCAAACACCTCAAGACTCTCCTCTTCTCCTCCTCCTCCTTCCCTCTCTTCCTCCTGTGCTAAACCCCACATTAGCTGTGACTGGTGGTCTGGGCCCTTATGTGTCCTTCTAGGTCCTGGCCTTCTGTCCGATATCCCACAGCATCCGCCCTCCCCCTGCTCTTGCCTTCGGGCACAACTTGGTAATGTGCTGCCTCACAGGCCTGCACCTATTGTATGGCGGGCACCTACCTGTTGCCTTTGCAACCGACTCTTGCACTTACCTGTTGCCTTGCAACTGTCTTCCTGGCACTTCACCCTTCTGTGGATTCTGTACCCCTCCTCTGTCCCTTCTCTCTCTCTGCAATCGCACAATCCAAATGTTCTGAAGGCCTAGTAGGATCACTTTTTTGTATTTTGCATATTCCATTGTCTTACTGTTTCCTTTGTTCCCTACCCCTTTGCCCTGAGGGCGCTTTGAAATACAAAGTTCTTGATGTATAAGTGTCTTACAAATGCCCAACAAAATAAATAAATGAATTACTTGGACGAGCTTGAAGGAATTTCTTAGCAACGTTCAATCAGTGGATCTTCCCTAGGTCCCATTCCAGCCCCTTACAGATTTTGGGATTTGTGTTTAATTGTACTTTTTGGTGGTTCCTGTCCCTTCCCAAATCCCCTCTGTGTTGAAGCTTTTTGCTGTTTCATGTGCCCCCTGTTTCTCACTTTGTATCACCCCTTTCTGTCCTTCACCCCAAACTCTTCCCACTTTATCTGTCCCGTCTTTCCTGTTCCCTGCTTGTCCTAGGTTTGCTCCCCTTCTGCGCTTTTGCCTTCACGTCTTTTCTGGTGCACTTCTGTTTGGCTGCAGTCCAACTTCACTGCAGCATGTCCCATGTCCAGGTGCAAATATCTCAACCATTAATACTGGCAGCTGTGTATTATTTTACCCATAAATGGGATCCTGTGAAGAACCTGCTCCTAAGCTTCCCTTGTTTTGTCTCTGCTTTTATCCTGGGCAGTGGACTTCTGGAGTGTAGCATACACCCAGGAACTCTACGGTATGTAGGAAGGAAGGGCTTTGCGTCCGAGTCTACAGAAGAAAAAAGACAGGCAATTGAGCCAGTACCTTGACGAAAGACTTAAAACAAATTCATATTCCATTGCCAGTCCCCAATGGCTCCACCTATTTTCTTTGTGTCCAAGTAGGGGTTGTCTTGCATTCATGCAGCAACAACATTACGGTGAAGAACCGATTTCTCTTACCTCTGATCATCCTACTTCAGTGCAGGTCCATGATCTACAAATCTGCACTAAGTTGAACATCCGGGAAGGGTACAGCATAGTGTGTATCCGCGTGGAAGATGAGTGTTAAACAGCCTTCCACATCAGATATGGTGTGTACAACACCGGGTGATGCTACATACCAACTGTAAAAACTTGCTTGCCTCAGTTCCATTTAGTATATCAATTCCCGCAATGCTCCTACATTCTAGCGTTAGTAGGCTGTAAACGCTGAAAGACATCTGTGCCTATGTCCCAAAACTGTGCACCCTGTTCTCAGCAGAAACACCACATCACTTAGCCTGGGGAGTTTCTTATACTCCCTGATGGCACTGCCTAAACAGTGGCATACTGTCTGCCTGAATTTCACCATAGACCTACCACAAGAACATGCCTGCACCACGATACTGGTCATGATGGAATCATTTACAAAATGGTACATTTCACTCATTGCATGGGGGACCCCATGGCTGCTCAGTTACTGATTTTGTTGTTTCACATGTGTTCTAGGAGGTCTATTCACAGCTTAAAAATGTTTCTGTAGTGCCTCGTCTCTTTTAGAGACCAGTGAAAGAAAGACAGGCAGGCCTGAAGACAGGCATTAGTGCTAAAACGGGGCATTATGCTACCAAAATCACACAGAGGAAAACAGAGAATTGAATCCTTATCATAAATTAAAGAAATCCTGATGGAATTGGAGCTGGATAGTGGTTGTTGAGACAATCATTTATTCGGCTATGAAATAAAGAAACCTATTTGAATTTGGCAATATTTGACATCTGAAAACTGCAATCCTGAATCTTGGGAGGCAATACCGGGGATGCTAACATCTGTGACTGAATAGGAAGAATAATCAGGTAATCAAGAGAACAAACCTACAATTGACCTTCTCCTCGGGCACTTCTTTCACTTCCGAACATTAGTGTCCCTGTCTTTCGAGCTAGGCTAGCATGCTTGAGGATTGGAACATTAATTTACCACTTCTCGCTCTGCTAGTTTGAGGACCAATAACTACATGTTTTTCTGACTGCTATCTAGTAGCTTTTTAGGAAAATAGAGCGTGAAGGCTTGTCATAATAAGCAAGGCAAACATCTGTATTTCAAGGGCACTAGCCATGGAAACAAACATGAGTTCACTATGTGCATAAAGAGAGGGAGAGGGAGAGAGAGACACAAATACATACAGAGAAATGCAGCGAGAGAACAAACGAGGGAGAGGTTTCTAAAAGCTGTTCTGGGGAGTATGCTAGCAAGTAAATATCTTATAGTAGGACAGCTTTGCAGCTTACTGGGAATCAGAAATCACTGACATTAAATTACAAAAAATAACATTTTGGTATAAAGTGGGTCCTAGAGACTGCTAAAAGGTACAGCTAAACAGAGACAAAGGCAACAAAAGCTAATTTCTATAGAGCCTGTGTTAGGTTTCTTCCAGAGCTAAACAGTTATGTCAGTTTCAACAAGGCAACAAAGTATCACAGTACTTTATGTCCTGCCTTTCGCTGACAATGAGGTATGGGCAGTGAAATGCTGAGAATGGGTACACTACGCGCACTGGTCACCCGATCACCCTCTGAACTCGGGCCCAGGCTCCTGCATGTCCAGTTGCCCTTGTACTGCTCCGGGCTCCCGAGCATTGAAGGGTCTGTATCTGCAACCATACAGTCCCTTCACTCTGCACTTATGAGCCACCCACTGGCTGCACTTGTGAGTTAACTGCACTTTCCCCTCCCCCCTGGCCCTTCACCCCCTCCCTCTTCCCTGCATTTGCACAATCTGAATGACACAAGGCGTAGTAAGATCATTATTTTGTCCTCCCTTAGTTTCCACCTCCTTGTCTTGTCGCGCCTAGAAACACTTGTGTGCAGGAGCGTTGTAAATGCCACAGCATATCATATATCATATCATATATGCCAGCACTCTAGCTGAACGCTGTCAGGTTTGAAAAGATACTACTTTCTCTTCATAGTGTAACCACACATTACAATATCTTTGTAATGTACAGAACAACATAAGTGTAAAGTCTTACAAACCACTAAGTACAATATACTGGAAGCACCCAACCTAAGGAAATCCTTCCTTGGTGCAGGGGGAAAAGTTCATGTACTGGTAATCCATCCCCCTAATCATACAGGCTGCTGCGATAGCCAGACCCCGGCTGTTCGGAGCAAAGCATTTGTTGCCAAAAGTGAGAAAGCCTGTATGCATGAGTGGCTTGGGCAATGCGCTAGCTCCACACATTTTATGCACACATCGACTGCCATATCTAATTTCTGCTTCCTCTACAAGCACCTAGACAACCGACAGAATAGCTACTTGGTTGTTGTGTTGTTGTAGAAAGGGGAACCAACTGTTCAGTAGCCACTACGGTCAGTACTTATACTTACTGTGAGGAGCCAGGAATGAGACAGACACAGAGAGCTTTCGATTGTGGTCATAAACTTTTATTTAAATGAAAATGCCTCACTATCCCTAATCTAGGAAGTATTTCCCTACCTCAATGAAAACAAATGGGTCTGTCCTTTGTCAAGATGTCCAAAGCAAAAATAACTCCTATGTCCGAAATCCTATTCTGGTCCTCACACTCTAAAACTAACTCCAAGGTGCAAAGGATATTGTCTCTGGTTCACAAAAGTGCACAAATGTTTGACTCCAACAAAAAAGGATAAATCCAACCAAATATTCCAAGTGGACAATGTTCATTATTCCAGGAAACAAACCCCCCAACCCCCCAATTCCTTTTACCAAATCGAAAAGTTTCAACAAAGAATAACCAAGTTCCTTGAAACCCGAGAGGATAACTCCCTTCGCTTGGGATGTTCACAGTTCCTGGGGAAATGGCTACTTTCCGCAGATTTCTCTTCACATTCAAGACTGTTCAAAATCCTAAGGGCATGTGTCTTCCTTGAGGATTCTCTTTTCACTGTGTTACAATTTGGGTGCATGTCCCAGACTCGCAGATCACCTAGTATATGCTCCTGCCATGCTCTCTTTCCACCCCTATAAACATTCACAATCTCAAGGGCATGAATCTTCCTTGTTATTCTCTCCTTACTGCTTTTTCTTACACATACTTGAGTTTTTCTGGTATAATCACCTGCCAGGTCTTCTTCAGTCTTTCAAACACTTGGTTTGCAATTTCTTTGCATATACGTAGCTTTGCCTGGTATACTTTCTGGCCAGGCCTTGCAAGCAGTTACTTTCTCTTTTATCCACAAAAATGATATTTGCCGAACGATAGCTTATCGATTCATATTTAACAAAGTTTGTATTGATATTTGCCTCTTTCTTCATACATTGGGTCTCTGCCCCTTCTCTCAAACCATTTACATTTACTTTGCTTTCTCTTTTCAGATATGCATTCAGTGACCTGGTCGTGGCACGGTTCATAAATCTGTTAAACTCTTCATAGGCTCTTGCATCTCTCGTGTTAATTCTACAGAGCGACAAACACTTTTAAGTAAACCGGTAACCCAACAGTCTTCCCTGGGATTACGGGGTGCTTAAAGTGTCTCTCACATCTCTCTGCATCTGTTTTGCTCAATATGCTGGCTCAGCATGCATCCCGTTAGCCGCTGTGCCTTTGCCGTTCCCTTCTCTGCCGTGTACAGTTCCTGCTGCCACTCCCTCTCCGTCAGTGGGTTTCCTGTATTCAGGTTTGTCATCTCTCCGTCTGTGTTTGATCGCTCGCCGCTTTTCCCCTGCAAGCTTTTCCTCAGAGTTCTTGGTGTCAGCATTGCCGCAGTACAACTCGTTGTCTGCAACTCCCGGTCGCATCTGTCAGCTGAAGCAGATTTAAAGTTCCCGCCATGATTGAACAACGTCCCCAAGACTAGACCTTTGTGTTGGTTTACCAGTCTTAGTCATCTTTATTGTTCCGTCCCTCTTGCTCATCTCAGTTGTTTGCACGTTGTTCATTGTATGATGTTGAGGAGGCCGATGTTGGACTCCACTGGGAGTAATCATTACTGCTCCCTGCCTCTTTGTCGTCTCAGTTATGGGCATGCCATTCCGTGTGCGATATTGGGGAATACTTTAAATGGTCTTGACAAATGGTTCAGGGAGAGTGTTACAATATGCCATCAGGGCATGAGGAATGGAGGTAACATCCCTAAAAGGGAATGGGGGTATGTGACTTCCTCCAATGATGTTGTGTCATCCACCTGAGGGTCGCCTCCCCCTATGTGGTCCTCCCTCATATAGCCGTCTCCAGGGTCAGGATCAGGTAGTGGCAGCCATCCCCTGGCCACATGGGGAGACGCTACCTCTGGGTAAGGGTAAGAAGTGGTGACATCATCAGATTCATCACAATACAGAAAGCATGACACTTTAACACAACTCTGTTAGCGGCTTATACAGGGTTACGTCACTGTAATGTGACAGTGTATTTGTGGTAATAGCATGTGCATGATTAACCACCACAGGAGAGATCCCTTTAAAATTATATGCTTCCAGAAGAAAAGAGACTACCAAGTAGGTCAAAGAACCCTTAGAAACTTATATTTATGGTGAAGAGCCACCATAAGTCACAAAGAGACGTTCTGATGCTTTGATGTTCTCCACTCTGTCCAAGACATATATTAATGCTCTTCTTTCATCAAGATGATGCAGAGTACTTTCTGTCCAAGAAGAAGGGGTAGAGAAACATGGCAAAAATATTTCTTGTTCGAAATGGAAATCGAACACAATTGAAAGAAGGATGATTGAAAGAATCACCTTGCCCTTAAAAAAAGAAGCTAATGGCAGACAGAAAACAGAATTATCTGAGTACGGTGTTGGTCAAAGGTGGTCTTGTGATTAATGTATGTATTTGTGCAGGATATATCACAGATCTACCGCCAAGGGGTCACTAGGCTCTGAATAGCTGCAATAGTCCTAAGAGTGCATAGTTTTCAAGTGACAGTGGCAAGAGGTTCAATAGTGGTTGGGACAGAGGTTGGTGAGTAATGCATTCCAAACCAGTGGCGAATGAACAGATACATATTTACCTCCTGCAGAGACTAGTTAAAAAAGGAGGCTCATGACAGGTGTTTATTGGTGCTCACGAAATGACAGGAAGGCTGGTACTGCACAATTTTGATAGCAATATAAGGGGGAGGCACTTTTATTGTTTCATTTGTACTTACTTAAACTTAATTAGATTGGATTACTCAATTAACAAATTATAAATAACACACAGAAAACAGTCATACATAAACACAGCAACCTAGAGATGTTTAAGAAATAATCAGAAAACATAGATCAAAGGGGTTTATGTCCCATTGGTGACAGGAGTTTTTTTTAAAGTAATTTGTTTAGACTAAATTCCTTAGAAAAACTCAGATTTTTTGTTTTCATGTTTTGGGGGTACCCCCTCCCACCAAGCCCTCTCTTTCCTAATTTTGTATGCCTACCCTAAGCACCTCCCTACCCCTTTTTTTTACCCACTAAAAATGTCAATTCGTTTTTAAGGTAAGTGTTAAATCTAAAAATTGCTTTGAAAAAACTCCTGTCTGCAAAACAACGCAATACCATATCAGAAACCCAATAGTCAGAGGGAAAACAAATGCCTACAACTACAAGGCACTCTTGGATCAGTGTGCCAAAAACATGCGCACTGGCCTTTGCCATCTTCTGGCGCTTTCATTAGAATCCAAAATCATCACGCCGAGGAGAGGCAACCGCAAAGCCTGAAAAGCGATCATGGATTTGATCGAATTACTGAGCAATTACAGTCAACAAAATATTTCTCCTATACTCAATTTAAATGACCCATGGGAAACTTGGACTTAAATGGGACTTCGGCATCAAAAATATTTATTTGCGTTTAAATAGAAATTTTAATTTGGAGTTTAAAGAGCCCTGCGCAAGAGCCCTTTTGGCTTGAAACACCTGTTGGCTCCTTTTTTGTCATACGGCTCATTCTGTGACATACCTTTTCACTATTTGAATTCTTTATGAATTTGTTTAATTACTTATACATTTCAAGTTCAATCAACTATTTGTGTGAAACTATTTTTCTTATGCTGTCTCAAACCCAGCAAAATTATGGTGTTAGGCAAGTGCGTGTAGGCATCAAAGGTACACTTTGAGATCGATCAGAAACCTATTTGAAAAGTCAAAATGCTTAGATCAGGCAAACGATAATCCAATTTAGAACTGGGCACAGTTCATGATATGATAGTTTATTTATATAGCGCCTATACACAATGTGTTTCAAATCGCTTCAAGGCAAGGGAGGGAACAAGGGAAAATACAATGACATTCTTACAGGCCATGAACAGTAAGGATGTGAAATTAACTATCGTACTCGGCCTGAGGACATTTCAGATAGTGCAAGAGCTAAGACATAGATAAGGAAGGGAGGGGGAGAGAGGGAAGGAAATGGAAACAGACAGGTGACTATCGTACTAGGCCTGACGACATTTCTGGTAGAGCCGGAGAAAAACAAAAGGTGAGGGTGCAGAAAGGGAGGGGAGGAACAAAACAAGCGACTATCATACTAGGCCTGACCACATTTCATATAGTGCTGGAGTGGAGTGGGGAGGAAAAAAAACAGTAATGGGAGGGGTGGAGGAAACAGACGAGGTTGCAATCATATTAGGTCCAGGGACAATTCTGATAGAGTAAGTGCATAGAAGAAAGTAAGGGTAGGAGATAGGAAAAGGGAGAAGGGAAAGGAGGAGAGAAAAGAGAGTAAGCGGTCAAAAAGAGTGGAGAAGCAAGAGTGGAGAGCGAATACAATTGCAGAAGTCAGTAGTAACACATAATGTTGCAAGCCAGGATACAAGATGAAGCTGGGAACAGCATGATTCAGGGCCACCATGAGTACAAGTTGCAAAAGAAGTCCAGCATGAGAGTTGAGAAAGAGTGACGCACTGTGAATTAATGTAGTCCATAAAAGTCAAATCCAGCATTGGCCACAAGACGGTGATGTGAAACCAGAATGATTCGGGACAGACTCCTGCAGAAGTAGGCTGGAGGAGGTTGAGGGGGAGCAGGGTAGAAGAATCAACACCGACGCAAGGAAGCAGAGTGCACAATCCCAACTCCAAAGGAAAAAGAGCGCAATGAGAGACAGAGCTACTGGCTGCGATGGAGCAGAAGCCTGGAAGACGCCCGCTTCCCTGACTCTCACTGTCACCGAGCCGGAGTGGCACGGCAGACTGGGGAGCCCTGCGGCACAGCTAAAAAGCATCCTTGGGATGGGCTGTGTGCTGCAACCCATATACAAGTACCTGGGGGGATTGGAAGGGCTCTGAGAACCCATGAAAACAGGTGCCAAAGCAGGTGGGAGGGCATATGAAGCCATAAAGAACATCACACGTACTGCAGCACTAGAGACGATTTAAATAAGAATTGGCTACAGGAAAAAAGGAGAAAGCACCACCAGGGAAAGCAATATAAATAGCTGGCAGGTGAGTAAACTAAGTATGAAATGAACACACGAAACAACGAAGTAAAGCTGGAAATATTCAACAAAACAAGACTGTAAGTCAGCCTAGAGAACAATATAAAGACTGTCTCATATCCATCACGAGACCAGCAAACCAGCTTGACCCAACAGGATCTGGGCCCCATTTCTTTCATCTAAAAGAGAAGAGACATTCTTGTGAACAATAGAGAATATCAAAGGAAAGGAAAGCTATCCACTTTGAGTTAGTTTGGAAAACATTTATTTGGAGCACCTTTGCTAGTTTTGGGAACCTTCATTTGGATTTACAGAACGAGGCTGCAGAGGAGCAGCCAAAAGACAGTTGTCCCCCTTATCACATTATATTGTGTTTAGAGTGTGAGGGGCAGATTACTTTTTTGGACACAGGATGGAGAATATTATTTTGGACATTCTGACACTGACCATTTCCTTAGTTTTGTTGTGGTAGGGAAACTTCTCCTATAGATAGGGCAAGTTAGGCATGCGTCCAACCCCGTTTTTGCTTTAAATAAAAGTATTTGGGCAAGAACCACACCACCTGTGTCAGTCTCCTATGTCAGTCTCCTCACAGGACCCTTCTACTTCCTCCATTACTATCTTCAGATTTGGATTATCTGAAAGACCCAAATAGGCCTTCAGAAATTAACAAGCACACCTAGCTTTCACCTGTGATGCAATGCAGGGCACCGCCAATTCTAAATGAAGCACACAATTTGGGGTGCTTTGCAGTATACTTAATAGTTTTTTCAACATTTTGTTTTGTGTAATTTCAATCTGCGAGCAATCAGAGTGTCTCCAGATCTCACTTGTGTAAAGCAGAACAGGGACTAACTTAGCTCTGTATACATCGTGGCGTGCTGGAGTAAGGAGTCGGACAAAAAGGTGATATTTTGACAATAAACTTTTATTAAATAATAAGGAAAGAACCTAACTCTCCCTTTTCTAAAAGAGTATTCCCTACCTAACTTAGGAAACTCAGTTGCTCAACGTCAGGATGATTGTCCAACATAAAATAACCGTCCTCCGTCCAAAATGTTCCTCTGCTCTAACCCTTCCACTAAAACATAACTAACTAATGTTATCCAGGAGGAGGAGTTCCTCCTCCTGGTTCTTTATAGGAATCAGGCACATCCTTTGTGACCCAAAAGCACAAGTTCAAAGCGAACCAGAAGAATGTCTCTCTTCTTCTGATTTCACAAGTCTTTAGCCGTGTTGACAGTTCCAGAATAACAAATAGGTTCCTTTCGGGTTCAACCCGTTGGTCTGACGAAATACTGTCTGATTTACCAAACAGGAGAATGGCTCCCTTCTCCTGGATTTATAAATGTCTTATTCAGTTCTTGTGACTTTTCCGAATTCCTGCAACTCCTTCCAAGCTCTTCCTAAATGTTCCTGTCAAGTTCTTCTCCAGAAACTTTGATTGGGTTCCTTTCAGGCTTAACTCATTGCCTGATGAAGAGTCTGATTTGCCAACCAGGAGAATGACTCTCTTCTCCCGGTGGCATACATATCTGTACACTCCTTCGAAGCTCTTCTCCAGGTATTTGGATTGTAAACCTTAGAAAGTCACTATAGCCAGGGAGTTTCATCCCAAGGCTTTCTACTGTGTCATTAGTTCTCTCCTGGTCGCTTTTGCTTTTCTGGTAACGACTGAAATGAGGGAAATGACTGCCGATGCACTCTTCAGAGTCAGTAGCTTTAAGGTGACTACTGTAACACAGGAGATGTCTCCTGATACACTCCTCTGGATCAGTATCTTTAGGATGGCTACTGTGACAAGGGAGATGCCTCCTGATGCTCTCTTCAGGATCAGTAGCTTTAGGATGGCTACTGTGATGAGTGAGATGTCTCCCGCTGCACTCTTCAGGGTCAGTAGCTTTATGGTGGCTACTGTGATAAAGGAGATGACTCTGAATGCAATATTCAATCCTCCCCAATGCCCTACCAGGTCTACCATGGCCCCCGTTACCTTCTTGCTGGAGCAACCACATCGCCGGTTCTTCCTGGGGTCTTAGGTTCGGACGCTTTGTTTGGCCGCTCCTCGCTGGTCCTTCGGGGTCCTTGGTCCTTTGGTTTTGGTGCAGTTGTCAGACCGAACAGTCCACCGCAGCAAAGTCACGCCACCGACAAAACCTTCCAGCTGCTAGTTGCCGCAACACACCTGCCTTCTGCAGAGCGCCCCTCCAACCAAGGACCGACCTCTGCAGTTTGCTTCTCCACTGCAAGGTTTGAACTTTCGAGGGTTTCCAGCCTTCATGCCAGCTTCTCCTCTTCTGTAGTCCTTTCGCTCTCTTTATATTATGTAACCAATCTCTCCCCAGCGGACTGTCAAAGTCTTTCTCTGATTTCCATGGGGTGATCTTCATGTCTCTGTGGGGCCTCCTCTTCTCAGTACTGTCTAGCTTTGCTGAGTTAGTAATCGGCATAATTCCTTCGATCTTCTTCTTCTCAGTGCTTGGAGCAAAGGTATGCAAATGCCCTTGTCTTTTCATGGTCATGTTTTTTTCAGTCTCTGAGTACAAGAGGGAGTACTACATTACATAACAATAGTACTCTTGGGTTAATTAGCTGGGGTTTGTGAAGATCCCAAGGTCTCAAGGTCACATGGGTTAGGGAGTTCCATCATAGAAGGCGAGTCCTCATCCTCATGCTTTTTACCACCTTTAGGGGGAATATCGGGTAGTGACCTCACCTCCCTAGCCACAAAGAAGTGTTCCCCCATGGGGCAAGTGTCGTGATCCCACAACTATCGCCCAATTTCCATTACTCCCTTTCTGGGGAAACTCCTGGAAAAGCTGGCCATCTTTCAGCTTAACCTTCATTCTGATTCTGTTGGCTGTCTCCACGACTGTCATGATCTCTGCTTCCAAAAGGTCAGGGTTTTCCCAACTCCCTTGGAAGCAGATCCATAACCCAGGTTCCGAGTGCCAACCAGTCCCAATTGGGACCTTTTGGACCCAGTCCTGGCGCCAGTGGCACCAGGCTCATAAATATGCCCAGTCCCAGCGCTGGAAGCGCCGGGCTCATAATGCTTGGGTGGATTTACCTTCAGCAGACCATGCTGCTTACTTGCCTGCCAGTTGAGCCTCTGATCCTCTTCTGTTTGGAACTACTTTTCCTGTTGGGTGGGGCTGGAGCCACTCCCTAGATTCAGAACACTGGAACTCTTCTGGAAGGCAGGAACTCTTTTCTTACCAGGAACTCTTTTCTTACTTAGGCGTGGCTGTGGAAGGAGACCCCTAAGCACTACAGGAGGCTATTTAAACCACACCCGGTGGATGAATCTTGCTTTGCGTTATTCTGCAACCTCTGCAGCAGAACGCTCATCGTGTCTTCTGCATCCGGTCCTGGGCCTAAGGAAAAAGGCTTACCATCCTGAATCCAGTCTTCAGCAACACCTATAAAGACAAGAAAGAACAGGTTAGCATTCCGGCATCTGAAAGGCAAAATCTTACCAACTCTTCGCACGCTCCGGAGGCCTTCGGCGCTGCATCCCGCATCTGAAAGACAAAACAAGGTGCGTTTAAAGACATTGGGGAACTTTAATACTCACGTGCCATTACTCCTTTCCACATCTAATCCAGTGGGTATTCCGGCACCCTGCAGCCGCTCCGAACTCGTACCTGCAAAATAAAAAGACAGTTAGAGCGCATCGTGAAGCAGGCAACAAGCGCTTACTTACGTGCTTCCAGGCGCTTCTATTCATCACACGGGCTCCATCTTCAACTCACTTCAGCCTGTCATCCGCCATCGCCGGAACCCTGCAAAACAAGAGACATCATTACTAAAGACTTTAAAGACATTTGAATGACTCGAAACTTACCGTTCGTGCAGTAAACGACGGACAGCAGTCCTCTGAAGTCAAGAGGCCTGCGCTACCTATCCAGTGAAGAAACTGGTTACAGCACCCTGCCCCGAGGCAGATGGAGAGCTCGGCATTCACTTACCTAAGGTGAGAGCGTTAACCTTTGGGGGTCTACAGGAGAGGAGAAGAGGAAAGAGATAGGGACACCCCAATAACCCCAGTTCATTAACCCCATATTTTCTATCTGCAGACATCTTACTCTACACGTCAGGCATACAGTGCACAGAGGTCCAGCCCAAAGAGCCAACCGGGTGCTACACATCACCTTTGAAGATACGGTAGTCGCCCAGTCAAGACCGGCGCCTCTGCGAGAATCAGGTGAGCGTTACAGAACGCAAAGCCTACCGCAAAACTCTCGCCCAGGCGCTATGGAAATCTCGGATACTGACCCCCTAGCCCGGTTACTTGGGGAATTAAGGGCAGAAGTGCATGCAGCTCGTCAGGAAACGAATGCTCTAAGAAGGGAACTAATTATTTCCAAGGAGAGAACAGACAATCTTGCTAGACAAGTGCTACAGTCACAAGCCGGACAGACCCCGTTACCCGCATCAGGGGCAAATCTTACTTCAACATCCTCTATGAATCCAGTGCAGATCAACCTACCTGGGAATGTACCTCTGGCTCCGCCCGAACGATTTTCTGGTGACCCAAAGAGGTTTGCAGTATTTATCAATCAGTGCCGGTTGCACTTCTTATGCCGGCCAGCAGCCTTTCCAACTGATCAAGCAAAAGTAGCTTTTGTACTTTCGTACCTTAGTGGCAATGCGGCAGACTGGTCGATCCCTCTAGTTAATCAAGATGATCCGGTTCTCCATGATTTTCAAGCCTTTCAGCTTAGTATGGAAAAACTGTTCGCAAGACATTCACAGGGGCAGGCCTTGGACAATGAGCTTCTTTCGTTGCGACAGGGTAATCAAGACCTTTTGGCTTATATTGCATCTTTCAATAGACTAATAGTGGAAACTCAATGGCCTGAGGACAAAAGGATTACGCTGTTTTATAGAGGTCTACGTGGAGAGCTCAAAGACGTTTTAGCCCAAGTAGTGAATCCCCCACAAGACTGTTCGGATTATATAGACTTGGTCGTTCAAATAGATCACAGGCTGCAGAACAGGAAGGCCGATCGTTCCAAGTTTGATGCTCGAGTATTTTCCAAACCGCCAACTCCTTCCAAAGGAGTAGACTCCGGGGAACCCATGCAAATAGGGGGTCTGAAAGGTCCTCTAACACAAAGGGAGCGGGAAAGGAGGAAACAGTTGCAATTATGCCTATATTGCGGAAACTCAGGGCACTTTCTTCGAGACTGTCCGGTGAAACCTGCCAAGAAGGCAGTAGGAGCTGCAGTTACCAAAGTTACAAACTCTGAGCAGGGAAACGACCTCGCCCGACAAGAATAGAGGTCCTCTTGCCGAGCGTGAAAACCAGTTCCGTGACCTCGCATTTCGTGATACCTATGGTCCTCATTAGCCCTGATAATCCGGATCGATTACATGCAATTGAAGCTTACGTCGACAGCGGTGCCATCGGCAATTATGTGGATCATGAAATGGTTTTGAGGATGAATCTAACTCTTTGTCCCAAGGCTGTAAAGGACGTCATTACTACGGTGGATGGTACGGAGATAGCCTCCGGGCCAGTAACGCATACCACTCAAGAGGTGACGCTAGTAAGTCAAGATGGACACCATGAGAAGATCGTGTTCGATGTGATCAAGGCCCCTCCGTTTCAGATTATTCTAGGAATACCTTGGTTAGAGAAACACAATCCTCTGATCGATTGGCGAGCAAGAACGGTCCAGTTTCCAGAATGTGTCTCTACTTGTCACCCTCCACCTGGTGTTGCACTGGCCGCAATTTCTTCAGAGACTCCCCAGTTACCTCCCGAATACCTAGAATACCAAGATGTTTTCCGGAAGGATCAGGCTAACTCTCTACCTCCTCATAGGTCTTATGACTGCCAGATAGACCTGATACCTGGATCTACTCCTCCTTGTAGTAGAATTTATGCCCTCACCGAGCCTGAGAACCTTCACCTTCGACAATACCTGGATCAATACCTGGCAAATGGGTTTATTCGTCCTTCCAAGTCCCCTGCTTCTTCAGCTTTGTTCTTCGTTCCAAAAAAGGAAGGAGACCTTAGAACTTGTATCGATTATCGCTCCCTGAACCAGATCACCGTTAAGAATAGATATCCGTTACCTTTGATCCCTGAACTCCTGGACCAAGTCAGAAAAGCATGCATATATACAAAGCTGGATCTTAGAGGAGCTTACCACTTGGTACGAGTAAAAGAGGGCGATGAATGGAAGACGGCCTTCCGCACCAAGTATGGGCTATTTGAATATCAGGTCATGCCCTTCGGACTTTGCAATGCCCCGGCCGCCTTTCAATATTTTATGAACGATGTCCTCAGAGAGCTCATAGATGTATGTGTTGTTGTTTACATCGACGACATCCTCGTTTATTCTTCATCGGAATCTGAACATCGGAAACACGTGAAAATGGTCCTCGAAAGATTGCGTCAACACAAACTTTTCGCTAAGTTGGAAAAATGTGTTTTCAACGTGACTGAAGTTGAATTCTTGGGATTCATATTATCACCTGGCGGAGTGCGTATGGATTCAAAGAAGGTCGATGCAGTTCTCAAATGGCCATCACCATCCTCCGTAAAAGGTGTGCAAAGCATGTTAGGCTTCGCTAACTTTTACCGCAGGTTTATCCCCGAATTCTCTCGAATAGTCCAGCCCATCACTGCCTTGTTAAAGAAAAACAAACGTTTTGAATGGTCTACCGAGGCGGAACAAGCTTTCCAGGATTTGAAGACTAAATTTATCTCTGCACCAATCTTAAAACACCCTCGCCCCGAACTCCCCTACATCGTGGAAACTGATGCTTCAAGCCTTGCCATGGGGGCAGTTCTATCACAAAAGGACCCGGTAACCAATCAGTTGCATCCCGTGGCATTTTGGTCCCGCAAATTCTCGCCTCCTGAAATCAATTACACGATTACTGACAAGGAACTTCTGGCTATCAAGTCTGCCTTTAAGGCTTGGCGGCATTATCTGCTGGGGGCCCGACACACCGTTACTGTGATTACGGATCACCAAAACCTGCAATATTTGAAGACCGCAAAAGCCCAATCCTCTAGACAACTCCGTTGGGCATTATTCTTTGCCGAGTTTGACTTCATAATTACCTATCGACCTGGTACAAAGAACGGTAAAGCCGATGCCCTTTCTCGGATGGGAGTGGAAGAACACTTGGTCAACCCTAAACCTGTACCAATCATTCCCGAACAAAGAATTCTGGGTGTAATCGCCACAGAATCCATAGAGGAAGTTAAGGATAAAGCCAGGCAACTTGTAACTCCAGCAGACATACAGAATTGGCATCTGCAGGGAAAGGACTTTGCAGTAAAGGACAACTTATTGTATTTCCAAGAACGATTATACCTACCCAGCACAGATTTACAGAAAAAAGTAATCTCTTGTTATCACGACTCTTTAATGGAAGGTCATCCCGGTATAGCCAAGACCTCAGAAAAGATCAAGCGCTACTTCTGGTGGCCGTCTTGGAAAAAAGATATCAGAGACTTTATAATGTCCTGTGGAGTATGCGCCCAAAACAAGAGTCAAAAGGAAAGACCAGCAGGCCTCTTACGCCCTATTGACATCCCACCTCGCCCTTGGCATACACTTTCTATGGACTTCATCACCGATCTACCTCCATGCTCCGGATACAATACGATTCTAGTAATCGTGGACTTATTCTCCAAGATGGCGCATTTCATTCCGCTCAAAGGCTTGCCAACAGCAGCAACTCTGGCCCGAGAATTTCTCGAAAACATCGTCCGACTGCACGGTTTTCCTTCGGTTCTAATTTCGGATCGAGGTAGTCAATTTATTTCTCATTTTTGGCGAAGTTGCTGTCGGTCGGCTCAAATTGATGTGAGACTATCGACCAGTCACCACCCTCAGACCGACGGACAAACCGAGAGGACCAATCAAACTCTGGAACAGTATTTACGCTGCATGCTGCAACAAACTGAAAAAACTTGGAAAGATATCCTTTGGATAGCCGAGTATGCCTACAATAACTCTGTGCATTCGGGAACTGGGAAAACCCCGTTTTTTCTTTTGTACGGCAGTCACCCTCGAACCTCGGAGTTGGATCCC
This sequence comes from Ambystoma mexicanum, assembly GCF_040938575.1. Classification (NCBI taxonomy): domain Eukaryota; kingdom Metazoa; phylum Chordata; class Amphibia; order Caudata; family Ambystomatidae; genus Ambystoma; species Ambystoma mexicanum. Next base: position 220,527,265 of record NC_090924.1, on the reverse strand, counting down.
CTCCAAGATCTTGAAACACCAGCAGTAGACTACCTGCATTCTACAATCACCCAAGCCTTTAAGGAAGCTGTTTTTCACCTTCAAAGGGCTAAAGAACAATACAAGAAAGGAGCAGATCAACATCGGAAGGAAGCCCCTCACTATCAAGTAGGGGATCAAGTCTGGTTATCCACCAAATATCTATCTCTAAAAGGGCCACGCACATTCAACCCAAGATACCTTGGTCCCTATTCCATCACTACCATAATAAACCCAGTAGCGGTCAAGTTGGACTTGCCCCCGCACATGAAGATACATCCGGTCTTCCACGTCTCTCTATTAAAACCCGTGCAACCTCAAACCAGACTAACCAAATCTCCAAAACCTATCCTAGTGGATGGAGAACTCGAGTTTGAAGTCAAAAGCATTCTGGACTCCAAGATCTCCAAATCTAAACTATTCTACCTAATTGACTGGAAAGGCTACGGCCCCCAAGAGAGATCCTGGGAACCTGCTGAATATGTCCACGCTCCTCGCCTAATCAAAAGATTTCACCGAACATTTCCTGACAAGCCAAAACCCCCGGAGAAGCCCGGTTTGGGAGGGGCCTTGAGGGGGGGTACTGTCATGATCTCTGCTTCCAAAAGGTCAGGGTTTTCCCAACTCCCTTGGAAGCAGATCCATAACCCAGGTTCCGAGTGCCAACCAGTCCCAATTGGGACCTTTTGGACCCAGTCCTGGCGCCAGTGGCACCAGGCTCATAAATATGCCCAGTCCCAGCGCTGGAAGCGCCGGGCTCATAATGCTTGGGTGGACTTACCTTCAGCAGACCATGCTGCTTACTTGCCTGCCAGTTGAGCCTCTGATCCTCTTCTGTTTGGAACTACTTTTCCTGTTGGGTGGGGCTGGAGCCACTCCCTAGATTCAGAACACTTGAACTCTTCTGGAAGGCAGGAACTCTTTTCTTACCAGGAACTCTTTTCTTACTTAGGCGTGGCTGTGGAAGGAGACACCTAAGCACTACAGGAGGCTATTTAAACCACACCCGGTGGATGAATCTTGCTTTGCGTTATTCTGCAACCTCTGCAGCAGAACGCTCATCGTGTCTTCTGCATCCGGTCCTGGGCCTAAGGAAAAAGGCTTACCATCCTGAATCCAGTCTTCAGCAACACCTATAAAGACAAGAAAGAACAGGTTAGCATTCCGGCATCTGAAAGGCAAAGGCTTACCATCCTGAATCCAGTCTTCAGCAACACCTATAAAGACAAGAAAGAACAGGTTAGCATTCCGGCATCTGAAAGGCAAAATCTTACCAACTCTTCGCACGCTCCGGAGGCCTTCGGCGCTGCATCCCGCATCTGAAAGACAAAACAAGGTGCGTTTAAAGACATTGGGGAACTTTAATACTCACGTGCCATTACTCCTTTCCACATCTAATCCAGTGGGTATTCCGGCACCCTGCAGCCGCTCCGAACTCGTACCTGCAAAATAAAAAGACAGTTAGAGCGCATCGTGAAGCAGGCAACAAGCGCTTACTTACGTGCTTCCAGGCGCTTCTATTCATCACACGGGCTCCATCTTCAACTCACTTCAGCCTGTCATCCGCCATCGCCGGAACCCTGCAAAACAAGAGACATCATTACTAAAGACTTTAAAGACATTTGAATGACTCGAAACTTACCGTTCGTGCAGTAAACGACGGACAGCAGTCCTCTGAAGTCAAGAGGCCTGCGCTACCTATCCAGTGAAGAAACTGGTTACAGCACCCTGCCCCGAGGCAGATGGAGAGCTCGGCATTCACTTACCTAAGGTGAGAGCGTTAACCTTTGGGGGTCTACAGGAGAGGAGAAGAGGAAAGAGATAGGGACACCCCAATAACCCCAGTTCATTAACCCCATATTTTCTATCTGCAGACATCTTACTCTACACGTCAGGCATACAGTGCACAGAGGTCCAGCCCAAAGAGCCAACCGGGTGCTACACATCACCTTTGAAGATACGGTAGTCGCCCAGTCAAGACCGGCGCCTCTGCGAGAATCAGGTGAGCGTTACAACGACCATCAGTCTGGCTTTAGAGCTGCCAGAAGCACAGAACATCCGGGAAGATCTGCTCTCCAACCTTGACTCTAACATTCCCTCTCTCCTCATCTTACTCGATCTCTCTTCTGCCTTTGACACGGTTAAACATACCATCCCTCTCAACCATCTCCGTGACAACCTGGGTATCACCGATCAGGCTCTGGCCTGGCTGACCTCTCTGATCGACCCTCCCAGGTCCAAATTGCGTCCTTCCTATCATCTATCTCCCTTTCTACCTGTGGGGTTCCCCAAGTGTCTAACCATTCGCCCTGGCTTTTCAACCAATACCTGGCAACTCTTGGCCACTGCATTGCCATTTTCTGCTCCAATTTCCAGTGCTGTGCTGACAACACTCAGCTCATTTTAAGGCTGCCCTCGGCCACCTCCTCTCCTTCTCTCATCTCTGATTGCCTAACTGCCATTCAAGATCCTCCTCATCGGCACACCTTCACCATCCTTTCTCCTCACTCTCTGGCCGGCCTCCCTTGGCCCTCCTCCTACCCCCACCAGCGAAGCTAAGAACCTCGGGTCATGTTTGACTCAACACTTTCTTTCTCCGCCCACATCTCTGATGTCTCTAAAAAGTCAAACTTCCTACTGCACCTCCTCAGAGGTACTCTGCCTTTTCTCTCCTTCCCCCAGAAGCTCACGGTCTCCCAAGCTCTGGTTCTCTCTAGGTTGGACTATTGTTAAAGCCTCTTTCTAAATCTACCTTCCTTTACTCTCCGCCCTCTGAAACTAATCCGGAACAGGACTGCAAGACTTGTCCTTGGCTTCAAGCCCTGGGATCGTATCTCCCCAGCTCTGAAATCTCTCCATTGGCTCGCAGTGGGTGCAAGAATTAAATCCAAAACCCTCTGCATTTTCCACAAAGCTTTCTGGGGCCTAAGTCCAAAATACCTTCAGCTATCCCTCCGCAAATACGTCCTCTCTCTGGCTCTTCGCTCCTCTACCTCTAACTCCCTCAGGGTCAGTCGTTTTTCAAAGAAACAAGCCAGAGGTAGATCCCTGCCACTCTGAAACTTGAGGAGAACCATCTCCGGTTCCGGAAGCACCTCAAGACCTTCCTCTTTGCTTCTGCCTTCGCGTCCCGTCTTCGCGTCCCGTCTCCTCTCCCCTGCTGATCTGTTCTCTCTCAGCACAGTGCACCTGGCCACCCTCTGTCTCCGGGCCCAGATACCTGCTCACCCTGCCACCCTCCCGCACTGCCTCCGGGCCACCCCTTGCACTGGGGTATGTATCTGTACCCATACAGTCCCCCCTTTTTCTTCGTGCACTTATCAGACATACCCTGTCTGCTGCCTTAAACCCAGCACTTGCCACTTTGCTGGCTGCACTACCACTGTTTGTTGCCTTTATTATTTATTTATTATTATTTATCTGTTTCTCCTTTCCTCCGCACTTTCCTCTCCCACCCTTCCATGCACTTTTCCCCCTCCCCTTTCTCCCATGCACCTGCGCGTTCTCATTGTCACTGGGCCTAGTAAGATCATTGTTTTGTTCTCCCCTGTTCCCCTCTCTTCCCTTGTCGTGCTCTGAAACGCTTGTGTACGAGCGCAATACAAATAAAATATCAATATAAACATTGAGACATTTGTCAAGCATACTTGCACCATACATATAGAAGAATCTGAGAAGATCCGCTAATTTAGCTGGTGCTTTCGTAGTGATAATTTTTATGTGGTTTAACCATTTCCCATCTTTAGACAAAAGCACACCCAGATAAGAATAGCATTCAACCTCTTCGATCTTCACCCCCTTTAAGAGCCATGAATAAGGATTTCTGCTTTTACCAAACACCACCACTCTAATTTTAATATTATTCAGCTTAAGGCAGTGGGCGCTGAAATACTCATCAGAATAAATAAGGACTTGATATTATCCGCCAGCGGTCAGGTCAAGTAATGCAGTTTCATCAGCGTATAAAGAAAGTGCCCTGAACAGTTGTTACTGCACTTCGGGGTGTTAATCTTTATACCTGCATTAGTAGGGTCAAAATCAGAAATAAATAATATAAATAATATAATATAAGTAAAATTGGGGCTAATGCACAACCTTGCTTAACCCCTTTGTTTGTTTGGAAATGTTCTGACCTACTGCCGAAACTCTGAGTTCTTACAGCGGTATGAGATTCAGAGTAGCAAAGTTGAAATAAATGTAAAAGCCCCTTGAGGATGTTTAGTGCAGTTATTTTACCCCATAGATGTCTCCTAGGAATAAAGTCAAAGGTGTTCTCCAACTCAATAAGCTACATATAAATGCCCCCCTCTAATGGAGCAATAGTTGTCAGTTAAAATATGTAGGAGTAGACAGTGGTCCAGCATAGAGAAGCCTTTACAGAACTCATGTGGTTGGTCTTCTGTAGATTCCATTAGAGTGCCCAATCCTCTACTCTAGTAACCAAGCATTTAGTGAAACATTTGCTTGATATGTCTAAGTGAGAGATTAGGCTATAGCAATTTGGGGTCAACAATAGACCATTTATAAAAAATTGGTATAATTAAACTCCTACCCCACGAGCGAGGTAAAACCAGCGATTGACTGATTGAGTTAAAATGGGCTGCCACCAGGTCGCAACACATTTGAAAATGTTTGAATGAAGACCATCTGGGACAGCAGCTTTAGCTGTGGTGAGCACTTGTATATTCTTGGAGATCCCTTCTGTGCTAAACACAATGTCAGTTGCACTTAAATCGGTCCCCTTATCTCCAGGCACCTGATCTTTATCAAAGAAGATCCCTTAAAAGTGGTCTATCCACTTATCAGGAGAAATTTGGGGATCATTCTTTCCTCCCGGGCTATCAACTCCCTAGCCATCCATTTCCAGAATAATCTAGAGTCGTGGTTTGGACTTCCCTCTCTAAATGCTCCGATTGTTTAGTTACATAATCCAATTTTTTCATCTTTAATAATTCTTTATGTCTTTTCTTAAGGCTAAATAGCAGAGCTGCATGAGTAATCCCCTCAGAGACTAAATTGTAAATTAGGGGCTTCATAGAACGACACTCGTGGCCAATTCAAGGAGCGTCCCCTTTGCAATTCCGGTCAGTGTTAATAGTGTTGCGGGTGCAAAGACTTGGTTTAATATGTATATTTTCAATCAAACGTTCAAAGCTCCTCACCGATATGCAATCTACTTTCATGGTGTTATGACCCCCATCCAGAAGACCCCCTGGCAAGCCCATGGGCCAGGAAGGGTCTCCACTAAAACCAGGCATCCTTGGCCTAGGCCTTCTTGGGGCCAGTCCTTGTGCCTTTGGCGCCAGGCTCATACTTGATAAAGGACTTGCATTGGGAACTACTTTATTTCAGTGTCAATCAACATGGAAGCATCCACATAGCTTGGCTCCTTGGAACCAAGCTATGCGGTATAGTATTTTTGGGTGTGGTACCATAGGAACTATTTTACCTGGACTACTTTCCTGAAGCTATTTAAATCACACCCGACTGGGATAACACGCTTCGCGTTACTTTGCAATACTGCAACGTGACGCTCACCGTGTTCAGCTGCACCCGCGAACCTCGGAAGAACACCATCTGTTAAGGAGAAAAAGGACATCGTTAGCAGCAGCAGCTTACCTGTAATTTCATAGTTAGCTGTCCACGGCTCTTGAGATCAGCATCCTGGCACCAGCGCTCCTCCCGAACCGACAGATCTGCAAAAAAGGAAGAAACAAGGCATTAGACATTTTACAATTTACTGAACGGTGCCGAAAAGCTTACCTCGCAAGCCGCTCATCGACCAGCATCGCCTCAGGAATTCCATGCACCGGGTGAGCACCGCGACCTGTGGGAAGACAAGACAACAGGTTAGCAAGAGGCAACGCATCATAGCGCTGCACTTAGCGCCTACTCACCGCATCAAGGCGCTCTAAAAACGCCATTATTACCAGCGAGACCCACTTCAGTCTATGCCACATATTGGACTTCCGCGCACCCAAGGAAGAGAAAAGACATTAGCTAAACCAAAAATGCATGCAAGGACAATAATATAGCACAGCAATAAGACCTACCTGAAAGACTCAAAGCGGGCCGGCATCAGTGAAGTAACTCGATCGTAAGCGCCTACCAAGCACAACGCATCCCTGCCAAGAAGGCAGGACGGAGAACACACCTGCATTAAAAACAAGGTGAGGAGAGGTCCAGTGAGGCTGCGGGTATACAGGGTGGTGGCGGGCCGTTTACCCCAGTTGCCCAGTCTTGAACATTGCCTACCTGTATTCCAGGCAGAACCCACCCACTGGTCACACCTGGGAACCGCAGAGAAGGATACCTGAGTCCCAACTGCTGGGTGACATCCCTGTGAAACCAGGTGAGCGTAACACATGCATGTTAATTAGTGTGACGAATCGAGGGAATTCGTCCCTTCTCCCCAAGGAGGAGCTCCCCATGGGAAGCTAGGGCAGTGATCCCACTACGCAATACACTCCCTAGCGGTAGAGGTAAGTGGGACCTCAGCGGAAGAGACTCCCCATTAGGAGACTAGGAATCCCGTTACCATGAGGAACTCCTTAAAGCTGTGCAAATTGTGGCCTACATGCGATGCTGTAAAATATCAGAAACTGTGAAGTACCAAGACTGGGATAAAGAAACTCCTAATAGATACCGTTATCTTATTGAAAAAAAATCATGATTCTTTAAGTCAGAATACCCAATCCACTGGGATGAGTACGTTGATGAACGGACAATCAGAGTAACAAAAATGATGAGAGAGAGTGTCACACAGGCAGCCGGGGAAGGGCCCAAGCTGCTAACACCTGGAGAAGAAGGAGAGCAGGAAGCCCGCAAGTTTCAAACTTGCGCAATGATGCAGAGTGGGGCGCGAGAGCAACGGCGGACCCGAAGTACAGAAAACCGACCGGGCAGGAGCCCAGGAGAAGGTGGTGGCTAGACCACGAAAGAGAATCCGTGGTGGACAGCAGGTCCACAAGTGATCACCTATGATGCCCAGTCACGCCATGAAGCTATGTGACACTCTGAGGAAACTAGAGAATGAGAAGAGAGAGAGGCCAAGGAAGAGAATGTGCCAGCGGTTCATGAACAGAGAGAAGGTTCCCAAGGAAGAAGGCTCCTGATGCTGTTCTCAAGTACAAAAGGTAACAGCAAGAAGGGACAGCACGGCAGGCCCCAAATTAATCATTATTCCGCAGAAGCAACTCCTCTCTGTAGAATCTGAATAAGATATGAATCTGAGTTAATCCGGAAACCAATAAACTCCAAATATTGTGATATTGTGATTCAAGAGAACAAATTATTAAAAAGCTGAATAATGAAGGAGAAGAACAGTGGATAATAATACCCTGGGAAAAGGAGAAAGTAACAAGATATTCTATGCAAGAAGAAACTAATACTAAAGAGAAGAAAGATATGAACCAGAGTTTAAAGGCACTAGCCCATTGAGCCCCATACAATGTCAAGTAGACCAAAACAAGCAGAACTGTTATTAACCAGGAGGGAAAACCCTCCAGAGAAAAATTTACTACTAAGGATACATTGAGACAAACAGGCAAGAATATATTTCTAATAAGATATCCCCAAAAGGGATTCCGAAAGAGGATGGCAAACTCAATAGCCCATTTGAAGAACTAAAGAGACTGATCCAAGAAGTCACAAGAGGCTATTTACGAATTGTGTATTGAAGAGAATCCTACAGAATGGTACTATAAGTACCCACAGGAGAAGCAAATGATACTCCTGACCCAAGTTAGTTTTCATAGTGGTAGGGTCACTAAGGGTAGTTTTGGACAGCAGACTTATTTCTTTGGACGTTCACAACTGACTAGTATCTTTAGACAGTAACGTAGGTAGGGATCACCCATAGTGAAAGGGAAAGTTAGGCTTTCAAATTCAATTCAAGCTTTATTCTGACTAAAAAGCATAAAAGCAAATGCAAACAAAGTTAAAAAGCAACACATTTGAAATCGCCAAGTAAAATTCTATCACCTCGAGGGCCATTTAGCCCCAGCTTTAAAAATAATTATACAAAATGTAAAAATAAAACATGAATGTAGTCAGTCAGAATGTCATCAGCACAAATCAATTATACAACACGATTAAAACAGAATATACAAACACATCATATGAGTGGGCGCATTTTGTTTCTCCTCCAAGCTCTCAGTAAGTAATTTGAGGTTGCAAACACCACATCCTGAAATAAGCAATCCTTACACAAGCTCTCAGCAGATTGCAGAGAACGAACACCATGATTCTTTAAGCACTTTTTTCAATTCCCCATCCTTTTCGAGAACATACACATAAAAAGTGCAGTATCTTCAACTACAGTCGGGCATAAAGGACAACAACTGGTTCCTGTTTTATACCAAACACATCTTACCGGTGCTAACAGGAGCATATTAAATCTCAGCTTCGTGTACAGGGCACGTGCCATTGGTTTCTCAATACCCACTAAATAGTTTTCACGGCCCCAAACGGTTTTGTTCAACAAAAAGTGCCACCCTGTCGCCAACTTAAGGCACTCCAAAAATCACAAGGAGGCCACTCCATTGCAGAATCTTATAATCAATTCTTGGGCATTCCCAATCATATTCCATGGCTCAGACCAAATACGCCCTAAACCCAGAGTAAAAAGTAAGGATCTAGTATGGTCGAGCTACATTAGTGAAGTCGCTAGACATTAAATACCTTAAAGCCTCTCGGTAACGCATCAGTTAATCTTTCTTCCAAATTGTGGCCCAAAACAGCAGCGGTTTGATCTGAACAATATCCCCAATGCACTTGAAATCTAGTTCGACATAGCTCAAGTTATTAGGGGTAATCTTGGAAACCATGAAGAGCCTTTTCAAAAATATATTTTCAGCAACAGCCAACCACCCCAATTGCTAAAACACCACAATTGAGCCCTATAGCAGGCTGTGCCTACTGCTTTTGCTGTATACAATGCCAGGCCAGGATACACAGCATTGTTCCCAGAATTCCTGGCAAAGTTATCAATCGCTGTAGATTTGCGTACTGAAGAAAGGTAAGATTTCTCCACCTCTTTGTCGCAACCCCTACTCCTCGGCAAAGGAAAGCCGAGATAGTCAAACGTTTTCACCTCCTCAAGCACACATCCCTCAATTGAGAGACTGCGCTTAGTTGATTTTCCCAACTTCTTCTCACATCACTTTTCTTTTACTGATGTTAACCATCAGACCCTTTGGATCACAGAAGCTCACAAATACTCCAACAAGTTTTTTCAAACCACTTGGTGTTCTAGCGATGAGTACAGCATCATCAGCGTACATCAAAATACTAAGCTTTTAACCTGCAAGTTTGGGAGAATCAACATTTTCAATCCTGAGGTATTCGACCAAATCATTAAAATAAATAGAGAAGAGGGTGGGAGCCAGCACACAGCCTTATCTCACCCCATTTTCAACCTTGAATTTCTCAGTACACATCCCCTCCATTCCAGTTCTAACAACTTCTGCATTATCAGTATAAATCAGCAATGTAGCATTTAATAGGGACCCTGGGATCTGCTTTTCCCATAGGGTGTTCCATAGTTCACTGCTGGGAATACAGTCAAAAGCATTTTTTAAATCTATGAACACCAGATAAAGGGTTCCTTTCCCTAGAGTAAAATATGTTTCCATCAGTACATAAAGTCTGCTCTGTAGTACCCACATCTCTCCTGAACCCTGCCTGGGCATTACTAATACTATGCATCTCTACATCCCACTGCTCTAAGCGCCCCAGGACTGCTTTGCCAAAGATTATGCCCGAAGTATCCAGTAGGGAGATAGGGCAATAACAGCCCGGATCAGCCCTATCCTCCTTCTTGAAGCTCAGAATGATCTCTGCCTGTCGCCAGGAAGGCAGCACTCTATGGGCTCTACAGAAAGAATTAAAAAGTAAAAATAATTACAGGGCCCAATAGCTATGTTCATTTTCAAACACATCCGCTGGGACCCTGTCTGGGCTTGGAGCTTTGCCCCCACACTGGGCTAGAACTGTCTCTCTCACCTCTTTAATAGTGAAGATTAAATACTCCCTGTTCACTACCGAGGGATCCAGGGAGACTTAAATTCCACCCGTGGTGTTTCTATAGACCATCCTTTCTTCCCTGCATAATATAGAAAAATAACCATTACCAGCTATCGGATGTAACAGCAAATTCAAATGCATAGCCTACATTATTTTCACCCACATAAGCCAATTTCCAAAGGGCCCGCTGATCCTTGTTCCTGATAGCATCCCTTGTGCGTTCCCATCTTGAGATCGTATGTACTCTTTTCTTTTGCGCTACAAGTTCCTTGTACTCTTTCCTTGCAAAGGGTCTCTGCTCAATTGCCAGTGAATCACTTGAATATTTTTAGCCAAACAATTTTCTTTCCCCTGCAATCAGAGACAAACCATCCTGCTCGAAGTCTATTTATAGGCATAACTCCTGTTTGCTTGACGGGCGGGTCAACTGATGCCTATGTATAAAAAATAAAAAAAACGATGAGTTTTTTCAATGAAAAAACGGCGATGAAAAGTCCCGCGATGAAACATCCCGTAGCAAAATAACGTAGAACCGTATAGACATAATTGTGAAGTTTAATTCCCATAGGGCATCATCATTTGATGAGCCTGAGGCACAAACCTCTTCTATGTGGGGGAGGGGTTCTGTAAAAAAGCTGCCCATAACCATATCATGATCGTGAGAATCCCATTTTAACCGCCTCCTACTGTTGGAACAATTTAGCATGTTCAGATCTGTAAGGACATTTTGCGTCAATGTGGGGCAAAAGTGCCTAAGAACAAGCAACAACGAGAAATGATCATTTTCCGATCGGCGGTGGATAGTCAATGATTTCACAACCTCCCAATTAGGAAGGTCCAGAAAAATATAATCAATATGGCTCTCAGTAATACCTCTTCCAAAAGTACAAGCCAGCGGGACATTGTCGCCACGCAGCCATTACACACTTCAACACCCATCCTAAACATTGCTGTAGCTGAGTCAAATGCACATTCATAGTGCCTAACCACTTTTGGTGGGACCAGAGTCGGGATATGCCAGATTTCGTCTTCCTCTTTCAGAAACTCCAGTAGGTTGGGCTGCAGGTCCAGTTGCAAATTGAAATACCCAGCTATCAGCACCATTCCAGGATTCATGTTGGCTAGTTGCCAATTTTGTAACACTGTTTCCAAATCAGATAGGGTCTGCATGGCATATTTACCATATGGGCAATTATACTCAACTAGAAAAAGAGTTATACCCCCTTTTCTGCACACTCAAAATAAAGCAAAACTGGGAGTGGGGAGGATTTCAACCTCAGCATTAAGCTCACTTCTTAACCAAATGGTTAAACCCCCGCTCCCCCCTCCCTGGGCTGTCCCCTCGATCCTCAGGTTTGCCGGCCGGGATTGCATAATTCCTGAAAACAGATAATGTCACGTCTACTAACAAATTCAGACCAATTATTGTCATTCTGGAATCTTCCAAGTCCAGAGATGTTCCACGAGAGCACATTCAGCTACCCCATTTCCCTATCGGGGCTCAGCAGGGCACAGGGCAAGTGACCGGATAGTTTACTTGTTGTGGGACTGGCTCCACGGGAGGGGCAAAATCTAAGCCATCTGAATGACAATTGCCAGTACAATCCCTAGGTGGCAAGCCTGTTGGGCAAGTACCTTTTACCTGGATTTCGAGACCAGGCACGGGCATAGTTCTAAAATCAATAGCCAGAATGTTATAAGCCATATCCCAGCTATGGAAAGAGATATTCAGATAATCCTTATGCTTCACTAACTGGTCCTAGTAGCGTTCTACTTGCCTAATGTTGCTTCTAATTACGGAATAACACCCTTTCTTATTTCTAACCCAATGGATACATTTGTTTTTAAGTGACTCATTTCCCTCAGTGGCCGTGCCCGTGAGCTTTGAGACCAAATATAAGGCATCCAGCTTGGGATCCCTTCCTGGCTTAACTTGTTTGTGAGTATTTCCTGCATTGGTTATAACAGAAGTAGTACAGAAAGCAGAAGCAGTAGGGCTAGTAGCTAAGAGTGATGGTCTTGCTTCTAATCTAGGCATTGGGGGAGGATGCTACCTTGCACATTTCCCAATTTCACCTTGCACTACTGGAAGGGGACATTTTGGCACTTGACCAGCCACACTGTGTCCTGTGGCACTTAGGCCTAAACGAGCCACAGGTGGGGACACAGAGGCTGAAGCATCAACCCTTATTGCATTTATCAGATTCCCTTGTGAAAATTCGTACAGCTTGCATTAACTCCTCAATTAGAGCGCCATGGCCTTTATTTCGTGTTCCAAATTGACATAGTTTGGGCAAGTCAGTGCAGAGCTCCCAGAATGTTCTAGTATAGTGAGCTCATTACTTGTACCTATTATTTAAGGCTATTTCAAGAGCTATTTCTAGCACCTCAACCTCTTCCAGTTTACAAAAGGGATCTGTAGTAGTATGTCAAGTTTGGTCCTTTGCTCTTTATGCTCTTTTTGCGGACCCCGTGAAGGTGGAAAGATGGGTCTACTGCAGTCTGCGTGCTTATGTGCTTCAATAATATCACAAGCGTGGGAACCCCCATGCCCCATAGCCGAAATCCTCCCCCCAAATTGTCAACAATTTTTCCCCACCTCAAAGACGGCTACAGGTTTTTCTGCACCCCCTTCCTCAATGGAGACTTACTTCGTGCAATGACTTTGCCTACATTCACACCCTCTTTTACTGCCTCTTCTGTTGGAGTAGGTTTGTCCACAACCATTGTTAGGCTTCATTATTTTACTTTAATAAAATATAAAATATCAGACACCATGTCCTCAGCGAGTCCATGTCCTTCTGATTCGCCACAGTAGTCTGTGATTCTCATGATTGCTGCAGACTGTATGATTTCCTCAAATTCCGCCCTACCTATTCTATGTAATGAGCCACTGTCATTTATAGGCTGAGTAAGTCCATTTGTGTTGAACTTTACTTGAAACAGGAGCCCAAGAGGTGTGGAATCCCTTAAACCACCACAACTGACCAGTTCAATGGAGAGCAGCTCCTATGCAGAATTGGCACATGCCCATCCATGAAGTGTAACTACAGCATTTTCAATTTTGTCAATTCGCTAATATACCTATTAATGCTCAACCTTATTTTTGAAAGCAGAACTGTTGAAGTATAAATGGTCAAAGAAAGCACAGGCGAAAATGCTGGTGGGATGTAGCCAAAAGAAGACAATAGAATAACCAAACCCTTTTTTCTATTTTTTTTTTATTTTAACCCTTTTTTTTTTACTTGTCTGACCCAAAAAATACATATATAAAAAAAAAAAAAAATTTGATATTTTTTTTTTCGGCCTTTTGACCGACCACCATGGAGGACATGATGTACCAGTACATTCAAAAGTCAGATGCGCATGCTTTGAGTGATAATTCAGGAGCGCTAGTTAATCCTTTAGTTCTAGCGTGTGCCTTATGTGATAAGACCAGTACTCTAGACTTGTCAAGAAGGGAGCCAGCACCAAGCCTAACCATGAGGTGGGCTGGGGCACCAGAGGGAGACTCAATTCCTGTTCCCAACTCTGGTGCCAGTATGCTATTTTGCAGACCCTTATCTTCAGCTTTGCCTCGAAGTATGAATTCCTGCCAGTGTTTTCTATCGGTTGCAGATACCGCCAAGCCGAAATATGAGAGCAGCGATGAGAAAAACAGCTTGCCCTATGTACCAACAGAACTAAACAGCAAAGACAACCCTAGCACCACAGAGACCTAATTGCAGCACCAGCCTGTTAAGAGAGACATAGTTTGCAGCCTTACACTGCTACAATGCAGAAATCCATTGAGCGGGACCTTCAGTTTGCCAGGATGTCTGCATCCAGAAGCATTTCCTTCCTCCACCAGTCAATGAAACATAGTACCTCACTGGAAAACATTTCCCATTCCATGTGAAACCAATTGAGGACATTGCTGTCAATCCACTGCCCACCCTTCTCCTTTACAGTTATTGTTTAGAAAGCCCATGGCCACATTAAACATCTTTAAGGAACACCACAATAGGTCAATATAGTCAATAATAATATCCCATACCAAGTATCCCTTATTCGTCATTGAATATATCACAAATTCATATCCAACGCCTTGAAACGGTCGTTACTGCTCAAACAATAAAAGAATATCTACAACAACAAACCCCAGGTTTTCTGACTCTCTAAACATACTTGCTGAAAACAATGACTCCTGAAGATAAATTGAAAATACAAGGACATCTAATTGCAAAACCCACTTTTAAAGTCCATGAAGTGACTGCCTGAGATAAACATACCCCTTTCACAGGTCATGTGCCCATGCTGCTTACAACTTTGCTAGATTCAAACTCTGCCTAAGAAACAAGTGGGGGGCACAAATAACCTGAGAACTATACGCCCCTCACTGTTTCCACTTGAAATGTAATAGCACCATTACTCCTCTTGCACATTGACTCTCTCTTGCCCACCCCATGTTTCTCTTCGGAAATGCAACTGCTGAGGACAACCCTGTACCCGAACCTGCAATAGCGGCACAAAACCCATTTTTCCACCTTTGCTTCCTACAAGAAATAACCTCATCCTTTCGCTCCTACCCTGGCACAACTATTTCATGTACCTTCCTTTAAAATTGGCTAGTAGTTTGCAACTCGAAATTGTACCCTTTTCTCTCATCTTCACAAGGTATCCGTGATCCTCCAAGCTCATGCTTCCCCCTCTCAGACTCTTCTCTTTCGCTTTCTTACTCTCAAATGATGAATTTGCCAGATACATCTTCCTTCCTCTCTTCCGCCTTCCTCTGCCCTTCTCTCCATCAGCCCCTATCCTAACCTTCTCCTGTCTATCAGACTTTCCACCCAATTTGGCTGATTTGACACCTTTTTTCCTGGCTTCCAACCACCATGTGCTACTGCTAACACCTTTGCACCACAAACAAACAAGATGGTGGTTCATCAAACCTGTTCCTACCTCTCTTAGCTCATCAATCTTTCACGTTTCTCTAGAATCTCCCAGCCTGTTTCATGGTGGTCCATGTCAGGCCATTTCATTTGAAGCCATTCACTGCTGCCTGCAAACAACAAGCCCACTACTGATCAGTCTCTTTCCTTCCCCCTTTCCATAGTTCTTGTATGACTAGACTTCAACACCATCATTGATTACCTTGAGGCCAATATGCTTCGAGGCTTCCTCAATAAAACAATTTCTCTAAACCTAATTGTCCTAAAAATCTCTGCTGCATTGGACATAGTTGATCACCTCTCTCTCTTTCACACTCTCTTCCATCTTGACTTCCATGGCACTCTCCTTGCTTGTGTGGCCTCCCGCCTGGTTGATTTCTCTGTCTCCAGTGCCATGAACATTGGGATCTTTGCTGCCAGACCAACCCGCTAGCGGCCCCCCAATGGTCTGTCCTTTGCCACTTTTTCCTCACACTCTACAGCCCTTTCCTCTGCAAACTCACCTCCTTAGTTTGACTTCTCATATCATCAATTTGGTCTTGATATTCAAATCGTCTTCTTGATCCCCACGTCATCCCTTAGCTGTCCTCACACATTACTAACTTACTATATGCTATACATCAAGGGATGGCACTGCGTCGCCTCATACTCAGCTTTTTCACTGTAAACTGAAATCGAACACTTCATCACCTTCCCTGCTACAGCTGTTAGGCATAATCTCTCAAACATCTGTAAAATCTGTTCCCATCTCACCTTTCATTCTACTCCTGCCCTTTCGTGGGAACCCCACCCGCCCCCCTACCTGTCTGCGGTGCTCAACAAGGTATTGAACTTTGTTACCTATACCTTCTACAAACACCCGAAATCCTCTCCCAACTCCATGCAGTGTGACCAGCCATTCAAAATTGATGTTTGTTCAAAGTCTTTTGTCTTGTGTTTAAATCATGAGCTGCTCTCACCCCCCTCCACCTGAATCCATATGTTGGTAATCCACACTTCACACTACATGCTGCTAATCTCGCCTCAATCAAACCATCGCCTGCCCAGAGAGTGAATCCCCCACTTTCACTCCTTCACTCTCCTGGCTCCCTTTCACTGGAACTCCCTCCTTCCAGAAATTAAGAACATTCCAAAACTAGCTGGATTCAAGATCCCACTTAAGAACCACATTCTTTCTTGAGAGGGGTCGTCAGAGTCTCATAATATCTTTCCTGACTGGTCCTCATTTACTTACACAAATAAATAACAAATAATGTACAGTGTCAGTGGAAGCACAAAGAGGATCTGCACGGCGCATGCTACCATGTCAATACAGACTGCTATGCCCAACATAGATGAGTGCAGGTCTTCGCTGGTGGGAATATTCTGTCAGCAGAGACGGTCTACGCGGCTACACCACAACGATGGTAATGGGCAGAGGGCACTGCCAAGCAATAAACCACGTTTACCACCTATTGATACACTGGGGCCATTTCTGTAATGAATTCCTTAGTCTTTTCCAGACTGTGAAACCCTATGAAAGCCAATCTAATCCGGCTGAATTTACTAGATCCTGTCGTGTTTCGCTGTGGTTCTTGGGATACCTTAATATGCCTGTACCCCTTGAGCTAATGTTAACTATTTGTCTGTCCGCCTTCAGAGCCCTGGTTCCTTTTTGTCGTTCTTTGGCACCCTCTTCCAAATTGTGCAGTTCTTGCTGTTTTTCCACTGGCTGCTCCTCACCAAGCATCTGTCCATAACTTGTTCCTTAATTCATGAGTGCCTTGGCACTTGAATTATCAAAGGACAGAAGCTGCTGGATGTCACGGACTACAACACATACATAGCACTGTGTGTCACTGCTTTATATCTTTCCCGACTGTGTTAAACAGGAATACACACAGCACTTTATCACTGCTTTTTGAGTTTTATGAAAATTGATTTTTTTAATGTTCACAGTGTTTGAAAAAAAACAGTTTTATACGTTCCGTGCTTGTTGTCTGACAAGGATTTCGCTCGTAGGCCTTCACTCTTAATGGGCTATGTGTTGAAGCTATAGATATTACATGTTTTTTTTAAAATATTTATCCATTAATTGCTTTTCATCCGTTTAGTAATCATGATGTTTGCACGTACAGCATATTGTAAATAACATGACCTCTCTTTGTAGTTATATACATTTGAAAATAAAGCCTGCAGGTCAGATAGACCACTGTTTGCCCTCACCACCACCTCATTGTGGTGGTGACGTATCAAGAGCGTAAAGAGTAGTATTTGTCTTGAGGCAAGCATCTCACTTTAATGTAATGACTGTCAGGTGAGCACTTTCTTTAGCAATACACCAATGTAGATGGATGCATGGTTCAAAGGCTATTTCACACACATTTAGAAACCTCTTCCACGTACCACCCACAATCTTTTCTCTCCTGTTGACCCAACCGCCTGCACCATTAACTTGCCCGAGTACGTCAATACCCCAGGAGACGTATGGTTGGATACACGAATCGCCTTGAAAGTATTCTTGACAAACATTGGAAAATATAATTGATTTTCTTGCAAATCCATTAGCAAGGAATTGATTAGAAACTCAGTGATTGAAGAGATGTATAAAGCAGTCGTATAGAAATTCCGTGAAGGAGGAGGATCAGCTGTATTCAGTAAACGCTATCATACGAGACGGAGTAACACTGCAGTTTGTTCATTTTTAAATTGCTTACTTTTCATCCACAGGAAACTAGCTCTTTATTTTGGTCTTTGTGGCTGCCTCATTTGCAAAGCCCAAGTATGTCAATTTCAAGTGAATATGGCTACTCCCACAATCTGGATATTGTGTAGACACTGACAAAGCAGCTATGTCAGTAAGACAAGTGTAATGTTCTTATTATGACTCAGATATATACTGGAAGTGTTCATTAGAAATGAAGATTGTAAAAAGTAAAACAATCATTCCAGTTTACAGTTTTAGTTAAATGACATTTCCTTTAATTGCTGCTTTTGCACAAAAAAACAGTCCTCAAGATAACTGATTTTAGCCTCTAGTTGCACAGCTGTCAGAACAGCTGGGTTGGCTCGAGCAAATACGCACCTCACAACGCAACTCCCACCCACATATTAAAGAGAGAAAGAGAAAGTCAAAGCTAGAAAGAGTGCACAGAGTGAGCATAAAAAGGAGAGAGGGAGGTGGGAATGTGAGAGAGAGAGAGACAGAGACAGAGAGAGAGGTAGATAGGTGTATGATACACCAGTTACAGCAAGTTTTACATGTTTTTGGCAGTGCCACAGGACACTAAAAGACCATGTAAGAAGTGAAATGTTATAGTGCTTATGAGAAGGAACTCACATAATCCCTTCTTTAACCACGACTACAGTGATGAAGAAATCACATCCCTGGTTGTGATAAAATCGGACACCAATTAGTTGAAATGAATTAAGTTATAAGGACTGACCTAGATTAATATTTTACAATTCCATAGTATTGTCCCATAATCTCAATCCCCTTTCACTGTAGCTGCCAGAAGGGGGCATGTGGCAGTTAACTAATTATTCATTAAAAAAATGTAAATGATTTTTCCAATCGCTTTTTAACAAAAATCGGTATTCCTTTGGATTCCATATGTTAGTCTGTTTCCGGATGGCATTAACAATAAGATAACAATAGGTTTAATCAATAACAAAAATGCCATCAGTATGCTATTTGAGATCACATTTAGGCAGAACATAAAACAAACATCATGTAATGACCAGTGTCTGAGCGTTAACATTCAGCAACCCTCCTTCTTCATACCATTGCAAATGCATGCTGTGGGTCCCCCCTTAGCTACATTACATGTATGTAGGTTCACTGCCTTCAACTGTAGATTGAATGTCAAATGGCATCCTCCAATGTTCTGCCAATAAAAGCAAAGATTGGGGATCTATTCGAGATGTTAGGATGAAAGGTTGATGTTTTATGAGCAGCTGAGCGTGGCCACAGGCGCCCCATGAATTTACTCAAGATAATGATAGATTCAGAAAATACAATAGCAGCCTGCTTGACGGTAATGGGACTTTAAAGGGAATACACCCAAGATAAAAAAAAAAGGTGCACCAGGGCTAGAAAGGAATAGCTCAGCCTCTTAAGGGAGTTTTAGAATGTTGACCTGTGTGGAGCGGAAATGCACCCTTCCCGGCAAGGCCATAGCAAGAATTTAGAACGAGGACACTTAGTGGCGAAACATGTTGGAAGATCCAAGAGTGTATTTTATGTGCATGTGAAGAAGGAATCGAAATTTATAGCAGTTGTTAATGCCTCAGGAAACACAATCTGTGAGTAAACAAATAGGATTTTATGTACAGACTAAGAATTTAGTGTGAGACCAAGTAACATGGACGAATAAACTTACATGGGGACACAATTAAATGAGACCTGGAGCACGAGATGCAATAAATATTCTGGATTAAATTAGAACTCTTCGGTGTGGTGTGAATATGTAAATTGTAGGAAGAACGGGGGAGAGGTTTTCTTATCCAAATAAAACCCTTTTTATTCAAATTATAGTACAATAAAAGTTATATTTTAATAGAGGCTGGTCTCCTCCCTCCTACACTTCAGGAAGGCGCTGAAGACCATGTTCTTGGAAGAACCTCTCTCTCAACCCTACCTCTCTCGCTCCTCTACACCACCTACCCATCGCAGCAACCTCTGAGACCTCTGCACCGTACCTCTGTGACCCCACAGTGTGTCCCCTATGTGCAACACATCTTTACTTCGCAGCTGGGTTTATGCTTTATAAATACCATCCTTAAATACATGCAATACATTCTTATGCAATCCATATATTTGCTCTTTTAATCTACATAACATTTCACGTAATAAAAGCATTAAAAATTCAACAAAAGAGTACTCGGATTGCTGTAAATCTTTCAACTCAAATAGAAAAAACAGAGCACAAGAGTACACGAAGAAATGTATTGAATTCATTTCTGAAAGTGCATTTCTTAAGGAACTTTCTTCTCCAACATGTAGAGGATCCCTGTCCCCAGTAGGTTTTAAGGATTCACCTCTTCGGTACTTACTATACACTCTAATGAGTAGCACGACATTAGCTATATTTAGCTAGGTTGTTTTTGAGAACCACCTTAAACAAATCTCTTTTCCCAGGAATTGGGTTCGAATCATGTGCTCACTAAGAATTTGAGGTGGGCGATTCATGACTCATCCTAAGTGTTCTAATCTCCAGGGCTTCACAGTTCAGAAAAGTGTGGGACAGTCAGCGATCACTGATTGCATGCATATTGTACCCGATATGTTGTTTTCTACAAGGACTTTAATTCTGATTACTGTATGCACCTTCAAGGATAACACAGTCTTACAAGATAGTTCATTAGCTACAGCTCCGAGTGACTCCCATTTTTGTCTTAATGCGCCACTGCGTGCATATGCATCCGCACACAGTGGGGCAGAAGGGAGAGACCTAATGAAGGCGCAATCAGGAGGAGCTCTCCACATGTGGTGGCATGAAGAGGGCCAAGGGTGCGTATTTTGGAATTGGCCTCACTTTCACGAGAAACAGAATGCAAAAATTCAAATGCTATGGGCGACTGTGTTTGGCAGTAAAGAAATTGAGGGGCAGATTTGATAAGACTTGTGGCTATTTTGTGTCTGCACTTTTCATGAATCGGAAGAGCGATCAGAACATGAAATTGCTCTTTCTTGTAGACTAAATGCTGCACGGTTGCACACGAGCTATATCCCACATTATTTCAACACTACAACCCCGGCAATCCAAAACATACAATCAATTTCTGCTGTGAATTGCAAACGTAGAACCCTGCCCATACAAAGCTCCATCCCTGGGAATTTGTTCTCTCTACCCCGCTATGCAGAACCAGACTGTACCAAATACCAGAGAGATCTGACATCCTCAGTCTTCTGCTTTGCCGATAAACTGTAACTGTGCCGTTCTCTCGCTCCGCTCAGACACTGTTAATGCATGTGTCCTGGATGCTGCTGAGCTGTTCTCCAAACTCTCTGCTTTCCTTCCCCAAAGAGCTTTGAGGCAGCCCTGGTCACAACCACCATGAACTAAATAAATAAGTGTCCATCAATGTTGGAAATGCACCTTAAACTGTGACGCGTGCTCTGTGCCAAATTCCCTGATCCCACTCATGATGCACAGCATATTCTATTCTCTGCGACAGTCAGTATTTATTTTAATTCGATTATGCTTTTTAGTATCTGTAGGGTATCTGAAAGGGCCTGTAAGTGGTTGAAAGAGGACATGTAGGCACAGTGCAAAAGGCAGCACAGTACCAAAGGCATTAAATAGATATGAAAACAATGTACATGTTATTCTGAAGTTTGCAATTGACATGTTGGTGTAACTCATTTACTGTTCCCCCCCCCACTTTTCTCCTTTGATAGGACATGTTGCAGTTCATTCTCAATCAGAAGGAGGGGACAAAGAGCCAGGTGTAAAGCACTGCTTGATCACTACATGAAATCAGTACCTGGATACAGAGGTGGTTACTGCCTGAGATGCATCTTTCATGACATAACCCAGAACCCTGGGTTAAAGCAACGCTTGAAGAAAAAGGCACATGCTCTCCCCCTAGGAAACCTTGAGACACCCATTCAACCAAATGATATTGTATTTTTGTCAACTCACATTTAGCTGCATTGTACATTGCCAATTTACTTACTAGCCTTACGGATGTGTTGGGGACGTACTAACAAAGCTTGTTTGCCATGGACAAAGAACTGTAGAACAACTTCTACAATGACATAAGACAATGTTCTGCCCCCATCACAGGCTTCATTTGTTCTGATCGAGACTATAAAATTCAGCCAATCAGATGTATGTATTTGCACGCTCGAGACAGGGCAAACCACTGGATAACATGCCCGTTTTTCTACATGATTCTGGACTGGGGTGGTTTTACGCTAAGTTGCTTTCCATTGGGAGACTGTGTAATTGCGCCCACGTTTGACTTGCAGCCTGCTTCTAACTCCCAAGACTCTTTGTGGGAAGCCAAACCTTTTGCTGATAAGCATGTCTGACCCTTGCACCGTGACTTTGGAATTTTCTGGAGGTTTTCCTGACTGCGACGTTTATTCGAACTCTACTAAACTGTGCACCAAGCCTCTACTAGAAAGTACAACGGTTTCCTATTGTATAAAAGGTCACACTCCACTGCAAACACGTAATTGTTTTTAAAGTAAATGCAAATGAGGTTTGAAATTCTCCTGATGTCAGAAAATGAACTATTCAATTACATGATCATTTTTTCCGACCTGCAGCTAGGAAAATCGCACTCAACAGTTTAAAAAAAGACTTATGGTGGCTGGACCTCATTAATGTGTGGAGTTGATCTGGCGGTCATGTGGGAAAAGGTGAGGAAAACCCGAGTTCAACTACAGTGTCAGTCCAACAAGGGCAACACGAAGTGGAAAAAGGACAAGGCACTGAAAAGCCCTTTTGCATAGATCATGGCTTATGAGAGAATGATATTTGGAGGTCACAGAAGAAAAAAGCTTGACAACCACCCTTTAAGCTAGTCACTAAAAGCTCAATGTGTGAGCTTCCAGCTCTTTCTTGCAAATGATATTATCAATTATACAAAAGGGGAAGGCTTGAGGTTGCAAACACAAGCAACATATTTTTACCATGGCTTTCTCTCAAACGCTCGCTCTTAAGTGCCAAATGCCCAAAGGCTATTCTTAGGACAATGACCGTACTTAAATCCCAGCAAACTATAGGTACCGTTAACGGGTGATATTTCTGTGGAGAAATTGCTGTTTTGAAACATTTTGTGGGAATAGCAGTGCCATTTATAATTATGTTATCAGTTCATTTTTAGGGGTTTATTCATAATTCTCCATTAATAAAAACTTGGTGCACTATTTTTTAACATATCTCCCACATATTCCACTGATGTGCCAGCCTATCACCCCCACTCCTTTAAATCAGATAGGACTTAGCCGCAGCTGATGCACTTCAGCAGCGGTTGTCTGCCCACCTCTCTCTCATCACAGAAAGTAAGACTGTTTCAGTTGCCGCATGGCAGTGGCAATTGCAACAGAAGTAGCATGGGGGACCCCAGTACCCTTTGCCAAAGAAAAGTTCCTTCCCACATAGATAACAAAGAAGGGAGGATATGGCCAATGCAGGGTGATGGTGATTAGGGGCACACTGCCACCCTTCAGTTGCTGGGCTGATGCCTAATAATCCGCACTCTTTCCTTTCTTTCTACTTGGAAGGCAGGCTGCCTGGAAGGAGCCGCTAGGTATAGAAAGAATGTGTACATGGCCAATGAGCGGTGTTTTGGGGAACCTGAGAGAGGGTGGACTAAAAGGTCAAGAACTGTTTGCGAACCATAAGGGTAAAAGGACATACATTATTTATTTAAAAAAACAGAAATATAATCACGCGTAATTAAAGTCAAAATATTTAGAATGTCAAATATAAATGTGACAACATTTATGTCATTGTTTAGACAAATGGAGAAAAAAACACATGGAGCAGAAATAGGTTGAGAAGGCTTAGTAGCCATGTAAGCTAAGGTACAGGGAGTAAACTAAAAGCCCACTGTCAAACAAGGAACCCTGTCTTCATCAACAAACTGTCTACCACAGTGTTTTGATTAAAAAGTAGTCACAGAACTTCATTTCCAGGAGAAGATGAAAGGGACATTTTTCCATGAACTCTTTTGCAAGGTTTGTTTTTTCTCTGTTTAAGAACTTTAAACATATGTCCATGCTTTTGCATGTATGAGATTGCATAAAAAGCAGCTGCCTGCATCTACATGTCTTCCTCAGGCTGTTACTAGGATACTTCAGCTTCTGCAGAACGTTGCAATGCCTACGAGGAGACATCTTAGATATCAATATCATGTTTAACAAACCTTGCAGCAAAGTCCTCACGGTTCCCCAGCAATTTCAGGACAAAAGGCAAAGGCACAGTGTACATGGATTCCCATAAGAAGCATACGGGCAATGCATACGCCCCATACCTGTTGCGCGCTCTTTACAGAAGCTAACACCATCTCCACCTGCATGTTCTTGCGATGTCTTAAAGATCGAAAGATGCTGGTGGGTTCAGGCGGTCACCTGACAGCATGCCTGCCTTCTTGGTGATGGCAGGGAGTTATGGAAGAACTCCCCGACGAGGTCAAAAGGATTTCATTGCTTAGAATCTTGAGGTCCTACCATAAAACGTACAATGGTCTCTCGACATATGCTTAACTCTTGTCATCTATGCCACTATATCTCAGAGGTTTTTGGAAAATTTAAAAAGATTTGATAGGGGTTACTATTAGCATTGTTTCAATATCATGACCTTTTACTTTGACTATTATTCCTGACAATGCTGGCTGTTTTTTGGGTCCCACAAGAGGAAATAAGGTATGCACAACTTTGTAAAATAAATGTGAAATAAACATCTTAACAGTCAAACATGGTTACAAGACAATATTATTAAAAACATTGAAATGGCCTACCTTTGGATTCCTGCTTTTTCCAAAACTCTTTGACTTTCTTATGGATGTCTTTGTTGTCCCTCAGTTCCTTCTGCCACTGACGCATTTCCTGCACTTCTGGGTCACGGCGTACCTGCAGAAAATACCATCCAATGTAATTTATAATATATATGTATACATATATATGCATATATATTGGGAGTGTTACATATTTGGGCCTAGAATGAGTTTTCGGCCAAAATCCAGCTATTTAGCTTCAGCCAAATACCTCAGAGTATTCACTGGCAGCCGAAAGTCTGGTCCACTTTCTATGATTATTTAACAGTCCCTGTGTTTGAGAGCTAGCCAATCATAGAAGGCAGGGAAATGCTGCAGAAGCCAAATAAGTTATTTCCTTATTTGCCGATCCAGCCCACCCCAGCCCCAAAGTCGCAAGGTAAGCACCCTCACCCTGTTGGTGGGGGATCCCCGGGGTTTGGCCCAGCAGCCCCCATTGTTGCATATTTCCTTTTTTTAATAAAGCAGCATTGGGGGTCGCCGGGGCAAGATCCCGCAACTGCCCCCTCCCATTGCCAATTGTTGCTGGGGTTGTGGGGGGGTGGAAATCACTGGGCATTGCCCTGCTCCCCCCACTCGATTAAAAAAAAAGAAACACAGCTGCCGGGTCTGCCAGGGCAAGACCCAGCGACCCCTGCAATTGTTCATGGGGGGAGGGCTCATCGGCCCTTACCATAGCATCCCCCAAATTATTTGTTTTTTAAAACAGCAACAAGGGCCACCGGGGCATGAACCGGCAACCCTGCCAACTGCTGCCAGTCCCTTATTTCTGTGTTTCAACTCTGCTACGTGTTTGACACTTTAGGCAATATGAGATTAATTGAGTTGTACAGGTAAAACACTTTGGTTTAGCAGAGAATTTGGAATTTGAGGCCAGTCTACAATTTCTGCACTTTATCACATTGACAGACATCACATTACAAACCAATCTGGCAATATTAAGAAAGATCTTTACAGAATAATGTTATGCAAAACCACAATAATTGTAGATTTGTTTTCACCATCATAATTAGAAGTCAGCAAGTGCTGGTGTCCTAATTCATGTGAGCCTTAAAATATCTAACCTGCGTATTAGTATTGTATTTGAAAGATTTAAATAAACGCACAAAAATAAACTATGTGATCACTTCAATTACTTTGTTTTTGGCACTCCATTTGAAATGGTAGAAAAGGAACATCTGATTTGTGTCCAGACTTTAAAAAAAAACAAGCTTACCAGGGGCCTGCATGTGCTGATATTTATATAGCATGAGGCAATGCAGTAAAATGGTTCATTAATAGGGATACTCTTCGAACAAGGGTCTGGAAACTTTGGCTGCCAAGATATTTTTGGCTACAACTCCAGTGATTCCTCATCATTGACTATGCTGCCTAAGGATGATGGGAATTGTAGTCCAAAACATCTGGATATCCAAAGTTTGCAGACTCCTGACTGAAGTATATGCTGTAAAGAATACACTTGGACGGGCATGCAGATAGGTGATACAGACGGTTACAGACAGAGGGTACAGGTTAGGAATACAAAGGCCTGTGACATTTAGTCAGCGCTAACCTGTCTTGGACTCCTTATATTCAAATGGCCTACATCAAAACAAGCAGCAAGCAGTGAACTATCAACGCCTCCATATTGTGAGGAATCAGACTTTTTTCACAAAAAAACAGTAAAGTATAGGATGATCTGTCCAGGATCACAGTATTGTCCACTGGAAAAGCATTGGCACTTTGGCTCCACTGTCTTAAATTTGGATTACTAATCACCTCTCCCAACTAACACATTGTGTTCTTCATTGGCGGTGGCTGCTTAGTTTAAACAACCCTTGTTTGGAGGGACGAGATCTAGACCTGTAACATACTGATGCTATGTCCGTTTTTAGAATTGGTGCTTTCGGCGCAAGTATGTTGTTGCGAAGCACAGTAATTGTTATGATCATCTACATTTGTAAACTCAACTTTATTAACTTCATAGGCAGTGTAGGGCGAAATCTGCCATACTAAGATCTTGTGTTTGAACATAGATCTTTGCAACATGTAATTAACACACTGAGCTATCGTCTCAATCACCATGAGAGTCAAGCTTATAAATACGCATTTCAACTCTGGTAATTGCATGCGATCAATTAATTCACCAAAGAAAGAAAAGAATCTACAGAAGGTCTGATATAGTAAACACACACACTGTAAGTACTACACGGAACAGTTGTGACGAATCATAGGATTCAGTCACTTCCCCCCAGGGGCGAGCCTTTCCCTCTGAGTCTAGGGAGGTGAGTATGCTACGCAATACCCTCCTTAGGGGGAGAGGCAAGCGGGACCTCACTGGGAGAGACTCCCTGCCCTTTGGGACATGGACTCACATTCCGATGAGGAACTCCCTAACCAACCAAACTATAGCCCATCGCTAGTAACACCTGCTAGAAGAAAACATGAAGAGCAAACTGACATTTTTTGTCGCCAACAGAATCTTTGCGTGAACCTGAAAAGAAATATGTATGTGGTACTGAGATGAAGAAAACTACTGGAGCAATACAGCGTACAGGTAGAACAAAGAAGGACCTTGAAGCTGCGCCAGCGAAGTCCCACAGCAGTGTCATAAATCTGAGAGGTGGAGACCTGGGAGAGAGAAAAGCTCGGAAGTTTCAAATCTGTTGTGGGAGAGAAGCTGAAGGAAATGGGGACGCACGGCGTCTGATGCTGGGAGAAAACTTGAGTGCGAATCCTAGCGTGTGGCACTCAGGAAACCTTAAGCAGAGAGAAGCCAAAGTACTGGCACGGTATCCGAAGAGTGACCAAGTAAGAAGTGGTGATGTGACTGAACCCCAGTGGACTTGGGGGTCCATAAACAATGCTGTCACCACTTGCCCGAAGTTACAGCAGAGCGTGCAGAGCGAACGAGAAGCGAAGAACCGAGAAGTCAATCTGACATTCAATGAAGAGGGCCCCATCGTGACCGAAGTCCCGGGGATGTTGTCCCCGAGATACGCAGGTAACGGGGAGAGCGGGAGACCGGGGTGGGGGACCGGAGATAATGACTCGGAAACTCAAACTCGTCCCAGTAGACAACAAGTGTTGCAAGTGCATAAGAAGAGTGATAATCACTATTGGAACACTCATACTCGTTCTAGTAGACAACAAGTGTTGGAAGTGCAAAAGAAAAGTGAGAATTATTACTGGAACACTTCTACTCATCACCGTCTGAGTAAAGTATTTCAAATACAAGACGAAAGGGAGAAATATCATTCGACCACTCACACTTGTCCCAGGCAAGGCAAAGTGACAAAAGTCAATCGAGAGGCAAATCATTACTGGAACAATCTCATTAGCTTCAATCAAGAGAAAGATTGAACATTGCGTAAAGAGAAAGTCTTAAGTTTGGTTAACAAGGAAGGAATAGAATTATCCCGAGGAAAAAGGGGGATAAAAATAAATAAGATCAAGAGAGGAGAATAATAAGGAAAGAGAGCCAGCAAGTAAACGAGACAGTTGAAAAGTTAAAGGACAGAGTATCTGAACTTTACGACGTGACAAAAGTAGTTACTAAGAACTACCTATGGATACTCTATTAAAGCGAACTTGGTGTGAAACCAGCACACAGGAGAAGTGAGTCCTTATCCTGTGCCTTAGTTGTTTTTGTAGTGATAGGGTCAGGTTACATTAGTTTGGACAGCGATTGATCATCCTTTTGGACTCACTGACAACTGACAAGCACCCTAGTTAGTTTTTGTTATGTAGGGACAACCCGTAATATAGGGAAAGTTAGGAGTTTTCATTTTTCTTTTAATAAAGAATAACCTCAAAAATTGAAGATCAGAGTCGTTGTCCTCCTTCTGACCCGCCACAAAGTTTATGGATTACAGGGTTAATGATCCAAGTCTGACCTTATTTGTTAAAAACAGAAAGGCACTAGGAATATAAAATCAGCAGCACACTTATCAAGACATGTGTTATTTCAATTTTGTAAAATAAGTGCACTGCCTTCTTTTAATCAGGCAGCTAGGAGCCCATCCCTAAAGTTGCAGGCTCGTGGCACATGCCCCTTTTTCCCTCCCATAAAGAGATCTTTGCCCCTCACCTTGACTTTCCACATTCTCCTTTACCTCCGATTTCCTATCCAGCACCACATCTTTCCCTTCCTTGATATTCACCACTTTCTTCCCTTCAATCTACTCTCTTTCGGTGTCCTTCCTCAAGACCCAACAGTATCTCTTGCTGCTCTCCCAGTCAATCTGCTCAATCATCACTCCACCTCAGACTCCAGACACCAACCTACTGCATACAACTTGGCAGTTTATATTGGTTAGTAGGACTGAAATTCTTCATACCTTTCATGCTCAAATGTAGGTGCAGCTGGTAATTACGTGTGTCATGGATAGGGTCCTTCATCCGTGTGGGAGGTACCTAACTTGTTGATCTGTTCCACCCACATTGGTTCCAAGAGGTGGTTGTGAAGGATCCCGAGGTATCATCACTACTTTAGATGGGGGAGCCCTTTTCCATAAGGCCAGGGAAGTGGGGCCGCTACCCGATAGTCCTCCTGGAGGTGGTACTCAGCGGGAGGATCTCATGGGGAAGAAGGATCCCACGAAGAGTAGTGACCTTCTCAGGAGAACGCAGTATCCCTTGGACCCTCCCACCTTCCCTCAAAACCCCTCCAATTCCACAATGCCTCCCATTCCCATATGTCTTTGTAGTATATCTCAGACAAGAACTACTGAGATGAGGAAGAGGCCACAAGTAATGAGGATCGCTGCAAAGAACAAAGGTACACGCTCTAGTCTTTCTAGTAATTCCATTGGTCAGATGTCATTCAAAGACAGAGAGGAAAGAGAATGATGGCGCCTCATTTACGACTCATTACGGACCGAGAGCTTGGCAAGGCCCACGCAGACCCACAGTGCAGAGAGACAGACGGTGTCCAGGAGGGAAGCACGCTCGCGGAGGGCCAGCAATGCAAAAGGCAGACCGGAGTAGAAGGATGATATCTGCCAGTGACTGAAGTGTAGCAGAACCACCAGCAAGCTGCAGCGAAGAGGTGCCGAAGTCCAGAGAAGGTCACTGTGGACAGGACAAGCCACTGGGAGACCTGCAAACAACCAGCGGGTGATGGCCAAGACCCTACAGGTACAGGGCTGGCTGGAGCCAGGATTGGGGAGGCCTATAGAGCACAGTAAGCGGACCGGAGTGAAGAACAGAAGGAATGCTGACCTGGGCAAAGTGATCTTGTGAATGGGGTCTGGGATCCATACCAGCATGGCACACTCTGACCAGAAATAAGGGGGAATACAAACTTTACAGATTCAGATTACATCCACAGACTTTGGCAGGAGAGTAAACTAAGGCTGTGGCATGAAGGGAAACCAGATAAAGAGTATGCTGTGAACAACCAAGTGAAGAGGGTCTGGGACCCATACCAAAAAGATGTACCCCGACCAGTGATAAAGGGGGACACAAACTTTATATATACAAGCGGCAGTCACAGACCTTAGCAGGAGAGTAAACCAAGGCTGTGGATCAGAGAGAGATTGGCCAAAGAGAACATTGTGAATGACCAATTGAAGGGGGCTTGGGACCCATGTTGGGGTACTACACCACAAACTATAATTCAGAAGAATACAAAGTTTGAGTCTTGTGGATCTTTTGTTTGCTTTTCCACACCTTTTTGGGTCTTTTGTTTTGAACTACAAAGCTGGGTTGCAGGTCGACAGCCAATAGACATTTCCCCCTTTGATAAGTTTAGCTTGTGAGGGATAGGTTAGGATTTGGACACAGGGTGGCAACTTTACTTTGCACATAGTGACATCTACGATTTCATCAGCTACGTTTGTTGAGGGAGGGAATCCCGACTTAGAGATAGGGTCCGTTAGGTTTTCCTCCAACTCATCTCCCCCGTTTTTGTTATTAATAAAAGTCTTTGCAAATTAACATGTCACCCTGTGTCTGTGTCTTACTCCTACACCCTCACATGGTGCAAACCTTTATCTAGGCCAACTGCAATCTTGGAACACTGGTGTGTGCATATGCAAAACGAAGGCTGCACTCTAGAGCAGTAGTAAGGTGGGAAACCTTTCATCAAGCATTTCAGTTGACCGTGGTTCTGCTCTTTTTCCATACCCCAGAACATGAACTTCAAAAAATGTAATTGACCTACCAATTTTTTTTTATATCAATTTGAGATTCAATTGATAAGAGCAACGATATGTATTTAGATGATATATTGAACCCATATAAATTTGATTGCGCCCAAAATATTTTTATATAAATGTTATATTCATTTTATATAAATTGGATAAGAACTTTAATGGACTGGATATAAATAGGTATAGGACCATGTGCAGTTCCAAGGCTATGATGCTACTAGGGGCGGGGTCTCACAACACAGATATATAGCGGTTATTGTACCCCTTGAAAAAACCTGTGCTCTTCAGACTGTTTTGGGGCTGGCCAGCATGATGTCAAGGAAGGTTTAAGTTACTTACCTGTAACTATTGTTCTCCATCATGGATTCACATGCTCATGAATATTCCCTGTCGTCAGGTTGGGAATCCTCAGTAACAGAAAAAACTGTTTCACTTTCACTTACAAATTGTATCTCTCCTTTAAACTAATAAGTGTCCTCTGGGACATACTGCCCCCATCCAATGTCATTCCTCTCCCTAAGCCCCTCCTCTTGCAGCCATCTTCAGATTTGGTAATCACGTAAAGTGGCAGTATGACCAAGAAGAGCTGCAGAGGGGTGGGAGGGAGGGTTTGCATGTGAGTCCATGTCAGACCCATGCTGGAGAACAATAGGTACAGGTAAGGAACTTAAACCTTCTCCAGCATGGGGTCTAGCATGGATTCACATGCTCATGAATAACGAATAAATAGCAGTACAACATTACACTACCACAGGAGGTGACAAGGCTCAACAGAAGCAGTAACTCTTTTTTTTTTAACCAACTTTATTTTTCATTTTGTTCATTTTTAAACGGGAGACAACAGTTAGCCTTTGGTTACAGCAGTATTACAACCTTTATCATCTGTGAAAACAAAGTATTTAACCTACTTGAACTTTGGCATCGAGACTATTATTGTCTTCCAACTTTCCCCCTGTGTATCCCCGCCCTCACCCACCTATCCCACCTCTTTCCCTTAGAGTTATCTGAACCAAACTAGGTCAAGGAAATAACCAAAGCAAAGCCGTTTCCTGAGCTCATCGCTCCTTTGTCTACAGCAGTCTCTATCTTATATGAATGTTCCTTAGAGTCCTGGGTTTATAGAATTAAGCCTCCCTTTCTCCCACATAGTCTTGAAGTGGATCCCATATGGCTAAGAATTTCAGGTAGGTCCCTGATTTTGTGGCACAAATGTTCTCCATCGCCATCACTCCCCACACTTTCATCCACCAGCATGGGGTTGTTGGACCTTCCACTGTCTTCCATCGTTGGGCCACTGTCATCCTTGCTGCAGACAGTAGGTGGGTGATGAGAGCCGCTCTGTTCCCTGAAGCTGCGTATCTTCCTTCTGACACTGCCCCCAGCAAAATGACCTTAGGGGAATGTGGTAGGTCTGTGCCTGTTATGTCTTTGATGAGACTCAGTATCTCTTTCCAATACACTTTTATCCTTGGGCACGACCACCACATATGGAAAAGGTCACCTCTTTCTCCACATTGGCGCCAGCAGTCTGAGGGATTCGTGGGGTTCATTTTATGTATTCTGCTTGGAGGCAGATACCATCGATAGCATATTTTATATGCCGATTCTTTGATTGCCGTGGATTTGGATAGTTTGTGTGCCCTTCTCCAAATTTGATTCCATTCTTCCTGTGTGATTTCCTCCCCTATGTCCCGCTCCCAATCTTTCATATATTGGAGGGTTTCATCTGCTTGTGATTTGTCGAGTAACTTGTACAGTCTAGTGATCCCTTTTTCGTGTGTCGCCTCCCGTATCGTGAGTTCTAGACCTACTGGGGGGCGTAATCCAGCCTGTTTTACCTCTGGGTGTGAGATCCAATGACGTACTTGTATATATTTAAATCTGTGATGCTCAGTGATCCCAAATCTTTGTTTGCAAAGTTCAAAGGAGAGTGGGGCGTCATCCTGGTACAAGTCTCTTAAGGATACTGTATCTGCTCCCTGCCAACCGTCCCAGAACTTTTGCTGAAGCCCGGGCGTAAAATTGGGATTTTGTACTATAGGGGACATTGGACCCAGGCCTAGTTTGATCCCCCTGCCATGGATCGCCATGTCCCAGGTGTGAAGTGTCGTTTTTGTCGCTTCCAATAGGATACCTCCTCTCTCTCGTGTTTTTGGCTTGAGGAATGGTAGCATACATAGTGGGGTATCCGTCGCAGACTGTTCTATTTCCCTCCATCCTGGGAGGGGGTCCCTCCCTGCCCATTTCAATGCTGGCGCCAATTGGGCTGCTAGTACATATCTCCCTATGTTCGGCACACCCAACCCCCCCATTAGTATTGGGCGCATCATAATCTTTTTCTGGATTCTCGGCTTCCTGTTCCCCCAGATGAATTTAAAGACTGCTTTTTGGAGTTGCTGGATCATTGTCGGGGGGATAACCACCGGGGTGGAGCTTACCACATACAGTAGTTTGGGTAACAAGGTCATTTTTATAGCCGCTATCCTAGCAAACCATGCTAATTCCTGGACGTCCCATCTCTGCAAGTCTCCTTGCAGGCGTATCCGAAGCAGTAACTCTTACCTCTGGAACAGACTAACCGCAAGCGAACAGGTTGCACAGCACTGCTTGGTGGACTCTGGACTCCACACTGGAATCCCTGTCAACGCAGTAGAACTTTGTGAAGGTGTGCGTGGACCGCCATGTAGCAGCCCCGCAGATGTCCAGCAGCGGCACACCAGACAAGAACGCCGTCGTCGCAGCGATCACTCTGGTGAAGTTGCCTCTCCATCACCAACCGATGAAAGTGCGCAGTACAGCCGGAGAGCCACTTCGAAATGGAAGCCTTCGACAAGGCCTTCCCATGGTTCACAGGACTGAAGTTCACAAAAAGTTGTGAGGTCTTCCGAAAACTCTTCCTTCATGCGTGTCACTTAGAGCTTCAGGGCAAGAGCAACGTCCAACGAGTGCAAGGCCCTTTCCTCTGGTCACTAAGGTTTCGGAAAAAAATAGGTGACATCAAAGGCTCGTTGAGGTGGAATTCCCACTGAACCTTTGGCAGAGGTGATGGCCACAAGGAAAGCCGTTTTCCACAAGAGAAACTTGAGTGGGGCCTGATGCATAGATTTGAAGGGGGCCCCCATGAGCCTCATCAAAACCATGTTGAGTTCCCACGCCGGGGCAGGATCCTTCACCGGCGGGAAAGATCAAAATAGTCCTTTGAGAAATTCCTTGACTAGTCGGTGGGACCAAAGTGACGATCTGCCTGGAGACCAGGTGCAGCGGGAGATACCTAGATGTACCTTGATCAATGCGTGCGCCAGTCCGGCTTTGACCAAGGATAGCAGGTACGAAAGGACCTGCAGGGCCGTGACCCTGAGAGGGATAATCTTCTGAGACCAGCAAACACGTAGCGAACCGCTTCCACTTGTGACCGTAGCACTTCAATTCAAGGTCGACGACACCATGGCCTTGGCGAGGACCTCCCTGCAGTCCACAGGCAACTCCTATCTTCCAAACTCTAACGCCCTCAGCCCTTCATCAGCCAAGCCCTCAGGTTCGATGATCATGGATCGTGATGAAAGATTGCACCTCCTTCTCTGGTGAGAAGATCTGGAACCACTCGTAGCTTGACCGGAGGCGATGCTGACAGGCTGAGAAGGTCCGGATACCAAATCTGCCTCGGCCACGCTGGCGCGATGAGTATCATCTCGCATGGACACTGTGAGTGTGTTGATGACTCGTAGCAGGAGCGGGAATGGTGGAAATGCGTACAGACACAGTCCTTCCCACGGGAAGGAGAACTCGTCCCCCAGGCTCCTCGGCTGGTGGAATCTGCTGGCAAACCTCTGCTACTTGGAGTTCGCTACCGTCACAAACAGATCTATCTGGGGCCTGCCCCATTTGATGAACAGATGGTCCACCTGATCCTGACAAAGCTCCCCGTTGTGGCAGGATGGTTTTCTTGACTCCCGTTAGGTGGAGAGGGATGAGGAACATCCCGTGTCTGACTGCCCAGTGCCACAAATCCTGCGCTTCTTTGGATAGCACGGATCGAGTGCCCCCGTGCTTCCTGATGTAGAACATGGTGTTGTCTGTGAAGATTCTCACCACCTTGTCTTTCAGAGACGGTAGGAACGCCTTGAGGGCCCAGAACACTGCCCGTAGCTCCAGGATGTTGATATGAAGATCCTTCTCCTTTGGCAACCACAGGCCTCTGGCGTGCAGACGTCTGGTGTGCACTCCCCATTCCCCTAAGGAGGCATCTGCAGTGACCGTTTCAAGGTATGGTGGGCTCTGAAATCCTGTGCCTTGAGCAATGTTAGAGCGAATGCCCCACCATACTATCGCCCGACGGAACTCATTGAGAGATGTCTTGTCCTTGAAGCTTCCGGACACCTGTATCCAGCGGGCGTCCAGGAATTCCTTAAGGGATCACCTTTGCAACCTGCAGAGCAGGACGAAGTAGATGCAGCAGGACATCATGCCCAGTAATGACTTGATGGTCCGCACTGTGGCTGTCTTCGTCCATGACAGCCGTTACACCTTCCCTAGAATGGCTGCTATCCTCTGCTCCGAGGGCGATGCCAGGCAAGACACCATATTGAGTCTGGGGCCTAGCAACAGCATGTTCTGTGATGGTGTTAAGCAGGACTTTGGATAGTTGATGGAGAATCCCAGATCTGTTAGTAGCCGGATGGTCGCCTCTGTGTGTCCTTCGGCCAGCTCCCACGAGCCAGTCGTCTAGATACGGGTATACGTGTATGCCCTGTAGACATAAATGGGCCGCCACTGGTGCCAGCCATTTCGTGAACACGCTGGGGCCCAACTTCAAGCCGAAAGGTAGGGCCTTCAACTGGTAGTGCTGTCCCTGCACCACGAAACATGAAAACCTTCAATGTTTCTTGTGAATGGGGACGGGGAAGTAGGCGTCCTCCAGGTCCAACAACGTCAAGAATTCTCCTCTTTCCAGTTGGCTGAGCACGTGTTGCAACATGACTGTCCAGAATTTTTGGGGCTTTAGATATTTGTTCAGACGTCATAGGTCAAGGATGGGCCTCCAGTACCCTGTCTTCTTTCTTACCAGAAAGTATCTGGAATAGACTCCGCAGCCCAGAGTCGCCAGGGAACTAGTTCTATCCCCCCTTTTTGCAGCATGGGCCGTACCGCTTCCAGGAGCTGAGGGATGTGCTGCTCATGATGGGTAACCGGAGGGATCCGCAGACACCTGCGTTGAAACTCCTGGGTGTGTCCTTGGGTGAGATCATCCAGCACCCATCTGTCGGTGGGGATCTTCCTTGTTAGCCGGGCCTCCTACCGGGGTGCACGAGTGGGGGCCCGACATCCTGGCCAGTTCAGGCTTGCTTTGGCATCCTGCCCTGCGGGCGACGGCAACGCTGTCCTCTGCTGCCGTAGGCCCAGGAACGGCCTCTGTAGGCTTCCTGAGTTGTGAATCTGGAAGGCTGATGGTATGATGTGGAGAAGCCTTTTGAAGACCTGCTTGACTTTCCCCTGGAGGAGTGAAAAGAAGAGCAGTGCTGCTGGAGGGTGCCCAGGGAACGGGCTGTTTCAGTATCCGCTTTGATGGCTCGACAACTTTCCCAAATAGGTTCTCTCCATTGAAGGGCATGTCCAGCACCTTCGCTTGGACACTATGGCAGAAATTTGTGGCCTTCATCCAGCCTTGGCGACGAAGGCAGACACTGTTCCCCATTTGCCGGAACCCTGTGTCGGCGACATCCATTGCCATTGTTATGGCATGATCACATGCTACCTCCCCTTCCTGGAAGAGAGTGATTGGGCCTCATTACAACTGAGAACGGGTTAACGGGCTCCGCTAAAGGAGGCAGACCTGTGAAACCCGTTCCGCCTCATTACGAGGTTCCTTCACGGGACCCGGTAAGGAACGCCTAGTCAAACCAGGCGTCCTTACCGGGTCCCGCGTAATCGGCCCGTTGTTAGCTCCCTCCCCCATTCCCATTGAGCCCTATTGGGGCTCAAATGGGAATGAGGAAGGTCCGGGCCCAGGTTCCTGGAGGGAGGAATTACCGGGCCCTCCAAACTCGGAATGGCCCGGTAATACCCCATTCAGGGAACCCCGGACCCGATTTTGGCAGCAGCCATGCCGCCAATAGCGGCATGACTATCACCAAAGTCGTAATGAGGCCCATTGTCTCCATCATCAGGGAGAAACTCTTCAATAGGCCCCAGCTTGTACCACAACTCCCTGTCATACCTGGCTAGGATCGCCAGTGCGTTGGCTGCCTTGATAGTGGATGTCGCAGTGTAAATCACTGTCTTTCACATGGCGTCCATCCTCTTTCCCTCCTTGTCCGGAGGGACAGAAGATGACAAGGACGGGTTGGCCGACCATTTCCACACGTCCGGAGCATCCAAATGTGAAGATTCGCCGTCCGCTGTGGCGATATCCTCATCATTGTCCGTCGTCATCGTGGCCGTATCCGTAACCATGTCTAGGTCTGCTGGGGAAGAAGGGACCCGACGTGGTGGCAGAGGTTGAAATGAGGGTGTCGGATGACGCTTCCTCTTCTTTGCCGGTGGCTGATCAGGGACTCAGGGTACCCCACGTGCCGGAATCGGAGGCATCCTCATCTGGATCTCTGACGCCAAGGTGTGCAGGGTCAACAGAATATCCAAGGAAATGTCCCTCGGCTGAGAAGGCAAAATTGGAAAACTAGACCCTGTGCTGTTGTCCTCCACAACATCCTCTTGGACCGTGTGTAAGGACTCCTGGTCTTTGTCATCCGTGGACGAGACACCCATGGCTTGGGCGAAGGCCTGTGGGGGCTGCTTTAGGGCCTCCTCGCCTTCCCTTTCCCCTCCCCCTTGAGGGTCTTGAACTGGCGTCTGAGCCGGTCTCCCCCCTTCTGGCGTGCCAGCAGACTTTGCCAAAGTCACTGTGGCAGTGTCGCGCCTGGTGGTTAGGGACACCTTTTGAGCTGCGGGGGCTACCTTCGCAGGATCAGCGCCCTTAGCTGTCGTTGCTGTAGCAGTCACCAACGCCATCGCTGACGAGATCTTAGCCTGTGCCGGTTGAGCCTGCGTGGGCCTTAGCCTTCTTCTCCTCCGTCCGCAGCTTCTCAGATTTCTCACTTAGTTTACCCAGGGTAGATGATTTCCTTTTTGAAGAGGAGCTTGATTGCCGGCTGGCAATGTAGACGGAAGGTGATGTTGATCGCACCCTATCCACCTTGGTACCTGCTTCTGCTTCTGCGGTGAACCCCGTGGACTCGTACTTGCTGCTCGTGGCCTTAACTTCAGCCCCCAGGGAGGAGGCGCCCTCAAAGGACTTAGAAGATCACTCCTCGGCATGATCCTGATGGGAGCACGGGTCAGAGGCCTTGGCGTTAAGCCACGCCACCAGTCTACTGTGCCTTTCCTTCATCATCTTCTTGCAGAACCTGAGGCATATCTCACACTCCATTTCCTTGTGGTCCGGATGCAGGCAGTAGAGGCATTGCAGGTGCTTGTCCTCCACAAACACATTTGGTAGCCCGCATTTGGTGCAGGGCCTGAAGAGGGACCTTCCCTCCTTCTCCTCCGTCATGGTCAGAGGGCACGAAGTAGGCCCGATGGCCTTCTAGAATCGTCAATGATCTTTGCCCTTGAGGGGCACGGAACTTCACCGACAATGGGCTAGTGAAACCAAAATAGAACTTTTTCTGTCAAAAACATGAAAGAACATACAAATAGCTCAGAGAGCAAACTCGAGGACTTCCCAACACTGAAACATGCAGTAATAATCTGAAGATGGGTGCCAGTGGAGGCGCTTAGGGAGAGGACTGTCATTGTATGTGGGCAGTATGACCCAGAGGACAGTGATTGGTTTAAAGGAGAAATACAGTTTTAAAATGAAAGTGAAACAGTTTTTTCTTTTACCGAGGATTCCCAGCCTGACGACAGGGAATATTAATGAGCATGTGAATCCATGCCAGACCCCATGCTGGAGAAACTGGAATATGAACAGCTATAGTTACGACTATGAGAAAATGCCGTCAACAGCTCCAGCAAATCCAATGATAGTCATACACCTTACTATCTTATGGATGGATACAGCAGTCTTGATAAAATGGCGTACTCGCAGGATTTAATGGTGCACCGTGAAGCTGGGAAGCTCTGTGAGAACGTGGCTACACTTTCTGTCGCCAGTCAACCACCTCTCATTGCCACTGCCATGGGGCAGTCTGTTGGGGATGTCCTAGAAAACACCCAGGCGAGTGCAGCCATACAGACTGCTCATTTGGAGATGGCTACCAATGCTGATGCCATGGTTCTTGAGCAACTTCTGTGCGTGGAGCCTGTGCGATCATGTTCATGCGAGATAGAACCTCGAGACAACGGATATTAATCCATGGGTATGCAGAATGATGCAGTTATGGTGATGGAGAGTGACCCCGACCCCCTGAACCTTTGGGAAAAACAGGTGGTCATTGAGTCTGGATATCAGACAGCGTGCCAGCCGGTGGGTATGTTTCTAAAGCAAACGTTTGTATTTTGCAAGGGTGTGACAATCAGCCAAGCATACATCCCTAACCCACTGCTAGACAAAACTCTCCCAGCCACAAACAATGATTACGTGCATGCCCTTGCCTTACTTAAGTTGTTCAGAGAAACAGAGACTGTAGACGCATGGAGAATACAGAACGGCGACTCAAGAGATTTCACATATTTCTCCAACGTTCATAAGGGATTCTCAAGAATTGACCTAATTTTAATCCCCGGCGCCCTACTCCCATGTGTCACTGATACGGAAATTCACACACGCATGATCTCCGACCACTCCCCGATATCTGTAAACCTATCCATCTCAGGCCAGAAATCCCCCCTCAAAGGTACTGGAAATTGAACGATGCACTCCTTCTAGATATCAGCATAAGAGCCGAAGTGGAGGACTCATTGATAAACTACTTTGAAGAGAACACCACACAAACATCCCACATCAGTACAATCTGGGACGCAATGAAAGCGGTGGTCAGGGGGGTACTAATAGGAGCCGGAGCTGAACAGCGAAGGATCTCAAACATTGCCTTCTCCAAACTAGAAAAAGAAGTATCCCTCCACGAATCACAGCTAGAAACCTCAATACTCAAGGAAAACCGAGCGGGCCCTGAGAAAGGCGAAAATTGCTTTGGAAATGCACTGTGCTGACCGGACAGCCAAATCCCTGGCGTACACAAAGCAATTTTACTACGCCAAAGGAAATAAAGCAAACAGGATATTGGTACAAAAGTTGAGGGCGCTCCGTAACCGAAACAACATACTAAAACTGCGAGGAGAAAACGGTAATCTGCTCTTCTCCCAAACGGAGATAATGAACGAACTCCTGAGATACCACACATCTATAATGTCCAGTGACCCACTAACACTAAATGAGCTACCAGAATACCTGAGCGCACTTCCGAACCGCAACCCCACACATCTGGAACACCTGGAGGCTCCCATTGAAGTAGAAGAAATTATTGAAGCCATCAAAGCCCTCAAACCCTCTGCCCCAGGCCCAGATGGGCTAACCGCAGCCTTCTATAAGAAATTCGCCAGAGTCCTGGCCCCACAATTATCCGCATTATTCAACTCCTTCCTATCCACGAAAACCGTCACTAAATCCATGGCCGAATCAATTACAATCCTACTACATAAACCCGGAAAAGACCCCGAACTCCCAGATTCCTACCGACCCATCTCACTCTTAAACAATGACGGGAAGATCTTTGCCAAGGTACTAGCCAGAAGACTGGGCCCAACTCTTCCAAGCCTAATCGACCGGGACCAAACTGGATTTATCCCTGGCAGAGGGACACATGACAATATTCGGCGAGTACTGAACCTAATTGAAGGCGCTCACAAATCCAAAACAAAAATGGCGGTAATCTCATTAGACGCACACAAAGCCTTCGATCGTGTGGACTGGGGATACATCCACGAGGTCCTCCAATGCTTCGGCTTCAGCCCCAACTTCACAGCGTGGGTCATGGCTAATTACCAAATTCCCACCACACAACTTCGTGTTAATGGCACAAGGTCCGAACATATCCGCATCACAAGAGGCACCAGACAAGGCTGCCCGCTCTCGCCCTTGATCTTTGCTCTATCCATGGAGCCCTTCGCCACCAGAATCAGACGAAATGAAATCATAAAAGGAATCCAAGCGGGCAACCGCGAGTATAAAATCACACTCTATGCCGACGACGTGCTGTTAACTATCACAGACCCGGCGGCCTCCCTGGGGACACTATGGAAAGAGATAGAGGAGTTTGGCATCATGTCAGGATTTAAAGTCAACTTAACCAAATCCTCAGCACTACCCGTTAATTTAACTCTCCTGGACGAGGCCGCCCTCGTCCCTCTGTCACCAATCCCCTGGGCCAGAGACGCCATAGGATACCTCGGAGTCCAGATCACCGAAAATCCAAAGCGACTATACTCAAAGAACATCCCACAATTACTCAGCATCCTGCAAAGTGATCTCATAAGATGGAAACAACAAGAAATCTCATGGTTCGGACGAATTTCAGCTGTAAAAATGAACCTAATCCCCAGATGGATATACCAGTGCACAGCCCTGCCACTACAAATCCCACCCCCAGCCATATGTACACTACAGAAGAAACTAATGGAATTTGTCTGGGGAGGGAAGAGGACCAGGATCAATAAACGAATCATGACAAAAGGCAAACCGCTAGGAGGAATGGGTGTTCCTGACCTAGCCAGATACTCGCTAGCAGCTCAACTATCACATGCATTCGCTTGGGTGCAGGAAGCAGACCCCCCGCTATGGCGACAAATTGAGGAATCCTGGTGCCCGGTCCCCCTACAGGATCTCCCACACCTACCAATGCTAAAATCCCAAGCCAACTCCGGGCCACTATCGGCCACGACCAACACAACTCAATGCTGGAAATCCGCAGCTCGGAAATGGGGACATTGCAGCCCATTAGGACCCATGTCAGCCATCTGGAACAACCCGGAGTTTACCCCCGGAAACCCACCCTGAGATTTTCACGCCTGGATAGCAGGGGGCCTCGCAAAAACTAGCGATTTTATCGAAGAAGGCCGACCCATCACCTTCGAGAGATGCAAATCAAAATTTGGAGTGGGGGAACGGGAAAGATTCCGATACTCACAAATTAGACACTGGATCTCGCACAGAAGAACCCAGGACAAATGCTCGAGAGAAGCAACAGCCCTGGAGCTCACATTGACATCCCCGACCAACAAAGGGAAAATATCCACCATATACCGGCTCCTGGAAAGATCGGACCCAGCAAAGAAAGAAAAATATATGACGGAATGGGAAAAGGATATCGGTCGGGAAATAACTGCAGAGAGCTGGGGGCAAATCTGGTCCAGACTGCATAAAAGCTCACAATGCGTCACGAACAAAAGGAGGCTATAAGCTGTGCTACAGATATTACATCACACCCACCCAAATTCACAAAGCCAACCCGGACTTTCCAGCCACATGCTGGCGAGGATGCCAAACCCCCGGATCTCTCTATCACCTAGTCTGGAGCTGCCCAAGGGCAGAAACATACTGGAAGGAAGTCCTGAAACACATCAAGGAAATCTCCGGCCTCTCCATCCCTTGGGACCCAGGAATTGTCCTCCTGGGCGAATCCGGCGATGGAGCATTCCCAATCTCAGGTCACATCTCCCGACTATGTAACCACCTGCTATTAGCCGCAAAGATAGCTATGGCTCGATTATGGAAAGACAAAAATGGCCCCTCGATCGCCCTATGGTGGGCCAAATGCTGGGAGATGGCAGTAGCAGAAAAAATCTCGGCAATCCGCTCGGACTCCCTAAACAGAACCCTGAATATATGGGACCCATTCTTGGACTACGCAGCCAAATACCCAACCCTCACCAGGAGACCTCCACTTACTAGATGGCTCCAATGCAGCCCTCTCTACTAACTCCCGACCACCCACCAAACATACCGGAACAGAGGGAACAGGCTCCCAGAACTCTCCCACTTAAGCGCCACATCCAGAATCTGCCCACCATTTCCTCCATCCTCCAACCCACATTGGGCTACAAAGACACTAATTGAATGTTTAAAATGTAATATATTGCATTGTTGCATGTAACACTTTATCCTGCAAGATCAATAAAATGTTGTTATGAAAAAAAACCATGTGTTTCACTTATTTGCAGAAAATAATAAATGAACACATGTTGGGAAGCTGTCAATTTAATGTGAAATCTGCCAGTGGATGTGAACAGCAATTAATGTTGGCTTTATTTGAAGAGCATCTAGGCACTATATACCTAAGGATGTTGTAATATCTGCAAACATCACCATGGACATACAACCATGAATGTAACAATGTTCTATGTATCGTGAACATATGTTCCAGCAGATGCCACCGTACAATGTGCAGCTACTGGCAAAATCGCTACAAAATGTGTATTGACGATTTAAGAATGCCTGTGGGACTTTCATTGAAGCTGGCGGCGTACGACATGCAACATCATTTTCTAGCTGTTGAAGGCTTTTGGTTGTTTGATAGGGAGCTTTATGAATTTCTATCAGCCATAGCTTTACTGTGCATGCTTGCTTATCAACCTGGTGAAGGGCAAGTTGTATTTCAAGTAACT
This sequence comes from Ambystoma mexicanum, assembly GCF_040938575.1. Classification (NCBI taxonomy): domain Eukaryota; kingdom Metazoa; phylum Chordata; class Amphibia; order Caudata; family Ambystomatidae; genus Ambystoma; species Ambystoma mexicanum. The sequence continues at coordinate 220,484,067 of NC_090924.1, read as the reverse complement.
TTGCATGCTGCAGAATTTGTAGCCCGATTGATAACTGTACCGCATCTAACATAACAACCTGTGATATGCAGTGTGAAAAAAGTAATGTTAACAGAAATCTGTTGTTTGTAAAACATAGTTGTGTCCAATGGCTATGGGGTGAAGATGCCCTGCATAAAGCTGTGAAAAATAGACTACACTAAAGGGGCTGTTGGTAGTTATGGAGGTGTTGAAGGGTTGTATCATAAACTGAGAACTGATGGTGAGAATTTGTCAAGGAGCGCTTCCAACACGTGGCCTTCGGACCAGGAGTTCTACACGCTACACAAGCTGGTCTGAAAACATTTTAAACAACGAATGGCAGTGGTATCCGATATCGATCAATAATGGCAGGCAGATCTTATGGATACAAGCCAGTTCCAGGGGAACAATGATGGCTGCCGCTATATCCTAGTCGTCATCGACGTCCTATCAAAATACAGCTATGTTGAAGCTTTAAAAGACAATAGAGGTGCCACTGTAGCAATGGCTTTTAAACGTATATTAACAGTGGGCGAGTACCTGCTAAACTACAGACGCCGGCAAGGAATTTCTAAATAAACTGCTACCGAGCTTTGTAAAACAACACAGGGTGCATAATTTCATAACACACGCCGAAGTTAAAGCCACTATTGTAGAACGTTTCATACAAACTTTTAAAACATGGATCTAGCATTTCTTTACAGCTAAAAACACTCGTAGATATGTGGGCGTGTTACCCACATTTATAAATGTGCATAACAACACACCTCATAGATCTATTAAACTCCCCCCACCACTCCCCCTGTAGCTGTAACACCTCAGAATTCCATGTAGGTCTTGAACAAAACTATGACAAAAGACTTTTTAAAAAGGAAACCTGAACGCCCCATAAAAGGGGCGATGTGAGAAACCAAAGGGTTTCTCGCCCGCTAGTCCTTGGGGACTTGCCATCCCGGTGGCCAGGACATGGCCATTGCTTTTGGATCCAGTTGCTGGGGGTGGACCAGTGCAGGAGGATCACCTGGGTGAGGAGTCTTTGGGAGTGGGGGTCTAAGGAACTCATGGTGGCAACAGTAAAGACAGACATAAGGGATCACAGTTCACAGGTGTTTATTAAACTTTACGAATGTGTGAGAAACACGCCTAATCTAAACCTAAATCTAAGGTGGGAGCAAGCTACAACCATCAAATAATAATAAGGAAGCCCTAGTGGCATCTTGTCAAATAAAAAGGGCCTACATTAAACAAAAACTATTGCCAATCCTTACCACTAAGACACAAAATAGTGTGGGATAATGTTCAGCAGAAAAGAAAGAAGTGTTCACAAAACAATGAGTCAGCATGGTATAGCTGGGGTCTCCCTTCCCCATGTTTTTAGCATGGGACAAGGCAGGACGCTTGAGCACAGCACGCATCTGGGCTTCTCCAGCACGAGGTTACAGTTCTTTTCAGCGATATCAGGACCTTCTGTGGCCAAGTCTCTTTCATACAAAGTCTCTTGCCTCCGAGGACCTGATGTGTCAACAATAACAAAACAAAAGTTACTTTCCTTAATCCTTTACATTGGGTGCTAACTCTTCACTCCTGGGCCCCCCTCAACCAGGCTCGGATCCTTTAGACAATGTTAGCCTCCCTCTGTCAGGTTCACTATGGCCTTTCACTCTTTATATTTTCACCTGTAATGGTCATGAGCCTCAATGTCTTTTTCAACAATCATTCCCTGTGGACATCCCTCAGCCGGCTTCACTCTTGTCAACACAATGTTCACAGGGTTATTATGCTTCACCCCGACTTGCAGGCATCCCTCAGCCGGGTTCACATTTGCCAGATACTTCATAAAATGTTCTTTATCACAATGCGGGATTCATTTCCCTTAGCTTTCCTCTTGACAACGTGTCAAAGACCTTCGATTGTACAAGGGGTTTTACTTGACCCTATTATGACCACTTTGACCTCTTACGTCAGGCTCTCCTAGGGCCTCCTGGTATTTGTAGTTTCAACAAAAGAGGACCAGCGAGAGTCTTTCGAATGAGCGCCCATATGGCGCCGGACCACTCTGCAGCTGGTCTTTCGTAAAAGTTCAGTAACACACAAGTTCTTTTTTCACAAGCTCTTGAATTCATATCATGTTGCCGTTTGCAACGTTCGCTGAACACAGTCCGGTTTACTATCAGTTTTCCCTCCGACTCACCGGCAGTGCTGAACTCCTTGGCGTTTCTTGTCTCTTGAGTCATGGACGGTACCACGGTAGCAAGTGCATCTCCGAGCCTTGGTTATCACTGCGGGAGGGCCCACTGCATCGTTTACATCTATTACACCACACGCCAGCTGTAGTTCTCGGTCTTATGATTCCTTTCACAGAGGCTTCGCAGGTCTGGGTTGAAAAGGGCAAGGGCACTTCCCTCCTTGTTGTCCTTTCAGGTCTTGCTGCCTTTCTCCTCCATTTGAACAGCCGTCCTGGAATAGGTGCTCCCTCATGCATTTGAACTTGCTCCCAGTGTGCTCTCGTGCCCCACCTTTTATCTCTGTAGGGAAGGAAAAGGGTCGTCAGGTGTGTGTAGTTATTGTTAATTGCCTGACTCTGCCTGACCCTTGTGTTGGAACATGTCCGGTAAGCGGCTCTGGTGCTATTCTGTTATCTTTCATGGTGTAAGAAAGTGTTTGTGTCGGAAAAGGGGGTGCAGGGTATAGCTTCTAAATATCCTACGGGGTAGTATGGGAAAAAGGTGTTATAAGGAAGGGGGTACCACGTCTCCCCTCCGTCGGTGTCCCACTTCCACTCCCCGAAGACCCCCCATCCGGGTGATCATCCCCCACTAGTCAACCCCCAGGAACTGGATCCAATAACGATAGCTGTGTCCTGGCCACCTGGATGACAGATCTCTGGGGACTAGCGGGTGAGACACCTTCAGGTTTCTCGCATACCCTGGCCCAGTGCGAGGTGGATATGTCTGTTCTTTGTCCAGGTTCCAAGTGGTCATGATCTGGAAAAGAACAAAGATGAGAGATGTCCACGACTATCGCATATCCCACTGAATGGCGCTGGTCATTATTGGTAGAGGTGTAGGGGGCTTATTGGTTTCTCTACAGTAGCCTATGCATTGGGGTCTAAGGGTTGTTTCAGGTTTCATAGGCTCTGAGGTTTCCCAGTCCCAAAGTGGAGAATTTTGGGAGTAGTAGTCTGCCTGCCAGCAACTCTGTGGTATAAAATCTCCAAATGGAGGTGGAGTTTCCAGTAAGAGATTAGAGAAGGTAGGGAAGTCTCGCAACAAGATAACTACTTTGGGGAGCCCCAGAATTATGGCGATGATATTTCCCAGAGTCAACCCTACTCGACCTCAGGAACCAACTACTTGAAGCCATGGACAAAGGCAAGACCTCACTACTCCTACTCCTAGATCTCTTGGTGGCCTCTGATTTGGTCGACCATAAGATCCTGTGCAAACACCTCACCGACATAGCACACTTCTCCCAAGAAACCACTGCCTGGATCACCTCCTTCCTTGACGATCGAGCAATGAGAGTCTTCTCAGACCAGGCATCTGCCCAGCCATCACCTATCAGCTGCGGAGTCCCACAAGGCTCATGCACCACCCCCACCCTCTACAACCTCTTCACCCTCTCCTTATTCAGTGACCTAGAAGACTTCGGCATAGCCTTTACAAACTATGCCGATGACACCCAAATTCTCCTAACTCTAGCAGGTAACTATGAGCAAGACCTCATATATCGACTTGGATGGCAGCAAATTGTCTATGCCTAAATGGGGAAAAAAACGAAATACTGCTAGTAGGCCCCAAAGAAGCCTTAAAATAACTAGACAACAACTATAGTTCTTTCAGCATCGAGGACACCATCATTAAAACATCAGACGCAGTCAAAACACTCGGAGTCTATCTGGACTCCACCCTATCAATGGACAGGCAAGTCAGCGCCATCTCATCAGCGGCTGCGCTCACATCAAAAATAATAAACGCTGTGAGACCATACCTATCTCATAAAAATTGCCTCAACATCGCAAAGGCCACAACTGGTGCAAAACTTGACTACTGCAACATTCTACTTCTAGGCACCTCCAATAATAACATCAAAAGATTACAAATCGCACAAAACAGTGCCCTCAGAGCCGCACTCAGTATACCCAAGAGAGAGCACATCTCCCAGGCACGGAAAGATGCACATTGGCTCCCGGTCAAAAAACGCATAACATTCAAAGCCCTCACCATCACACACAGATGCATCGCCCAGTCTGCCCCAGCTTTCCTAGTGGAAAGAATACACCAATCACTAGCCCACAGACTGAAACGTGACCAATACTCATACCAACTCTCAGTCCCTGCATTCAACAGAGCTAAAGCAGGCGGCTCTAGCTTTGAGGTTCTAGCCCCTAAAGCTTGGAACTCACTCCCACTCAGTCTAAGAAAAGAAGAATCCCTGACAACCTTTAGGAAAGCTCTAAAAACAAAGCTGTTCAACTAGACCACCTTATGTCATGCATTATCTCTAACGCTTTCCCTCTGTAACCTGTAACACCTCTCTACAATGTCATATACTGCTGTATACATCTACTCCTGCAATAATGTATAACCTGCACCGAATGTATACCCTGTATAACCTGTATAACATGCACCAAGTGAATATCCTGTAACAGCGCCACGATGCCTCCGGGCCGCTGGGTGCTTTATAAATCCAAATAAATAAATAAATAAAATAAAAAGGGGACCAGCCAGAGTGTTTCGAATGAGCGTCCACGTGGCACCAGACTACTCTGCAGCTGGTCTTTCCCTGGTCTTTCTTAAAAGTTCAGTAACACACAAATTCTTTGTTCACAAGTTACTTCAATTCATATCATGTTGCCGTTTGCAACCTTTGCTCAACACAGTCCGGTTTACCATTGGTTCTCCCTCCGACTCACCAGCTTGGCTGAACTCCTGGGTGTTTCTTGTCTCTGGAGTCAAAGACGGTACAACTGTAGCAAGTGCAACTTTCAGCCTTGGTTATCAGTGCGGGAGGGCCCAGTGACCCATTAACATCTAATACACCGCACACCAGCTGTATTTCTTGGTCTTATGATTCCTTTCATGGAGGCTTTGCGGGTCTGGGTCGAGCACTTCCCTCCTTGTTGTCCTTTCAGATCTCAACGCCTTTCTCCGCCGTTTGAACTGCCATCATGGAATAGGTGCTTCTTCATGCGTTTGGCCTTGCTCCCAGTGTGCTCTCCTGCTCTGCCTTTCATCCCTATGGGGAAGGGAAATGGCCGTCAGGTGTGTGTAGTTATTGTCAATTGCCTGACTCTGCCTGACCCTTGTGTTGGGACATGTTCGGTAAACGGCTCTGGTGTTAGTCCGTTGTCTTTCACGGTGTAAGAAAGTGCTCATGTCGGAAAAGGAGTGTGGGGGTAGAGCTTCTAAATATCCTATGGGGTACGATGGGGAAAAGGTGTTATAAGGAAGGGGGTACCGCGTCTCCCCTGTCAGTGTCCCACTTCCGCTCCCCGAAGACCCCACATCAAGGTGATCCTCCCCCACTGGTCCACCCCCAGGAACTGGATCCAATAGTGATGGCTGTGTACTGGCCACCTGGATGACAGATCTCTGGGGACTAGCGGTTGAGACACCTATCGAATGATAGCCTCCCTCCATCGGGTTCACTACGGCTTTTATTCCAAAGATTTCACCTGTTGCACTCACAAGTCTCAATGTCTTTTTAAACAATCCACGGTGGACCTCCCTCCGTCGGGTTCACTTGAGTCAACACAATGTTCATTGGGGCATCATGCTTCACCCCGTTCTGCAGGCATCCTTCAGCCAGGTTCACGTTTGCCAGTTATACAGTTCCTTCTGCTTTATCACGATACAGGATTTATTTCCCTTAGCTTACCAATTATTTGCGGGTCAAAGACTTTCGACTGTACATGGGGATTTACTCGACCCCTGTATGACCACTTTGACCTTTTCCTTGCCGCTCCCCTAGGGCCTTCTGGTAGCGGTAGTTTCAACAAAAAGTGGATCAACCACAGGCTTTCGAGTGAGCACCCACGTGGCGCCAGTCCCCTCTGCTGGTTTTTCCCCTTCTGTGTTAACAGTTCTTTGACTCCCCTTATTTTGCTATTTGCAACCTTCGCTCAACACAGTTCATTTTTTTTATCGGTTCCCCCTCCAACTCACCAGCTGTGATGAACCGCTTGGCTTTTCTTGTCCCTGGAGTCAAGGATGGTACCACGGCAGCAAGTGTCTCTCCCCGCCCTGCTTATCAGTGTAGGAGGGCTCTGTGTACCAATGTCATCTGCTACAGCAAACACTGGCTATTGTTCGAGGTCTTAGGATTCCTTTCATGGAGGCTTTGCGGGCCTGTGCCAAAAAGGGCAAGGCCATTTCTCTCCTTGTCGTTCCTTTGGTTCTCGATGCCTTTCTCCTCCTCTTGAACTGCCGTCCTGGAATAGTTGAGTGGTTTTGTGCCGTCTCATTGGCCATTTTTGCAAAAAAAGGGGGCAAGGAATGAGTAAATTGTTCTAGGGTAATCCTCTGCGGCAGTTCTTCTAAGTACTTGTTATTAGTCCATAAGGCCACCGTGTTTTTGACACGTTCACCTAGCTCTAAAGGAGTTTCTCCCGGGTTTAACCCAATGGCCTGTAATTTCTGCCAATATAAATTGCAGGTCTGCCCCACTCTTTTTAACAACCCTTCCTTGATGGATAGAAAGGTGGCTTCATGTGCAAGGTTAAGTAGTTGATAGGAAGTTTGGAGTTCGCCTTTCAACAAGGGACCCAAATAGCATCTTTTAAGGTTCTCTTCCCATCCCAGTTGTTCGGCCAAGCATTCAAAATTTTAAAAACATTTCCTAAATCTTCACCTTGAATACATGGTTGAAGTATGCCCTGTGGTGGTAAGGGCCTTGCTTGCAATTCAATAAATCTAGTTAAACATTCTTGTATTCTATTGTCGGACTGTATCTGATGGGCCACTAATTGGGTGATGACATTGGCTAAGTCGGCCATTTCTTCCGGTGGTGTAAGGGTTCCTTCTGTGGTGTCCGAATCAGAAAAGAAACAACTCTCGATTCCCTAAAATAAGGTTTCAAAACCCTCAGAGTCTTCTGATTCTGAGTCTGTCGAAGGAGTGGACTGGGGTAAATTAATTTTTAATCCTGATGGTCCTGCGACAGATGAGGACTTGGTACCATGGAAAAGAAAAGGCTTGGATGGAGGCGGATTCAGAGCACTAGGTCTGATAAAAGAAAATACAGGCCAAACGTTTAGGATTATTCGGTGCCAAGCTTGTATGCTGTAATGGGAGAGAGGAAGGGTGTCTAACAGCACTTGAGTTTTAAAGAACAGATCCTGTTGACCAGGTGGGACAAGCAGTTGAGAGGACAACACCTCTTTCAGTGTGGATATTCAGTCAGAGTCTAGGAGATCAATTATTTTATTTTCCCCTTCTGGTGGTAGCACAATTATTATTATGGGTTTAAATTTTTATCAGTTGAATCATATCCCACTTCTAACACCATATGTAAGAAACTCATGGTGGCAACAGTAAAGACACGCACAAGTGATCACAGTTCAAGGATGTTTATTAAACTGTATAAATGGGTTGGAAAACGCCTAATCTAAACCTATATCTAAGATGGGAGCAAGCTACGACCATCAAATAATAGTAAGGCAGTCCTAGTGGCGTCTTGTCAAATAAAAAATCATATACTAAAAAAACTATTGCCAATCCTTACAGCTAAGTACAAAAATAGTGTGGGATAGTGTTCACAAGAAAAGAAAGAAGTGTTCACAAATGATAAGTCAGGATGTTATAGCCGGGGGTCTCTATTCCCCATATTTTGAGCACGGGACAAGGTGGAACTCCTGAGCAAAGCATACTCTCTGGCTTTCCCAGTACAAGGTAACAGTTCTGTTCTCTGGTAGCAGGATCTTCGGTGGTTAAGTCTCTTTTCTACTTAAAGTCTCTTGCCTCCGAGGACCTGATGTGTTCAAAATAACAAAACAACAAAATGTCCGTTCCGTATGTACGTTGGGTGATGACTTTTCACCCCTGGTCCCCCTCTTCCGGCTCAGACCCTTCTCGAATGTTAGCCTCCCTCTGTCGGGTTCACTATGGCTTTTATTCCAAAGATTTCACCTGTTGCATTCACAAGTCTCAATGTCTTTTTCAACAATCCACTGTGGACCTCCCTCCGTCAGGTTCACTCATGTCAACAAAATGTTCATTGGGACATCATGCTTCTCCTTGTTCTGCAGGCATCCCTCAGCCGGGTTCACGTTTGCCAGTGATACAGTTCCTTCTGCTTTATCACAATACAAGATGTGTTTCTCTTAACTCTCCAATTATTTGTGGGTCAAAAACTTTCAAATGTACAGGGGGTTTTACTCGACCGCTGTATGACCACACTGACCTTTTTCCTTGCGGCTCTCCTAGGGCCTTCTGGTACTGGTAGTTTCAACAAAAGGGGGATCAGCCATAGTCTTTCGAGTGAGCACCCATGTGGCGCCGGACTGCTCTGCAGCTAGTTTTTCCCCTTCAGTGTTAACTGAATGGGGAAAAACATATGCTGGTCCAATAGCACAGCGAGTAGAATGCTCGCTTTGACATCTGTGCAGAGCCTGCTGATGCAGGTTCGAATCCCGGCAGGGCCAAACTCAGCCTTTCATTCTTCCGAGGTCGATAAATGAGCACCACACACCGTGGGTAATAATAAGAAGTGCTCAGATACCCAAGGGTTTGCAGCGCTATATAAATGCTAAATTATTATTCTTTTTTTTATTGATTCCCCTTATTTTGCCATTTGCAACCTTCGCTCAACACAGTTTTGGTTTTTTATCGGTTTTCCCTCTGACTCACCGGCTGTGATGGACTGCTTGGATTTTCTTGTCTCTGGAGTCAAGGGAGGTACAACGGTAGCAAGTGTCTCTCCCCATCCTGGTTATCAGTATAGGAGGTTTCTGTGTACCGTTGACATCTGCTACAGCACACACTGGCTATTGTTCACGGTCTTATGAATCCTTTCATGGCGGCTTTGCGGGTCTGGGTCAAAAAGGGCAAGGCCGCTTCTCTCGTCATCCCTTCTGCTCTCGCCCCCTTTCTCCTCCTCTTGAACTACAATCCTAGAAAAGCTGTCTCTTCGTGCAGTCTGCCTTGCTCGTAGTGTGCTCTTGTACTCCACCTTTTATCCCTGGGGAAAGGGAAAGGGCCGTCAGGTGTGTGTGATTATTATTAATTGCCTGACTCTGCCTTACCCTTGTGTTGGGACATGTCAGGTAAACGGCTCTGGTGTTAGTCCGTTGTCTTTCGTGGTGTAAGAAAGTGTTAGTGTCGGAAAAGGGGGGAGGGTAGAGTTTCTGAGTAAGTGGTAGGATGGGGAAAAGGTGTTATAAGAAAGGGGATACCGCGTCTCACCTGTCTGTGTCCCACTTCCACTCTGTGAGGACCCCCCCCACCCCGGGTACAAGGAGTGTGTCATCCTGCCTATAAGGATCGCCTTACTCCATGAGGTCTAGAGTGGGGAGAAGAGCTGGTTCAGCCACACTATCATTTAACAGTGATTTTTCCTTTTGCATACATTCTCCTTTTTACACTTTTTGTACAAGAGATGGGTCAGGCATTAGGTTTTGTAAGCACAGGACATTTTGATTGTAAACTAATGTATTCTGAGTGGCGTCAGCCAATGATGAATGTAGAGGTGAGGGGTCCAGTGGGGAGAATATCGGAGTATATTCAGTGGCCTATTGAGGACAGGGTCGATCCCATTAAGTCACTGGAAGTAAAGCGGGCCATTTATGAACAATAACGTGGCAAGGCCCCAGGTGCAGATTGTATTCCTTCTGACCTCTTCAGAAGTGAACCTGTAGTTTGGAACCCCCTCGTAACATATTTCTTTTTTAAAGTATTTTTATTGTCATTTTCAACAGCATATAACAGTTCTCCTCTCCCTCCCTCTTCCCCCCTGAAACCCTCCCTATGAACATACAGGACAGCTGATTCTCCCCGCAACACTCCCCGTTTCATGTCCTCAAGCCAGTTCCAGCAACTGTGGTGTTTCTGGGCAATAGGCTATACTATACTAGAGTCACCGTGAAGGAGAGGACAATGTCCCAATTCACCCCAAATATTTGCAGGTCTCCTTTGACGGAATATGTCACTCGCTCTAGGGCGACAAAGTTCGAAATCTAGGTTATCCAGTTGTATTCTGTGGGTACCACCTATTTTTTCAATTTTTGGGACACAATCAATAGTGCTGCTATGCTGTGAATCATATATGCCTTTTTCTTGGCTTTGGTAGGTAAGTTCTCCAAAACACCCCCTATCCCCAGCATGGCCTCCCCGACATCCCTGTGGGCCCGCACCCCAAAGATTCCTGACATTGCTTTTCTTACAGAGTCCCAGAAGGGTTGTTTCTTCCCACATGACCACCATATATGATCCCTGGGTCCAGGTACCTTACATCCCCTCCAACATCTATTGGAGACAGGTGGGTAGCATTTATGTAATTTTACAGGAGTGAGGTGCCACTGTATCATGGCTTTGAGCCACATTTCCCTAACCTGTACTTCTCTGGTCACCCTAGGGATAGGCCCCGATAAGTGATCCCATTGGTCCTCTTCTGTTTCGTGCCCCAGAGATTCCTCGCAGTGCTTCATGTAGGGCCATTTCATTGGCCTCTGAGGGGTGGAAAATATCCTATAAAGTGCTGGTACCATGTGTGAGTCTCCCGCATTACTTTTTACATATTTCTCAAAAGGGGTGAGATCTCTGGTCGCAGCCTGTAAAACCTCTGGGTTTTTAAGCCAATATCTAAGTTGAGAATACTGAAACCTCTCCTCCTCCCCAGTTCGAAATGTTGTTTACACCGTGTGTAGGTCTTGACATCCTGGCGCTCTACCTGGTCTCGCAGCACCCGGCAACCCGCGGCCTCCCATTTTGCAAAAGCCCCCATTTCTGGCCCTGGGGTGAATTGTGGGTTCCGAAAGATTGGGGTCAGTGGGGACGGGATAGTTGTCAGGCCCACCAGTTTAACCATAGAGTCCCACATCTCCCCTACCAATGATGTTGTCCTACTAATATCCATATTCCTAGGCCTTTCTGCCCTAGGGCATCAGAGTACTTCCTCAAGGGGCTTTCCCACCACCTCCCTATCGATATTTCTACATATCTTTCCCTAGTCACCTTTAAACCACTCCTGCACCAGCCGGATCTGGGCCGCCATGTAGTATAGATAGAAGTTCGGTTCCCCCAAGCATCCCTTATGAGTAGGTTTCATGGATGTCCGCAGCCTTTTGTTATTCCAAATTAACTTACTTGCTTGTTTTTGGAGATCCTTAAAAAACATTTTCGGGACTGGCACAGGGAGAGCCTGAACGTAGTAGAGGGCTATGGGGAGGATAATCATTTTCAAGGTGTTTACTCTCACCAGCCACGAAATCGACAAGGGCCTCCAGTCCTGAAGAAGTTGCTTCAGCTTTTCTAGGAGGGGCAGGTAGTTGGCTTTTATATAGTTCCCCCTAGGCATCTGTAATGTGTACTCCCAGGTAATAGATGCTATTTTCAGCCCATACATAAGGGCATCTCTCCTTTAGTCTCCTGGCCCTCTCTTCCGGAATGGTCAGGTTGAGCAATTCCGACTTGTGACCGTTATTCTTCAGGCCAGCCACCAGATCAAATTCCTCCAACTCCCTTCCGATTGCTGGTAGTGTTGTCTCCGGGGCCATGATCGCTAGGAGCATAACGTCCACAAATGCGATCGCCTTATGTGTCCCCCCCCCCGAAGCAAATTCCTGCAATGTCCGGTGCCACACTGATTAGGGATAGTAAGGGTTCCAAGTGGATTGCATAAAGAAACAGAGAAAGCGGGCATCCCTGTTTTGTGCCCCGAGACACCCAAATCCCCCAGGAACACCAGCCGCTGATGGCCAGGCGGAGAGTTGGTTCTTGGTAACTAGTCACCATGCGTAGAAACTTCACCCCGAATCCCATGGCCTCCATTGTGCAGAAGAGGAACAACCACTCCACGCAGATGAAGGCCTTCTCTGCATCCAAGGCCAAGATTGCTGCCGGAGTGTTGGTTGGATTGGCCTTCTCAATTAGAGGACATACCCTGTCTGCCTATCCGGGCCAATCAGCGTGGGAAGCATCTTGTCCAAACGAGATGCCAAGATCTTAGTACATATTTTCACATCTATGTTAATTAGGGCTATAAGCCGATATGACCCGTTCAACGAAACGTCTTTGTTGGGTTTAGGGAGCAGGACCACTTTAGCTTCCACCATGGACAGAGCGATCTGACCTGTCCTCCCCAAAGGTATTTAAAAGAGGTACCATCATCGGAATCAGTCCCTCTGTGAAGGGCTTATAGAAGCTCCCTATGTAGCATCTGGGCCCGGGCCCTTGACACTCGGGAGGGATACAATCGCTGCGCTCACTTCTTTGGGGGTGATGTCACTATCAAGATCTTCCCTTTCTCTGGCACAATCTTCTGCAAGGGGCACCTCACTAAATAAGGGCCTAGTAGAAATCTGTAAAGGTGTCAATGATCCCCTCATTTGAAGAGCATTCCTCACTGTGCACTGTCCTCATTTTCAGAAGCTTATTTCTTCCTCACCAAGAGGAAGAATAATTATTTCTCTTGTCTCACCAAGAGTCTATCTGCCTTATTCGCTTTGATGTAGTATTTTTGCTGCAGATATAGGAGGGATTGCTCCACCTTCCTGGTTTGAAGTACCTCGAGTTGTCCCCTGATCTGCCTATATTCCCTCCTGAGCGTGTAACTCGAGTCCTTCTCCAGTCTGGCCATTACCAATTTGAGCTGGTCGTCAAGCTCCCTCTGCATCTGGTTCAGCTGTTTATCCCTCTGCATCTTTCTAACAATTAATTCCCCTCGCATGAATGCATCCCATACAACATGTTTTTCTGTCCCCTGCGCGCTGTGATTTGTAAAGAATTCCTTGATCCACCCAGTCAGGTCATTACATATCTTTTGATTTTTAAGGCGGTGTTCTGGGAATTTCCATTGTCAAAGCCCCGGACCTCCCTTCTTCCCATGTAAAGTTAGACTAAGGGGTGCATAATCCAACACTGCTATCGCCCTCAGATCCACCTCCCCCACTTGCCCCAAAAGATACAGGAAATCCATATATAATTAATCCTGGAGATGGACCTGTGGACATGGGAGTGAAAAGGTATACCCTCTATCCTCCCTGTGTTTATCCCTCCAGGAGCCCACTAGAGCCAACCGTGCCATGCATTCCTTTGTCGTCTTGGAGGGGGCCACCTGATTGTGATAGATCCTTGCACTTCTATCCCTGTCGGTGTTCCATGCTGGATTAAAATCACCTGTGAGAATTATCCTGCCCCTCGCAAAGAACTCCAATTTGGCCAGCACAGTCCTCATGAATCGGTCTTGCCCAGAGTTAGGGGCGTATGCTGTCGCCAGGGGGTATACCTCCCCCTCCCATTTGACAATTGCATAACAAACCTACCCTTGGGTCCCCTATGGTGTCCATAATAAGCAGTCCTGGCTGGGCTCGGAGGGCAAGGAGCACCTCGCTTGGCTTCTCCTTGGCATTGGCTTAAATCAATAGGGGGTACCCTTTTAGTTTAAGATTATGTTTATCTGATTATTGGATATATGTTTCCTGCAACGTCACCCAGTCAGGCCTCTGCCTTCCCAAGAAGTGTTCCATTTTCCTCCTTTTCACGAGGGAGTTGAATCCCCTCACATTAAGAGTGATTGATTTAGGTTGTGGCAACATGGGAGTAATACACAAGGATAACATCCCATTTCCTGTTCAGCTGTCCCACCCCCTCCCTGACCCTCCACCCCCTCCCCCTGTCCCACACCACTCCCCTCTCCCATCACTCCCCGGGCAGGCTCATCTATCCTAGTGATGCCCCAGCCACTTGGCAATTACAGTTGAGCCTTCAGAACCAACCCGGGGTAACTAGTGCAGGTCCTGTAAAACCCATGAGACTTTAAGGCGTTCAGTCCCGGCCTGTCAGGACTTGATGGTCGTGTAGGCGATGATACCTCTGTCCCCAAGTTCCACTCGAACAAACAGTCAATATACTGTCCGAGCAGCCCTTGAGGCCACAGGTGGTGAATGTCGTCAGCCGGAACCAGGAATGCCGGAAGATGTTTCCCCTGACCACTGTAAGGCAAACACGTGGGTTAGACAACAATTACACCCTATGCACAATCCTAAATGTTTACCTATAAGGAGCTTACCCTGAGTGGTTGTCTGGAATGTGATGTAGGGTGTCTGTCTGAGGGGCCAGCAGGGTTGACGACAAGGTTGAAGCCTGGCAAAGCACTTGAAGGATGGAATAACCACCTGATACGGAACCTGGTACTGTGAGCCAAACAAGATGGCACGTGATGCAGAGAGCTGAGTTCAAACCAAAGGATAATCCAATTGCAGTCCAGGAGAAAAGCCAAGGTCAGGTCCAGGGGGAGCGTTCAAGACAAGGTACCAAACAAGGGAAATCCAAGAGGCAGTCCGTGGGAGTAGCCGAGGTCAAAAACAGGAAGAAGCAGATCCATACGAGGTACAAGAGCAGCGTCCGTAGTCCAACCAAGATCAGCTGTGAAGCGTGGATGGAAGTTCGCTCGTCACTTTTGAACGCTCGCTCCAGTGATCACGTGACTCGTACACGCGATTGGACGCGTGGAGGAAGAACGTCCAAGCGTCGGCAGCGGAGACGCGGAATGCTCATGGCGCGTCTCCACGGCAACCGCCAATGCAGGAATGGAGAGCGAGGCATAAACCAGCGTCGCAGAGTTCGGCCAGCCCCTTGTCGGCAAACCTGAAGGCGAGAATGTGCAATGGTGCGTGTGGTGTCTTGTGTGGTGTCTTGTTGTGTACTGTGATTCTGCCGTATCTTGATTGTATTACGGGATGCAATAGGAGGGCTTGTGGATGTGGATGGGGGCGTGACACCGCCACTGGTCCCTCCTGACCACCCTATGTTTACTCCCCCCAGCACACCCCAGGCAGCTTCCACGCCAGGCTATAACTTATCCTTTGCCCTGAAGCTCACTGAGCGGCTCCCACATTCTGCTCAGCTGACCCTCACAGTGCACATTTTTTGCCAGTAAGTCTGTATGTGACTGTATTTGGGGCCCTAACGGAACTAAGGGCAAAACATTTAGCCACATTTATCAACAATGAGGAATTACTATTTCCAGAGGAGTGGTGGCAATTGACCCTAAGAGGTGAACATATTGGCCGAAGCATCGCCTTGAGTGATTTTATTAAAGAATGCTTACATTTAAAAACTGCCCCCTCCTATCCCGCATATATCTGAAAATGTAGAATCTAGTGATCCTCCCACAAAATTACTGGATGAAGATAATCTGACTGGCAATACTAATGATAAAGAAGTGCAACAAGTAAGTGCTCCTGTAATCCCCTTGGTTCAGCACACAATCTTTTCAAAACAGGTTAAAAATAAAAAAAACATGATGAAATGGGAGTCCAACTACAAAATACTCAAAAAACTAACAAGTCGAGGATTGAAATACCAATATCTATGACTGCATCACAAGTAAAACCAGCTATACGAAGGACACAGACTAAAAATGCTAGTATTATACTTGCCAAGTATAAATCGAGGATAAGCTTCAATAAGAGAAGATGTGAGAATACTGATAAAATAGTAAACCCTCATCGCCCGTTAGATGATCTAATTAATTTGATTGAGGATGAAGAGGTACAAAAAGAACCTACACTGAGCAGTCAGAATGAAGGTTCAAAAAAACAAAGTTCTGAATCTGAAAATACGAACAATAGATAGCTATCACCATCATCAAGGCTACCCCAACTAAAAGTAGAACTATGCAAGTCAATTGAGGATTATCCACAAGCGAAAATAGCTACACAAGTAGCCATTCAGAGCGGTAGAAATGATTCTGCTGCCATAAGTAAAGAAGAGGTTGTAGAAGATCAACAACAAAGATCTACTAATATACCAGATACCAGTAAGTATGATCAAAGTTAGTCGCATAGACAAGATTTGTCATCTCAAGGCACATGTAATAAGGAGTCACACGAGAAATTCCAGCAACTGCAAAATGCCTAACACAATGCCATCGTCTTATAATGAAGTGTAAACCAGCACCCTTTACTACCTATGATCTAAATCGTACTAGCATATTGAATATATTTTCTGATTTGCAAAAATTGGAAGATGTAACAACCTTTGATATTGACCAGGTGGAATTCCTAAATGACCAAGATCTCTCTATTGTAAGACTTTGGATACTGTAGGGGAGGACTGGTCCAGGAGACCCCCCTCGCCTGCGCTTTCTCCTCAGGTGAGGGCTATGGCTCATTGGGCGTCCCCTCATGCCACCCGGGCCCAGGTGATGGAGGGTTCACCCACTGGAGACATTGCCCGCACGTATTGATTGCCCACATGTATTAAAATTTAGCTAGGCCCAGAAACCATTTTGTCTGGTAAAGATGGTGTGAGCTCAGCGCACTGTAGCGCGGCCCCCACCCTTGGAGAGTTTCAGTCATCCCTGTTGCCGCAGCACCCTGGCAGATCCGCTGCGAGCACGTTCCCACGAGCAAGACGGACATGAGCTAGCGTAACAGTTCACCTCCCGCAGTGTATCATCGCTCCCAGCATGACCCGGCCAGCAGGCCTGGGCAATGAAAAGAACAGTAAAATAGTCATCAGATGGCAGACAGTCTTTATATATTAATGTTAAGACCACTCGCAAAGTATGCTTTCTTCCACAGAATCCCTTATATTACAAAAGCCTGTAAAATGTATAAATATAAGGAAGCATGCTCCCATGATATAAGCGATGGTGAGCCCACACCATTGCAGATGGGTGCTAATAATAAAGGAACGCACCAGGGATCTAGTTGTTACGTGTACCACTGGGAAACTTACACCCCATGGGCTTGCGCCATAACTGAACTAATGCTGCTAGAGGACACAAGAAGACGAATGTAACCATACAGAGGGCCTATGTGAAGGATGCACAAGAAGGCGCATGTCATGTGTGCATGTCTAGGCCCCACATGTGCCACCACCGTCACGAACAGTGGCGGGTTACTTTCTATGTTCTCCACCAATCCTAATTCTACCTCACTTACTGCAAATATATATGCATATAACTAAATACTGTACTTGTTAAAACATAATGGCCCTCATTACGACCCTGGCGGAAAGTGACTGACCTGACCGCCACAGCGTAAATAGCGTTTCCGCCATTGCACGACGGAGCAAAGTGCGGCTAATTCCGACCCATCGGGCACGAGCACTACTCCATGGCGGAAGTGCAATGTCCGCGATGGCGGAAATGTCCCCAAAACGCCCCCCACCGCCGTCGTACGGCGCCCTAGGTGCAATTCCGCCACCCATCTTAGCGGTCACCGTAATGAGCGGCAATCGGAAAGTACGGTGACCGTAAATATACGGAAACGGAAGTAAAAACATGGTCCCGGAACGGGAAACAGCACGCCGTACACCTATAAAATCAGAATTCCCACACAACCATTAAAAATACTACCCTGAGACACATCACAACCCGTCATCCACCCTAGTGAAAACAATAACAATGGGAAAAGTAGCGAAAAAAGCGTGCGACCGCAAGCGGCAGGTCCACTTCTCCCGTGAGGAACTCACCGTGCTCACAGAGACCCTCCAGGAGAATGCTGCCGTCGTCTTCTCGACGCAAATGACCAGGACGGCACTTGCGAACAAGAAGGCCATATGGGCCCTGGTGGCACAGCGGGTAAGTGCGGTGGGGACCGCACCCCGCAACCCACAGCAATGCAGAAAGCGATGGGACGACCTGCGGATACGCGTCCGGAGCATACTTTCTGCCAACCGAAACATTGCCACAGCTACCGGGGGAGGATCGGAATCACCCATCAAGTTGACCCCCTGGGAAGAAATCTGTGCCTCCACCATTGGAATGGAGAGTATAGAGGGAGTCGGAGGGATGGAGAAAGGAGTGCAGACATCCGAAGAATCAGGTAGGTGGGCCAAATAAAACAATGCTAAATCCACAGTGTCCAATCATGTGAAGTACCATGTGTCCACATAGTGCAACAGTAACACATGTCCAGGAGAACGTCCACATACATTGGCCTGATAGCGCACTTTAAAACTCACAATAAATACATAAATAATTAAAAACCCTAAAAACACCCTCTGCACGTGCAGCATGCACACCCTAACTGCAGGCTGCAAAACAACTGCATCCTCAATCCACACAAAAATGAAACCACCTCCAAGGCCCCGACCCAAATCACCCTCAGGTACCACCCCAATGCATGTGATACATTGCCATTCCAATTTCAACAGACCCATTAATAACGCTCGCCCTCCTTTACTCCACCACAGGGTCCGATTCAAACGACGAGCTCCAGGACACCCCTACCAGCACACCTGCAAAGAGGGCCAAGACCAACGGCCAAAGACCCTCCACCTCAGCTGCACGCATCAAGACACGGCAGCAGCACAAATCAAGTGACAGCACACAGGAGGGAACTTCAACAGGCACCCCAGCAGCCAGCATGCCCACAACAGCACCACCACAGGTCCCCCCAATGGATGCCACAGAAGGCACTGCTTCTGGTGGCAGCAGCACCATAGGTGACACTGCATTAATGGCAGCATGCTCCGACACAGAAAACGGGGATGTCGAAGTAAGATCCACCCATGACCTGTCTCAATCCCCCTGTTTGTTCCATCCCGTACACCATGAGGATACCACGCAGGGGCACCCACAAGACGACGACTGGCCATCCCCCACAAGCCCTGTGGCAAGGCAACATGAGGTGACCAGCCCCTCTGTGACACCACCGCAAATGGCCATGGCCCAGCAGAGGCAACAGTCCCTCGACCAGGTGATCGTGCAACAGCAGCAACTGGCCACGCTCCTCAAGGACCATGCTGATGAATGTGGGGGTACTAAGTCAGCCATAGAAACATCTACTGAGACACTTAGGGCAGAAATGGAGAGAAGTACAGAGACACTAAGGGCAGAAATGGAGAGAAGCACCGAGAGCCTGAGAGTACAAATGGAGAGAAGCACCGAGAGCCTGAGGGGGGAACTGCATGCGACGTCCAAAGACGCATGTGCTGAACTTGCCGCTGTGCGCCGTGTGCTCACTGACCTCTCACAAACCCTTAGGGACATGCATGGACGTGAGCAGGCAGAGACATCATCCGTTGCAAGTTCCGTCCAGGACAGCCCCCAACGTAGATCTGGGAGGAACCTGCGCTCCACAGGCAGGGGTGCCCCTGATACCCGGAGAGGGGGCTTGCAATAGCGTCTGCCCACTGACAATGAGCATCTTTGGACACTGGTGTTCGGGGGGGAGGTAGGAGGGTGGAGGGGGTGTGTTGGGCTCACTTGGGTGGCGGGTCGATGGGGTGTGTAACATAATTTCACATATGCGATAAACATTTCACTATCATCCAATGAGATGTGTGGACATTGATCTTTGTGTACGAGGCCATTATAGGCGTACAGTCCATATTGTCCATGTTCCAGACACACACAGTGCCACAAGTCCCGTGTCCATGTATCAGCCACCAGGCGTGAGTGCTAGAAGCATGAATCTATGAGAATCTGACGAATGTCTCGGCCCTCCTGTGCCTCGCGGACTCCTTGAGGTGCTGCCACATCCCCACCCTCATCATGACCATCTACAGGTGCTTGCAGTTCTGCGTCAGGGGGCATGGGCACATTTCTACGTATGCACATGTTGTGTAGCATGACACATGCCATGACCATCTTTGCCACCTTCACATGGCGGTACAGGAGTGCCCCGCCAGACCTGCTGAGGCAGCGGAAACGAGTCTTCAGTAGGCCGAATGCCTGCTCTATGACTACACGGGTACGTGAGTGGGCATGGTTGTAGTCCTCCTCATGCTGGTTCTGTGGGTTCCGGAGTGGTGTAAGGAGCCATCTCTTCAGTGGATACCCGGCATCACCTGTATGTGGACAATAAAGGATGTTTGTGGAATGACATTGCTACGTACGCCCCCCCCCCTTCCTGTCAGGTCATTGCCGCATCACATACCCCACATTATCATGCATGAAATGAGACTCACCGAGTAGCCAGGATCTGTTCCCTGCGTGTCGCTCCATGTAGCGTGGTATTGTAGAGTTCCTCAAAACCATAGAATCATGGGTTGATCCAGGAAATCGGGCACAACAATGTGTAATGATCCTGTTGGAGTCACACACCATTTGTACATTCAGAGAATGAAATTGTTTTCGGTTGCGGTACTGGGCCTCCATGGCATGCGGGACGACCAATTCCACATGGGTGCAGTCGATGGCACCAATGCAACCCGGTATGCCGCCAAGTGCATGGAATCCCACTTTTGTGTTCGTAATTTCCTGCTCCGAGCGTGGTAGAGAGATGTAGTCGTCTGCGTGCTTCAGGAGGGCATCGAGCACTTGCAATAGTGTCCGTGAGAACACTGGCTGTGAAATGCCATGCAACTGTCCGACTGTGTGCTGGTAGGTGCCTGTGGCCAGGAAGTGGAGTACAGACACCACCTTCAGTAGGGGTGGAATGGCAGTTGGGCTATCTATCATGCTGACAAGGTCAGCCTGTGTCATATCCACAATGGCGGTTATGGTGTCCCGGTCCAAACGGTAGAGGGTGTGGATCTGCTCATCCGTGAGGTCGAACGGATGTGCTCGGAGGCGTGGGATTGCGGGCTGCCTGCGTGGTGGTAGTGGCTGTGCTGGCGGGCCTTGCTGGCCCTGCCTTGCCCTCCTCCTCCTCCTGCGTCTCCTCTGTGCGGCCGGTTGTTGTAGTAGTTGCTGTTCGTCTTCTTCTTGAAGTTGGAGTACTTGCAGTGCAATCAGGTCCCCCAGGGCCAACTTCGCTAGTCCTGCCGGTAGCATTTTGGTGTGGGTGTGGGAGGGGGTTGGGTGTGCAATTTATGTGTTTTCAAGCTGTATTGCCTCCACCTGTGGTGATTCATTCCACCTGTGCAAGCTGCAATCCCCTTTGGGCGAGCACGTCCCGCACACAACGCTGCAATTCGACGCATGTCATCTTGCTATTACAATCATGTATATGATCCCGATGGCAGTGAAATATTGGTTCATATGTTCATTCTGCTATGGTCCCATTGTTTCACATACTATCTTTGCAGTCGAGAACAAACTTGTGAAGGGTCAGTGGAATGTAGTACTCGATTAACGGTGGACCCTCATGCAGCACTGTACCGCGGTTCACCGACGGGCGGGGCGTCCCATTTGTGAGTGAAGCCAGTTTGCATTTACACACAATGCCGCACTACATGGATGAATTTGTGATTTCAAGCGGTCACAGATGCCTTTTCGACGTGATGTTGCAAATGAGGTATTCGAAGGACGGCGCTTTCGGTCTTCAGCTAGCGGCGAGGAGACGCCCACAGGTCTGACTGCAAATATAACGTTCTATTGTTTAGTGTCCTTGGGACAGGGGCCATGGCGAGAATGCAATGATTGATATGAATAGTATGGGATGCGCAATAGCGTAGTGGACGATGAGGCAGGACGTTCCCAAATACATCTTACTTCACAACACTGGAATTCCGGCCTGGAGCACAGTGGATTTTGCAGACTGCATTACGCACAGACTCAATGGAAATTTCACATGTGATGTGAGTAAATAATCAGGCGTTTTCATACCGGGATGAGGAAATGATGTATGGATGCATGGACAGATGATTTAATGGAGAGTTTGCCATGTACAGGGCTTTTTGGAATCTATCCACCTCCCCTGCGCTATGTGATGCAGAGCTGCCATAATGGGACCATCGTCTATCTGCCCTTGTTGTACCCTCCCTGTCTCGACGCGCCTTCATACACTTGTGTCTATGCACGTTACTAATCCCATCGAATGGATTCTGTTTTGACAGACGCATGCACACAAGCACTCGTGTGTAATAGTGTTTCCAGCTCGATTTTTATAGTTATGATTCGCAAGTGATTTTTGGGTGGGAATAATCCTTTGGAGTGGGCTAGCATGCATATGGCTGTAGATTTAGTGTGATCATTGAAGTGAGTAATACGAATCAAGTTCTGATGGCCTACTATTCTTTTTCATTTCATTTGGGTGACAGGTATCTCCTCCCCTTTTGCCGCTGCCATCTGTATGCCACTCCTGCAGATGGCTTTTACTCCCGGCACCTGCTGCTTCGAGATAATCAGTGGAGCACCATTACGATCTTATGGGACAATCGCCAATGGGCCACATGCCCTTACGCAGTACTAGTGGCTAGGAGCAACATTTCGAGCTTTCAGCTGGACTAGTGCCTACCTAATGGGACGGCCCTGCGGTTCTAGGCGCTTCCATGTTGCCTTTTTGAACGTGAATGTAGCCCCTGTGTACCATGAAGGAACAGGGCGTCACACAAGAAGAAGCTGGTCATTTATTGCGGATGCAGCCCACAATGATGAAATGTATTTTGGGGTTCATGACCTAATGGCTGTATGGGCTTGGTGATTTTGTGGTGCATTAAATGTCTATTCTGATTTTAACCGTGTAGCGTTCTTCTTTGCAAGTAATGTAGCATATTCCTATTTGTGGTGCGATGTTTTGTGAGAAGATCTGCATTGGGTTCCGGCTTCTGAGTATAGTTGCGTGGTACTGTACTGGCCGCGTTTGCCTACGAAGCCCAGTGTGGTCAGGGATAGGGGCTACCATTGTGACTGTTTTAATGATGTCCTGCTCATGGGCGGGGGATTTGCTTTTGTGTAACAGATGCCGGTCAGCCAGGTGGATTGGTGGAATGATGTGATTATCTGAATATGGCTGGTCACAGGTGCCTGTGTTTGCGTGCGTTTCTTGGAGGGAGACTGAGGTCATGTCCATTGGAATAGCTTCTGTATTCGTGCCATCTGTGCCCTGCAGCTCCCATTGGCCCCTCTTGAGATGTGCCTGGCTGCTCATTCACTCTGCCAACTTGTGTGGTCCATGCTTATGCTGATGGTTGGTTGGTTTACTGGCAGGAGTACAGGGCTGGTGCAGTCTCCCTCAGGATACTGCTTTGTATGTTGCCTTACACTGGTGTCAGTCGATGGGGGGGCCTGTTTTTGTTTGTCTCATTTTTCTGCTCATGTTGCTGTACTTGAACCTTCACATGCCTGTGCTGCATCAGTGCGGCAATGGTGCCATGGCATAAATGGATGGCCACTCACAAGGCACTTGGAGCCCCTAGATTCATTTGTTCGTTGGCATGCATGGGTGGCTTGTACATTTCACTGGTTGCATTTGTGTCTTCATTGCACCTACGAGGAGTTGTGCAATGTGGCCAGGGAGTGGTGTACAGGCACTCAGTAGGGCCGTTTACGGTTGATTCGCGAAGCCGTTCTTCTCACCATGGCAGAATGGTACTTTCCGCCATGCTTGATGGCGTTAGTGTTAAGTGTTGAGAGTCGTGAAGATATAGGAGACCTCCGTCCCCAAGTGCCGCACAGGGAGAATCGCTTATCACTCCCTGTGCAACCCTTGAGGCCACAGGTGGAGAAAGAATCCAACGCCGGAACCGAAGTACTAGGAACCCCAAGGCAGCTGTGAAAAAAGGCAATGGTTATAATTCAAGCAGGCAGGTACTACATGTATATGTAACAGAGAAGAGTTCAAGCCTTACCGGGGTCTTTGATGTAATGGATGTTGGACCTAAGAGGGGAATGGTTCCGGGACTCACGCAGACAAGGAACCCCTTCTGGACCCAAAAATATCCGTCTCCAACTGGAGAGAGTAGTAGTGGAGGAAGGGCCTCAATTAGTCCGATGATAGCCACCAGGAGGAGTGTGACCAGTTAGTGCAGAGAGGCAATCCGGGAAAGCCAAGAAATCCGTTGAACAAAATTAGGTCTGTAGCCAGAGAGAGCTGTCCGTATCAATGGGAAACAGGGAGCAGAGGAAGTCCGTGATTCAGTCCGAGGTCAGGAGCCGTGATGAATAGAAGAGCCAATGTCGCCGTAGCCAAACGTGATCCACAAGGAGTCCAAAAAACAAGAGCAGGATTCGAGGAAGCCGGGTGAGTAGCACGGGTAAATCAGCCAGACAGAGTCTCCGAGGAATACAGCTGTGAAGCGTGGTGTCTAGGCACTGCACCGTTTAAATATCATTACTTCCTGGTCACGTGACACTGAACGGAGTCACGTGACCGTAAATCAGGGTCACGTGATCGCGTAATCAAGTCACGTGACCGGGCCACCATGGTGCGAGAGCGTGTGCTACCGCTCGAGCGGCTGCCTAATCTCCATGGCAACTGCCAATGGAGAAACGGTCGTAAGCGCGACTGACAGGCATGTGGTGATTGCCTTGACAGCGCGCGAGCCAAACTGGGTTGCCTGCGCGAGCCCCGGGAGAAAGGTAAATGGACGGGGGTGGTCATGTGATTGGGTGACGGGACGTGACCGGGGAGACCCCTTGCAGGCATGACAGTTAGGTACATGTCCGCTTGGATCGGAATTCGCGTACCATTACGCCATGGTGGTAATTACGGTTTGGCATGGCGCGCGTGCGCGTACTTGGTGCAGTTAGCGTTGGCGTTCACTACGGTGTCGCTAATGGCATCGTACTTTACGGTGACGGGTCATAATCGCACCGAGCGCTATTCGATGGCGGTATTGCATTTCCGCCATTGTTTTTCGATTTCCGCCAGGGTCGTAATAAGGGCCAATGTATGAATAAGGTGCTCAGACTGGGTATAACCGAGACACATCCAGCAAAGTTTAAATGCATGTTTTGTATTGCTTTGAATAAGTATTATAGAGTGTTCAAATGTTTGTGATGTTTTTACCTAAATCGGCAACACACGAGGGAGATACCTTTGTGAAATATGTGCAAGGCCATTCCCCCTCCCACTCTGCAAAGGCTGCCAAGGCATGAGAGCAGAGGCCGCGCCGCGCTGCTTTACCTCCCCCAACCAGACTGGAGCCGCTTCAAAGATTTGTAACCCCCTCTGTAGCACCCAAGGCCGCCACCCGCCACCTGCATTAGTCACAGCACAGCAGTAAACCTCTACCTAAACACACGCGCCCCCTCGTAAACCTCACAACCCACCAGACCATCTCAGACTTATGGCCCTGTGCAATCAGGACACCCAACACTTTGACAACACACAGCGGAACATCCATAACAACTTCTAACAAAGCAGAAAGACCTGTACCGCCCGTCCCAGGCCCAGAAGCTTAGCCCCTCGACCTATGGCCCCGGTCAACAGGACACTGGTAACCATGTCCTGACGTATTACCTCCAGACCCCTCACAAGGTACATTCCTCCTGTGTTGCATTGACCTGTAGTATAACCTATTGGAAGATTTACTAAAGAAGATAATATTGAAATGACTGAATGACTGCGGTGTGCATGGCCTAGGGCAAATAAGTCAGGAAAAGACATTCATCTCTGACACTGGCCGCGATGGCACAACAACACCGCCCGGATGAACTCTGCCACCCTGCCAGGCCCAGCCCAACCCACGAGGCTGACCAGTGACGTCTTCCAGCCAAAGCCAACCACATCGCAGCAGCACCTATAGTTAGTCGTCGCCACCCAATCCCCTTGAACTTGTGCCCCCTATAGTGTGTAGGTTCTTATGACGTTTTTTGTAAATATATACGCCTGTCTTTGCTATTGTCAGACAGAGCGCTCTCGGAGTTTGCAGAGTTCTTTGTATGCCCTATTCTGATTGATAAACTCCCATTTACGCTCACCCGCACTCTGTCTTGGCCTTATTCCCATTTTGGGAGAGTCCTTCATTGTCTCTCATTGCGGGGAGGATCGTGCTGTTTGGGGACACTTGCCTTCAGTGGTGACCCCGATAGCGTGATTTTTATTTCTTCCTAACTAATTATAACCGTCCCCTTTTGGCACGAGAATCTCCGGTCGAAAAGGGATACGCACGGTGAGCCGGCTCCGGGAGGCTGCCCGCCAACGGCGACCGGTACACTAAGAAGTGCGCACTCAATAGAGAGAGGGTACGGGATCCCGGTTGAAAAATCCCCTTTGAGTACCGCTCGCCGGAGCCGGGGCTGACTGTTGAGCTGACGGCGACACTGCCTGGACGGACCCAGTTTCGAAGACTATCGGTTCAAGACGGGCACGTGAGTACTGAGTGTGAGCGATTGTAAAGGGAGCGGGGAGAGAAGTGTAGGACAGGGAACGAAGAGGGGGTACGAAGATATACTAAAGATCATCCTAAAATTTTCTTGCTTTTTCTTTGCATATGGCCATTAGGATTAAGAGGTGAATAAGAGATAAGAGTGACGGGAACCTAGCTCCGAAAGGGGGTGGAAGGCGGCGCCGCATAGTGCTATATTGACTAGTACTGGGAATATATGACAAAGTGAAATACAAGATAAAAGTGTTCAGCAAAAGGGGGCACTGAGAATATATTAGTGATCGCTATTACTTCTTTCTTTTCTTTTTCTTTAGGGGTAGGGGGAGAATAAAAAGCGAAATTAGCACGAACTTGGGCAGAAAGTAAGAGAAAAAGGGTCCTACTAGAAGGGGGAGAGCAGGTTAAAACATATACATATATGCATATGCGCATCCATCTATCCAAATAAGACGGACAGGGACAGCCGGCTAGGGAGGAAAGGGAGGGCAGCTTGAACGGTGCAATGAGTGTTACCAAGAGGTGTGGGCACCTCGTATGTGTCAGGGGACAATTTGATGTTGTGAATGTGCATAACGGTTATAAAGGTATAATAGTTAAATGGTCATGGTAAGTGTGACCGGATAAAACTTTTTTTGAAGGCAAAGTTGATACATCGAACTGAGTGTGTACCTTTTTGATTTCCGAATTGATATTGTCGAAATAAATGATGGGTTGCCCTTGTATGTGCCCCCCCCAAGAGAACAGAGTAGACACTGTGTATAGCTAGCTTTGTATTGTGCAATCAGGGGAAGGGGGGAGAGCCCAAACGAGCCCAACATTGAATGTGAAGTTGCATAAAAAAATTAAAAAAAAATATATGTATATATATTGATACTACATTTACATTGTAGTTGCAGACGCACAGAGACACACAAGCACTAGGAGGGCACAGAGATGGGGGCTGAAACACCCTTATCACATATTTGTAAGAATCTCCCAGGGTACGCGGAGCGGCTTAAGAAATATCACGACCAATGGATAACTGAGTTGAAGGGAGAGGGGTTACCCCAGATATGGCCAGAGGGAGGGTCATTTGATAAAAGTGTTCTGGATATGGTGGCCACATGCATTTATTTGAAGTACAAAGGAAAGCAGTTGCAAAATAGGAGGGAAATATTAGATCTTTGGAGGTTATTTGAAGAGATACCACCGCCTAAAACACCAGCATTAAATCCTGATCTCCCATCCACCACAGACAATCCACTGATGATACAGAAAGATGTCAAAGAATTGTCAAGTGTAGCGCCACCAGTAGAGGTAATAAGTTTGTACCCGATATTAAAAAAGCCTGTACCCGCAGAAGGATACAGTGATCCGACGTATGTGCCTCCCCCGACAACCACTACACCCCACCGGCCCACTGCACCCCCACCATATGAAAGTACGAGAGAGCGAGGCCAGGCGAGTACACAAAGGGTGGACATAGAGAAACTCACGGATGATTTACAGTCAAGACTGTCAATAGCAAAAGATGAGCTCTCGAGGATAAAAGACATGTGTGGACAAACAGCACTTAATGCGGCTAGATCAGGGCGCACGTCTAGAGCGCCAGGTGAGAATAGAAAACCTGAAGAGGGGTGGAAGAAAGGTGAGATACTGTTCAGAATTGAAGAAGAACCAACACGAATAATTGAAATAGAGACACGCGAGGGAGATACTGACAATGATGAAAGGCCTATGGGGGATAGAGAGGAATTACTGTGTGACATAAGGGACGAGTTAGAAGAAAGTGACAGGTTGAGCATGGCAATGGGAGGGGGAAGCGAAGGGGGGGATGGTACATGTTCAGTGAGAACCCTGGACGATGAGTGGACGGGGCGACTAAGGAACAGAGTTGGGAAAATGGCATCACTGGGAACATCAGCAGCCAAAACGGGTCCGGATGCCACGACGAAAGGAAGGTTACAGCTCCCGTTGATACATAGGGGAGGAGGGAGGCCTAACTATATCCCATGGGCACAGATGGATAAAGCCAATTTATTAAAGCTATTGCCCCCGTTATCAGGAGGGGCAAGTAAGTGGATATACGCCTTTGAGAAACATACTGCTGGGGTACCCCTAGCTATAGGAGATGTGAAAAGTCTGCTCGTATCAGCAGTGGGCGATCAGGCCGAAAGAGTATGGGTTAAAGCCGGTTTCCCGGGAGTAACGTTAGACTGTGACCGCCATGATGGAGCCTCCTTTAACACAGTGCGTGCTAGGGTATGGGATGCCTTACGCGAAACATTCCCAGACACACCGGACTTGCAGTCAGTGATGCAGTGTACAATGAATGACGGGGAGGAGGCTATGGATTACATTTTTTGGGTCCAAGAGATGTGGAGAGCGGAAACGGGCACGCCCTGGTATCAATCGACATCTTTATTTTACTTCATTATAAAAAGAGGGCTCCCAAAGGAAGCGCAGAAGGCGCTCGACAAGATAGCAGGTATTGAAGCAAAGGGATGGCCAGAAATTCAGAGCATAATAGTACACCATTGTAAACGAATAAAGGAGAGGGAGAAGGAGGTGGCGCAGAAAAGATTGGCAGACGAGGCGAAGTTAGTACAGACAAAGTTGGTGAAGGTCGCAGCAGCAGTAGCCGCGCTCCCACACAGCAGGGAGGGAGATGATGAGGAGGAGGGGCTGATAGCACTACAAGGAAGGGTAGCAACTAATTGGGCGGGAACAGGCCAGCGGCAGTCGAATGAGCAGGAGCAAGGTGGAGGTCCGCAGTGGCAAGAGTGGACCCCTCGAGGGGGACGAGGTGGGTACAGGGGCCGAAAAGGAGGTGGAACGGGGTACGGGGGAATGGGAGGAAATGGATGGCAGGGTCCTAGAAGTGCACAAGGAAGTTGCTGGAACTGCGGGCGATGGGGGCATTACTCTAGAGAGTGCAGAAGCAGACCCAATAACGGGTTCCAAGAGTTAGAACAATATGGCCATCCCCACCCGGGAAGCCCATATGGTCTCCCAATGGGACAACAGCAACTAAGAAACCCAGGCCAAGGTAATGCCGGCCAGCAACAGGGACCCCAGTATAGAACACAGAACCACCCACAAAACAATGACAATATACAATATACGCCAGGTAACCCTTTCGCGACAACAGCAAACGGGGCCCCCGCACCAGCCCCTTACAACGGCATGTCAGTGGTTTCAGGAAATGTCTTTAATGAGGGGGGGCGATGAGACACCCCGCATAGGACAGCCCACAGAGAACACTTGCGTGTCCAGTTCTATCTACCACCTACAATGCAGCAGAGGAACCATTGGTAGGGGCGCAGATAGGAGACAAGCAGTTTATATTCATGGTTGATTCGGGAGCGGAGAAATCATGTGTCAGAGAGGGCCGGTTCCCGTTATCTAACAGGAAGTTAGAGACGCAGGGGTTCTCTGGGGCTGTAATTGAAGTTCCTTACACAGAAGCTTTGGATGTAACAGTGGGGGGTAAGACTGTGATGGCACCCTTACTGTATTACGAACAGTCCCCAATAAATTTGTTAGGGAGGGATCTTCTGAGTAAACTTAACATGACCATATCATTTACTGAGAGGGGAATAGTGTGTTCTACACCCGGGATATGCCCCTTGCGTGCGACGTTGGTAGTGCAAGCCTACACAACCACACAGGAAATACGAGGGCTGCCACAAAATGAGGAAATGTTCATTGAAGGGCTAAAGACTTTGGCCCTCGTAATTCCAGAGCTAAGAAGCATGGACTGGAGGATTCCAGCGGAGTTCCTCTTCCGCCCCATAGTGTGTCCCAACGCAGCACCAGGATCAGTGGTATCGTTGGACTTGCACGCTGTGCAGGTATCAGCGAAAAGGATCGCTGTGATTGGAGTGGACAGGGAAGGATGTGAGTGGCGCACAGTGCTGTGTACAAACGCCAACCTCGCCCTACGAGAGGTAACAGATGAGGATCTCTTTTCAGACACAGAAGGGGATGGTGAGATAGTAATGGAAATAGCGATGCCCTGTGACATTTTGATCCAAGCCAGGGAGACCCCCGTCCAATTGATGGCAGTGGTAGGAACACCACCATCATTTTTTGATGACGACATGAGGCTCGTACCAAACAATTTATGGACAACAGGCCCCCATGATGTAGGGCTGTTGCACGGAGTACAACCTGTGATAATAAAACTAAAGCAAGGAGCAATTTTACCCCGAGTTAAACAGTATCCATTGTCCCGTGAAGCTGAAGAAGGGATAAAAGAAACAATAAATGCACTACTAGCACAAGGAATAATAGTGCCTTCAAACTCCCCATGTAACACATGTATTTATCCAATCAAAAAAGCGAAAGGAGGGTCTTGGAGGATGATACAGGACTTACGCCCCCTCAATGATGTAATTGAGAAGGAGTTCCCTCTAGTCCCGAACCCTGCATCAATACTATGCAGCATCCCGAAAGTGGCATCACATTTCACAGTAGTGGACTTGAAAAACGCATTTTTCTCAATACCCCTGGCTGAAGAGAGTAGATACCTTACAGCCTTCACACTGGGGGGTAAGAGATATGAACACTGCAGACTACCACAGGGATACTGTGAGAGCCCGAGCATATTCAACCGCATATTGCATGAAGACTTGGGAAACCTATCAGTTGAGAGTACGATTATTCAGTATGTAGATGATTTATTAGTGTGTGCACAAGACGAAGCAACATGTAGAAAAGATTCAACAACACTCCTGACTTTACTGGCCAACAAGGGATACAAGGTAGACAAGGAGAAGCTACAGTACTGCCTGACTGAGGTCCTATACCTGGGACAGCTCATATCAAAAGATGGAAAAAGAATAATTCCCGACAGGGTGGAAGCAATAAGATCAGTAGGAGAACCCACCACAGTGAAAGATATGCAGAAATTCTTGGGGATGTGCAACTATTGCCGAGCATGGATACTAGACTATGCAGCATACACAAGGCCCCTCCTACAAGCACTCAAGGAAGCACAACAGGAGAATGAAAAAATAAAATGGTCAGAAGAAATGAGCATATCATTTCAATCATTGAAAGAGCTAATTTCAAGCGCTCCAGTACTAGCAAACCCCGATTATGGACGCGAATTTTACCTATTCTCACACTGCAAGGGAACACTCATGACAGCAGTACTGACACAAAAAACATCCTTAGGACACAAGCCTTTGGCTTACTATAGTGGTACTTTAGATGCCGTGATGCAGGGTCATTTCGCGTGCAAACAATCACTCGCTGCAGCCGCATTCGCGATTGAGAAAAGTGCCACAATAGTAATGGGTTGCCCTGTGACATTGTTTGTGGAACATTCATTATTTGCAATACTTGAAAGATCAAAAAGCACACTGACCACACAGCGGGCGATAGCCTACGAGATTATATTGTCCAGCGCCAACATCCACATAGTGAGATGCAAGACAGTGAACCCAGCCACGTTAATTACAGAAGCGTGCACACTAGAGGATATGCAGAACAACGATTGCGCAACCTACACAGGAGAAAGAGGGGAGGACACAGTGGTGTGTGAGAACGCTCTAAGCGAGGGGGAAGTGTACTTTGTGGATGGGTCTGCATCAATTGATGTGGACACGGGAGAAAAACACGTTGGCATGGCAGTAGTGAGGTTAGAAGACGATGAGTATGAAACACTAGTACAGTACCGCCTCCCATCACATTACTCTGCACAGGCAGCAGAACTGATTGCGCTCATAGAGGCACTACATGCAGCAAAGGGTTGTGCAGTGACAATATACACAGACTCAGCTTACATGACGACGACAGTACATGGAGGTTTAGCAAGATGGGGGCGTAGGGGATTTAGACGAGCAGACGGAACACCAGTACAGCATGCAGAATTGTTGAAAGAGTTAATTGAGGCCCTACAAAACCCTACTGCAGTAGCAATAGTGAAGTGCCAAGCACATACATCCAACACAGACGTTGTGTCTTTGGGGAATGCGGCAGCGGACGCTGCCGCCAAGGAGGCTTCCTATTTTCAGAAATATGACACAGGTGAGTACATGCTTAAGCACAAGAGAAACGAAGAGCCCCCAGAAGGGTACAACATGATGCCCATATCACAGATACTAGAATTGCAGGAAGGAGCTAGTGCAGAGGAAAAATTGACATGGACAAAACGGGGGTGCAGCCAGTCGGGAACAGACCTGCTGTGGTGGCAAAGTAATTCAGGGAAAGTGGTAATGCCACTACAGTTACTAGAAGTTGCGTTTCAACAGCTACACTTCCCTGCACATAATACCAAACAGCACATCGCAGCGGAAATACAGGAAGAATGGTTCGTGCCCTGTCTCCAGGAGCATGTGTCTCGATTGGCAATGGAATGTACAACATGCCAAATATACAATTCAGGAATGACATTACGTACGCTCCGGGGAACAATTCCTAAACCCATTGGCCCATTCAGAGAACTGCATATAGATTACGCAGACATGGGGGAAAGGTGTAATGGCGCGCGGTACATGATCGTGGTTGTGTGCCCATTTTCAAGGTGGGTGGAAGCAGGACCCTGTGCGCGACCTGACGCCAAAAGCGCCGCCAAGTTCCTAGTACGGGAAGTGTTCCCACGCTGGGGAATTTGTGACGTGATTTGCTCGGACAACGGCACTCATTTTGGGAATGAACTTTTCAAGGAAGTTACTACATTATTGGGAATAAAACATAAATTGTGTTCGATTTATCATCCCCAAAGTAATGGCGTAGTGGAAAAGATGAACGGACTGTTAAAGGGCAGGTTATCAAAACTATGCTTTTCATTGAAGAAGAATTGGATTTACTGTCTACCCCTTGCGCTATTTGAATTGAGAAATCAGCCAAGCAAAGACCACCATTTGTCCCCACACGAGATCGTGACTGGGAGACGAATGAACACAGCACACTCTCCACTGCGCGAACACTCAGATGGTCACAGAAGCGCCGCAATATTGGGAGATGAGTTCACAGACTATTTAAGAAAATTGACAAGGGCAGCGCGCGTGATATCAAAGCAACTCTCCCCACCCTTCACTAGAGAAGAGGGAAACGTAACAGGATCTGTCACGGAGCCAGAGCAACAGCTACAGCTGATGCCAGGCGACTCAATTTATGTCAGAAGCTTTGTGCGTCGGTGGAATGCACCACGATTCCATGGCCCATACGAGGTAGTATTTTGCACGCCCACGGCAGTGAAGGTGAAGGGCTTGAGGTACTGGGTGCACTTGACCGATGTACGGAAGGCATACAGGAATGTACAAGAGGAGGTAGATGAGGAGGCACAGACAACAGCAAACGATCAAACTGAGCAGAATGTCTGAATATGAACTTGTGTGTGTGTGTTAGCACTGGACTTGAATGGGAGAATAACTGATAAGGATATTTAAAAATAAAAAAAAATAAAAAAAAAAATGTTTTCCTTTTTATCTTGTTGAGTTGTATGTAATTAATGAAATGACCAAATTGTGGCCTGTATACACCCTTGTCTGTGAATACCCCTCCCCGCATCCCCACCCGCTTCCATTCCGCGTCAAATATATATTGGCACTGATGGTGCTAGCAAAATGTTTACATGCATGCACTTAATGCACTTTTATATCTCAAACAGGAGCTTCCATGGCATCTAACGGGCAGCCTGCAACGGATAGAATTAGTAGAATGAGAGAATTAGTACATGAGAGATGCAGATATTCGTATGAGTGTGGGTTATCTGTATGCATCACATTGTTTTTTATGATAATGTTTGGCCTGGTTACATATTGGTTTATAGCGTTCATCTCTATTGAGATGAACGAGGGGGGAGGGATTAACAGCACTACTGGGGGGATTAACAGCACTACTGGGCCCAATACAACTACAAGTGTCAATACTAGGGAAGGTGATTTTTTGATATGGGACGGAACTAAACTTGTATGGGGTTATCATACCACACCATCCAGTGCTGTCATTTTACAAAGAAAAAAGCCACGAGGTGGAATGCAGAACAACACAGTGTCTCCACCAGGGGTATCTAATTACAATGCCCACAGTCTAAATGACCGAAACCCGTCTGCCATATCATGGTTGTATAACACCCCCACCAGCCAGCCTGCCCCCATACTAAAAAACAACCTGCCAGATAACGTCAGGAAAGAAGACGAAAAGCTACTAGCAATGCACGAAATATTATATGATGAATGGGCCAAGGGGGGCGGGAATGAGAAAGGGGGGTCTAGTTTGTCGCTTGCCCAGGGAGTTGGGAAGTACATGAGGAACAAGAACAGACGAAAGAGGGAAGCAGGGAAGAGGAAGTATGATGAGTACTATGGGCTAGGTCTAGATAAAATGGAAGACACACGACACCCCCATCAAACAAATAAGTGGTATGCAGATATGAGTGCCACAGCTAAACAAACAACAAACGAGAGCTGTTATGTCTGCTCCCTCATCCCTCACGCATCAGGTACACCCAAAGTATTGTTACCCAAAGAGTTGCCAATTGTAGATGCCCAATGTCTCCTTCATCTCACGTTATGCAGGATTAAGAACACCTTCCAGGCACATGAAGTGACTTTTCAAATGCTGCAGAACGAGAAAACGTGTTACCCAAAAACGGCAGGGGTGGTATGTTTGAAAGAACCATTTTTTGTAATAGAAGGGACACTTTTTTCTGACAACAAGCGGAAGGATGAAGAAGTACTGTGCAAAGCGGAAGCACTGAGAGGTGTGGCACCGGATACATTGCAGTGGATAGAAGAAACATGTACACCAGTATGGAAAGAACACATTTCAAAATTAACTTGGGTAACTGCCATCGAGAAACCTTTCAAACTACAGAGCGAAATGGACTATGAACTGTGTTTTAAAGGAGAAGGGAGGACCCCCATGGGAACAAACAAGAACTGTAACAAGACCCTCACCATCCCAGATCTAAGAAAAGGGACTGCAGCCCTCATGGACACGTACTGGGTATGCGGCAACCAGGCATACCTACACCTCCCCCTGTCATGGAGTGGCAGCTGCTCAACGGCCACTCTGCACTCAGCCCTAATGGTGATACCAGAAAGCCACATCGATAGGGGCAAAAGGACACAGGAACGCATGCAGAGTGTGGCTCAACCAACTGCAGAGTCACAAATATATGTCCTGTCTTCCGGAAGCAAGGGAGAGGTGCTGACCCGTAACAGACGAGCATCAAATTACATATCAAAGGCATCATCAGAACTATTGGCTCAGATCCCAGACAAATATCGATTATTCAGCTCAGCAGAAACATTTTTTGCCTCGCTCGTCTCAAGTGTCCAAGCAAGGGCAAACGCAAAATGGCTCCAGATAACCCGCTGGGAATTGATTCAGCTAGCAAACGATACTGAAGAAGGATTCAATATAATAAAGGTGGAACTAAGAGCTTTACGACTGATGACCATGCAAAACAGGTACGTCCTGGACCTGTTGACGGCGATGGACGGCGGTGTTTGCCGAAAAATAGGAAGTGCCTGCTGCACTTTCGTACCTTCTGAAGACGCAGAGAATGGCTCCCTGTCCCATGTGATCGAAGCAGTCCACAACCTAGGAGAAAAAATGAAAATGGAAGGTGGAGCAGAAGACAGTACATGGTTCGACAACATCTTCTCCTGGGTCCCCTCATGGCTTGGAACAACTGTGAAATTTTTGATACCAGCTGTGGTGTTCCTCCTTTTACTTTTTTGCCTGTGCCAGGTGGGTCTTCGAGTTTGTGCTAACGCAGTACCAAATGGTGCAATGATGATGGTGACAATGGGCAACTCACACGGTACAATAAAAACGATGAAAGAAGCACAAGTACAAACAGGGATAGATAACACACCCAGGTACCAACTGGTGCCTATGTACCACGATAAGGATATTGTAGATAAGTTGTGGCACACCACCATCAGAGAGCCCCGTATATTAGAATGGTACGAGGAAGTTTGGGTAGATTTGGACGGAGATGGTGGATGTATATATCTAACGTGTACCCCAGATGAATACGCCCGGAGAGGTGAGAGCTTAAGGGGGGTGTGCAGAGCATGGATGCCCATCAAAGGAACTCCTGCATGGGATGAGGCGGTGATGGACGAAGCAGAATGTAGGAGGATAGAAGATTTAAAGAATTCGTTACTTTAGTAACGAAAGGGGGGAAATGTAGGGGAAGACTGGTCCAGGAGACCCCCCTCGCCTGCGCTTTCTCCTCAGGTGAGGGCTATGGCTCATTGGGCGTCCCCTCATGCCACCCGGGCCCAGGTGATGGAGGGTTCACCCACTGGAGACATTGCCCGCACGTATTGATTGCCCACATGTATTAAAATTTAGCTAGGCCCAGAAACCATTTTGTCTGGTAAAGATGGTGTGAGCTCAGCGCACTGTAGCGCGGCCCCCACCCTTGGAGAGTTTCAGTCATCCCTGTTGCCGCAGCACCCTGGCAGATCCGCTGCGAGCACGTTCCCACGAGCAAGACGGACATGAGCTAGCGTAATACACTAACATTGTAACAGTTCACCTCCCGCAGTGTATCATCGCTCCCAGCATGACCCGGCCAGCAGGCCTGGGCAAGTAAAAGAACAGTAAAATAGTCATCAGATGGCAGACAGTCTTTATATATTAATGTTAAGACCACTCGCAAAGTATGCTTTCTTCCACAGAATCCCTTATATTACAAAAGCCTGTAAAATGTATAAATATAAGGAAGCATGCTCCCATGATATAAGCGATGGTGAGCCCACACCATTGCAGATGGGTGCTAATAATAAAGGAACGCACCAGGGATCTAGTTGTTACGTGTACCACTGGGAAACTTACACCCCATGGGCTTGCGCCATAACTGAACTAATGCTGCTAGAGGACACAAGAAGACGAATGTAACCATACAGAGGGCCTATGTGAAGGATGCACAAGAAGGCGCATGTCATGTGTGCATGTCTAGGCCCCACATGTGCCACCACCGTCACGAACAGTGGCGGGTTACTTTCTATGTTCTCCACCAATCCTAATTCTACCTCACTTACTGCAAATATATATGCATATAACTAAATACTGTACTTGTTAAAACATAATGTATGAATAAGGTGCTCAGACTGGGTATAACCGAGACACATCCAGCAAAGTTTAAATGCATGTTTTGTATTGCTTTGAATAAGTATTATAGAGTGTTCAAATGTTTGTGATGTTTTTACCTAAATCGGCAACACACGAGGGAGATACCTTTGTGAAATATGTGCAAGGCCATTCCCCCTCCCACCCTGCAAAGGCTGCCAAGGCATGAGAGCAGAGGCCGTGCCGCGCTGCTTTACCTCCCCCAACCAGACTGGAGCCGCTTCAAAGATTTGTAACCCCCTCTGTAGCACCCAAGGCCGCCACCCGCCACCTGCATTAGTCACAGCACAGCAGTAAACCTCTGCCTAAACACACGCGCCCCCTCGTAAACCTCACAACCCACCAGACCATCTCAGACTTATGGCCCTGTGCAATCAGGACACCCAACACTTTGACAACACACAGCGGAACATCCATAACAACTTCTAACAAGGCAGAAAGACCTGTACCGCCCGTCCCAGGCCCAGAAGCTTAGCCCCTCGACCTATGGCCCCGGTCAACAGGACACTGGTAACCATGTCCTGACGTATTACCTCCAGACCCCTCACAAGGTACATTCCTCCTGTGTTGCATTGACCTGTAGTATAACCTATTGGAAGATTTACTAAAGAAGATAATATTGAAATGACTGAATGACTGCGGTGTGCATGGCCTAGGGAAAATAAGTCAGGAAAAGACATTCATCTCTGACACTGGCCGCGATGGCACAACAACACTGCCCGGATGAACTCTGCCACCCTGCCAGGCCCAGCCCAACCCACGAGGCTGACCAGTGACGTCTTCCAGCCAAAGCCAACCACATCGCAGCAGCACCTATAGTTAGTCGTCGCCACCCAATCCCCTTGAACTTGTGCCCCCTATAGTGGGTAGGTTCTTATGACGTTTTTTGTAAATATATACGCCTGTCTTTGCTATTGTCAGACAGAGCACTCTCGGAGTTTGCAGAGTTCTTTGCATGCCCTATTCTGATTGATAAACTCCCATTTACGCTCACCCGCACTCTGTCTTGGCCTTATTCCCATTTTGGGAGAGTCCTTCATTGTCTCTCATTGCGGGGAGGATCGTGCTGTTTGGGGACACTTGCCTTCAATACCCTCAGGAGTGGTAAGAAACATTTAGCAAAAATGGATTTGTTCTCCATGGGGTTTCTCATAGCTTTAGATCCAACAATATTTAATCCGACAAGGGACACCAAAAATACACTTAACATAAATAATAACATGCCAAACCATAGAGGCAATAATGTTTTCCCCTCAAAAAACAAAAGACAGGTACATAATCCCGTTGAAGCAACTGATCAATGGAATAAGTATTCAAATTGAGAGCCAGTCAGATGAGAGCAAGAGAGTAATGAATGTTGGTTGCTGGAATACCCGAGAGCATGCCCATTTGATCTGTGAAAGTGCAGAATTGATTGAATCTTTTGGCTTAGTCATGTTTCAGGAAACATGGCTTGTGGATCTTCCCTTGTGGGATAATCATGAAATTAATCTTGTTCCAGCCATCAAAAGAAAAAAAGGTCGCCCTAGCGCAGGCCTAATGATAGCCATAAAAAATGGATTGGATCTAAAAATGCAACCTTGGGCTTCACCTAATAATCACATACAACTGGTTAGAATCATGGGTTATGGTGGCACCACTGCTGTAGTAAATATTTATAGAAATCCCATTGCCTTGATTGATTACAAGTTTTTTTCTGACCTGGAGGAGATCCGGACGACTATTTGATTACCCAGGGATATCAGAAGCATTATTCTAGCTGGTGATATTAATCTGCAATGTCTGAATAATACAAAGGGTTCCAATTCGTCAGCACTCATGAGATGGACATCGCTTATGGAAACACAGCAAATATACATGTTGAATGGAGCAATTGAGGGTGATGTCCTGGCTGGCTATATCTGGGCTCGGGGAAATAACAAACCCATAATAGATTACGCGTATGTTGATGCACACACTTTTGGTCAAATTGAAGAGTTCAAAATAACTGAACAATGTAGCAGTGATCACAACATGCTATCCTTCCATTTGATACTACAGGGGAAATCTAATCAGAGAGAACGCAGCCAATATCAGGCCTCTCTTCAAGTTAACTCTAAAACACAATTCAAATGCGACCTGCAGACATTACATCAGTTGAACGCGACATTAACGGAGAACACACACCTGAGGAATAATCGATCCATATTTATGAGCAGCAGTTATGTGAATGTCCTTCAAATGTTTAAGATCCAGTCTAATAGACAAATAGACAATCATAACAAAAAAACGCATACTTTTGATGTAGCCACTAGAGATTGCAAAAGAAAACTAAGATGGCAGCGATTACTGGTATTACAATACCCACAACACTTAAGAGCTGACCTCCTGAAGTCACTGAAATGCCAATATAATAACTGGCAACGATCAAGAAGAATATATCTAGACGTAAGTAAATATAGGTGGGTACATCATTATACTCAACTTTACGCAAGACCTAACAATGCCTGCATATACTATCTTGCACATAGTGTTAAATGGCAATTGAAACTTCAAGAAGATGACATTGTACACTTTATTAAGAAATCAAGTAATTCTCGTGCCCCAGGCCCTGACGGACTTAATATTCGTATGTTTAAAGATAATCCTGAAGCATGGGTGAGAATATTGTACAATATATTCAGCAAGGTCCTAATAGCTGGAATCATCCCTCAGTCATGGTGACAGTCTATTATAGTGCCGAAGGGCGATCAGTCAGATCCAACTAATTATAGACTGATCGCCCTTCTGGGTGCACCTGGTAAGATCTTTTCTAGAATTATTTTAAATGAATTTAATCAATGAACCTTACGTTGTCAACAACTCAATTGTTGGGAAACAGGATTTGTACGAGGATTGGGCACCTCAATCAACCTTTTTGCAATTACTGCCAACAATCACACGATTGCTCAAGATCATTGTTATATATGGTCTTTGGGGACTTTAAGTCTGCATTTGATTCTGTGTCACAAGAGTTGCTCTTTGATAAATTGAGAAAGGCAGACTGCCCGGTGTATCTCTGTGAACTCATTGAGGCACTACACACTAACTCAAATTAGAGTACGCACATCCCTCAGGGGTGACTTGACAGAAGAAATACCCATGTTTCATGGGGTAAAACAAGGGTGCATATTAGCGTCAGTGATCTTTAATTTTTTTTATTGCTGATATCTCTAAAGACTTTGAGAACATTAATAGTGATGCCCCAAAAAATAATGATATGCAGATCTCAGCTCTTTTTTATGCTGATGATCTAGTCCTGATGTCAAAATCTCTGCAAGGCCTGCAGCGGTTGCTAGATGCCTTATCGACATATGTAAATAAAAATCTACTAACAATAAACCTGGCTAAAACGAAAATAATGGTATATAATGAGAACATTAGGAATAAATGTACACGAACATGGACTCTGAATAATGTTAATTTATAGAAAGTATCCCAATACACATATTTGGGAGTGATTATCAATAGTATTGAATGTAGCAAAGAATATGAGTTGAATGTGAAGAGAAAATTGCAGACTGGGACATCA
Source organism: Ambystoma mexicanum (assembly GCF_040938575.1). Classification (NCBI taxonomy): domain Eukaryota; kingdom Metazoa; phylum Chordata; class Amphibia; order Caudata; family Ambystomatidae; genus Ambystoma; species Ambystoma mexicanum. The sequence goes on along the minus strand of NC_090924.1, from coordinate 220,443,327 downwards.
CAATCAATAATTATCATGAAACGATACTGGAAATTTGCCCTAGATTCGATCATTACATTCTATCTTCAAAAAATAACCCCCATAATATTGTACAGCGTGGAAATCAAGCCTATTCTCAGTGAACAAGAATTTATCAAAATTGAAAGTAGATATTGGAAAAGTACATTGAAATTGCCCAATTGTGTTCCATTGTCATGGATATGGTATGTGTGTGGCCTGATATCGTTGTATGCTAGATACAGATGGCAGTTTATAACACTTTTTAGAAAATGTTTACTAGCGCCAGACCCAGATATGTTGTTGGGAATTGTTGCTAAACACATGTTTAGTTCTTGTCATTATTTTGTACGTAAATGGAGAGATTTGGTCATTCGATCACTGTGTGAAATAGAAGTGACCATTGAAATCCTGTTGGAAAATCCTTGCTGAGTTAAGACCAAATTATTTGAATCAGTGTCACGACCATAACCCCTGGCCTGGGAACTCGGGGTCCCTGGCCCTCGCCGCAGTATTCCTGCAAGGCCCCAAGGTCCCAATCATGCCCCTCTCGGCTGTCCTGGAGCCAGTCCTGGCGCCTTTGGCGCCAGGCTCATATGGCAGGTGGAGTTTCCATTGGGGAATGGAACAACATGGCTGCCCCCACAAGGTTCGACGTGGAACTGCACAATGCAGTCTAGCATCTAGGGCGTGGTCCGCCCTGGAGGAACCTGGGATACCTGCTGGCTATTTAAGCCACGCCCGAGCCGAGGCACACGCTTCGCGTAGTTCTGCACTCGCAGCGTGACGTTCACCAAGACGTGCTCGCAGCATCCTTGGCCTGCATCTATAGGGAGAAGAAGAACACCATTATTCCTCCTCAGCTGTTCCGCATCCAGCCCCTCAATCGCTCTGGAATCTTCCCTGGAGTTCGTCTTCTTCCTCAAGCAACATCCTAGAGTGGAGAGACAAGAAGAGGACAATTAGTAAGTGTTCGTCTTCCGATTCCATCGCCTTCAGACTCTGCTTACTTACCGAAGCGCTCCTGGAATTCAACCGCGGTCCGGACATCTTCCATACTACGTTCTGCTTCCATCTGGCCGCATTTCTTCCAGGAACTTCTCGGCGACCTGCAAGGAGGAATAGTACAGGTTAGCCTTATTCAAAGGACGCTCATAGCGCCGCGCTTCACGCATTCTCTTACCTTCTCGAGCACTGCCCTCTCCATCAGCTCGATGTCTTCATCACCCCTTCTGCATCTACGAGAGAAGGAGAAGGTCAACAACAATTGCGGACACACATTCTTTTAAAACTAAAGACTTACCTCAAGAGTGGACTCGCAGCCGGCCTGGACTCCCGGGCCCATGCCAGAGTGAAGTAACTTGGCCGAAAGGTACCCAGCCACGACGCACCCCTGCACAGAACGGCAGGACGGAGAGTGCACCTTATCGAAATACAAGGTGAGGGAGGCTCTAAGGGGGTCACAAGGGGAACACTTGGGAGGCGGGCTCCGAGAGAAGGTGATTGTGGCTAAAACTGCACTCCTGTCTTCCAGAATACCCACGGCAGCGTGAGTCCCCGGGGGAAGCAAATCCAACCCAGAAGCACTCCAGTCCAGTCAGGGTAGCGTCCCTGTGGATACAAGGTGAGCGTTACAGAACGCGAAGCCCAAACATTATAATCCACCCGGGCGCCTAGTATGGAAACCTCGGAAACCGACCAGTTGGCCTAGTTGTTGGGGCACTTACGTGCGGAAGTACATTCAGCCCGACAAGAAACCAACGCCTTGCGGAGAGAACTAATTGTGGCCAAAGAACGAACTGATGATCTTGGCAGACAACACCTTCAATCGCAGGCCAGACAAGCCCCGTTGCCCGGAATTAGCCCATAAATGCCAACTCCCACGAGTAATCCGGTTCAGATAAACCTACCTGGGACAGTTCCACTAGCTCCACCGAAGCGTTTCTCAGGTGATCCACAAAGATACGTGACTTTCATGGATCAGTGTCGCGTCCACTTTTTGTGTAGACCTGGGGCGTTTCCCAATGACCAGTCGCAAGTGGCCTTTGTTTTGTCCTACTTGAGTGGTAGTGCAGCAGACTGGTCGGTGCTGTTCATCAGCCGGGATGATCCACTGTTACACGATTTCGGGGGCTTTCAGCAGGAGCAGCAAAAACTCTTCGCCCGTCGCTCCCATGGACAGGCCTTGGACAACAAACTTTTGTCCCTTTGTCAAGGAAACCAAGATCTGTTGACATACATAGCCACCTTTAATAGGCTGGTGGTCGAAGCAGAATGGCCAGGGGACAAACAAACCACCCTGTTCCACCGGGCTTGCGACGGGAGTTAAAGGATGTACTGGCCCAAGAAGTGGACCCACCCAAGGACTGTGCCGAGTTCATTAATCTGGTCGTACAGCTCGACCATCGGTTGCAAGATCGGAGAACAGACCGAAGCAAAATGGATGCACGTCCCATGTTCATGCGCCCCAAAGAGCCTGCCCATCGGGGATCAGAAAGTTCAGTTGAACCAATGCAGCTAGGAGGAGTTAGGCCCCCTTTAACCATAGCCGAATGGGACAAGAGGAGAGAACAGCAGTTATGCCTGTACTGCGGAAAGGCAGGCCATTTCCTCAAGGAGTGTCCAGTTAAACCACCAAGAAGAACCGTAGGAGCCACAGACAAGGAGAAACCAAGTGAGGAGTCAGAAAACTGCCAAGCCCGGCAAATGTAGGGGTCCAATTGTCGAGTGAAGAAATCCAATTACAGACCTCCCATTTTGCTTTACCCGTGATCCTAATTACCCATCAACAGCCATCAAAGATGCATTCGTTAGAAGCTTACATTGATAGCGGAGCCGTGGGGAATTACATGGACCAGGATCCTGCAGCAAAGATGGGGCTCCCACTCTGCTCTAAGCACACCACAGAGACTGTAACCACTGTAGATGGCACCGAAATTGCCTCCGGTCCCGTGTCCAAATGTACCGCTGAACTCACCCTCCTATGTCAAGATGGCCATCGATAAACCATCACTTTTAACCTCATCAAAGGACCACAGTTGCGATTAATCCTAGGGATGCTGTGGCTGGTCGTGCATAACCCACGGATCAACTGGCGTGCCCGAGAATTGGTCTTCTCCCATGACTGCACACATACCTGCTATCCCAAAGGAAGGAAGGGGTAGCATGCCGGCTCATCCATTCAGGAAGGTACGATAAGTGTCTTAGGTGCGGTTGCTACCTTACCAACTCAATACCAGGACTTTCAAGATGTGTTCCAAAAGGAACAAGCGGATACTTTGCCACCCCACAGGCCATACGATTGCCAGATCGATCTGATACCAGGAGCCCGAATTCCTTGTGGCCGCATTTACGCGCTCACCGAACCCGAGAACCAACATCTGAAGACATATCTGAAGCAATACCTGGCCAACGGTTTCATCCTTCCCTCAAAGTCATCTGCAGGGTCTCCCTTATTCTTCGTACTGAAGAAGAAAGGAGAATTGAGGACTTGCATCGACTACCGTGCATTGAACCAAGTCACTGTCAAGAACCGCTACCCCCTACCTCTGATCCCGGAACTGTTAGACCAAGTCAAGGAAGCCCAAATCTACACGAAATTGGGCCTTAGAGGGGCCCATCATCTTGTGAGCATTAAAGAAGGGGACGAGTGGAAAACAGCGTTCCGTACCAAATACGGCCTATATGAATACCAAGTGATGCCGTTCAACCCGTGCAATGCCCCGGCCGCATTCCAATACTTCATGAACGATGTTCTAAGAGAGCTGATTGATGTCTGCGCCTTACTCTACATAGATGACATCCTGGTGTATTTGGCTTCAGAGCAAGATCATGTCAGGCATGTACGGGCCGTCCTTACCAAGCTCGGTCAACATCATCTCTATGCCAAGCTTAAGAAATGCTCATTCCACGTTACAGAAATAAAGTTCTTGGGTTTTATCCTCACTCCAAAAGGAATACGAATGGATGTGCACAAGGTCGATGCTGTCCTCAATTGGCCAGCCCCAAGCTCATTCAAGCGAGTCCAGAGCATGCTAGGTTTTGCGAACTTTTACTGCCGTTTCATCCCAGGGTTCTCGCAAATAGTACACCCGATCACTTCGCTGTTAAGGAAGTGCAACAAAACATTTCGATAGACAGACGAGGCCAAAAGCCTTTCAAGAACTCAAGGCGAAATTCACCACCGCTCCAATCTTACGACATCCACGCCCAGACCTTCCGTATGTGGTGGAGACTGACGCTCCCAGTATGGCGATGGGTGCTGTATTATCACAAAGGGACCCACACACCAGCCAGCTACATCCTGTAGCTTTCTGGTCACGAAAATTCTCACCACCTGAGCTCAACTATGCCATCACAGATAAGGAACTGGCCATAAAGGCAGCCTTCAAGGCCTGGCGACATTATCGGTTGGGAGCCAGACACACTATCACTGTGATAACGGACCACCGAAATCTACAATGCCTGAAGAGTGCAAGGGCTCAATCCTCTCGACAACAGCACGGGGCCCTTTTCTTCCCAGAGTACGACTATGTGATCACGTACCGACCAGGAGTCAAAAATGGCAAAGCTGATGCCCTTTCACGCATGGGCACCGATGAGCTGTTGTATATACCTCCTGACCCCGTGGCCATCATTCCGGGAGACAGACCCTTAGGCATTACAACTACTATGACTCAAGATGAGTTGCTGTATGAAGTCCGGCAAGTATTAACTAAGGAGCAACTACGAGTATGGGGTTCAAGAGGAGAACACTATAGCGTTAAAGACCAATTGCCTTACTACAGGAATCGGCTATTCGTGCCTGTAAAAGAACTTCAAGAACAGGTCATCTCAGAGTACCATGACTCCCTCATGGAAGGCCACCCAGGAATTGCCAAGACCCTGGCCAAGGTGAAACAAAGTTACTGGTGGCCAACGTGGCGCAAAGATGTCATTCAATTCATCACTTCCTGTGGTATCTGTGCTCAGAATAAATCATTAAAGCAAAGACATGCTGGGCTCCTGCAACCATTGGACATTCCGCCCATGGTTTTTAGGGCCGGTCCCCATCGAATCCATCATAAACACAGCCGTGTTAAAGCTGACGTTGCCAACCCACATGCGGATACATCCGGTGTTTCATGTATCCCTTCTGAAACCAGTCCAGCCTGGAACCTGAGTAACTACCCCACCAGGGCCTGTGATAATTCATGGAGAGCCAGAATTTGAAGTAAAAGACATCCTAGATTCCAAGTACATTAGAACGAAACCCTGCACAGAACGGTAGGACGGAGAGCGCACCTTATAGAAATACAAGGTGAGGGAGGCTCTAAGGGGGTCGCAAACGGAACACTTGGGCGGCGGGCCCCGAGAGAAGGTGATTGTGGCTAAAACTGAACTCCTGTCTTCCAGAATAGACCCACGGCAGTGCGAGTCCCCGGGGGAGGTGAATCCAACCCAGAATTAGCGCTCCAGTCCAGTCGGTTGGCGTCCCTGTGGATACAAGGTGAGCATTACAATCGGATTGGATCTTGACGAGAGAAAAATCCTTGAAGTATAAGGATTATAATTAAAACCCATTTCAAATAAATATGGTACTGTAGAGGCGTACTTACAAAAGACACTCTCAAGTAAACATCGAAATGATTTCATGAGGTTTAGGTTTAACCTACTCCTGACTAAAGAAATTCAAATCAGGCGTAAGATCATACAGAAGGGCGAGTATTGGTGTTGTTTCTGCAAATTGGTACAGGTCAAAGAAACATTGAAGCATTTACTAATTGATTGCTTAATGCTCAATGACATCCGCATTCTCACTAGAAGAATTTGTTCGAGAGCAGTCAAATACTGACCAAAGAAGAATTATGGGAAAATGTGTTCATAGGCCAAAAATTAAAGACTCGAATTGCTGTTTTGAATTAATTGCAAGTATTAAAATTAGTGTAAATAGATGCAATATTAGATTCATTGGATTCTTCTTTTCTTTTAGATGAATTTTAAGGTAATTATAAGATAAGTTTTAATATGATTATTAACTGTCAAACATTTTGTATTGTTTTAATCAATATTTGTGATAAAAGAATTTGTAAAGTTGATTTATCAGCTATATCAAATAAAAAAATAAAATTAAAAAAAACTGACCCCTTCGAAAAAGGGGGAAACTGGATCTAAATAAAATAAAAATAAAGGATGGGATCCATATTTGAAATCCTAATCACTACCTGTTCTCTGTGAAGAGATACTAGGCCTAACCGTGAGATTAGAGGAACTGTGAGACTTGAGGAAGAGTCAACATTATGAGAATCTCCCTCTCTTTTATGGGTTTTAATGCCATTTCCCATAGGGAGGAGTGGAAATAATTCAGTTTGAATGTGGTACTTTGGATTTTGTAAAACGTTTTGTAATAAACTAATATGCAATAAAAATAAAATGTGTTTTTCGGCCTTACGTTTTGTGGTGTTCCGCATGCAATCTACAGGTCATTTGTAGAAAGTGCTTATCATTGCGCTGTCTGTGCTAAACTGGTCTTGCTTTTTTTCACATTTCTTTTAGGAGAGAGTGTGTCTTTCTTTTGATTGATTTGTTTTGCAATTAACTAGATACATGTTAATTTCAACTAACTGAACACCAAATTTGTATTTACCTCCGATTTAAATTCTCACATGAATATCATATTTGTATGCTTACTCTGTTCATTTGCAGTGTTTGTTTGGCAGCGAAAATGGCCACTGCTGCTAAGAACACTGCACATAATCAGAATAAGCATGGTATTCATTGTATTCATGTGAGAATTTAAATCAGAGATAAATGAAAATTTGGTGTCCAATTAATTAGTGAAATTAAAATGTATTGCGTTTTTCCTTTGTGCCAAACAACAATATTTGTTCATCTTTTTCAGTAGAATATGAAAAATAATCTGAGAATTGACATCCTGGGCAAAGCCGGGTACTTAAGCTAGTACAATATAAACCACAAGGAAACACAGTGTTGCCGACAAGGTAGCACAATGTTTTGAGAGCGTGCTGCTAAGCTATATGTTCAACCCAAATATGCAAGTTCTATGAATTTAGGGATAATACGGCCGCTATGCAGCACCACCAGGCAAGTACCATCCACTCATTAAATGACATGACATTGGGCAACAACGCCCCAGCATACTCACTTGACTTCCTTCATTCCCTACACAGGACAGCGCATCACCGCAGATTCACCTGGATCTCACATCATCGTCATCAACGAGGACCATTGAATCCAAACCACACAGTAAGCATCCACTGACGCACCATTCCACTGCACAAATACTTTTGACGGTGGTCGGTCAAAATACCGAAAATAAAATCTCGAATTGCAAAAAGCACGAAACAAAAATCTCGAAAAAAAAAATATCGAATTTTTTATTTATTTATTTATGTGTTTTTGGGGTCAGGTAAGTAAAGAAAAGGGGTAAAATAAAAAAAAAATTGAAAAAAGGATGGTTGGGGGGGGGAACCCCCCCATTTTGAAAAAAAACGCATTGAAAAAAAAATTCGATATTTTTTTTTTCGAGGTTTTAAATTCGTGCTTTTTTTTCGAGATTTTACTTTTCGAGATTTTGACTATAAACCACTTTTGACACACAGCATAATTGGCCACCATATCTACTGTTAACCAGCTAATGAATAGATGTCTTCTTTTTCTTCCCCTTCTTTCCCTGATTCTTTCTCTCAGTGCATATTACTGTGATCCAAACACCCAACATAGGTCCACAACAAAACTCCCTATGTCAACTTCTACTATGTAATATGATAATGACTATTGTTCTGTAGTGTAATGTTGTGACAATGCTCGTCAACTCATTTACGTTACGCACCTCACTTATAACTCATACTCTGGGATTCACTATTTCGGGTGCAATACCAATGTCAATTTATATTGTACTATAACACAATATTGCTCACAGCCTTGAAAAAGACGCAGGAGGATTGAAACACGTATTGGTTGATATTTTAATTAAAACAACCTCTATGATCAGCTTCATCTGACTAGATCAAGTTCTTGCAAACACATCATGTGGAATATATTGCTGACCCAGCGCCTGTGTGACCAGGGTTTTGTCTTGCTTCTGTACAACCCAATTTGAGATGGAAGGGTGCCATCTCCTTGGAACCCCATCACTGGCGCAGGGTCCCCCGCCTAGTTCAACTGATCAGTGCAGTGATCTTACCATTCTTGTGCCCTCCCTAGACTTCCTAGTGTAACAGAGGGATTTGAAGCAAAGGAAAAAGCATGAACCAAAGTTCCCTGGAGGAGAGGAAAACAGCTCTCGCACAGGCAGGTTTACTATGAAACACAAAATTGTGGAATGCCATAATGTAACATCAGGCCAGAACTTCACAAACCACTCAGAGAAAAAGACCTGGGCTCATTCATGGATATTGGATGAAGACATGGTTGAGAGGTCCCACAGACACTTGCAAGAGACTTTTCTGTACCTACAAAGACATTCTTGCAAATTACTTCCTTGTGAGAATAAACCCTTGTTTGATGAGAACCCTAACGTTTTGGCTTCTGTTATGCTTCCAATTCATGTTCATACTGTAACAATGTATAGTGCAGAAGTAAGACTCTGACAGGGGTCATAGTAGTTGGCATAAACATTTATTCAAATTAGAAAATGAAAAGAAAACCCTATCTTGCCCTAGCTCTAAGGAGGGGATTCCCTGCCTCAACCAAAATAGTAATGTCCTAGTCAGGAGGTCCAAATCCAAAAAGTCCTATGTCAGAATACAATCTCTGTCCCTCACACTCCATGTTAAACTATATAAAAAGTAGACCTTCATAGTCCAGAGCAGTGGCCCCCTTCCCCCAGACAAAAAGGGCTGTTCTTGGTTTGCAAGTCTCTCAAGTATTGGGGGAATGTCTCCCTTACCCAGCCTTCCTCAGGCTTATAACACAGTTCAACAATTGGTGGGGAAATGTCTCCCTTCCCTAACCGGCCTTTCTCAGGCTTCTTCTCTATCTCTGGGTTTCCCAGACACTGGTTGCTAGACCTGGTTTTCTTCCACCAGGCACTGCCATGAAGAAGAGTGGCTTGGATGCTCCTCCAAGCTGTGGCGGATCCCTAACCCTTGTTGGCAGACCTGGTTTCTTTCTACCAGGCAGTGCGACGAAGAGTGGCTTGGATGCTCCTCCAAGCTGTGGTAAGCCTCTACCCTGGTTGGTAGACCTGGTTTCCTACTACCGGCACTGTGACAAAGAAGAACGGCGTGGATGCTCCTCCAAGCTGTGGTGGGTGCCTGACCCTGGTTGGCAGACCTGGTTTCCTACTACCATGCACTGCGATGAAGAAGAGGTGTTTGGATGTCCCTCCAAACTCTGGTGGGTCCCTGACCCTGGTTAGCAGACCTGGTTTCCTTCTATATCAGGTCTCTTAGACCCAAACACAGACTTGGTTTACTCGCCTGTCAAGTTCTGTATTCATTTTTATTATTCTCACTGTCTCTTTGTGATCTTACATGCAGACTTGGTTTTATCCCATGCCAAGTACTTTCTTCATATCTATTTACTCTCACAGTTCTCTTTATGGTCTCTTGATCTCACATGCAGACTTGGATTACGCTCCTACCAATTACTGTCTCCATATGTGTTACTCTCATAGTTCAGATTACCTTCCACTCTTTTATTTGACAGCCCTGGGTCACCTTCCCTCCAACTACTGTCACAAAGATTAGGTATTCTTGTTACGTTATATGTCCTTCTGTTGTAAGGGTCCGAGACCCTGTTCCCCTTGTTACAGTATACTGATGGAGTTTATCTTAGTGTCCCGAAGGGGATTTCCTCTTTCCCCCTCTTTTCCGGGTTTCCGGTACCCTCTTATGACCCGCAACCACCCAAATACTTTTAGGGTCTTGGCTGCAGCCCTCCGGTCAGTCGCAGGCTTCCCAATGTCTTTCTCTGACTCGCCAGCACTCTGGGGCTTTTCTAGGCTTGCCGCAGCGGCTCTGCAGCTCCTGACCCTGTTTGGTGTGTCTCTTCCAGACGGAGCGCATGGTCCTGCAGAATTATTGTGCTGCTGCCACTTTCCCCAGCCAGCCTCTAGGTTTGCCCAGCGTGTCTGGTGCAGGCTGCCATTTCAGCATCTCCGCGCCTGGGTCTGCTCCTGCTGCTGACCTCGCCAAGCACTGGTCCCTGTCGCAGTTCCTCTCCAGAGCATCTGACATTCAGGTGAATCCGTTCTCAGTTTTTATGTCATTTTTCAATACTGTCTGTCAAGTTCTATTGCTTGATCCCTGCAGATTTGCACCTCTTCCTCGTCACAGTTTCTTGGCTTGAATCCTCATAATGGTTACCCCTATTCTTCCTCATCTCAACCCTTTCAACAGCTTGTATGTTATAGAAGTATATGGGATAGGAGGGAAGGGGTGGAGAGAGTGGGGGTGAAAGGGCGGTGTGGGTGTTAGGCGGATACCGCGTTCTCCAACAATAGCCATCACTGGTCCCATATGGGGCTTCCCTTCCCATGAGATCCGCCCACTGAGTACCACCCCAGGGGGACTCTCGAGTAGCGGTCTCACCTCCCTGGCCTCCTGGGAAGGGGCTCCCCCTACGGAAGCATTGACGACATTCTGGGGCTCGTCACAATATATAAACAAACAAGCACACACGGACAAAGAATGGCAGATACGTTGCTATCTAAAAATTTCAATCACTCACAGCACAATTCTGTAGTATTGCATTACCTTTCTTACACAGCACAATTCATTACTGTTTGATGGACACATTATCTGCGAGGCAGTTTTAAAGCAAGACAGTGTTATATAATGCTTCTGCAGCACAGTGCTGCATAATGTCTGTTAAAATCAGCTACTCAGTGACCTGATAAAACTGCATTATCTTTGCTCGGGTAAATATGCTACACTGCTTGAAATGCAAAGGGCATATCTACTTTCACATTTTTACGACCTGGTCTCCATCAGCAAAACGAAATCTGAGAACTACCAATTTAAAACACTTCCTTTTATTTGTGTATTTTCCAGGTAATTGCCTGCTAATTCAAATTATGTTTGCACATTTGGAAAGGACAGCAGACAACACGTCCGAGTGAAACTTGTCTCAAAGATTCATTGTGGCTTTCAACACAAATGGTCTGTTTGGAAATATAGACCTTTATACTGCAGTGATTGTGACGTTTTAGCTCGGGAGATAGAAACCTGCAGGTCTTGTTTTAGTAACCATCCGAGAAGCCCAGAATCATAGGCAAATTATGACAAGCAAATTAGCTCACATACGGTTTCACCTTCTTTACTTGAGAATTATAAATGATAAAGTATTATTATGATTATTATTATTAATAATAAACTAAATTATACACTGTTATGATTTATAGGAAATGGTAGTCCCTGCCTCTACCCCCCACCCCCATGAGAATACACTTCAGTTGTGTTGTTACATCTTGGTTGTATTAAGTATTAAGAAAATCACTAATCAACTGTACTTATCACATCAGACCAGTAATACCATTGCTCCCTGGAAGCAAAAGTAGCAAACCCTTTTCATTAAAGACAGGGCAGCTACAGAGGCTGATATATTTTAATAAAAGCATTAAAAGCATTCAGTGTTCGGCATTCAGCATTAAAAAGCATTCAGAGCATTCAGTGTTGGCAATCAGAAAATGTGGAATCCAGGCTCTTACCGTTTGTAAAGGCTCCATTCCAAGCATCCTTTTGTGATGTGTACACAAGGGGCACTGTTCAAAGAGATATGAACTAGCTCAGTGGTCTTCAAACTTTTTTGGCCAGGGCCCCCCTGAGCAAAATTTGGGCAGGTCGGGACCCCCCAGAAATGCCAAATGGACAGTATATATTGCGCGGCGTCACCTGCTCCCATCAAAGTCGCTGGGCTCCCTCATCCCACTCCTACCCAGTCGCTGGTCTCTCCCCACCCCATCACACACCCAGGGCTCTCCCCACTCTGCTCCCATCACTATCCCATGGTTCCCGTCAATTGTGCTCCCACCATAGTCCCTCGGTTCCCCCATCCCGTTCCCAACACAGTCTGAGGGCCAGTGGCGGCTGGTGAATCTTTTTTAAGTGGAGGGGCATTAAGGGGAGGTTCGGGGGGGTTTCCCCCTGTGAATTTTTTTTTAAATAATAGGTTAAAATGTTGCATTGTAGAGCATACTTTTAACAAAAAATGGGTAAATAGCCAAACAGTTTGCAATTGTTGCTGGGAGTCCAGGGGGCAGGCATTGATATTTTATTTCTATCGCGCTCGTACACCGGTGTTTCAGAGCGTGACAAGGCAAGGGAGGGGAACAGAGGAGAATAAAACAGCGATCTTACTAGGCCCAGTGACATTGAGAACGCGCAAGTGTGAGGGGAAAAGTGCATGGAAGGGGGAGAAGTGGAAAGTGCGAAGCAGAGGAGAAACAGATAAATAACAATAAATAAATAATAAAGGCAACAAACAGTGGTAGTGCAGCCAGCAATTTGCAAGTGCTACGTTTAAGGCAGCAGACAGGGTAGGTCTGATAAGTGCAGGAAGAAAGATGGTTCTCCTCAAGTTTTAGAGTGGCAGGGCGCTGTTCCAGAGGGAGGCCCCAGCCGAAGACGGAGATCTACCCCCAGCTCGTTTCTTTGATAAACGACTGACCCTGAGGGAGTTGGAGGTAGAGGAGTGAAGAGCTCGAGAGGGGAGGTATTTGCGGAGGAATAGCTGAAGGTATTTTGGACCGAGGCCCCAGAAAGCCTTGTGGACAAGGCAGAGGGTTTTGAATGATAGATGTCCGGTAAAAAGATACCATCCCTGTCCCCTGGGCCCCACTGGTCCTAACACAATGAACATGATTATGTGTATATGCAAGGCGCTGCACATTCATACAGCAATCACTCTATCATTCACATGAGCATCCATCACCATACACTCACTCATAACGCATCCATACACATGTTTAAATAAAAACAATGAACATAAACGTACCTTCTGCATTGGCCTGTGTGTGGGTGCTGCTCCAGCTGCTCTGTCCGTATGTGCGAGGAGGCGCAGGAGCTCCCCCTCGGACATACAGACATGCAGTGCCCCAGCCAGCATTTCCAATGAGCTATGCAATGCTGGCGAAGCAAAACGCCCCAGCACTTGCATGGCTCAGTGAGCATGTGCGGCTGGGGAACTAAACTGAACTGTCAAAGGGAAACAGTGTTTCCCTTTGACAGTTCAGCCAGCCCAGGAGCACTCCATTAGCTGGATAAAGCAGCTGAGGGAGTGCTCACTGTTTCACTGGGCTGGCTCCTTAGCTCCTCCATAATGGGTGAGGGGCCACTATGCAGTTAGTAATGTTGACCATTGTTGCTGAATATATCACAATTTACTTACATTTTAACACAAAGCACCCCTTTGGGTACTATTGAAACAGTGGGCTTCATAACTACTCTGGCGGTAGCTGTGCCGGTAAAACCGGCACGGCTGCCACTGGAGTTGCATCCGGGTCTGGCACCCGCGAATGGGCAATTACTAGGTCATGCCGAGTTAGGCGGACATGATAATTGCCCTTTCGAAGGTGCCGGTAGATCCCCATTCCCATTTGAGCCCCATATGGCTCAAATGGGAAGGGGGAGCTCGGATGCACCGGCACCGTTAATAACGGTGCCGGTGCATCCGACGAGCTGAGGTCAGACCTGGCGGGGGCTGTCAAGCACCCACGAGCACAACTCTTACTATGGCGGAACGGTAGCAACGGTGCCGGTAGCTTACCAGCACCGTTGTTACTGGTCCGCCATAGTAGTAATGAGGCCCAGTCTGTGACTAAAGGAATGAATATCCATTTACAACTGTGGGCCACTTTTTCATTGTTGCCTGAGACAGTTTCATGCTTCAGCCCGCCCATGTGGGCCACCCCTGCCCATTTCTTCCAATCTAAAAAAAAAAAAAAAAAAAAAAAAATCTTTTTTCATGCTGAGCTCTCGGGGCCCCCCTGGGATGCACCCGCGGACCCTAGGGGGTCGCGACCCACAGTTTGAATACCACTGAACTAGCTCTTGTCGCAGGAAGTCCCGGGTTAGGCTTTATCCTTCACTACATACCCGTCACACCACCTCTAATAGCAGAGGACCACTAACATCGGTGGTGGTCATCTACTTAACAATAGAAACTTCTGCACTATGGTGTGTGCACTAGTGCTTCAATAGGGAGATTCTCTTTGAAGCAGGAAACGGATTGGGTTCAGAAACCAAGGCAGACCAAAGGGAGAAATGGTAAAAAAGAAGAATGGAGCAAAACAGAGCTGAAAGACAGAGCGAAAAGGGATAAACATTTCAGGACCACCTCGGCTGGGTGATAATTGTATGTAAATGTGTTCTATGTATAGCGCTTTAGCAAAAATGTGCTACATAAATAACACATCATTATCATCTACAGCGCTTGAAGCAGCTAGCACTATACTATCCGAGTGATGATCTCTCCATTTCAATTATACTATGCCTGGGCAGTTAGGCTTTTTTTGGCGCTTATTTGCAGATTAAAACCTACCACTGCTACTTTTGAAACATCAACATTACATTTCGAAATTCTAGACTAAACGTTCAGGATTAATGTTATAGTTGCAGGAGTAATAAAAACACAATCATGATAGTAATAACTATATATGGGTTGAAGCACACCTAAGTGATTATTATAAATATTTTGCAAGTTGAAGAGGTCATCTTTTACCACATAGATGCACAAGGCTGAGTGTGCAAAGAGTGGGGGGTGTCTTCTAATTAAATTAAAAAGCATCGACCCGCTATGCCTGATGGCGACCCACTTGAACACTATGCATCCTGAGGGTAAAATGCAAGATATCAAATGTTTTGCTATCAAACGAGTAGACCACCCCCAATGAAGAAGGGGCAACTATCATCTTCTGTTACTACATCGCAAAGTCTACTCAATCAATTGAAAAGATACTTTAAATTCTGCTTTGGATACAGACAATGAGCTATATGTCTTTTTGGATAGACACATGTAATCAAAAGTCTCCCTTTACTCAATAAAGGGAATCCAGTGCTAGCTTTTGCAGTTATTATTTTAGAGGGTTTTTTCAGGCTTGGATTTATCCCCAACGACCCTACCAGTGGGAGGTCTCCACTGGTATTAATGACCAGATTCAATTTACTGTTAGGACCGATGGAATAGTCTGACATTGTGGTAGCATCTGCTAGAGGTCCTCCCTTAAAAAGAAGTCTTTGATAACCAATGGGAATTTGGTATTTTTGTAAAATTAGATATTTGAGATTTAGGACAGTCTCCTCTGGGGAGACCTTTAGTTGAAATTCCTCCCCATGCAACTGTTTAATTGTCAGGATCATAGATTGACATAAAGGAAGGGAAAAAAGGAAACTGAGATTCTAAGGGTTCCCCAGTTTGTGGCAACCAGGTTGATCACACCCTGACACCATATGTGAGGGGGTGGAGGTAGGAGAATAACACAGGAGTGGTACGTTTGTTGATATAAACCTTCATTGATAACAAATAAAAATGGTGGTTTGGGGAAAGGTCCTGACTTAACCCAAATCTACGCTGGGTTTCCCTGCCTCAACAAAACAAACTAGAGACTAGGGCAGAATGTCCCAAAGTAAACGTTCTCCATCATGTGTCCAAATCCTATTCTGACCCTCACTTACTAAACTCAATATAAAGTGAAAGGGGAATTGTGAGTGACCGGGCCACTCGCAGCGATTCTCAATGTTCCAGCATAGAATTCAAAACAAAGTCCTACGACTCTCTAGGAGTTAAATTCACTTCCTCTGATTCTCTTCAGACTTCATACAATTTCATGGTCTCAAAGGAGGTATGCTTCTTTTTTTGATCCTATTTAGGGTGTACCTGTCGAAACTGCCAAGGGGTATTTTCCTCACCTAGCCTGTCTCAAGTTTCCACAATTTACCCTTCAAAAAGGCGTATGTCCCTTCACTTTTATTGTGGTTACTTTCTTTTTAGTCCACGGTAGACTTGATTTACTAGTCTGCAAAGGTACTATCTATCTTTTTCCCACACACTGGGACGAGGAAGACTGGTGTCGCTACCCTGTATTCGTAATTCAGGGTTGTCTGCTTCTTTCTACTGGGCTCCGTGATTAATCCTGCCGAGTCGTCACAAAGACCCTCCCTAAAGTCTCCTCCCAGGTGCCCAGCGGAAAGCAGCCGATACCTGATCCTGACCCTGGGGGTAGTAAAAGCCGGCAGGATCACCTGGGACAAGAAGGGCCTGAAGGGAACAGGAGGACTCCACTGGGAGAAACGCAGTATTTGTCTTCCTCAGAGGAAAAGATTTCAGTGATGCCAGAATATGTAATGTCTTGCTGTCAGCGTGAGGTTTCCTTCACCAAAACTATCCATCTTGTTGATTGTGAAAACGGTCATAATCAATCATTTATCAGGAGTAAGGCTCCCCTTCATAAGGTTGCCCACATTTATAGTGGTAACAACTCTTGTAGTCAACAGGAGAATGCTAAATGTGAACCTCAGAACATCTAAAGTTCTGATAAAGCCAACTCGCCTTTGAATCGGAAACCAATCATTGATTCCTTTTAAAATTCATTTTGAAAAGGTAATAAATGATAGAAGTGAAGTTGGTAAATTCCGAAACAATGTTCAGAATAAAAGAGGTAATTTGAACATTGGGGACTTCAAGTCCCACAATGCCCAAAGTACTGGGACGAGGAAGAGGGATTCCGAGGCACTGGATACAATGTGCAGCCTAGTATTGTTCATGACCCACAACAGAGTGGGTTTGTGAGGCTTGTAAGACCCCCTAAGGTTCATACCATAATGAGGCGAAGTAGAAGGTGGAATGCATGCAGAGACTCCATGTTGCAGTGGCAGCAGAAGAAGAAGAAAATTGGAGACACTGCTATATGCAGAGTGGATGAAGGTCCCAAGGGAGTCTCCAACTTTGATGGACTTGCATGCAGAAGGTGCGCAGCAGGAATCGCTGTTGTGAAAAGGTTTCCCCCCTTTGATGACCTTGAGTGTAGAGGTTGCATGGCGGGAAGCGTTATTTTGAAAATCTTTCCCCATCCTAACTTATGCTCCGGTGGTAGGCGAGCACCAAAGTGTTCCAGAAGTGAGGACCGCTCCTCTCCCGATCGGCGTGAGCAGTGGGAACTGAAAGGAAGCAGAGTGCCGTGCAGACCAGAGCATAAGGCACAGTGGAAGCTAAAGTGGCAGAATAAGACCTTTGTAATTAGACAAGAAGGTTACAATTGTACTTATAACAGTCAAAGTAATTTCCAAAGCCAAAAGAGGGCAATACTAAAAGAAATTAATAAGCACCATTATTGCCAAAGCCAAGAGAGGGTAATATTAAAAGAAGTTGACAAGAACCATCATTGCCAACATCAAGAGAGGGCAATTCAGAAGCAAGCGAAGTGTAACCCATATTGCCAAAGAGAAAGAGACAATAGTTGGAAAAGATCCAAACAAGCACTGTCTAAACCAAAGAGAAGCCAGTGTGATATAAAGCCATTATCAGCATTTAGTGGATGTAAGAGTGGGAAAACAAGAGTGGCAGGAGAGCAGCCCTCCTGATCGAAAGTATTCAGGAGGAGAGGAGCATAACCTGCATTGCATGTGGCAATCACAAGTGTTGCACAAAAAGCACCAATGTGTCTCATGTCTTTCCAGAAGAAGTGGTCAATACTGATGTTGTTGAAAGTCAAAAGACTTTGCTACGTTGTTTTAAGTAAACTTTACCACAAAAGTACTTGCAGTAGTGTTAGGAGCTTTTAGTCCTGGCAGGCGAGTATACCATGGCAGGGACTTTTAGTGGTAGTCCTGGCAGGTGAGTGGACCAGGAAAAAGTTATTGGAGTACTGTGTTGTGGTTATAGACTGTGAAGAAGAAGTGGCAAGACCACTCAAATACTTCATGAACTGTTGTGGAATCAACCTGATAAAATATTATTGTTGAGACAGATGAATTGTGGAAGCATTTTGTTCCCTAAGAAGAATTTGTGTTGAACTCTTTGCTACAAGTGGAGAGATAAAGATGCCTCGTCTATTTTGAACTGTTGGTCAAAGTCCAAGTGAGAGAATTTTATTGCACTACAGAACTTTACTATTGTAGCTGTTGATTGAAAATCCTGCTTTGAATCTGGGCAAGGGAATCTCTTATGTTTGACTTAACTAACGTATTTTGCAGAATCCCTCTCTGGGGTGCCAAGTTCACCCCAAATATTCAGCCTTCACACCTTCTGGTCCTTGATGCCTTTTTCCATAGGTAAATATAACTTTTTACGGGTTCCTTCCGACCCTCTTCCTGGTATTCATTGGGCTCCGTGTCCACAGGAGTTGTGGCGCTCTGTTCATCTTTTGTTTGCAGGCAGCAAAGCTCGGCTTATGGACACTTATTGCGTCCTTCCAGCGGCCTTTCGACTTCCCTGGAAGCCACAGACCGCTCTTTGATTTCCTCACTTCTACGGCGCTGATTGCTTTGTTCCTGTGGGGTTCCAGGGTTGCGTCTATTTCAAGGCTTTGGTGTCTCACCTAGCGTGTACGATGTCTCCACCCGAGTGCGCTCTCCTTAGGAATGCCTCCTGCATTCCTAGCCCAATCTCTCTTTCGTTCTGGAGTGCACGAACCGAACAGAGAGGTTACAGTTCTTTTTCCGGTGTCTCTTTGGCAATTCATCCAACTCCGTTTGTTAAGCTGTATCTCACAACTCCTCTGCTGCTGACCACTTCTACTACTCTCACCAACGGGGTCTCGTCCCTCCTCTCCCTATTCTGGATTACTTTAAAGACCACAACACCGTTATTGGTTCTCACGTTGCCTCGTTACATCCCCACAGGGTCTACTCGTCTCAGTTGAATTACCCTTACTCTTCATAGGATCTCCTCTGTTAATCTTCGTTCCAGTACTAGTTCCAGATATAAATGGTTCTGCTCTACTTGCATACATGGGCTTATGTATAATTTGAGTATTTAGAGGAGAGGAAGCTGTGGGAACTATGTAAGGATGTCCTATTTTGACCATAGGGAGAGGGTTCTCTACATGTAGAGAAGGGACGATACCCTCAAGTTTCGTCACAGTGCTCAAGCTATGTAACACCTGTGTGCACATACCATTTGGCATCAGTGTGGTTTGACAAAACATTGTTTGTCTTTAAACTGTGTATTTTCTCTGCACTCTATGGCAATCAAACCCCTTCATGTCTGCAGTTGGCATTTACCCATGGCCTCTAACAACCATTCTCAGCTTTTTTTTTTTTTAAACTGAATTTGATAACAAGGTTGAGGTATGTCAAGGCAGCATGTGCTTGCTAATGGCATCCATCTTTCTTGATTCCCATTCGTAGGGAGAGCAATTTAAAGCCTTGCCTTCCTGGACGTTTTCAGTCACTGTTGTTCTACATATTGAGATAAAACTATTGTTCGGGATTTCTCATATTTTTTGATTACTTATGCAGATCACTTTAATCAGGATTTTCTTGTTATAAGAGCCTCAGTTTTATTTTAGTATATTCACTTTGGGACCCAATCTTACATAAATTTAGGCTAAGCATCTTCAAGGTGCTACACATTTTGATATTATGTTAACCTGCAAGCTTGTCATTATTCAAATGGGAAGTTTGCGCCATGATTTTCTTAGCATCCACCCTTGTGATTCCATTCACGTTGGATCCTAACCTACTGAATAACTCTGGTATTAGAAACAGATTTCACTTGAACTGGTAATTGTGCACAGCTGTGCGCTCGTAACATATATTATGTTATGTTCAGAGGACACGTTTGAGTTAGTGGAAAAATGTCTACAAGAAGTACAGGCCTGGATGAGTGCTAATCAGCTATTGCTGAACGCTGGTATAACAGAGATGGCTTCATTCGCCTCTCAATACCATTTGCAACATAGGAAGGAGCTACAGTCACCTTGCTTCTTAGGGACACAGCTGAAATTCGCGAAGAAAATTAAGAACCTGGGCTGTGACTGGGAGGACAAAATGGGATGTGGAGCACAGGTGGGTGCAAAGGTGAAGTCTGCATTCCATTCCTTGTGTCTTTTGAGACACACCTTGCCATTCATTGCGAATGAAGAGCAGTGGTAGTAGGCACACTGATCAATTCTAGACTGGATTATGGTAATGCACTGTTATCAGGCATACCAGCCCATCAACTGTGAAGACTACAAGTGGCCCAAAGTGCGGCTGTCAGGCTAGTGTATAGGGTAAAAGAATCTGCCCCCATTTCTGACCTAAGACGATCTCTACACTGGTTAGCGGTGAAAGAGCGGATTGACTTTTAAATTCTTTGTCTGGTGTTTAAATGCATTAACAAAATAGCACCAAGATACTTATCAGACAAAATTAAAAGTCACGTGTCAATACGGCAGTTGCGCTCACTTGACAAGAACCTGCTCCAGGTACCACGTACCAGGTGCGTGAGAAAAGAGGACTGCGGATTTGGGGTCTATGGCCCCAGAATATGGAATAAATTACCTTGAGAGATCTGCGAGATGAAAACTCTCCCCACAATTTGCAGGGCCCTTAAGACCTACATATTCCACTAGTGAGGAGGAGACAAGGATATGGTATCAATAATAATATTCAAAAAGTGAGATATGGCAATATGAATCGGTTCTTGAGACAGCAGCTCCCAAATACGGTTTAGTTCGTCAGGTGCGCGATATAAATGCCTCAAAAAATTCAAAAAAAATATGTATTCAGCCTGAATGCATGTTCTGTACAAATCATTTTTACAGGTAATACTTGGTTGCTCTATGTAAAAAAGATTCTGGATGTTGGTTTTGACTATAATAGTCCATCTGCAAATCGTCTAATCTGAATCTATCATGATACCCATTTAACTTGATGCTTCATATGTGTATATTTTGCTATTGCACTGGCTGCAAATGCATTTATTTTTTAATTTACAAATTATACAATACAGCCAATTAATGGCTTTTTGTACATAATGAAAACACATAATATTCATAAAAGCAAATTACTTTCAAAATAAATCATTGGAAGTACAATCTAAAGGAAATATCAGGACAACTTTCTAATAAAACAAAAGAGCAATACAATCTTAACCTTGCAATTTGAACCTACTATCAATTTAATCTTTTCCACTTTGCACAACAATTTAATTAGGTCATTTAAGCTCACAGCTCATCAAGATAAGAAAACCATACATCAACTATGTTGACGTCCCAAATGCCCACCCCGCAGGTCATTAAGGTAGTGTGTCTATTCTCAAAAAGGTCCCTGCACTCTATATTCAAGTGTCTGGTGGTTTCCAGTCAACAAGCACCACATAATCTGCAACTCTGCAGGTCCCTTGCCACACCAATATCCCCCCCAACAACCTCATTAGAATTTACCTAGTCAAATTTGATCTAAAAATACTTGGTTGCAATCCAATTGTACGGGTAAGCAGTCAGATACGACTGCCTACCCGCACAGTTCAGTTGATGGTCAATGTAATCACTACTCAAGGATCTGGTTGCCAGGTTAACTAAAGACTGTTCCAAATCAATAGTGTATACACATTTTATGTGCATCCTACTCAATTTATGGAATTGGTAGTTAGTGAGAGGACACCCAAGCATTTGCATCCAGGTATGTGCCTCATGGTACAATTTAGAAATAGATACATCTGTGCTATCTAAAAATTGCATTTGAATCATCATCAGATCATCAAAGCGTAACAGTGTACCATCAGGAGATTGTACCAATTTTAAATGCAGATTGGCAATGTTCACTACTGAAGCACCAAGTACAGTATTCATTTAGCCTCAAGCAGAACATATTCAAAAGGAACAGAAGATGTCAACTTAAGCAGGGACTTGAGGCAACACTTTTCCCATCAGACCCAACCTAGGCAGATGCTTAAAGGCCCAGATCTCGGCACCATAGAGTAACAATGGGCGGATTTTGATCCTGTATAACTGATACATCGCAATTAATTAGAGCCTGCATGTTCCTTCACAAATTTCATAGCACCAGTGGTCAGTGCCCTGATTTTGACAGCTAGCTTGTCTAGATGGAAATTCCAATTTAGTGATTGATCAAAAGTAAGACCAAGATACACGTAGGTACAGACATGCTCTATGGTTTCCATACCCAACAACAGCTTAACTTTTGTCTTGGTCTTCACCTTGTTAGGAGCAAAGACCATAGACTTACAGGGTAATTCATAGAATTTCGCACAAAAGTGGCGCACGCGGCTGGTGCACAGTGTCCCCGTGCGATACACTGCACCAGCCGCGTGCGAAAAAAATCCATTTCATCGCACAACGTATTCATGGATTTTAGCCTCCAAAACCAGCCGTGGCGCAGCGACCCTGCAGCAGCGCCAGTTACGCTCCCAAGAACGCCCTCGCGCAAGGAAAAGCCATCAAAATTCCCAATTCATCGCAAATGTCTGCGCTAACCCTGGACCAGTCCACAGGGCTGCCAAACAGCAAACGCCAAGCGGGGAACGTGTATTTCAGTGGTTCGCGAGAATTTTCACACGCAAATGTCCTGGGTACGCGTACATCACGGGTGCACGTGAAGTAATACACGCAAATCCATCAGGGCACGTGTATTCCAGAGGTGCGCGGTAAGTATCACACGCAATTCCATCAGGGCACGTGTATTTCAGGGGTGCGCGGGGAGTACTACACGTGAATTGTCTGTGTGGGTCCTCCCAGGTGTTCCCTCTACACCCTCCACGGCCCTTGCAGGCAGCCCACACCACAGGGGACTACCCTGCACCCCTGCTCATGTCCCGCAGGCAGCCCATCCACCATGGGCATGCCCCCCAGCCAACCCACAAGTCACCTTGCACCACTGATCAACAACGCATGTCTCCCAGCACCCTCACCCCCCAGCACTGTGGGGCACCCTCCACCAGGCCCCGACTCCTGTCTCCCTGCACCCCCACCCCCCCTGCATCCAGGGGCACCCTCCACCAGGCCCCTACTCCTGTCTCCCTGCACCCCCACCCCCCAGCATCCAGGGTCACCCTCCACCAGGCCCCCACTCCTGTCTACCACCCCCCACCTCCCAGCAGTGCGATCCACCTGGGTACGTGTATTTCAGGGTTGCGTGTGTAGTCTGACACGCAATATCAGCAGGGTATGTGTATTGCGGGGTTCGCGTCAAGTTCCACACGCGATTGCCCTGGGTACGTGTATTCCGGGGTGCGCGGGAAGTTCCACACGCGATTGCCCTGGTTACGTGTATTTCGGGGTGCGTGGGAAGTTCCACACGCGATTGCCCTGTGTACGTGTATTTCGGGGTGCGCAGGAAGTTCCACACGCGATTTCAGCAGGGTACGTATATTCCAAGGTGCGCAGGAAATTCCACACGCGAATCCAGCAGCCTACGTGTATTCCGGGGGTGCCGTGGAGTCCTACACATGAATCGGCCGTGTGGGTCCTCCCAGCTGTTCACTCTACACCCTCCACGGCCCCTGCAGGTGGCCCACACCACAGGGGACTACCCTGCACATGTCCCGCAGGCAGCCCATCCACCATGGCCATGCCCCCCAGCCAACCCACATGTCACCTTGCACCACTGCCCACCAACGCAAGTCTCCCAGCACCACCACCCCCCAGCACTGTGGGGCACCCTCCACCAGGCCCCCACTCCCGTCTCCCTGCACCCCCACCCCCCACCAGTCAGGGGCACCTGCCAGCAGGCCCCCACTCAGGTCCAACTCATGTCCCCCTGCACCCCCACCCCCCAGCACTGTTGGGCACCCTCCACCAGGCCCCCACTCATGTCCAACTCATGTCCCCCTGCACCCCCACCCCCCAGCACTGTGGGGCACCCTCCACCAGGCCCCCACTCCTGTCTCCCTGCACCCCCACCCCCCACCAGTCAGGGGCACCTGCCAGCAGGCCCCCGCTCATGTCCAACTCATGTCCCACTGCACCCCCACCCCCCAGCACTGTGGGGCACCCTTCATCAGGCCCCCACTCCTGTCCCCCTGCACCCCCACCCCCTGCATACAGGGGCACCCTCCACCAGGCCCCCACTCCTGTCCCCCTGCACCCTCACCCCCCTGCATCCAGGGGCACCCTCCACCAGGCCCCCACTCATGTCCCCCTGCACCCCCACCCCCCTGCATCCAGGGGCACCCTCCACCAGGCCCCCACTCCTGTCTCCCAGCAACCCCACCCCCCAGCACTGTAGGGCACCCTCCACCAGGCCCCCACTCCTGTCCCCCTGCACCCCCACCCCCCTGCATCCAGGGGCACCCTCCACCAGGCCCCCACTCATGTCCCCCTGCACCCCCACCCCGCTGCATCCAGGGGCACCCTCCACCAGGCCCCCACTCATGTCCCCCTGCACCCCCACCCCCTGCATCCAGGGGCACCCTCCACCAGGCCCCCACTCCTGTCCCCCTGCACCCCTACCCCCCTGCATCCAGGGGCACCCTCCACCAGGCCCCCACTCCTGTCCCCCTGCACCCCCACCCCCTGCATCCAGGGGCACCCTCCACCAGGCCCCCACTCCTGTCCCCCTGCACCCCCACCCCCTGCATCCAGGGGCACCCTCCACCAGGCCCCCACTCCTGTCCCCCTGCACCCCCACCCCCCACCAGTCAGGGGCACCTGCCAGCAGGCTCCCACTCAGGTCCAACTCATGTCTCCCTGCACCCCCACCCCCCACCAGTCAGGGGCACCTGCCACCAGGCCCCCACTCATGTCCCCCTGCACCCCCACCCCCTGCATCCAGGGGCACCCTCCACCAGGCCCCCACTCCTGTCTCCCAGCACCCCCACCCCCCAGCCGGGCGATTTGCCTGGGTACGTGTATTCCAGGGGTGCGCGGGTAGTCTCACATGCGATACCATCAGGGTACGTGTATTATGGGTCCGCGTGAACTTCCACACGCGATACCAGCAGGGTACGTGTATTACGGGGTTCGCGGAAAGTTCCACACGCAAATTTTCAGGGTACGTGTATTTCGGTGTGCGCGTGAAGTTCCACACGCAATTTCAGTAGGGTACGTGTACTCCGGGTGCGCGGCAAATTCCACATGCAAATCCAGCAGCCTACGTGTATTTCGGGGGTGCCGGGGAGTCCCACACGTGAATTGGCCGTGTGCGTCCTCCCAGCTGTTCCCTCTACACCCTCCACGGCCCCTGCAGGCGGCCCACACCACAGGGGACTACCCTGCACATGTCCCGCAGGCAGCCCATCCACCATGGCCATGCCCCCCAGCCAACCCACATGTCACCTTGCACCACTACCCACCAATGCAAGTCTCCCAGCACCCCCACCCCCCAGCACTGTGGGGCACCCTCCACCAGGCCCCCACTCCTGTCCCCCTGCACCCCCACCCCCCTGCATTCAGGGGCACCCTCCACCAGGCCCCCACTCCAGTCCCCCTGCACCCCACCCCCCTGCATCCAGGGGCACCCTCCACCAGGCCCCCACTCCTGTCCCCCTGCACCCCCACCCCCCACCAGTCAGGGGCACCTGCCAGCAGGCCCCCACTCAGGCCCAACTCATGTCTCCCTGCTTCCCCACCCCCCACCAGTCAGGGGCACCTTCCAGCAGGCCCCCACTCATGTCCAACTCATGTCTCCCCGCACCCCCACCCCCCACCAGTCAGGGGCACCTGCCAGCAGGCCCCCACTCAGGTCCAACTCCTGTCTCCCTGCACCCCCACCCCCCAGCATGGCACCCTCCACCAGGCCCCACTCATGTCCAACTCATGTCTCCGTGCACCCCCACCCTCCAGCACTGTGGGGCACCCTCCACCAGGCCCCACTCAGGTCCAACTCCTGTCTCCCTGCACCCCCACCCCCCAGCACTGTGGGGCACCCTCCACCAGGCCCCAACTCCTGTCTGCCTGCACCCCCACCCCCAGCAGTTCAGGGCACCCTCCACTAGGCCCCACTCATGTCCAACTCATGTCCCCCTGCACCCCCACACCCCCTGCATCCATGGGCACCCTCCACCAGGCCCCCACTCCTGTCCCCCTGCACCCCAACACCCCACCAGTCAGGGGCACCTGCCAACAGGCCCCCACTCAGGTCCAACTCATGTCTCCCTGCACCCCCACCCCTCACCAGTCAGGGGCACCTGCCAGCAGGCCCCCACTCATGTCCAACTCATGTCTCCCAGCACCCCCACCCCCCACCAGTCAGGGGCACCTGCCAGCAGGCCCCCACTCAGGTCCAACTCCTGTCTCCCTTCACCCCCACCCCCCAGCAGTGCAGGGCACCCTCCACCAGGCCCCACTCATGTCCAACACATGTCCCCCTGCACCCCCACCCCCCAGCACTGTGGGGCACCCTCCACCAGGCCCCCACTCAGGTCCAACTCCTGTCTCCCTGTACCCCCACCCCCCAGCAGTGCAGGGCACCCTCCACAAGGCCCCCACTCCTGTCCAACTCATGTCCCCCTGCACCCCCACCCCCCCAGCACTGTGGGGCTCTCGCCAGCAGGCCCCCACTCAGGTCCAACTCCTGTCTCCCTGCACCCCCACCCCCCAGCAGTGCAGGGCACCCTCCACCAGGCCCCCACTCCTGTCTCCCTGCACCCCCACCCCCCACCAGTCAGGGGCACCTGCCAGCAGGCCCCCACTCCTGTCTCCCTGCACCCCCACCCCCCACCAGTCGGGGGCACCTGTCAGCAGGCCCCAACTCCTGTCTCCCTCCACCCCCTCCCCCCAGCAGTGCAGGGCACCCTCCACCAGGCCCCCACTCCTGTCTCCCTGCACCCCCAGCCCCCACCAGTCAGGGGCACCTGCCAGCAGGCCCCCACTCAGGTCCAACTCCTGTCTCCCTGCACCCCCACCCTCCAGCACTGTGGGGCACCCTCCACCAGGCCCCACTCAGGTCCAACTCCTGTCTCCCTGCACCCCCACCCCCAGCACTGTGGGGCACCCTCCACCAGGCCCCCACTCAGGTCCAACTCCTGTCTCCCTGCACCCCCACCCCCCAGCAGTGCAGGGCACCCTCCACCAGGCCCCAACTCCTGTCTCCCTGCACCCCCACCCCCAGCAGTTCAGGGCACCCTCCACTAGGCCCCACTCATGTCCAACTCATGTCCCCCTGCACCCCCACCCCCTGCATCCAGGGGCACCCTCCACCAGGCCCCCACTCCTGTCCCCCTGCACCCCCACACCCCACCAGTCAGGGGCACCTGCCAACAGGCCCCCACTCAGGTCCAACTCATGTCTCCCTGCAACCCCACCCCTCACCAGTCAGGGGCACCTGCCAGCAGGCCCCCACTCAGGTCCAACTCCTCTCTCCCTTCACCCCCACCCCCCCAGCAGGGCACCCTCCACCAGGCCCCACTCATGTCCAACTCATGTCCCCCTGCACCCCCACCCTCCAGCACTGTGGGGCACCCTCCACCAGGCCCCACTCAGGTCCAACTCCTGTCTTCCTGCACCCCCACCCCCCAGCACTGTGGGGCACCCTCCACCAGGCCCCCACTCAGGTCCAACTCCTGTCTCCCTGCACCCCCACCCCCCAGCAGTGCAGGGCACCCTCCACCAGGCCCCAACTCCTGTCTCCCTGCACCCCCACCCCCAGCAGTTCAGGGCACCCTCCACTAGGCCCCACTCATGTCCAACTCATGTCCCCCTGCACCCCCAGCCCCCGGCATCCAGGGGCACCCTCCACCAGGCCCCCACTCCTGTCCCCCTGCACCCCCACACCCCACCAGTCAGGGGCACCTGCCAACAGGCCCCCACTCAGGTCCAACTCATGTCTCCCTGCACCCCCACCCCTCACCAGTCAGGGGCACCTGCCAGCAGGCCCCCACTCATGTCTCCCAGCACCCCCACCCCCCGCCCCCCACCAGTCAGGGGCACCTCCCAGCAGGCCCCCACTCAGGTCCAACTCCTGTCTCCCTTCACCCCCACCCCCCAGCAGTGCAGGGCACCCTCCACCAGGCCCCACTCATGTCCAACACATGTCCCCCTGCACCCCCACCCCCCAGCACTGTGGGGCACCCTCCAACAGGCCCCCACTCAGGTCCATCTCCTGTCTCCCTGCACCCCCACCCCCCAGCAGTGCAGGACACCCTCCACCAGGCCCCACTCATGTCCAACTCATGTCCCCCTGCACCCCCACCCCCCAGCACTGTGGGGCACTCTCCAGCAGGCCCCCACTCAGGTCCAACTCCTGTCTCCCTGCACCCCCACCCCCCAGCAGTGCAGGGCACCCTCCACCAGGCCCCCACTCCTGTCTCCCTGCACCCCCAGCCCCCACCAGTCAGGGGCACCTGCCAGCAGGCCCCCACTCCTGTCTCCCTGCACCCCCACCCCCCGCCAGTCAGGGGCACCTGCCAGCAGGCCCCCACTCCTGTCTACCTCCACCCCCTCCCCCCAGCAGTGCAGGGCACCCTCCACCAGGCCCCCACTCCGGTCTCCCTGCACCCCCACCCCCCACCAGTCAGGGGCACCTGCCAGCAGGCCCCCACTCCTGTCTCCCTGCACCCCCACCCCCCAGCACTGTGGGGCACCCTCCACCAGGTCCCCACTCATGTCCAACTCATGTCTCCCAGCACCCCCACCCCCCAGCAGTCAGGGGCACCTGCCAGCAGGCCCCCACACATGTCCCCCAGCCAACACGTCATCACAATCTAGATCCCTGGCCCTTATGGGCAGCCTCCACATGCCAAACACCCACCCAAGTATTGCATCCACCCACTTAGAAATGCCAATTACATGATACAACCCCAATGGCAAGTATGTAAATGAACACCTCTCCCTCACATACACACAATGGGTGTCAGGGAATGTCAAAACCCATATCATGACATGAAACCAATGAGACGATACTACACATTGAAGAATGATGAAAAAATATGTATTAAAAGCAACATAAATGGAATCAAAAAGAAACAAAGGAAAATGTGAATTAAAAACAAAAAGCAGCATGTCCGTAAAATAATGTAAAACCACAAATCATAATCCAAAGGAAAGGTGTCCAAAGTCACAGTTCACAAAAGTAAATCCAAATGTAAAATTAAAACCAAAAACCATTGCTCCATGGGTAAAATCAAAATGAAAAAAAAAATCCCAACAGTCAACAATATACAGATAAGCAATTCAGGGTCCATGATCCCAACAGAAGAAATTAAACCTATCTAATAAGACTACCTAATAAAAATAACTATATACAAAAATGTGGCCCATTGTCCAAAAGGTCCAAAAAAAATAAAAAAGCAAAGGAAACCTACAGAACTATTTACAAGGGCAGCGGGCTAGTCCGACGGCTCACTTCGGGATGTTCCGGGCCAGGGCATCATCAAACTCCTGCTCAATGTCCCGGAGGCGGTCCTCCTCCATGGCCCCGAGGGTCCGTAGGGCCGACGACATGTTCACCTCCAACTCCCTGCGGATTGCCTCGAGGCACTCGGCCCACCTCAGGGCCCTCCGCATGGAGTTCTCCGCCCTGACCATCATGAGCCATGCCTCTTCCACCCGCTGCCGCTCCGCATCTATGGCGTGGCCCAACCGCTGCCACACGGAAGACACTTCCCATCCTGGGTCCTCCTGCCCTCCGGCCGATGCCTGCCCCTCCGATGTCGAAGGCCCCGAGCCATCATGGCTCCCACCTCGTTGCTGCTGCTGCTGTGCCTCTGCCCGTGCCCTGGCTCCTGCTGCCTGCACATCCTCCACCGGCTGGGGTGCAGTCGTTGATGTGGCCACCCCTGCTGGACGTCCGACTCCCGACTGTGGCAGGGATGCCTCCTCCACCAGCCTGGCCGCACCGTCAGAGGCAGCTCCACAGGGCACCCAGGTGACAAATGGGTGGGAAGATGGCACGGAGGATGACTGGCGCATAGGGTGTTCAGTTGAGGAGGGGGTCGGAGCAAGCTGCAGCAAACAGAGGAATCCGGCCTGGGCGACCTGTCCCAGTAGGCCGACATGGTCAACGAGCCATTCGAGATGACGTGCAGTCTCCTCATGAAAAGACTGCAGGTCAGCTCGCATGACCCGTTGACGCAACGCCACAGCAGTCAGGACAGGCTCAACCCGTACCTGGATAGCCACATCCGCAGGCAGAGGAAGGCCAGTTGTTGTGAGCTCATACCCTGCCTGAAAACGCGTCTGGACGTAGGCATCCCTGCTGGTGCAAGATGATGCAGTGACAGGATCAGGGACAGGATTGCACACAGGCACCTCCGCGGCGGCCTGTGCTGCCTCCTGTCCCTGGTCCTACACTGCACCACTAGCACCAGTGGAATCCTCACCTCCAGACCCCGTCTCTGTCGCTTGCACGGCCTCCTCCTCCACCAAACCCCCCACCAACCTGGATGACTCCGTGCCATCTTCCCCCGTTGGGCCCTGTGGGGTCCCAGCTGCCCCTTCTGCTGCCGAGGAGTCCAACTCCGACCTCCACCTCTTGGACCTCCCCCCGGCAGCTGCGGCCTGGGACGCGGCACCGGACTCCTCACTCCCCGACGAGATCACAACCTGGGAGGGGAGCCGGGCCTTGCGTCTCCGGCTGGCGGTGCGATCCCCGCCGCTGTGCTCCACAGCACCTTCTCCGCCCTCTTCATCAGTTGACGCTGCAGACAGGGAGAAATAAAACACAGGCATCAGGGCACTGTACAATGGACACATACACACATGACAGTTGTACATGAGTGGCATTGGCAAACCTCAGACATGGCATCACAATCGCCAACACACATGTCATTTCAACTCGCACACATGAGCCATACCACAGCCATATCGCAACAGCCAGCACATCCATAGACATACAACAGCATGAGCAGGCAAAGGTGAGCCAGACATCACATGCAACACAGGGAGTGCACTACACATGCACACACACCACCACACTTGCATGCATGTGTACACCTCTGCCAACTGTGGCAGTGTTCACATTGGCATCCATGTCACATCTGCAAATCAGGCTTCCACATCCCGCTGTCACATGCATCCATGTTGCATCACTGTTGCACCCTTGTCAAATACACACACATGCACACATACACAGTGCTGATACATGCAGCTGAAAACAACATCCATGTGTGACATCACGAACATGCCTACTTACATACACATTCATCCGAACATGTGTGCCCACACAACTGCATTTGGCATGCAAGCCTACGCACACAAGCACTATCCATGTCTCACACATGACTGCCCTCGCATGTGTTATCCTTGGCCCCCAAAAACACATGTGCAACCTGCACACTAATGGCACATCACCACACGCACAGCACACAATCATGATGCATGTACACTTACCGCTCGACTCCAGACGGGTCTGCCTCTCAAGGACCTGGACGTGGAGCGCTGGGGATATGCGTTCCAGGACCCTCATCTGATCGTCTGATAAGTGGCCCCGGCGCCCCTTAGCATCCGCTGCCTTCAAGAGGCGCCGGGCCTTGTTGAGGGTCCTGGACGTGAAGTCCTCCCAGCGCTTCTTGACATGATGGAATAGTCGGACTGCCACCCCCTCCGAGTTGATGGCAGTCACGATGTCCGTCCAGATCCGAGTCCGTCCTTCCTTGTCGGGGCGCAAACTTCCAAAGGGGGCATTATACTGCCCCAGGACTTGCTCCACCAGGACACCAACTTCGGTGGCAGTGAAGCTAGTGCCCCTCTGCCTCTCTGGCCGGGGCTTGTCAGTGGTGCCAGATGTTGCAGTGCCCGACATGACAACCCCAGAGGCAGGAGTGGGTGGGCAACTGGGTCCTGGGGCTGGTCTGTGGAGCGATGGAATCCCAGTCGGGAGTCTTTGGTTCCAGCAGGGGTGGTCACAGCAACAGCACCCCTGGCTGATGTGCAGGCAGCAAATGGCAGGGCAAATGGGCAGCAGGCAATCAGGCAGTAGCAGATGGCAGGTGGGAGCGTGCTCGGAGCACTGGGGGGCAGTAATTCGGCCTTCTGGGCAGGAGCGTGGTCTTCCGTGTGCTTACGCGTGGCCAGCTTGATATGGAGTGATTTGGCACGTGAAAATCCAGCATGTCTGCGTGTAATTCGAGGAAAGGGCCTTAGCGCGTAAGCGCGTCAGCACACGTACACAAATTCATTGGCCCAAAGGCCACCAGCGCGTATGCGCGTCTGTGACGTGCGTGTGCGGGCGTTTGCCTGTACACGGGTGCATGTTACAAGTCCAATGACTGCACGTCAGAGTGTCAGCTCGTGTAATTGGAGGGTGGGGCCTTAGCGCGTACACGCAGAAGTGACGCTGGACGTGTGGGCATCTTTAAAAGGTACGTGTAGAACGCCATTTCCTTGTACGTGCTTTTCGAGGAGAGCGAGTGGGTGAAATCTGTACTTCTTGTCGGTTCACACGCGATTTACTTCACGGCGTTCCAAGTTCGTACTCCCTGTTACCTCTGACAGCTTTTTCTCTTTTTGTCTTTTTCCTGAGCCTGTTTCCTCAAACAGCGTTCACTTCTCCTGTTGTCCTGTCTCCTCAGACAGCGTACAATTCTTCTTTTGGCGGGGGTGTTGCCAACGCGCGTATTTTTCACGCGATATTTCCTGACAGACGGTGAGTCGCACACGTATTTGACATCTGTGCTTGCCCCGTGTGTTGCCTACCCTTTCAGAGGTCAGTCTAGGCTGCGTGTGACACGCATTCGTTCATTTTTGTGTTTCTGGGTGCCACAGCGTAGTGCAGGTTTTTATTTCCACGCACGTGGTCTAGGAGGGGTTGCGTGCACATTATCTCCCTTTTTCGGGGTGCCTGTGCGTTGCGTGACCCGTCATCTTCCCGCAGGGGTCACATACAGCCTTGCTAGAGCACTAGGGTACGAATTCCATCTAGTACCCTACCCCTTTGACCCCCAATTGCCCAGGACAATAGTTTACTGCAACTCCCATATGCACAACAACATCAGTGCCATGGTTGGGAGGCGAGCACGCGGTAAGGGTGGCAAAGGTGGGCGAGCCACAAGAGGTGGCCATGGTGGATACGGTAGGGGACGTGGCCAGGACTTGCAGGGTGCCCCTAGCCCCCCATGTGTGGGTGACCAGTCAGGGACACCCATGCCGCCCCCCCTGGTTGAGGATAATGTGGCTGACACCATCCCTGCTCAGCCCTTGTTGGACCAGCCCATTGTGGCACCAGACCTGGCACAGGGTGACTCCATGGATGACTTCCAGGTCAGCAGGTCTAGGCAGTGCACGTTGGTGTCACCAGCCCACGTGGATCAGGGGCAGCTATGTCATCTGCTGCCCCGAGTAGGCAGGGTGGGGAAGCTGCAGGGGCAGCTGCGGCTCCATCCACCCCAGCTCTGAGTCTCCCAGCCAGGACAGTGTCGGTCCTAGTCCATCCTGCTGACGTTTCCCCTGACTACATCACACTTCAGCTAATGCCTGCACCAAGTCCCATGGTGAGTGTTCATTCCCACACTCCTAGTCCACAGTCCACCGGGGCTCCTGCCCCTAGTGTCCAGAGCGGCGAAGGACACTCAGTATCACCACCACCTTCCAAGCAGAAGAGGAAGAGTGCTCGTCCAGTACAGGCTGATGCCCCAGACACGGCTACACAGTCCGGCCCACCAAGGAAGCCCAGCTTCAATCAGGCCGAACTTGATGCACTTGTGGAGTATGTGTCCGCACATGACAGCGAAATGGTGATTACTGCAGGATGCAAGACCACACCTGCAAAACGTCAGGCACACTGGCAGACCATTGCGGAACTCATAAGTGCCCTTGGATTCGTGAGGCGCACAGCTAATGATTGCTACAAGCGCTGGAATGACCTTAAGCGCAGGGCAAAGAAAAAGCTGGCCTCAAGTCATGCCGCAACTCTAGTGACTGGAGGTGGGTCTCCGGCAGAGGACATAGAACTCACTCCACATGAGTATGTTGCTGGGACCTACGTCACGGAGGAACAGATCCAAGGCGTGGGAGACCTGCCAGATTACGAGGCATTGTCCGGTGAGTTCACATGCATGTGTGTGTCATCCATGTGCAAGGTGTGTGTGTGTGAGTGCTTCTGATTGAGTGCCAGGTGAGGGGGTGTGTGCCTGAGTGGTTTGGGTCACCCATGTGCTTCATCCAATACATTCTGCGCACCAGGATTTGGGTGTTGCAGTATCCCTTCTGGCAACAGTAGACATTCAGCCCAACCTCACGCCAGTTGCCCTTGAAGTGTCATCTTGCCACAACATAGTTGCATGTTATTCTGTGTTCATTCAGGCTGATTGTCTGCATTCCACCACTTTCACTAGGCATTTCTCTGTCCTATTGTCACATGTGTGACATGGCTAGGGTACATGCCATCTGTGTGATGGCATGTGTCATGTATGTGTATTGGACATGCCAATCACAGGCCAATGTGTGATGGCACTGCTAGGCAGCATGTAGCAAATTTGTTGGTCTTCCATCTTGGTGTAATCAATGTGTGCCATTTGCCTCCCCTTCATACGCAGTGACAGTGCATGCATAGGAGGGTTATAGTCATGTGGGACATGTGTCAATGAAGTACTGTTTCTGTTGCTTCTCAGCCCTAATTGTGTTCCATGGTGCTAATGCCTGTTCCCATTTCTTTTCTTTCATGTGTTTGCAGGGGATGACGCACTTGATACTGCTGGGGTTGTGGAGATGGTGCAAACCCAGGAGGGGTCTCAGGCCCGACCGGGCACCAGTGAGGGACGTGGTGTGGTGGTGGGTGAGAACCCACACTTGCTGCAGACCGTCATCTCAAGGGGTGTCTCTGGGTGCACCTCCCCCGAGCTCTATTCAGGTGTCGATTCGGATGATGAGACCTATGTGCTGTCGCAGGTAAGTGTTTCTGGGAGAGATTCCGTACTGTCCAACCCACCTGCACCAGGGGTAGAACCCTCAATGGGGATGTCAGTGTTGGTAGGTCCGCCTTTGGTGGTTACGGATGCAGGGTCACACTCCGCTACATCTGATCCTGTTCCTGGGCCAGCAGATCAGAGGGGGAATGCAGTCCTGCAGCCTCAGGCAGTGCCGGCACAGCAAGGCACAGTTCGCCTTGCCCCAGACAGGTGTGGTGCCCGCCGACGCGGTGGCCGTACGCCACCTGGCAATACCGCATGGGAGCAATCCATATACGGTATGGCAAACCAACAGGCAGCATCAACTGAGATGATGGCTCAGGCCATGGATAGGGTGGCCACTTCCATTGTCCCCCAAGAAAGGCTAATTGAACAACTACAGCAGGCAACAGACTCCATTAGCCAGTCACACAGGGAGGACATGTTGACGTCCAACAGGGACAGGCGGGCGGACCTGGAGACTCTGCGGGAAGCCATTTCTATTGAGTCCCAGGGCCACAGGGAAGCCCTGAGGGTGGAACTCCGTCAGCTCAGGGCAACTCTGGTTGAGCTTGAGGCTTCAGCTAACACGAGGACAGAACAGCAGCTGGAGCGGCTCACACGTACGCTCTCAGCTGAGATGCAGGCAACTAGGGAGGAGGTCCGGGCATCCTGTGAGTTGTTGCATGGGGACCTCCGCACAATTATCCTCCAGAACCAGACCTTCCACACCCGCATGCTTGCTGCTATGGAGGACAAGACTAGGGCTTTGCGTGGGCTGCCTCCCATAGTGCCACCACCTCCTGATGCAGCTGCAGAGGGTGAGGAGAGCGACAGCAGCGATTCTCCCACAATAGGGTAGCCGTGCAGGCCATGAGCCCATGGAGGTGTTTTTTTTCCGCAAGATCCACACAGGTGGGTTTTAGTGTGCACCCTGTCCTCGGACCTCCTGGGTGGCCTCCCCCACCTCCCCCCGGGCCCATTCATGGTCATTTTTTATTTATTTATTTTTTTATTTTTATTTTTGATTCTTGATTTTTTGGACAGTGTGTTGCCTTGTGTGGCTCCCGTGGGCATACGCTGTATTGTGGCTGGGCACATGCAGGCTTGTCCTGAATTTGGGTCAGATGCTTGGGTTTGTGTGACACACACCCCTCCTGCTTCCCGTTTCCATGGGCTTGCAAAGGGTGTGCCCAAGTGACATTGACTTACACGGTGACGTTGGACTCCCATTTGATGTGTGGGCAGTCTGTAGTCAATACTGTGTTTACATTCCTAGTGCATATTGTTGTTGTATTGTACACTGCATGGTGTATTGATATGTGCCTCTGCATCCATCTCATCCTCCTAATTTGCAGGCCCATTTCTCATGTCTTCACAAGGCGGTCTACTTTGGAACTGGAGTCCATGTTGTAAGCAGTGCACCTACACTTTTGCGTGGCGCTAACACTGTATAGTTGGAAGTGTTCAAAATGCTGGCATTATCAGGTAGTGAGGCAACCAATTTTTTAAGTCTGTACTGTCATGTTTATGGTAGGTTGGAGGTTGTGTAGGTGATTGGTATTATTGGTAAGTATTTGGTAATGTGTGTTGTTGGTCCTGCATTACTGTGAGCATTTCATGTGTGGCCAGTTTCCATTAGGGACACTGTAGTTGTTGACACTTGGGTCATGTTGTGGGGATTAATTTGTTTGCTCTCACATTGCATGACATGCCATGGTGTGTTGTGTGGCCGTGCCGGGGAGGGGTTGGGTGACATGGCACTGTTCTCATGTTGTATTTTGCAAGTGAGTATTCATTTTTGCTGCATGGGAGTGTGTCTTTTGATGACAATGCATTGGTGGTGTTTGTGTAGGTAGGGATGCACACATTGTGACACTTCCAGATGAACAATCTCAGGCTGCTATGGTTCTGACAGTTGACTGTCCCTTAATTCATCAGAATTGTCAGATTGAGTCATCATTGATTGTCAGATGGTATGTGCCAGGGCTGTGTGCACTCCACAGGGGTGTACTTTCTATGTGAAGTAATTAGCCACCAGCTGCGTACGGGCTGCCTCACCCCGTGCCCTTTCCCCTCCCATGCGCAGCGGGCGTGCATGTGGTTGGGGATGTGGGGGCACCACCATGTCCACAGCCAGGCCCCGGCGTGTTGCAACATTGTGCAGGACACATGCTGCCACTATGATCCTGCACACTACTGGGGGAGTGTATTACAGCTGCCCACCAGAACGGTCAAGGGAGCGAAAGTGTGACTTGAGCACTCTGAATGTGCGCTCCACTATGCCCCGTGTTGCAATATGGGCTGTGTTGTATCTTACCTCGGGAGGCGTGATGGGGTTCCGAATTGGCGTCATCATGTGCGTGCTCAGAGGGTAGGCACTGTCCCCTGGGGAGGTGGTGATGGGGATCATTAGTGGGGTATTGGCATTACTCTGTATCTGTCATGCATGCGTGTGCTGTGGCATTTCTACTCACCAAGCAGCCATGTATCGTCATGCCGCCCAGCTTCCATGTCCCGATTTAGGGTTGACATCCTGTAAATGACGCTGTCGAGGGTGGACCCTGGATAGTTGGCATATACTGAGGTGATGAGTCCCTTGGCATCACATACTACCTGGACGTTGTGCTTGTGGTTTCTATAGATGTGCTCAGATGCCCTGGGGGGACGTAGAGCCACATGGGTGCAATCAATGGCACCTAGCACTTTGGGGAATTGTGCCACCCTGTAGAAATCCTGGCTGACAGCCTGCCTTTCTGCAGGTGTTCTGGGCAGGTATATGTGCCTGCGGACTGATGGGCGTGCAGTGATGATGGCCAACACCTGGTGTAGTCACCGTGACGGCGTGGCCTGTGACACCCCCTCCCCACTATGGCACTTGTCCGCTGAAATGATCTGGTAGCCAAGAAGTGCAGTACATTGAGAACCTTCTCCAGGGGGCTTAGTGCGTCGGAGCACAGGGTGGGTGATGTGAGGTCATCCTCCCACTCACTGACCAGGTCGAGTATTATGTGTGGTGGAAACCTGTACCTCCCATACACCTGGTCATCAGGCATACCAAATAGGTTGGTTCTGGGTGTGAAGATTCTGGCCCTGACTATCCTTCTCCTCCTCCTCCGGTATCCCACAGCCACTGCTGCTAGGAACGGTATATTCATCCTGGCGTCTAAGCTTGTTTGTTGTTTGCGCACTCTTATGCTGCACGGGATGTGCGCCTGCTTCATGCTGACGTACGTGTTTCAGGATTGGACCTTTTATTTTTTGGCGCGTTGTAGGCGACCGTGTAAATCTTCCCGCCCACTCCAGCAACACACGTAACACGCTCTCCCAGGCCCAGTCGCGAGTAAATATTCCCACCCACCCCTGGAATACACGTACCCCACTCTCACAGGCCCAGTCGCGTGTGGAACTTCATGCGCACACCGAAATACACGTACCCTGCAAATTTGTGTGTGAAACTTCCCGCGCACCCCAAAATACACGTACCCAGGGCAATCGCGTGTGGAACTTCCCGCGAACCCCGTAATACATGTACCCTGTTTGTATCGCACGTGGAAGTTCACGCGGACCCATAATACATGTACCCTGATGGTATCGCGTGTGAGACTACCCGCGCACCCCTGGAATACACGTACCCAGGCAAATCGCACAGGTGGGGGTGCTGGGAGACAGGAGTGGGGGCCTGGTGAAGGGTGCCCCTGACTGCTGGGGAGTGGGGGTGCAGGGAGACAGGAGTGGGGGCCTGCTGGCAGGTGCCCCTGACTGGTGGGGGGTGGGGGTGCAGGGAGACAGGAGTGGGGGCCTGGTGGAGGGTGCCCTGCACTGCTGGGGGGTGGGGGTGCAGGGAGACAGGAGTGGGGGCCTGGTGGAGGGTGCCCTGCACTGCTGGGGGGTGGGGGTGCAGGGAGACAGGAGTGGGGGCCTGGTGGAGGGTGCCCTGCACTGCTGGGGGGTGGGGGTGCAGGGAGACAGGAGTGGGGGCCTGCTCGCAGGTGCCCCTGACTGGTGGGGGGTGGGGTGCAGGGAGACAGGGGTGGGGGCCTGGTGGAGGGTGCCCTGCACTGCTGGGGGGTGGGGGTGCAGGGAGACAGGAGTGGGGGCCTGCTGACAGGTGCCCCTGACTGGTGGGGGGTGGGGGTGCAGGGAGACAGGAGTGGGGGCCTGGTGGAGGGTGCCCCTGACTGGTGGGGGGTGGGGGTACAGGGAGACAGGAGTTGGACCTGAGTGGGGGCCTGCTGGCAGGTGCCCCTGACTGGTGGGGGTGGGGGTGCAGGGGGACATGAGTTGGACATGAGTGGGGCCTGGTGGAGGGTGCCCCTGGATGCAGGGGGGTGGGGGTGCAGGGAGACAGGAGTGGGGGCCTGGTGGAGGGTGCCCTACAGTGCTGGGGGGTGGGGGTGCAGGGAGACAGGAGTGGGGGCCTGGTGGAGGGTGCCCTACAGTGCTGGGGGTGGGGGTGCAGGGAGACATGAGTGGGGGCCTGGTGGAGGGTGCCCCTGGATGCAGGGGGTGGGGGCGCAGGGGGACATGAGTGGGGGCCTGGTGGAGGGTGCCCTACAGTGCTGGGGGGTGGGGTGCTGGGAGACAGGAGTGGGGGCCTGGTGGAGGGTGCCCCTGGATGCTGGTGGGTGGGGGTGCTGGGAGACATGCGTTGGTGGGCAGTAGTGCAAGGTGACATGTGGGTTGGCTGGGGGGCATGGCCATGGTGGATGGGCTGCCTGCGGGACATGTGCAGGGGTGAAGGGTAGTCCCCTGTGGTGTGGGCCGCCTGCAGGGGCCGTGGAGGGTGTAGAGGGAACAGCTGGGAGGACCCACACGGCCAAATCACGTGTGGGACTCCCCGGCACCCCCGAAATACACGTAGGCTGCTGGATTTGCGTGTGGAATTTGCCACGCACCCGGAGTACACGTACCCTGCTGAAATTGCGTGTGGAACTTCACACGCACACCGAAATACACGTACACTGCTAATTTGCGTGGGAAACTTCATGCGCACCCCAGAATACACATGCCCAGGCCAATCGCGTGTGGAACTTCCCGCGAACCCCGTAATACACGCACACACTATTTTTCACACAGCGGGTGGCCTTGATTGTCGGTAACCTTTTGCACCTCATTTGTCCTAGAGGGCCACTGTATGGACCATTCATCATAGCTGTATATGGGTGCTTTTTGTTAGCGCACATTTTGGCACACATTTATTTCAGGTGCAGGGACGCTACTGCCTGCTTTCTTGTGGCGTACTTGTTTGGCCCTGTGCGTGTCTTTGACCGTGCGCTGGTTTGCCCTATTCGATTCCATGAATACGAGTTGTAGGTGAGCGTGTGGGTGTTCCGCGCACTTGCCTCCTGTACTTCCCCCGTGACGCCCATATTTTCACGCGTTGTTTCACGCAAACAGGGGCTTGCTTCTCTCTTGCGCGCTCGCTCTCTCTCTCTCTCTCTCTCTCTCTCTCTCTCTCTCTCTCTCTCTCTCTCTCTCTCTCACAGACACTCTGGTCCCACGTGGTGCTTCCCTTTCGTACCAGTGTACGCATCCTGATGATCTTTTTCTCCTTTACCTACCATCTACTCTCCTTCCCTCCTACTCCTCCTCCTCCTCCTCCTCCTCCTACTCTCCTTTGTCTCTACCTATCACTTTTCCCCTCTCTCCCTCCGATGTTCTCTCTCTCGCTCTACTCTCCACCACACTCTACCACCCCTCTCCCCTTTCCACTCTACTACTCCTCTTCCCTCTCCATACCACTACTACTCTTCCCTCTCCACTCCGCTACTACTCTTCTGTCTCCACTCTGCTGCTACTCCCCTCTCCACCACCACTCTGCACTCTGCTATTTCTCTCTACTCTGCTACCTCTCTCCCCTCCGTGTGTACCCTTTGACTCTCCACTCCTCTACTATATTATACTACACCAACCTCATCTTCTCCCCAGTCACTCTCCGCCCACTCTCCCAGTCACTTTCTCCTTCACTCCCTACTCTTAATATGTTAGCTTCACTCACACAACATGCATGCACACTCAAACCCAAGTAACACTTTCTCCCACCAACCAATACCTAACCTTGTACACTGTCAGCAATCCTTCTTCTTGCTCTTCTGGCTCTGCCCTTCCACCGCTTGGTCTTTTAATCCTATTTCTCCTCACCCAAATAACCATGCCTTCCTGTTTCATGTACCCTTTTTCATCCTCCCCCCACCCTCTGCCTTTAACTCCCTCTCGCACCTGGTTTCCTGGGCTAACCGCTGGCTTTCCTTTCCCCGGTGGAGGTGTTACAGGTGACCAAACATAAAGGGTATTTTAAGCCCCATCTTGTACGTGAGTCTGCCTGCCTTTGGTAATGGCAGCTCCCTATCATCACAGTTAATGTCCCAGGTCATGTGAGGCATTGCCTTAGCATTCAATGTGTCGGCTTGGCAGTGGGAGAACTCTGCAGCCCTGGTGCAGGTAAGAAAGGAGCCATTCTTCTGGACCAATAAGATCCATTACCTCTTTAGTATTAGTTACAAGTGTGAGGGACAGAAGTAAGCATTTTGACACATGACAGTGGACTCTTTTCATGTACTTGGACATTCTGACCAAATCCTTAGTTCCTTAGTTGAGGCAGGGAAACCACTCTTAGAGATAGGGAGAGATAGTTTTCCTCTTTATTTTGACTTAATAAAAGTTTACACAGGAGAAAGAAACAAGTGCACACCTACTCTCATGTAAAAAGTTGTACACGTAATTTCAAGGGAAAACCTAGCAGAAACTTGGGTGCAGAGCAGTTCACGCAACCCTGGCACGGAGTTGCAAGAACAATAACACTGGAATAATTCTGTCCTAAAGTTAGGACCCCACTGGCGCCAGCACACCTTTTTGCCGTAAACACAGCCACAGTAATTGAACATTAGGATAATAATTTCAAAAAGTTAACATAACATAAAACTCTTAAAATCTGATTTAGTGAGAGCAAATAAACACTTTATTATTGAACTTTTGCAGATACTTCTGTTCAATAACTATTTCAGATACAGGGGTACATAATATGCCCGAGCATCTGGCAAGTCTAAGGGCTCTACCAATGCCCCAGCCTTTGCTAATATTTTTCTGTACCTCTTTGAAAAACAGCATCTGAACTGGGCACAGAAGAAAATATTTTGGAAGAGGTACATAGATGACATTTTTGGCATGTGTCTTCCTTGGGATACGCTCTTCACAATACCACAACTTGGGTACAGAGTCCAGACCCGCAGAACACCTGGTATACTTCCCAGCCAGGTTCTCTTCACATTCAATGTATTTCAAAATTCTAAGGGCATGAGTCTTCCTTTGGATTTTTGTATGCAGTTCATTCCCCAAACTTGGGTTTGCCTGGTATACTCTCCTGCCAGGACTTTCTTATGCAGTTCACTTTACACACTTGGCTTTGCCTGGTATACTCTCCTGCCAGGAGATTCTTTATACACAATGTTGCTGTGGTGTTCTTTTCTTGGTCTTCCCCTAGTTCGTAATGTGGATCCCAGACCCCAGTACCACTGTCTGGGGCTTCCAATACTTTGCTTGACAGTGCTTCTGTGTCTCAACCTTTCCCTGGGCTCAACGGTTCATTTCCTGCAGCCTCTCTGCATTCCTGACTCCGAATCGTGTTCTTTTCTGGCTCTCGTGGCTCTCTCTGATACTGCAACCTGTTCTGAGGAGACATTACATAGTAATTAAATACCAATTGGTTGTTTGAGGATTCAATATGGCGGTTTAGTTTCACTATTGTCCCGTACTTTACTCTCTAGAACAGTCCTTCCTTTATTCTTTTACTATGGGTGTCGCGTTCTCCAACACAATGCATCACGTGATGTATACGTGTATCTTTATGTGAGCTGGATGTACTGTGTCTGATTGCTTGCTACCTGTTCTGACGAGACATCACACAATTAATCCTGGATGAGTTGACTACTAGCATACTAGGGCTAGATTAGGGGGTGGTTGTTGACGCTCTGTATTGTGAAGTAGTGCATTTCATTATGGTTGGCCAATTTTTATAGTATTTCAGTTTTTTTTGCTGCTCAATTGGGATTGGCAGTTTAA
The DNA here is from genome assembly GCF_040938575.1 of Ambystoma mexicanum. NCBI lineage: Eukaryota > Metazoa > Chordata > Amphibia > Caudata > Ambystomatidae > Ambystoma > Ambystoma mexicanum. Next base: position 220,400,622 of record NC_090924.1, on the reverse strand, counting down.
CGTCTAAAACATAGGATTCTACAAGAGTCAATTTCAAATGGATTAGTACTTCTTGTTCCTGCAGATCTCCAATCCTGTTTGGTGGAATCCCTTAAGGGACATATTTAATACAAGTGGTAAGCGTGAGTGCATGTTGCACTCTTGAATCTATTTACTCAATTTTTGCATTACTATGCTATAGGTTTTCCTTACAAATATTTTTCATTTGCACTTTTACTTGTCGCAGTTGTTGGGCTGTTCTGAAGAGAATTCTTTGCTCTAAGGTTTTGTGTACTTAAAAAGCCTAAACCTGCACATGTTTTATGATTATTTACCATTTTTGCTTTTCCTATATTTTTTTTATTTTACATGTAGGTGTTTACTGATTGTCGGATTTATTCACATATAGGTACTATATGGGCTTTCAGTCATACCTTTTGGGTAAGCTATGTTGGATTTCTGAAGTATGTTGAAGTTTTGGTGTGCTGGGTCATAAGGGTTATAAACCTGGCTTGATATTTTGCTTGACTATATGAACACTTTGGTGTTTGCTTCTAATCCGCACACTGGAGACAGTGGTGATCCTCTGATACTGGTGTTTAGTTTCTCTGTACTCTTTTCACGAGAATTGCATGAGTGCTATTCTTATTTGGTGTCTCTTTAGGGGACTTCTATATCATTCACTGAGCTTGTCCATGAGTGGGACATTAACTAATCTTGTTTGACATCACTTATTTTGTTTGAGGTTTGTACCGTTATGGATATAAGTCTGTGTTGTTGGAAACAATTATCCTTTACATAACTAATTATATTATTACTTATTATATTTGCAGTTAGTCTCCTGACGAAGGGGGTTTCCCCCAAAACGTGTTGAGCACTGTTTTCCACAATTAAAATAAGCTTAATTGTGTATTAAAATTTGCATTGTGAATTATTTTTGTAGCTTTAATTTCCTTTTTGAAATTATTATACGTATGTTTAATTACTGTTGGCTGGGTTTACAGCAATAAGGTGTGCAGGGCGTACTAACATTTCCAGTGTAAATAAAGGTTTATGCCAACTATCATGTCTCCTCCTTCTGCACCTTTACAGAATCCTCAGTTCCATCTCCAACTTTAATGCCAAAAAGTAATATAAAAAAGGCATCATGAAAATGTGTTGAAAAATGCTCATGTATACTTTTAATGACCTGCCACCTACAGATTTTTTATATGTGTTACCTTACAAAACGAATTGATTATTGCATGACTTTTTACCCAATGTTATACAGTTGGGCTCATTACACGTTTGGTGGTATCTCTGCGGTAAATCTGCAGGGATACCACCAAACTGTATCACCATTACCGCCACTTGGTCTGGCAGTATTACCGCCAGACTACAAGTGGCAGTAGGCGGTGTTAGTCCCCATCAATTGGAGTCCATTGGACTCCATGGGAGAGTTTTGGTAGAATTACAGCAGTGGTAATTCCGCCATGGTAATTCGACTGAAATTTGTCTGAAAGCAGGGGGGATTTACCTCATAGCTGGAGGTGAATCCACCTTCTTTCTGCCAACTTGTGGTGACCCACCCCAGTGTTCTGTAAAACGTGCTATTTTACCCCTTATTTTAAGCAAATTCTCACAGGGAAAAATCCCTTATCGCTCCTTGGCTGGTAAGGGCTTACCTGCTGTGTGGTTAATTGGTGCAGTGTTAATTTGACTTGGACAGATTTCTGCATGAATAAGGGAATCTACCTATGGAGACTTAACTGAATGGTAGGCTCTCTGTGCATTTATTTGGAAGCTGCAATCTCATCAAAAGTGCATTTCAACTTAATACTTTAAAGCATTTTGTGAGGAATCTGGACAATTCGTCCCTTCTCCCCAGAGGGAAGCCAACTCCTCTGAGGCTAGCAAGGTGAGCCCACTACGCAAGACCCTCCTTAGGGGTCTTGGCAAGTGGGACCTCACTGGAAGTGACTCCCCTCTTGTGGATAAGGACTACCATTCCATGAAGGAACTCTCGTTCCAAAGAACCCTTTATGCATTTATGGAGATGGAAAAGACTTTGCCATCTTCTGTTATATCTCAAAACAACAAAGACCCTTCTTCTACACTATTGGCTGCAGGTAATGCTGGACCATATCTGAAGGCCAAGAGCAAAGAAGACTGACGCAATCTTGTTTTTTGTAATGATGTACGTAAGAGCAGTGTGGTCTGCAGAAGGAAAAGAAACTCCTACAGTGAGAGGAGAGTCTTTGCTACGCAGACGCAAGCCTCTGGAAACACCATCCTGGAGGGGTAGAGCAACACTGAGCCCAGGAGCCAGCGGTAGTGTGCAGGCAGCGAGACCCACTAGCTGGAGCAAGCGGCTCTGGTCAGGACAGAAGCGAATGCGGGAAGAGATGATGACGTGACCACTGGCAAACAGTGGTGGGCTGGACGCCCGGCAAGTGGCGCCGAGACCAGGGACGAGAGCAGAGCCTGGATCGAGGAGGTAAGCGTGTTTGTAAAAAGGGATGAGAATCAAAAGGGAAGCACATGCTCCCAACGTAAGGACGCCGGCAACCATTACAAACACTGGTTACCAAGATGCCCAAAGTAGACAACTGTACAAAAGCCTGCGAGACAGAACCCCGACACAAGGAAAACAGGTGCAGAAAGTTGCATGTCACGGCTGGAACAGCCAGCAGATGTATGAAAAAATACGAGAAGCTAATGGCAGGGATGTCATTTCACCAAAATGCAAGGGGTAGCGGAAATTATATCACATGGCCCTTGACCTCCGAGGACCTCACAGGAAGGGATGTGATTCAACCGGCCCCCAAGTGATATCACGGGAAGTGATGGCACACAACCTTTCACCCCTTGACAAAACAGGAAGTGGCATCACATAGCATTTTTCCTCAGTGCACTAAGAAAAATATGATTACGATATCACTGTAATATGATATACATTTCATACAAGAATGGATCACATGTAGCGTACATATCAGTGTGTATAGGCCCATATTACCAAAATCCTGTGAATGTAAGCAGACGTCCACCACAACAACCTGGACTATTGTACATCACTCAGGCTAAACTATAAACAGACAGAGCGCCTCGAAGAGGCCCAAACCCCAAAGCGCAGACATCAGTGCCTGCCAAGTGTCTTGCCACAGACTGGAAATAGCAACTGACCAACACAAGTCCAACCAGAAAAAACGATTGTCTGGAGGGTTGCCCAGAGCTGTGCCAGAGGTTATGAATAATTCCAAACCTTCCAGCGATCACCTTTCTGTTCTGCTTATTTGATAAATAGCCCACCGTTTTTTTGTTAGATGGGAGATGGAGGGGAAGGATGTGTTGTTGATCAAAGTAATTGCAAGGTTTTTCATTTTAAAATGTAAACAGCAACAGCAGCTCTGCAAAACATCCCTAGAAAGCCTGTGAGATCTACAGACCTAGGCTACTACTCACTGATGATTCCCAATGAGGCTGAAACAAGTCTGTGGAGGCTTGTGGTCTCATGCAGAAGGGATGTGACCTAGCAGTTCGGGTTGGACTGCCCCTTTTGGCGTGGGACCCCGCCTGATTTGCATAAGGTCATTCCTCTGCTGTAGTGACTTGACAGGCTGTAGAACAATGGTTTGGAGGGTTGCCCAGAGATGTGCCAGTGGTTATGAATGATTTGAAACTTTCCAGCCATCACCTTTCCATTTTGCTTATTTGGTAAGTAACCCACATTTATTTTTGTTAGATGAGAGACAGAGGGGACATGTTGAAGGATGTGTTGCAGGTCACAGTAATTGCAGGGTGTTTTATTTTAAAATGTAAGCAGCAGCTTCACGACATCACCCCTAGAAAAGCCTGCTGTGCCTAGAGACCTAGGCTACTCCTCACGCATGACGCACAATGAGGCTGGAACATGTCTGGGGATGCTTGTGGTCTCGTGCGGAAGGGATGCGACCTCTCAGTTCGGGGTGGACTGCCCCTTTTTGGATGGGACCAAGCATGATTTGCATACGGTCTTTCACCTTCTGTAGTGGCTTGGCAGGCTGACACACAATGGTCTGGAGGGTTTCCCAGAGATTTGCCAGTGCTTATGAATGATTTGAAACCTTCCAGCAATTACCTTTCTGTTTTGTTTATTTGATCATTAACCCACAGTTATTTTTATTAGATGCGAGATAGAGGGAAAGGATGTATTGCAGGTCACAGAAATTGCAGGGCTTTTTAATTTTAAAATCTAAACAGCAGCAGCAATGACACCCCCCTTAGAAAAGGCCCATTTTATTATTTTCTTTGGTCCTTTATATTTGCTTAATGCGAGCCTCTTCCAGCTTCTAAGCACTGGAACGGGAACTGAACCCATGCATCCTTGTTCTCAAAGCAAGTGCATTGTCCCTGAGATATTATTCCAAATACATATGTTTTTGCTTGAGGAAGCAACAGATGGTTTACTTCAAAGGCAATGGGAAACTTCATGTACATTAATCATCTCATCTATAGTGTGCCTGTGATGCAGGTCTGGCAGATCTGGGTCAGGTCACAGAGTGCCCAGGCAGGATTGGTTGTAGAAGCCACTAGGGCACACCCCTCTCACCACAGGCCCAGAGGGCCACTGGATGAGCAAAGCATATGATAAACACTAATATTTGCGTTCATTCTGTGCTGTCACTGAGTACTGCAGACTGCTTTTAGCCATTCCCAGCTAGCTAGATCTAGCCCCCATACCTTTCCTGTTGCTGCAATACTAGGTATGAGCTGCACAGATAATCCCGCCTGTGAACTCGGTCATCCGACCAATGAAGCTTGTGTCAGTTGAGGCTTTCACCACTACTTTCTCTCCTCCCTCTGCACTTTTGGCTGACTCACATCTTGACACAGCCCTTTCTAACCTTCATCTTTCTATCTCTGACACTCTTGATGTACTTGCTCCTGTCACGAGGATCCGCTTGAAGCCCAAATCCAAGTGCAACTCTTGGTACGACTCTGACCTCATCAGCCTCAAACGCAAGTGCACGGTAGCAGAAAGGAAGTGGAGGGCAACAGGTGCATCCTCTGACTAACTGGCCTGCAGCCTGCTCCAAAGGCAGTACAGACTCTGTCCTCGCCAAGAAGAGAGCACACATCCGAGCCCGCGTCTCTGCGGCATCTAACAACTCGGCCGAACTCTACAAAGTCTGGAAGGAGCTGGCCAATCCTGCTGCAGTCTCTACCTCTCCTGTTCCCCCGCAGGCCCTCTGCACATCCTTGGCTTCTCATTTCATCATTAAAACTCAGGACATCCTGTCCACCCTCTCTTCCTCTTCTTCCTCCTCCTCCTCCTCCTCCACTCCTGATCTGCCTGTGGCCATCTCTCCTCCTCCCTCATCTTCCTTTCCCTTGTTCACCTCTGACAATGTTTCTATACAAGTCTGATCTATGAAAGTCTTGTCAAAACAAGTTCTTCCCTGTTCATCCAGAACCATCAAGGACCACATCGTCACCCTTGCTCCAGTGTTGGCCGGTTTCTGCAATCACTCTTTTGCCACTGGAACCTTCCCCATCCCCCTGAAGCACTCCCTTGTGCACCCCATCCTAAAGAAGCCGACTGCTGATCCTTCCTCTCTGGCTAACTATCGCCCAATCTCCATCACTCCTTTCCTGTGAAAACTCTTCGAAAAACTGGCCATCTCCCAGCTTAACCTTCACACTAAATCTGTTGGTTGTCTCCATGACCATCAGTCTGGCTTCACAGCAGCCAGAAGCATGGGAACTGCTCTCCTGAACATCTGTGAAGACCTGCTCTCTAACCTTGATTCTAACCTTCCTTCTGTCCTCATTCTCCTCAATCTTTCTTCTGCTTTTGATACGGTCAACCATGCCATCCTGCTCAATCGCCTCTGTGATAACCTGGTTATCACTGATCAGGCCCTGGTCTGGCTGACGTACTTCGACACTGATGGACCCTCTCAGATCCAGCTGGGGTCCTTCCACTCTTCTATGTCTCTCTCTACCTGTGGTGTTCCCCAGGGGTCTAACCTTTCTCCCTGGCTGTTCAACCAATACCTGGCACCTCTTGCCCACCGCATCGCTGCTCTCTGCTCCAAAATTCAGTGTTATGCGGATGACACCCAACTTTCTTTCAGGCTCCCCTCGGCCACCTCTACTCCTCTCATTCCAGACTGTCTGTCTGCAATTCAGGAATGGTGTACCGTCAATGATATCTGCCTTAATGCCAGTAAGACGGAGTTCCTCCTCAACGGAACACCAGCTCCCTCCTTTCCTCTCTGGCCACCCACTCGGGGCCCTCTTCCTGCTCCCACCTGTGAGGCTAAAAACCTTGGGGTCTTCTTCGATTCCACCCTCTCCTTCTCTGCTCACATCTCTGACGTTTCTAAGAAGTTAAACTATTAGCTGTACCTCCTCAGTTTCCCCCAGAAGCTCACTGTCTCCAGAGCTCTGGTCTTCTCTAGGCTGGACTACTGCAACAGTCTCTTTCTAAATCTTCCTGCCTCTACTCTCCGTCCTCTACAGCTTATCCAGAACAGGACTGCCAGACGTGTCCTTGGCCTCAAGCCCAGGGATCGTATTTCTCTAGCTCTGAAATCTATTTCATTGGATCCCAGTGGCGGCAAGGATCAAGTTCAACACCCTCTGCATTGTCCACAAGGCTTTCTGGTGCCTGGAACCGCACTACCTCCAACTCTCTCTTCCTAACCATCTGGCTTCTCGAGCTCTCTACTCATCCACCTCCAACTCTCTGAGGGTCAGTCGCTTTTCCAAGCAGAGAGTTGGGGGCAGACTTCTTTCTTCGACTGGAACCTCCCTCTGGAACAGCCTCCCTGCCTCTCTCAAACTTGAGCAGAACCACCACTGGTTCCGTAAGCAACTGAAGACCTTCCTCTTCGCTTCCGCTTTCTATCTTCCGCTCCCCTGCTGATGACCTGTCTACTCCATGCACTGGTCACCTGGCCACCCTCTGAACTTGGGACCAGGTCCCTGCCTGTCCAGCTGCACCTTGCACTGCCTATTGGCTCCCCCAGCACTTGTGGTCTGTATCTGTAACCCTACAGTCCCTTCTCTCTGCACTTATGAGCCACCCGCTGGCTGCACTTTTGATTACCTGCACTTCTCCACTCCCCCAACTCCTCAGCACTTCTACCCTTCCACTTCCCTGCCATTGCGCGATCTGAATGACACAAGGCCTAGTAAGATTGTTGTTTTATCCTCCCTCTGTTTCCCCCTCCTTGTTTTGTGGCACCTAGAAACACTTGCATACAGGCACAATATAAATGCCATATCATATCAACCCAACCATTCAGCATTCTTCACTAATGGACTGCCAACTTGTTAGTGATGGTGGCTTCATGGTATTTCCTACATCCGTGCTATTTCTCTATAACGAGATCTAGATTCCAGGTATAAAAAAAAGCTGTGGCACATTTAGCTGCATTTACAACCGCCTTTCTCTGGTGCAACACAGATATCTGCTCTTGTCACTGCCTCTTTGTCCAGTGGCTATGGGGTTGCAAGGACAGGCCTATGGGGAGCAGAGGGGGAGTGAGGGGTAGCAGTTGCTACCCCTGGCAAACCCCAAATGACATCTCTGGCTAATGAGCACACATGCCCCACTAAACTGAGTGAAAGAAATACAAACAGTGTTTGCCAAGGCTGGAGTAGCCAACCACGCCATTAAAAAAGGACAGATATACGTCCTATGGGGAAGAAGGTGAAAAGAGGATGAATGCTTTGCAACAAGCCTAATCAAGTGTATGAGGTTATTGGGAATCTGGAAAAATACCTGCGCAACCAGAAGCCCCAAGTCAAGTTTTGTAATTGTGAAACAAAGGCGTCTACCAAAGAATCACTGGACTCTGGCGAAGTCTCAGTGTCACGAAGGTGGGAGACAGAGAAGTGTTTTGTCAAATAGCCATGAAAGAATTTGAATATTTGAAATAGAACATGAGAAAAGGACAAAAACAGTTTTCTTTTAAAAGGAGAGAGTGAAACCTGTACCAAGGATAATTATAATTTCTACCAAGAGACTATCTGAAGACTGTGGAAACTATACCGTTTTATTAAAGGAACTTTGAGACTGAGCAATTCTACTCCAAGTTGGGTCAGGCTCAAGCTGGCACCAAGGGTATTGGTATAAGCCTTCCCTTTTCCCTTTTTTTAGGGGTTTTTCTAAAGTGGTAGGGCCAGTCAGTGATTAGGATTCAGACTGAAGAGTTGTTTTCTTTGGACGTGACATTCACCCTTTGTTTTTGTTTTGCTAGGCAGGGAACGTCCCCCATAGCAATAGGGTCAGATTTTTTTTCTTTTCTTTCAATAAATCTCTTAATGATGGCCCAACATAGTCAGAGTCCACAATTTCTGAGAAACTTGCCCAACCTAAAAAAGCAAACCTTGTGGCTAGCGCCCTGTGGCCTGCTCACTTATAATAATGCATGCAGATTGAAAATTAATCTCCCAAAGGCCGCAGGGAGTCGAGTAGGACATTTAGATTCTGTTGAGACCTATGCAAAGCTGGCAAATACAGTGTTTACTCCCCTTCAATGCTCTACAGTCATTCTACTGGTTACAAAGGTCCAATTCCAGCAACGCCTATGGCTGGACTGGATTAGAAATGATCAGCTATGTAGTGTGACAAAGTTCCCTGCCTAACCTTGGACAACAACTGAAGGAGTGATCAGAGGGGCCAGCGGCCACCCTAAACAAGTGTATGCTGGACTCGGAGGAGACATACAGGAGAATCCCCAGACCACATTCACTGGGTCACTGCTCTGAGTAAGGGGACATTCACAGACAGGCTCTCCAGAACCCACTTCCCTTCACTTCTGGGAACCCCATAACCAGAAGGGTGGTGAGGAAATAACACCATCCCCTGTCATGGATAGGGTGCAAAACTCAATTTAAGCACACGCAAAATTACAGCAAGGGAAAAGCTTAATTTGCCTTTAAGGGAAAACTATCACCACTCCCTGGTGACCAGAAATGCTGCTTTCAGTTTTCTCCAGAAATCAAACAGACTTCAAGTAAGCTTCTCAGAAAGTTTAAATGCAACTGCAGGGAACATGAATCTCCCACAACTCTTTGTTTCAGCACTGTGTGCTTGGAAATCATACTCAAAGATGCGTGGGGCAAGTTGTCACTGCTAAATGCTAATCCGTCTTCTTCAATGCAAAAGGCATTTGAATGCTCACCAAGAGCTTCTAGGGATCCAATCCTTCACAAAGGGGAGGGTCACAGTTAATTTAAAATGGTGGCAGGCCTTATGGCACCTCTGGCTCAACCCTTCAGCCCAAATCACACTGAGGTGCCAGTAAGGATCTTAGCCAGTCCCAGCCTTTGCCCAATTAGGAGCCCCAGGTGCAAGTTATTCACTGAAGGAGTGTAGTCTGGATCCTATATAACCCAACCTATGCAGTCTAAGAGCATAGAGGGTTTCAGTTGGAGTTGGAATAAGGTATTTTACAGCAAGTGGCGAGCAAAAGGGATTTTGAGAAGAGGAATATTGTGAGGAAATTCATGGGAGAGAGTTGTTACCATCTACAGAGGAGTATTACGAAGAAGTTGGAGGGAGATACAACTATTATCATCTGGGGAGAAGGAAGGTGGAGAGTTGAAAAGGAGTAGGGAGGAGAAGCTGATCTGCCTAGAGGTGAGAGATCAAGCTGCTTCGTAGAATACAGAGAAAGGATGGCCACCCAAATAGCCAGAGAGATCACAGAGATTCCAACAGACCAGGACAGTCCAAAGCAGATTATGTAGACCAGAGCAGGAATTAAACTGCATTGCTGCACCAAGGGCAGGGAGGTTATTATTGAGTCAGGAAGGAGGGAAGTCATCCGACGAACAGGACCCTAGCTAGGGAGTGGCCTAGAGATTGGGTCTATCTGAAGGCCTGCTGTCTGGCTTCTGAAGGCGCTGACCAGCAAAGAGGAAGATGGAGCTGTCCTTTTCTCCTTCTTCTCGAAGCCCCAGCAACATTGTCAAAGCCACAATTGTGAGCCCACATAGGGTCCCCACATTGAAACCTCCACTATTGGGTTTGAAAACCATGACACAACCTGCACCCCTAAGACATAGGTCAGGGTATTGACACAGATTTCCAGCCATAGCCAGACATGGCCAATTCATAGGCTCTTTTGGAAGAGACCGTATCTATTATTTGGGCACCCTTTTGAGTTCCCCACTCATGTTTTGGGTTGTTTTCCCCAGTCCGGGAGTGAGGGTGGAACACCAGGAAGAACATTGACTTTGCTGAATCTGAACATGTCTTGCTTTAGTCCAACTCCCAGTGGCCAACGTTATTCCCTTTGGTCCCACATAACTGATCCCTAATGTACCTCTTGTATGTAATAAAGTCCTATTGATGTCCCAGAAGAGGTTGTTATCTTGTATCTATATTTGGTCCAGTTTGTGACACTGGATATTGTTTTTATGTAGTAGTAGTTTGTCATTTATATAGCACCATATACCATTAGTATGGCCTCGATGCGCTTGTTGTGGTAACGCCCTTGGGGGACCGGAGTCCAAGATACGGGAAAATTGTCAGGAGGAATAGAATGCATGTGTGCATTTGGCCAAGAAAGGGAGTTAGGTAGGCTGGTCAAGCTCCAATAAGATACCCACGATGGTCAGGCATGTGGATGGGTGCTGAGAGGTGGTCAAGAGTGTGCGAGTGCAAGAGACTTGCTATTGTCCAGCTAGATCCATTTTTTTGTTGTTGTAGATCATAGTAGCATTCTAATGGCAAAGGTGTTGTACTTTGTGTTTACTCTGGTGTATGGCCGTGAATGCGTGTGCGACTGCGGCCGTGCCTGCAGGTGAAGTTAAATAAGCATGGAGTGTGACATGCTTAAATACATTGGCTATATTTAAACGAATGCCTTCATGCACTAGTACATTCAGCTAGAATCCCTGCAATGGCTGCATTTTACCTTCATCTAGATTCAAGCATGAGCTACTTTCTAGCTATACCTGAATTCAATGCACTGGCTACATTCTTCCTTCATCTAGATTAAATGCACTGGCTACATTCTTCCTTCATCTAGATTGAGTGCATTGGCTACTTTCGACATACACCTAATTCAATGCACTTGCTATATTCTACCCAGTTCTACTGAGTGTAACATGGGATAATCCACACAGTTCTTCTAAGTGCAATACATGGGCTTACCTACACAATTCTTCAAAATGCAATATAATGGATAACCTACATAATTCTTTGAAGAGTGATACATGGGTTACCTGCACAATTCTACTAAGTGTGATACATGCGCTAACCTACACAATTCTTCTAAGTGCAATATTATTTATAACCTACGCAGGTCTTCTAAAAATGATACATGGGCTAACCTACACATTTCTAAGGGAGATACATGTACTAACCTAGACAATTCTACTAAGTGTGATACATGTGCTAACCTACACTATTCTACTATGCACAATACAATGGCAAAACTAAAGAGCACAGTGCATATCAACACATTGTTAGGCGGGTGGTAGTAATGTAGGAGTGGCAGGGTTTTACCAGAACAGTTTTTTGCTGTGTTCTCCGCCCATACTACCTTACCTGAGTTGTAGCTTTAGGTTGTTCCGTCAGGCGTCCATGGGCGAAAAGGGACAAACAGGGAGTGGGAGCTGCCCAGATGGGAGCTGCCCTTTGTCTCTGGCCCTTGCCTGCCCAAGGCTCCCTTGCGAGGGCCACTGAAGAGGGATGTTGTGGTCACGTGTCCGAGCCACGGACCTATGGCAAAGGAAGGGAGGCGGGCGGTGGGGTGGAGAGCAGGGATTGGGAGGGGCAGAGAAGCAGGAAATGGCGGTGGGAAGGGCCTACATTTAAAATAATGAACATAATATCTGATCACTACAAATCCTGGTTATTTCAAACTTGCCTTTTTTTCTTTCAGGCTCCTTTCCATGTTTTATCAGGACTCCCCAAATTCGAAATCCTCTAATTAATCCTTTCTATAGTAATCCATGTGTTTTGGGGCCGTTTCAAAATGGATTACTAAATTCATTTTCATAATAAAGGGCGATTTTACTCCATTTATTAACATTTATCCCTTCCTTACCGGTTATTAGTTGGATTTGTGATGAGCCCACAAGTAACAGATGCTAGCATCGATTTCTGGACTCTAGTGATCCTGGGGCTTTCAACACTGGATACGCTTAAAGATAAATCAGTTCCCATTAAATCATTATTAATGAACGTTTTCTTGCAGTGGCTTCAATATCTGCGTCAGTAAGCATGGGAGCTGAACCTAAAATACAAGTAAGCGGGAGGGGGTGGAGGGGTTTTGGTTTCAGAGACAGGACCTATACATTAGAAACATTCTACATAGCTGCATAGAACACAACTGGCACTAGGGGACGCCTTTTTGCCCTAAAAACAAACTCTGGCAGCATTGCAAGGTAGAGGGCACCAAAATGGCATTTCGCCTGGAATGTTCCATCAGCACTGCACTTTGATCATTCTACTCTGATTCTACAGGCATGCAGACTGAACCAAGCCCATTCCTACCACCCATTTCCTTTCTTACCTGTACACATCTATAATGTGCATGTAACTTTTCCCTACCTTTGCCCTCTCCCCTCTTCTTCCTCCCTATTCAATTCTCTTACCGACTGAGGTCTGGGTAGCCCTGCTGGGGTCATAATGTGCCCCTCTCCTGACAAGCTTCGGATCCGTTAGAACACTACAATGATGACGGCCCGGTATAAACAGCCTCTTGGCATAACATAATATAAAGAGAGCTCACCCAGAGGCTGCAATCGTTCAGGAGAGCAGAGAGGACACGTGAGCACTGGGCATGATAGCAACAGGAGTGGGATATAGAAAGATGGGGGCACTTGTTAGGAGAATTCAACACAAATGCCGCACTGCAACTAAAACTATGTCTGTACAGAATGTTGCCATTATTCACGAGTTTCTGCACCCAGGCCCTTCTGTCTCGGCTTGAACCCCTTGGAGAACTACTGTGACCCTGTATCCCTTGAGAAGCTGCTTCATGCCATGGTTGAACCTCTCTAGCCTTTGGGATGGCAGTAATTCTGTGCATGATTGGTTTTGGCTTCTCCCTCGACCTTGGCACCATAACAGGATGAAACTTTGAGTATCAACAACAACTGTCCATTGGAAGAAGAACTTTAATAATCCAAATAATGCACAGTAGAATATGGATTTCACAGCGGGACTGGTGAGCAAAGTTCTAAGTCGTAATGATCACTTGTACGAAAGCTATGGCCCCTCCACTAAGAGGAGTCTCTCTCTTGTTGCTACCCAAGTGCTACTGTTACCTGACAGTAAATGTGCTGTTCTGGTACACTACCAACTTGCCAACCCCCTGCTACTCCAGTATACATTTTTCCAGCAGACACAGTTCAGTCTTTGCCCTGATGATAACAATTATAGTTATCTTCTGCAAAGAAGCATGCAAGAGGTTGCGCCCAATGGGTATCGGCTGGCTGGCGTGTGTTGCATTGACACAGGGAAGCAAACACAAGTCCAAGCTCTGTCACCTGGCAACTGCATCAGAAGCGTTTGGATGAGCTCATTGGCCAAACATGCTATTCGAGAGGTTACACAGCAAGGACTCAGCATCGACGAGAGGAGTGTAAGCCACAATGCTCAGGGGCCTTTATTAGCCGCTAAAGAAAGAAAGTGCAAACACGAAAAATAACAAACAGGACAAGCAGCCAGTCTCTTTCATTAGAGCTGGCAGCTCACCAAGGACAAATGGAAAACAAACAGGAAATTCTCCCGAGGTATTAAAAATTAAAACACATTTCATATAAACTGCCAATCCAATTTTAAATACACATTGCTAAGAATTTGATGCCAGAAATCTTGATAAAGTGAAGCATGAAGCAGCAGTCGGTCAATAATGCAAGTTAATGGGATCTTCATGGAATCTATACTTAAAGCCAACATAGAATTCAGACCAGTTAATGTGATTAGCTTAAAGAGGCACTTATTGGAACTGCCGACCCATCCCTTTAAAAGCCAGCAGCGGAGGGAAAACATATGCA